>NC_135177.1:22924309-24298059 GCF_041146795.1 Maylandia zebra
AAAATTGAACAACAAGCCCTGCGTGCTTTAATATCCACACTCCTGTTGAGTGTCTTTTTTGGATACCTTTCATCTTTACACAAGCTACACCCTCCATCTTCTGTCATTTTGGTATGACCCCGGGGGTCCCAAAATCACTGAGTCTCATATTAAGACGCCTTATTTTAAATGTATACTGAGCTGGCGCTTCCTCTGAAAGAAATTCCATTTCAGTGGATAAATGTGGTACTCGGGTCTCAGTTGTCTGTGAACGGTGGATGGATATTGCATTAGCTTTGCAACAGAAGCGCCCCCGTGGTGTGACTGCACAGGGCTCTGAATAATAACTGCAGTGGGAACGTTATGCTGAGAAGTAGCCGTGCCAGGTAAATAGAAACACATGGCAGGCGGCATGAATTACTGGAGAGCTCTACAGCCTGCAGAAATAATGGCATCGCAACGCAGAGACACACACAAGCTCCCTTTGACAAACGCTTTTGGTATGTGTCTCTTCAACCTGTTACTGCTCAAGCAGTAATGAGACACATGACTTCAGAGCTTCTTGTGCAGTCCGGAGGTATTTCTTGAATATATCTACTTCATGTGCAGATAAATAAACCTAAAATTTAAGTTTAGGTTTCATTTTAAACTGCATTATAGCATTAAATCAAATTATCCATTGCCTGCACGCTCCCATTATTAAATCTTCCTCCTTTTTCAGCGGATCGCTTTAGGGATCACTACTGTGAATCATCTGCTTATTAAATGGCAAGAAAAAAATGTTGAGTTGCTAGATATTATAATTTGTATATTATAATAATATTATAATTTGTGAGTTTTACTACTTTGGTCTCCTGAAGTATTTGGTTATTTTTCTAAAATGTTGTCTCAGATTCTCCATGAGCATTAAAATGAAAATGTTTATAACTTATTTCTTGAATTATTTTTATGAGGAGGTATGTCCTCTTAAAGGAAAAGTTAACCACCATCAGCACAGACGCAGACATACTGTAAACTTTAGAAAATAAGTGGAAACACAGTAAAAAAATAAGATTTTATGGCACGTTTTATTTTTGAACTTGTTGTATCAGTTACGCTGAGCCAGTGCTGTTCTGAGTTTCTGTGAGCTTTGATTGATTTGTTTTCAAAACACTCAAATCTACCCTGATATCTGATCTTGTGGCTCGTGTCTGTGTTTTGGCTTCCTCGAGCCTCCCGGTGTTTTCTGAACCCACTGCACAGGCAGAAAATAAGTGGAGAAAGATTGGAGATGGCATGTGTCAATAGCCTCAAGCCAGACTTGAATCAGGGACCATATAATCACATAGTAACTTAAACCCCTTGACCTCAAAGTTCACACCTAACCAGAAAGCTCTGTGTTTCTGACCAGTTACACTCTGCCCCTTTTGTCCTGTTATCCCTTCCCCAACGTTACTCCTGTCTGTCAAACGGCAATATTTGCTCATGTGCGTCAAAGAGCAGCAGGGTCTGCGACACAGTACAGAGCAGCCTTTGAGTCAGACAGACAGAGACAGACCTTTGCAAACGAGAAAGACCTTCAGGACTGGCTGTCATGCTGACACAGACACAAACAAAAGTACGAGTGGAACTCAAGGACTTCTTGACCGTATTGTGCCTTTTCCTTAGCGATCCACATATTTTATACCTGAACTTTCCTGTTGTCTTGACATTTGTTGTTGTTTTTTATATTTTTAGATTTCTGGTGGTGTTGATTACCATTAGTAAAAAGATCCAGTGACACAGTGAATTAAAGAAAGCGTACTCTTTATTCAAGACTATATATTATAACCTATATAAACATCAGTTATAGTCAACACCAGTAGAGAGCATGCAAAGCATCACATGGTTCATAATAAGCCAACACATTTTCAAACCCAACATGCAGGTCAAGATATAATTTTAAAAACAAATTCTCAAAAAAAAAAAGAAGAAATGTCAGAGATTGGGGGGAAAAAACAAAAAGACTTCTGACCCACTAATACATAATTCATTATGTCCACAAACAATAACTCAGAAAAATGTCCCAGCGAGGTCCCGCGCAGACACAACCTATTGTTAAAAAACAAGCGTTTCCTTTGATTGTTCTGAAAATAAGGAGAAGAGCTTCAGGGCTTTACTGGAAATGCTTGTGCATATGCAGCATGTGGTATAAACCCAGGCTCCTAATGATTACTGCACTCTGTTTACTAAATAAAGCTGACGGTTTTGTTCTGGGGTTAAACAAGATGACGCGTGTACACATGTTGCTGTAGTATCATTAGTGACACTGCATACATTTCCCAAAGTTAAAAGAACATTTTAAAAACCAAATTAAATTATGATAATAATAATAATAATTCATTATCAAAGTGACAGTGGAATATTTTGCAGTTACAACTTTAGGTGACACATCTTAAAGACTCAAAGACTCAAAGAAAGAAAGTTAATCTCCTAATAGGAAACATTGTCCTTTTTACAAAGCATTTTTGCAAAGTGCTATCATTTGGGTAATGTTTTTCTACTTCCCTGGGTTGCAGGCTAAGATGAAGTGAATGATCTTTGGTGTCTATTATAAAGCATCCATATACAGTACTTGTATGTGCACATATACATGCACACACTCACATTATGGTCTATTATTATAGTGACACTACTCCAGAGAGCTGCTTTTGCGGCACAGCTGATTTGCTGATGTCAGCAGCTGTCGGTTGCTTTTTCGTTTTCCAGTCAACAGTGTGTAAAAGAATGGATTCACACAAGAGTTTCCGTAAGTCAGACCTGTGAGGATACGATTCACTGTCACCTGTGTGCCCACTGGGACTGTCCGCAGCATGTCAGGCTTGTAGAGAGGCAGCAGCTGCCAGATCCAGAAGGGAAGAAAGCAGGCCCAAAAGGCCAGGACAATCCCCAGGATGAGGAGCAGGACTTTGGGTTTGGGAGCACGAGGAGGACAAGCATTGTTGTTGTCAGTGGCCCAGGCTGGTCGTGTCTGTGACACCCAGTAAAGGCGACCCAGTGTTGCATAAAGTGCTCCAATGGCCAGCCCGGGACCGAGAATGCTAGTGCAGAAAAGCACACTCAGATAGGCTTTGGAGCTCTCCTCATCCCATGCTGGGACGCACAGCTGGCCCTCCTGGTCATCCCCATCTTCCAGGTGCAGTGTGATCATCATGGGCAGGCTGAGAGCCACCGCTAGCCCCCAGGCGAGGCCTACACGCAGCAACTTGGAGGAGTTGGAGGATGAAGTGTGTAGTGGGTCAGCAACAGCCCTGTAACGGTCCAAACTCATGGCGGTGAGAGTAAAGATGGAGGCGTGCATGGTGAGGAGATCCAGGCTCAGCAGGAGGCGGCATCCAAGCTCGCCAAAGGCCCAGCCAGATGCCAGGCTGTCATACACGATGAAAGGTGCGGTGAAAAGGTACAACAGGTCAGCTAGAGCAAGACTCAGCACCTGGAGGTGAAGAGAGGAGGAGGAGGTAGAGGAGGTAGAGGAGGTAGGAGAGCTGGAGTTGGCAAGGCATGATGGTAAAAGGAGTCTTGTCAGGCAGCAGGCTGGTAATGCTCCACATCTTCTCCTGCTTCTTCTCCTGCGCCTCAGAAGGAGGACCAAAGTGTAGAGGTTTCCTGTGATGCCCAGCAAGGAGAGGAGAGAGAGGAAGGAGCAGAAGAGAACTGTGGATGCCAAACTGGGTGATGGAGAGATGGAAGGAGAGGAGGAAGGCACAGAGAAATTGGAGATAAAAGGGGAGGTGTAGGTAGAGGGTGGTGGCAAAGAGCCTGAAAGGTCCATAGTGTGATGTTTTTTGTTTTGTTTTGTTTTTTAAAAAGGAGAAAAAAGCTTTAGAAGGAATAAAGTCAGTGAAATATCAGCTGAGTAAAAACGCAGTTCTAGCAGAGGCAGAAGGGGAATGGATGGGGTCAGGGAAAAAGAAACAGGTGGAGAGGAGAGCAAAACAGTATCTGTTAGATTTTTCAGTATATTATATATATATCCTCTTATTTTTACTCTCTGGTCACTCTCTGGTTTTAGGAGATTTTATTTTCTCTATGTGTGTTAAGAAAAACATAGCTTGTATTTGGATTTTTGAGGGTGCCTCAGTTTGATTTATGCATATTTAAATCATAACAACCAATAAATAAAGTCATATAAACATGCAGAAATGAAAGTGTCAGCTAAAGCAGAACCCTCTCTGGTTGGCACTGATTTTATAGTTTTATACACTGTTAGAAAAAACATCTTAAAAAAAACAGTAATATTCCAGCAGCTGGGGCGCCAAAATAATACCGTAAAATAACAGAAAATAACTTACTCATAAAAATACGGTTATTTCCAGTAATGAAAATGCAGTTTTACAATTCCCCTCTGGCCATCAACAGTAGGTGAAGTGTCTTGCCCAAGAACACAATGACCGAGAGTGTCCGAGCCGGGGCTTGAACCGGCAACCTTCTGATTACAAGGCGAACTGCCAACTCTTGAGCCACAATCGCCCTAAGCTGAGTGATACTGTTGTGGTTTTAGTAAAATAATTGGATTTTCAGAGCAGGAGGTCTCCAAATGAAGACAATGAATCTAGACTGAAACCTCTCGTTCTTTGTCAAGGTCAGCAGTTGGTCAATAATTTAGAGATGGCTTAAATCAGCAGACTCAGCTCTAAATGATTGCATCTTTTCTTTAAATTGTGTGTTATGAATATGGAATACGTACTAGTTTTATTTTCAAGGACAGAAATACATTATCAGACAATTCAAAACTATGAGCTGGTTTGACTGGCGATTTTCTGGAGCAACGTAATCAGCAGTGACATCAAAGCAGACGTGGGGAGCCTGACAGAAACGGGCTGCGTGATTCGCGGTGACCCGGGCGGCACCGGGGTTAAGAGCTACTGTTGAACTCTGGAGGAGCGGCTGAACCCCTGCGGTGCTGCGTGGCTCCACAGGTTACTTGCTCCCTTTAAATAACAGCGATATTAATGACAGGGCCTCACAGATCAGGAAATTTTCCAAAATTTTAAATGCTTTAATTCTCAATTTACCCACAAATTTACCCACAAACAAAATAATTCAAACAATGTGGTTTCAGTGTGTTTAAAGACTGCACTGTCAGCATTTAATTTATGGCACTTAAAATATTTAATCAAGGCCTCAAAGAAAACTTTGAGGAGCCCCGAATTTGGGGAAAACATCATGTAGTAACTCTTTTTTAAAAATAAATAAATAAGGCTACTGTATGTCATTTCTCTAAAGCAAAAACTTTTTGGTTTCTGAAATGCTTTTGAAAGCAGAGAAGCTGCCATCAGTATAGTATTAATCAGAATAATTACTGAGATTTCTTTTAGAAACTTACTTTAGATCAGTTTAGTCCCAGACACTGTAAAATAATATTCCTTTACTTGGTGAAAAAACTCAGTTCCCATTTTGAAAGCTCCCTCTTCTCATGTGTTGTCTTGAAATCCCCTCTGACCTCTTCAGCCATAAATTGAGGTTTTTGGCTGATTAAATGCAGTTATGTGGTGATAATCTTCATCCAAAGCCTGTGAGCTGATCTCCGCTGCCTGTCTCGCTGTCTGTCCACAGCTCAGCCACTGATGTGTCTGACCCAACTGAGTGTGTGTGAGTGGAAAAAAGGGGTGGGATGGGACGCTAAGTGAAGGGAGGGGGTTACCCTACATACTGAATATTAATACAGAATTGTCCTGGTCCAGGGAGACCCCGCAGACTGAATTAGAAGTTTAATTTTTCCCTCATTAGAAGCATAACAATAAAAAAAATAGAGCAGTGATTTATTTTAATCACTCAGTAGTTAACAGTAAATAGTAATGCTTTCAAAAGCTCTGAATTATGACTGACGGTATCCTGTATCCTGAGTGTGCCTCCACTCAGCAGTGCTGAGTAAGGATGTAAGAATTTAAAACAAAGGTATTATTAGTGTCTATATTTTATAGCTGGGTTTGGGGGGGGGGGGGGGGGGGGGGGGGGGGGGGGGGGGTTACCGTAAATTTCATGACTCTCTAATAGTTTCAATACCTTTGAACCAAGCATAAATCTCACTGTGAACTCACTGAAAGGTCTTTCCATGAGAGTTAAGAGTCTGACCATAAATGGTGTCCTAACATCATATTTTGGGAAATAATCACATGGTCTGTAATTCACAGTTATAACAGCTGCTGCATAAAATTTAAAAACCTAACCTACCACTAAAGAGCCATGAAACCTGAATATTTAATATCATAAAGAAGCAGGTTTCTTTATGTTCAGGAAAACACTTTAGTAAGGACATTTATATAAAAAGGCAAAAAAAATGTAGGGAAAAAGCAAAACTGTAAAACGGATGCTAGTGTAAATGTTATTCCTGTTATTACTTCATTGGCCAACGTCTTTTCTGTATTTGTTTTATAAACCCTCGATAAAGAAAGTAATGTCAGGGGCACTCAAATCAAAATGCTTTCCTGTCCAGACATACACACAAAAAATGGACTCAACAAGCACCTAACACGACCTGCACTATTTTATAGGCCAAATGGTCTTCAACGTGGCTCGCTTTGTGAATAAATCTTGACTTCTGCTTCATACGTGGAAAATGTAATCATATATATAAAAAAGACCCTTAAAATTGAGTTAAAATTCTCTGTGGGAATTGCAGCGAGACAGACTGACACAGCAGTGGTATTTGTTGTCATTTTGTGACACACTGCAATAACTAATGCACTTCAACTTACACCCAAAGTCAATACCATACAGCTCGTGTTCCAATGTCTCACACCCCCACGAGGGATTTTTATGATGATTTGGTGTTTAAATTATAGAGGAAATTAATTACCCACTATACTTGCCCGTATCAACATTTTTCCATGTCAGAGCAAAGTTGAACTGGTGCAGACTCACTGAATAAACGGGTCTTTCAGAACTTATAGTTGCATGTTATCCACTGAGTTGTTTTTGGCTTGGCAGTTGTCGAGCCTACAGCTGTGGTTTGCCAGCTTCAAGAGGTTAAGCAGCTTGGTAGTGATTTAGTTGAGGCTGCCCAGTAAAATGTGTATGCTGTGTGGCTCGTGCTGGTGGAGGGGACTCCATGTTGGCTGCTTCATACATGTGAGGACATACATAAGATAGACAGAGACAGGCAGTAAAGACGAAAGGGGGAAGGGGGGGACATACCTATCCCCACGGGGTGTGAGGAATTTGAACAAATACCTGGCACAGACATGCCAAAATAGGGGATTGGGGGGAGAGGGCCATAGAGGCATGTGAAGACCAGGCTCCCTCATACAAGGAGATGGACAGGTATATAAGTTGAGTGGATAGAAATGAGTGCCAAAGTGGCAAGAAAGTTTTATTAAAGGGGCATCAGGTGGCCTGCTCGTATCAGATGTACAGCAGTGTAGAAAGTTGAGTTGAGTTGTCAGATGAGTATGAACAGTGAAACCAGGCGTTTGGGTGCAGATGTTACTCATATTTAACATGGAGCAGGGAGAAGCAGACTGAGAGAGTCTGAGTGCTGCGCTGTTTATTTGTCTTTGTCAGAACACATGTCTGCCCAGACACATTATATAATTTCTAATTAAATTTACCTGAGTGTGTTTTTTCCTATACTTTGACCTAAAGATCTTGTATTTAGTCTCTTTAATATCGAGTATGCAGATAAGATCTAAAGCCCAGAGCTAACCTAACCCCTTTTTTTGTAACTAAAGCTGTATACAATGGGCAGAGCTATGCTGGTTTTGTATTGTGTAATTGTAGAAACATTTTCTTTTATATGTTAAAGAGTTAAATAATGACTGTTATTTTTTAAATCTGACTCTATAACTATAGATTAATTTATAAAGTGACTTTTTTCATTTAAATAAATTATATTTATCTGTTTGACAAGATCACATACAGTCTTTTGTTTGTTTTTGTCAATTAATCACCATATATAACATTAGCTTGTTTGATTGACAGTATTTGGTAAACTGTGATGGGAATGTTTTGACTAAAATGCTAAATCACTTGTAAAAGCTTGATGAAAATTATTTCTCTGCTCATACATTAATGTATTAAATGATTTAGCTCAATGTGATAACACTATCTTAATAAATAAAGTAATTTAATAACTGTCTTATAGATGGATAAAAAAAACTTTAGGGCAGGTACAGATCATAGCTGACAGTGAATGGATTGCATATGGGAGTCTATCCGCTGCACTTGCCTGACATAGTTCATTAAACTAATTGTGTGGCTGTCAAAGAGAAACATTCGCCACCACCTATAACACTCCCAGGTTTCTGGAGGGCTGAGATATCATTAGAGCACACAGTCCCTGGGGTGTTGTTGACTGCAGGATTTTTAAAACAAAAGAAATCTTGATTTACTTTTTTATTAGTCAGTATTATTCTTTATCTTTACAGTACGCCCAATTGTAAGCGTTGCAAGCCTATCCAATCAGGACCTAGTCACAAAATGACAAATACCCTCCACGTAAACACAAACAGCTCCCTAACCTTTTCCTGGCTGTCCTTGCTTTCCTCAGTCATTTCATTAATTAGCCAAACCATTTCTGAGCAAACTGACTAACAAATTGCCTGCCGGTGAGAGTCCTCACGTCGTAGCCTTGATTAAATGGGCGGACATTTGCGTTCATGACAAATGGTTGTTGGACTGGGCTGATTCACAACTTGTGATGAGTTATTGATCCCCACTACGCCCCCCCCCCCCCCCCTCCAAAGCCTGTCTGCTTTGCAGTTACACATCAAATTTCTCCTGTTCCCTCAATACAAACCTCTGTGAGAGCACAGAGCTCAGATAGATACGCTTTTTAACGTACAATTCCCTACTCATCTACTTTTATTAATTAAATACATAAATAAATACATCAGATTTTGTAGATTATGCAGGGCTACTCTTTGTATTAATGACTTCATTTTGTAAAATTACAGAATAACTTCAGCATTTGTCAAGTAGAATTTGAAGAGTTTAATTAACATGTCAGTTTCAAATTTATATTTTTACTTGACGTATACTTAATGTTTTAAATTTCCTAACCTCCTGAGACCCAAACTCTTTCATGGCATGCATTTGTAATTTCTCTTTGCTATTTGGGCTGATTGGGACCTGATGAATGTAAAAACAAAGAATTTGATTTTTTTTTTACCGGATTTTTGTTTCTGAGAAAAATGAGATCCACATATGAGGACACTGGTTTTAAGTTTCGACAGAACAGTGGCAGTATAACGTCCTCGTAAGCGGATATCAGGCCCTTGTAGAGAAAAATTTAGTATTTTGGTCTAGACAACCCAAAATGTGATGTCCACATATGTGGACGGCAGGTCCTAGGAGGCTAAAATAGCATTCAATGCAAACATCATTAAGCTTCTTAATTAATTCCATTATTACATCTGTCTGTCATTGTTTTAATACTATTCTTAAAGCACTTATTCATGTTGGCACGTTCATGTCTTCATCCTATTGCACTCATGGTGTCGCAGCTTAAAAATAAAACACAAACACTTTTATTTACCCTTAAAGTGGAAAAATTACATTTGCAGATGTTTTATTTGTGGCCTTCAACAGTCCCAGTTTCTCCCCCGTCTTAATGAACTGATTGAACAAATTCAAAATAAATCTACTAGAGAATTTTCTAGACAGTCCTTTTTCAGAAGCAGTGCTTTTGTGCATTTGGTCCTATTGAGTATTATACCTGGAACACTATACCCTCACAATTAAGGAGCACAAAATCTCTTAACTCCTTCCCCAGACCTATACAGCAGCAAACTGGATACTCGTGATCTGAGGTGATGTCACCCTAACTCTATTTTTACTGTCTGTTCTTAGTTAAAAATTATGTTAATGTCTTTTTGTGTGAGTTTTCATAAATGTTCTTCAGTGTTTGATGTTTAATATTTAGTTTATATTTAGTCTTCTGGATCTCATATGTGCTTAGATGCCTGCAGATGAAATTATTTCCAAATCAGGCACATTTACATGCTGGATTTTGGTGCTCATAATTTAATGTGAATCATATATTTATTGTTAAAGAAAAAATAAAATTAAACAAACTAATTCAAACTAGATGTTTTTTAACCTTACATACAGGGTATGTAAGATTCCTACACTTACTTTCAGTCACATTTCTTTTGTTCTGTGCCCACAAGAAGATTTAACCTCTCCCGAACTCTTTCATGGCATGCATTTTTAATTTTTCTTTGCTATTTGGGTTGATTGGGACCTGATGAATGTAAAAACAAAGAATTACCAGATTTTTCTTTTTTTTTTTTTTAACCTAAATTTCGTTTTTTTTTAAAAAGGAGATCCACATGTGAGGACATTCGTTTTAAATTTTGATAGAACAGTGGCAGCATAACGTCCTCGTAAGTAGATATCAGGCGCTTGTAGAACAAAATTAAGTATTTTGGTCTAGACAACCCAAAATGTGATGTCCACATATGTGGACGGCAGGTCCTAGGAGGTTAAGCAACACCGCACACTGAATAAGTATTCGCCTAACCCTGGAGTCACAGAGCATTAGATTTGGACATTTTGCAACCATAACAAAATCTGGAACTTGTTGTTACATGACACTGAGCCGGAGTTTGCTCCTCCATCTGCAGAAATCAGATCAGCCTTTCACAGGCACATGTGGAACGTTATCATAGCAGCCAGCCGGGAATTGGACTGTTGCTTTGCAAGCGGGATTGTTTAGTAATGCCATCATATGAGATGTTGTAGGTGTTACAGAGAAAACTCTCAATAACAATCCACATGTTACAGACAATAGCACGTAACTTTAAAAGCATTTCTGTGAAAACAAAAGTGTAAGTAGGGATATTTTCTGTCTGTCTAGCTTCTTTCAAGTCATAAAACACCTAAGGTGTGAAGCTTTTTTCTTTTAGTGTCTGCACAGCTGCTCATTTGAAATCTTCCCCTGTAATTACACTCTCAGAAACCAGGTGTGTGTTGCCCCTGGTCAATTAGCAGCCCTGTAGTCTGATTAGCTAAAAACCAGTTTAGGGTATAAAGCTTTTAAGTCATTTAAAGTGCAGGTTGGTTGATGGATGCAAAAATTGTTTTAATCTGCCCACTGGTGGCTTAGATTCAGTACTGCAACGCCATGCATCCATCCAATAATAATATAACAGGCTATTATGCAACCCTTCAGTGGGAACAAACCAGCATGCTAAAGCAGTATTTGCCTGAGCCTCAGATATGTGGTCGCTCTCCTTCTCACACTGCAAGCCTGCTGCAGACATTTCCCTCCAAACTGTAAAAACCAAAGTCAAGCAAGCACCCCATCACCTTTCCAAATCACTGTTGTACAATAAATATCAGTGTCTGAAGCTAAGCCATATTTGAAGCTAAACAGTGGAAATGTTGGCTCACTGTTTAGCAGTCAGAAATGAGCACTGCTGGTGGTTTAATGCACCATTACTTGCCAAACAAGTAAAAGGCAAAGTTTTGTTCCAGATGTACATATTTCTCCTCGCTGTTTGTTTTAAGCCACAACAGCTGCAACAATTTACCAGCATCATAACACAACACAAAAAGATCCAGAAGACCGTTTGACATGTATTTATCTATTTTCAGGCTTTTAAAAATATTGTTTATATGGAAAGAGGACAGAGCAGAGAGAAGGGCGAGATGGTTATGATGTCATTTTAACACCCATAACCATCAAAGATTATTTGAATTAGCAGATGTCTGTGCCTTTTAAACACAAAGGCCAAAAGGGCAAGCCCAGGAACCACATTAAAAAGGCACCAAATTGCAAAGAAATGTCTTTAAATTAATTTTGAAACCAATGTTCTGTTGTCTTAATAAAAACCTGGAGTTTCTTTCTAAAACTCGTGTTTTTCTGATAGTTTGCAAAGCCTGACATCACCATGCCGTCCCACGTCACCCTCTTTCTGCGTGACTCTTCCCCCCTCCTCCCGGAGAGTTTTCCATGGGTCAATTACAGTTACAACAGTGTTTTTACACCAGCACTTATCCTATTTTTAAAAAGACACACTCTGTAGACACACTTTGTACATACAACATGTATAATACATTGACTAAACATTTTCACTTGTCAGGACATTTTGATTTTCCACTGCATATACTTGTCGAGACAGCTTCAGCAGTGGCCGTGTGAGGCAGATAAATGAACACCATTAGGTTTAAAACATCCAAAGGTGTATGGGCTCACGTTGGTTGGATGCAGTTGATTGTTCTGGCTGTTGCCCCAAAATCTGATCCCCGTTTCCATAGAATGACTGAGCTTATGACATGGGTCACTTCTTGGCCTCCTTAACTGAGATTAAATCAGATTAGTAAAGGCAAACGCACAAACACACACTCACACACATGCACGGACGCACACAAACTAGTTAACTCAATACTCCGGTTACATAGTCACTGTCTGATGCTCTCTGTCTGTCCCTACAATTTACTTTCAGATATTTATTTTTGATTTTTTTTTGGTAATGTTTAAAATTAAAGACAGAAGACACTTTTAATGCAAGCCAAAATGTAAAAAATATATATAACATAAAAATAATCAGTATAACCATAAAAAATAATACTTTGTTCTTTGTAATAATCTAATAATGATCACATTTTCTACTTAAATTATTGTAAATTTAGCTTAAAATACAAGTCTCCTACACACAAAAAGCCAAAAAGAGGGATTACAAATAGATTGTTTTATTTTTAGTTTATTTTATCAGGATCCCATCGGCTACAGCAGAGCAGCAACTTATGGCATGGATCACTTCTTGGCCTCCTTATAAGGTTAAATGAGCTGAGTTTATTATTTAAAAAAAAAAAAAAGAATAATAACTTCCTTGTTTAACTAGCTATTCGTGTAATAATAAAAACACTAAAAATAACTTGAATGTAAAAAATAATCGGTGTTTGGGTTCTATATGTTGGGATATTACCCATATAAACTGTAATTCTGAGGCTGGTGTGACAAGGTCACTCCGGCATTCCGGCGAGGCGCATGCTCGTGTCTAGTTGGGAGCGCACAGCACGGCAGGGTGGACGCGCACAACAGCGACCTGAGGGCTCGCGGACAGAGCGCCAGCACGGGTCAGCTCGCGCAGCGGCTATTAATCATTAAAAAAAATAACCAAACAGCGGCTGGTTTAATAAGGAAACAACCCGAAGCACCAAACTGACGTGGCGCTGGTTTCATGGGAGGACGCTGTCAGCAGAGGGTAAGTGCTGATTGAATTTTGCTTTTCCTTAAATTTTGCTGATTGAAGGAAGTTCGCAGACACTAATTATGATTACAAACAGCCTGTAATTTTAGTTGTCGATATTTATATTATTTCGTACTGTAATACTCTGAAAACCCTCACATTTCTGCACCTTTAAATATCTGTGTCAGGTTTAAACCACTGTGTGATGTTTTATAGTCAAATCTCGAATTTAAATTTATTTTCACCTTAATTCACAATGTGCAGAACTGGAGGATTACTGGAGGAATAAATAAAGAAGCCAATGTTTTGTTTTGTTTTTTAAGAAAAACGAACAATGTCAGAGAGATAAGTTTGCCTTGAGCACCCAAACTTTAATCCTTTTCTGCCTTTGTGAGTCATAACCTGATAGGAAACACATCTGTATTTTTTTAAGGCTTTGAAATGAGGCAATACTTAACAACAAACGAGTACAAATGTGAAACACATGCAGCCTCCATCATTTCCAACCAGGTTTATTTTCTGGCAGCACTGGTAGGTACAGCAACGTTAAAGTGACATGGCATGGATCAGGATTTTTGAGGGTGGCACGTGGTCGGACCGCAGGTTGGACCAAAGTAAGGGATTATGAGATAACATTTTCTTCACCAGCCGATTAAATTTTTAAACAGCATTAAAGACCTTTAGGTGACTGTAAAGGAAACTAAGACAACTGATCAGTGCATAAATAGCACTGAAAGTTGGCATTTTGTTTCTTATAGTGAAAAGATATTGACGGATAGATACGTCAGCAACATCCATAAAGTTGGGAGAAATGAAAGTTACAGGGGAGAGAAAAAGGAAACAATCAGATGTTAATGTGGCTCAGTATTTCTCCCCATCATGGGTCAAGCTCCAACCCTGTGCTCACCTCACACAATGCAGCTTGACGGTATATTTAGGTAGAACCTCCTTGTTGGTAATTTCTCACACACACACACACACACACACACACACACACACACACACACACACACACACACACACACACACACACACACACACACACACACCTGTTTACAGATGTTACGTTTTGATTCCTTTTGTAGATTACAGCATATCACCAGTTATCAAAAATAAGAATTAATTAATTAATGTCAGCAGGATGATTCACTAAAAATATTAAAATATGTATTTGATGCTATTTCTGACATTTTTGATAAAGCTTCTCTTCCTGTTTTCTGCATTTATGTCACAATATTATCGTTGTTTGTTGCCTTATCTAAAAGTATCCTGTAATTTTACTCTCCTGTTCTTAATCGTTGTATTAGTCTTAGAGGTTCTTGAAATTGAACTAGCACTGGCATGTTGCTGGGGTGCATGTTATGATTGTCGGTTGGAGGAGATGGAGGTAGGAGATGGTGTTGCACATTATCCGATAGCTGAAGAGGATTATTTTTAGTTTATAAGAATAAACAATAACGATTTTAAGCTGCAGTTTGACTCTTCATTCATATAATGTATGTATCCTACACGTTGACTGTAGTACAGGGAGTGTAGAATTATTAGGCAAATGAGTATTTTGTCCACATCATCCTCTTCATGCATGTTGTCTTACTCCAAGCTGTATAGGCTCGAAAGCCTACTACCAATTAAGCATATTAGGTGATGTGCATCTCTGTAATGAGAAGGGGTGTGGTCTAATGACATCAACACCCTATATCAGGTGTGCATAATTATTAGGCAACGTCCTTTCCTTTAGCAAAATGGGTCAAAAGAAGGACTTGACAGGCTCAGAAAAGTCAAAAATAGTGAGATATCTTGCAGAGGGATGCAGCAGTCTCAAAATTGCAAAGCTTCTGAAGCGTGATCATCGAACAATCAAGAGTTTCATTCAAAATAGTCAACAGGGTCGCAAGAAGCGTGTGGAAAAACCAAGGCGCAAAATAACTGCCCATGAACTGAGAAAAGTCAAGCGTGCAGCTGCCAAGATGCCACTTGCCACCAGTTTGGCCATATTTCAGAGCTGCAACATCACTGGAGTGCCCAAAAGCACAAGGTGTGCAATACTCAGAGACATGGCCAAGGTAAGAAAGGCTGAAAGACGACCACCACTGAACAAGACACACAAGCTGAAACGTCAAGACTGGGCCAAGAAATATCTCAAGACTGGTTTTTCTAAGGTTTTATGGACTGATGAAATGAGAGTGAGTCTTGATGGGCCAGATGGATGGGCCCGTGGCTGGATTGGTAAAGGGCAGAGAGCTCCAGTCCGACTCAGACGCCAGCAAGGTGGAGGTGGAGTACTGGTTTGGGCTGGTATCATCGAAGATGAGCTTGTGGGGCCTTTTCGGGTTGAGGATGGAGTCAAGCTCAACTCCCAGTCCTACTGCCAGTTTCTGGAAGACACCTTCTTCAAGCAGTGGTACAGGAAGAAGTCTGCATCCTTCAAGAAAAACATGATTTTCATGCAGGACAATGCTCCATCACACACTAAAACTAAAAACAAACTAAAAACTACTTCCAACAACATTCAGCTTTGATATTAATGAGTTTTTTGGGTTCATTGAGAACATGGTTGTTGTTCAATAATAAAATTATTCCTCAAAAATACAACTTGCCTGATAATTCTGCACTCCCTGTATAGTGTCGCCTTTACTGCATATGGCCTCACTGAATCGTTGTTTGTGCTTTGAACAGATCAGTTAAAGCTCTGCATATTCATTGGATGCCGGGGTATGTCTGCACGTGTGGGGTCATGTGTATTAGCGGTGGCAGGGTACAACACCATTTTTAGATTTCTCTCCAGTATGGGGCAGTCATTTTTTTGTTTTAATATAATATGTATAAGATAAAATGGGGGATTAGAAGCAGTGTGAACATACTGATGTTGGTTCTAACATTATCGGTCCTGTCTGCATGCTTTTCAGCCTTCTGAGTATTTTCTTAATTAGAAAAGTGCTGTGTTGCGTTTTAACCACCACATTGCTTTATGCGCTGTCTTAACTCCGAGATTAACATTTGGTTGTCATCACACAATGACCTCTGTCACAGCGAACAGCTGAGCGAGGACCGGAAGCAGTAAATTTTCAATTAGATGGAATAAGGCTGAATGCCAGGATGATCACATGCTTGTGCTTATGATCAGATGCTGCTGTAGCAGGGTGTGTGCACATTGGCTGGCAGAAAATTGGTAACTACTTCACCCTAGCTGTGCACAGTAAAACATCTCTTTTACTGGAAAACAATGTTCCAAATTTTAAGGGTCTTTTTCTCCTGACATACATTTAAAAATTCATTAGCTCCAGCTGAAATGTTAGCAGTCTGGCTGCACTGCAGGTAAGGTAGGATCCAGGAAAAAGTATGAACTCCTATGTCCCCTGTTAAAACTGTTTACTATGAGTCAAGCAGTGATCTTACTTAAAGGTTAATATGGGCTGGGGTCCCATAGTGTATATTCAGAGCACGGTTACTCTTGGGGATCATTAGGAAATGTTCAGCCTCACGTCTTTCTCCATCAGTGTAAACATGAATCAGACAACACAGTAACACCACCTGTCCAATGTTCTCTATGCTCCCCTTATTCTGCTGAAATGCATTTGATCCATTTGTTTTTAAGGAGATGTTTACTTGAAAAAGCTCAAGTTAAAACTGAACTGTGGAGCAAGCTTATTTAATTTCAGTTTAATATCATAATAAATTCATGGCTAGTTAATGCAAAGTTATAGCATCGTGTATTAAAGCCATGTTAACTATTTCATATATTTTGCTTCTCTCTTTCTCTTGCATCTTTGGCACAAATATATACTAACAGACTTGTCCTATGAGTAGCTGTTTGTTTTGCACGCACACATTCAAAGCAGACAGTTATATTTTATATACGGTCTGTCAAATCATTTTTACTAAAAATCTCCCCATAGATGACCTTTTTTATTCCAAAATAGCATTTCTGTAGGGTTTTTTTTTCTGCAGAGAAGGAATTTCCATTCTCTCAAAGAAGTTTTTGTCATAGAAATAACTGCATTTAAATAACACAAATAACAAGAAACTGCAAAGATATCTGTAAGATTAATTCTTGTACATGCTGAATTTTCCCTTTCCTGTTGCTGATGACCACTTATGACCACAGGGCACCCCCTCATTATAAATCCAGGTTTAATCCCAGTTCTTTCTCAATTATAATATTACTTAATATTCTGATGTAACTGTTACTGTTTGGTAATGTGAACACCTGCCAGCTGTAGCTATTGTAACATAAATTATTGATTAGATCTGGAAAAAAGGTCACAGCAGTGTTGTGCATTTACGTACTTATATTTTCAGGCTTTGCTTATAGATTTTCTGGAGAAATTTCTTTGTGCATATAGAACATGATTAAAATCTGCCTTGCATTGTGAGGTTTCATATATAAATTAAGCCTAAATAAAAGACATGGAGAGAAAATGGCTTGACAATGAGCCAAGGGATGTTGCGAGAGAGGGACAAAGACCCAATCCGTGTCCTGGTTTCTGACCTCCATTGATCAATATGACTTATTGATGTCCCTCTATATTACTGTGGCTTCACAATGTAGAGGCTCACTAGGTTCTGTGTTGTATGCTGTATTCACAATGGTGATAAAACCTAAATACCTTAAAGACCAAAAATGGGATGCGAAAATTTCTGGCTCATTGTTTTCTTGAAGAAAAAAGGAAATAGGGCGGCTCAGCCGTGTACCAGAAGAGGCAAAAATACTTATGGTACTGCAACGTGAAGTTTATTCAATACATCTTTCAATGACAGTCGAATCATATCCTTTGCAAATCTAATCTGGCCACATAACACTTTAATATGCCAAGATAATCTGGATAGAACGGGGACAGGGGAGGTGCCAGAGACCGGCAAAATAAATCATGAGAGACCTGGTGTGAAAGAAAGCACAGAAAAGTAGGTGGTGAGAGTGGATTAGTGTGGTCCTGCACGGGAACGATAAATGCAATCATTAAAGCACCTGTTCTGTCAAGTCAGTGGGTTAATGTTGAGATCAAAGCTATTCCAAGCACTAACAACCTGTGGATATGCTCAAAATGTCATTATTAACAGTCTAACACTCTCTAGATTATAAAGGACATTATTACGAAAGTTGTTGGGTTATCATTTTGATGCTACAGTTACATATGCTGGTATTTCTGTAAGGTTTCTCTTTGTTTGCTTAATTAAAAAAGTTAATATCACAGGAGAATTTAAAAAAATATATCTATATTGTATTTATTGTTACAACAAATGGCTCAGCACAACACAACACCTGGTCTGTATGAATCAAACCAAGCAGTGACAGATGTGATCAGCAGTGACCTTGTTGTAAACAGGCACCAAAGGTTTGCAGTCGCTGATGAGATTTCAAACCACCGAAATGACTCAAGAGTTAGCAAAGCAAAAACTTTTCCCTTGAATGCAACAAGCAAGTCAAATATACCAGCGGAAAGACTTTCCAAGACATAAAAATGTTTTTCTTTACAGTATATGGAAGGACATCATAACACCCATTCGAGCAGGCTTTAACAATTTTTGATATCCTGGAAGTAGAGATGAAGGGTCCATTTTCAAAGACATTCCCAGTTTTCTTTCCATACTCCATGTCTATCCAATAGGATAACAGTTTTGTACAGTTACACAGTTTTTTATTTTTTATGTTCTTCTTCACTGATGTCTACTCCGAATGGCTTTTTGGATTTGTTTGGTCAAAGGACTGACAGAGATGATTAGTCTGATCACGTTGCCCAGCTGCAGGGCTGCAGATGAGATGCTTCTCTGGAAGCAACAACTTCACACATGTAATTTTCCCACATAGCCCTCCATGAATGCTCTTGTATGAGGAATCATTTGAGATATTTGGCACCTCAACACGATAAGGTTAGGCAACACAACGATACATACACTCTCATATCAGCCACATGCACGCCTCTCTCATCGCCTACTCCAGTGGCTGTTGCGAGTCATCAAATGACAAGTCAGCCCAGAGATAGCCGATGTGAGAACTTGTTCTTTGGTTGGCACGAGTTACAGTAGAAGTATGAAGGTCAGGACTGCCTACTGGGTTATTTCTTTATTAAGTAAACACTGGGCAGCATAAGCATGTAAATCGTAAATCACATTATCATAATGTTAGTGTGCAGTTTGGTGTAAAATTTGACCATAAAAGACTTTAGGGTTCATTTTGATTTCAGTCTGGCGTTCGAACAATTTCCACAGTGTTGCAGTCACATGTTATATATCAGTTTCTACATGAGGATGTGCCAGGAGCATAAAGACGCATTTGGATGCAGCTCTCAAAGCAGGATGATACTCATACTGACACATACTGTCATATTAGTATATTTGGTGTCCCTCTGTTGTTCCTTTGTACTTTCAGTGGAAGTTTTCTGTATTGCACCAGATTATTACCTTTTAACATAAATGCTAATGTGCATTTATAATTGTTGTTGTAGCTGGCATCGTGTTGGAAATGAGGTGAATATTTCTCAGTGGGGATGATTGTGCTGCAGGAGTGATTACTTCTCCTGCATTAATTCTGAAAGTGGACTACATGTAGCTTGTAGTGAGTTTTTCAAGGCTGCAGATAGATGTCTAACAATTGCAGTAAACTAGCTATGTGAACTTTGTCTTGTCTATTTGATCTGTATTTTCATCTTCAGGTGCTGTTACCAGTAGGTTACAAAAACAATAATATCATTGCTGAACATTGATGAATTAAGTGTTATTATGAACTTAATGACTTCTTTCTTTATTCCTGCTTTTTTAAATAAATGTCACATTCTGCAGTATAGCTCACCCTATTAAACTGGAGCCACTGCTCTTTATATTCAAGCATCACAAGAGTAAATCATGGTATCAGAGCTCCATCAATGGTACTGACTTATTTTTAATTGCTTATGCACAGCTTTTTGCATACTAATATAGACTCATCTGCCACTTCATTAGTTACACCTTGCTAATTCTGAGTTGGATCCCTTTTGCCTTCAGATCTGCTTTAATTCTTCGTGGCATAAATTCAACAAGATGCTAGAAACATTATTAGAGATTTAGCTTCATATGGACATGTCAGCATCACACAGTTGCTGCAGATTTGATGGCCGCTTATTAATGATGTGAATAAGAAGATGGTTACACTGTTTCAATAAAGTGATGCTTATGATCAGCAACCAGACTAATCTAGACTGTGGCAATTAAATGGTTCTCATTTGGTTCCAAGTGTGCCAGGAAAATATCCCTCACACCATTTACATCACCAAGCAACCTGAGTTGTTGACATAAGGCAAGATAGATGCATGGTTCATGTTGTTTATGCTAACTTGTGACCCTACCATCTGAATATCGCAGCAGAAATTAAGACTCACCAGAGCAGGCAGCATTTTTCCAATCTTGCAAATGGAAGTTGCCTGATTTTGGTGAGGGTATATGAACCGTAGCCTCAGTTTCCTGTTCTTTGCTGACAGCATCCAGTTTGGTCCTCTGCCACTATACCCAATCTGCTTCAAGATTTGACGTGCTGTGCATGCTCTTCTGCATACTGTGGTCATAACAAGTGGTTATTTAGTTATTTTAAGTCTGGCTATTCTTCTCTGACCTTGGGTATTAACAGTGAATTTTCACCCAGAGAAATGCTGCTCGCTGGTTAGTTTCTCTTTTTCTGGACATTTTCTGTAAATCTTTGAGATGACTGGAAAATTCCAGCAAATCAGCAGTTTCTGAAATGCTCACCAGCTGATCTGACACCAACAACCATGTCACATTCAAAGTCACTTAAATCACCTTTCTTCCCCATTCTGATACTCGGTTTGAACATCAGCAGCTCATCTCAATCCTGTCCACAAGCCTAAAAGCATTCAGTTACTACCATGTGATTGGCTAATTAGAAAACTCAAGTCATAGTTTAAAGTTAGGCTGAGAATTTCCAGTGGGTTGACATTTGTTAGATGCAATTACTTAGTATATTCTACCATTTCTTTCTATAACACAAGTAGCTATTTGCAAGACTTCAGATGATTAGCAGATAGGCCTCTCAGTTGCCTCTGTAAGTATAAATAAGTGAGCTACTTCTTGTGTTGTGTTTTTTACATTTTTTAATGGTGGATACATTTTAATGGTCACTGCAAATATTGCTGCATAACATGCGGATATAAACATGCATTTTTCTCTTTGTTTCTCTTCTCTTTTTCTCTGATAGGTACATCTGGGTCAAGCTACAAGAAGGTCTGATTTTTCATCTTAACACTATCCACAAAAAAGCAACCAATGAACTGCATTTGATAAACCAGAGGGATACACTAACAAAGGTAAGTGTCTGATCGACAAACAAGATTTTAGCAGTTTAGCTTCTCATTGCCTTTTGACTTGGCAACATGATAATTTAAACTAGTGCTGATACTTCCTTCACATTTATATTCTCCTTTCTGTTTGTTTCTTAAAAATTTCTTTTTTAAGTCTGCAGTGGGTTAGGCGTGATGATCCAAACATAAAGGGATACAGAACAGTCACCGAAACCTCAATAAGGGAAACGGAATAAGAAGCAGACTCTTTCATTTCCTTCTTCTGTGACTCTTCCCTTCCCTCAGATCAACAAAGCTCAGTGCTCTCACTGAACATGTGTCAAAAAAGGAGGCCAACACTCAAGCAAAGATGAACCCCTATGTTACTTCTCACTTCAGGAGGGATCTCTTCCCCCATTTTCATTTGTTGTAGACTTTTTGTTTACCCTGCTTTTACTGGTTGGATGCAATGACTTGCTCTGTATTTGGAAAGTTATAGCAACAGCTCTTGCTTCTTGCTTTGCTGTTCTCTCTGTACCTTCAGCAGTGCACGGTTATGGTTGAGTAACTGATTTTGTTCACTGGTTACTAAATGATTATGGGTTGCATGATCTTTACACTCTGTCAGGATTCAGTTGTAAGGGTCTCTGGGAATGATTGGGCAAGGTAAATGATAATATTACAAGCACATCCTTTTCATTATCAGATGTATTTGCATGTTTTTCTTGCTTAACTTAAGCCTTTAGTAATCATTTCGATATATTGATGATTTTGTATACTTTTGCATGCTCATTAGTTGATAACTTGTGGTTCACTTTAAAGATTCTCTAGCATGCTGATGTTTTTTGTTTTTGTTTTTGTTTCCTTTTTTTTAATATCTGCAAATAACTTTTTATTTGAGGAACCTCTTTGATGCTCAAATAGCCTTCGTGATCTGGTTCAAACAGGGATGCCAAGTAAGAGTCTACAAGGCACAAAAACTGTTACAGCCTCCTGCTTAGACATACACCTGACCTGTGAACTCTGGAGCTTGACCTCTGCAGAAAACAGATCAAATCATGTGATTGCTGTTCTCAACTTTTGACTCTTTATAAATCTTCCACGTAAAGCTAAGTAAGTTTAGAGATAGTCAAAATAATCATCCTCTGTTGTTTTCTTCATTTTTTCTAATCTGTTGTCAGGCGTAGGTGATTTCTCAGCCCTAACGCTGAGCTGTGTTGAGGTATATCTTTGTTGTGGCTGTAAATGTAGTTATTGGCCAATATTATCCAGGAGGCAGTGCACAAAATACTTCTTTGAGAATCTGACAATGGCCATTAAACAGTTTTGCAGACACTTAAAAAGAACATGTGAAATTGTAAAGGCAGTGACATGATTGGAAAAGAAATGGCAAACAAATCATGTTTTTTTTTTTTCAGTTGGGTCCCTGGTGTTGGGAACAAAAGTTGTATTTCCTTTATCTGTGAAAAAAAAGTGATGAGAATAGCTTAAGCCAGCCGAATCAAGATATCTTGGCAATGAATTATGAATGATAAATAATAACAGTAGAGATTTGATGGTTTTGTATTGTCTTTTTCCTCATGCCCTTCTCAAGTGGTTGTGAAAGTGGAGAGAAGTTTGATCGTAAGAATTGGCATGTTTCTTTCTTGTTTCAACTGCATGTTGGAAGTTATCATACTGTTTGACCTGAATTTGGCTTTGTGTTCTCTGCGTACGTTGTATATCATCACATTTCTATCCCATTGTCTTGCTCCATTGCATTATCAGCTTATATTTTTTGAAGTGTTTATCAAATGAGTCCTGCTCAAGCAAAAAACCTCAAGACTATCCTTTTAGTGTTTTCAACTATATAGAACCAATCCTGCATGTTTTTCTGATGTATGTCAAAGTTAGCCCAGCTCTACCACTCCTTGTCAAATGAAATTTTGCAGATCACAGAGTTGGACTCTTTGGGCTGCTATTGAAGTCATTCTTTTCAGCTCACCTCCTTTCACTAAAGTGACTGTGATTTAAGGTCATTGGTTGTTACTGAACTCACACTACAAGAAAGCCCATTAGCTTGCTGGGAATCCATTACTGAAAGGACTGACTGTACGGAGTAACAGAATAAAAAGTTGTGGAAGAGACACTGAAGAAAGTGATTGACCAATGGCCTTGGAGGGTGTTATCCTCTGGTTACCATTGGGCGCCATGGACCTACAATTATCTCTGTATTAAAAGAGACTGACTGTGACATTAACACCACACATAATTTCACTGACGGTATCGAGGTGCTTATTCATTACATCGATAAACAAGGCACACTTATAAATACAGAGAACTCATAGCAGATGATGGGGGCAGCACGTGTAAAACGACGCTTCAGTGCTGTGGTGGATGGGCCAGTGGAGGAGGAGGAGGTCATGAGGCTAGCACAGAGTGCTGCAGATACATCTGGCGGAGGGGGGAGCCCAGCGGGGTCAGGGACCCCAACCAGCCCCTCTCCGACCCATGCCCTCAATGGCAAAGCTCTGCCTCTTCAAAGCAACACCAACAATGCCCGGAGGCATGGTGCCATTGGAGAGTCAGCTGGAGGAGATGCAGAAGGAGAAGGTGGGTTGAGAGGAGGAAGAATGTGTTCAGGGCCCAAGAGTGGAAGAGGCAGTAGTGTAGGAGGGAGAGGGGAAGGCCGTTCTTCATCAGATCAGGATTCACTCTCTTCCCCCTCCACTACCAGCCGCCGGCGCAATAGGCGCTCAACCCGCCGGCCCCGACAACGCTTTGTGGGCAAGGACGGACGCTGCAACGTCACCTTTGTCAACATGAGCGAGAGGGGCCAGCGGTACCTCAGTGACCTCTTTACCACTTGCGTGGACATCCGCTGGCGATGGATGCTGGTCATCTTCACTCTCTCCTTCGTTCTCTCCTGGCTGCTCTTTGGATTTGCCTTCTGGCTCATTGCCTCCGCACATGGAGACCTCTCCATTCGGCTTACCTCCAGCTCAAGTTCATCTCCGGGATCAGGAGATGCTGGCTCTGGAGGAGAGTCTGATAGAGAGGCAGTGGTTGAGGAGCCATGCTTCTTCCAGGTGAACAGCTTCATGGCAGCCTTTCTGTTCTCCTTGGAGACGCAGACATCCATCGGTTATGGCTTCAGAAGTGTGACCGAAGAATGTCCCCTGGCGGTGGTGGCGGTCGTTTTGCAGTGCATTGTGGGCTGCATAATTGACGCCTTCATCATCGGGGCAGTCATGGCAAAGATTGCCAAGCCCAAGAAGCGCAACGAGACCCTGGTGTTCTCCAACACTGCTGTTGTGGCGTTGAGAGATGGAAAACTCTGTATGATGTGGAGGGTCGGAAACCTACGCAAAAGCCACCTGGTAGAAGCACACGTCAGAGCACAACTACTAAAGGTAAGTGGAAAAAATACAAATAATCATACTGATGAAAAAAGAGGCCAGAAAACAACCCTGACATGAAAAAGGTCAAAGAAGTTATCTGGTGATTGTAACGGAGTCAAAGTCAGGAATGCACCAAATAATAGAGGTTGCTACTGTGATAGAGCAGTGGAGGGAAAAAAAGAGAAAGAGAGAGGGCTGAGACCATCTGGCCCGTATTCTGTGGACCGTAGTTAATGAGAGCTTGTTTTATTTTCCCTCAGGGGTTAGGAAGATTTACCATGGATTAACTTGCCCACAATTCTTTAACTAAGGACCATTGTCCTTCGTCATCTCATTTCCTCTTGTATACTGTATCACTGTGGGTTCTGTGATTGTTTTCTATGACTACTGAAGTTTACCCTAATGTTTGTCCTTATATCTGTAGTTTGCATGTGTGTTCCCTCAGGATTTTCTGTAGGATCAAAATCTGTAGCACATTTTGGCTGCAGTGTGGAGAATTTGATCTCTTTTAATAGCATGACCATATCAAAGTTTAGGCAGGGCAGATGGGATTAAGTTTGAGGATGAAGGGAATACAATTGTGAGTGCTAAAACTGGATATTGTTCAAAAGCAAGGTTGGGTGAGTGATAAGCCTATGGCTTGGCAAGGTGACTAAAGAAGTGCATAGTGAGATTCAGCTGAATATAATAACCAAATGCTAGACAATTCGGTCAGGGTAAGATTATTAATTTACAATGCTTTCATCAGATTACCTTTAGAAAATGTCAAGTGTTACCTTCAAGGTGATATCACGATGTAATTAATTAACCTTTGTTCCAATAATAAAAATCTTTCTGTTTTCTTTTTAATATTTCCTCAAAAGCCTTAATGAACTGAAATATCTAATGTGGGATGTGATATGGACCAAATAATGACTTTTACATTTCAAACCTGCTCCCAGTCAAGGGTGACACCAGAGGGAGAGTACCTCCCACTGGACAACGTGGACATCAACGTGGGGTTTGACACCGGCACTGACCGCATCTTCTTGGTCTCGCCTGTAACAATTGTCCATGAAATCAATGAAGAGTCGCCTTTCTTTGAGATGGACCAAAAAACGCTGGAGAACGACTCTGACCTGGAGGTGGTGGTCATACTTGAAGGCATGGTGGAGGCCACAGCCATGACCACGCAGTGCCGCAGCTCCTATCTGGCTACTGAAATCCTCTGGGGACACCGCTTTGAACCAGTGCTCTTTGAGAGGAAAGATGGCTACCAGGTGAAAACAGAAGTACAGACAGAAAACTCTTTTTTCCATTTAATCCTGACACAGCTTCCAGTCTTTAAATCTAAGACCATTTTACGTCATCACTGATGCATAGCCTTGACGTCATATATATTTTACCAGGTTTTTTGATAAAATAGGAGTGAAGCTGAGCAAACTAAATATAATTCAGTGTGTTTCTCCATTTATAATTTAGTAGCAAAGCCTCAGTGGTGCCAAAAAAAGAGTGGAGTTGATGTTTAAAACTTTGATAGTCTTTGATAATCAACTTAATCCTGTCTGAGCTGCTGATTGGGTAATAGTTAGTCAATCTGCAACATTTTGTGTTACCATTAATTGAAAAGGCTATGAGTCATTCTCTTCCCTCAATTCTGCTGTTATATCTCAGATTGCATACTTTCGTGTTTACACTTGCTACTTTCAGCATGTTTACATTAACAAGCATAGCTACATGCAGGGAAATACCACCACCATGGTAATGTGTTCATAACAGTCAAGAAGTTATGTTTTCACTCTCAATAGTTGGCATGTGTTGACGTGTTGTTTGGTGTTAACGTGTGTTTCCTTGCTGTCTGCAAAGTAGAAGCTAGATATTTGGCCAAAGGCTTGACAACCTATGTGACAAAGCACGTGAAAATGCAGACCGAGAATCCCGACTGTGCACAGAAACAACCAAGAGATGATGCAATCCAGAACAGCCAGACTTCATCAGCCAGAAAGCATCAGAAATTTAGCATTACACAGATTTTAAAATTAAGCATCAGCAAAAGTAAAACTCTATCAGCCCTAATTGTACATTACATAACATATGTATTGTTTTGCTCCTGGGAGAGAACAAAAGTCACTTTAAGATTGGATCTTGAAAGGCATCAGCATACAAAAATATGCCAAATCAAACATGCAGGTGAATAAGGAAGCACTCAGAAGTAGCGTCTTCTATTCAGCAATAAACATTCTTCAACTAAACATCAGCAGAGTTGTATTGTCATTTTGAGCCTTTTGAGCATTTAATTAAAAGTCACTGCTCTATGCTTTTTTTCCAGGTGGATTACTCATTTTTCCATCGGACCTATGAAATCCCGAACACACCTTCCTGCAGTGCTAAAGATCTGGCCGAGCAGAAATACATTCAGAGTTCACGGTCATCATTCTGTTATGAGAACGAAGTAGCTCTGCAGCTTGCCTCCCCCGACGGTGAGCTGGGTCAAAACCTTGAGTTTGCCTCCCCACCGACCCGGAGGCAATCCATGGCAGAACATCTCCACTACAACTGAACGGAAGGCAAAAAGACAGGAAACCGACTTCAGAGAATGAACTGATATGATGATGGGAGACAGAATAGTAGAGAGAGCCTTGAATAAACCAGTGTACAATAAAGGATAGGAAGAAACGCTATTTACAGAAGAGGAAGAAATATTTAGTGCGAACATTAGCAAGTTTGGTGTTACTCTTTTGGTGAGTTGGGTTTAGTACACTGACCTAGTTGTCTAATTGGTCCTGGCAATCTTTCAAAATCATTGAAAACTGCTAAGTCTCACATCTGGCCCATCACTACCACAGCACACAGTCTGACTCTAATACCTGACTGACAAGGGTATGCAACAGCGCCCCATGGTGGCTACCACATGTAATTGACCCTCAATTTTTATGACGGGAAGATTTTGACCTCTGTTGGAGGTAATGTTTTAGCTTCTGAGGAATGTATTCCACTAAGATGCTCACTTATCACTTTTGTTCTTTTGTTCTTTTATTTTCTTATGGTAAGTATGGATTATGCACTTTTTGACATCACGGACTTAGAATGTATTTGAGATAAGCCAAAGCAGAGCAACAGTAACATGGAGAAACAGCTTTAAACTAGCAGCGGTTTTGAGATGTTTGTTCCATGTAGATGTATTTTCTCTGTGTTGTTTGTTTTTTGGCTTTTTTCCATGTGTGATGCAAAGAAAAAGATGTTCACTGATTGTAAACTTTTCTTGATTTTAACATTTTGTGTTGAGTGGAATAGCATGATTGTAGGGTCTCAGACCACACAGGTGATCCAGATGTGATGATCGCCATGCATTGTTTTATGGCGCTACTATCAAAGTATGCTGTTATCTCTTATGTCTGTAAAAGCAGCCTCGCTATTGTTTTGGTGTGCTATTTTTGCATTATTGTACACTTTAACTGAGCTATAATACTGTAATCTTTTAAGTGTTGGTGGTGCAGACTGAATAGTGAATATAAGGCAATAGCATTGGAGACCTACACTCACTTTCCATTTCTACAATTCTGCAAGAAGTGACTGAAGATCCAACTGGAAACTACATCAGACTCCCAAAAAATTAAATCTGGGTTGTTGGGAGTTTTTTGGCTCATAAAATCATGTAATTTCCTTAGGTGGTAGGTGGTGCCTTCATAACAGAGCAGACATTTTGCAAATGTCCCTTCATCTGCATGATGTTGAAAATGTCCTTGAATTGTATTTTTTTATCATGTGCATTTGCAAGATGACCACTTTTAGTGTGCAGTATGTGCTAAGATGAAAAAAACTGAGAAATCCCCATATAAACATGCCGTGATGAATGAATCTTTTACCCGTAATATAATGTAAGCTATGTAATAGTTGCACTTTCTAGATATATTACAAAGCACCTGAGATATTTCTGTTTATTTTAACATTAATAATTAAGAGTAAATAATGCCACCTCAGTATGTAAGTGTTTGATTGCAGCATGTGTTGGCAAAGTGTGGGGGCCGCAATGCCGTGTTGAGTGTTGACCAGTAATCAGCCTGTCCGACGCACAACCTGGAAACTTGTTGTTTGCACTTTGCACTAATTATGGAGACTAATATCACTGATGAAACTTTATAAAAGCACAGTAGTGTTGCAGGAACAGCACAGGCTAACTTCAGTGCATCGATCGCAGTGTTCTGACTGATAACATATTATCTCTTATAAATAGTGTTAATGCTGTTCCATGTCTGTCTTCCCTTTCACTTCTCTATTATGGCTACCATTTTCTATTTATAGGCTGCACAGGAGGTCATGTCATTTTCTCCCTGCATCCACTTCCATGAAATGTAACTTGAACTTACAGCACCATCACTTTACTATGATGGGACTTTTTAAACACAGCAGAAAGAAATAGATGGATTGATTTGGATTCACTTTTCACAGTACAGTACATTTTATACATAGTGTAAAGAACAGAGTAGTATAATGTAATACCTCTTTTTTAAATAAATTAAGTGATATGAAATCGACAAAAGCTACTGTTCTAGGATTTGGGGGGATTTTCTGAGGAGAAATTTTTCTTTTCTTTTTTTTTGCTCCAGCAGACACTAGATATATAATTTCAGAGCTGCCTCAGGCACAAAGCACTTCCAGAAAAAAGAGAACAGTGTTATAGAAGAAATAAAACATGGGGATTCAATTGTGATTATTGGGTGTGTCCTTATTTATACTCCTTGCACTCTCTGTACTTCACCCAGTTAGCCTATGTTTTAAAAGGACATTCCACTGCAGCAATTTTACATGAATATCTTCCTTGTGTTGTACTTTCAGTGATTATTTCAGCCAATTACAGAAAATGTGACTAAACAGTTACTGAGTTATTTATAAAGGGGGAAAAAAAACTTTATGATGTAAGTGAAACTGTAGTAATCAAGTGTAATTTGATTAATATGTTTACCCCTTATTTTCTTATCAAAATTCAAATATTAAATGAAAATTATATCACTGCTGATGAATCAGACGTAGAAACACAGCCCGCGAAAAGAATTGTGTTCTGACTAAAAGGACACAGAGCAGGTGTGGCACGGGTGATAAATGTAACCAAGTCAACCAAATATGATTTTTTTTAGGGAATATAAACAAGGGTTTGATGCAAATCATTAATTCACTGCTGTTCAGCTTGTTTCCTTTTTTTTTCTTTTATTGAGCAAGCAGCACGGTGGGACAGTGGTTAGCGCTTTTGCCTCACAGCAAGAAGGTCCTGAGTTTGACTTCAATATTTGGCTGCTGACTTTCCGTGTGTCTCTGGGTGCTTTGGCTTCCCCCCACAGTCCATAGACATACAATTAGTGGAACTGAATTAACCGGTGACTCTAAATCACCCATAGGTGTAAACCTACCCCACCCAATGAACAAATGGGTGGGGTAAAAAAACAACAAAAAAAACATGCCAAGTTGAACAGAAAAAGAAAGTTTTCCTGCTTATGCTATGGTAATTCCTCGTGGGGCATTCTCTAAAGGTTCTCAGGAATTTTGTGACATGTAGGTCTGTATTAGAGAATAGAATAGAATAGAATAGAATAGAATAATCTTTTAATTATACCACAAGGGGAAATTTGGTTGTATCAGCAACCAAAACACACTTATACAAACAGAACAGGACACAGAATAGAAGCACAATTTTTACATATTTACATCATGGACAGTAGTTACCAAAGCAGAGTACTGTACAGTACAGTATTATTGTTACAGTCACAAATACAAGGACTAGACTCTCTATTATTTTAATTTATTTTATTTTATTGACAAATTTAATATTATTTAATATATGCGTTACGTTTTGCGTGCAAACAAATATATAATTTTAAAGCAGAAGTTGAGATTTCATAGTTTCTCGCTATTACTCTGATATGATTGGTGTAAATATTTACTTATTTACTAACCGTGCTACTCTTGGAAATTTGGGGTGATCTGAATCAGGCACCTTGAATCAGATCTTTCCAAGAAACCCTGTATTGAGCTTGAAGGTGAAGTCAAACGATTCCGATCCCAGATCAGCGTCTGCAGACACTCGCTGCCAGTCAGTGGTAAACAAAGAGCGCGCAAATCCCCCTACTGTAAGCGCGAGAGCGCCGCACGGCACCTGCTCCAGCGCTCCGATTTGCTGTTTGCCATGTCATTCAGAAGAAGCCCCGCCTCACGGCAGTTAGCATTGGTTAAAGGCGGAGACGTCTGCGCCGCTGTTGTCTCGATTCGTCAGCGCGAGCGCTTTATGACCGTTTTAGGGCGGAAAGCTCCCGTCGTATTCAAGAGGCGGGTCTACGGCTCGGTTCTAGATTTTGATTGGACTCGTTTCTCTCTAGACCTGTCTAAAACCCGTCTGCTCGTACTTGGTTGGTCCGCTAGCAGGAAGTCCTTCTCCGAGGCTGAAGCCGCCGAGTTGCCCTCAGTGCTCTCTGTCTATTTTATTCTCACCGAGGAGTGTGTGTTGCTCCACTGTGAGAGCAATGCAATGATAAAAGCCGCATATGCGGTACGCTACACACCTATCAGGCAGGAAAATAACCCAAGAAACAGCCTCATCCCGGTTCCCCTCACACCGCAGCCTTATCCACACCTCAAAGCGGAACCTGAAGGTAAGACATTTAATTGCCTTTACTCTAATCCAACTCGTAAATAGCCAGTGTAATATCCTCAACGTATCATTTTTTTAGTGGAGCTGGCTAACCTCGTATGGTTAGTCTAAATGCGGTGGCTTAACGCCTAAATGTGAAACAGCAGAGGGGCTGGGGGCATTTAATTTAGGATTGGTCTTTGTGCTAAAAAAGCCTTTCATCGAAATGACCTGAAGTCTGGCCAAGAAAAGCAATTATTCGACCTTATTTTTAACATTCCGACCCATATTACCAAAATCTGTTGGTACATTGTGATTTTTGTGTGATAGTAATAATGGTAATGATGGTGGTATTAATATTATTATTGTTATAAATAATAATGATGATAGGAAAAAAGGCTGTTTTTGTGGCTGCCACATGCATGCCGTTCACAGTCATTTAAAGGCTGGGGCCCATATGGTTTTTCATGTCTTACGTTCAAGGTGTGGTTGTCTTCGTCAGGTTTTTTTTCCATTTGAGCTGAAGCTACGGTTTGAAAATGCAGGTTAGTTCACAGAGCTCCAGCTTCGCAGCTGGACTGCTCCTGCAGGCGCCGCACTGCAATTATTACAGCCTGTGGTTTTTTTTTTTTTAATAATAATGTCACCTTTTCCTCAACGTGTCCGCTTTAAGTGCGCAGATGCCACGGTATCGTCCCCGATGCTGTGTGCCACTTGGCATCAAAGCTGAAGAAAAGGCGTTTCCAGCTCCCCCACCCGTCACGCGCAAGCACCCACACAGTAATTACACGCGCACACACATACAGAGAAAAGAGGACCCCCGCAGTGAATGACCTCAGTTCAAACTCACAAGGTATTGTCTAAGGGCTGCTGCTCAGTGTTCAGGGTGTTGCTATGGAGGAGAGCAGTCAAGGTTTGGCAACTCCAGCTGCTGCAGGACGAGTTTGCTGCTTTAGTCCACGATGTACTGCGACATCCTGGGATACGACCGCCTGTGCAAGGAGTTTGCTCCAAGTTAATCGGTGGCATCGATGAGGCTCAGCAGCATCGTGCACTACAGTTACAGAGCTGACAATGCAAAGACCTGACTGATGATAGGGCTGATTGAAGAATAGCCTGTGGAAACAGGTTACATCTCATGCATTTTCTCTTCGTAGAGACATAATTCATATGTCAGATTGTTATTTCTAAGCCCAAAACGAACAATACACTCTGACTGCTAATAAGTTTTACCCCAACCCCGATAGAGCACATTTCTTTGTGGCATTTAGAGGTATTAAATGCATATTAGTCAGCCACATGATTCACTCACATGACATGTTTGTACATTACTTCATCAATGCTGGCTGCAGTAAACCCATGTTTGTCTTCTCCTGGAAATAGTCTGTATATAGTCCCAGGCAAATAAAGTGTTTGTTGTTATATTTATTTAAAACTACATTACCCAGAAATATGAGAAAGTAGTAAGAAATAGACTTGGGGCTGAGTGGCACATGTGGGAAGTTTGAACTTAATAACAGTTGCACAGCTGTTTTATGTCACCCTGGGATCACATATTTTCCATACTGACTGTCTGGGTGGTGGCGACTCTTTTGTCAGCATGTTTACTCCACACCCACAGTTGTATTAAGGTTACAGGTATGGTAATCACAGGGCTGGGGACAGACGGGCCAAAAAAGTGAGATGAATAGCAAGAAGCTCGATGACATACCTGTTAAAGCATGGAGGATAGGCCTAAAGCTAACACACTCACCCTATACGACGGCACAAAAGCCTGTCTGGTCAGACTTGACTTGTTCAAAGGTAATCCCTTGTGCTTGTTTCAGAGGAACGTGTATTAGCTCATTCCTTCATAAAACTGAATTCTGTTAATTTCAATGACCTCACACAAAAAAAAAATCACCTGCATACTCACCATTTAGACCATCAGATGCCACAGATTTATATTAACATGACACTAATAGCTGAAGCTGGGATGCTAGAAAGATTAATCAAAAGGTTAATGTTATTTTAGGGAATCTAATTATCTGTTAACTAACAGATAATAAAACCATCTTGCTATCAGTGGTACAGTAAGTAGGTCCCAGGTTCAAACCCTGGCCCTTCTTGTCCAGTTAACAGGTTTTTCCCTTTGCTTACAATGATTTTCTCTGGGAAATCCAGTTTCTCCCATTATCAAAAAACCTGCTTAGTTAATGCTTCCTGTCTCAACCCAGATTAAGATTCTCTTTTGCAAGAAGGTCTTAATCTCAAGAGTTTCGCTTCCTGGTTCAATAGAAGATATGGAAAGTCTTAAAACACCTCTTGGCCTTTATTTGGGTAGATTAAAAAAAACATTATCTAAACCAACTTAAATATCAGTATCATGAGGACAAAAATGAAATGTGTGCATAGAATCACCAGGCAAATCTGCAAAAAAGTATAATTTTTTTTTAGCTGTTATAACAAATTTGCTTTACACATGAAACATCTGCAGTTTAAGACCAGGAGGAGACTGAAACCCAGTCCTGAGGGATACAAGCTCCTGCATTCCCAGTTCTATTCCCAGGCCTAGATAAATGGGAGGGTTGTATCAGGAAGGATATCCAGCATAACATCTGCGCTAAATCAAAAAGCCTGGATAACCATCTGCTGTGGTGACCCCTTGGCATTAGGGGAGCCACCTAAAGCACCTATACCTTACTCCACTCCGAGCATCTCTGCTGTTGACATAGATTTCAGTTCAGCATACTCTGAGCGCATTTTTGACATTTCAGTTTTTTTTCTAGATAAATTTTTTTTGTTCTGTTAAAAGTCAGAAAGTATCATAATGTAATAATTTATAATAATGTACATTATCACGTCAGCAGTTCACAATATCAACTCAAAATGTCCTCACTTTACTTTCAGAGATTCAAAGAGATTAAAATAGCATCAAATATTCATTTTTGTTTTACTGATTGTTTCTCATTAAGTGATGAATAAAATAAATAAAGCAGTGGTAACAGCTGCCACACCTGCAACCGGGCTTTTCTGGTTGGCTTTATTGCCCCTCCTAGTATATTTCTTAGTTGTCTGAGTAGCTGAATCATTATGTTGTAGTACTGCAGTGATCCTGGCTATAGTTTGCCTTCATGTGTTAGATTAGCTGCTACTTTTAGACTGTCACCTCGTCTTCCACAGGACCCCAGCCCCTAAGGCGAATCAGCATTTTGGCACCACTGTGTCCAAGTCCTCAGTGAGAGGGCCTCTACAGTTTTATCTCTGCTGAGTCCAGTGGGCTCTAGTGCCTTATCTATTTCAAGTTAACAATAGATCCAGTCCATTTTGATCTCCTCTTCTTACTGCTTTCCCACCCTTTTCCCTTCCCATCCTTCCCCCTCTTCACTGTCATGTCAGTTTACTCAGTGGATTGATGTATCTCGCTGTTCCTCCACCCCTCCAGCTCTCCACCCAGCCATCTCTCTGTCTTTCTTTCATTCCTGTCTTCTCCTTGATTTGCTGTGTCTTTCAATTAGGCCATCGCTGGCCAAAACTCGGCTGGATATGGCTTGCGTGCTACTATTGCTCTTCCTATATATGTGGGTGCGTGGTTGGTTGCACATCAAGTGTGAGATGTCTTGGCACAGAATCACATTAGTATCACAGTACGACAGTCCTTTATATCCTCTGCAGAGCTCCAGTTTGTAGGCCTGTGGCAAGAAGTGGCTCAACAGGGAATGACTTTTTGTTGCGCCCTTTTTTTCATGTCTAATTCTCTCCTTACCTAGTGCCAGAAGTACCATGTCCAGGCCAACGGGGGGCGGTGCCAACGATGTCACCCGCTTCCTGTCATCGGGCACAGCGCCAGGGTCTCCCAACTCCAACAACTCTATGTTCTCTGCTGCCAGCCAGGCTGACTGGGCAGCTAAGAGGCTGGTGTGGGTGCCCTCAGAGAAACAAGGCTTCGAGGTGAGCTGCCATGACATGCGGTGCACGAGCACAAACATTTCAAATGCAGGATGTTAACACAATAGACAAGTTTCACTTGTTTTCTCATTCCTTCCTTCCACTGTCTGAGTTTGTTAATCCCCTGGTGAATTATTGGCCCTGAGTGTGTGCCCTTAGTTAAAGGTGTGTCAGACAGGTCAGGCACAGACATGGGCTGTGTGTGTGTGTGTGTGTCACATTTTTTATGTTTGAGGAGGTTTTTGTTACTATAGCAGTGCTCTATTTTTTCATCTTGTTGGATTATTTACTTTTGATTTGTGATGGTTACTTACATATGTAACTATGTAAGGTCTAAGTCATCAGCAGCGATTACCTCTACCTCTATTACCTCTAAGCATGCACGTCAGCTTGATAAGACCTCAGAGGGTTAAGTGTAGTTAGTATCACAGGCACAGTCTTACAATTTAATATTTTTGATTACGTTATTTACTTTTGTCATTTAAATTGTTTTACTTCCACTTAGTTTCCAGTTGTGATTTGCTCATTTCAGTTTGGCCTTTAGTCTTTAAAAATATTTAGTTTCATTTTCTTTACAATTTAAATGTGGGTGTATCCATCATGGACAAGTTTTCACAAGCTCAGAAAAGATATTACAGTAAAAAGAAAAAAACTTGATGTCATTTAGACATTCCAGTAAAAAGAACAAACAAAAGCGTCACCATGCTTGTTGTGCTGAAACATTTAACCACATTGATCCGTACTAAAACTAAGCACATGTCTCAGTTCAGAATTTATCTTTATTTCATTTATCTAAAATGTTTTTCACACCTTATTTGGTTAACTGTAACAGCCTTGATCATGAGGCCCTCATGTTATTTGTCTCACTTCACCTTGCTACTTGTCTAATGCTCATGACAAGTTTGCAGTGTGCATGTTGAAGGAAGTGACATAAGAATTTGAAGATTTGTCTCACAGCCTCTCTCTGTCTCTGCTGGACTCGTTTCATAAAAAAGCTCTATGAATAGAACAATACGCTCCTTCAGCCTCCCAATGTTAAAGAGGCCTTTGCAGAGACACTGACTTCATTTTACAATCATGATCAAGCACACACACACACACACACACACACACACACACACACACACACACACACACACAGAAAGGCATGCACACTGTCATCTAGTTTCATATTCTTAGCTGGTAGTTCAGTGTGACTAACATTCACCCACATGAATGCAAACACGCACAAACACACACACATTTTGCGTGTTGTGCATATCAAGTAGTGGAGAGAATAAAATGCAGCAGAGCAGGGTCCTGCAACATGGTCAGAGCTTGAGATCAGTACTTCCTGTCCAACAAGCACGAGATCAGCAGCGTGACAAAGGAGGTCGTCTCTGTCCTCATCTGTCACCGTCTATTCTCGTCATGCTGTCAAATGTAATGACACTCATGCTCCAAACCACACTTGGTCCCATTCTGACAAACATTTCTTTTTAAATATAGTTACAATGTTTGCTGTATTTTAAATGTGGGTAGGAGTTTTTTCTTCTTCTGAGGTGTAGTAAATGTGTGCATTCATTTTGGCAGTTTTCTTTAGCAAACTTCAAGTTATGTGAATGAAGTTCGACCTGATGTGCAGGCTTTCTGTTCTCCTCTAAGCTGAATAGAACTATACAGCTTAATATGCTTGATACAGGAAACTGTTTAACAGTTCGTTTGTTTTTTAAGTCAAAGATACATTTATTATAAGTGTCATCTGTTTGGAAAGCTGTTCTGAGTGATTTTGAGTCTGCCAAGTAGCATCTTCATAGCATCGTTGTGATCCAACAGTCTGCCCAAAAATCCTTTTATTAAACAAGTTTCATTTTGTTCTCAGTTACGAGGTGAAAACTCCTCAATGTTTTTCTATTAAATCCAGTCTGCCAGCATCCGAGAGGAGCGCGGTGATGAGGTGGAGGTGGAGCTGACAGACAGCCAGCGGCGGGTGACCTTGTCCAGGGAGGAGGTGCAGCGTATGAACCCTCCGCGCTTCAGCAAAGTGGAGGACATGGCCGACCTCACCTGCCTCAATGAAGCGTCGGTGCTGCACAACCTGAGAGAGAGATACTACTCTGGCCTGATCTATGTGAGTGCACCAACCACAGCTCACACTGTACACACATGCATGAGCAAGAGGAAGCAGTCGCTGGACACGTGAAGTCCTGGATGTTGTGTACATGTGAAGTGCAGTGGGATCTCTTGTGTAAGCTGATATGCATCGGTAAGAGATGCATTTCAGCTTGTGTGGAGTCAGTTTACGAAGTTGTTGTGTGGGTGTGGGGCAGCTATGGGGGCATCTTCAGTTTCTGCTGGAAAAAAAAGGGGGGGGGGTGCAGATGTAAGATATCAGTGAAGTGGCATTTAAAGTGAAATAACATAAAGAAAATTGACTCGATTAAATGCAGAGCTTCCTGTTAATGATGTGTAAATAATGGAGGATGCTAAATAAGAGGTGGAAAGTCAGGAACGCAGAGAGATTGTTGGAATAGCTTTGAAGGGTGTATCATACTATTGGATAAGATAGGTGTGGGGGGCTTTCATGACTTTCATTTATGCAGCAATCATCATGGGAGCTTTATTGGTGTTGACACACTGTGTGTCATCACTGACTGTGTTTACAAGAGGTGCAATTTTTCTTTGAATTTTTAAAATCAATCCTTCTGTGCACAATCCTGTGCATTAATATGTAACCCAGGATGCTCTATACAATCTTGGCAGCACTGTTGCCTCCCTTCTGTGCTTTCTGCTAAAGCAACAGTTTAATGAGATCGTGATACTGCAGATTTTACACAGGCCGCCCACAGAACATGTAATTTTTGTCAGTCTACTGCAGTCTGGCCTAAATTACTTGTATTAAGTGTGTCAGAGGTCAGAAAAGTTGCAGATTTTGAAAAACAGTCATTAAACTCACTATCTTCTTCATAAAGTTGTATTTTTGAATTATAGAGTATAAAGAATAGGACTATGAGAGGTAAGACAGTTATATTCTGCTGGGATTGACATCCCCCACGCAAAATTAGGTCAGTGTGAATCTCTCTCTCCTGTGTGTGTTTTCTTCTAGACATATTCAGGGCTTTTCTGTGTGGTTGTGAACCCATACAAGAACCTGCCAATCTACACAGAATCCATTGTGGAAATGTACCGAGGCAAGAAACGCCACGAGATGCCCCCTCACATCTACGCCATATCAGAGGCTGCTTATCGCAGCATGCTGCAAGGTACTTAGTACTGTCTGTGACCTCTAACCCTTAGTTAACTCTGACCCTGTACATGTTCCGTGATCTTTGATCACTAAGCCACATTGTGAATACTGTTTCAAGGTGTGGTATATTCCTGGCTTTTATCAAAAGCCTGAAAAGTTAAAACAAATATACGGGATGGTATTTTTACAACTGAGATTTCCAAGAGTGGCACTCCTTTTAACGAACAGTCAATCCAGTGATATAACTGTGTATTCGTTGTGGTTAACCGCATAACTTTACATGTAATAGCAATTACTGACAGATACTTTTCATGCCCTCCCCGCCTTTCATGTAGAGTTTATTAAATGAGACAGAAAGGGTCGGTTGAGCAATGTCTCTGCCTTTGAGTGACTACCTGAGATAACAGAACAGGGCAGATGAGACTCTTTAGTCGAAATTACTACTTCACACCTCTTTAAGGGTAGGTGTGTTACCGAGGTGATTCAACCTGTATGACCAGTATGAATTCCTCCAGGCTGAGCGCGTGGGAATCTTAAAAGCAAATGCAAGCAATGTTGCAAACAGTGTCCACCCATTGACTACCAGTGTTGAGTGGTTTGGCAGCCTGGAGAGACCAGTTCAGCTGGTGACCAGCTTTGCTTTACAGCTCTTATTGAAAAGAAGTGACTGACATGCAGAGAAAAAGGGCTCAAATACACAGAATATTTATTTATTTGGCTGCATGGATTTCCACAGCACTTTATGCCCAGTTTGTGGGGGTGGAGGTTTAATATAACATGAGCCAGCTAATGCCTTAGAAAGCCTCTTCACTCCCATGGAGCAATCTACAGTGTGTTATTTCAAGGAATCATATGTCATTTATGTAATTCATTTTTATTCATTTTAGCCAAACTTGTTGTTGAACGGTTGGCGTTTTATGTCGCCCCCATGACCTTGTGACGTGTTTTCTCTCCCACAGACAGAGAAGATCAGTCAATCCTCTGCACGTGAGTAGCCTGCAGCAAGCCATCAGTGTGTCTCTGTGTACATGCTTTGTCATTTGGGAGGAGAATTTTCTAGTGTTTGCTGGAGTCCTTCTGCATTTGTATATTCGGTGTGCATTTCCTTTAATTAGTATGCATTGAGGCCTGCATGCACTCATGTGTTTATATTTGTAACTAAATGTGGTGCAAATCAAAACACTCTGGTCCTTTTATATAGATCAGAAGAGGAAAATGTGATAATTTCAGATTTTATCTGGGATTTTATATTTTTTCCAAGAAAAAAACAAAAATCTCAGCTGAGTAAATTTACATCTTAGTAATTCTTCCATGTAGCTACGTACACAGTTTCTATAATTGAGCGAAAAATAACACAGAAAATCGACTAAGACTTCAGTACCATATTGTGAATATAGCCAGCCTCCTGTCTGTGTGCACCCTACCTGCTTGCTTGCCTCTGATCCTACCATCCTGCTCTTCTTCCTGCCAGACTCTTCCTGTCATTGTCAAGGCTCCCAAATCAGGCTCATCTCGAGTCAGTCTCAAAGTGTGTGTGTGGAACAATTCGGCTGATTCTTTCAGATCTTTTACAGCTGCTATTTTTGTTCCTTTCTCCTCCATTATTTTCCAAAAGCAACAACACTAGCATAGCCTATATCCTTCACACCTGCCTTCTGTTTAGACCTGTGGTCTTTGAATGCACTGCATGGGCTCTAATGTTTATTATTGTGACTAGTGTGCGTTTGGCCACTTGTTCATGTGGATTCTCTCTCTGTAAAAATTATATATACCAATTCATGATTGAGACCATATGTTGAAGACCGAACATTTAGGCCAACAGGGGAATTAGCTGTGTTCCTTACATAGTTTTGTGTTTGTATTTCAGAGGAGAGTCCGGAGCTGGGAAAACGGAGAACACTAAGAAAGTCATCCAGTATCTGGCTCATGTTGCCTCCTCCCATAAAGGTGGCACTCTGGGTAGAAAAAAGGAAGCTGTGCAGGTATGTTACAGCAGAGGTGCAACAGAACAGAAGAAGAGCAGCTTGGAGAACACATCACATACAGAAAGGCTTTATAGAAACTTGGGAATAAAACAGGAGGGGAATGACAGGAAGGATAGAATGGGTGAAGAAATAACTAAGGATTGATGTGAGAAACCAATAACTGCAGTCTGCACTCTAAATACTGTACAGTTTAAATAAACCCAGTTACAACTATTTCAGGTTGACATTGCTGTTTACGTATTAGGCAGTCTTCGACCACTAAATCACCAATCTAGGAAGAGTATTGCATGTTTTAAGCGTGAAATGCTGCCCAGCTGGTGTATATGTAAAGAAAGACTGACGCTACTCTTGATGTCTTACAGTTAACTTTGGGTCTAAAAACAGGGGCTGTTAGTGTAGAAAGACTAAAAACTAATTTGAAACAGCTTGAAAAGATTGTCTTACTTTCTGTGACTCATGTACTGCAGTGTTTTAAGTGATTATTAAAGGGAGGCTGTGGAGCTTAGCTGTAAATTAAACTGTTGTGTTTATATTGAGTGTTACTCTCCAAAATGCATTGTGTGTCTAACAATCATGTCGAGTCAGCTTCCTTCCTTATAAAACCATATGTTAGCTCCTGCATTGTTGACATCCAACTTCATGAGCTAGCACTCCTTTTCTTCTCCTTCTTCTTCTTCTTTTCTTTTTTTTCTTTCTTTATCTTCTTCTTCCCTGTTAATTGATATGATAAGACATACCAGGTTTTCTGTAGGTGCAGTTAAGTTTATTGTATCTTAGCTCGGAGTGGGCTTCCTCTTTGAATCATTCTGAGCATTATTTCTTACCTTCCTTCCTGCACTGGTTTTTCCTTCATTTTCTTTCGTCTGCACTGTCCTTCTCTCTTGCCTGCATGTTCAGATGGACGGCTCTAGGTCCTTAACAAGAGGCAGCACTATAGTGAACAGGGTGAGTTAACTCTGTCTTGCTGCCCTGTCCTTACTTTTGCTTTTCTCCTGCCCTGATTTCTGCCTAATGAACTCCAACTAACTCAAAGCAGAGTAACCTTAAACCATTGAACTGTCATGCTGATATTGTTGCTCATTAACAGTGAAGCCCTAGACAGTATATTCGATTTAGACTGTTTCTGTTCTTTTGTTTGTTGTTATGATTGTTGTCTTATTTGTCTTATTTGTCTTTTTATTGTTTGTTTGTTTATCCAATCCACATGTTTGTCCATCCACCCAATCTCCTCCCCCTTAAAACTTCATTTTTTTTCCACACACAATTCACCAGAGTATGCAATATGTGAGTATGAAATATTTAGAAAACTTGGGTTTTTATTTATGGGGAGTCCTTTTTTAAAAGTGAAACTCTTCCTGTAGAATATTTACAGGACCTGATATGATTGTCTTGCTTCATAGTGAGAATCATATCTTCCTTCTTTCTGACTTTCATCTGAATAACCCGTGGTCTTGTGGGTCTTTAGTTCTGGTAGTTAGTTCAGTCTCTACTGTTATACTCAGCGGGCAGGTGGTTGCAAAGTGTTTCTGCTGTAGATGTGGTTTTAATAACACAAACTGAACATGATGCAATTGAATGATGTGGGAGCGGGTGTGTTGTTGCAGCTGTTTGTGTGTACAGCGTTTGAAGTGTACATACTCAACTATATGGCTTTGTTAATGTGTGCAGTGCACACATTGTTTGCTCTGTGTTTTGTCGCTATCAAAGGGCTGGCCTCTTGCTCTCTCTGTGTGCGTCTGCCTTTTGTGTTGACTGACTGGCATTCTTTGATAGTTTTTGCCATAAAACCATCTCCTGTAACTACCTCCTTTGATGCTCATTGCTGGCTGCTGCTGCATCGTCAGCTGCTGCATCGGCAGTGCGACAACTGCAATAATGCATTGCAGCGAGCTTGAATCAGCCAATATGTAGCTTCACATCTCGCTGTGTAACAGTGCTTCTCAACCAAGTCGATAGTAGCCCTTTATTGATTTTAAAAATCAATAAAAAGGTTTCAAAAAGGAAGTTATTAAACATATGAAAAGCAAATGTGCAACATAATTGATCCCCTTATCACGGATTGCTAATGAGAGACAAGTATTTAAATTATGTTGAGAATCATTTGTTCTTGTGACGGGGAATGGGGAGTGTGTTGGATGCTATATTGGGCCCTAAAATGCATCAGTATGTGTCACTGCTCTTCAAGACTGAGTCATGTATTTTTTTGTATTTTACATAACAGATCGTTAGTTCCTCTCAGCAGAGCAGTGTTAACGTGTGCATTTTAGTCTAGAGGCCACCATAGAAGTCTTTCTGTGAAGCTGTCATGTCTGTAGTTTTGTCTGATCAGACGTCTCCTCTGTTTCACAGGGTGAGCTGGAGAGACAGCTGCTGCAGGCCAACCCTATACTGGAGGCCTTCGGCAACGCAAAGACTGTCAAGAACGATAACTCCTCTAGATTTGTAAGAGTTGACTAGATTCATTAATCGGATAGATAAAGTTCTGCCGTCAGTATAAAAAGAAATGAACTGAAACATGAGCCACCTCTCCTGCTTTTTCAGGGTAAATTCATTCGTATCAATTTTGACGTGGCGGGATACATTGTTGGTGCCAACATTGAAACCTGTATCTTTCTGCTTACTTTGTGAAACTGCACTTCCTCCTGCCTTTACAGCAAAGGGGAGTGAGAAGGCAGACGGTCTTTCTGAATTTTTACTTGAATGCTTGCTTGTCCGTGTTCATTTGGAAAGCATTTAAGGGTTTACCTGTGTACCATACTAGAAACAACTTTAAAATGGTTGCACATATCCATAACTATATAAATTCAGACCTCCTTGAAAAGTCTCGGGCCACCCGTCAGGCCAAGGATGAGAGGACTTTCCACATCTTTTACCAGTTGTTATGTGGAGCGTCAGAGGAAACTCGAGGTGAATACAAGTGTCATTATAAAACATATATGCTATTTTTGCAAAACCGACTAGTAAACTGTGTCTAAAACTTGCTGTATTTTATGTCTCTAGCGGACTTGCTCTTAGGAACTGCTGATCAGTATCGCTTTCTCAGTGGAGGCTCGATACCTGTTCCTGGTCAGAGCGATTCAGAGAATTTCACCCAGACTATGGACTCCATGGCTATTATGGGCTTCAACCCCGAGGAGTCGATGTGTAAGAGAACAGAGGCGGGGAAAAAAATTGGGTATTTTGTGTCTTCAATCCTTGCTATGAATCACCTTCCTCTTCCCTGTCTTACTTCTCTGCAGCCATGCTGAAGGTGATCTCTGCTGTGCTCCAGTTCGGGAATATATCCTTCATGAAGGAGAAGAACCATGACCAGGCGTCCATGCCTGATAACACAGCTGCTCAGAAACTCTGCCATCTGCTGGGCATCAATGTGCTGGAGTTCACTCGGGCCATCCTCACCCCAAGGATCAAAGTAGGCCGAGAGTATGTGCAGAAAGCCCAGACTAAAGAACAAGTAAGATCTTATATGCAAAAAAGGCACACATGCTCATACATAAACAAACATTTGTCCCTGTGGAGTGTGACTATACATACATTTTCTCCTAGGCTGACTTTGCTGTGGAGGCCCTGGCAAAGGCAACATACGAGCGTCTGTTCAGATGGCTGGTCCACAGGATCAACAGAGCTCTGGATCGCAGACAGAGACAGGGAGCCTCCTTCATAGGCATCCTTGATATCGCTGGATTTGAGATCTTCCAGGTGTGTTCATGTGATGATGCAGTATAGTGAGAAGTTTAACCCAATCTAGCACAGAGGATGACTTTGTTCTCAAAATATAATAAATTGTCTGTAATTAAGTGAAACATGTAACATTAAGGGATATTTCTAGCATTATATTTGTATTTTTTGTGGAGAATAAAACAGCATTACAGATGTGCAGTGGTGTGAATTATATACAGTTTTATGTCTTTACAAATCCAACAATGTACCTGTACTTTTTCAGTGTACATAACATGAATTTTTCTATCTTTGTTTGCTTTTCTAAACCGATCCTATGCAGCTCAACTCCTTTGAGCAGCTGTGCATCAACTACACCAACGAGAAGCTGCAGCAGCTCTTCAACCACACCATGTTCATCCTGGAGCAGGAGGAGTACCAGCGAGAGGGCATCGAGTGGAACTTTATTGACTTTGGCCTGGACTTACAGCCCTGCATTGACCTCATCGAGAGACCAGTACATGCATACTAAAACACATTTTTACTTTTCATGAGATGAGACTAGATGCTGATAACTGATATGTGTTTTCCATACAGATGGGACAACGGATTGTTTATTTATAGTTAAATAAAGTGCATATTGTGAACGAGCCCACTGATTAACTAATACAAGCAAACAGCATCAAATAATTCTTTAATATTTTGTCATTTTGAATGAGGAAATCCACATTTTGCTAATAATTTCCCCTCTATTCATGTCAGGCCAACGCACCTGGTGTTCTGGCTCTTCTTGATGAAGAGTGCTGGTTCCCTCGGGCCACAGATCGCTCATTTGTGGAGAAGCTGTCTGCTGAGCAAGGCAGCCATCCAAAATTCTTCAAATCAAAGCAGCCACGTGGGGAAGCTGACTTCTCCATTATTCACTACGCTGGAAAGGTATCCCTTGACTTTTGTTTTTCTTTAATCTATCCTTTCAAATTTAGGCAACCCACGTTTTGACTTTCAGTGATGATCTGTCTCAGCTTTGATTTCTACCATGTGACCTCTCCTTCCACAGGTGGACTACAAGGCAAATGATTGGTTAGTGAAGAACATGGATCCCCTGAACGACAATGTGGCGTCTCTTCTCCACCAGTCGTCTGATCATTTTGTCTCAGAGCTTTGGAAAGAGGGTGAGACTTTCTGTTTCACACACTTTCTAAATGCTGCCTTTACAGATTTTGTATTGAAAACTTCAGCATTTTTTGCAACTGTGCCAGTTATAAATATTTAAGCTATTCTGGTGCAAAAATTTATTAACGTTACTACATTTCTCTCCTCTCTTACATGCTGTTTCTTTCTCGCTTTCTTCTGTTCTGTCTCCTTCTTGTCTTCTCCTCTTTTGCCTGCTCTTTATCCCTTTTGGGCTCCTTTCCTTTCCTATGATCTTGCTCCCTGTGGTCTCCTGATGCTTCCCGATCAGACATTCAAACTCTTCCTCGTGTGTACTTCTTTGACTCCTATGCCACACTGCAGACTAATGGCGCAGACAGTAGGTTTTTGTACCTCCTTACAATCCTCCCTCCGGCCACTGTTGTTTGCTGGCTGCCCAGTTTTTGTTGTCTTTATTGCTTTTTCTGCCATTTCCCCTCTTTTTAGTTGATGTTTTTGTGGTAGTGTTGTGTTGTATCATGTTGTCTCTGTGCTGTTGTGTTGCTCTCTAATTTCTCTTTCACCACGTTTTTGGCCTTCAGTACAAGTGCCGTAACTCTGTGGTGACACATTTCTTCACTGATAGTAATTCTCGTAGTGATTCTTGTCTGTAGAAGTTTCACTTCATTTGTCACAAAAGCCACATTCAGGATCACCTTAGAGTGTCTGCCTGTAACTAGAAGAGCTCTATTGAATTCAATTCAATAATTTAAAATGAGTAATTGGTTGGCCCGGACACATTTATAGTCATGTTAATTAACGTGCATGGTCTCTAAACAAAAAAAATGAAAGCGTACTTGCGTGCAGAAATGTGATCCTGAATCAGCTTTAGAGACGCAACATGTTGCTTTAGAGTATTGACATGTAAATAGCATAGCATGGTTTAACCAGTGTAGACCTTTAGCTTTAGTCATCAGTGATCAGTGTGTTTTTTTAGTTTAGATCACATCTGATGAACTGGAGCATATTGATCTGAGTGGTGATACTGGCCTCTCTGTTCTTTCTACTTTTTACTCCTGTGTATGAAATTAGCTTCATACACTTAACAAAATAAACCATCAGTCTTTTCAGGCAGATCTGCAGCTTTGCCTGTGCAGACATGTCCAAAGTTGACAGGTTGAGCTTGAAAAACATTACCTGTGAAACTCATGCACTGTATTAAGTGTGTGTGTGCGTGTGTGCGTGTGTACTGGCTGTGGAAATAGATGCTATGGTTCTAGTTTTAAAAACTAATGATGGCCGAAATCCATCTCATATATTATTTCTGTCCAGAGCTTGATGGGAGATATGAAACCAGGTGTTGTTGCTATTGTGTAATAGCATTAACCTGTTCACTCACTCATGAAATGCCAAATCATGCTTTTTTATTTATTTATTTTTAACTTCAGCTAATTGATCATTTCTGCCAAAAGTGAGACCCTGTGCTCTGTTTCCTTCTAGTGGACAGGATTGTGGGTCTGGACCAGGTGTCGTCAGGAGAGAGCAGCGCGCCGGTCACATTTGGAGCAGCAGGACTGAAGACGAAGAAAGGAATGTTTAGAACTGTTGGGCAGCTTTACAAGGAGTCTCTTACCAAGCTGATGGCCACACTGAGGAACACCAACCCTAACTTCCTCCGCTGCATTATCCCCAACCACGAGAAGAGGGTGAGGCAGGCGGTCAGGATGAACTAGTGAGAAGAGATAATAGCCTTCTTTCTGCTGACTCTTTACCCATTTACTTTTCTTCAGGCCGGTAAGCTTTCCCCTCACCTGGTTTTAGACCAGCTGAGATGTAATGGTGTTTTGGAGGGCATCCGTATATGCAGACAAGGATTCCCTAACCGCATCCCGTTCCAGGAGTTCAGACAGAGGTGCGTATTTGTGATGGTCTTTTTGATTCGTGAAGTGTGAACTACACGCACACACTTCATGCCACTTTAAGAATCTTTTATGGCACCTGCCAGTAGACCTTTCTGCTCATCGTATCATTCACTCAATCGCACATTTATCATTTGTCTTCCAGATATGAGATCCTAACCCCTAATGCCATTCCTCGCACCTTCATGGATGGCAAACAGGCATCAGAACTCATGGTATGTAACTTTCAAGCAGCTAAAACTTCACAGCATTACATACAGTTGTTCAGATAGAAGCTTGACCAACTCCCCTGCTGCTCTTCTAGATCAGTGCTTTAGAGCTGGATAAAAACCTGTTCAGGGTGGGTCAGAGTAAAGTCTTCTTCAGAGCTGGAGTCCTAGCTCACCTGGAAGAAGAAAGAGACCTAAAGATAACTGATACCATCATACGCTTCCAGAGCGCTGCCAGAGGCTTTCTCTCACGCAAGTAAGACTAATTACTAATAGAGAACTATTATAGGCATCTCATTAGTTTTTAATGTCTTTTATATATAAATTCAATATAAAATATAAATGGAAGGACGGCTACAAGGCACAATCCCGCCCCCCGTTTGGCAAATCTGATCACGCCGCCATCTTCCTCATGCCAAAATACAAACAAAGGCTGAAACAGGAAGTTCCGGTTCAGAGGAAGGTCGCGCGCTGGACGGATCAATCGGTGGCCGCGTTACAGGACGCACTCGATGACGCAGACTGGGGCATGTTCAGAAACAGCTCCGACGATGACGTCAACGTGTTTACGGAAGCGGTTGTGGGATTCATCGGGAAACTAGCGGATGATACCGTGGAGACAAAGACTATCACAACGTTTCCCAACCAGAAGCCGTGGGTGGATAAAACCATCCGCGACGCTCTGAGATCCCGCACCGCTGCCTACAACACGGGACTCATGACGGGGGACATGGACCCGTACAAAGCCGCGTCATATAACGTGCGGAGGGCGGTGAAAGAGGCGAAGCAGCGCTACGGGAGGAAACTAGAGTCACAACTCCAACAGAGTGACTCTAGGAGCCTGTGGCGGGGACTAAGGACAATAACGGACTATAAAACACCAACAACTGGTATGACGAACGCGGCCGTGACTTTGGCAGACGAGCTGAACACTTTCTATGCTCGCTTCGAGGCTGCAGCTAAGGACTCCAACAATGCTAGTGTTAGCGGCGTTAACGGCTGCAGACAGGAAGATACTGCCAGTACCGGAAACGTGCTCGTCATCTCCGAGCATGAAGTAAGGAGAGCCTTCAAGAGAGTGAACACCAGGAAAGCAGCAGGACCAGACGGCATCCCAGGTCGTATCCTAAGAGACTGCGCATACCAGCTAGCTCCTGTGTTCACTGAGATATTCAACATCTCTTTATCTCAGTCGGTGATCCCCACATGCTTCAAAGAGTCCATCATTGTTCCTGTCCCGAAGAAACCCCACCCTGCTTCTCTCAATGACTATCGCCCTGTAGCCCTCACCTCAGTAGTGATGAAGTGCTTTGAACGCCTGGTCAGAGACTTCATCATTTCTTCACTACCAGACACACTGGACCCACTACAGTTCGCTTACCGTCCAAATCGTTCCACAGACGATGCCATCTCTCATCTCCTCCACACATCACTCACTCACTTGGACACTAGAAGGGGGAATTATGTTAAAATGCTCTTCATAGACTACAGCTCTGCATTTAATACCATAATTCCCTCCACACTCACCACCAAGCTGGAGCATCTGGGACTCAGCTCATCTATGTGTCAGTGGATCTCCAACTTCCTAACTGGCAGACCACAGGCAGTAAGGATGGGCGGACATGTCTCAGCCTCCACCACTCTCAGCACTGGAGCCCCCCAGGGGTGTGTTCTGAGCCCCCTGCTGTACTCTTTGTACACATATGACTGTGTGGCCACTACCAGCTCCACCACCATCATCAAGTTTGCTGACGACACCGTCGTGGTGGGCCTGATCTCTGATAACAACGAGACGGCCTACGTGAAGGAGATTAGGAATCTGGAGAACTGGTGCCAGAGGAACAACCTCCTTCTAAACGTCAGTAAGACAAAGGAGCTGATAGTGGACTTCAGCACTAAGCAGGAGAGGAACTACCAGACCCCTGTCATCAACGAGTGCCCAGTGGAGAGAGTGGACAGCTTCAAATACCTCGGAGTTCACATCACGCAGGACCTGTCATGGTCCTGTCACATCAACACCGTGGTGAAAAAGGCCCGACAGCGTCTCTACCACCTCAGACGCTTGAGAGACTTCCAACTGCCCTCCAAGGTGCTCAGGAACTTTTACTCCTGCACCATAGAGAGCATCCTGGCGGGAAACATCTTAACCTGGTTCGGGAACAGCACCATGCAGGACAGATGAGCTCTACAGAGGGTTGTGCGGTCAGCTGAGCGCACCATCCGCTCCGAGCTCCCTGACCTGCACTCAATCTACAGCAGGCGGTGCTGGACCAAGGCCAGGAAGATCGTGAAGGACCTCAGCCATCCCAACAACAGACTGTTCTCTCTGTTGAGGTCAGGAAAGCGATTCCGCTCCCTGAAGACCAACACAGAGAGACTGAGGAGGAGCTTCTTCCCGCAGGCGATACAGTCTCTCAATCACACCACCACACAGTACTGACCCACACATATGGTTCTTACACACACACTGGACATTCTGGACATTGGTTTTGCACAACACTGGTCACTATATTCTTCATTTCCAGTTAATACTTGTACAGCTGCTGTTATTGTGTATATATTTATTTATATTTAGATTTCTTCATACATTCTTATATAGTTCTATATTGTGTATTGTGTATTTTGTTGTACAGTTATTTTATTTTCAACTTTAATTTATATATTTTACCTTATTCTTCCCAGTTAAATTTACCCTTCATTCTAATTTGTGTTGTACAGTTATTTCATTTTTAACCTTAATTTATATTTTATTCCTTCCTAGTTAAATTTACCCTTTTTAATTTTTCATATTTATTTCCTATCTTATTCATAGCCTTTCCTTTTTTGTTTTCTTTAGGTCACGAGCAGTTGTCCAAGCATTTCACTACATATCGTACTGTGTATGACTGTGTACGTGACAAATAAAATTTGAATTTGAATTTGAATAAGATGAAATTCATGTTACTTTAGTTATTGGTCAGTTTAACAGCCTTTTTTGCTACCTGAGGTAAAAGAGATGGAGGACGATAAACATGTAGTACGGGTGAGGTTTCTCTGCAGCGCTAGTATCTGTGCAGTTGGCAGTTTTGTATTTCACTCTTAAAGGAGCATTAATATTTAACAATTTGTCAGCCCCTATCAGTGACTCAGGTGTTGCAACAGTTTTGAAAGGTATTTGGCAAAGCCTGAATTACATAATTCATTATGGTTATATGTTTACACTGGTGACTAAATGGAAAAAAGTCTATTCATTGTTATACGTCATTTGATTAATCTGGTGTCAGGTACATTTCTGTCATACATTTAAGACACAAAATAAGTTTCAGTTGTTTTACATAATCTATTGTTTAAAGATTTATTAAAGAATAACAAGACTTAATTTTTAGTCTAAAAGTTTCCATGTCCCGAAAAAGTCTCCCCAATAATGACGTTTATTAATAAACTTCACGATGTTAGTGATATCCTAAAACAGCAAAGTAAATATGTGGAAGGTGTGTTGGAGAACAGGGTAAAACATAGTTATATGGACCAAAACTCATTACCAATAATTTGAAAGTTGTTTGTTAACCCTGTCAAACACCTGCTGATATTACTCAATATTGCAGCACCTTTTCAGGTGAATACAGCACGTGTTAATACCTCTAATTCTAGACACTGTGCAATATTAAATAAAAATGTGATTCTCATTGATGCATTTTGTTTGTTTTATTGCTTTCAGAGCCTTTTTGAAGAAGCAACAGCAGCTTAGTGCTCTGAGGGTGATGCAGCGGAACTGTGCTGCTTACCTCAAACTCAGGAACTGGCAGTGGTGGCGACTATTTACTAAGGTGCTGTGCAAACTTCTCAACATAGACATGAAATGCAACCCACATTAAACATAATATACAACTAAAGGCAAGGCAGTGTGAGAGTAGAAAACCTTGTAACATTGGGAATATTCTTTATATTTACCCCTTTCATCTCACCCAAACAGGTGAAGCCCTTGCTGCAGGTGACACGACAGGATGAGGAGATCCAAACCCGGGAAGCAGCGCTACAAAAAGCCAAAGAACAACTCACCCGAGCGGAGCAGGACTACACAGAGCTGGACAGGAAGCACGTTCAGGTAAACAAACCTCATCCTCATTGTGCTTCCTATCCACCACAGTTTTGTCTTTGCCTGTCTTACTGTCAGTCGGGGCCTCACTCATCACCACTCCTCCGTTTCTGTCACATTGTAGCTGATAGAGGAAAAGGCAGTGCTGGCTGACCAGCTGCAAGCAGAGGCAGAGCTGTTTGCAGAGGCGGAGGAGATGAGGGCCAGGTTAGCCAGTCGGAAACAGGAGCTGGAGGAGGTTCTGGGCGAGCTGGAGACTCGACTGGAGGAAGAGGAGGAGAGGGGTGTGCAACTGGCCAATGAGAAGAAGAAAATGCAGCAGAATATACAGGTTATAAAGTTGCTGTCTTTTTATGTCAAAACTTTGTAAGAATGATTGTAAATTGACATTAAAACAAGCTTACCTTGACATTGCTTTCTCTGGTTTTGTCAGGACCTAGAAGAGCAGTTAGAGGAGGAGGAAAGCGCCAGACAACGCCTCCTGCTGGAGAAGGTTACCCTGGAGACCAAAGTAAAGAGTCTGGAGACGGACCTGGTCACTGCAGTAGAGCAAAGAGACCGACTCGGCAAGGTGAGCGTCACATTAAATTTTGTCAAGCAATGAAAAAAAGGTTGTTTCACAACCTTAATAGCAAACCCAAGCATTACAGCAATACAATTACAGTTGCACACTTACATTTTTCTTCATTATGTTGGCTTCATTCAACATGATGAGACTGGGATTGCAATGAGGTAAAATGGGTCAGGAAGGGTTGCTACTTGAAAGCAATTATTCCTGCACAGTTACTAATAAAAAAATGTTTCACGCATCATCGTTTCTCTCTGAGCAGGAAAAGAAACAGCTGGAGGAGCGTCTGAATGAGGTCACCGACCAGCTCACTGAAGAAGAGGAAAAGACAAAAAGTTTGAACAAGCTCAAGAACAAACAGGAAGCTGTCATCGCTGACTTGGAGGGTAACTATGCTAAACGAATTTTGACCTTCACACAAATTTGTTTCCACACAAGTAATCACACTAAGGTTGACATTTATGTATTCAAGAAGCAGGTGTCCCAGCAGGAATGGATGCTGGAGTCCCGTCACATGCCCATAGATAGACAGACAGACAGACAGACAGACAGACAGACAGAGATCATATGTCGCTGCATGAAGCTTTAAAATCAAGAGCTCCATTTGTACTTAGATCGAAAACAACATGCGGAAGACTTATTTGAAAGTAAATATGTCCAGAGCTTTTACACCTGCAAGAATCTTTCAGGCAGGTAAAAAAAATTCCTGTTTGATCTCAAAGATTTGACGAATTAGTCTACTCGTCTGTCAAGAGCTGCAGTTACACGTGTCAGGTCTGCTGAAGGTGCAGCCTGCTTCCCAGTTACAGGAATGCAACACCATCCCAGATGGTAGTGCGGAGGGGTTTTTGTATTTATTAGTGCTGTACAGTGTAACTGATGTGCAACAATCAGAAAGTAATGATTTATTTCTGTCACTCACTGGTTTGTTTTGACAAACATACCTCCCTCTGTTCAGGCACCTTATAGATGCACTATCCTTTTCTCTCTTAAGCCCAAATTCAGCTACTTGACAGTAAAATAACTCCAACAGAATGGTTTAAATCACAGTCTGAAGTTTAACTGTCTAATCCAGAATTCTATAAAAATATCTGAACATTTAACAAAATAGTCAAAACTCTGATTTTTGTGCACCCTTACTGAATGGAGGAGTCTATTTTTTGCAGTGTCAGGGTTTCTGCAGTCAAAGCAAGGAGCATGACTCAAACTTAGGGTGAACAAGGCAGCCAAGAACTGTTTTAAGGTAGTTTACTGTTGGAGAACAGATATAAGTACAGGTACTAATGAAGAAAGTGGAAACAAGTTGAGGTAGGTGTGGCATGACAGGAGTTTAGTGACATCTGGTGGGTGGATGGGGAAATGCAGGCTTATTTACAACTGTAATAACTTTACTGTTTAAATTCTGTGATTTGTAACTTACTCCATTGCTATTTGCAGAGCGCCTAAAGCGTGAAGAGCAGGGTCGCTTAGAACAGGAGAAGTTTAAAAGGAGGATGGAGAGTGAAGCTATGGAGGCCCAGGAGCAGCTGTCAGACCTGGGAATGCTGTCCTCTGAGCTGAGAGGCAGTCTGGCTCAAAAGGAAAAAGAAATCACCTCCCTGCAGGGCCGGTGAGACACAGAAAAGTATCAGAGACGCAGTAACTAAAATATAAGCCTGTAATGGATTTTTGAAGTTTTTTTGTGAATCTCTCAGGTTGGAGGAAGAAGGTGCACGCCGTGCTGAAGCTCAGAGGTCTCTAAGGGAGGCCTTGTCCCAAGTGTCAGAGCTGAAGGAGGAAGTAGAGAATGAACGAGGGATGCGGGAAAGAGCAGAGAAACAACGGCGAGACCTGAGTGAGGAGCTGGAGGCTTTGAGAACTGAGCTAGAGGACACTCTGGACAGCACAGCTGCACAACAGGAGCTCAGGTAGATGATGAGGACAAAACAAAGTTTACATTTAGTGATTTTGTTATCAGACCAGAACTCACACTTCTTATAACTCCACAGGTCTCGACGGGAAGCAGAGTTAAGTGAGCTCCAACGATGTGTTGAAGAGGAGACTCGCCGGCACGAGATCCAGCTTTCAGAAGTCAGAGTCAAACACAGCGCTGCCTTAGACAGCCTGCAGGAGCAGCTGGACAACGGCAAGAGAGTACGAGAAACACAGAAAAATTCAAATGCACATGCATGGAGACATGCGCAGTCTCTCACCGTGTCTCACCCATGCTCTGCTTCAGGCACGACAGTCCCTTGATAAAGCCAAGGCAGCGCTGGAGGAGGAGAGGCAGAATTTGACCTCTGAGCTCAAAAGCCTCCAAGCGAGTCGCTCAGAGAGCGAGAGGGGTCGTAAGAGGGCGGATAACCAGCTACAGGAACTGAGCGCCCGTCTGGCTCAGGCTGACAGAGAGAGGGAGGACAGGGAGGAGCGAATCCACAAGCTGCAGGTACAAATGAATAGGTACCAGTTTACTGGTTTGTGGTTTTAAGGTGTGTCAGTAAAGAAGTATTCTGTTTCTGTTCTGTTGAATGAATTTAACCTAAATGTGTCTCTTTTAGTGTGAGATTGAGTCCCTCTCCGGCAATCTGTCCTCCTCTGACTCCAAATCTCTTCGGCTCGCTAAAGAAATGAGCAGCCTGGAGAGCCAGCTGCATGATGCAAGGGTAACAAATGCACACAGACACCAAGGCTGCATTTGATTTGGACATTAGCCTTTGACTGTTACAGACTCCTCATGTTTAAAAAAGAAAAAGTAACTATTTCTTTAAAGTCCAGAAGAAAATCCTCTGACTGTAGGAAATTAAAAGAACTTGATCCACTGATGACTCAAAAACAACCTCATATGCACCATTGCTCTTCTCTTTTAGGAACTGCTACAGGACGAAAGTCGCCAGAAGATGGCCCTTGCCTCAAGGGTGCGAGCACTGGAGGAGGAGAAGAATGGACTGATGGAACGACTGGAGGAGGAGGAGGAAAGAGGCAAAGAGCTGAGCCGACAGATCCAAACTCACAGCCAGCAGGTAAGTCTGAGGGCCGCAGTGACTTTATTTACCTCTTAAACTGCTGCTTTAGAAAGATATCAGTTAACATTTTTCATAAAATCACAGAAGTGCTTTCCTTCAGACAGTCAGTATTAAATGTAAAGTTTTCTGTCTATATCTATGACTTATGTATGCACCCTGTGTCTGTTTTACTTCTACAGCTGACAGAGCTACGTAAGCAGTCAGAGGAGGTGAACAGTGCCGTGGAAGCTGGCGATGAGATACGCAGGAAGCTCCAGAGAGAGCTGGACAGTGCCATTCAAAGAGAGCGACAGAAGGAGGAGGAGAAAGAAAGAGTGGAGAGGCAGAGGGAGCGACTGAGGGAGGAAATAGAGGACATGACCATTGCCCTGCAGAGAGAGAGGCAGAACTGCACGGCCCTCGAAAAAAGGCAAAAGAAATTTGACCAGGTTAGAAACATACCACTGCTTCTCACATACGCACAAAGGCTGCAAATGTCTTTATGCGCAGTAACATTACCTCCTTGACCCCCCCCAGTGCCTGGCAGAGGAGAAGGCGGTGAGTGCTCGGCTTGCAGAAGAGAGGGACAGAGCAGAAGCAGACAGCAGAGAGAAGGAAACAAGATGTCTAGCACTGTCCCGAGCCCTGCAGGTAAATTATTTGATAGACGGCACATAAATGTTTTTCATACATCTGTGTTTGTGATGGTAAATCGTCTGTCTTTCTGTGTGTAGGAGGCTCAGGACCAAAAAGAAGAGCTAGAGAGAGCCAACAAGCAGCTCCGTCTAGAAATGGAGCAGCTGGTGAACCAGCAGGACGATGTGGGCAAAAATGTAAGACTGTACACCTTGGGACTCTTTTTTTATTATTTCTGTCTCAGTCCTCTGTGAGTCACCATTTCTTAAATGCTTGTGCGTCAGGTCCATGAGCTGGAGCGCACACGGAGGACCTTGGAAACAGAAGCACAGAACCTGCGCATTCAGACGCAGGAGCTGGAGGAGGAGCTGTCAGAGGCAGAGAACTCAAGACTGAGGCTGGAGGTCACCCTGCAGGCGCTTAAGGCTCAGTTTGAAAGGGAGATCAGCAGCAACGAGGAAAAGGGAGAGGAGAAGAGAAGGGCCCTGAGCAAACAGGTAGGATGGAGAATGAAAAAGGAAAGTGCTGGTGTTTCTGGTATGTACTTTTTGTCCAAGTTAATCAGATTGTTTATGTTCTTCTTTTGATCCCAGGCAAGGGAGTTAGAGATCCAGTTGGAGGAGGAGAGGAGTCAGCGGTCTCAGTCTGTGTCATCCAAGAAGCAGCTGGAAGCAGAACTGCAGGAAGCTGAGGCCCAGGTGGAGACAGCCAACCGTGGCAAAGAGGAGGCGATGAAGCAGCTTCGAAGGCTGCAGGTAAAACAGGGTACCCACACCTATTTAAAAAGTCAGTTTCCTGTAAATGTCAGTGTACTTAATTTAAAAATATCCTTATCAGGGTCAAATGAAGGAGGTTCTGCGCGAGCTAGATGAGGCAAAGGTGACTCGAGATGACGTCATCTCCCAATCAAAAGACAGTGAAAAGAAAATCCAAACACTGGAAGCAGAGGTCCTGCATCTTACAGAGGTATGTATGTCTATGTCTGTGCAAAAAAACCCCATCCAATATAAATATTAAGATATCTTGCATTTATTTTTAACCAATCTTTTCTGTCTGCATGAACGTCTCTGTGCAGGAGCTAGCTGTATCAGAGAGGCAGAAGCGACAGGCCCAGCAGGAGAGAGACGAGATAGCAGACGAGATGGTCAGCAGCAGTTCTGGAAAGTGAGTTTAACTTTACCTCTGATGCATTTTGTTGATTTGAGGGGGGGTTTGTGCACCAGTGGTGTTGTTACTGAGATTGCCTTTGTCCAGGAATGTGCTGAGCGAAGAGAAGCGGAGGTTGGACGCACGAGTCAATCAGCTGGAAGAAGAGCTGGAAGAAGAGCAGACTAACAGTGAACTGTTGACAGAGAGACTACGGAAGACAGCCCTACAGGTATGTTCACTCTACAAGTGTCTCGGTCACACACTTTGAAGCACACACTCATCACAGCTACATTTCAACTGCAGGTGGAGACTCTGACTGTGCAGCTGCAGGGAGAGAGGACTCTGGCCCAGAAAGCAGAGGCGGCTCGAGAGCAGCTGGAGAAGCAGAACAAGGAGCTGAAGGCCCGGCTTGGGGAGATGGAGGGGGCAGTAAGGGGCAAACATAGGATGAGTGTCGCTGCCCTGGAGGCAAAAATTGAGACGATGGAGGAGCAGCTGGAACAAGAGAGACAGTACGAGAAACAGACACATGCATCAGTACAAAAATCTTCCAGTTTACAAAGCTGTAACCTGCTAAAAAGAATTCAGGAATTTAATTGTTTTATAACACAAACTGTACATAAAAATAGACAAGGACTCTTTGGAATCACCCATTGGTTTGCAGCTACCATTTGAAGTCCACAATTTAGTATTTTGTCCTTTACTTTACTTTTTTAATTTTTGTTTGGACTAGAGGTAGTTGTCAGCTAATGCTAGCCCCCACTAGCTAACAAGGAGCGTCTATAATTTATAGTGAACTGGATTCTAACTTTGGTTGGTGAAAAATCTACTTACAAGAAAACAGACTTACTGGAGACACTGAACGGTCATCTCTTTATGGGCTCTTTTAGAAAAACCAAATGCTGAAAGAAGCTTTGTATTAAATCATGAATAGGTTCAGGCCTTAGTTTAATTTTTCAGTGGTGTAGGCCGCTTCTTGTTTCATACATAAAACTAAGAGTTTCTTTATCAGTTTAAAGTAAATTTGTTAGTTACATTGAATATTAATAATAATAATAATGTACACTTTATTGATCCCCATGGGGAAATTACTCTCTCTGCATTTGACCCATTCACTCAGTGAAGCAGTGGGCAGCCACTAAGCAGGCGCACCAGGGAGCAGTGTGCTGCTCCTTTGCTTAGGGGTAGCCGTTCAGTGGATTCAAATCCCCCGACCTTCCAATCATGGGGCGACCACTCTACCTACTGAGCTATGCCTGCCCCAATTGGGCCCTTTATAAATGTGTTAATTAGAGAATAATGATCTCAAAAAACCTATTTGAGATTACTTGAATCAAATTATGAATGTGAATGTGAAAGTATCCAGTTGTCCTGCTGGAAGCAGGCATCAAGAGATTGGTACACTTAAATCACCTTTCTTCCCCATTCTAAATTTCAGTTTGGTCTTTAGCAGTTGCTGCCATGTGATTGGCTGAGTAGGTGTATGTCTAAAGGAGCAGTTCAATAATTGTACCTAATAAAGTGGCCTATGATAATAGGTTACATTTACAACATTTATTAACAAAACGACACATGTGAACTGTGCCGTGATTGTAAATACATGGCATGGGGCGTATGAGGGTTTTCAGTGTTATAGGCCAAGCAATTACTGCCGGACAGATTTAGAATCACTAAACATCCGAGGGAAAAAAAGTCATCATTGATTGTAACAACCCTGTTTGTCCCTCAGGGAGCGAGCAATTGCCAACAAACTGATGCGGAAGACGGAAAAGAAACTGAAGGAGGTGATGATGCAGGCAGAAGATGAGAGGAGGCATGCAGACCAGTACAGAGAGCAGGTGAGAAAATTAAGATTACCCTGACTGCACCGTGCAGGTCAGTCACATTTATCTAAGTATGCTCAGAATAGCATTGTCAACAACAGGGCATTAAATAATCATTTAATGGGTATCAGGTCAGCTAAGCTTGCTGCTTTAATTGTGTCCGAGGGCAGTGTGTTGAAAAATCATCCTAAAATGAGTGATTTATCCAGCTCAGTCCAAACTAATCCTAATCCTGCATTGGCATCTGTGTGTTCATCGTGAAATTAGAACATGTTCCACCACAAAATATAAATCCCTCAGTCACAGCAGAGACACTGACTCTCCTCCCAAAGCATCATCTGCAATAATCTGCCAGGTTTAATCTGACTCCTGATCCCCATCGGTCCTCCTGTCCTCACACTAATCTCTCCATTTAAATATCTGTCCCTGCTCCTTCTTCTTGGTCTCTCTTTTCCTGCAATCTCTTGTCAACTCGACCTCTCTGCTGCGCTCTGTCCTTTCCCTCCTCTTCCTCCTCCCTGCTCTTCTCCTGCAGCTGGATAAGTCGATGGTCCGACTGAAGCAGCTGAAGAGGCAGCTGGAGGAGGTGGAGGAGGAGAACTCTCGCTCCAGTGCCCAGAAGAGGAAGCTGCAGAGGGAGCTGGAGGAACTCACTGACAGCAGCCAGACCATGAACCGCGAGATATCCTCCCTCCGCAACCAGCTCAGGTAAGTGTGTGTGTGTGAGTGTGTTGGTTCATGTATTTATCTGTGGCTTCACTTACTGTTGATTTTGTTAACACCCCATTAATTTCTCATCGTTTTTTTTTTTTTGCTTTGCTCTTTTGTTGCGTCCATTTTTGTCCACGTAACACTGACACATTACCCATCTGTCTGCGACACTCAGCTTCCCCGAATGGAGACCAGATATGTAGGTCATTGTTTTTTTTATTATTATTATTTCTTGTTCTCATTTGTTTGTCTGTTGTCTTGTATGTTTGTCTTTGTGTTTGTGTATGAAAAGCCTGCAGCTTTCCATACACAAACACAAAGTTGAGTAGTTTGCTTATATTTTTGTCTCTAGCATATTTACACAGTTCTCTGTTTAGGGGGAAAAATAGCTTTCTTGGTGAAATTTGGATGGAAAGTTTGAATATTCTTAGTCATTTTTTAGAAAGAGTGGAAACAGTTAACCTGAAAATGTTAAACGTTAATTCTGAGCCCTGTTTTTTGGAATCTCATAAACTAAACAGTTAAGTAACTGAATAATAATAAAAACACATTTTTTAACTCCCGCTTCCTTTTTGTCCAGACGTGCTGCGCTGCCTCTGTCGATGCGTGGACGCAGAGCATTGGTTGATGACCTTTCATTAGAGAACTCCGATTCAGAAGAGCCTCCTGCCTCACCCACCCCCTCCTCTGGGGTCCCAGGGACCCCGACTCCGTCCTCAGAACACAGCCTGGACCCTCCGCCGCCCTACAGTGTCAACAACGCAGAGTGACAGGCACACATCTGCTTAGCTACACAAACAACGCACACGCACACACAAGCATCAGCCTCAGAGCCTCGACTGCTCGCGGTGATGCAGAGGCAGGCACACAGCACATAGCTACACTAGTTTTAAATTAAATGCCATGTAGGATAAATATCAGGCAGTTAGTTGTAAAGCATCCTCCCTGATATAGCGATGCTCTTTAAGATTTTGCCTCATTTTTTTCTCAACAAGTACAGAAAATGTGTTTTAAAAAAAAAAGAAATTTTACAAAGCGTCAACTGGAATTGATTTTATTTTATAAAACAACAAAGACTTGAAGTTTCTACATTACCACCTCTGTAATGCACTTCTCATAAACTAAACTACATCTGCTCACTAAGCAGTAAAAAACTTTTACATTTGGATTTATTTACAAACATTTGATGTGGATTGAATACACAGATCAGGGCTGCTGGAAGATGACAATCTGTATTCATGTTACACGAGCAGTCAAGTACACACATGGAGCGGAGAATTCGCCTTCGATATGAGTGTGAGTTAACTTTTTAAACTTGGAAGAATTTGGCAAAAAGAAAGAAAATTGTCATCTAAACACAGTGCTGCACATTTTCTAAGTTGGCCTAACAGATAATAATAAGAAACCGGGATGCATTACATCGTTTTCATATCACCTGTCACAATTACAGTGACACAAAGAGCTGAAAGCAGCCGACATGCAGACAGACTCGCTGCTTTAGACGATAAACTCTTTTCTATAGATTAGAAACAGTACGTTGTTAGACCACGCAGTAGATAGTATTAGATAGTTTCTTTATCTTAAAGTCTTAACATATTGCATCAGAAATTTTGAATTTGTATAATTTATATCAAATACCAACTTAAGTTATTGATCACTGCTTGTTTTCTGTCTTGTGTGTGTGTGTGTGTGTGGGGGGGGGGGGGGGGGGGGGGGGGGGCATGTTAGTCTGAAAATTCCTCTTCATGCTGGCTCTGATGTCAGGCTGAACCGGGTTACTTTAAAGGACAGCTAAGACTTGTTTCTGTCAGCATCTCAGCATCGGGTTGCAGATGTGAATTTGCATGGAAGACCTCTCTGGTTAACATTATTGCTGGTTTTAAAAAGAAAAAGGAAAAGGGGAAAGAAGAAGAAGTACACGTTTATGGATTCTCTTCAATGGCAACATAACTGGAAATGACTTGTGGAGGACTGTATTCATTCATATTTTTATCCAAAGCAGAACAAATGGTCAGAATGGGTCTTATTTTCTTGTTTTAGAACGATAAAGGCGTTACATTTTATTTTGACAAGCATCTTGTACACTGTAAGGTTGATTTTACTGGTTTACTGTGTAAATTATTAATCAAACAAAGCTTTTCTGTTTAACCAAACGGTGGGCGTACGGATGAGAAAAGGGACTTAAATTTGTAGTTACCGTAGAGTAGCTGTAGAATAGAGTAGATGACGGGAGTAGAGGCTGGTTGGGTTTTCTAACATGTCTTGAGTAGAATAAACTCTGCCTCTGCTCGCGGGTCCTGTGTAGAAGATTAGAATATAACTGAGCGTTAGGCTCAAAGCATTTTCATGGACTAGTAGTGTTAGATTTAAAAAAAAAAAAGACAGTGGAAACAATGAGGAGTGAACTTTTATGGAGTAAATGGCAAATAGAAAAAGAAGTTGCTTTTCTTTTTTTTACCCTGTCAACTCAAGATGACATTATCTTACACCTGCTCTGATAACCCTGCTGTGAAGCCCACTTTTAAAGTTTTTTCTTCAGACCGTCTCCATTGTCATATCTTCTATTTTTAAAAGATGGCCTTTTTTATAGCTTTTATATAGTTTAGTTTATGACCTTCTGCTGCACTGGGGGGGTCTTAACAAATTGGCAGATGCTGTCTAAAGAAGCAGTTCAACCTTTTGGGAAATTTTCTTTCTTGCTTAATGTTAGTATCAGTCTCTTTTTTACCTGCATTTTAAAGCTGCAGCCAGTTAACTTAGCAAGTAGGAACTGGGGAACATATAGTCTGGCCTCACTGTGAAGCCTGACATTCATATCTGCAGAAGAAGCTAAGCTACAAAAAGAAAAAAGTGGCAATTTCACCTGCAGGTTATGTGTACAACTATTTTTTAATTATTAAATTACCAAATTTGGTTGAGTCTAATTTTAGAATTAAAATTAAAAGAGGGCTGTCTTTTTACCTGGCTAGGTTCGAGATCAGTTCTTTGGAAGGAGAGTTAAATGAGACATAAAACACCTCTGACTTGGGCTTTAGCTTTTGTCAAGTCAGCTAAAGCCTCAGTCACACATACTAGAAATCAGATGGCAACCTCCAGTTGCTAGGGAAAAATCTGTATAACCCCACTCAACTGGCAAGTGGTTGCTGGAGGTTGCTGGCTGTCATCAGGCGAGTGCTGCAGCAAAAACCTTGTTGTGATTTCTTTGGTGGCTAGCAGGTTGCACTTCCATGCCAGCTATGGTCATGGTCAGTTTGTATGGAAGACTCTTAGTGCTGCTTAGCAAGTAAATTGGGAATGTTGAAAACAAGTCTGCGCCTTCCATGTAAGCTACTGACGACTGCCGGTCACTATGCCTGTGTGACGGGGGCCTAACGTAAAGAAAGCCTGCCTATGTTGAACTCTCCTCCAGTAATCCAGTAATGTAGTAATATAATTCTTTAATTTTCCACCTAACAAACTGGATATTACTCAATAATCTACAAACCTTATGTGCTGATAGGATAGGTGAATTCAGTTGTTTTTAGGGTTTCTGCCTTTATGCTAAGCTAACTAGCTGCTGGGTGTAGTTTTGCATTAAATGTACAGACCTGTGAAAGCCACAGATCATCTAATGAAAGCCAATTTCCCAAATGGCACAAATACAACGAATGTCACTGATGCTTTAACTGGAAAATTTGAACTAATGAAAGCTTCGGATCATGTAGCTGAAACCATAAATGTTGCTCTGAATGTCAGAATCAGAATCGCGTTTATTGGCCATGTATATGCACAGACACATACAAGGAATTTGGTTCTGGTAGATGATGGCTCTCAAGCACAGCCATGTAAATCACAACAACATGTAAAAAACACAACACACACACACACACACACACACGTGTATATATATACATGTACACATGCATACACATACATACACGAACATACACAAAGCTGTGTAAACCAACCATAAATAACCAATCTAAATGTTATATACATAAAATACAGGATGAGAGAAATGAAGTGAAGTGAAATGAATACCACAGAATGTACATAAGGTACAGGTAAGGTTCTGATTCTGAATGTGTTTATTATTCTAAATCAGCGGTCCCCAACCTTTTTTGAACCACGGACTGGTTAATGTCCGACAATATTTTCACGGACCGGCCATTAAGGTGTTGCGCAGATAAATACAACAAAATAAAATAATATGACCAAGTCAAAAAGTGTGGTATTTTTTAAATATACGTAATAATAAACACGAATTCACTGTGTAATTGTGTTTCCTCCTGAACAACATTGAGAGTAACATCCACCTCTCTGATGCTTAATGCCCTCTGGTCGCTATGGTAACACGTAAATATTTCTTTCAAAATAAGACACACAACTACAACACGGGAAAAGACCCAGGGAAACCGAGTTAACGACAAAAACCCTGAAAACCATACATGTCATACCCGGGCCTCAACTCGCGGCCTGGTATTAAACGACTCATGGACCAGTACCGGTCCGGGGATTGGGGACCACTGTTCTAAATAGTCCTATATTATCTACACTATACGGAAAAGAATCAATAATCCTGGTGGAGTTTATCATTGATTACACACGTGACCACTACAGTAGTTTTCGGTAATCAGGGTTGTCATCACTGTTTAAGTTAACATGCCTCTGATGAACTGATAAAAACAATTTTATTAATCTGCAGTCATCCTACATGCATCCATATTTTTTGCCATGCCATGATTCACAGTTAGTGACAGAAAAAATATGTGACTCAAGAAAGACTACTGACGACATATATTTAACACCCAACTAAAGGGTTTTAATTTTTATTTTCTGTATGTGTTACTCTTTTGTTTTAGTAATATCCAAAGGGTTTTGATTGAACTTTTATGTTTCTTTTAGTTTTTTTGTGTAAATGCTGCACTTTATAGTGTAAAACAACCAGACACTGTCAGCACGTTCTGTCTGCTTTGTCACGCGGTTTGTCACAAAAAAAGGCCGACATAGCATCAAGCCAAATGAGCTGACGTGGTGTTGTCTCTCTGAACTACTCAATAACTCTTATTAAACAATGTGTATCAAATAGACCAAAATCTGAAGACAAACGGATTGAACCGCTGGATCGAGGGCAAAAGAGCTCTGTTTACCTGTAGCAAGAGACAAGGCCGGTGCTTCTCAAAAGTGTTATTTTACTTTTCTCTGTCTGTGTTTGTTTATGGCGACTGTGGAACCATTTTGAAAATGTGTTTTATTGTTTTAGCCTCTTTTTTAAATTATGCTGTAATAATAAAACATCTGACCGGGGTTAACTTTAATATATGTCGTTGGTTATTATTATTACTTTGTGTCCATTTTATTTGGATAATGGGTAACATTTCATACTCCTCACTGTAATCAGTGCACAGACTGACACTCTTACATGTTAAACATAACCCATACTGTAAAAAAAAAATTCCATAGAAAAACGGAAAATGTCCTGGTAATTTTCTGCCAGTACATTTTCTGGGTTTTTTTTTTTTTTTTTACAGAAGTTGAAGAACCTTTCCATAAATGATGGAAAATTCAGTAGATTTACAGTATACTCTCTGTAGTATTTATGGACATTTGCTTCAGTTATAAAATGGAAAATAATATTACCATTTACAGACACCTCTTTTCACTGTAACTCATGAAATGTAGTTCTTTAAATCCTTAACCATACATTTCTATACAATTACAAACTAATATACCATTTGCTCAAAAATTCATAAATTAAAACTTTTTAAATTAATCTGTGCTTAGTACACAAAAACATTGGTAAAATTAATGTTAAACAATTGTTTATTCTCCTCAAAATATAATGACAGCATCCAATCTCATCATAAAACAACTAAACAGCTAATACATGCACAAAATAATGCACAAACTTTCAAATTTGAGCATTTTTATTTCCTTGAAATCAGTTTGCTGTCATGTAAATTTGTATATACATTCAGTCAAGTGGCTCCAAGTGTTTTCTTTAAACAGGACACCTGACAAATAAAAAATGTAATGATTAACGATATGTTCACATTTAATAATATCCAGAGTACGTTTAAGTTAGAATCACAGCCTTGTGGATGTTTTTGCCTCAGCCAAACAGTTAAGGTGTGGTTTACATCCATGTCTGTCCTCTTATGATACAGTATACACATGTACTCCAGGAACAAAAAGACATTTTAAAAAGTTTCTTTTTTGTTGCTGTTGTTTATGTCTAAGTTTAAAAAAAAATGAATAAAAATACAAAGGATTAGGGCTTTGTAATATGACCAAAATATCATATCCGGAAATAAGACATTTCTCATTCTGATAATCATATATATCACAGAATAGTGCATTGTCTGTACACTCTGGGTGTTGTGTACCTGGAGTCGAGTGTTTTGACCGATGTATGAAACTATATATTTTTTAGACATAAGTTGTAGTTGCCTCATCTTCACTGGCCATGCTGGTATTTTCTGTGCCTGTATCCATATGGTGACCATCCAAACAATGAACAAATATTGCGGTGAACACTGTATTTTGTGACACCACGAAACAAATGATATATGATAAATGATAAGGATAAATATGAAACGATGGTTGTTTTCATTTCATCATCCTATATCTATCGTCATATCGAGCAGCCCAACTAAGGATTATAATACATGTAGAGTTGCATACACATAACAGCATTCTGTTGCAACATAAGCAGTTTATAATGAAATTAACATACATACCTTGAAAAAACGAAATCAACCACTACATTAAACTCACCTTGACCAGGCTTTTTCTTCATTTTCTGACAGCAGCTGCTCTGGATCATCACCACCTTGCGTCTTCATCTTTTTTTCACTCGGTGAAGTCTTTCCTTTTCTTGGCTCTGAACTGAAAAACCAAAGTGTGTGATCTAGGGCTGCCACGATTAGTCGACTAGTCACGATTATGTCGACTATCAAAATGGTCAACAACTAATTTAATAGTCGACGTGTCGTTTGAAGCTTTGTAAGATCTCAAAAGACGCAGGAATAAGTAGTAGGATTTAAGAGTGTAATAACGGACTGAAACAGAAGATGGTAGCACTGCATGTACAAGGATGCCAGCTGCTGTTAAACCCCGAAGAAGAAGAAGCGGTGTCTGGTAACGTAGCTGTGTCCAAATTCAGGAATGGCTTCCTCCTGTGCCCGCATTTGTATGCCAATTACGTTACAGCAACACGACGAAGACTGTCCAAATTCGAAGACTCCGACAAATGCGCCCTTCATTTCCCCAGATTTGAAGGATGGGTCGGGTGTATAATTCGTGGCCAAACCTATCCCAGAATTCATAGTGCGGCCCTGCTCAGTTTCCAACAATGGCAGCGCTAGTTAGTTTTAATATTACTCTTATTATTCTTTCTAGGTCACAAAATAAACGTTTAACATATTTTCAGGCGAGAATGTAGCTGTGTAAACCTCAAATATCTGCTCAGTTTATCAAGACACCACATATTTTCAAAAGCGCTCCGATGTTTTCGGAGACGTCAGTTACCCACCAGCTCGATAGCTAGCCGGGGTTCAAGGCTCACTAGAGCTGATGAGAACACCGTTTTCAAACCCACTGCCGTCGTTCGCTACTCAGGTTAAACATGATATATAAGTCACTTAGATAACTTAAAAATGTTATTGTTTGGCTTTTTTCAGTATTTTATTTGTTCCTGAGTAAATCAGTTTGGCTGAGATTAAAGTTATATTTTTTACACAGCTGAATAAACGTCAAGCAGACAACTGATTATCAGAAGTGTGAGATGCTCGAGAATATACTCCGGTGTCCTGTTATATTTTAAATAGACAGGAGGGTAGCAACTCCATCGAAACAATCTGCAAATGTCATTAAAATTTAATAAACTATCATCTCGTCTTTATTTTTAGTTAGCACCAGCGTTGGCCAAGTTACTTGAAAAAAGTAATCAGTAACTAATTACTGATTACTTCCCCAAAAAAGTAATCCCGTTACTTTACTGATTACTTATTTTCAAAAGTAATTAATTACTTAGTTACTTAGTTAATTTTTAAAAACACAATTTACAACCTGAATAGGTGATAAAGCGATAGATCTTTCAACCCAATTCTACTTTTTCAAGTTCAAGTTCAAATTTTATTCGCCACATGCAGTGACAGGTTGCCCTGCAGTTGAATGAACCCGCCCCCCGACCATGCACAACACAGACATCACATGGGAATACAAGTCAGAGAACGGTTGCATTACAGAAAAAACACTGAAATGTACACTACAATGGGAAAGTACAAGAGGAAAAAAAAAGACCTCTACTCATGCTGGGCTATAGAGGACAGCATGAGAACAGGAAACAAAAAAAACTCCTCTGCACAGAAAGCACATAAATGTCCACAATACAGCATTATAGAGCACGTGACCAGCAACAGGGTTGGGTAGGGGATAAGGAGTAAACCCAGGCAACACAGCAGCCATCCTGCCACTGCGCTGACTCTCCAGCGCGGGCCTAGACCCGCCTCGTGTTCCCAGGAGGCAACAAGCATCGAAGGCATTGGAAGGGGAGGGGGGATGTGTGAGTGCTTATCAGTGTAAATGTATGTGTGTGCGTGTCCATAGTTCAGCTGAGACAGTGTCCTTCGCCCTACCAGGCTAAGTAAACAGTCTACCAGCCAACCCAGGTGGCCTTGCATAGAGTGGGAAGAACAGTCAACACACAGTCGTTATCAGGGAGTTTTTGTTCGGCTCCAGCCTTGAGCCCACAGCTGGCACCGAGGGGGTATCCGCATTGATGTTGATGTTGTTGATTTTTCTTTTATGCGAGCAGCTCATGAGAATTTCAAAGCTGTTCTTTAACACTCCGACACTGGTCTCTCAATCTCCCGTTGGAGAACCGTGAGCTTCTCCACGATGTTATCAAACTTATGATTTGTGGTCTTCTCATTCTTCTCATTCTTGTATGATTCATAATCCATCATCCATCCATCCATCCATCTTCATCCGCTTATCATCCGCTCCTCCTTGAATCGCTACCTTATCGTGGTGGAGGGGTTTGTGTGTCCCAGGGATCCCAGGGGCTATGTTGTCTGGGGGCTTTTGCCCCCTGGTAGGGTCTCCCATGGCAAACTGGTCCTGGGTGAGGGACCAGACAAAGAGCGATTCAGAAGACCCCCATGAAAAGAATATCGAGGGAACAGTTTACCCTGCCCGGGATAGGGTTACCGGGGCCCCGCCCTGGAGCCAGGCCCGGGGAGGGTGCCCGAGGGCGAGCGTCTGGTGGCCGGGCCTTAGTCCATGGGGCCCGGCCGGGCACAGCCCGAAGAGGAGACATGGGCCCATCCTCCCGCAGGCCCACCACCCGCAGGAGGCGCCATAGGGGTCGGGTGCATTGTGAGCCGGGTGGCGGCCAGGAGCGGAGGCCCTGGCGGACCGACCCCCGGCTGCCAAGACTGGCAATAGGGACATGGAATGTCACCTCTCTGGTGGGGAAGGAGCCTGAGTTGGTGCGTGAGGTTGAGAGGTACCGGCTAGATATAGTTGGGCTCACCTCTACGCATTGTCTGGGCTCTGGAACCAGTCTCCTGGAGAGGGGCTGGACTCTGTCTCAGTCTGGAGTTGCCCCTGGTGAGAGGCGGCGGGCTGGGGTGGGTATTCTTATATCCCCTCGGCTTGCTGCCGGTACGTTGGGGTTTTTCCCGGTGGACGAGAGGGTTTGTTCCCTGCGCCTTAGGGTTGGGGAACGGGTCCTGACTGTCATCTGCGCTTATGCGCCGAGTGGCAGTTCGGAGTACCCAGCCTTCTTAGAGTCCCTGGGGGGGGTGCTGGAAGGTGCTCCACCTGGAGACTCTGTTGTCCTGCTGGGAGACTTCAATGCTCACGTGGGTAACGACAGCGAGACCTGGAGGGGCGTGATTGGGAGGAACGGCCTCCCTGATCTGAACCCGAGCGGTGCTTTGTTATTGGACTTCTGTGCTAATCACAGTTTGGCCATAACGAACACCCTGTTCGAACATAAGAGTGTCCATAAGTGCACGTGGCACCAGGATGCTCTAGGCCGTAGGTCGATGATCGATTTTGTAATCGTATCACCAGACCTGCGACCATATGTTCTGGACACTCGGGTAAAGAGAGGGGCTGAGCTGTCAACTGATCACCACCTGGTGGTGAGTTGGATCAGGTGGCGGGGGAGGACGCTGGACAGACCTGGTGCACCTAAACGCGTAGTGAGGGTGTGCTGGGAACGTCTAGCAGAGGCCCCAGTCCGCGAGATCTTCAACGCACACCTCCGGCAGAGCTTCAACAGCATTCCGAGGGAGACTGGGGACATTGAGTCCGAATGGACCATGTTCAGCGTCTCCATTGCCGAAGCTGCTGCATTGAGCTGCGGCCGCAAGGTGGTTGGTGCCTGCCGTGGTGGTAATCCCCGAACCAAATGGTGGACACCAGAGGTGAAGGGAGCCACCAGGCTGAAGAAGGAGGCCTATCGGGCTTGGTTAGCCTGTGGGACTCCGGAGGCAGCCGACAGGTATCGACAGGCCAAGCGGAATGCGGCTCGGGCAGTGGCTGAAGCAAAAACTCGGGTGTGGGAGGAGTTCGGAGAGGCCATGGAAAAAGACTTTCGGACTGCCTCGAAGAGATTCTGGCAAACCGTCAGGCGTCTCAGGAGGGGAAAGCGGTGCTCTACCTGCACTGTGTATAGTGCTGGCGGAGCGCTGTTGACGTCGACTGAGAAAATTGTCGGGCGGTGGAAGGAATACTTCGAGGACCTCCTTAATCCCACTGACACGTCTTCCGGGGAGGAAGCAGAGTCTGGGGATGAGGGGTGTGACCCACCGATTTCCGGGGGCGAGGTCACTGAGGCAGTTAAACAACTCCTTGGTGGCAGAGCCCCTGGTGTCGATGAGGTCCGCCCCGAGTTCCTGAAGGCTCTGGACGTTGTAGGGCTGTCTTGGTTGACACGTCTCTGCAATGTTGCGTGGAGATCAGGGGCAGTACCTGTGGACTGGCAGACCGGGGTGGTGGTCCCCATCTTCAAGAAGGGGGACCGGAGGGTGTGTTCCAACTACAGGGGGATCACACTCCTCAGCCTCCCCGGGAAAGTCTATGCCAGGGTGCTGGAGAGGAGGGTTCGTCCGCTAGTCGAACCTCGGATACAGGAGGAACAATGCGGTTTTCGTCCTGGTCGCGGAACACTGGACCAGCTCTTTGTCCTCTCGAGGATACTTGAGGGTGCATGGGAGTTTGCCCAACCAGTCTACATGTGTTTTGTGGACCTGGAGAAGGCATTCAACCGTGTCCCTCGGGGCGTCCTGTGGGAGGTGTTGCGCGAGTATGGGGTGTCTGGCCCATTGCTACGGGCCATTCAATCCCTATACAACCGTTGCAAGAGCTTGGTTCGCATTGCCGGCAATAAGTCGGACTCGTTCCCGGTGGGTGATGGGCTCCGCCAAGGCTGCCCTTTGTCTCCGGTTCTGTTCATAATTTTTATGGACAGGATTTCTAGGCGCAGCCAAGTGGCGGAGGGCTTTCGCTTTGGTGGCCTCAGAATCTCATCTCTGATTTTTGCGGATGATGTGGTTCTGTTGGCTTCATCGGGTGAGGGCCTCCAGCTCGCACTGGAGCGGTTCGCAGCCGAGTGTAACGCAGCGGGAATGAGGATCAGCACCTCCAAATCTGAGGCCATGGTTCTCAGCCGGAAAAGGGTGGAGTGCCCACTCCGGGTCGGGGATGAGTTCCTGCCCCAAGTGGAGGAGTTCAAGTATCTCGGGGTCTTGTTCGCGAGTGATGGGAGAAGGGAGCTGGAGATCGACAGACGGATTGGGGCTGCGGCTGCAGTAATGCGGACGCTGCACCGGTCAGTCGTGGTGAAGAGGGAGCTGAGTGTAAAAGCGAAGCTCTCAATTTACCGGTCGATCTACGTCCCTACCCTCACCTATGGCCACGAGCTGTGGGTAGTGACCGAAAGAACGAGATCGCGGATACAAGCGGCGGAAATGAGCTTCCTCCGAAGGGTGGCTGGCCTCTCCCTTAGAGATAGGGTGAGAAGTTCGGCCATCCGGGAGGGGCTTAGAGTAGAGCAGCTGCTGCTCCACATCGAAAGGAGCCAGCTGAGGTGGTTCGGGCATCTGGCAAGGATGCCCCCTGGGCGCCTCCTGGGCGAGGTGTTCCAGGCATGTCCCACCGGGAGGAGGCCCCGGGGCAGACCCAGGACACGCTGGAGAGATTATATCTCTCGGCTGGCCTGGGAACGCCTTGGTATTCCCCCGGACAAGCTGGAGGAGGTGGCTGGGGAGAGGGAGGTCTGGACCTCTTTGCTTAGGTTGCTACCCCCGCGACCCGACCTCATAATCCATCATACAAAATGTAATCAAATGGAAAAGTCTCTTTTTTTTTACTTGTTTTATCAGTTTTAATCTTTTAACTTTATGCATCAAGCAAAAATTAAATTATATGCAACATTCTCTGACTTGAAGAAATTAGTTTAACATTTAAACCTACTTTCTGCACATTCCAGCACATAAAATAAAATATTTTTTGTGTTTACACTCAGTCTTTCAAATAGATGCAAGTAAAACACAGCAGAAAATAAATAAAGTCAAAGACTAGCGGTCCTTTTGCTCTATTTTCACCTGTAAAGCAGGAGTGGGGTAGGCGGAGGTTTGCCCTGGTGCAGGTGTGCCGCAGCGGTCAGTTGAAGAATCTGCGAGTTTCTCTGTGATTTTCCCATTACGTCGTTGCGCACTCAGTGCTTGTTTAGGGTTTTGTTCGCTGTAAAAAGAAGTTTTCTTCCCATGCACAATGGACACTAATGTTTTTGTCACTTTTTATGGAATCAAACTCAAAGTAAGGTCAGTACTTCCACGCTTTAAACGCTGCATGCTCATACTCTCTTCCGTACTCGATATATTATCCATTGTTGATCTGCACACAGCTGTTGTCACGAACTTGCTTACGTCACTGTCATGAGACATTCCCGCAAAAAAAATCCCAGTTTTAGTAACGCAGCAACGCAGCGTTCCTACGGGAAAGTAGCGGTGATCTAATTACCATTTTTGCGATAGTAATCCCTTACTTTACTCGTTACTTGAAAAAAGTAATCAGATTACAGTAACTGCCCATCTCTGATTAGCACATACCTTAAACACTTAAAGCTGTAAGCTAATGATAGTTATATAAGAGCAGATGCATGCTGGTGCAATAAGCTGCACTTTTACATCCACTGGATGCATGATCTGATTAGTTGACTAATCGCAAAAATAATCGGTGACTCGTCGACTATCAAAATAATGGTTTGTGGCAGCCCTAGTGTGATCACATTTGAAATAAGTTATATTTTTCCTCTGCAGTGTTGAAGAGTTGAAGAGCTATCATTGATTGAAGAGTGCTTCAATTAATGATAGCTGTTGATCCATTTCTCAAATAATCTCTAAGGATCTGAATTTTTTAAGAAAGAGACAAAATATCTGCTTATTAGGCTAAAAGCTTGATATAGATATTACGATTTATAATATGTCAGCATCCCCCACAAGGCATGTAAAACCCCTGCACACCAGCACTGCGCTTATACTTCAATCAAGATAAAGTTATTATTCATTTATTTATTTATTTATTTATTTATTTATTTATTTATTTATTTATTTATTTATGTATTTATTATTTATTTAGTTATAAGTATTATTATTTAATCACATTAGAACAACAGGGTCACAAAAATATACTCTGCTGTGAAGAAAAAACCATCATGAATACTAATTGAACTGTGATTTCACCTACTTGTTGTGAATAGTAGTATACTACTGATCATTTTGATTTATTTAAGTGTACATACTAAAAATGCTGCTCAGCATTTCATAAATTATATTTTCAATAAATATTGAAGGAAAAACACAGTTACAGCGGGAATGTGTCTGTCTGCCAATATTTCACTAAACATTTCTATGTGCTATAAAATGGACATAATTATAAATGTGCTGAGATGAAACTAAACTTTCAATAGTATTACCACTATAGTCTGTTAACCACCAAGTTAATCTATGTTGGTCAGCTAGGGTAAAAGTCTTTACTTTAGCAGCCTAAATCAGAGGCTAACATTAGCATTTATTAGCATCAGCTATGAGGCTTAAACTCGTGTAAGTGTAACTTTGCCTGAAAACCTTCAGTTCTTTCTAAATAAAAAGTTAAAAAACATGATTACGAACAAGCATCAGTCAGTAAAGGTCACGGGAAAAAATTAAACAACACTACACATGTTGATTAAAAATAAATCATGCTGAGCGGTTTCTTGTTGCTGCCACTGATTGAGGTAAAAATAAAACAAGCAACACTTAAAACATTTCTAAAAAAAAAAAAAGTGAAAATATTTTTTTTTATGTGGAATTTGAAAATGTTTTTTCAAAAATGGGGGGAAAAAGGGGATTTAACAATACAGGAGAGGGGGTCAAGACCCTCACCCCAATCACCTTTCACACCCCATCTTGCCCCAACCGCACCCCACCTACCCCTTACTCACCCCCATGACACCCACCAAAATGTTTTGATCAAAGAGGGAGGGGGTCAAGCTGGAGGAAATGGGATTTAAGGACATGGAAATATGGAAAATTCCTTCACATTTATACAGTACATTATACTGTCTTGTTACTGGGAAAAATGTATTCACAAATGCAGACATTTCTAAGAAAAAAATGTGAAAAAAAATTTTTTAATGTGGAATTTGAAAATGTGTTTTTTATGCCAAAATGCCAAATTGATTTTAGCTAGTGTTAGCTGTGATTGTTAAACAGTTAACATGGTCAACCAAGAGCAGTTTGTCGGTTGACAGTGTTGGGGAGTAACGGAATACATGTACCGCCGTTACGTATTTAAAATACAAAATATGAGTAACTGTATTCCGTTACAGTTACCGTTTAAAAAGGTGGTATTCAGAATACAGTTACTTTGTTGAAATAAATGGATTACACTGCAGTACTTTCCTGTTTCATTCTGTCGCGGGTCAGGACTGTTTGGGTTTTGTTTGACAGCTACGTTCTGTTGTTCCAGGCGGCAGCGTTATGGTTGCCATGGTTACAGGGCGACGCTCTCTCTCTCTCTGCCACTGTGTGTTTCCTGGGTGAGAGAGCGCCTTTTCGTTGTTGTTGTTGTTGTTGTGCTAAGCTAACAGGCAGAATGCTACAAGCATAGCTCTAAAGAATGTAGCATCATGGGCAGTGTAGTCCGTGTTGCAGGGAGAATGGACTGCCATACACGTTATGGGTCTGTGAGCGCGAGGAGGGAGAAAAAGGAGAGTGGAAAGGTACGAGTTGTCATCGAGGAAAAACGGGAGCTGGAAGCATGTAAATATAATAATAACCACTGCAGCCAAGAAGAGTGCCTGACGAGCCCAGTTGTAAGTAAGCTATTAAGACTCGACTGTACACCGTGTTCGTGTTTTCCTCCGAAAATAATAAGTTCCGTTGGAGCAGTCTTTCTTTTTTTTCTTTTTTCTTTTTTTTTGTGTCCCGTTTGGATCTTTAGCCATCAGAATTGTTGTCTAAAGGCCAAGTAAGATGCCAAGCGGATTTATTTTACCAAGTGGATCATCATGGCCTTGCCATATTGGTCCATTTGATTGACCTTTATTATAATTATGAATTTATTTTATTTTCAGTTGCTACAAACGGGACAGACATGACTGGGGGATAGGACAGGGAGAAAGAATGAAAGAAAGAGAGGGAGAGAAAGAAGACCAAAGGGGAGAAGAGACGGTGAGAAGGGGGAGAAGAAAGAAAGAAAAACAAACAAAAAAAACAAAACACCTGGGTCACCTGTATGGAGAAAAAAAACAGAAGAGAAAGCAAACAACAAAGAGCAACATAATAAAAAAAACAGCACCATCACAATAAACTAGCTAGCAGTAGATATCAGTAGATACTAAATAATAAACGATGTTGTGCAGCACGCAAGATAGACAGCGCACAATGTGCTTTGAGGCAGCAGCCAAGAAAGCTGTAGTCCACGTCTGTGAATACCCGTGTGTACACCTGTGTGCATACCTGTGTGGATCAGCATGCTTGCATTCCAAAGGTTTCTCCATGTAACGATCTGCTAGGGAGTGTGGGGAGCCACAGCCCCGTCCTCCAGGGTATGAAGCAGGTATGGAGGAGATCAAAACTCCAGACATCCAGAGGCCCACAGAACACAAGAGACCAAGGAAGACCAACAGAGGGGCAGCCGCGCCACTGTCCCAGTAAGAGCTGAGGAGAGTCCCAGATGAGGGTTCACTCAGCAGCCGCGGAGCAGAAGCCAGGGGGAGTTGCAGTGACGCGCCCGTGAGCTCCGCCGGCAGCCAGCTGTGCCTGAGTGACCGAGCCCCAGGCCGAGAGGCCGGGGGCACCCCACCTCCGAAGTGGCCCGAGCGAGCCCCAGGCTCCAGGCCCCGATAAGCGGCCGCCAAGGAGTGAGCCGGTGTGTACCCGGACGCCCACCCCCAGACACAAAGAACCACCGACGCACCGACACCTGAGGGAGTCCGCCACTGGCAGGGGAAGTGGTGGTGGGCGGAGATAGGCCTCCAAACCTTGGAGGGCCTGAGGCGTCCCCAGAGAGGTGGCGTCTGATACCCAACCTGACATATAGACACAGACATACAGGCACACACAGACACAAACATCCATTCCCACCCTCATGCTCTCATATGCACTTACTCCACACTCAACCAACGTGGAGACAGACATAAAGAGACGCTGTACACACAATCACACTCCCCAAGCGTACTCTAGGTCTAGGTACCCTTGTCCCTGGAGGGGGGAACTGCACCCAGACCCAGGTGGTGTTACCCTTTTCCCTGCGGTGGGGAGAGGCAGACCGCCCCGACTCCGCAGCAGTTGGAGCAGTCTTTCAACGCCTCTCTCTGTCTCTCGCAAGAAAAGTTGACCCACACAACAAAGTAAAGCTATTTTTCGGCTACAAGCCGACAGGGACCCCGCTGTATTAGTCAGAGGTCCCTTTACTACAGTTCGGAGTCGCGGACCTTCAGTAATAGTAATAAATCACACAGCAATAGTACATTCACGTTGTTGTAAAAAGCATGATAATATATTAAGTAATCCAAAGTATTCAGAATACGTTACTGTCATTGAGTAACGTAACGGAATACGTTACAGAATACATTTTGGGGCATGTGTTCTGTATTCTGTAATGGAATACATTTTAAAAGTAACCTTCCCAACACTGTCGGTTGACCCAATAAAGTATAAAGTTTACCTTACATAGTACTTACAGACTTATGTTTACTGTTTAATCTGTGTAATGTCACTTGGGTTTGCTGTTGCCATGCTCTGCGTTAGCTCTTTGTGTTAGCCTGCTGGAGCAGGCGCTGGGCTGTGTTTTGTCTGGCATGGATCTGCGGTTCACCCCTGCATTCAGGTCATTTTATGCTCTTGAATTTTTTTCATGATCTGTTTTTTCATTATCTGGTCCTGGTGGCCTCCTGGTCCAGCTGGACCCCTCCCTCCTTGATCAACACTTTAGTTCAACCTGCCCAGTCTTTTGATGCGCTGTGAGAGCCCAGGGTAGCTGTAGCTCAGGTGGCAGAGCAGGCCACTAATCAAAAGGTCGGTGGTTCGATCCCAGGCTGCCTCCTGGCTGCATGCCAAATATCCTTGGGCAAGACACTAACCCCATGTTTCCCTACTGGTGGTGGTCAGAGGGCCCGGTGGCGCCAGTGTCCGGCAGTGGCCTCGCTTCTGTCAGTGCACCCCAGGGCAGCTGTGGCTACAATGTAGCTTGCCATCACCAGTGTGTGAATGTGTGTGTGTGAATGGGTGAATGACTGAATGTAGTGTAAAGCGCTTTGGGGTCTTCAAATGCAGGCCATTTACCAGGCCATTTAGTCCCCATTAAGCAGCGATTTTTCAGATCAGCTTGTTGTCCTCTTCATCCTTCATATCTGGGAATTTGTAGATTAGTTTTTTATGAATGAAGTATAGACAGCAGTGTACTATTGTCTGACATGGATCTGCGCTTTGCTCTTGACTCAGGTGATAGGTGATTTTATGTATTTTATGCTCTTGAATGTCTTTCATTATCTGGACCCACACATATATACACATATGTATATATACACACATACACACATATATATATAAATTACATATATATGTATATATATATGCATTCCCAAACAACCCGACTCAGAGAAGACCGAACCCCGGCGCGATAGGGGCCGCCTCCGGCCTCACACCTTCCGTGGGGTGGGGCCTCGATCAGAAGGACTTGGGCCCCCGATCGGCAATGGCCGAAGCGGTCTTCCATACACCACATTTCCCACGCCCACCTGTCAGACGGGGATTCGGCGATGTGGTTCCCAGGCAGGCACCACACGTCGCACCGGGCACCCCGGGCAGTCTGCGCTTGGGGCGACGAAGGCAGTGCCCGAAGGCCACCTGTGACTATAATACATATCGTACTGTGTATGACTGTGTACGTGACAAATAAAAAAAAAAAAAAAATTTGAATTTGAATTTTGAATTTGCCCCAGCTGCGGAGACTCAGACGGATGCAGAAATAATAATAAATAAATAATGTGTGCAGTTATAACATAAAACACTAAGGTTGACAAAGCGATGTACATATTTTTTAATGTTAATCCAGCAGGTTATTTTTTTCAGTGTAGACAGTACAAATGCCTAATCTGTCAAAAAATGTGGCAACATTTTCTAAATAACTATATTTTTTTTTCATCCAGTGTGAAGTCCTGGCCTACAATCTTGATTATTCAAGAAAACGTTAAATCTGATCATGGTTGCTTGGTAATTAATAATTAATTAAGGTGGTATAAAAAAAATTGTAGCTCATCTGTATGTCACATTATGGCAAATGCACAAACTCCTTTTCAAAAAGAACTTGTGATGCCAGCATGCTTTTTAACAAAACACCTCATAACGACTCATAAACATTTTGGACATAAAAATTCACAAAGCTAATCAAGCATGTTTAAACTTTGGTATACAAGGAAGAACCTAGACTAGTTATTTACAGTATCTATATAAATACTGCAAAACAGTTCTTGAACAGATTGATTTGGACTGACCTCTCAGGTAAGCACTGTTTAATTACAAAATAAAGAATAGAATAGAATAAATAGTTCAGATCTTTGTTGTAAGCTAATAAATGCTAAAAAATAAATAAATAATGAGGTAATATGAACAGCACCTACAGATGTTTTTGATCTAAAAGCTGGTGCATTCACAAATTAGAAGTATCAAACTTAGAACTTGGTAAGGACACCGTCTGAAAGATGTTTTCAAAAGTTAAAAAAAACATCTTGAACGTATTTATAAATGTAAGATTTCTTAACAGTGTAATTGACAGAAGAATTGAAGTACACAGCTCTATATTAGTTTTTTACTCTAGCTGTCACAAATACTGTTTCTTCATTCCTCATAATTCCCAGTTTTTAAGGATAAATTTACATACATAATAATATAAATAAATTCTCAGATTTATATCAGACCAGCTTTGATTGGAGTTTGTCCGCTGTTATGCAATCCATCAGATTAGGTTTCCATGTCATGATGAATGAGATCTGAAGGTAAAAGTGATCCAACCCTATACCTGATAAAGTGGCCATTGACTGTACATTCACGGAGTGAATTTCTTTTGTTTTACTCTGGACCTGTTTGGTTTGATTGCATAATTCCCAGAACTTCTGTATTTGTAGTTAGCTGGCAATTGTTCTGTAAAGGCAAAACATCAAAAAACAAAAAGGACAGCATTATAAATGTGTTCCCCAAAAATTTGTAATGTCTTTAAACAAAAGTAAAAACAAGAAGTCATTGAGAATTTGTCTTCTCAAGTATGAGACCGGTTGAGTCTGATTCTCTTTAAGAACATGAGGCATGTGTTCCTAGTAACTAGGTGACTTTCTGTCCTTCAGGATATCAGTAAACAGCCAGTTGTCTTCCTGAGGTGGTGTTGGTATGGGGCGGAGCTCAGCGTTGTTAAGTGGAACAGTGAAGGACTGAGCAACTCCTTCAAATGGTGTAAACTGTAGGTTATTTTCCCAGTTAACTTGCATACAGGTGCTCTCCTCCTGAGAACACTGGTACGCCTGAAGCTGTGCGATGTTGTAGTGGTGGTAGCTGACTGAGGAGGGGATCTGCTTCTGGTTGATGTCTGTGCTTTGACAGAGTTTAAAGGTGTTAAATTGTTCCTCTTCTGTGTATGCACTTTGTCTCAGGGTCACTGAGCTCCTGTGGTTACCCTGGAAGTGGTCTGAGGTCACTCCCTGGTCTGCATATGCATATTCATACCTACACTCACCTTCACAGTGGAGATCATCCACTTCGGTAAAGTTATGTGACTGGTCTCCAAATATATCATCATCATCACCATGGCATGCACAAATGCTTTCAAAATATGCCTCTATGTCAGTGCAATCCCCTAAGTCCTTATTGTCAATGGAAAATGGCTCCATTATGTCAGTCAGCTGACCCTCAGAGAAGTCGAAGTAGCTCTTCTGAGCCTGCGCGCAGCCCGCGAGGTCTGTGAACACTTGAACGGAGAAATCACAAGAGTCAAGAGACAATGGAGATAACTCTGGGGAGAAGGAGGGGGAGATGTCCACATTTTGGCCAAGCTGAATGAAGTCATTTGTAGTTGACTCTGTGTCTTCTTGGTGGTTGTCGGCTGGCTTCGACTGACTCTCGTTGTTAAAATAAAATAGCTCCGCCCCGTGGAACAAGTCAGAACTTCTTGGGGAGCTAATAGGTTTAATTTCCACCGGTTTATGACCTCTGCTTCCCTTTTCCTGCCTCCTCTTGCTGTGTTTGTTCGCTGCAGCTCTGCAGGTGGAGGACTGCGATATGGAGTGATGTTTCCAAAGATGCCCTGATTCAGTCTGCTTCCTTTTTGTATTTACTTGACTTGAGGAAACACTGATAGACTTTGAGGCACCATCTACACCTGTTTGAAGGCTGTTTTTATCGGCATCCTGTGGACCACCACTTTGAGATGGATTACCTGACTGGTCAGGTGAATCTGGCTTGTGTGATGACAGAGAGGACATGCCTTTGTCCTCATCCTTAAAATAAAGAGCATATGCCAACCGCTGGTTTGCTGCTTCAATATCTGCAAATTTTCTGTTGATAAGAAAAAAAGTGAATGAAACAATGAATTGGGACAACAGTGGAAAACTATTTCATGCTATTTTGGCTCTGCTAAACAATTTGCCAGTGGATTTTTTTAAATTCTTCTTTAAAGGGTTAAAATCCAAAATACTGTCATTAATATTTCATATTTATAATTCAGGCTGAAGTAATTTTAAAAGACTGTGTCATGTAAAGTAGAAAGAAAATATTACTATATAATAGTTTTTGGGAAGGTGGCATTTTTTGTTGTTAGGACCTCAAAAAAAAATCTGACACTGTAGAAAAAATAGAAATGCATGAAAATGAATGTCGCTGCTAATCGTTGGCCCATCTCAGGGCCTATTAAAAACAATGATCAAAGATACTAACCCCATGTTTGCCTACTGGTGGTGGTCAGAGGGCCCGGTGGCGCCAGTGTCCGGCAGCCTCGCCTCTGTCAGTGCAGCTGTGGCTACAATGTAGCTTGCCATCACCAGTGTGTGAATGTGTGTGTGAATGGGTGAATGACTGAATGTAGTGTAAAGCACTTTGGGGTCCTTAGGGACCAAGTAAAGCGCTATACAAATACAGGCCATTTGCCATTTTACTAAAAATCAATGGAGTTATGTAAACATACTGGCCTTCAAAAGCATAAAATCCCCAATCTATAATTAATATTCAATATTTACAGCTCAGGCTGAAGTATTTTTAAAAGAATAAGTGATTTAAAGTGGAAAAAAATATTATTACATAGTATTTTTACAGCAGTTTTGGGAAAGCTGCCATTTTTTGTTCTTAGGTTAAAAAGACTTTTTAAGTTAAGGATCCTCTAAGGCACAGGTGTCAAACTTAAAGGCCGGTGTCTTGAAATTTTTCTATGTATCCCTGCTGCAACACACCTGGACAAAATTGTAGATCATTATCAAAACTCTATGGAACGTAACTGCATGCTCAGGTGGCAATTCAGCTATTTTATTCATGTTACAGCTGTAAATGACCTCATTAATATTTTGTCAATATGGAGAGCAGACTTTATCACAGTAGATAATAATGTGTATGTGTTAGTCCCCATAGGGAAATTACTCCTCTGCATTTAACCCATTCACCCATTGAAGCAGTGGGCAGCCACCAATGCAGCGCCCGGGGAGCAGTGTGTAGGGATGGTACCTTGCTCAGGGGTACCTCAGGGTAGCTGTTCAGTGGAGTCGAACCCCCGACCCTCCGATCATGGGGCAACCACTCTACCTACTGAGCTATCCCTGCCCTTTTTTTTAAAAATAATAATGTAATTAATTAATTAATAATTAATAATGTAATGTAATGTAATGTAATAATGTAGATGTCTTTCTGAAAGCGCTGTAACTAAGTTTAAGAATATAATCCACCCACTGTTATCATCTTCAATGCCGTGTACCAACATAGAGCATTAACTGCTGTATAATGCCCTCCGCTATCTTACTTTAATTGGTCACATGACTAAAATGTGTCATCGTTTTCGAAAAGGCTCCAGGTTTGCTGTCCACACTGCGATGCAAAAACTGCATTTTCATATGTATCTGCCTTGGAGAGCGTTTTCAAAACGCTGCATTTTCCTTGACTGAAAACACCGTCACAGCGTGGATGGAAGGCCAAAACCGAGAGAAAAAGATGTGTTTTCAAACAAAAACATATTAGTATGGACATGGCCTTACATGGGCAGCATGTTGGTGCAGCAGTCAGGATTGTTGCCTACTGGTTCAAACCCACCGGCCAGGTGGGGCCTTTCTATGTTCTCCCTGTCCAGGTTTTCACCAAATTCCTCCCACAGTCCAAAGAAATGCAAGTTAGGTTAATTTGTGATCCTAAATTGAGTGTGAAGTGTTAGCTTCATGATAGACAGGCGACCTGTCCAGTTGTGTTTGCGCTGCGACAGCTGGAATAGGCTCTAGTCTCCCTACAATGCCTGAACTAAGGATGAAGTTGGATGGATGATACTCTTGAGTAACGCCATCAACAGCTCAGAATCATGCAGGCCAATCTTTCTACCGTTTCAAACAAATTATTCTCTAATCTCAGGCCTCAATAAAATCTATAAACATTTCTAGGATATTAAACTGAGAATGGTTTTTCACTGTTAGCATGTATGTGTAAGTTAAACTATGAATCTTATCCGGTTTGAAATGATAAAAATCCTTCAAATGTTTTCTTAAAAACATTTTTAGAAAGAAGTCAACTTTTGCCAGTGTTGTGAGAACCTTCCCTGCCAGCTTGTTTTTTGAAGTCACATATGTTAGATTTTTATCAAATTACTCTCCTAACCTTCAGTGTGTATTTTCAAAATACTATTCCTTTAAAAATGAAATGTTATCTACCCTCCATCCTTGTTTTTTTTTTTATCATTTTAGGGGATTTAAGGAGTAATAAGTACACATTCATGTGAAAACCACGCAACACACTGAATGCTACATAACAATGTTTTTTGTATTTTTCCCCCTCTCATCACCTGTGAGCTCGCATTTTCTTACGCTCAGTTTCACTGGCAGGAAAAGGCTGTTCTACATTTTACTGCAAGTGTTTCACTGATGGTCAAACACACCTCTGAATCATGTTGTGCAGGAAGCGACGGTGGTTGACCTGCCGCTTGGATGGTCGGTTCTTCTTGGGTTTCTGCAGGGTCCTCATCATGTGACCTGCTGCTGAAGTTACAAAGGTGTACAGGTCACGACCCCAGGGGACCCCTCGCTCCAACCCAGGCTCAAGACTCGCAGAGATAGACGGTCGCATGCCTGAGAAACATACATTTAGTGGAGATTTAGGAGAGTCAGGAGTCACTGACTTAAAGTGGAATAAACGTCCATTTATATAACATAAATGCTCCAGCAGAGTCTTCTTGAGTTTAAAGGATGGAGAGCAGAACAGATCCTGATCAGAGGAGCTCAGACAGGTGCTAACCATAAAGGTGCTGTATACCCGTAAGGCAGGCAGAGCTCTGAAAGTAATCAGAGTAATCTTGAACTGAATCCTGCATTTCCTGACAGACGAGAAACAATGACAGAAGGAGTAAATTTCTCTTGTACTTAAATAAAATATAATCTGCCTTCACTATATCTAAAAGTATTTATTCTGCACAGGAAAAAAATTATCTTATTATTTCTCAAAATTAATATTACTGTTCTGAGGAACTGTGACATGAGGAGTAAATGGTCTGGTACTTGCACCTTTCTACTCAATTTTAGGATTTTTTTATTAAGATTATATGACTTATCCATTATAGTCTTATTTACCCAACTAACACATACACACACATTCGTACAGCACTTTTATCTCTGCCTTTGTGTTTTCTAACATTTACACTCAGCGTCTTGCTCAAGGATACTTTGACATGTACACTGGAATAGCTGGGGATCGTTAAACCGACTTTCTGATTGGTAGACAACACACCCTACTGCCTGAGCCATGCCTTAAAAAGTCAAAAGTCTAAAAGCCTGGCTGCCACAAATTTTAACCCCAACTATAACGCAAAAAACAAAGAAATGTGCCGTCAGACTAATTGCAGTGCATCTGTAAAGCAATAGAAGGGGAGTTAAAAGTTCAACACTTCGCTGTGAATTTATGTTTAGTACAAGTAAAGTACCCAAAAGTGTACATAGTCAATTTCCACTAACTAGGAAATCACTATAAAGAAATCAAGCCCCAATTCTCATAAGATGAACATATAGGAAGTGATCAGGATGAATGATTATTAAAAAAATTAAATGATTAAATGATGAGAAAAGACAAACTGCAGGCAAAAATCACCGATTAAGCAATAAGTGTTTATATAAACCTGTTTGTAAAGGCTGTAACTCATATTTATTATAACATAACAACAAAATGTCAAAAACGCTGTTACAGCTAATGTGTTGTACTGTGGAAACAGCAGATCTACATAACTTATAATTATATAAAAATATATAAAAATAACTGCAAAAGCCTGCTTACCGTTTTGTCTCCAGGTTTCTGTGTATCTCTCTACAAACTGCACTGAAGGCTGAGGAGGCGTGCTGCAGTAATTCAGCTGTTAATGCATGTGTGTGCATGTATTGTGGACCGATGTGTGCACAAATTAAGCTGAGTGACATCAGCGGTCAATGCAAATGCATTTTTCCCAGGCAGTCTTAAAGGAATCTGCTTTGACAAATTGATAACGGGAGAGGAAGTGAGACATGATGAGAGGGTCTGAAAAGAAAAGGGCAATTATCTGAGAAGTCAACCACTTGTAGAAGTGTGGGCACACGCCTCCATTGTGTGGCTTTCTGAAAGCAGCTTGTTAAATACTGCGAGACACTAACGCTTGAGTTCAGGGTTAACAAGCACTTAATTGACCAGTTTAAACTCTGGCCCTAATTATCACATTCTCAGTGGGAAGATCTAGGATGGTTGCTAGCTGCTTTTAATTGACCTTTACGATTCAAAAGGACACCTTCCAAGTTCAACATTTTGCATATCTATGGCAGCAGGTGTGTGGCTAGGCTTTATTTTATTTATTTATTTTACACAGATGTGAAAATACATTTAACTTTACCAAGTGATTTTAAGGTTACGATTATTAACTTTTCTCTTCTTTGCAGCTCACGTTATTGTTAATTTTCTAGATGTGAGCGCAACATGCAAATCCAACACAACACACAACAAAAATTCAAATAAGGAGTAGGAATTTGTCTGTCTACATTTGACATAGACAGTCAAGTTACTTTTTGGTATCTTTTACCTAAAAGTAACTTGGTAAAAAGTTGTCAACTTATTTCCCTTCCAGCCAAAAAACTGCCACATTCATTCTCAGAAATGAATTTCTTTTTTAGAGTCAGAATTGGTGTAAAGAACACGAAAGCATGGCTCCATCAAGCCTTTTATCAACAGTTTAGGATGGTCGTGATTGGGTTAAGGTGTGAGGAACTTCTTCAGCACACTATAGGCCTGTTAGTACCAATTAAGCATAATTTAAGCACCACATCTTACTTGAGCATTGTTGCTGGCGTGTCCATCTCTTTATAACCACAATGTGCCAATCTTCTGATAGACAACACACCATGTCACAAATTTCAAATCATCTCAAGCTGTTTTTTTTTTCATAAATAGTTCACTGTACTCCAATGGCCTCCACAGTCACCAGAATTCAATCCAGTTGCAGTTCCTCACATTTGGAGTGAGGCAGAATGGGAGACCCTGCAGCAGCTGTGTGATGCTGTTGTGTCAATATGGACCAAAAGTTTTGAGTGTGAGGTTTGTTCCCAGCACCTTGTTGAATCTCTGACATAAAAAAATGAAGCAATTCTGATAGTAAAAGGCGTCCAACCTGCTTTTCCTGAGGTGTACCTAACAAATTACTTTTACTTTATATTACTCAAGTGAAATATCCACCCAGCTTCTTAATCTGTACTGACAAGTTTGCAGATCTTTTGGCTTTTCACTAAATAAACCAAGAAAATGTGTTTAAGCATGTTAAACAAAACACATTTTAACCAATGACCTTCAGAGCTAAACGAGCAAAAACATTCAATATATACTAATACAGCACAAGTAAAAGCAAAAATCACCCAATGCAGGTGAGATCCTGATATGCAGAGGCAAAATTTAGGAGCAATTAATGCAATGGAATCGTCTCATTTATGCTTTCATTTGGCTGTTGGGACACAGAGTAACTACTCGGAAGATGTCAGTGATTTTGTGAGAATGTTCACAGTAAAAACAAAACAAAACACATAAGTGAGAGGTGCAAATTCATTCACTTACTTCAAAAGAAGCCATAAAATCTTGAAAATTGCTTCTATCCGATTTCGGCGCCTTTTCAAAGCCAAGCGGTTAACTCAGAGAAGGGAATCGCTGCTGCAGGAGTGGCATCTATTTATAGTGACACTACATGTGCTTCGGGCCCAAGGGTGCACAGCTCTGGTGTGGTTACAAGGAATAGCGTGGTAAGTCATAGTGTGTTAGAGATTAGAGATTTTCTTACCAGGATTTGCTTACATAGTGACATTACACGATGAGTGCAATGAGTACATTCAACCGTCGTTATCAAATCTGCATGCACATACATTCAGCTGTTTAAGCTTTACAGCATGAGTTTGTTAGTGTGTGTTCAGTCAAGTCTCACGCTTCACATGTTGTGCTTTCTCACAGTCCTCTCCAGGGGGATGATAAGGCTTTATCACACATGCCCTGCAACAGGAGCAGAACTTTGACCCTGTGAGATCTCGTCACGTGTAGATTTGCCTCTGCTGATGATCGTCTTTGTCCAGAGAAATGTAGTTTGTGTCTTTTTGGCTTTGGGGAGACTCAGAAGAGTGTGAGAGGAGCAACTCTGAAAGGTAAGTCTGGATATTTTAGGGGATCACTAATCATAGCCTGGCCCTTATGCTGCTGAATTTCCTCACCCACTGTTTTTCAACCTTCAGTGAACGGCTTTCCTAACTAAGGCAAATGTCGAATGACTTCAGCTTTAATGCTCTCTCTTATCAGATTCCTCACTATGAAGTGGGTCTGGGCTGTGTTCAAAGCTCACCCGTACATCAGTAACATCCTGGGATACACAGCCCTGTTCGCCTCTGCTGACCTCGTACAGCAGAGCGTGCTGGGTGAGAAACCAGCAACAGGATCCACATCGGAGGATTTAGTAGGAGTCGACTGGCATCAGATGGCTCGAGTGGCGACCGTCGGTTTTTGTTTCCACGCCAACTTCAACTATCACTGGCTCAGAGGGCTGGAGAAGATGCTGCCAGGAGGCGGAGTAAAGGCAGTAACTGGGAAGGTGGTGGTGGACCAGCTGATTGCGGCTCCTCTCACCATCAGTGCCTTTTACATTGGTATGTGATTCTAGTTTTGACTTTTACAGCTATTTGTGAACCTCCAGCAGGAGCCTGTGATCAATACCTGATGGCTGTGCATCATACAAGTTTAACATCTAAAGATGGCAGAGCTTTTGGAAGACTGGTTCCTAGACTCTGAGTTTTTAAAAAGCAACTAAAAACTTATATTTTCTTTATGTCTTTATGTTTTTACCCCATTGGATGTGTCACAATTTGTAATATTTATCTTGCAAGGTACTATATATATATATATATATATATATATATATATACATATATATATATATATATATATATATATATATATATATATTTTTTTTTTTTTTTTTTTTTTTTTTTTTTATAAGTTTTTTGTGTAAAGAAAATCCCCATAATCTAAGACAGAGTTCAACCAGTCAGGCTTCAGATAGACATCTACATTGTTTTACTGTTTTATTGGATGTTTTTCACAGTCAGTATGAATCTGCTGACCATGCAACTGCACCATACCACTCTGAATTAATGGCAGCTATGTTCACTAGTCAACTTATTGGGTACAGGTCAGTAGTGAGTTGGGGTATCTATTGTCATAGTGTCAATTCAACAAGGTGCTGGAAACATTTCTCAGACATTTTGGTCCATATTGATACGATACCATCACACATGCTGCAAATTTTTCAGCTGCTCATCCATAATGAATCTCCCATTCCACTGCATCCCAAAGGTGTTTTATTGGAAGTCTGAGATCGCCATTTGAGTAATCTGTCATGGCCAAGAAATCAGTTTGAGATGATATGAGATTTGTGATATGTGTTATCCAGGAAGCAGCGATCAGAAGATGTGTACACTGTGGTTATAAAAGAGTGGACAACACTCAGGCAGGCTGTGGTGTTTAAATGATGCTCAGTTGGTACTAACAGGCCCAAAATGTGCCAAGAAAGAATCCCATTGTTACATCACCACTACCCTGAACCGTTTACACAATCCTTTCCAAGATTTCATGTTGCTTATGCCAAATTCTGACCCAACTAACCAAATGTCTCAGCAGAACTCAAGACTCATTAGACCAGGCACTGATTTTCTAATCTTGTATTGTCTAATTTTAGTGGCCCATGTGAACTGTAGCCTCAGCTTTCTGTTGTTAGCTGGCAGGAATGACACCTAGTGTGCTCTTCTACTGCTGCTGCTTCAGAGATGCTTTAAGTCACTATGCCCTTCCTGCAGTTTGTCCATCCTTCCAAGACCACTGATATCAACAAGGCATTTTCACTCTGTGAACTGGATATTTTCCCTTTTCAAGACCATAGTCAGCAGGTGTTACTGTTAGCATGCTAATTGGACTCTTTGGTCTACTCGGGTTTTCATAACAGCCTTCACCTATGAAAAAAACACCTATTAGATCACTGTATATTGTATATAAACTTAATTCATCTAAAGAAGCCTCCTAATTCTAAGAATACTAATATAACCGTACTGATGGCATCAATTTTTTATTACTAAACATGACTACTTCTGCTCATTACTGTTGTATTATTACAAGCTTTGTCCTCAGTTATGGATTACATGTGGACAAATCTCAAATGTTCGCATACTCTACTGATCTGCACAAACATTTTAGGTTACATCAATACATCTGAATTAATCAAACGATTTACCTTATAGTTATTACCAAGTAACACAAATCTACCCATGAATAATTGGGTAAAGAAAAGTGAGTTTTTAATGACCGATTGAAAAACAAAATCTGTCTACATTGTAGGTTTGAGTTTACTTGAACACAAAGATGACCCACTTGAAGACTGGAGGCAGAAATTTTGGACATCTTACAAGGTACGTATAAAGTCATTGTCTGTCTTTATTAAACTTCATGATGGCGATATGTTCCCAGATCTCCTGTAATAATCTCTCTCTCTCTCCCACTCTGTAGACTGGGGTAGTATTTTGGTCAACAATGCAGGTTTGCTCAACTCTTCTCTGCACACACAGACTGAGAGAACTACACTGATGACAGGCTTTCACAATCATGATATCCATTTTTCTTCTTTCCCATCACCTCAGGCAGTGAACTTTGCATTCGTCCCCCCTGTGGCTCGGACGGTGTTTCTGGGTGGTGTCGCCCTGGTTTTCACAATCTTCCTGTGTCACCTCAGACAGCAGCGACACCATGAACAGGAAAGAACCTGAGACTCTCCTCGTCACATCGAAGGCTTTAGTAAACTAACTAAAAACACAATTCCAAAAAAGCTGGGACACTGTGAGTAAAATCTGAATGCAGTGATTTATATACATCAGAAACCCATAAACCCCAGCAGCTGGTCTGTTCCCAGATGTTTACAGGCTGCTGTTAAACAAAGACGCGATGCTACATTGTAGTAAATATGGACTTATCCCAACTTTTTTGAGATGTGTTTCTGCCATCAGATTCAAAATGAGCTAATATTTTTCTTTAAACGTCACATGATACATTGTTTCAGTTTTTGACATGTTTTGTTCTATTGTGAATCAGAATCAGAATACTTTATTCATCCCGAGGGAAATTAGGGGTTACAGCAGGCAGCACGCTAATGGCGCATGCGCACTCACAAAGGAACCTTCTGACCAACTTTACACAAACATCACATTGGGCAGACATGTCAGAAGGTAGGCTGATAGGAAAAAAACAACGAAAATACACTACATGAGGTAAGAGGAGGAGAAAAAAAACTCCACTCAGACTGAGCTCCTAGTGGGAGAACAGTTTGATAAAAGAAAAAACACCTCAGCACAAAAGCACATGACTATCAATACACCATAGAAACACGAGACAAGCAACAGGGGCGGGTAAAGGGTAAGAGAGAGCCGGCGTAGACAGCGCATCCGGTCCTGCAGCATCTGTGCTGGTCCAGTTGACTGCTATCATCCCCGGTAGGGCACAAGCATCGAAGGCGTTGGAAAGGGAGGGGGATGAGTGAGTGCTTATCAGTGTAAGTGTGTGTGTGTGCGTGTCCATAGTTTAGCTGAGACAGTGTCCTTCGGCCTATCAGGCTAAGTAAACAGTCCTCCAGCCAATCCAGGTGTCCTTATCATTAAATTTTTTACAGCTAAACGAAAACAAAACTGAGGTTGTCATTTTTGGCAATTTCAATCATATCGACAGCACGTTGGGTACCCTCTCCTCGTATTGTAAAACACATGTAAAAAACCTCGGAGTTTACATTGATGGTTCTTTTAAATTGAATAAGCAGGTGAGTGCAGTAGTTCAGTCCTGTTTTTTTCAGCTAAGACAGCTAGCCAGGATAAAGCCATACCTTCCGGCTGACGTCTTCGAGCGCATCATCCACCTTTTTCTTACTTGCAGATTGGACTACTGCAATTCATTGTATTATGGCCTAGATCATGCCACCATCCATCGCCTTCAGATGGTTCAAAATGCTGCTGCTCGCCTGCTAACCGGTACCAAACGGAGAGAGCATATAACCCCAATTTTAGCCTCTTTACACTGGCTCCCTGTCCCCTACAGGATCCAATTTAAACTCTTACTTTTTGTTTTTAAGTCACTCAACGCCCGAGCCCCCCCCCTACTTGTCAGAGCTCCTCTCTGCCTATGCTCCAGGAAAACCCACGAGATCTAGTTCAAAACTATTGTTGTCCATTCCACGGACTAACCTCAAATCTCGTGGTGATAGATCCTTCTCTGTGGCAGGTCCCAGACTTTGGAATAGTCTCCCCTTTAATATTAGATCTGCTCAAACTCTTGAGCAATTTAAATCTTTACTAAAGACACACTTTTACGCTCTGGCTTTTAACACATTATGACCCAAGCATTTTGGATTTATCTGAATTAGTTAGTATTGTTTCAATTCTTCTATTTTATTGTTTCTATTGTTATTATTGTATTACACTGTAGTTTTTAATTTTATTGTTATTGTTAAGCACTTTGTGCAGCATCGGCTGTTGGAAATGTGCTATATAAATAAATCTGACCTTGACCTTGACCTTGACCTTCATGGGGCGGGAAGAATAGTCATCACACAGTCGTTATCAGGGAGTTGTTTTGGTGGGCTCCAGCCTTGGGCCTGCAGCTGGGGCCGTGGTGTCCAAATGTTGAATATTGTTGATTTCTCCTTTGTGAGCAGCTCGAATTCTAGCACTCCGAGGCTGGTCTCTCGATCTCCCGAATAAAAGGTTAAGAGGATCTGGTGAAATCATTTGATTTAAACAGACTAAGAGAATACTGCAACCAAATGCGAGGAAAAAAAATAAAATAATAGCTAAATAATAATAATAATAGCTAAAGCTACACTTTAGCTAGCAATGGCTCAGGGTCACTGTAGCCATTAATTTTACCTGAATCCTTTGCAAAAAATCTTTATAGATTTTGCATCATGGTACTGATCCAGAGTACTTCCCTTATTATTTATTCCTAGTGCTATAACAATAAAGTAATTAAAATAAAAAAATAAAGCAAAAAATATAAAATAATGTACTTATGGGGATTCAATTTGTTTGACTATCCAGTCTATGCAGGCAGAAAGTTTGTTAAATGTTTAAACTCTAGAGAGACAATCATTTTGCTGCTGTAAAATCAGCACTTTGTCATATTTGAAATATAAATCCATATTTTTTAAAGTGTTTTTTCAGAATATCATAATTATAATAATTCATAATTATGTGGATATGCATATATTTCACAAAAAAATATCTAATAAGTTCTCCAGAAAGGCAGGAAAAGCCCTTGAACTTACTTTAAAACTAAATATGTTCCCTAAACGGTGGACAGACTTAGATCCCTGACATCCTTACCCAGCCAGCTAGCAGCTGTGACCAGCATTACTTGTGCAGTTAATAAAAGGACAGCTAATATTAGTTGCGCTGGTGCACACACGGCACGCCCATTTGTTTCAATTCGACACCTCGCTCTGCAGTCAAGGGCGATCATTGGTTAATAGTAGTCATGTGACTGATGCAAGTCAGATCCTTTTATTTAGCAAAACTGTGATTAATAGTTAAATATTATTGTTGAGGGGCGCAGGCAAGACCCCACACGCACACACACATAAAATAAATAAACAAAGATTTAAAAATTGCCTCAAAAAAAAAAAGGGCAATTAGGGCACCAATCAGGAAAGGGGCAGGTGCTTTAAACTTCCTCCGTTTCATCCTCACTTCTCTCTTGGCTTTAGTTAGAAAAACCCGAGCAAACGCTCAGTCTTTAAAGAACTAGTTGTAGCAAAGCTGACAAGATGAAAAACAGGCACATTTCAGTCAATCGCATATTTTCCTTTCTCTCCCTCTCTGTCCTCCTCTCTCAGGTTCAAGGTTCTTTATTTGTCACATGCATAGCTATACAAGTATAACACACAGTGACATGTAGCCTGACACGCTCCTCGACATGTGCAAAAAAATTGCACATATATATATATATATATATATATATATATATATATATATATATACACACACATTGGGTGAATGTGCAGTAGTAGCAGCAAGCAGGTGAATTATGTACATTAATATGAATAGACATCTGACTATTTTACAGGATAGACAATATAAACATATTTAAAATTAAAGGAATTGAAATGTACATTGTGCCTTGGTTTAGTGTCTGGAAGAGTCCTGTCTCAGTCCTGTATCTTATACAAACCTTAAATGTTGTAGTGAATAAAAAAATAAATCAATTGAATACAGGCTGCTGTTGTGATTTGCTGTCATTGTAATCTGGAGCTTCACTGTTACAAACACTGAAGACAAATTCAAGCAGAAGATGAATAGAATTTTTAACAAACTAAAATAATTAAGTAGATCAGCTCCTTGGCCGCAACTCCCGATATACCAGCAGAGTGATTCAGAAAGTTAAAATGAACCGCTTAAATCGTTAGATTTAAGCTACAATAACTAAGTTTTTTGTTTAAGATAATCGACTATGTGTACGTTAGCATATGCTACTTCCGGTGCGGAAACTCTTGTGAGAAGCTTTGTTTCCGGTCCAAAACAAGTTAAGCAAATGAATGAATCAAGCGGCGATTTACATTTCTACAGATGTCTTGGGCATTTACCCAATATATCTGTAAATGATGTTCATCGACTTGTCGATGTTTTTCCCCCGCCTCAGGGCAAAAGAGAAAAGGGATTCAAATGTTATATTTCTCAGCTGTCCCTCCTTTATCGCGGGTGTTAGGTTCTAAAAATAACCAGCGATAGGTGAAATCAAGTGGCCAATTTTATTTTTTGACAGTGCAAAACGTTTCGTGGACATCGTGGACATACAGTACTGCACTTCAGAGTCACACTGCTATCAATCGATGCAGCGATTCTGTACTGTACAGGAGAGACGTCCCGGAGGAGATCATCTGCAGCGATCAGGACGCAGGACACAATGTGACGTAAAAAAAAAATAAGCATGCAAACTTGCACTAAAAAATCTGCGAAACAGCGAGGTGAAAGGTGAACCGCGTTATTAGCGAGGGACCACTGTAATTTTTAAGGTAAGTCACAACATACACTTCGTAAATACTAATGTATAGAAACCGTTACCAGCAATCATTCATTTTTTGTGTGGCTTTTTTTCAGGGTTTGTTAACGTGCTGTGTAGGTGTGTACTTGACTAACTGATCTCGACATTATGGGGGAAACATCTGGCTTGACTATTCTTCACCTGCAGTTTGAATGCTGAACATTTGTCTGGTTAAATCATAAGACCAGTCACTATACAGAGATGTGCTTCTGAATGTGGACGATGTGTCTTCTGCTGCAGTAATGCAGTTCTGCTTGTGTTGAGTGATGTAAACAACTGATCGATCTAAACTCTTTAATTTTTTATGACACAACAGTTGTGAGTGTTCCCACCTTCTCCTCTTTGTAACTTAACGCGAACTTTCCGTTTTCGAGTTTTGGACATGATTTTGGAGTATATCTTCGCAGTAGCGATTGACCGCAAGGTAAAGCTACCGGAAATGTACAACCCCACATCCGGTCTCAAACCAGGAAGTTAGCATTTTCTCGTGCACAGGGTCTATCGAATATATTTGGGGAAAGGGAAAGTGGAACGAAATTTTAAATACAAAACTGTGTGCCGTTATTTATTTGTTTTTGAAGAGCAAAATAACTTGAGCCCTGTCAAAGGTCGTTGCCATGGACACGCGGTGGCAAACAGCTGAAAGCCTCGTTTAAACCTTCTTTGCTTGTCTCGTCAGTGTGTTTTCTTCCGTCAAAACCTAACAAGCTCTTCAACTGCAAACAGCAAGAGACTTTATTGAACGTTAAATTTCGTGTCTAGAAAGGATTTCTTTTGTTTAAGGTAAAGAAAAAAGTTAGTTTTTTTTACAATGACCCAAAGGTTCAACTACCAAAGAAATCCACTAAACATTGGCGCTCCTCGCTGGGGTGGTCCGCTTTACAATGAGCTCAACGCCCTCCGAAGAGCAAACCAAGACCTCAGCGAGAGCGCATACATGCTGAGGAGACGTCTAAATGGTCTCTTGGAAGAAAGGCAACGCTACATCCACTGGGATCTTTTTGTAAAGTATAAAAACGAAACAGAGCAGAAATACAAGGAACTTGAAGAACGTTACAAACAACTGGAAGCAGAAATGAAAACAGCGGAGGAGCAGAAGCAAGAAATGGAAAATCCAAAAGATGCAAGTGTAAAAGTGAAGCCAGACAAAGAGGCCCAGAGTCAGAAAGGTGTGGAGGAAATGCTGGAACACCAGCAGGAGTGTAAACACATGAAAGAGGAGCCTAAAGATGAGGAGGAACAATTGGAGCAACTTAAGAATAACTACAAAGTACTTCTGCAGAATTATACAAACTTGATGGAGTTGCATGGGCAGAGAAAATGTTGTGAGCAAGAGACAGACACTACAAAAGACCAGAAAAAGCAAGAGAAGCAAGAACAAATGGAAGTCGAAGAGAAAGAGAAGCAAGAAAAGAAGGAAAGAGGTAAATGGAGATTGTTTAGGAAGTTTTTTGCTGAAAGGGGCATTGAGGAGGCTGCTGAACTTCAAGATAGATACGAGACCTTCTGACCTCCTTTCACCACCTTCCTCTGTTACGACCCTCACCTGCAGACCCCATACATCCTTCTCCACACCCTCAACCTTCCTGCTTTCATCTCTTCACCTCCACTCACCCAGCCCCTCTCCTCCACCTGCAGGGAGGTGTCCCGTGTTAATGTAATTAAAAGCATCATATAGAATTCTGCTCAGCATGTCTGTTTCTCTGTGTAAGTTACTTTGGTTGATTAACGTGAGTTTTTAGTTTGTCACATTAAAGAACAAAGTGGGAAAATACATTGTACAGATACACAAACAGTTTGGTTTAACTGTGTTTCTGTGTATAAAATGATCTCATCATGTTAATGTCTATTAATTTAATAACATTATATGTTCTACTTCACCAAAATATGAAATACTAAAGTTTATTTTCCGCTATTGAATCAAAACAAACGAAATTTTCACCATCAATAAATTTGGCTTATCTCAAATTTGCAGCTTACTAACTCAAACATCTGGGAATGTGTTTGAGATCATAACCTGTTGACTTCTGGGTGTTGTTGTTTTTTTTCTTTTTAAACATAGTATTTGAATGAATACTTAGTGTACACCACCACTTCCTTCGGTGCTCCCTGGGCATACACTGTGCGATTTTTTTTTTGGCCCATTTTGAGCCGATTTTTCAGTCGTGCGACCGTTTTGGGCTGTTAATCCTCCAATATGCATAGATCAAACATCATTATCACAACAAGAACCACTTGAGAGATCAGCATAGAAAAGCGGGGTAGTAATAAAACGGCACTGTAAATGTCAAAACCCCCAGGCAGAGATCTGAGAGGAATAAAGAGGTCAGGGAGCAATAAAACATTAAAATTCAAATATGATGTCGCCTTTTTTACATTTTGGCGACACCCTGTGGCCTCAGCTTCATTTGCAGAATGCATGGTGTAGCGATGTAGCATGGAAAACGCAAGACACATTACCGGGTATGAATGCCTGGTAAAAACGAAGGCTATTATAATTTTAATAATGAGGTCACGTAAAATTTTCCACTTAACTAACCAAAACAATTTGTTCATATGCTAAATATAAATCATGCTCCTGTTGCTAAACCATTTCTGATACAAAATGTAATCTAAACAATTCATTTTTAAAGCTCTGTGATATAAAACTACTTTTTGGGTGAAATTCCGTGTTTATTTTCAAAATGCCTGATAAAAAAAATAATCCTTCTAGTATTTTACTCAATGTACTAATTTGCTTAAATACTTATAACTAAATTAAACCAAAAAGATGCGAAAAGGTGAACTCGAGAAATGCTCATTTTCTGTTTCTACCACTGGGGGCGCCATCCCATATCATCCGAGCTGTTGGGGCAGGAAACGCATGCTCTCTAACCAATCAGGCGCCTGAGATCTAAGCGCACAGCTTATCGCGAGACCTCGGGTCTTCCTTTTCCCTTTTCGCTCTGAGTCCAAGATGGTAGGTCCTGCTAACAGAATTTCTAAAACACGATAGTCAGACTATCCGCGGTCATCCTCTGAATTAAACCACCTGATGTTTTAGATGAAAACATTTACACGTTATAAACATACTTTATGTCCGAGTCGTGCTAAGATTTCGTGTGATTTGACTTTATAATTCACATTAGCCTATATTCTTGGGAGCCGACACCGGTGGTAGCTTTACGCCTTCAAGTTGAGAATATGTCAGATTTACAATGGGTTAAAGATGCTATATATTATCACAGGTCACTGTTTATTTTGTCCCAAATTTAACGTATGTGTCGTAAGATCAGAAGTTTCCTTATTTGACGCTATATGCATGTTTGCTATGCCGTTCAGAGTTAGCGGTTAGCTGCAGAGTGTCAACGTGTGTATCGGCCGCTGTTATGTGGATGAGTATGAGCTATGTAGTGTGTAATATCCCTCTTAAATGTATTCTATTTTGTTTTCGGTGTTATATATTTAATTTTAAAGATAAACAGTTGAGGGTTAGATGTATGAGGTGTTCTTGGTCAAGATTATGTTTTTCTTACCTGATTAATATATGAATCTGCTTCTAATCAATTTTCCAGGGAGTCGACATCAGGCACAACAAGGACCGTAAGGTGCACAGGAAGGAGCCAAAGAGCCAGGATATCTATCTGAGGCTCCTGGTCAAGGTAAGATTAATTTCTAGGTGTGTGAAGTTTGAAATGGTAGCTTGTGCATTTCAACTATTGAACAGTCTGAAACCCGTAATCCTGACATTCCTGGTGTTTTGCCTTTAACAGTTGTACAGGTTCTTGGCCCGCCGCTCCAATGCTCCCTTCAACAGGGTCGTCCTGAGGAGGCTGTTCATGAGCAGAACCAACAGGCCTCCCATTGCTGTCTCCCGCCTGGTAGGTCTTTCTTCCTCTCACTTTGATTTTCACACATGTATCCTCCTGTTTGCTTTTACTATGGTGTCCAGGTTAATTGGTTAGTCTTCAGCATCCCTGGCCTAATGTACCGAACTGTGCAGTGAACCTAAAATAAAGCTGGAAGAGGGCTATCAGGGCTTCTCTAAGGTTTCTTCTTATGAGAGATGCACTAATTGCAGTTTACTGATTCAGATTTCCAATTTTTTGAGTGTATTTCCTTTCTAAGGACTACAATTGACAGCATATACTAACAAAATGAATTCTTTAAGGAAGAAGTTAATCTTATAATAAAAGAGGCTCACTTTACAGTTTCGCCCAAGCTGCAGAAAGTTACAGGATCTCTCGTTTAAACAAATGAAACAATGGATGGAAAGAGGTAGAAAAATTTAATGGAAAATGAGTTGCTGTATGCCTACTGTTACCTGACAGATTTGATCACATCAATCAAAGCAGGTTCAGCAGATTTGTGTAAGAAGACAAATGCCGGATACTGGAATAATAATGTTGCTCATTGCCATAATTTTCCTCTTAACTGCTTTGACCCTTTGCGCATACTGAAGCTGCTGACTGGTGGCTGTCTCTGAGCTTTGGATTGCTTTAGTTCTAGATGCTTTACGTTTGAGTTTCTTTAAAATGTCTGTGTTTAGGTTTTGATTAGATTTGGTTTTCCTGGTATGAACATTCCTGACATAAGTGGACAACTTGTTGTTTTCGCTCAGTGTGAAACCCACACTCGCAGTATGTCCGGTATAGCTGTGAGTGTGTGAGTGCAACTTCTTTTCTGCAGCACCGTGCATGTGTTGCGCATTCATGAAATGGTAAGCTTCGTGGTAATGGTAAATCGGTCATGTAGGAGGCTGGTTGTTGGAACCAGAATGTTGGAAAGTTGGCTGATTGTGCGCCCTGGATCGGTGCATCTCTGCTACTCTTTCAATTTAGTTTTTAATGCGTCTTTAGAGATTCTGTAAAACAAATGACTGGATTTTTATTTTAGTACTCCCTGTTATCAGTTCTATAATCACACATTGATTTGCCTCAATTTCTTCTTCTTTTTTGTTTGTTTATTTTTTTTCCCCTAGATCCGTAAGATGAAGCTTCCCGGCCGTGAGAACAAAATTGCTGTCGTCGTGGGAACAGTCACTGATGATGTCAGGATTCAGGATATCCCCAAGCTCAAGGTAGGTCTTACATTTAAGAAAAAACAGTTCAACTTCACTCCCACCCCCACCAGAAAATACATTTACTAACTGCTTCTTCAACATTGTAAAGGTGGCTTAAAAAAAAAAATCTCAAATCAGACCTCACCTCTTGCTTGCTGTCCCACAGATTTGTGCTCTGAGGGTGACTGATGGTGCCCGCCGTAGGATCCTGAAGGCAGGAGGTCAGGTGATGACCTTCGACCAGCTGGCTTTGGCTTCTCCCAAAGGACAAGGCACGGTGCTGCTGTCAGGTAACTGAACATATTGAGTTGGAAATCCTATTTTTGAAACGAGCTGTTTCCACCAGATGCCCTAGAAACTGGCCAATAAGGAAGATGTACCAGATAACAGCTTAAGTGTGCAGTTTGCTGAAGCTGTAGTGGTTGAGCTTCATTGGCTATTTGGAGGCTAAGAACACACTGCAATAGATGAGGATTGTACATCAAACAACTATGTATTTTTCTGCTTTCAATGGCAGTCAATATCTTACTTCTGCACAAGAGAACACTGTCTTAGCCTATCTGAAACCACATAAGATTTTTTCACCTGACTTTTTTTTTGAGGGAATGTTCAGTCATTATTGTCATTAGAGATAACCAAGCATTAAAATATACTCATTTAAATATTGGTACAACCAAAAAATTGGCAAATAACACCAATAATCACATGCAATAAGAACTGATGACTGGGTTGAAGTTCAGTATTTTTCCAGAGCAGATTGCTTGTTTCTAATTTTTTATTTTTTTTTTAATTGTTTGAGAATGTTAAGTTTTTATTAGTTTCTGTGTTAGCTTTATACTTGATTATTAGGTGGATATTGTATGCTCAAGGTACAATATTTAGGATAATCATTAACAGGTTTTAAGTAGTAGAATTGAAACTGGTAGAATCACAGTCTTGAAGACATCCAAAGTCTCGTTAGGCAAGCTGTGATTACACAGTTCACCAAACCAACGAATACTAAAACTAAGGACGTGTCCTCTTGTTATTTTATTACAGTTTTCTAACTTCAAACAATCACGTTAGTTCAGTTCACATGTAAATATTTAGTTTAGCTTAGGTAATTACATACTATAATGTTGCAGCATTGTGTTAAACATTTGTCATCTGCTTTTTTTTCTTCCTCAAATAGCCTCGATAATTACATTAAATAAGTGCAAATATTAGGTTTTAGGGTCTGTTACACTCTTAAGGCTTTCACGGTCTTCTTGTTCCTTCAGGTGTTTAGTATATTTGGTAAGGATCTATCAGTGTGATATTTGACTCCTGATTCAAACAGCTTTATCTCGTATTGGCGGATCGATTCATTTGTGATTAATTTGTCACACCTCAGCACTGTTTGGTGCAGGTGGAGATAGCATAGCATGTAGGAAGCAAACAGCAGTTAGGACATCATATTCAGCATCAGCAGACATCTGAGGTCGGAGCATTATAACTTCAAAAAACTTGCAGTGGTGCTTCCCTAATATTTACAAATCTGGTCCGTACTAAAATGTGATTCTTGCACTTAAATGGTAAATGGACTGCATTTGTATAGAACCTTTACTAGTCCCTAAGGACCCCAAAACGCTTTACACATTCAGTCACCCACCCATTCACACACTGGTGATGGGGCGCATTGACAGAGGCGAGGCTGCCGGACACTGGCGCCACTGGGCCCTCTGACCACCACCAGTAGGCAACGGGTGAAGTGTCTTTCCCAAGGACACAACGACCGAGACTGTCGGATCCAGGGCTCGAACCGGCAACCTTCCGATTACAAGACGAACTGCCAATTCTTGAGCCAGATCGCCCCTCAGCCACGATCGTGATTCTTGCACTTAATTTAATATCTGACATAAGGAAAAGGAAACAAATTATATACTTATTATTATTATTATTATTATTATTATAATACAAATTATATATATTTTTTAAAAGAATACTTGAACTAAATCCGAGTTGGAGTGATGTTTGATTGGAACTGGGTCCGGGTCTCCCATCAGTTATGACTTGTGTGTGTGTGTGTGTGTGTGTGTGTGTGTGTGTGTGTGTGTGTGTGTGTGTGTATTTTAACCTTTAATATCGTCTTTTCCTCCAGGACCTCGTAAAGCCAGAGAGGTTTACAGGCACTTTGGAAAGGCTCCTGGAACCCCTCACAGCCACACCAAGTAAGTGTACATCTGATGTGAAGTTGCTGTTGTAAAAAAACTACTTAGCCTTAGGGCTGTTCGATATAACAATATATATCGGATGACGATATAAAAACATCTATCGTTTCATTTTACGCTGTCATTTGTTTCGTGGTATCGCAAAATAAACTGTTTACTGCAATATTTTTTCATCGTTTTGATGGTCACTGTAGTGGCTATATTAATTTCTTAAAGTTCTCTCTTATATAACCACACTACAGACGGACGAGCGCCTCTTTTTAGTTGTCGTTAGCAACAACGACCATCGCGTATCCGCTTGTTTATTTTCCACATAAACCTTTCACAATAAAGCTCAAGATCCTGTTGAGACTCTTCAAAATAAACTGAATCACGTGAAAGAGTATGCAGTGTTTACGGATGAGAAGCAAAAAATAGCCGTCAGGTGCTAAAAAATAAACCTTAGACTCAAACGTTAGAACAGGCTTTTCCCTGCAGCACGCCGTGTAATAAATACTCACAAAGAAAACGGCGGCCGTTACAACTTATGACTGAAAATGTGTAGTTTCATGCATCGGTTAAAACAATGGACTCCAGGTACATGGCGCCCAGCTGGAAACACTTCACGAGTCGAGCTGCCAGAGATTCACAGAATTTACAGAAAATGTTAAAATTTTGTGATTTATATCGTTATCGGATGATAGATGTTTTATATCAGGATATGAGATTTTGGTCATATCGCACAGCCCTACTTAGCCTTTAACTAAAGCTGGTTATGTGCATGTACTCAAGACTGCGTTGAGAGAATCAGGGAGACCATTGTCCACACTTGCCTTAACTTGCCCTTTCTTGTCTGTAGCACACATAAGGAGATTATAAGCCTCATAGTTCTCTAAGCACTAATCAATGTTTAGTTTTAGCAGGAAGTGACATATTCAGAATGTCTGGACACAGTTTTGTGCTCTTGTGGTTAAGTTTTTGATGGTCATCATACTCACACAGCTGTGAGAAGCGCTTCCAATGCATGTTTGAAAACTGCTCAAGGGATTCTCAGTAGTCCACTGTTGCTTCATGCTTTAAATGCCCAGGAGTCCACAAAGGCCAGAATTAAATGATTTCCTTATTCTGGCATGCTTTTTTTTTTTTTTTTTTTTTTAAAGGGTTTACATTCAGACTTAGTAAATACACGTCCAGCTGTTTCTTGGGCTCGTCTCCTAGGACGAGATTACAAAAGTGAATTAGAAATCTCCGCCCTATTAAAAGCATGATTGAAGTGGTAACCACTTCAGTCATAATTAGTAAATAAATCTTACAGGTGGTAGACATGGTACATATCTCTTGATTTAATCAGTGTTTGATGTTTTTAAATACAATAGTTTTAAGGTTTGAGGAGTTCAGAGGTGGTGTTGGTTGTCAGTGTAGAACAATGTCTTTCACACATGTTAATAATGATGTTATAAAAAGACTCTTGAGCTAAATCAGAAGACACTTCTAAAGTACTTTACATGTTGATGAAACCTACCTTTAACAAGTAAAGACATGTGAGGCTGATGTAAGGTAATGATGAATTGATGGAAATGTGTTCCCAAACAAAATAAATTCCAGCACTTTGTCCCAAACAAATGAAGCTCTTAGGATGATGTATGATCCATCAACATAGCTGGATTGTGACTCACAGGATGATGTAAAGGCCCAGCCATGAAAGGCTTCATTCAAATACCTGCTTCGGTCTTTTCCCACTGGAAAAATAAGAGATCGATTTTTACCACTGACATTGAGTTCAAGGGACAAATGGAACTTAATCTTATGTGTTAGATATGCTAAATTTAAACCCTTTTGTGTCTTTCTCCAGGCCCTACGTCCGCTCCAAGGGCAGGAAGTTCGAGAGAGCCCGTGGTCGCAGAGCCAGCTGCGGCTACAAGAACTAATGCGTTTTTGTTTTCACTCTGCTACCAATAAAAGGCTGGTTGTACAAAATGTCTTCTGTGTTTTTGTTTGCCTGCTTGCTCTTCGCAAAATACACCCTTCATTGTTAATATGGTGGAGCTCGTGTTAAAGCACCAGCCATGCTGGAAGACAAGAATGGCATGTGGCTAATAAACTGAGGTCCCCACGTAAATGTTACAGGACACGTCTTTTAATTGGCATTTATCAGCCGGCCTGATAACAAGTGAGTTGGCCAGGAAGTGCTGGTCTGTCAATGATTGGAGAATGTCGGTGGGTGGGTGTTCTGTTTTCCTTATCGTCATTGGATTTCCTCTCCGCCGCTCAGAGCTGCTGCTCCTGCGTCTCCACATACTTCCTGCACCGAGCCACAGCATTCAGAGGCTATCTGTCGAAAGAGGGGAGCCAAGATGAGGTAGTTGGGGCTTTTTCTTTTCTTCTTTAAAAACCATGAAATGATATTAAACATGGGTTATACAGATATGCTTCTGGCGACATGCAAAGCTCGAAAACAACTTTTCCTGTTGCTCATTTTGATAGGGTCTTAATAACTGCTAGCTAAAACCATGTATCCTATGCGCTAATTTAAGTATTTAATTAAACAAAAGGGGCATTTTATTTCGATTTGTCCATAGTGTTCCTCACTAATCTTTAGTGGAGTTATATTTGAATATATTTGTCTGGTTGAACTGGGACTATATGTCAGTTAGAAAGCCCCTAGTTAGCCCCTGTGCAGCGTGTCAGCCGTTTACATTAGCTAATGTTAGTGACGCTCGATTCACAACTATTGCTTAGCAGCTCTGTTTACCGTACACAAAGACCCGCTTCCTGCAGTTCATATTTCACCTTCTCATTTCTGGCACTACAAGCTAGAATTATCGGCTCTAGCTCGCCTGTGCTGTAACTGTCAAAATACAGCTAAACATGAACAGGTTAGCAGGCTAACAGCCTGTCAAATCCATGTAGCATTAAAGTTTAACCACATAGACGTAGCTCTTACTACCAGACAAGCTGCTAATAAATGTTTAATAACGCCTTTACTACAAGAGCGACCTCGAATTCAAAAGTGTAACCTTATCGAAAATTGGCTTTGTACTTTGAAGTCACTCAAAGACAACCTCATTGTGTGGGAGACCAAAATTAGTCGGAGCATAGTATTATTATTATTATTATTATTATTATTATTATTATTATTGGGTGTCCCCGCCCTGCGATTCAAGGACAGGGTAAGGTGCAACAATGGGCATCGGTAGGGTCTTTTTCTGTGTGTGTGCTTTATCAGGACGGGACATCAGCCAAGTATTGATTTTGTCTACACCACAGCTTGCATAATGTTTCCTGACTGCTATAAAAGTTGAAAGATGTGAACAGTTTATTAATTTAGGGTAAACCGAAGTCCCAGGTGAGACTGCAGCAATTGTACTTTATGAGCTAAAGTCTAATGATCTGTCTCCTGCTGACTTGGTAATTTATCATTGCTATAACCTCACGTGTAATGTAATTTGAAAATAATACATGTGTTTCGGTGTATTTTGATTATATATCCAGGGTTTTTCTAGGGTCAACATGAGTATTTTATGCAGAAGTCTGTGCGTTTTCCTATTATATGGGGACATGTTGTAAAACAAAGTTATGTTTAAGCTTGACTGAATGAAATCCCACTTTCAAAAATCATACCTCTGTTTGTTTTATTTTGGTAGAAGTTTAAAACCTTTTTGGAGGGAAATAAAAGATTTACCATACAGGGAAAATCCTGATATGGCTCTTTGATAAGAGGTGATACCAGACCTCCTTGTTTGGTACAAATATGAGACTGTACTAATGCTTATTGCAAAGTCTGTAAAATATAATACAATTATTTAGGTTAGGTTATTTAAACCGTGAAAGAGACACTGTGTCCCTAAATCCTGTTACGCAGAAGTTACCCTGAATTAGAAAAAAAACACATGAATTATCATGCAACCTTTCCTCTACAAAAAATAGTGTCTCAGCAAGCCAGTTGAGGATGTGTGACTCTTGAGTCATTACGTGGTTTATCACAGACGCACCTCAGGTCAAAGGGCATAACGAATCTTATATTGCTTCACCCTGTACCCATAATCAGTTTTCTTATCATCAATGTCCTCCTCTGTACTTGACTGAAGTATTGTTTTTGTGCAGTACAATCAATCTAAAGTTTTATTCATTTCATGTAATTTACTGTTGTGCTTCTTAAATTTTGATTTCTTAAATATTTGCAAAATCATGTCATGGTTATCACCACAGCGTTGTGGTGTGGTCATAGTGCTGAGGCTTGTACTGGCAAGCAAGATTCTGCTCTTACTGAGGTAACATCAGCTATAACACTGGATTATCAGTGTTACAAAGGGTGATTCGCTTTTTACCAGAGTAAATGATCTATTCTGACCCATGGACCTAATGGTACAGCTATTTTGAGGGGGTGAAGTTTTTGTCTGAGAAATTTTGAAAAATGAGAAACAATGGATTCTTAGTGCCATCCATCCATCTACCACTATCATGGTTTGAATGTGTACCAGTCTTACCAGAGTGACACCCCCCCCCCCCCCCCCCCCCCCCCCCCCCCCCATTGCCTCCCCTAGTACTTCCAGGAAGACGCCAAGGTATTCACAGTCTTTATGGGAGATATAATCTCTCCAGCACCTCTTTGGTGTACCCCAGAGAGTCCTCACGATAGGACATGACCAAAACAGTTCACCTTGGAGGCACCCAGGGAGCATCCCACTCCTTTTGATGTGTAGGAGGAATGACTCTACTTTGAGCCCTTCCAAAACGACCAAGCTTCTCACCCTATCTCTAATCTGCTGATTGTGTTGATGATGTCAGTATTTCAGTTCACTACCCAGAGCTTGGGTCCACAGGTGAGGGTAGGAATGTAGATCAACAGGTAAACCATCAAGTTTAGCTCTCTCTTCACCGCAATAAACCGGTTTATCGTCCACATCATTGCTGATGCTGTGCCAATCAGCCTTTCAAACTCGCATCACTCATGAATCAGACCCAGAAATAGTTAAACTCCTTCACTTCGGCCAGCAACTCCTCTCTAACCTTGAGTGGGCAATCACCCCTTTTCTGACTGAGAACCTTGTGTCTTAGGCTACGTTCACACTGCACACTGTCTTAATGCTCAATTCCGATTTTTTGATCAGATCCGATTTTTTTGTCTGCTTGTTCACACTACAAATAAAATGTGACAGCAAAAGCGCTCTAGTGTGAACCCTCAAAGTGGCCCGCATGCACAAAAGAAGACATCACACACAACGCGCTCTGTTTAGACCCAGAGCAAACAGTATTGTTTGACTGATAGCCCTTAATATAAAGACTTGTTTCAGTCTTTACGTTTCCCAATTTTTCTTTAAGTTATAAAGTTATTTTGTTATTTACATATGGCCTAATAATTATCCTTATTGCAGTTTTAGAGAGGAGCTGTGCTTCAAAGGATAGTTGCAGGTTTCTGTCAGAATCTGCAGATTATACAGTACAAATAAAATGTTCACGTTTCTCCAACGTTGTCTTCTCAACAGTTTAGGGTAGGGTCAAAAAAGTCGGATTTGATGCGCTTTTGCTTGCAGTGCGAACATAGCCTTAGATTCGCTAATTCTTATCCCACTTCACACTAAGCTACCAACCACCTCGGTGCTGGAGGCCACTTCCTGGTGAGGCAAAAAAAATAAATAAAAATTGCATGATTCCACAAAAAAGCAAAGAGATTATCCATGGCCTCCAAAACAGAAACCTTCCACAATCTTACTGCACTTAGAAATTCTGTCTACAAAAGCTACAAATAGAACTGGTGACAAAGGGCAGCCCTGATAGAGTCCAACTTCCACCGGGAGCGGGTCTGACTCTTACTGCTGGCAATGTGAACTAAGCTTTCACTGGCTGTACAGGAACAGGCTTTTTTCTGTTTGCTGCTAGCAAGTTTAAAGTAGTTTTAGTGTTCTGTACGCCTTTAGTAGCATGATCTTAAAACAGGACACCTGTGCCTTGTTCTTACAAACTTTATACAAAGTTTGTGAATAGACAGGAAAACCATATTTTTCTTTATTTTTTTACATGTTCTCACACAGTTTAACCTCACTGGCACTGAATTTAAAATGTTTTACATACACGTATGTCAGATCCTCCTGTGTCTTAATGACACATCAAGTGAACGCACTTGCAGGTAGTTTGGAAAACACTGGGTTAAGTTATTGAGCTGATCAGTGCATGTTAGAGTAACTGAAACCAGATAAGGAAAAAATATTCAGGGTATGCTGAACTTGCTTCTTAGTCAGGCCCCTGCTTTTGTTTCTTTTTCCTACTGTTGTTTTTTTCCACTAACTGCTGTTCTCCTTTGTCCTCAAACAGGAACAGAGATATTTGGGAGGGAACGTGAGGCTTGACTCAAGGACTTTAAGATGACATAAATTAAGGACCCAACTGGAACTGTCTCCTTGTTTGTCTTTTGTTTTGTTTCTGTTTTTGTTTTTGATTTCTGTTGTCATTTTTGTTTTTTCACCTGTCTTTGTGTTGCTCCTCCTCTTGGGGGGTAGTACTTGATTGAGTGAATGTTATCACACTACTGTCTGGAGAACTGGCTTAGTCACTCCTTTTGTCTGCCTCCTTTATGTCACTTAGAACAAGATAGCAATAGAAGTGTCAAAGGTCTTGAAAAGTCTGCACTAATCTATCTTTGTGGCATTAATTACTTTTTGGGCAACACTTAAAATGCAACTTACTTTACAAAAATCTTGTGCATTAATTTAATTTAATTGTTGTAACCTCCTTGTCTAAACAAGGTGTGTTTGTGTTTTGTCTTGATCATACTTAATGATCATTTTTAATGCAACTAAGAGTTTCATTTTTGTCCATATGTGTAATTATTTAAGGCGAATTGTCATTGTTAAGTAGCTGCTGAGCTGCCCTGTATTGCTATCACAATAGGCAGCTTTTACATTGTAATGTAAACTTATTTTTATACTTTGTGAAGAACACTTTTTTTTTTTTGCTTAAATGACTGATTCTACATTTTATAAAAATCCTGTTTGTTGTGACTATGTTGATGTATTTTCTGTCCACTTTCCAATTCGGAGCCAACTGTATGAGCTGACAGCTCCACAGATCACACCTTGATGGGAGGTTTCTAACTGTGACACAAAGACTGGTCTTAAGCAGTTCCCATCTTCACTGGATCAATAAAAAATACTCTAATTTGAAGAAGGATTAAACTGGGAAACGTTATTTGTATTCTTTTCAAATGAAGACATATATCTGAACTGGAACGACAGGAAGATCATTTTTTGTGACTTTTACCCCTTAAACTGAAGCACTGACAAAAAGAATGATTTCGAAGAGATTTTAAGGAGAAAGTTCTCGACAGACATAGTCTTTCAATTTGTGCTGCAAAACATGAACAGCTGGTAGATTGCCCAGCTCTTCAAGCATCTGAGTTCAGAAGCCCTTGTTTTTTTTTTAGACTGATTAACTTTGAGCAAAGAAAATGCGATCCCCAGAACCTTCCTCACCTTCTCCAGCAGAAGCTCTCCTTCATGGTCAGTTTGCCAGCTGGGGAACAAACAGCAACAATAACAGTAGTCCCAACAGCCCCGGTGGTTCAGGAGGGCTGTCCCCAGCTGCTCCTCCAACTCCAGCTCCGGCATCCAACTACGCCCTGACCCTCACCCACACCCACATACATATACAACGCCTGTCCCCCCGGCCTGGAAAAGAAGCTCGTCTCCTGCTACCCTTATTAGAGTTGGTGGGGTGCAGCTGCCCCCGGTCCCCTGCTCCCCCTCTGCTGGTGCTGTACTGGTACCCACCAGGAAAACGAAGGAAAGGAGTGTCCCGGCGCAGGCAGGTGAGGGCCTATCTGGCAGAAAGCAGAGCTGAAGCTGAGAGGTGGTCTGCTGCTGTACAGTGTCTACTTAGAGGTGTGATGGTCACTGCTAACACAGGTGAGTATGTTTTACCTGTGGTTTGTTTGTGCAGCTTGGATCTTGTTTCTAAATGAACATACAAAAGACTGTAGCAGTAGCTACACATTTTGCGTATTTATATACTGTAGAGTGTGATTTTTTTGTTTTTGTTTTATTGCATGAATTTTATTATGTTGTCTTAAATGTAAGTATGTCATAATGATAAACTTTTATTATAAATGACCATGGGCAGTAGAAGCAAAGCTTTTGAACATTTTCCAGGAGTAATTCAGACAGTTTTTATTTTATTTTATTTTATCACAATTTAATAATAATAATTTAATAATAAAAAAAAGCAAATTAGTGAACAATAAGGCAAAAAATTCATTAAGGCAAAATTCAGTTTTCTGATGTCTTATATACAACTACATCTGCTCTATTATATTATATAAGACTAGGCTGAAATCGATTTGATAGTGGCAGCAACTGTAAACCACAGTTCGCCCTGATCGTTGGTACTGTACACTGAGCTGATGGCCTAATTAAAAGAGTAACACTAATAGCTTATCACAGTGTTTATGGAGCTTTAGGCTTTGTATTTGTCTCCTTGATAAAGTCTTGAATTTCAGATGCTTACAGTAGAAAACCTACACAATGTAACATCAATCCACTTTGCTCCATGCCCTCTTTGTAAACTTCTACTAAGCCTAGCGTAATGTCACAGGGAACCAAGACTTTAATGTATTACATTTCCTCACTGAGGGCACAAATGGTAACAAGACTAGTTTAACATTTTGGGGCATTATATAAAAGACAAATGAGGATTAACACTAATGCACCCTAAGAGGCTGTGAGATTTAGCATCGAGAGCTTTTGGATTTTGTGTGTTTCACATAACAGGATCATTTTCTTTATTTTTTTTGTGGGGTTTTTTCCATCTAAACCTATACGTCCTTCCTCTTATCTTTCCTGCACATGTGGTCTGTATCTTTCAGTGTCTAATGCAGAGACAGAGGGCGGGGAGTCACCATCCTCAGTTATCTGACAGCTCAGCATGAACTTTGTGTTTGTGTTTACTTTTTTTGTCTCCATTGTCTGTGTGGCACAGAGTTAATCGGCATCTCCCATCTTCTGTTTTTCTTTTCCTCGTCTGTAGGCTCACTCTTTAATCCTTAAGTCTCTTAAATCTCCTCGTCTTCTGAGATCTTTAGTGCATACCCTTCACTCGCAGTGATGCAGCTGTCATTCTTTTTTTAATTTCTGCTTGTGTAACATTCATAATCACACTTCTGAATCACTCAGTGGCCCAATACTGAGAATGTTTATGCTGACGGGCATTATAGGTGTGGTCAGATGGGTTTTCCGCACAATAGCGTGAAGTGTGGTTTATTGCATAATCAAGGATTATGTGACAGCACAGCCACATAATATCCTCTCATGCACCAGTGGTTTCATCTATAACATACTACAGTTTATATTGAATTTTATCCTTAGATATTTACTTTCCCCACAGGTTTTATAGAACAGGACTAGAGTAATTTCATTGCCTTCATATGCCACTGTTTAGTTTTGACCAACTATAATACCTATAATTTGAAGTCTAAATGTGCCCTTTATCATATATCTGACTTTAAATGATTGACAAACTCACTCTTGAAGGACAGTGTGATATGTATTCTGTCAGGAGAACTTTAGGAGGCTTCAAATGGATAAATGCATTCAAAGTCCAAGGTTGGGCAACACTGTAATACCAGCTTAGCTTATGTCCCAGTTGGCTGGTTTTGAAAATGTTCTGAACCACTTTCTTTGTCCTGGACCAGAGCTGTGCAGGTTTTAATTAATCCATCCTGTTCTGTCTTTCTTGTGAAGAATTTTCAAGAAGTCTGCTACCTCGTCCCAGGCGACTACTGTTATTGGTCAATCCCTTCAGTGGAAGAGGCCAGGCAATGCAGTGGTGTCAGACCCACATCCTGCCAATGATTAGAGAGTCCAACATCAGCTACAACCTTATACAGACAGGTAACACCCTGAGGTCTAAAACATCCCAATGAGTCAGAATGTATGCATTTATATGGCAGGCATTAACGTAATTACCCTCCCTCAGAACGCCAGAACCATGCCAGAGAGCTCATCAGAGAGATATCACTCCCAGAGTGGGATGGCATCATCATTGTTTCTGGGGATGGTCTACTGCATGAGGTAAGGTGTTTTTGGCCTGAGAGGACAACCAGGCTGAAATTGTGGCACATAAATGTATGTCTATGTCTAACACTGTGATTATTTAAATCTTCTGTCTTGTTTTCCTGCAGGTAATTAATGGGCTGATGGAGCGCTCAGACTGGGAACAAGCAATAAAAACACCTGTCGGGATTCTACCCTGCGGCTCTGGGAATGCACTGGCTGGCTCCATCAATCACCACGCAGGGTGAGCACATCTGTTTAGGTTGAAGCTTTTCTTCCAGCTGCCTGTACAGTGTGGAATTAGGTGGAACATTAAGTCTTCATATCTCACTCAGTGTTTGCATAGTGGATGATTTAAAATAATGCTGACAGTCTAGATTGTGTTTGCTGATAACGGGTGCAGTCAAGTTAATTCTTTAAACTTTATGACCTCTGAATGAGCCAATCATATTACAGATTGCATATGCAGACTCTTTCACAGCAAAACTTAACCAGTTTAATATTTTTGACAGAGAGTAACAGAAACAAGCTGTGATACCCTGAAAGAATTATCTGTTTTCTGATACGTTTCTGGAGAAACTTAAAAAAGTGCACTTTCTGTAAACCCTCAGCCAGCTATCTCATCCTGTGAGATAGCTGGCTGGTCAAAACAACTTTTAGCCAATGAAATGGCTCATTTTTAATCTACATTTTGATACCAGGTTCATTTTCTAGCCATGAATCCTTCTGTCTAGAAATAATTTTCTATGATTTAAACCTCCTTGGATCTGCATCACAGAGGGTCTCAGAGTCAATGGATGCTCTCTTTGCTAGTGCTGAATTTTCTTATTATATTCATACATTCATATGATGGCATGTCTCTTTTGCTTTACTGAACTTCCGAGAAGAATATCCAGTTGTCGTGACATTTATGTTCAATGTAACGTCCTTATCTGCTGGCTTGTACAGGGAGGTTTAGATGATCCTGAGACCCTCTGATGTAGTCAGATGATTTTAGTTTATTTTTATGAAAACTGACCTTACAAAAAAGCCCATGGATACCCAGATTATTCTGTTAAAATAAACTACATAAAAAACGATGTTTTTTTCCTAAACAAAAGACCGTAGAATTATGTATATTTGTTTTGTTTAATCTAGTCTTTGAATAGCTGTTGTACAGATCTGTCTTTATTTTTACTTTTTTTAAAATTTCCTCAGGTATGACATGTGCCTTCGAGAGCCCCTCCTTTTGAACTGCTGCTTTTTGCTCTGTCGAGGCGGAGTCCGACCCATGGACCTGGTCTCTGTGACAACAAGCCCCGCCCCTTCCAACAGCAACCGTGCTGCAGGACCCAGGAGACTGTTTTCCTTTCTTTCTGTTGCCTGGGGCTTTGTGTCCGATGTGGACATTGAGAGTGAGAGGTGGGTGTTTCAAGTTTTCAGAATCTTAATCTAATGTTGTTTTCTTCATAAAAGCCTGGCTTTTAATTTATTCTGGATTATGTGACGTCAATTTCAAAATGTAGCTTCACTTGCAGTCTTGTCTTCTTCCAGGTATCGTGGTCTTGGCTCAGCTCGCTTCACCCTGGGCACATTAGTGCGCATAGCTTCTCTACGATCCTACAAGGGTCGTCTCTCCTTCCTACCACCCTCTGTTGTCACCACATCACCAGATGCCACACCTCCACCAAGGAGACCGCTCTCCCGCAGTATCACAGAAGGCCTGGAGGGCTTCTGCCGCACGCCTATCCATCGCACCTGCTCTGACATGGGCATCAGTGAACAGAGGAGCTTGCGCAGGGGTGAGGGAGAGAGGGAAAAAGAAGAGAGGCAAAAGGAAAGGGAGAGAAGAAGGGAGAGGGCCAGGGGAGGAGGAACTGGTGTGGTGAGGGCAAGCAGTCTGGCAGAAGACAGAGAGAGGGAGGGACAGATGGAGATGGAAGCAGAGGAGGAGAGGTCAGGGACTTGTTCAGAGAGATCAGGGACAAGTTCAGAATCAAATGAAAGGGATGAATGCAGTATGGGAAGGGAAGAAAGGCTGGAGAGGATCAAGGATGAAAGGGAAGATGATGGAACAGCAGAGCAATACTCAGAGGAGATTGAGGAAGACGATAGAGGTAAGGACGGGGAAGGGAGCAGTGGTTCTGTAGAAGGAGAGGGAGTGTTGCATGCGAGAGAGCTGGGTGAGAGCTATGGGGTTGTCATGGGGCGAGAGGCAGATGAAGAGCCAGAGGATGGCGTCACCCACCAGGATTGCCTTCATGAGACCAGGCAGGCAGTGAGAAAGAATTCAGCCCCTTCAAGCCAGATAGCCGAAGCTCTCTGCAACCAGCCTCTCAGTCAGGAGGCTGATGCAGATTCAGGCACTTCAAATGGCGTCGATGATATGGATCTGAATGGATCTTACTACCGGAAAGATTCATACACACTGGATGTCGCTCGTGAGCGAGCTTTGACGATCTCCTCTCCCTTTCGTCATTCTCCCTTCTCTTACAAGGCCAAAACCCTGGACAAAAACCAAAACGCCTCCCGGCCAAGGCCCCTCTCCCTCCTTCAGCACTCCCAGACAAATTCCCTCCCACCTAAACTCAACTCTCTCTCCCTGTCTCTTTCTCCCACACCCCCCTCGTCTCCTTCTTGTGCCTCCCCACACTCATCATCCTACCTCGCTCCTCGTCCTAACACCCCAAATTCCACATCACCCTCGCCCTCTTTACGCACGCCATCCTCTTCTTTTAACTTTGACATTGCTGAACCAGCAGGACCCTTCAAGAACCGTCCATCATTCTCGCTGCCTTTAAATCTAGCAAGGGATGACTTGTTACCCCCTCTTGACCAGCCCCTTCCCACTCGAGACTGGATCACCATTGAAGGGGACTTTGTCCTGGTCCTGGCCCTTTATCAGACCCACCTTGGGGCTGACCTTTTTGCTGCACCCCAGGCCAGGTTTGACGATGGGCTGATCCATCTGACTTTTGTGCGAGCAGGGATCTCTAGAGCAACTCTACTGAGACTTTTCTTTGCCATGGAAAGAGGAACCCACCACTCTGTCAGCTCTCCCTATGTGAGCCACGTTACCTGTAAAGCATTCAGGCTGCAGCCTCTGTCGGCACGAGGAACACTCACTGTGGACGGAGAGCTTGTGCCCTACGGGCCGCTTCAAGCACAGGTCAGAAAGAAAAACAAGATTTAGCATAAATAATACTTGTTGAGTAAAACCACAGTGATAAATTCCTAGGTCTTTTCATTTGTCTCAGTCTGAATTTAGTTTGTAATAACTACATGTTCTGTACTTTTAAAGCTTTTAATTAATCATCTGATTATTCATTCACATTGCCAACAGCAACTTACGTACTGTATGTTTCTACTCTCAACACTTAAGTACTGTGTGTTCTGTGCTGCTTTTTTTTGCTAACACTTGTGATTAGTAATATTCATTTTCCTGATCTCTTAATGTTTTATAGATCCATCCTTCCATGGCCCGTCTCATTGTTGGAGACTCTGGAGAGAGGATTACCAGATTCTAATCAGGGATTGGTTGATTTGATTGACATATCAGCACTCTACTGAATTATATAATCTCTGTTGCCATCCATAGTCTGAGAGGACAGGAGTAGCTGAGAGACTTCAAATAGCCCGAATTGCAGAAACTGCTTTTCTACGGATTAATGAAAGGGATAACCAACCAAGCCACGCATCACTGAAGCATCTCTGCAGGGATTAATAGTGAATTTGAAAATGGATGAAAAATGCACCTCATTACACAGCTGTTGGATTACGCACAGTGTACCCTGAGAAGCATGAAAACAGCACGGCCTGGGATGATGAGAGGGAAAAACAATTGAATGTTTATGGGTTTTTGTGCAGATAGTGCATGTGTTGGATGTATACATAACAGTATGCATGCAAAGAAGCACTACCTGTTTTATTTTTGTTTTTGTTTTTGCCTTACGCTGAGATGAAGAGAAATCAGATTAAATTCAAAGAATATCATTTGTACACATGAAAAGCTATAAAAAATGTATTGAGATTCTCTTAGGCCAAGAGCCAGTGAAATTATTGCCACGTCTCTATCATCAAACAGCCTCATCTTACATCAACATCCAGATGTTTGAGTATAAAAACTTTAGTCCCTGAAAGGAATGCCTTATCTGATACTGTACAGTACAGCTGTACTTTTATCCTTTCCTTCTTATGTATGAAACTTTAATCTTCTTGATTTCCGTTCACCTATCAAAGTCCTTTGACTACATTTAAAAAACATAAAGTCTGAGCGCATGTGACTCGGCCACTTTTGTGTATCAGTGGAGAAAAAAAGTGACTACAAGTAATCATTTTTCTCATGCAAGTAAATCCACATAGAGCAGCAGGATCAAGCTTTTCAGGGTCACCACATTAGTAGGAGCAGTGGATCCGTTAAAGGGTATCCATCACCAACGTTTGCATAATCTGCCTTTTTTTCTTAACCAGTGGAGGCAAAGTGATAGTGATGTTTAACAGACGTTGCATGCCTCAGTTAAGAAGTAAATTTCACATGTATTCTTCCCAAACACACTGAAGATCACAACACTAGAACAATTCAAACTATAGGGTAACACTATTCTGTCTGATGCAGTGTTTTGTTTCAGAAAGTAGATCCACTAGCATTAGCGTCACCTGACATGAATTAACTGTTGCACTTTGAAGACTCTTAGCTTTTGAGGATGTGACTGACCGTTAACAAAGTCATGTTGAAACTCTAAAATCCTGCTGTAGAGTCAGCACTAATCCCCAGCGTTGTCAGATCAGGTGGTAAATCAGATAGAAGAACAGCTTGCACTTTGAGAAATTTGCCAGCAGCAGAGGCAGTTTGTTCAAGTAGGCAACAGACTGATGTTTAAAACTGAAATATATATTTTGAGACTACAAGTATTTCCAAATGTTGATGAGTTGAATCAAACTACAGAGGTTGAAGCCCTTTGAGGATTTTTTTTATTTTTTATTCAAATCTGCTGATACTTGGACGAAGAATAAATCATTAGCATGTGCAGTTCAATAATCAGGAAGTTTGTGTGCCAACTGCTTGGTTCATCATCAACTTACTGTATGTCTCGGTCATACCTGGACAAATCAATGCCTTTGTATAATAAGCCTGTAAATTCTGGCTGTTGATCATGAACTGTTTAAACCTGACTGCAGAAAATGGAGTAAAACTCTTTTGCTTACCAGGATGTTATTTTTTTGCTTTTGTTTTTATTTTGTGTTCCTTTGAGCGCACAATGCAGCTATTCTACCACGGCTTCACTGTGCTTACACAGCTACAGAATGTGAGTACAACATTTTGGGTCTAGGCTTGTAATATTACCAAATAGATGAGTCTCTATACACTTTGAATGGAGTTTTTGCCAAAATGTTTACCCTTGATGTTTAAGAGACTAGTTATGACCATTTACCTTCCTAAACATTTTGTTGTCTATGGCCATAGCTGGGACCATGGTGTTAAAGACCAATTCCTATATGACCATGATGGGGTATTACCCTTCAGTTGCTAATGCCATAAAGATGTCTGTAGTGGGCTGCCTGTAATGAAATTGTAATTACTACTAAAACAATGAAAATATATACATTGTACAGTTAATAGTTATATATGGTTTTCAATAAATGTAACTTCATATGTTTGTTTGGAGCAAATTAATGCCTTATTTTGTCTTTAGTCACTAAAATGCCACCACATTTTTATAATAGAATTAAACCGTTTGATGTGGAAAACAGGAAGCTTTTTTCACGTATCTAAATGGCTTTTTTATCTTTTACCCTTCCAGCAACGCATTCATAATAAAATTGATCTGTAACTGTCGATCCTTTTTTCCCTCTTAAAAGTGTTATATATACACTCACCAGCCACTTATTAGGTATGCCATGCTTGTACTGAGTTGGACCCCCTTTTACTTTAGGATTGATTAAATTCTGCATGGCACAGATGCAGCAAGGTGCAGGGAACATTTCTGAACGATTTTGGTTCATATTGAGTTAGAGAAGCAAAGCTGAGATGGCTTGGATATTAGTAGAGGAGAGACAGTGGATATATTGGACAAAGGATTTTGAATTTGGAGCTGCCAGGCAGGAGGAAAAGAGGAAGACTAGAGAGATTCATTAATGTAGTGAAGAAGGATGCAGAGGGTTGGAGTTACAGAGGAGGATGCTAGAGGTAGGTGAAGAGAAAGAAAGCAGCTGAAAGAAGCAGAAGACTTATTCTAGAAATAAATCGGTGAAATTATTTGTAGGTCAGCTTCCAACCAGTAGGGTTTGTTGTGCTTTAATGCCAATTTAATCATTTAAAAATAGCTTTAAATGCGAGGCATCTTATTTTGAAAAACAGCTGACCGGAAGATTACCACTTTAAATGTCAGACACTACTTCCGGTGTCGCCACCTCCTTTGTCTCCGGCCCAAAATTTCGACACCAGTGGTTCTTTTTTTTCTCCCGTTTAGTTTTGAGGATATATTTATATATATCCCTATTTTTTTGACATTGAATGACATTCGATTCTGAACTATTTATGCCTAAAAGTAAAGCGCCAAAAATGGATGACCTGGACTACAGTAAGTAGCTATTCGCACAGGGTATCTATCGCTAGCCAACTGTGGCTAACAGTCTAGCTTTAGTTTATTAGCGCAGGTGAGAACTCAAGAACTCATATAGCATTTAAATGGAAATAAAATACCACGGAAAAAGGGTGAGAATATTTTGTAGAGGTATGGGTGTACATCTTTACAATATTACAGTTTAAACTAGCTTAGGAAATGTATTATCTTTGCATGTGGCCATTTAAATTGGTCGTTTCGGTGAGTGATAAAAGCTAACTTTTTAGCTAACCACGGTGGATTGATTTATAAAACCCTAACTAGCTTTTAGGCTACACAAAGGCTCTAAATAATGATGCACTTTGTTGAAAACACCAACTTCTTTAGGTAGTTAGTGTAGTGGATGCTGTTGTGTGGATCACGGCTTTGATCCAGGCTGTGGGCGTGGTGGTGGTGCACAGCAGCTGCTTGCTTTGCAGAGTAAACACTGCTGCTTTGACCTCTAGGTCAACGTTTTCTGCAGTAAACCCTGCTCAGATAAATGCTGTTTTCCTAATAATATTATTTTTAATGGAGTTTACAGAGGTATTGATTTAGTCCGAGGCTGTAGATTGTGGTACTGCGTTTATGTTTATGTCATATAGCAGGTGATTAAATTGATGTTTTCACTTTAATATAATGTCTAGCACAGTGATAAAATACAGTTAAGAAAACCTCAGACATTATCCCTCTAAAAGTCATACATTTAAGTGACTTCATCTCTAAAATATGCATATATGCAACATACATGTACGTATGTTTAATAGCACTATCTGTTTCATTAGCACTGACTTTAATTTGAATATCTACAGTGTTGTGAAAAAGTCACAAGAACCCCTTAATTTTTTTAAAGCCACTTAACCCTGATACATAAATCTTTCAAGCATAAAAGTCATCTAACATAAGGCATGAACTAGTGTTACCTACACATAACATAACAAATTACTCAGAAAATAGCCAATTTTAATTTAGCAAAAACACATTATTATTTAATTTCTTTAGTTCAATTAGTTGATCCATCTACTGTTCACTCAAGCCCGGTCTGAGTGGAAGGATGGCTGTCAAGAAGCCATTCATAAGCAAGGGAAATGGACAGAAAAGGCTGAGGCATAAGAATAGTTATTCTTCCAGTATAGGAAGAATAGTTATTCTTCCAGTATAGGAAGAATATTTATAGCATACATATATACAAGAACTGGACTAAAAATAAATGACAACATGTCTTATGGAGTAATGGATCCAAATTAGAAATTTTTGAATTAAATCATTAATATGTACAGAGGTAGTCAGGAGAAAGGCACAACAGTAAGTGTCTACAGCTGTACATCTGTAAAACCAGATGGAGGCTTTGTTATGGTTTGTCGCTGCATTTCAGCAGGTAGTGTTGGGGATCTTGTCAAAACTGATGAAATTGTGATTGTGGAAAAGTATCAGATTTTGATCCATCGTACAATAATATCTGGAAAATTACCAGTACCATCTGGCAACAGCTTGATTGTTCGACATTACAATGATCCCGAACACGCTGTCAGTGTAATAAGAGCATACCTGGATAGAAAACAAAACATAGCAGGACACTCAGTCATGGATTGGCCTCTCAAGAGTTCCAACCTCCTCATTAATGAAGCGGAGAATGTAACAAAAGGCGGCCAACATCCAAGAAGAGCTGTGAGTGTCCTTCAAGAAGGCTGGAGAATTACTCCCGAAGACCACTTAAAGAAATGAAAAGAAAGCTGCCTAACAGTTCAGGCTGGTTTGAAGAATAAAGGTGGTTGTAACAAATAACCACTTTCAAGCCCGTGAGAATTGTACAAACTCCCTTTGACGTGCATACTTTATTTCAATTTATGTTTTTACATGTTTCAGTAAATCTATTTCTCAATCTACTGACAAAATGAAGGGTGACTCAAGGCTTTTTACACAGTACTTTATGTCTGAACTGGGTGCAAAAAGACTGCTTATCGGAAGGTTATCATGTTCAGTTTTATGTGAAACTGTTTTATCACTATCATGTCTTAACTTTATTTTCATTTTGGTGCCTGTAATTTGTTGTGCTGTTAAGTTGTAATCATTTTATGGAGGTTTATAAAATATTTAACACTGCCTATGAAAACAGCTTCAGCAAACACTGAAGATTATTGGCTTCATAACATTTAAATTTATTGCAGGAATGTTGTTATTTAGTTGGCCCTTATTGAAATGAGTTAGTTGTATAAACAGACTTATAGTTTAACGTAACCGTGGCATTCGGAAACTAGACCTGCATTATTAGTAAGTCACTTTTTGTCCATGTTTTTGTCCAGCCATTGAAAGATTATGGTTTTGGCAAATGGTTTTAAACCTTGAAGACAACAACTGGGCACTCGTGCTCACTATTGAGGTTTTCGGCTGTCACCAGGATTGGAAATTTAATATTTATACAAATATCTATATATGATATTTTTTAAATGTCAGACATGCAGGACATCAAAATGCACAGACTTCGATTATGTCAAACAACACGGACTTATTGCCACGAGTATAAGCGAGCCAGTCATATTTCCTGGGAAGTTGTGCCTCAGTGGGAAATCTACACTGTAATCTATGGCGTAACCGTGAACCCCTCTGAACACTGCATTATAACCCAACTTGCACCTCCCTAGAAATGTATCTACATGTCGGGTCAGCGCAGCCTGGAGTGCTCGCTATTGGCCTGGTTTGCACTGTGGATTTGTCATGTGCATTTCCACATACTTTTTTGCGGCAGTTATTGATTTAATCAGTGAGAGAATAACCATCATCGCCTCAATATATGAAGAGTAATAATGGCATCAATATAAGGACTCACAAATGTCAGCAAATTTCTTAATGGGCAAGAGAAGAGGTGAGTTAAAATAGAGGGGTAGATATGATTGCCTCTGGGGAAAAAAACTGACCACAACAATAAGCAGAGACCCAAAAAACTCCCAGCATTTTAATTGTTTCTATCGGCTTACACTGCATGTAAAACACTGGAACATGATCACATGGTAATTAATGCATAGGTACCACAGACAAGGATGCTGGCAATAATATCAACCGCTTACATAGGTCACTTTGTCGGCTTTGCAAAGATTCCCCGCAGAAGTCTAAGTCAGGCCGTATGTGCTAATGTAGTTTAAGTCCGTATATTATCCAGGTGTTAATATTTAACACATTTTATATGCATTGGAAATATATTATACTTCTTCATAATGCAGAAGTCAAGTCTTGATTCCTGGTCTAGCTTTAGAGGTTTGATTCTGGCCACATCCTGAATTTTTAAAGTGAGTATTAAAGCGAGATGGTCATTCAGTGTGATGCTTACTTCTTGTGGATTTATACAGTTTTTATTTCACTCAAATAAAAAATGGCACTTCTCGCATAGGGTTTTGCTTTTTTTAAGTAGCCATTTTTAAAAACTGCAGAGAAACGTACTTCAGCTAAAAATAAATCTTTTTGTTTAAAAAATGGCCACAATAACAGGAAAATGCATGAACTTCTAAGTTTGTCTAAATTATAGGCAGTGCAGTGGTGCTTATGTTTGTAGTTGCCCCTAATGGAAAACCCTGTTTGTATATCACAGTGTATTGCTATGAACTGAGTATAGATAGGAGTACTACTGAAAATAATTTAAAGTGACCACACCAAATGTACAAAAGTACATTCACTTTTTAGTGGCAGCCAAAATCTCAGATGAGTCAGCTCATCACCCTGAAAATTGTGTAATTACATAGGTTGATGCTCCAATTAATATCCAAGACTATTTTTTTTTTAATTTTTCTCTTTAATTAACCAAGCTTTTAACTAATCAGTGCTTTACCAGGGACAGGCTTGGAGCAGTTTCTCTGTCATAGTTGTAAGAAGCATTTAGAGATTTAATTCTAATTTAATCTGCTTTATTTTAGGAGTCAGTCAACGGAGCAGTGTTAATGCTGTCGTACATCATATTTATGCCACTGTTGGAGACAGCGTTTGATTGGGATTGTTCGGGCACAGTTACCACCTTCTATATATGGAGCAGTAGCTGACTCATTCTTCTTCTTTTCCCTTACAGTCCCAGTAGACCTGAGCCCAGAGGAGCGTTCTGAGCTGGAGGACATCCGTAGGAGGAAGGGCGTCCTGCTGCAGGAGATCCAGAGGCTCAGAGAGGAGTTACGAGAGGCAATTTTAGAGGTAGAGGGACTGGAGACAAGCACAGAGGGCAGGTAATAAGAAAACCCACATCAGTTACTCTAAAAAACAAAACAAAGAGGAAGTGATATAAAATAATAATACAATAGAAAATGCTTTTGGAGTAACAAATCACTTCTGTTGTATATATGCTTAAATGAGAAATTTCATTTTCTGTGATGCATACTGTTAAAACCGTGGAAGCTTATATTAAACATGGCCTAAATTTCTGACTATGAACAAAGCAGTTCCACTCACCTGCTGTCAAACCAGATGGTGGAGGAGCTAAAAGGTTGCACCATGTCCCAGTTTAACCCCTAACTCCAACCTTAAACTGAATATGTGTCTTTTGTCCTGTCTCCCTCCTCTCACCCACAACTGGTTGTAGCTGATGGCTGCTCCTTTCTAGTCCTGGTTCTGCCAGAGGAGTTTTCCTGTTAAAAGGGAGTTTTCCTTCCCCCTGTTGACAAGTGCTTGCTCACAGGGGTTGTTGTGACTGATGAGGTTTTCTCATTATAGAGTTTTTACCTTACCTTAAGTTAGCCTTAAACAGCTTAAGGATAATGTTGTTTTGGTTTGGACTCTATAAATGAAAATGATTTTAGCTTATTTATGCTGTTGGGATATGTGATTATTGCCCTTTGAAAACGATTCTACCAATTCTTGGCAAATGAAGAACAAAAAAGGCATTTTTACTTACACATGAAGAAGATGTTAGTCTTTTTATAAAACAAAATATCTCAGATTCACGGGGTTAAGATAATTATGCATTGTTTTGAACTGTGACTCCTGCAAAGCTACTCGTGTAGAATCTAAGAATAAAAACAGGGAGCTGAAAATGTGTATGTGTCCACTCTGCCTGGGGTAATATTCTTTAATAGTAATTCTGTTTTAGTGAATAAATGGAGTAATTGTTTGCCTTTTAATTTTCTACACATAGCTTTTCTAGGTGAATGTCAAGATTTTGCATTGATGTAAACCTCATGTTCTTGGTGTATTGAAGAAGAATGTTGGTGTTTATAAGTTGACAGTCTTGGTACTTGGTGATAGCTTTCATGGAGGTTTGTCAGGATTCATTTTTATCAGAACCTTTGATTTGATCACAGAAGTTAATTATTGCCAACACGTTTATCTTCTCTGCAGTAAAACTCTACAGAAAAGTAGGCATGTGGCAATGGGAAGGAAGAAATTCAACATGGATCCTAAAAAGGTAATACCTCAAATATTCAAACGGGTGCTGAATGTGTCTCCTCTAGATTCCTTGGATTGTGACTGACTCGTTCTTCTCTCTGCAGGGCATTGCATTTCTGGTGGAGAATGAGCTGCTCAGACACACTCCAGAGGACATTGCTCAGTTCTTATACAAAGGAGAGGGCCTCAACAAGACGGCTATAGGAGATTACCTCGGAGAAAGGTGCAAGGCGTTGACATTTCTTCTGTCCCTTATCTCTTGTTTTTTTAATCAGCCATGTATAACTGACCTCTATGATTTGCAGAGATGACTTCAACATCAAAGTCTTGCAGGCTTTCGTTGACCTCCATGAGTTTACTGATCTCAACCTCGTCCAGGCCCTCAGGTAATCTCTGTCTACTGTGGATTTTTTTGTGTGTTGTTGAAAAAATAGCTTCAATTGTATCAGGCATCCTCTGGTGAGCAGCCTAGTCAACAGTGGAAAATCCCACTCTCGCTCTTACCTGAGGATGCAGATGGAAAAAGGTTATGAAACAGAGCGGCAGCGACTATTTAGCACAGGGTTTTTTTTTTCCCTCTGATTTGACCTAAACCTTGACCTGTTTTCTGCAGACAGTTCCTGTGGAGTTTCCGTTTGCCTGGTGAAGCTCAGAAGATCGACAGAATGATGGAAGCCTTTGCTCAGAGATACTGCCACTGCAACCCCGGTGTCTTCCAGAGCACTGGTAAAATAAACACACAGTCGCACTGCAGTTCAAGTAGAATAGGTGATACTGAAAGCTTGTCTTAAATCAATTGTTCAGTTACGGTGTGAGTGAACAATTGTTGTTTTTGAGTTCTTTGAATTCCTGTCAGTGCAGTCGAAACGGAAAGTAGTGGCCTTCCAGAATATGTGCACTCATGCAAACAGTTTCTGTCTTGCGAGAAATGACCTGATATGCCAGCCCACAGTCTTCACTGCTCATTCAGGCCACTTCACGCCTGACAGTAGCGCTGAAGAGTTAGCAAAACATTTAAACCCAAATTAGCTGACGAGTTCAAACCTAAATACGCTATATGTATTTTTTGCAGTTACAAAGTGCTTTACATAAAATAATATAAGACTAGGGATGGGTATCGTTTAGGTTTTATCCGATACCGGTGCCAAATCGGTACTTTTGAAACGGTGCCGGTGCTCAAACGGTGCTCAAACCGGTGCTTAAAGAATGGAGAACACAAAATTGGTCCGAAAACCTCTCATGTTCAACTGTTTTTTTTTTTTGTAAAAAGATATCAATGTTAGCCTTTTCTGCAGCTATGGGGCCTATATGGTATCACTCTTGGTTGGAAGCAGTGCTTAAACAATGGAAAAAACACAAACTTTGTCCAAAAACCTCTCATGTTAAAACTGTTTTCCACTTTTTCTTTGGTTATTTTAGCCTTTTTGGCCACGGTGAAGGGAGTATCTGCCATCAAACAAGAAGACAGCCGCATGTAGCTATGATGATGTTTGCTAGTTCACCTTACATGCATTAATGTAATAACGTGGTTAGCCTACTCAATGTAAATTACACACGAACAACATTAAGCTACTCAGGCAGAGAAGAACGGCTGCTGCTGCCATCATCATCCGTCATCATTTCTGCTACACTGGCAGGGCTAGGGGCCAGGACTCTCCTCTTCGGGTTCTTGGGGGATGTTGCTAACTCCGGGTCCGATAACAGGCACCACACCCGCAGTAGATGTGCTCGGTGTGAGGTCTCGCAGCAAGCTATCAAATACGGCGCATTTTTCGGCTTTTAAAAAAACCGCTATGCGTCGCCAGGTGTTTCATCGATTTGAGGTGTTACTTCCTTTGACAGTATCACAGTATCAGCTTAAAGCACTTGTTGCTGCTGAGTTTGAATCTTTTGCTGTGAAGTACAGCCAGACTTTTAAACGCTTCGCCTTGGGCATTTTTAATCTGTAGCTCTGCTCTAAAAGAACGTACGTAGCTGGACCCGCCTACTATCCTCGGAAATGTAAAATGATTGGCAAGAATTCAAAGTGTATGACATCTCAGGAAAAAAAAGCACCGAAATGTGCGCTGCTTTTCGGTCTGGTTATTACCGTTTATCTCAGAACCGGTGCCATCATGGCACCGGACACCGGTACCCATCCCTATATAAGACAATAAAAATACAGAAAAATGTAACTTATGAAAAACTGAATAATACGTAAAACATGCCAAACTATTTACCGATGGAAACCCTTGGAGCAACCCTTTATGCTTTTTCCTGAAATGAGTGCTTTCTGTCATATTTCTGCCCCGCTTAAAGAACAGTGACTCGGTTTGCATCAGAAGTAAATGAGGCTGGTCGCTAGGGCTGCCACAAACGATTATTTTGATAGTCGACTAGTCACCGATTATTTATGCGATTAGTCGACTAATCAGATCATCATCCACTGGACGTAAAACTACAGCTTATTGCACCAGCAGCATATGCTCTTATATAACTATCATTAGCTTACAGCTTTAAGCTTTTAAGGTGCTAACTAAAAATAAAGACAAGATGATAGTTTATTCAATTTTAATGAAATTAGCAGATTGTCTCGGTGGAGTTTAATAAACTCCTTGCTATCTAAAATATAACAGGACAACGGAGTAAATTCTCCAGCATCTCACACTTCTGATGATCAGCTGTCTGCTTGACGTTTATTCAGCTGTGTAAAAAATATAACTTTAATCTCAGCCAAACCGATTTACTCAGGAACAAATAAAATACTAAAAAAAAAAAAAAAAAGCCAAACAACAACATTTTTAATTTATCTAAGTGACTCATATATATTTAACCTGAGTAGCGAAAGACGGCGGTGGGTTTGAAAACAATTTGCCGGGAGTCCGGTGTTCTCACCGCGCTAGTGACCTAGCCCCCGGCTAGCTATCGAGCTAGTGGGTAACAGACGTCTCCGAAAACGTCGGAGCGCTTTTGAAAATATGTGGTGTCTTGATAAACTGAGCAGATATTTGAGGTTTACACAGCTACATTCTCGCCTGAAAATATGTTAAACGTTTATTTTGTGACCCAGAAAGAATAATAAGAGTAATATTAAAACTAACTAGCTGCCGCCATTGTTGGAAACTGAGCTGGGCTGCGCTATGAATTCTGGGACACAGCTGCTTCTTCTTCTTCTTCTTCTTCGGGGTTTAACGGCAGCTGGCATCCTTGTACATGCAGTGCTGCCATCTTCTGTTTCAGTCCGTTATTACACTCTTAAATCCTGCTACTTATTCCTGCGTCTTTTGGGATCTTACAAAGCTTCAAACGACGCGTCGACTATTAAATCAGTCGTCGACGATTTTGATAGTCGACATAATCGTGACTAGTCGACAAATCGTGGCAGCCCTACTGGTCGCCACCTATGCAATCACCCTTGGAAAAACCCAGGAACTATTTAAAATGTTGTCAAACCTCATCTTTACTGATATACACCGAGGTGTCAAAACTTGGTATTAAGGGGCTAATAGTTAAGAGCAATGGAGTAAGAAAAAACCTACTCTGTAGATACCTTGAATGTAAACATATGTCTCTCCTGTTCACAGACACATGTTACGTGCTTTCTTTTGCCATAATTATGCTGAACACGAGCCTCCACAATCCTAACGTGAGAGACAAACCTGGAGTGGACCGCTTCATCTCGATGAACCGAGGGATCAATGAGGGGGGAGACCTACCAGAGGAGCTGCTCAGAGTACGATCAACCCAGCACTGCTTTTCTTTGTAGATGCAGACAGATGTTTATTCTCTGTTCTTATGTTTCTCTTATTTGTTTCTTCAGAATCTCTATGAAAGCATTAAGAACGAGCCCTTCAAGATCCCGGAAGATGACGGCAATGACCTGACACACACCTTCTTCAACCCTGACAGAGAGGGCTGGCTTCTTAAGCTCGGTACGGTGTTTATGCTGTGATGGGGAGCACTGCTCTTCATCACTGTCTCTGTGTGTATGTGTGCTTTTAAAATGTCAGGAGAAGGGTCATTATAGTTAACCTAAAACTAGATGTAAATAAAATAAAAAATAAAACTGAGAAGAAGAAAAATGAAAACTATTTTGTGAACTTGCAAAAAAGACTAAATTAAATGAAAATATAGAGGAAATATCCTGAGTTATAGTATTTGCTAATTTTCCTGATGAGACTTTGATGGGCATGTTTATTAGATGTCTACAAGACTGTAAGTTAACTGCTTTTAAAAAGTTCTATTTTATTGTAATACCTGTACTTATGTTCCTAAATCTTACCTCTGGCATACAATATCCATCCTATAATACTTAAAAAGACTAAAACTAACACTGAAACTAATAAAGACTAAACTGGAAACTCAACAGAATTAAAAACAAAAACTAAACAAAATAAAATGAAAACTAATTACAAAAGAATAAACTACAGTGACTCTGGTCAGGAGTGTTATTAATACTGTACGCTACTGTACTCTCTGCTAAGGCTTTGTGCTGTGATAAACTTTTCTCTTTGCCTCCAATAATCAGTTCAGTGTTGTGGCATAAAAAAAAATTGCCATAGCATGATGGTGAAAAAGAAGACTCACTTTCTTGTGTTATGGCAGCCTTAAAATCTGATTGTTTTCTTTTGCATGGCGGGGCTTGTCATCTGTGTGTCACTAATATGATCTCCTTTTCTTCCTCCTCCTCTGTCTCTGTTTTGTCTTCTGTCTTCCTCCAAATCCTCCCTTTCCTTTTTTTCCCCTCTCCTTCTTCACTGCGATTTCCATCCTCTACTGCCGCTGCTTGTTTTCTCAGGAGGTATGTACTGACAGAGTTATTCAAAAAGTTGTAGACATCGATTAGCCACGTAGATTTCTGTAGATTGTAGAAGTAATACACACAGAGCTAGTTTTCCTCTCTTGCCATTCATCATCATCATCAATGTTTTTGTGTTTCAGGGGGAAGGGTGAAAACCTGGAAACGTCGATGGTTCATTCTCACAGATAACTGCCTTTATTACTTTGAATATACCACAGTAAGTCTCTCTGTCTTCATTCAGCGTCTCAGTGGAGGTAAACTCTGCAAACACGTCTGGGTTTCCGGTGTTTATTATAGTCTGGGTAGTATTGACCGGTCATGCTGGAACCATAGATAATATAAAAGATGGATCTATCCTCCATGACTTCACTCAGTGGTTTTTAAATTCTGATTCAGTCTCCAGCTGGACTTTTTTGACCTTACCATCTTGGTCTGTTTGGATATAACTGTTCAATGGCTAACGAGCGATTACCCAGCAATCCTCGGAAAAATCCTCCTGCCTTTGGGTGTTTTCACCTTTACTGTTTAGTCCATTAAAATTGTTCACTGCTTTACTGTGTCTGAACCAAAACAGCTGCACCCTTTAGAGGAGCTAATCTTTGTCCAGTTCTAAACAAGCTCATGATTTGTGCTCGATCTGATCCAACTGTGAGGTGTATGCAAGCTTGAGCTAAACATATTCCTCTAGCCAGGTATGCTTTGCATTCTGGGCATTACAGACGTGCAGAGTAAATGAAACTGTGACAACTAGAACTCAACACCTACTACTTACAGTGGGGCAAAAAAGTATTTAGTCAGCCACCGATTGTGCAAGTTCCCCCACCTAAAATGATGACAGAGGTCAGTAATTTGCACCAGAGGTACACTTCAACTGTGAGAGACAGAATGTGGAAAAAAAAATCCATGAATCCACATGGTAGGATTTGTAAAGAATTTATTCGTAAATCAGGGTGGAAAATAAGTATTTGGTCAATAACAAAAATACAACTCAATACTTTGTAACATAACCTTTGTTGGCAATAACAGAGGTCAAACGTTTACTATAGGTCTTTACCAGGTTTGCACACACAGTAGCTGGTATTTTGGCCCATTCCTCCATGCAGATCTTCTCGAGAGCAGTGATGTTTTGGGGCTGTCGCCGAGCAACACGGACTTTCATCTCCCGCCACAGATTTTCTATGGGGTTGAGGTCTGGAGACTGGCTAGGCCACTCCAGGACTTTCAAATGCTTCTTACGGAGCCACTCCTTTGTTGCCCGGGCGGTGTGTTTTGGATCATTGTCATGTTGGAAGACCCAGCCTGGTTTCATCTTCAAAGTTCTCACTGATGGAAGGAGGTTTCGGCTCAAAATCTCACGATACATGGCCCCATTCATTCTGTCCTTAACACGGATCAGTCGTCCTGTCCCCTTGGCAGAAAAACAGCCCCATAGCATGATGTTTCCACCCCCATGCTTCACAGTAGGTATGGTGTTCTTGGGATGCAACTCAGTATTCTTCTTCCTCCAAACATGACGAGTTGAGTTTATACCAAAAAGTTCTACTTTGGTTTCATCTGACCACATGACATTCTCCCAATCCTCTGCTGTATCATCCATGTGCTCTCTGGCAAACTTCAGACGGGCCTGGACATGCACTGGCTTCAGCAGCGGAACACGTCTGGCACTGCGGGATTTGATTCCCTGCCGTTGTAGTGTGTTACTGATGGTGACCTTTGTTACTTTGGTCCCAGCTCTCTGCAGGTCATTCACCAGGTCCCCCCGTGTGGTTCTGGGATCTTTGCTCACCGTTCTCATGATCATTTTGACCCCACGGGATGAGATCTTGCGTGGAGCCCCAGATCGTGGGAGATTATCAGTGGTCTTGTATGTCTTCCATTTTCTGATGATTGCTCCCACAGTTGATTTTTTTACACCAAGCTGCTTGCCTATTGTAGATTCACTCTTCCCAGTCTGGTGCAGGTCTACAATACTTTTCCTGGTGTCCTTCGAAAGCTCTTTGGTCTTGGCCATGGCGGAGTTTGGAGTCTGACTGTTTGAGGCTGTGGACAGGTGTCTTTTATACAGATGATGAGTTCAAACAGGTGCCATTCATACAGGTAACGAGTTGGGGACAGAAAAGCTTCTTACAGAAGACGTTACAGGTCTGTGAGAGCCAGAGATTTTCCTTGTTTGAGGTGACCAAATACTTATTTTCCACCCTGATTTACGAATAAATTCTTTAAAAATCCTACCATGTGGATTCATGGATTTTTTTTTCACATTCTGTCTCTCACAGTTGAAGTGTACCTCTGGTGCAAATTACTGACCTCTGTCATCATTTTAAGTGGGGGAACTTGCACAATCGGTGGCTGACTAAATACTTTTTTGCCCCACTGTATGTTTACTTTTGTTGCTCCTACTCCAGTTACATTTGGTTTGTAGTGACACGTTTTGATTTGTTTTCTGTTTGAGGCTACGTCCACATCGTTTTCTCTCCATTTTGGCCTCCCGTCCACACTGAGACGGCGTTTTTGCTGATGGAAAACACAACATTTTGAAAACACTGTCGAAAACGCATACGTTTCAAAACGATGCTTTCGCGTTGCAGTTTGGACAGCGAAAACGGAGACTTTCTAAAATGATAATACATGTTAGTCATATGATGCAGTCATGTGACCAATTAAACAGAGATAGCGGAGGGCATTCTACAGCAATTGTTTTGTTTGCTCTCAATTTTGACAGCCCTATTAAAGATTAATATCAGTCTGTACATGCTCCAGATAGCTTTTCTTCAAATTCTTTAACTCTCACTCGCTTTTGCAACTTTGTACTTTTGTGTTACTCGCAGCAACAACTCCACCTCATTGTTAGTCCATTTAAAAAGCTCTGTGCTTTTCTTCGAATGTTTCAAAGAGCCGGAAGGTAAATAAGCGGCTGACAGAAATAAGGCAGGTCGAATCTTCTTGCGTTTCACGCATGCGCAGTACTGGAACATAAGCGTTTTCAGGCGTTTCAATGTGGATGCGCAACTCTGTGAAAACCACTGAAAACGCTAGCATGGACGCAGAGCGTTTTCAGACAAAAACACAGTTTTCAAATCTATCCGAGCTAGTGTGGACGTAGCCGGAGATGAAAGCAAACCCCTGGTAGATTAAAGTCAGAGGTTACAAATCAGCTGATCAGTTGAGAGTAAACAAACTAAAAGTGTGAAAACATCCTTAGAATGAACAAAATTTACAAAATGTACTTGAGGTTTTATTCATTATGACCCTAAATAAGTGACTAAGCCCATAAAGTCACTTGGAAGGTTTTTGGTGAAGTCACAGAGCAATGAAGTTCTTTCCTAAGGTTTCTCATCATATGTCATGCACACATTGCTCATGTGCTGTCTCTGATATTAGACATGACAGTGGCTGGCAGTGATTCCCGGAGGTTGCTGGGTTTCGCTGGGTGAAATCCGTTGCGTTACTTGAACTCTTGCAATCAATTTTCCAGTGACTGCAATCGACTTCCAACAACCGATCGGAAAACAGTCAATTTTTTTCCTCACGACCGGTGAGGGCCATGGATCCTTTTCTAGGCCTGTGTGATTGTTTAAAATAAAATGAGAGGTAGATGTAACCGGTTGTCTTGACTTGGATTTCCATTCGCTACCCCAGAAACTCAAATAATAATAATCACTGTGAGAAGCTAACTTCTCAGACTAATGGCTTCGAGATTGCAGTGAATGTGACACACTTGTTTTAGTGAGGCAAAAAGGATTTTGTGATCAGTTGATTTTTGAAAACTGCAAAACTTAAAATGTATTTGTGAGTGAAGGAAGAGCGTGTTGCTTTGCTTGAAGCTTGCTGAGCCACAAAGTTAAAAAGTAGTACAGAAATAAAGATGTACGAAGGCTACTCTAAGAAAAAAAAGACACGAGTCATTTTAAAGTTTTTTTTTGTCATATTGATTCAAATCATCATAAAACACAAAATAATACCCACAAATATTTATTAACTCATGTTTTTTTATTTACAGGATAAAGAGCCACGAGGTATCATTCCCTTGGAAAACCTTAGCATTCGAGAAGTAGAAGACCCAAGGAAACCTGTAAGTGGCTGTTTTTGCTAAACAGTGTGATGAGCAGTATTTTGCTTGAAACTTTCAAAACATTTTTATCTCCTTTTTTTTTTCTAACAGAACTGCTTTGAGCTGTACATCCCCAACAACCGTGGTCAGCTGATTAAGGCGTGTAAGACGGAGGCTGATGGGCGAGTAGTGGAAGGAAACCACATGGTGTACCGCATCTCTGCTCCCACACCTGAGGAGAAGGACGAGTGGATCCACAGCATCAAGTATGTAAATGAAAAATGTCAAAGAAAACACGGTTAGTGATGGAACAGCAGGAAATTCTGACCAAAAACTTCATATTCTCCTGTTTGGGAGAATTTATTTCCTTTTTAGTACTTTCTGTTGGGTAAAAGTTAAAGTATTTTTCATCTCCTCAGATCTGCCGTTAGTGTGGATCCCTTCTACGAGATGCTTGCTGCCAGGAAGAAACGTATATCACTTAAGAAGAAAGAGGAGCAGCCATAGATCACGCCCTTCGCTCTCTCCCTGTCTTCCTCAGCTCCTTCATCCCTGCTCCTTACAACTCGTTCATAAGTTTTGATAACCCCTCCTTCCTTATCCCTAATAGCCGTCTCTTCCTTTTCTGAGGACTCTTCCTTGCTGCCCTATCTGCCAGACTTTTGAAAAGCCACATTCAGAGTGAGAAACTCACCCTGTGTGGCTGCCTCTTATCTTGGTTCTTACACTACTGCTGTTACACACTACAGGCGTGTGTTAGACCATATTCACACCAGTGCTGATCATCTCTAAAACAACTTTTTTGGCCTTTAAGCCACACTCATTATACTTGGTAATGAGGGACCTGGAAAAGCTAAGATTAGCTAAGTCTGCACCTCACAGGAACTAAAAGGTTCCTTTATGCTGCTGGTTGTCTGCGTTACTAAACATCTGCGAACATTTGGGACGTTTGATGTTTTCATTGGAACTACTCACACAAAGTCTTGGAATCCGGCACTTTTCTCGTGTGAATTTGAGCTTTAGGGTTTAAATTCAGTAAGTAACAAATAATGACTCATTGCTTTGTGACTGGCTTGAACTTTCAGACAGTAAGGCCGAATTTAGACTTCTGCAGGGAATCTAGGTAGAGCCTACGGCATAACCCACGTAAGCAGCTGACATTGTTAGCGGCATTTACGCTTCCGTAACATGTGGCTGTGTCCCAGTGTTTTATATGCTGCTGGGTCCCCACTCTTTGCTGCCATCAGTCTTTTTGTTTTTATTAGGGGTAAACATATTTGTCCTTGTAGCTTTTCCACTTCAATGTACATTCCCTCATGCCCATGTCGATAGTTTCAGTAATTTCTTATTACTGCATCGACCCAATGTGTAGTTACATTTGTAGGGAGGTCCACGTCAGGTTACGCTGTAGGGTTACACATGGGTTTGCAGTAAGGGCGTAGTTACAGCGCAGATTTCCCACTGAAGCATAAGTCCCCAGTATCACCACCAGTATCATTAAGCAAAGATCTTTTTGGGGGAGGGGGGTATAATAATGCTCGCGCGACTTGATTTAGGCCTTCTCTCTCTGCTGATCTTGTCCATTTTTGTGAGTCTTGCAGTTGCATTTCATCACATAGACCCCCTACAAATAGCAGCGAGTTGTTCAGCATAAACACTCTAGGCTGACTTGAGCCCCTGCCTATGCCTGTTGGAAATTTTTCTTTTTTGGCACATGTAGTGGATTTTTGGGAGGTGATATGAAGACGCAGGTGTGGATCCAAAACCAATGAAACAAACATCTGTCAGAGATTCGTCTGCATTAGTGTGAATGTGGTCTTTTTCAGGTTAGAAGTCCTCTGAACCTAAACGAGACATTGCCTTTCTTGATTGTGCATACCCTACACCAGGTGTGGGCAACGCCAGGCTGCGAGGGCCGGTGTCCCTGCAGGTTTTAGATGTGTCCTTGAACCAACACAGCTGATTTAAATGGCTAAATTAGCTCCTCAACATGTCCTGAAGTTCTCCAGAGGCCTGGTAACGAACTAATCATGTGATTCAGGTGTGTTGACCCATAGTGAGATCTAAAACCTGCAGGACACCGGCCCTCAAGGCCTGGAATTGCCCACCCCTGCCCTAGACAAAATGTGAATTCATGACACAAACACTAATACGTCTAACGTTGAGTTAGTGGAGTGAGGATGGAAACGAGTGATTTCAGATGACTAACTTGTTCTCATTGCTTCCTGTAGTACTTGTAACAGTTTTACATTACTACTCGACCACATTTGGGTACTGTAGACACGTCATTACTGTACATTAGCACAATATTTATATTTCCAGGTTACTGTTGATCATGAAGTACGGTCGAGTTGAGACGAACATAAGCAGACAGCTGCGCGGTTAAGCTCACTTAGACAATATATAAATGTTCTTTAGCATGTTTCTCTAACATGTTTGAGCAATAGCAGAGTAGAAAATCATAGTACCAGTTTGGAGGCTTGTTAACAAATCCTTTATACCACTGACACTGAGCAGTTAGCATCATGTTCTCGCAGATGTAACGTTAATAGCATGCCACACATCATTTTCAACACTACAAGACAAACATGTCTGACGTCAAACTGTTAGAGTCGGGTCTGTCCGCTATAGTGAGTTTTAAGGAATCACAAAGGCAGCTCATTACAATGTACACTTTTTGTAAATAGATGTTAGCATATTTGTTTACTATGCGCATAGAAATGATTTAATTTATTCTTTTGTTTTGTTTTTTTGTATGAGCTACTGTTTTACTGCATGTCGATAAACTGAGGCGTCGGTCGTAGGTCTGATGCGTCACTGATCATGCTAGTGCACTGGTTTGAGAAGTGTTAGTGTTTCCTGTTGACTTGGAGAAGATTTAAAATGGAAGATTGTTAATGCAAAAGTTTCTGACCCCATTCAGTTGTACCTTCTTTTGAGAGAATGAAGTTTTGTAGTCTGATTTAACTGTAACCACACACTACATTATTTTATTTATTGCTGAGTAAATCAGACCCAGTAAAGCACAAGCAGAGATTCGGTCTTAGGCTTCGGTTGTTACACGATCGAGTCCAGATGAAGTGTGAAGGAGCCGTTTGCAAACCGAAGCTACCGAAGACTACAGCGATTTAAAATGAAGAGAAACGAGACGAGAAACACTTCGAAATATCACATAGAAACATTTATATATAAAGAATAAGACTTTTAGATTTGTTTCCCGTCGTCGATCTTAATCTAGTAGTTTAAAGAATTGGCGCTTTAGATGGCAGAGAATATGTTTGTTAACTGCACTTTATCGATGTTAGCATTTTGGAAAACAGTACTCTAAAGCAGGGGTGTCAAACTCCAGTCCTCCAGATGTTTTGAAACTTTTACATGTATCCCTGTTGCAACACATCTGGAAAAAAATTAGTAGGTCATTAGCAAGACTATAACTTGACTGCATGCTGAGGTGGCAACCCCTAACCCTTCCTCAAGTAAATTTAAATAAATGTTAAGTGTTTGGGGAAAATGTACTTCTAGAAGTACTTTTATTGTACCATGTTCATTCACTCATGAGCTGCTGTAACATGAATCACAAGGCTGAACTGCCACCTTAGCATGCAGTCAACTTCTATAGTCTTGCTAATGACCTACTAATTTTATTCAGGTATGTTGCAGCAGGGATGCATGCAAACGTTTCAGGACACCGGCCCTCGAGGACTGGAGTTTGACACCCCTGCTCTAAAGGAGTGTCTGCACAGGAAGCAATTCAGAGATTATAGAAAGTGAACGACATTCAGCGATTTCAAGGGTGTTTAAAAACAAACAAACAACAGAAATAAAATAAATACAGGTGAAGCAAAGCAGATCCAGAGGAAAAACCTTTCTTTCCTGAACTGAACTGAAGCTGCCAGTGAGAGCGCAGGATACCGGTGATTGACATAGAGGGTTACTCAGGATTGGGGCCACATTTCCAGTGATGTGAATGCTGTACCGGTCTGCTGTGGAGAGAGGGCTGATTGTAAAGTGAAGGTGTCTCAGGATACGCTGGGGAGTTATCTCTTTACGCTAGCTGAGGAACGCCTCGGTGTTCTCCTCGATCAGCTGAAGGTGGTGACTGGGGAGAGGGAGGGATGTTTGGGTGTCTCTGCTACAACGTCTGAAACTTGGACCTGAGATAAATGATGGATTGATCGGTGGTTGGGTTACTCAGGCAACCAAATCCCAGATGTTCACTGGTCGGCTTCAAAGAGGTGCGACAAGCATATCGTTCCCTGTTTTTACTGCGAGGTTGAATGTTAGTCACCGCTATCCTGCAGCGTGGAAAGACTCATCTGGGATCCGCCCACTTTGCATCATCAGCGTGTTTGCTTATTTTTTATTTTTCCCTGGCCATAGTCGGGTGAAGTCGTTGAATGTCACTAACTTTCTGTGGTTTATGATCGTCACGTCGCTGCGAATCGCTTCCTGCGTAGACGCAGCTTAATAGGCTGAAGTGTGTCAATACATCACCTCATCAGTTCCAGCTGTAGCAGCAAATGTTGATCATGTTGCTTTAAGCTGAACGGGGTCTTCCCTTTTATGATTCACCCTCCAGGGTGTCACTTTATCTTTCATGTTTGTGCTTCTTGTTCATCACAGAGACTCTCTGTAGGCCTTCACTTTCTGGGTATTCTTGAAATGCAAAGTTGCCAAAAAATAATATTTTCATTCATATTGCAAGAATGAACACTAAAGTGAACTGAATGAAGCTGGACCACTGTTTCTGATTCCTTTCACCCCGGAGCCGCCACCTTCAAAAAACGTGTTTATTTTGTATTTATTTATTTTTGTTTACTGTGAGGTGAAGATGGATAGATCATCTGTAAATGTAGCAAAAAGGAAAACCGTGATACATTGGTGCCAGTAAACTACTGTGTAACAATAAAAGGTAAATGGAGATGAGCGGTTGTTGTGCTTTTTGTTTTTCTGAGATATTGATTGAGATTTAAATTTGTTTTAAAAGATATCTGCGCTAAATTTCATTTGAATTTTATTCATTTTTCTCTGATTTAACCTGGAAAAAGGACTACGGAACAATTTAATCTGAAATGATGACACACAACAAAGTAGCAAAACAAAAACATACATTTATACAAATATAAAATCATCACTGTTATTGCAAGTCAAACAGCGATAACGTGAGGTCTGCCAGACTTAGTGTTTCACATATCTTGGAAAAATGACAGTGATGGAGCGTGAACACTGATCAGGGCTATGCAAACTGCTGAAGTACCATTTGTAGTCGCTGCATTAACAAATGAAAAATGAGACACTTAAACTGTCACACTTTTATTTAAACACTTTTTCAATGACAAACACAATGGGAAAATTCTAACATTGCTAAAAAAAAAACAAATTACTGTACAAAGATAAATATACAATCAAGGCCAGATTCACAAATTCACAGTGCAGCCGACATCAAAAGTTACAAACTAATTCAGTGAGGAATGGGATTTGCAATGAGAAGATATAAAAGTTTGGGTGAAACGGTATAATCAGCATTTTCAAAGAAGCCCTTTTATGGTACAAAACTGAGGCAAGAGTCCATGTATTAACTGTAAAACACTTCCTGTCTCACAGGATCTTCAGCATTTCTCTCAAAATCCAACATGGACCTATCTATGATACACAGATTCATAAAATTAGAAAAGATCAACACAAAGTTTAACCTGAAGTCTACATTTCTTTGGTGAAGTAGCTGTATGTTTCATGGAAACCTTTAAAAAGAGAATCCAGAGCAGGAAAAAAATTCTATGACTTTCATTCAAACTAACAACTTACAATTTGTCACCACAGCAGACCCCGTGTAAGGCCTGCAAAGATTAGCACACACCAACTTTATTTTGTCTTATTAACAATATGGCAATATGTCACATACAGCACTTGTCCGTTTAAATAAAATACTAACTCGTGGGTACAACAAATAATGGCCTACAGCCACAGAGTCCCTACACGTTACCTGTGAATAAAGATTTATCACCATGTTTCCTTTCATTGTTCATTTATTTATAGAAAATTTACTGATTGAGTTCAAAGGGAAGGCATTGGCTCTGAGTGGTTATCTTAATCCTCCTTCAGTCCCCGTAGCTTCTCTTCATAAATGTTCTCAGACCATCAGGGTAACGACCTTCAGTGACAGGGGTCAAAGGGGTATCTGGCGACGCCTCCGTGAAGCTCCACCTCCGTGTCGGACCAGGCGATGATGTCACCTCTGAGGTGGCTGCCACATGAGGCCAGGCTGTAGATGTCGCTGGCGCTCAGGACGTGTGACCACATGTGCAGGTCCGACATCTCGCCCACAAATGACTGAGTGGCATCAAAGCGCCCTCCGAGAGTGTCCTGAAGAGGAGACGCACGACAACGATCAATACCTGATTATTATCATCTTCATCGATCAGAGACACGTGATGAACATCTGATGTTTCTCACTAACATATAGAAGATTATGTGAAATCTCCTGTGTATAATATAACAGAGTCACTGATGAGGTCAGATGTTTTTATGAAGGTAAGTCTGCAGTATATTGGAGCCTCAACATGAGCACACATACAGGCATTTAATACTGGGAAGAGTCCTAAATGGCTTGGATATTAACTCTGGACATAATATTTGCCTCTATCTCTGGAGTAAAGCTCGCGTTGACTTTACCTGCTCCTGTCCCAGGATGAAGACCCCTCCAGCTTTAATGGGGTGCCAAGCTGAGATATTCGCCCCAGACCCCCGCTTCACCCCGTCCTGGTAGGCCTCCCACTGTCCGTCCCGTGTGGTCCAAGTCACACACACATGGTGCCACTTCCCATCACTCAGAGACAGGGGCAGAGTGGCTGCCTGTGGAGGGGATGTGGAAAACGAATGTAAACATGTTCTAAGGATATATGATTTCAATTCAGAAACACTTTGTTAACAGATAGTAACAATTACTTTTAACTTCCTCCACACCAGGGTAAAAAAAAAAAAGAGCATGTCACTGCCCCCTTGTGGTTAGGTTTGGTCATAAGCGTGTTGTGTCAACAGGAGAGTTCAGCAGACTGGGTGTGCCATTTTTAATTTTCATTAACATTTTAAATTCAGTTAAAAAAGTTTTCAATCTCCTCTGGTTTCTTTGTTTGTTTTTCTCTAATGCCCAGTGCATGCAGAGCCACTGCTGAAGACCGAAGAGCAAAATCCAGGCCTGAAAAATGAAGCCAGCAGTGAAGTGCCAAAAACTGCAGTTCTTCTGGTGGCCACTAGAGGCTGTCTTCAAAAGCAAGTCGAACTAAAAACAATGTTCACAGCCTAAAACTATCTTTTTATTGTGTGTGTGAGCCAGCTGTGCAGTGGGTGATTGTATAAAACTCCTGGAGTTTTAGAGCTATGTATATATAGGTTCTTTGATTGACAGATTTGCAAACCAGGCAGCTTTAGCAGGTTCCTGCTTCGTGTTTGCTAAATGGAGTCACTGAACTGAAAAATACTGTTGACTTCTGTGTGGTACAATATGTCCAGCTTGTTTGTTTGTTGTTTTTTCAGTAAAACTCTGGTATTTCATTATCCCCGGATCCCCCAGTCTACATGTCAAGTTACCTCCAATGCATCCGTCCCAGTGTGAGTGAATGTTAGGTGAAGTGCTTAGTCTTAGAAAAAAGTACCAATGGCTGAATAGGGCTTGTATTAAGAAATTACTCAAATTAAGTAAAAAAAACACTACATGAGTACCTTATATGTATAAAGAAGTATAAATCAAGCATTAGTAGTTAATAAAAGTACATTTTTACAAATAACTTGACTTTGATCACCAAAGTTAATCTGATGTATTTGGGTGACTTGTTCAGGTTTGATTGACAATGACTAAAAAACCCAGCAAAGATATCAGATCAGGCAGATTTTGATTCAAATGCTGATAAACTAACAATATTTCAGTTATGAATGCTTTCAATTCATTTTGATTAGTCTTTTTAAATATTACATTTGAAATATTTTAATTTTTAAGTATGTATTAGTATATTATTTTAAATTTTAGATTTTCATTATTTATAATAGAATTCATTTATTACATTTCATAATATTTTAGATTAACTGCTTTGATTTTTGGCATAGACTTTAACTATCCTAATAGCGGCCTTGTTTATTGTATTGTTCAAGTTGAAGTTCTCTTAAACTGACAACGATCCAGACACAGAGGGGAGCTCGTGGTTCTTCTCGCTCACCTTATCATCGATCAGCAGCTCTATGGGATTGTTCCCCCACTCGATGAGCACCAGCTCATTGGCCTGTCCAGGTGCAGAGTAAGAAAAAGGTGTCCCCAGTCCGGGTCCCACTCCTGCCTTTATCCAAAGACACAAAGTCAGAGCGAAGATCTCCTGCAGCAGTGTCCTCTTCACCCGCCCGTACATGTAGTTGGTCCTCATAGGGAAGCTGATCTGGAACGCATCAGGACTTTTTGATTTCTTCCTGCTGGAACCTGCTTAAAGAAACATAACAACATTCACCAGTTGACCAAACAATCAGACCTGAGCGTGGTTTAAAAAGCAGTTTTGCTGAACAGCGTACCGGAGAGGTGCAGCTGATTGAGCATCGTTTCCAGCTTATTTGAGTGGAAACCGGTCCGCGGCCCTGGTGCTCTGTATCCCGTGTGTGGAAGGTAACTGTGATTGTCTGCTTCATTGTCGTGGTGATCACCACCGTCATCATCATCATGGTCCCCGTCTGCATCATGATGGTCATCATTATGGCCGTCATCATGGTGTTCCGTGTGGCCGCCATCGCTGTCAATGTGACCGTTTCGATGTCCATTGTCATGGCGGTCGTCTTTGTGGTCACCGGGGTTTCCGTCATCGTGGTGGTCATCGGCGTGATGCTCTCTGTCGTCTCCGTGGCTGCTGTCATCATCGTGGTGGTCCGGGCCACCGTGGCCGTCAGTGTGATGGTGCAGTTGCTGCTCTAGTGCGTCGATCTTCCTCTGCAGCAACTCCTTCAGAGAGCTGGAGTATGTGATGGATGTGTTCCTCTTCTGCAGAGAGAGGTGGAAACACGCAGGTGAAGCGCATTATTAAGGCATAATGTAACACCTCTGCTTTTTGTGTCTCGCTCAATCTTTTTAAAAGACTGGTGTCTATTTATTTATTTCTTCTGCAGATATTTGTGTAATGTCAAACAAAGCAGCCAGTTGTGCTGCTGATCGGTCCCCCTCACATTCATTGTGCTACTCTGTGTCTGTTTCCCTTCCTCTCAGGTAATCTGGGCTTTAGTTGTGGTGCGTGCCCTGATCATGAGTCTGTCAAGAGAGATCACGATAATTACTGCCAATCTTAGACCCCCTCGCAAATGCGCCACAGCTCCTGACACCTGTCTGTGATCACAACAGATGGAAAACACAGCACATAAGGGCAGGTACCCAAACAGACTTCAAAACACTCAAATATCCTCGAGGTCTTTAAATGTGCCCGGTCAATCCACTGCCTCGCTGACGTCCACCCCTGAGCTTGTTGCTGGTCCTTGGAGCCCACTGAAGGACATTAGAGTGACTCTCTTGAGTGTGAGTGGCTTTATGCGATTAAGTTGCTCCTTTATCTAAAGTACTTAGTGGGTGTACCGCTTTAAGGCTTCCAGTGATGCAACCAATGTCCAAACAAAGGAAAATCACATGTGGGAACGTCACAAGCTTCCCTCTACCTCATCAGCTGAGTTATATCTACTTAAACGGCTTAGATACAGGCTTTCTTCCTTTCAACAGTTTAAAAAAGTTTTAAAAGTTCTGTCTCCCTCATGCTCACCTGCAGGTTGTCCAGCCTCTCCTTCAGCGCCTGTAGCATCCTCTCCATCTGCTCTGGCGACGATGCGACGTCCCCTGGTGTCACATGTTTATCCTTCCCGTGGTTGTTGCCACTGTGCCCTCCGTCAAATCGTTGCCCTCCCACCGAGGGGTAGTGTGGCGAGTCTGGTATGAGGTTGCTGTTTCCATGGTGACCCTGCTGGTTGCTATAGTGCCCATTGTCAGCATATGAGTGATGGCTGGCCGCCCCAGCGTGATGCAGGTGTGAAGAGTCGTGGGGTGAAGCATCCCGTCCGAAGCCTTCGCACAGAGTGAGCTTGGCCGTGAGCTCCCGAATCGTCTCTCTTTGGTCCAGGATGATCTCCTTCTGCTGGACAAGGCTCTCCCTAAGGTGGAGGATGGTGGCTTTGGCCTCTTCGCTCGCGCCCCACCAGCCAGCTGGAGGTGCACTTTGATGGCCTGGTCCGCTGGGCCCCGCTGCACCTACGCTTGGACCTGATGTAGGGAAGCAGGAAGGGTCTGCGTCCACGGGAACAGGGGTGCACACAAAGCGTGGGTGGGCTCCAAAGTCATAGTCAGACCCTGAGCTGGCACATGCCGGCCAGAGGAGGAATGAAAGTAAAGAAAAGACAAAGGGAGCAAGGAACAGCTGCACAGATGGCGAGTTCCTCATCATCTCCATTCAGAGTTTGTACAGACAAAGAAGCTTGGCTTTGCTTCAAAATGTGTGATGCCACCTGAAGTAAAGGTTGTGCTGACTTCTTTGCTGATGTGAAGGATGCATCAGGGAGCAAAACAACAAATCTCCATCCCCAAAATATCAACTCAGCTGTGAGGAACTCAGTCGCATGTGAGTGTGAGTTTGTTTTCTTGTGGATTGTGGTCTCTCTTCTCCTCACTGAAGAATAGAAGAAACCTGCAAAACAAAACAAAGGATTTTAGTTAACGCTCTTTTAATAGAATCCATTGATTCTTTTATTGTAAAATGAAGCTAAAAGGTCCAGAAGAATCCTTATATATTAGTAATTGAGTTTTAGGATATTGTCAGATTTAGATAAAAGTGTCTCTTTTTAGCTTTTTGTTCTTCTTGTGTCAGCTTCCTTTAACAAACAAAGGGACAGTGAGTTTACACAAAGGTTCTTCAGTTCTCACCAGGATGTGAAGGTTAAACACCTCAGCCTGACATTTGTGCCCCCACTTAGCTTTAGTGTGTCTGGGCAGCAACCTTCATGGCAGAGGCATGTGCCAAAACTACCAGAACCTGTCCAAACAAGGATTAGTTCAAGCCAGAGTTGCAGCATGACCACGCTGAGGCCTGACCCCTCCCACCAGTGCTAATACGGATGTTTTTAGATGAATTTGGATGGAGCTACAGAGGACCAGCGGTGAAGCAGGAGCACATTTTTAATATTAATCTAAATCTATGTGGCTGCATTTTTTCCCCTTCATGATCTGTATCATAAAGGGAAGCTGACCTCTCTGTAGCTCTAACGTGTCCTTCATTATACGGGGTCGGCATTTTGAAATGGCACACACGTGACGTGACAGCTAAACCTCTATGACCACCTGTTGCTCGCAGTGACCAGCCTCTCCAATGACTGTGCGCTGATGGTTCGCTGTATTTTATCAATAATGAAACAAAGTGAGTGTGTGTCTGATGGAGTCTGAGGTGATTAAATCTTCATTTTTAAATGGTTTTAACGTGGGTGTTTTCCAGCCTATAACCTTTCCACCTGACATCTTCTGCCTCTGTTTTTCCTGCTGCGATTTACATGGCTTAGAGGAGGGACAGATGGTCGAAGCGCAGAACCGTGTCACACCCAATCGCCGCCGTTTAGAGGTTATTACCACCCACAGGTCCCTCAATTAACCTAATTGAAAACAGTTGTTGTGCTAACTTAACCCGAGATAAGTGAGCTTGCACACCGGGGTCGTGCACCAACCAGCAACATATGGTTAAGTTGGATATTTAAGTCGTGTGATTAATCTCCAAAACTGACAACTGCTGTTTGACCTGTGATTAAAGAACAGCTCATTCTGCAAAATGAGCCGGTCTCAGTTTATACACAGGTTTTTTGTAGAAGCGCATTAAATTATAATTATCCCAGTGAATTAAAAGATCAATGTCAGCATCAACATCGCTGCCGTTGAGCTCTTATTTAATTTGTTAAGAGGTTTTAACCTGATACATAGAGTGCACACTTTGGCCACAAAATATGCAAAATATCCCCATTAAAAAGCAAGATTAAGCAATAATTATCCAAACTATTTATTAAGTGCCAGTTACAGAGAAATTTAATGTCAATTTTGATGCTTAAATTAACTATTATATGCTGAACAACTCGGATTGTTGCCAAAAACCTCAATAATTTTAATTATTCTGGTTCTTTGTTTGTGAATTATTCAGTTAAATGCACAAAAAAATAAAGGAAATCTGTTTGGTTCACTTAACAGCGTGACATCACTGTTGTTTCTGAACAATTATTCTTTTTTTTTTCTCACAGCTCACGAAAAAGCATCTTAGACCTTCCCCAGCAGGTCCAACAATTGACTTATTACCCAGACAATACTGTGCAATACTCTAATAAACAAAAATATTCATATTGCTTCTGACGGTTAAGTTTAGCGAAGCAGAGGTATAAGAAACTGAAAACAATAACAAACTAAAGTTGTGTACCCATCGTAGTGTTTTATCTTTTTAATCCAGATGATTCAAAGCCAGCACTCATTTTCATCTCTCTTGTATTAAATATAAATGCAGCTGCATCTATCACACTGCACTGAAATGCCTGACACATAAACAGCAAACATATATAATTCAAATATGTCCAATGGCACATACATGGCATTAGTTAAATGAACACAGGCGTTCTTACCTTAAAGCTTGTGCGTCCACGCTGTGAGTTAGTTAGTTCCTTCCTCACACTGATCAGATTGAGGGGATTTACTCCAGAGTAGTGCTCAAGTCTTTCTATCCCTCCTTTATTGTCTCTACCTCCCTTTCCTCTCCTCCTCTCCTCCCCTTCTTCCTCTTTGTTGTATTTTTCTTGGAAGGACACGCCTCTTTTCCTGTCAGTCTTTTTGGCATCTTTCTTTCTCCGCATTTCTTATCTTTAACCTCTGACTGATGCACATGATGAGACCGTAAAAAAGAAAGAAAGAAAATCACTGATCTCACATACACATCATACAAAGAATTAAAAAACAAAACAAAAAAAATCCAACCAGTGTATAAATTCTACCCGCCGGTACACAAACATTGGCCTCACCTCCTCCAGCACACGTCACGCAGCTCACCTAGATCTCAGCATGGGAGTAATTGGCTTGATTAATTCCTCGTCTGACTAAGAGGCAGAGAGGCAGAGGCAGGAGGACAGATGGCTGCTTTAAGGTCAAAGGCAGACAATGAAACCAGAGTGCTGATTACAGGACAGACACCTACAGTAAACTTACACAAACAGGTTCAGACACCGAAGCATGTGTCGAGTTTGTGTTTAGTATCAAACACAAACACAAGCAAAAATAAAACAACCATAAGAGCTTAGTTTTTATCTAAAATACTAGGGAGGGATAACAATATCTATCTATCTATCTATCTATCTATCTATCTATCTATCTATCTATCTATCTATCTATCTATCTATCTATCTATCTATCTATCTATCTATCTATCTATCTATCTATCTATCTATCTATCTATCTATCTATCTATCTATCTATCTATAGTTGATGATAGCTTCATGGAGAAGCATTAAACCAAAACAAACCATACCCACATGTTCATCCAGTTTAGAATCCCCAACAAACCTGTTATTACAGACTTTATATTACATACACACACTGGATATTTATTAGGTACACCCCATTCAAATGCTTCTGTTCATTTGAATGTTGCGTTGACGCTGGGAGAAACATTTTGTCACTGATTCAACTTCTTTGGTCTCAGCTGACTGCAGTTTCACCAACCTTATGAAAAGCTTGCTAATTTCAGTCATTATGCAGTCTGTTACTCAATTATGAGTCTTAGAGATGGAGTAAGGAACTTGATTATTTCAGGAGGGCCTAGGAGTGAAGTGGGCCTCCACATTGACAGAAGGCGGTTAAGGAGGTTCAAGCATGTGACCAGGATGCCTCCTGGATGCACTTTGGAATACCTATGCGAGGTGGAAGACACATTGAGAAGAGGTTGTCTAGCTGCTGGCTTGGGAGCACCCTGATGTCTCCCCATATGAGCTGAAGGAGGTCACTGGGGCGAGGGAGGTCAGCACAGCTAAGCAGGGATGGATGGATGTTTTTGAAGTATGTAGACTGTCTGTTTGCATGGAGCGTTCCTCTGTTTCATGCTCACTCCCCCCTCTCGTTCCTCATGTCTGGGTTAAAAACATCAAGATGGTGACAGCCAAGATGCTCAACTGAAAAATAAAGGCATTGGACCATGTGTCCTTGGGGAGTAGAAAGCTGTAGACTCTCGCTCACGCTTGCCTGGGAAAAAGTAGATAAGAGTGGACCACCTCTAGTGGAAAGTTACTGAGACACTGTTGTTTAGACTAGAATGAGAGAGCTTCTGTAATAAAACTGTTAGGGGCACACCACCATTTTCAGATCCATGGCAAAGTGTCATGCAGGACGCATCTCCCTTCTAGAAGTAATGTGAAAGAGAAATAAAGTATTAAATGGTCTACTGAGCAGTGTTTTGTCTTCCATTGGATGCCTCTGAGGAATCAAAAGAACTCGGTGAAGTGTTGATATATATTAGAGATGGACCGATCCGATATTAATTAATTATTAATTGGTACCGGTCCGATACTGACGTAAATTACTGGATCAGATATCGGAGAGAAATAAAAAATGCAATCGATCCATTAAATATCAAGCACCTCACAACCGTAGCACGTTGGAGCAGTGTGTGTCACGTGATAGAGCAGCTGTGTGTATTTGTAGCCTCACTACCAAACCAGCATTTCATCTCTGAGGAAGTTATCCCAGAGAGAAGTAAAGCAAGTGTGCAAGTTCATCTCTGAATGTTAGTAAAGCATTCCCACGTTAAGCTTAACAACCGATATATGGAGCAAGTGCCTCTTCTCTCTCCCTCCCTCTCCTGCTGCTACTTCAATCGTGAAACTGATTAATGATCAGCTGATCGGCTTTTCTGTCGCGACTCCGTCTCTCTTCTTTATTTTTGGCCCACTTTGCACCAGAAAGAGGAAACCAGCAGCTGAACAACAGCAGCACGTTTAAGCTTGATAAGCTGTTGTTAGAATTTATTTAATATTACTTTCTACACCAGGATCTTTTTCTACGTAGCTGACGGCCGGTAACTGTGCAGGGGCGGATCTAGCAAAGTTTAGCCAGGGGGGCCGATAGGGCATGAACAGGGAAAAGGGGGCACAAAGGCATACTTTTCTTTCTTATTCTCATTTAAAATGTCGAGCTTTTATTAAATTATTATCTGAATCTTACACCCAAAGTTTTAATCTTATGTAAAATATATAGAAGTCCATTACTGTATATAGTAACTATTAAGTGTAATATACCCTAGTAAGCTAGTACTTTTTCCTTTAGGAAGATACCATCTGTGCAGTCTGCAAATCTGTAGAAGAAAGATGTTGAATATATTTAATTATTCTTGAAAAATAATTTATTTCTGTGCATTTTTTTTTCCACACTGCATCAAATTAAAGTTGATTACGTCGATTAAGCATCATGAGGTGGAGGGTGTGTGTGTGGGGGGGGGGGGGGGGGGGGGGTGGTTCCCTTTTTTTTTTCTGGGAGTTTGCAACCCTATTAGTTAGGTTGCTTAATATTTCTGCTAAGTACTCTTTAAAATACCAGAACAGGAAGGATTGAGTAGGTTTACGTTTATTAGATTGATCAGTATTGCTGAACTATGAAATATTTTGGGTGCAGTGCATTTTTTACATAGAGGTACAACAGAATAGCTTTAGTGCTGCTGTTTATTTAAACTTGAGTATGAACTTATACAAAATGCAGCAAGATATTTAAAAAACAGTTTTATTGATTAAAAAACACTATATCGGATTCATATCGGTATCGGCCGATATCCAAATTTATGATATCGGTATCGGTATTGGACATAAAAAAGTGGTATCGTGCCATCTCTAATATATATATTTAAAAAGTTTAGACATTGAGTCTCAAGTTATTCTGTATCACATTATTTTATCCAGAGACATCATACTTTACCAAACTTGTTTTAATCCTTCCTTAAATCATCTCAAAATGCTAAAATCCTTCTTCATTTTGATTTTACCTTTATCCTCATTTTGAACTTTAATGATGTCTCTTTCAAATGGCTTCATGGCATCAGTTTCCTTGTGGAAAAGTTTGTGTCTCAAGTGTTATGTTTGTGAAAGAATTTAATTGCCCTGAAAGTACAGTTTTATCCCTGAATATGTGATTACAAGCCCAGAACAATGAACAGCTCGCCCGCCTGTCCTGACGATGTGTTTTAATGAAGCTCTGTGTGACGGCATGAATTTAAATGGGAGCGCTGTGTGTGACTCATCTTTATTGTTTAATAGGTCAGTACGAGTCTGTCAATCTCCTTAGCGTGTGTGAATTAGGCTCCGAGGAAGTGAGCAAACACAAACAGCTTTAAGGCTCAGGTCCAAGGACACAAGACCACAAACGCTCCAGTGTTTTCCCTCGACCTCAGCCATGTGACCCAGAACAGCACAGAGCATGCTCCTCTGCTGTGAGTAAAGAACTGAAGGTTCCTCTGATGAGGGCAAGAGGTGATGTCTGGTGTTCTGAGCAGAGATGCTCTGAGGCAGCGCGCTACAGAGTAAAGATGTAGAGTGCTGTGAAAAAGTATTTGCCCTTCCTGATTAGTTTGTTCATTGTTTCTGTTTTGTTTTGTCATATTAGACAAGGCTAACCTGAGTAAATTTAAAATACAGTTTTTGAATGATGATTTCATATATTTGGGCGGGATGGGGTTGTACATTACCAAAATGACTCTGAGAGGGCATCAACGACTCATCCAGGAGGTGACAAAATAACCCAGCATCCAAAGAACTGCCCTTTGCCTTTTTTCGCCTTAATAAATAACATCATCGTTTAAAAACTGGATGGAAAACTTGCTTTGATTCGGTTTATCTTTAGTATTTAAAATTAGTAAGTGTGACACATATGCAAGAATAAAACAAAAGATTTATTCTTTTTTTTAACTAGGAAGAGGACAGATACGGTGGTGCAACACACACACACACACACACACACACACACACACACACACACACACACACACACACACACACACACACACAGCCGGGTTTGACTTTGATTGTATCTGTTTGATTGTGTGCCTGTTTCAGATGCAGCTAGAGCCGAGCTGTAGGTCTGGTCAGTGAAAACAGCAGAAAAGATTTGTTGACTATTGAACATGCCGAATTATGGCTTCATTCAACACTGACTGAATTATATTGCTAAAGAAAATCTTTAGAAATCTACTAAACTAAACAGATGTATAAACGGGTGTTTTTGACTTCCTACCTGCCTGCTAAAGTCTGTTTTTCCATCATAGTGAGTATACCTGTGTGCAGCGTGCACTGCCTGCATGCATGCAGAGGAAGCATCGCCACCTCCCGGGGAAATCCTGCAACTGCAACTCAAGATGCTTTACATTAGACACTCGAACTTCCTTTATATTTAATTTCTTTATATCAGTTAAAAACAAAACACCGTATGTGTTATGTTGAAGGGGTTTTAAGTGAACTTTAAAGAAAGTAAAGAAGTCTCACTGCTTCAGGTGACATAAACAGTGTTTTTCATACTAAACAGCCAAGAGCAGAATGTGTATTTTACCTACACTCATCAACATGGCTGGTTGCCAGCTGGAGATGTAAGTGCTGTACTTTGCTTAAATGTTAACTGTTTAGCTCATTGATAGCTACATGTCAGGAGCTCGTCTGCCCTCTTGTGGTCAACAGGAATTAAAGCAGCTTAGGCATGAACGTATGCATGAACTGCTTCTGAAACTTTTTGTGAACTGGGCCTGGAAACTGAAGCCAAGGTGAAACACCTGCATTCTTTCTAATGGCCAGCAGGGTTCGACTTTTCTGGTAATAAAGAAAAGTCAGAATATAAAGAAATTTTGGAAAGAAATGACCTCAGTAAACACTTTCCCGGTGAGTGTATGGTCTCAGTCGTTAATTTCAGGTCCCTAATTTATTTTGTAAATTAGGGACCTGATTAGAATTAGAAGAACAATAAATAGATCACTCCTTTTTGATTGACAAGTGTCTGCTCCATGAGCATGAAGTGTTGCTCGTTTCTTGGGGCTTAATTATACTCATGAACATGAAAAGCTCCAGCTTTTCAAAAGACAAGCAGCTTATTGCATGAAGAAACATTTTCAGTGGTTTCAGAAAAATGTGTATAAAATTTAAAGCATAATCAAAAAGTGATTAAAACTGATGTGGATTAACATTCATTACACTCTGTCTGATACTTCCATATAAAAGGGAAATGGTTCAGTGCAAACTGATCTGGGGTAGGTATCATTTTCATCTTTACACCAGCACGACTTTATAAAACATTCACAGCTTAACTCAAGAAAAAACGTTCAAACAGTTAATAAAAGTTTATTTAATCAAAAGTGAGAGTACTTAAGTTAATTTCATACTTTTTTGTACATCATTTAATGGCTGGCAAAACCATTAATCTGGCAGTATGAGAGTAGAGAGGCGGATAGTTTGCAACCATAAATGGAAACAAAAAGAAAAATCACATGGAATTATCATATGTGTGTTTCTTTTTTAAACATCACAATTATCGTTGTGCTGACACTTGTCAGTAAGTATAATGTTATCTCAACACCTATCAGATAAACAGGAGTGCTACAATATTTTCATTTGATGTCAAAGTGTGGAACTAAAGCATGTTTTTCATGTCTTTGTTATTTAGGCAAATTTATCAGATGGTGAGTTTGGAGGTTTGGGAATCAAATTACACAGTTTGATTCAATTTGTTGTGTGTTTTAAAAGCTGTTCCAGTATTGGCCGCCTAAATTTTATATGCTGCTCAAAAAAATTAAGGGAATATTTGATCATAGGTATATAACACAGTTTGTCAGACTTCAGGGAATCAATCTGCCCAGTTAGGTTAAGCCTAGAGTCCCTGTGCTATCTGTCGCATGTGCTCAGTATGAACCTGCTTTCTCTGTTTAGAGAGCACAGTGTGAGTTCCTGCCAGTTCTGGTGTTTTCTGGCAAATGCCAATCAAGCTTTGAGTGGGCTGTGAGCACAGGTCCCGTCATGGAGTCTGTTTTTAACAGAACCCTGTGAAAGTATGTAGCTGGAGGTCACTTTGTAGGGCTCTGTTCCTCCACTCACTCCTGCTGCTGGTTTAACGCCCTTCTACGGCCATGTCCAGCTCTACTCAAGCAACATCTTCTTGTATCTCATCCTTATTCTTGAGAGTGTGCAGAGGGACACGGGAAAACTTACGGATGCGCAATGCTGCAGGAGCTGGCTTACCTGTCCAACCTGAACAGTCTGCAGGTACTGACTCACCCTACCAGCAGTGACATGGACACCAGCGACAGTTTTTGTTGTCTTGTTGTCGCTTCTCCAGTTCGACTGTTATCAGTTGGATTTGAACCAAAGCAGGTGAAACGGATTCACCATAGTTTCTGATTTTGTGTTCCCTTTGTTTATTTGAACAGCGTATTAATTTATCACAATTATGTCAGAAAATAACATTTACACTAAGTAAATTAAATGAGAAGAATTTGTAAAAAATGCATGAAAAGCATTACATTACAAACACGTCAGATTTCTTTTAGCAGTGTCTGATGGGTTTTATTGGGGCCCATTATTTTTAAAGTCCTCTGTAAGTGCTGTACTGTAAGATTTTACTTCTCTGCAGAAGTCACTCACCTTAAACTCTCTTACACCATTTTTTAAATGCTATGCAGCACTTTCACTTCTTATATTAACCCTTAAGCTTTTGTTCAGTTTGTTGCAGTAAATGAAAGGCCTGCTGTGTCCATGCCGGGCCTCCTCCTCCTCTTCTCTTCCTCCCTCTGAGAATGGGGAGCAGGAATGTGTGATGGGCCGGGTGCATGCAGGCCGGTGATAGGGCCTGCCTGTGCTGCTCTGTCTTTGGCTCAAAAAGTTCAAGTCATTATTCTCCTCCTGCTGCTATTCAGCCGAGGTCCCGTTAGCTCATTGTTATTCTTCCCCAGTGAGAGAGTGAGACAGAGAGAGGCTGATACAGAATGGGAGGCTGACTCTGGTTTCCAACGGCAGGGAGCTGGGTGTACTGGCGGTGGGTTTCTGGACGGTTTTTGCGTGCGTGAAGGCATGTCTGTAATCGGCTCAGTAATGAGGAAAGGTACTGAACGGCACTGAATATCTGACCCTGATTCCTGGGAGTAAAGGGAGGCAGAGAGGGGAGAGTGGGAAACTGTGTGTGTGTGTGTGAGAGAGAGAGAGAGAGAGAGAGAGACAGGGAGGCAACAAGAGAGAGGGGCATGTGAAAAGGGGTGGAGGGGAGCTGAGATTTAGTGCTCTGCTGGATGAAACAACCCCCCACTAACTAACGGAGAGGGAAAGTAGCCTAATAGGAAGAAAAGAGGGGGTGTAAAACTGTTCATTAAACACTCAAAGACGCGGAGGAAGCCTTTATCGTTTCCAACAATGAGCCCAGAAAAGGTATGTAACTTTTTTTTAATTTAAGTAGCTGAATTATTTGTTACTGTTACACAGATGAAGCTGAGAGATCAACAGGTAGCTGTTACTGTTACTGGTACTGGCAACAAAGTGCTTTTGTTAAACTTTGGGAGGGGGGGGGGGGAACTCCACTGTGCAACCGATTTGTTCAAATTTGTAGTTTAAACACAGTTTGTATAAATTTCTCTTTGCAATTATGGGAATCTGCCTGTGCTTTACTGATTCAAAAGGCTCCTGCCTTTGATGTGGCTGTTGAAATGAGAGGAGATGGTGTGGAAGAAAAAGGTTAATGTGGCACTGGAGTATGGAGTGCCACTTAAGCTGCGGCATTAACTGCTGTTAAGAGAAATCTCAGGGCATAAATGCATGACCGTCTTCCAGCGTTTCACCCTAAAAACAAACTAAACTGAGTTCATTCCTGAAGTTTTGGTGATGACATGAGGTTTGTAACTATAAAATGTTATAAAATACCAATCAAAACTTCTTAATGCTCAATTTTGTCCTAAACCCACCAAATTTTAAAATAAGTTGTTTTTTTCCTTTTATTAATGACTTCAGGGAAACTGATGGTGATTGACTACACCGCTTTATTTATTTATTTGCTGCTTTAAGTGTTTGCGTCCAAAGGAATTTAAAGAGGCTAAACCACATGAATGCACCTTCTGTATCAGTTCCCCAACCACCTGCAGACTTTTCCTGTTGCATCCTGAGACAAACAGCACTTTATTTGTTGGAACTAAAACTCACCATGCTACAACATGCACATGAAATGCTTCTGAAGAAGAATGTGCAAACTAAATTAGAAAAGGCAAAAGAAAGCAAGTTCCCATCTCTCTGTCTTTCTCCTGCACAACAACACACTATCACCACCACCCCCCAACTAGCCTGTGAAATTACAGACTACACCCGGGTGGCCCTAATGAGCAAGAGCCTGGATATGTTTTCTTTGTGTCATACACTATTAGTTGATCTGGGTCAACGTTTTCTCTGTAATCACATCGTGAAAACAAAGAGGGGCTGCATAGGAAAAAAGAAGTGGAGTGAGTCTTTTGCCACCAAATCCAGACTGGAAATCTTTTGAGCCCCCTGAGAAATTCCCCCTCCGTTAGTGCTCCTCTCTGCCAAGGAAACACTGTTGTCGCGTGTTTGTTCAGAGCTCTGACACCTGTGACTCAGACTGGAGGAGCCCATTGTTCTTATCTGAACTGCTGTAACTGGTCCTGAGTGCAAATCTAGGAGAAATATTTGGGCTGTAATGCTGTGAAGCGATAATGTAGAAACTGGCAGCTGGAGCACAGGCGGGACCCATGTGGAAATAACACCGCTTCCCTCAGACGAAACCCAAGATGATCCTCCACGCTTGTTGCCGTGGTACAGTGGCCTTAAAAGTCTGCTTGCTCACTTAAATCACACACTTTTAGTCCAAATAGCACCAAACGCTTAAATACAAGACTTCCCTTTACTGTGAAGTTTTGGGATTTTATGCTTCATGTTCTGGAGCTTCTCCAAATCTCGTATAATAACACTTATTGGCTTCAGTGAGTTCACCATTTAATTCGATGGGTATCGGCTTATATCAGCTTTTTAGAATACAATCAGCCTATCTGGAAATAAGTTGACCTTTACTGATGTCAGTGGCTGAAGTTTATCTTTTGTGTCACATCAATTTTGCACTGGCCAGATGCTCTAATTTGGTGTGATGAAGAACTTAAAGACTTAAAAAGTTACTGCTGTATTCTTTGTCTGTTAAATGTAGGTACAGGCCAAACATCGGTACAGGTCCATCTCTGAGTGGTTTGCCTATAAAGTCGGGCTGCTCAGTTATGAAAAAGCCTGAATATTCTAGTAAACATGGGGGAACACAATGTGGATGTGTTGTTGTTCATTTTCAAGCCTTTTTAAAAGTAAAAGTTCTTTAACTTTATGTCTTTTAACTGAAAAATCAGAATGAAGAATGTGAGCTTAACTAAACATGACACAGGAATTCAAGATTTTATGGAGGCATTAAAATCTGTGTAAGGAAAACGAGCTGACCTGGATTTGCACTTCAGGCCTGAACTTTTATGGTCTTTAACCTGCCAGACTTTAACTGCAAAGAGGGTCTGAACAGCAGGAGTGCAGCGTCCTGCACCCTCACAGGCTGCTCATCCACCAAAAACCAGGCACTGTGTTTCCAGTAGTGTGAATGCATCTGAAGCTAACCACTGATTTCTATGTGAAAATAAGCTAGTGTGGAGTCTTTAAATTAACATTTTTCTCTAATTATCAGCCCCCAAACCCAAATATCTTAAGCTTAGTATCAATTAGGACAAAGAAAAGAAGTAAATACTGGTTTGGCATAATCAGACAAAAGTCTTTAACGTCTCCCCTTTGCAGGTAAAGGTAAAAGCTCCTGGTTTTGTTTGCGATTGTGATGAAATATAAGTGTATTTATCTTTATCTGCTTTTTTTTTTTAGGATATCGGGATCTTGTGTGAAGCTTAGAGGCGTGAGCAGCGGGTCAAAATCACACCACGATCACACACGGCGAAAGCGGACACACAAGAGAAGAAAAAGATGTCTCGAACCGAAGAGGTCAACAAGATGACTGAAAATGTCTACAAGGTAAAAATCCCATGTCTGTCCGGCTCATCCTAATAGTGACTCCACACACACTGTGTGATAATCAGAAATGTGGAAGCACTTTATGAATTTACATGCACTGTTGCCAACAGGGGATTCTGGACCATTTCAACCCCAGTCTGAAGAACTTTGTGACCATGGGGAAACACTATGAGAAAGCTCTGACAGGTTGGTGAGGACACAGTGACTCAGGTCCTGCTGAACTTTGATTTATCCTCGCAGCTCCATATGTAATCATTTTTTCACTTCCTCAGGAGTGACCATAGCTGCCAAAGGATACTTCGATGCTCTTGTGAAACTCGGAGAGCTGGCGAGCGACAGCCAAGGCTCCAAGGAGCTCGGTGAGTGGGCGTAGAGTGGCAGAGAGGCAAGGGTTTGAATTGAATTGGCTTTAGAGCTAATAGAATTCATAGAGTTAATGTGGCAGCTGGTGAGAAGTGGGAAATAGTCTGTGAGTCGACCACATGTGCTGGTCAGAGAGGAGATGAAGACAAGAGGGGATGAGGAAATGTAAAGAGAGAGAAAGGCAGAGAACAGAGGGACGGGGAGAGAGTAGAGCCATTGTTGGGAGATTAACAACACCACATGATCTCATTGTAATGCTGAAAGCAGCGGGGGAGGCAGGCAGGAGTGTCGGAGGGCGAGATGCCAGCCACCACATACTACAGCACTGTGTGACCGACGGAAGCACTCACAGCTGACCGCCACTGTGAATCAGAAGCAGCGACTTTCAGCACATTTCTCTGCTTTGTTGGGGTTGTTGTGCATATTTATACATGTTTATACTGTGAGGGGCTATTATAAGCGCATGGATACTGCTGCAGAGGGTAAAGGTGACACAAATAAATCCAGCAAAGTGTTTTTCTGTTTAAGTAACATGTTGCTTTCACTGCTGTGCTGCTCCTCACAGGAGACACCCTGTTTCAGATGGCCGAGGTCCACAGACAGATTCAGGTGCAGCTGGAAGATGTGGTAAGAGGCCATCAGCATGCTCAAATAATGATGCCTTGATAGGCAAGTGTTTCATTTATAACAAGCTTTTAAAAATTGTGTGTTTGAAGTGAATCAAACATAAATAAGGGTCCAGAAAGTGAAAAAAACAGCTTGTCTAAAATCTCATTCTTGGCAGGCTTTGCTTTAATAAATCTGCTGCCAGGTTTGCCCGTATGAACAGAATCATATCTGAGAAAGATCCTCTGAGAATCAGCTGATTTTTTAATGTAAAAGAACTTTATTATACTTAATGAAGCCATGCAAGAGCCATATGTGATCCAGGCCCTGGTGTGTGCAGTAAGCTTATAAACAGATAAAGCTAATATTAAGCTTGAGTTCAGCTAATTGGTGCAGCCCTCCACAACAGTCAAATTTCCTCATGTGGCCCCTGGGGAAAATTAATTGCCCACCCCTGGTCCAAGGTATCACGTGAACAACGGTTTTGTTTCTCCATGTCAAAGGTGTGAGCTATTGGAAAATATTAAATCATGACTATATTACTAAATATGTACACAGACAAAAAAAAGACGAGCCTGGTATTAAAATGTAGGTAAATAAATGTGTTTTTTGACCAGTCACCTCACTCATATTTTATATGACCCATGAAACCTTTCTATAGTAAAAGATCTAAAAAAAAAAGTATTTTTTTTTTAAAAAGCAGATGAAAACATCCAGGGCATGAGTGCTTGTTGCTGTACACAGGGGTGTCAAACATAAGGTCCGGGGAACAAAGTCAGCCCGGCAAAGACTCCAACGGCTTTGGACAGCTTTGAAAGATCAGAAGGATCAGACACAGATTTTAGACTTTTAATTGTATTTTGTTACAGCTTTTCGTACTGATAAAGACCTCCCTCATGGCCATTCATGCTACCCAGAAGAAAATAAGTAGTAAATAAACATTTAAGTAACAGAAAAGTCAGCAGTTTAAAAAAAAAAAAAGTGCACATTGTATTCTGCACATTTTGCTCTTAAAGAGTCATGCTGACCTTTTTTTGTTACTACAGCAGCATTTCTTTATCATATAGAAATGAATCTTAGACTCTCTGTTGAAATCGTACTTTTTTTCTTAGCTTAATGTATTTCAGGGATTAAGTGTGTAATCAAACTTCTTTTACACTGACAGAAAGGGGAGTTGCACTGGTCCGGCCCACAATATTAAAGGCGTTTGGGATACCTGCTCTACAGGAAACTAGGATAAGTTAGATATAAAAGATATAAAAACTCAATGTCTAAAACCAAGATTTTGGCTTTTGTCATGGGTGTTGGTGGTTTTTCAAAAGTGTCCCTTTCATGAACATATGGAGTTATAAGGGATGAAAAATGCAGGTAAAAATAACATGAATAAAAAAATTAGAAACCCATATACTTTGAGGGTCTGTAATTTAATGATGAAGATTAAACTTGTTCTGTGGCTTTATTAAATATATTAAAGTTGCTCTCTGATTCAGAGGGTATCAGTCGCGAGCTCTCCACTGCAGGGAAATGTGACAGACATTCTGATATATCAGTGAACTTTAAATGTTTGACAAGACTCATTTACTTATGTCACTAACAGTTAAAGCTGTTTCACTCCGAGCTGCTCGCCCAGTTGGAGCAGAAGCTGGAGCTGGACATCAAATACCTCACGGTAAGTCCACACACCGACTACAGTATACATTATATTACTATTAAAAGTGACTAACTTAGGTAATTAACTAAAGTGCATTTATTCTACTTTTAAGATATGTGGGATTTTATTCTTTATTTGCCTTTGATTGACATAGAAAGTAAAGAAAGAAAACGTTACATGTTGCAACAAAGATGCCAGAAATCTTGATAAAATAAAGTAAAATGAATGAATGGGTTTTGTTAAATCTCTACTTAAATATAAAATGCAATTTTGATCAAATCCTTGACTTTCCTCTCAGGCCACCCTCAAAAAGTATCAGAGCGAGCGACGGTCGAAAACCGAGTCAATCGAGCGCTGTCAGTCCCAGCTGAAGAAACTCCGCAGGAAGAGCCAAGGCAGCCGTCACCCCAACAAATACGGTGACAGAGAGATGCAGGTAACAGAGGTTTAACATCTCATCATCTTCAGTAATGTTAAAAAAAGAGCACGAAAAACACTTTGGCCTCTTTCATTTCAGAAATCCTTCCTCTAAACATCTCAGTCAGCATTACAGCAGATTAAAAAGGAGAGCTGTGTGTGCATTTGTGTGACAACTAGGCCAGCGTGAATAAGATTAAAGAACAATCTGGTTCAGCTGATTTGTCAGAAAAACAAGCAGGAAGGAAAGAAAATATCAGTGATATAAGAGGGTCAGCAGATTTGGAGAATTACGAAAATGAAAGACCAAAAATACATAAGAAGGAAAGGTCACTGAGCCAAGGAGGCTGTTTTATCACTTGCATTTTGTTATCACTGGGCAACAGACAGGATGTGATGTAAGGTACTCCTTCGGGCTCTTTGTTATTCTCATCTTTACACAGTGTATTAAAGGTCACATTATCTTTGAGCGCCGTGTGAGCAACGATAAATGCAGGTGTGCGCGTGCATTAACGAATGTTCAGCTTTGCAGGTTTGAAATTTTGGGCTTTTCCTTCAGTTCGTGGAGCTGATGAGCCGTCGCCAAGGCGAGCTGGACACGCTGGTGGCCTCAGGTTACAAGTCCGCTCTCACCGAGGAGAGGAGACGCTACTGCTTCCTGGTGGACAGACAGTGCTGTGTCACCAAACTGCTCATTAACTACCACTCCAAGGTGATAAGCTCGCACGTGTTAAGTTTGTGAATGTTTCCTTTCATCGAATCCAGTGAAAACTAACAATTTACTCCTGACAGCCGTGTGTGTGTTTGATCAGTGTGATAGAGCTTCTTTCTCGCTGCTATACATCTTAAGTCAGCAGATAATTTCTGTCATTGAAATAAACAACAAATCATGCTGCAAATATTCACCAGATCCAAGAACATGTACTGGTGCTCAGTCTTGTTAACTGAGCAGGCGCGTTGTTCCAGAAATGATGTGATGATGAAACTGTATATCTCGTTTCTGAAGAAGCTGAAAGGCAAGAGTTGATAAAGAGATTAGTTTGCAGTAAAAATAAATGCAGTAAGATTAGTGTTATAAATGTCTTATCCTTTGTTTTTCTGCTGTTGAATGTAATCCAGGTGAGAGAGCTTTTATCCCAGAAACTGTCATCTTGGCAGCAGTCGTGCTCTCAGCCAACAAAGCTCCCGGAGCGTGCTCTGAACCTGCTGCGCCACACTGCGCCTCAAAGCCCAGCGGCTGCTGGGATAGCTGAGGTCCTTCGTCACACCAAGCTTGGCACCGCTCAGCCCGAGCAGGTCAGATCATGTTTTAGTACAAGTGTGTGTTAAATCCAAAGTCACGCCCAACAACCCAGTTTATGCAGACCTTACTGTGGCTAAAAATCATCCTCTGCCCTTATAATATTAGACATGTAAGGTTTTGTTGTGAGGATCTTCTTTGTTAGCTCATTACACTTAGGTCTGTAAGTTTCTGGACAATAGGAAAAAGCCTTTTACAACTTTAGCTAAGTCAATAACACTCTCAAGGAGATGGGCCCGTCATTGTCAGCAATCGAGCCTTCACAAATGGAAGTCCAGAGGGTTTATAACACGCTGCAAACCACTGGTTACACTGTTAAACTGTGTCACTGGTGTTTGTGATGATGTGACTACTGATGATGGGACGATGGACTCATTCTGCTTCTGAACACCCAGAAGGTTTTTAGAGTTGCCTCAGACATCATCAAACAGCAGCGGTATCAGCTACAGAGAAACTGTTATCAGCACCTCTGCGTATGTAGAGGCTTCTGTCCTCATCCTTTTTTTCTCTGAACATTACAAAGAGCAGATTTAACTCTTCCTTTTGGACCCAGAAGAATCCAGTTTTTCACTTGTAATGGAAAAAGTTTCTCTGTGAATCTGTGGGGGTCTGCACGACAATCATGTGATCATTCCTCTCAACTTAACTCAAGGAATTTTGGTGCTAACATTTTTTAAGCTAATTTTGAAAAAGACAAATTAAAAGAAGTCACTGTGAGGGATTGAAACATCCTGCATGGTGCTGCATCGGGTTTTGTTTGTCATCACTTACAAACTAAGTTGAAGAGCTTAGGATATTTGGCAGCTCACAGTTTAATAAGTCATTCAGGACATCAGAATTTTAACAATGGCCTGTATTGTCTGGTAATTACTGTGATCTGTTCTTGATTTTCAGAGGCTCTCTGTTCAAGAAGTCCCTCCTCTGTTAAACGGAGACTCTAGTCGCTCCCAGCAACAGCGCTCGCTCCCCTCCTCCACCCAGAGTGACACCTGTCCTCCTAAGGGCTCTACCCAGACATTCCTCTCTGCTCCCTCCACCGGAGGAGCTGCTGGAGGTTCATCGCAGGGAGCATCTCCTCAGCACAGCAGCACACCTGTCAGTGCTTCAGCCAGCCCGCTCCCTGACAGCAGCACCAGTGGCAGCGCCAGCCCGGCTCCATCTACTCCCACCACCACATCCAGTAGCTCAGCCCAGCAGACCTCGCTTCTCCTCGCCGCAAACACATCTAACCTGTCCCCGAGCCTCATCCCCTCCACCGTGATGTCGCTCAGCCAGATCTCCCCGGCCAGTAGCTCCTCGCAGGGCATGACCCTCCCCATCCCCCACAGTGCACCTCACAGCCCTCCTCTGCCCCACAGCGCTCCACTCTCTAGGGCCATGACTCCAGTGCAGCTGCTGCACCAGCAGGTGGAACCAGGAGGGAGCAGCACTTTATCTACGTCACATAATCCGTGGCTGCTGAAGACCTCAGAGATGAGCGCCACTGCAACACTTCCACTGCCAAGGAGACCTGTCAGTGAAATGAGGCTGGGAGGCTTTCAGGGTGAGATATGATCTGGCTCACCTGCTGTTTTTTTGGATGTCTTCTTACCCGACACTTACTCCTCATTTCTTATTTTATTCCTCCACCTAGGCTCGAGTCTTCCCAGGATGATGCCTTTATCTGGACCTACACGTGTGGAAGCCATGTTTTCTCACACACCTGGAACATCAGATGGCAGTGGAGGAACCACAGTGGGAGGAGCATGCTTACTGCACTTCCTGCCTGGTGACAATATCGCTCTGCTCATCTCTGAGCCCAGAGATGGGTGGCACTACGGTCAAAATGAACGAACGGGACGGTATGGTTTATCCATATTTTCATCCTGATTCATATTTTGAGGGGGCCTTAAAACATTTAATGTCACTATTGTGCTCAAAATAAAAAATAAGACTGCATTAAATAAGGTCAGACAAGGATTTATAAACTGTCTCCAGCTGGTAGCTTGTGTTTCTGTAAATAAAACAAAGCAAGCACACCATGTTTACTTTGTTCATTTAGTCTCCCAATCAGAATTAGAGCTGCTAAATTTGGAAATGACCAAACCTTTCGGTGGTTGAAAAAAACTAAATGGGTTAATTAAGCAACCAATGACCACACAGGCTCTGCCAGCCCTAGTGCCCATCGTTGCATGCAAGTGCTGGCACCATTGGATTCTTTGATGTTAAAAATGTATATTTAGCATTTAAAACAAAGAATCAATTTCATGTAGAACGAGAAATATAATGAACAGAGTTTTACGGTAGCAATAAAATCAAAGAGGAAAGTGTTATAGGTTAGCTGGCTTGACAAAACCTAATTTACCAGATGTAGATAACAGGTGGTTATCAGTCTTTTATCTTGAGTTAGGCCTTCTGCTTCAGGCTCTGAGTGTGCTCACATTCTCACAAAATGATCCCTATGAGCGCCCCCTACTCCAGTCGGTATCAGCTGATGATGATAAAATGGTGATATAATCTATAAAAAAACGAAAAAATATAAGAGTTTAATGCAACACTGTTGCAAATAGGACAAGAAATTAATGTTGCAAAAAAATGTTAATCCTGGGATTTATTGCACAGTCGGTAAAATAAACATTTTAATTCGAGTTAATTATTTTACTACACAGTGCGGTCTCATTGCTGTTGTTCATTTCTAACATGAGTTAACACCTTAAAATGGATACGTTTATACTAATTAAAAGTTGAAAAAGAGGTTTTTGATCTCTGACAAACTAAAGCGATTTACATGTCTCCTTTATGTAATGGTAACTTATGATATATATAAACCTTTACTTAGCCAGGAAGATCCCAATGAGATTAAAGTGCAAATAATTTAAATGGGTGTCCTTACTTTGGGTTCTGTGTTCTAGTAGGTGCAATTCTAGCAGTATAAAGGAGACTTGGCAGTAGATTAGAATAAAGTACAGCAACATTTCTGCATCACCAAATGAATGCATGCATGCTCCCATTTGCACTGCTATAACTTTACTGTAGAAATAAGTTACCATGGTGATTTCATCAGGTGAAATGAGAGCCCCTTTGAAGACACAGAAAACTCTCACTTTACGCTCAACATAGCTCACGAAAATGTTAATCTCGCTTTGTTGTTAACTTGAATAAAAAGGCAAATGAAAACAACGTTGCTTTTTTCTTATAGAATACTTATACAGTAATATTTTTACACATGCCTACATTGTAAATGTGACTAAAAGGACATTCAGTAACGGAGCAAATGAACAGTCCTGTCTTCTGTGGCCTTTTCTACAACATCGCTCCCAGTAACGTCGTGCTCCTTTTTCGATACTACATTAAAGAAAACTTCTCTCTGGTACCAAATTATGCCCTTACTTTACTAAGTTTTCTTCACACAGTCTCTGACATTTCTTGCGTCTTTAAATGTCAACTTTATTGATTCAACCGGTGAAATGTTTTTTCACAGGAAAGGCTGGTTTCCTTTCTCTTACACTCAGCCACATCATACCAAGATGGATCTTCTCGAGAGGTAAGTGAACAAATAACAACTGCTGAAATCTGTTGGTCTGAAGGCTAACAGCTCTGACATTAGTGATGATGCTTCCATAGTTTTTTTTGGGTGATTCACACTTGATGGAGTCATTTTCAGGCTGAATCCTTTATGACTCTCTCCACTTTCCCATCCATGTATTCTCAGTCACTAAATACACATTTCATGCCAACATAATCATCCTGTCTGCCTTCAGTATCCCCACCACCCTCTCTCAACTTACTCTTTTTTCCAACAGCAACAAAGTTGTTGATAGATTCACACAAAAACCAACATTTGCCTACTCTCATTGTGTCTCCTTTATCTTTTTTCCACTGTGTATTCCTTCCTCTCTGTCTGTGACCTTCCCTGTAGCTCGCTCTTCTTATCTAGAGCTAACAGCACCAGTACCGGGCAACTTGACAAACTAGGGTCTCCGGGTCTCCCAGCCCTCACCCCTGAGTCGGAGGAGGAACGCTCCCTTCCTCCCCAGAGGGTCAGCACCTTCCGCCCGCGCCCCTACAGCATGGCCGACAGCAACAAGGTCAGAAACACGAAACCTGTGGGAGGAGCTCAAGGGTTAGAGTGAGGGCGTCCTCACAGTTGACCCTGACTATTAAAGTAGCAGATACTTCTGCTTTCTAATAATTCAGTACAAATACCGACGCGCATCTCTACTGACTTACAGATCACCTCAGAGTTGGCCTCCCCACCTCCCTCACCGACCAGGTAACTTACAGGTGCTAATCAAAGGAAATTGAGCATTTTTACTTGTCATCGCCCATTCACTGAAAATACTACACAGTCTATAAACTACCTCTGAATAAATTCCGACTTGTGCACCTAATTCTGGTTGTTTATGTTTGGTTGGCACATCAAATTTTTTTCATATTGTGTTTGTTTTTGCACTTGCATCAGTGCAAGACTGTGACGAGTCCAATCTGATGGTGGACACATAAAAAATAGTATCAGCTGCCCAAAACATAATAATAACCATAGCAGGCATGAACAAGTCAGAAGTGAGCACTGAGTCCTGCAGTGTCAATGTCTCTGTAGAGCTGCTATCACAGCATGTCTAACTTAGAAAAGTATAATCCTAAATTCTTCACATGCCCATGTAATCACCAGTTTAAGTTACGTATTTATCGCTTCCTTCTTTCAGGCCCAATCCATTTTCACATGTCCGACTCCGAAAGACCGTCACCAACGATCGCTCAGCTCCCATCATCGAGTGAGCTTTTTATTCCCACCGCAGCAGCAGCAGCAGCAGTGTATCTCTGTGGTTCATCAGTACATCGCACCTCAGGTTGATTCCTGGAAAGAAGCACACTGGCTAATGTTAATGTTCTACTTTTAAATGTAATATTCTGTGTGTTTCAAGTATAAAGGCTGTTATAAATATGAGTACAGCCGACTGGATTTGTAGGTTGCTGGGGGAGAAGAGACAATTGTAACATGTGAGAAACTGCTTTAGTGAAGTGTTGGCTTTAATATAAAAACTAGATGTTTAGATGTTTAGCTTCATGTTTGTCACACTGTGTCCGGCTTGTCCTGAATAACTAACATGCTTTAGTTTGAATTATGACAGATACAGTTGTTTCTTTTACTGTTTTAAAAAGGTTTTTTTCTTCCTTTTTGGTTATTTTTGTGCATATTCAGAGATGTTTTCTGTGTTCAGCTGATTTAGGGACTGGATCCTAATAGCAGGTTGTGCACATTGACTATGATGAAGTGTTATGGGAAGAGGACAGGCTCCTTCTCTATTACAGTATTATATTTTTTAGAAAAGCTGCCAGATCTGGTGCATTTTCTTGGTGCTGGTGAAGGTGAGCATTTAAAAGTATTAAAAGTGTGTGTGTGTGTGTGTGTGTGTGTGTGTGTTTTTTTGTTTTTTCATTTTATTTTAACACAGTGATTGTCTGGGTAAGCTACTTGACATTAATGAAACTGGCACAATGACTTATGTTTATGTCATGTTTTAGTTTCTGAACATGAGCGATGTTGTTTGAAGGCACAAGTCTGTCAGATACATCCTGTTGTGCCACTTAACACCATTCATTCTGCTGCTGTAAAGTTACATGTTAGCAGTTGCGAGTAGATGATTTAAAAAATTGCTTTCTGCTTGAAATTTGATTATCTAGAGTTGATCCATCCACTCGCTGAGTGAAATCATCAAAATTGTCCTCTTTTTAAATACAGAGCATCGCTGACAACACAAAGAAAACTCGTAAACTTCACAGACACAAACTGCAAAAGTTGGTAGTTGAATGTTTGGATAGTGGTATCACCGAAAGAAGTGTTTTGTTTGAAAGTAGGATGTCGTGGTGGGTTCAAAGTCTTAAGAGTGAGAGATTTGCATGCTTAGTCTTTGGATTTGATGTCTTCTTGATTTCTTTTCAGTCCCAAAGCTATTCACGAGCTAGGCTGCTTAATTGTAGTTGTACGTCCATCAGTCAGACTAAGCAGAATCTTAAAGTGATGTATGGATGCTAAGACAGATGATGATTAGGTTTTTACTGAGAAACTGTATCCGTGAAAGTGATGAAGAAAGTATACAGGAAGTTGACCAACGTCTGAGCAAGTGTTCATGGTAATCTACAGACATCCAAAGTAATTTTTTTGTAGCTCTGTCCTCTTTGTTGCCTCTAACAAAGTGAAATCTGTGCAAACTGAAGCAGTTCATGTTCCTGGTTTAACTGCCTCAAGTTACTTTGATGTTTTAGCACCTTTTAGATTCATAATATCACCTGAAAAGCTTGTAGAAAAAAATATCTATCAGCATATATTGTACTCACTTTGTGTAGTGTTGCTTCATTAATAAAGATGACAGCAAAATGCTTTTAATGCATGTAAATAGTGCCAGAAATTGTGTGAATTTATGATTTCTTTGTAAAAATTTCACTTTGGTAGAACATTTGGGCTTTGTGGTAATACAGAGCAAACATCTGGAAAGTGCACAGCCGCTGGTAGAGAAATTCAGTCTTCAGCTCAGAGTGACTTACACAGAATGAGATACAATTGGTACAGAGTTTGGATACACAATGTCACTAATTCAAGTTGAATTTAACCTTTAAAAAGCAAATTATTTAGTCACAAATACATTTAAAGCAAGGAGGAGAGTTCTGAAAGAATTGCATGTGAGATTAAACTCATTAAAAAATGTAAATAATGTAAAATGAACAGATAACGTTATTTAAGTTTCAAACCTACACTCATTGCCACTTATGGTACACCTGTTTAGGTGCTTGTTAGTGCAAATATCTCATCAGCCAATCACATGTCAGCAACTAAATACATTTAGGAACGCAGACATGATCAAAAGGACCTCCTGAAGTTCAAACCGAACATCCGAATGGGGAAAAAAGATGATTTAAGGGACTTTGAATGTGGCATGACTGTGAAAATGGCCAGACTCCTTTAAGCTGATAGTCAGGCAACAATAACTCAAATAACCACTACAACTGAGGTATGTAGAAGAGCATCTCTGTATCCACAAGACATCAAACCTAGAAGCTACGGCAGCAGAAGACCACACTGGGTGCCACTCCTGTGAGGAAAATAAGCTTACAGTATGCACAGGCCCACCACAAGTTAGACAATATGGTATTTGAAGAATATTATCTGGCCATGATAGAAACTGTGAGGTTTTCTGAGGAATATTTCCAGCAACTTGTTGAAACTGTGCCACAAAAGCTCTGAAAGAAAGCAAAAGGGGATCCAACCTGGCACAAGCACAGTGTACCTAATGAAGTGGTTAGTAGTTCCCCTGCACTTTAAATCAAAGCTGAACAACGTAGGCGAGAGCTGTCCCGTCACAACTCAAACACAAGTTCAGAACACTTCTGTTAGAATTGAAATGTTGTTCGACATTAGACACATTTATTTATACACTTTATCTGCAGAAAACAATGCATCTATTCAGACACTACTGAATATAACACTACTATGAATATTTCAGAGGAACAGACTTTATCTGGACTACTAATGCTTACATGTGAAATAAAAGGTCGATGAAACAAGCTTTTGCATGATTTGAAAAACTGAGATTTCTGCAGAGAACACACAGTTATATTGTTATTTAGTATATTCAAACTTTGTACAGGTGAGAAGAAATAAGAGATATTGAAAGATATTTTACAACCTACTTCATGTTTTCACTAAAAAAAAAACAAAAAAACAAAAAACAGGGGGTATCCATCCATGAGGGGTGCGAGCAGAATTAAAGCTGGTATGAAAAGAATTTTTTATACCAGCCTTAATCTGATTACAGCTTCTTATTTTTAAACTAAGCCACCTCTGAAGGATCAGAACTGTGTTGAAGCTTAGTTTCAAAACAAAAATCTTAACCCTGAGTAACTTTTAACTGAGAAAAAAACTGTTTCACATGTATGTATGTTTGAGAGGTAAAGGTGTAGATCAAACTTAAAGCAACTTAAACTGTGACTGATCAACTCTGCTTCGATTTCACAGAAAAATACTTATTAATGCTGTTACTGATTACAGGCTTTGTTATTAATTAATTCAACAGAACCAATTAGACACTGTTGCTATAGTTTGCACATCATTAACCTAAATGCACTGAAATAATACAGATGAAACAAAAGTAGAATTAAATAGAATCTTTATTGTTGGACACAGACATTGGAGGCAACTATTTAGACAGATATTAACATGAGAAAATCTGAAGTTATAGATTTTTGATCCAATCCAAGTTTCTTCCTTTTGGTTCACGTGGATGAGCTGGAATGTCGGGCATGTTTCCATCATCTCGCACAGGAACTGTGAAGAGAAAATAAGGTAGGAGTTTTAGGATGCTGAAACGTCAGCTTTCAATTACACTCGAACCTGCTGTGACATAAAGATCGCCAGTGTTTACCTGGGTAGTTGTACGGCACAGCTGCGTTCAACATTGCTGTATATTTTGTAAGTGGGCTGATGAACGGAAGAATGGCACCTGAGAAAAGACATTTGAACACATATGGCATTACACTCACAGTTCACTGTGCCTCTATAGGTCAATTGAGAATAATTGAATCATTGCACAAGGTGCACAGTCATACAGAAACATAATAAACACAGATAGCAACGACTCTGACTGGCATGGCTTTAAGTGTCAATATAAAGTTACTCATTTAAAATGCTGATTTATGAAAATTCAGACCAAAAGATTTTGGAGCCCTCTGACCAAAAACCGTTTGATGTTAACTTGTCCGGCATTTTGGACAAGTTTCATTAAGAAACTGTATACACACTCCTCCCTCATTGAATTGCTTTGTTTAGATTCTTTAGCTTACTAATTTTCTCCAGTTTGAAACGAAATAATAATGCAGAAGAAGTGATTTCATGTTAGTTTTCACAACAAATTCCTCCATGACTCAAACATCCACATATCTACTACTGTGGAATCAGCAAAGACGCCTCAAATCGCTGGTCGTTGAATAACACGAGTAACCAAAGCCAACTGTCTGCAGTACATGAAGCAGAGTAACATAACAGGCGGGCAGATGGTGATGCCAAGTTAGCCGAGATTTTAGAGTCAAGCTGCCAAATAATTTCTTAAATACACTGCTGGAAAGTTCATGGGCAATGACATTGTTATTTTCTGATTATAACCTAATTTGATATTGGCCACAAAAATTCAGTAAATTCTGTATTGTGTTGTTAAATAATGTATTTATATCGAACTTTTCTACACCTACTTACCACACAAAGCACTTCAATCTACAAGTTACATGTTATCCAAATAGCACTGTATTCCATAAACTTTAAGCATATAGCTGCTAGAGGTGGGAATCACCATACAACTCACGATACGATATTATCACAACACTTAACGCACGATACGATATTATTGCAATTTTTTAATAATATTTTGCGATATTCATATTCTGTACATAAAGGTAAACTTTATCAATATTCATTTTATCTAATATCAAAGTCTCGCACTCAGTCTTTCTCTCATTTCAGTTTTATTGTTGACAAACTGAACGGTTTGTATTACAGTCTAGTCCAAATTAACTGAGTGCAACCATCTGGTACAATTATAGCTATTCTGAACTATGCAATTTATGAAAACTATGCAGCCCATTCAGCAAATGACAGATTTGAAAGTAAATGAAAACAAAATATAATTTTACATTAAATAAAAAAGTTTTAAACTTAATTAAAATAAAACATGTCTTAAATTAAAATAAGTAAACTGTCATGTTTATTGCTGCCAAAAAAAAGTTAAACACATTTGGACAGTGAAGGAATGTCAGGATTCTTGCTCAGAAAAAGGATCAACATGCTCTGAAGTCAGAGCACAAAAACCTTTTTATCGATTTCTGCTGTCCCTGTATCGATACATTATTAGCAAACAAAATATCACGATACTACACAGTATCGATTTTTCCCCCCACCCCTAATAGCTGCCCAAATCCACAGCCAGTTTCAAACCACCAACATGCATAAAAGTTTCAACTGTGAGAGGACGCTGGAACACAGCAAGGCTCGCTGGTGAAGTACACCATCGTGCCACCTCTATACAAGCAATGTAGGATCGCTCGATGCCACTCTCTCTCTCGTTTGCAGGTGGTTCAAAATGCAGCCGCTCGACTCTTAACTTGTACAAAGAAAAGGCAGAATATCAGTCCTGTTTTAATCCATAGATTACCTCCACAATATATTACAGATCTTTTAACTCCAGGTCACTGAGGTCATCATCACAACAACTTCTTTCATAAAAATTAAAAATGATTGGGTTTTTGCTGTGTTTGCCCCCCCTGGCTCTGGAATAGTCTGCTACCCCACATAAGAAGCTGTTCGACAATAAACTGTTTTAAATCAGCTCTAAAAGATCGAAGCTCTATCTACTTTAAATTGCCTTTTGTCAAGTGTGAGGTGACTCGTGGATTTTAATTGGGTTCTTGAGACCTGGATTACAAGTGACTGTGCCTTTAAAGCACTTTGGTCAACTACTGTTGTTTTAACACGTGCAATATAAATAAAAGGACTTGACACACAAAGACTATAACGTGCTTATTTGTTTTCTTTATTCGGTCTTTCCATGCTGGACATATAAATCGTATACTCAGTTCAATTAAACTGAACACAAGACAGCTACGCTGATGTAAGTCTACGAAAGCGGATTATTGTGAGACGTATAGCTAGCAATCTTCTGATTAATATTTCATGTTGCCACACTGTCATTCATCGGCGTTGCAGAACTGCCATTGTATGTTATTTAAAGCTATGCTCTCTCTCTCTCTCTCTCTTTCTCTCTCGCTGCGCCACTCTCACAGATTTCTAACAGGTTGGCGACTTACCAACCAGTCCAATTCCACAAGAAGCCATGATAACCGGCTCCTTGTTCCACGCATTCCTCAGGAAAGCTCCGATTCCTGCAGACAGAAACCCACGGGCAGGTTAAAAACCGCACCGAGTGACAGGCTACGTACGGTTAACCAATGCTAGTTAATGTTAGCAACACATCCAAGGTCACATTTTTCGAACGAATACATCAGAACTAAAGTATTTCTAAGATCCGGTTAGAGTAATTTTAAATATATAAGGTGTTTATCTGTACTATCCGAGGGTCCAAGTAAACCGAATTTCACTGATTAGAAGTCAAAAAGATGACAAAATATACACATACCCGCCATATTGTCTGGTGTAGTTTCCACCGAGCGAGTTCTCATGGGAAATGTAGTGACTGCTAAAAATGACGTATAATTCCTGCGCCCGCCGCACGAAAACAGAGAGGGAAACAGAGGATCCCTGGAAGCTTCGGGATTGATTTAAGTCAGCTATCATGCTATTAAACGGCCTTAGCTAAAGCTAAACAGAGAAAACGACACTGCACGCAGCTTGTGCTCAGGTTGATGATGACACTGGTCGAAGTGTCGCTTTAAACACACGTTAAAAACATCGTTTCGAGACTAACAAATGTAAGTACTATTAGACTAATGGATTGTTTTAGTACTAAACAATAATCAGGCGTGGTGACATCAGAAGTCTAAAACATGGGAAATTCTTGTTTTGAACTTTTCAGCCGTTTTTACTCCACTGGGAACCCCGACCACTATATCAGGCTTTTACTGACTCACAAACAGCTGTTGAGTTACTGTAATTACTATCCAGATCTCAGCATCGCGCAGTAAAATAGTAGATTTAAATTTTGTGTTATAAGTTTATATCGGCAAATAATGTGCAACTAAATCTTTAAGATAAGTGTAGCGGAGTAAATCCTGAGCACCTCCTTTGCTGCAGGTATTTCCGCTATAAAGTCAGAGGACAGCTGCTGTCCACGTGGGTCAATTTCAGCCACTTTGCTTCACATACAAACTGAGTGGTTGGTTAAAACACCATTGCTGGCGCTAGGCAGTGAGGCCGTTGAATCCTATTTGCCCAGTGTATTTGCTAGTATTTCTTCTTGATGAATGACTCATAACCGCTGCACAGGCTGTTTACATTAACAGAGAAACTTCTTTCCCTCCAGATGATGGAGGATTTTTCTGGCTTGGCTCTGCCTCCTTTATTTGGAGGTCACATCCTGGAAGCAGAACTGGAGCCTGGTGGTGTGGAGCTGGGACCGGGAGAGGTAATTTTATTGATCTTTATAAAGTGCTTGTCATGTTAGCACACATGGTAACACTTAGTTAGTTTGCCAATTAATACAAATTCACAGCTCATTTAACCAAGTCTCCAATGTTGCCAGCAGATATGAATCAGTACACTGATGCAGAATTTATATAATATAATAGTAATGCTGGTCTTAAAAACCTTTAAATGAAGAAACACCAGTCATTATATTTGTTTAAACAAGACACTCATCCTTCACAGACATTTACTCCATTTTTTTCTGTCTTCTTTTTTGGTTCAGGAGTTTAGCTTTTTTAGTTTTCTCCATCTTTTCCCTTAGAAATGAGACTACATTAGTACTCAGAGAGCTGACCTTCTCCCTATGAACTTCGATCCTCTGTGACACAGATCTCATGCATGAAAATGTCACTGAATAGCTGCTACTTTACACATCATTGCCCCCTCTCCTTTCCCATTAGAATTTTTAGAATATGGGGAGTTTGGCTCAAAGCACATGGTTACACTCCCATGTGCTACCCACATTTACATGTATTGGAGATTAATCTTTCTAATTCATTATACACTGCATAGCAGTTTTTATTTCCTAGCTCTTGCTGAATAATGTGGCTATAATAAGATGACTTTCTGCTTGACTTGGGTTTTGCTTTGAAACATTGAACAGGTAAAAGTGTTTTCTTGTGAGAACAAACAATGTGATGCCAGACACAAAACAGAATCCTGCTTTTGTATTTGTTTAGGTGGAGCTGGGTCCGGGAGGCACCGAGCTGCTTGAGAGCACAACACAAGAAGATGAAGAAAAAAGAGCTCTTGACAAAAGGAAATATGTGGCTCTGAGCAGGAAATGTAAAGAAATTGAACAGGTGTGTGTTATGGTAAAAAAAAAAATGATACGTGAATAATAAAAATGACCAGATCAACACCACTGAAACAAAGCTTCACACAGCAGTGCTGCAAACACACGCAGGTACACAGCCCTCCCCTCACTAGCAGCTAAACAACACTTTGAGGTGTCAGTAGAACTCCAGTTTCAACAACACTGAAGTATTAAAATGTTATGATAAACATTAACCTGGCTGGTACATTACTGTTATATTATTATCTAATAGCCACATTATCTATCTATCTGTTAAGTTATTATTAAGGTAGTGACTATGGCTAATAATAAAACTTTGTTAGGGCTAGGCAGCAAACCGTACCAGTCCTGCCCATAACATGTGATGTTAATGGAGGGTGTTCATTTAAAAGTAACACATTACTTTTATCTAAAAAGTGTTACATTGTGTTGTTAAGTGCCAGATTGAGTCAGAGGGAAGTGTATCGGCAGCTAGACCAAAACGGCTGACAGAAACATTAATGAATCTATTTGATCAGCAGTGAAAGTCATGAGAAGCACAGCAGTGACTCACACAACCTAAAATATTGTTTGTTTGGTTTTTTTATATAATATAAAAAAAACTGCTCTCATTGATGTTATTGTTTTTTTTTATTGTTTTAATCTTCAGAAATAATGCCTTCTTTTTTTTTTTTTTAATTATTTCTTCTTCTTTTTTTACTAGTAATAGTAGTAGCTTCGAACATAGTATTGAGTATTCAGTGTTTTCCTGAGTATCTGTATCAAGTTTAAATTCTAGTATCTAGTAAATGGTTTGTGCGACCTTACATCGCACAGGCCTGACTTCTGATTCAACTGCAATTATTTCAATAAGGTTTCTGAATATTCTCCTGCTGCTTTAATATTCTGATATATCAGTTCATCATTGATCCAACACATGCACTTTGTTCAGGTAAATCAGAAGATCCTGGGTCGCCTTCACCAAGTGCAAAGAATTACTCGACGTCTGAAGAAAGAAAGGAGGTATAAACTGTCATTATAATAACTGAAGATTTTGTATGTTTTCTGAGAAGTTGCTCACTTTATGGCTCATCTGTGGGTTGTGTTAACTCTCACAGATTCCTCATGAAGACCTTAGATGCTCACGGGGATGACTACAGAAACGCTCAGCTCACTATACTGCTTGAGGTAAGGATTACCAAACATGGGTGGATATCAAAGACAATATAAAAGATGGAAGTAGCTTCTGCGTATGAAAAGTGAAGCCAACGCATTAGTGCAGGGTTAGGGAACTCCAGGCCTCGAGAGCCGGTGTCCTGCAAGTTTTAGATGTGTCCTTGATCCAACACAGCTGATTTAAATGGCTAAATTACCTCCTCAAAATATCCTGAAGGCTGTATCCCAATTCAGGGTCTGCAGTCTTAAAGTACGCAGCCTTAACGGTCCACAAGGGCCGCATACTCAAAGACCGCTAAGGCCGAAGTGACAGGCTTGTGAAATGGGACGGTCTAGCCTCCGTCGTGCTGCCCAGGTTGCCTAGCAACCATGACACTAACAGCTGTAAACATTTCATACAGCATTATTTGACAGAAATGAAGGAGAAAAGGTTTTGTTCATTTGTTTGTTTCTACATGAGCTTTGATTTGATAAGTATCTGAGGCTGACTGTGAAATCATGATTATTGGGCTTCACTTCTGTACTGAACAGTCATTTAAGATTAGCTAGTAAATAACAATTAGCTCATGTTGTTCATGAGACTAAAGTCATCTCACTTTGGTAATGTAAATATAATATGGCCAATATTAAAGTTATAATTTCAATCATTATTAGTTATTACAGCAGTGAATGAACTCTGTTTCAAATACTGAGCTTCAGTAAAGATTCAAGCTGCATTTATTTATATTATTTATATTTCCTGTCACCTTAAATCTTCACTCAAAGACAGGTTTCTTTGACACTGTATATATAACTGTGTTATATATATGAGAGACACATATTGTTCTTTTAATATGTTGGCATTACTAAATTTGTCTCAGTGCTTAATTTAAATATCCATAAAATCATCACATTCTCTATAAGATTAAGGTCAGCTATTGAACAGCATATATTAAGTAAAGGCTTTAAAACCAAGTTAGTACAAATGTCACTAATGTCACATAACTTTGCCGACATGTGGCCAACAGTAATGTTTTAATGTTCTTCGTTATTAAACATTCGCACATAAATAAGTGACATCATATTCAGTACTTACTTTTAAAAGTTTACTCTCCGGCCGCTCCTCTTCTGCCGTTTTTTGTTTTTTTTTGTTTTTTTCCCAGCAAAATTATCCACACCCACCGCCGCGCTATGCATTCTGGGATATTTTGGGCCACGAAGTCTACACCACCACATCCTTAAAATTCAGTGAAATGAAGGACGCATTTGAGGGACGCATTTTGAGCAGCCTTTGAATTGGAACAGTCTTCGTCGCATCGCTGTGACGCAATTGGCCTTAAAATGCGGCCTTTAAGGCTGCAGACCCTGAATTGGGATACAACCGAAGTTCTCCACAGGCCTGGTACTAATCATTTGATTCAGGTGTGTTGACCCAGGGTGAGATCTAAAACCTGCAGGACACTGAGGCCTGGAGTTCCCTACCCCTGCGTTAGTGCCTTAAACCTTCTTTTTAATGGATACCAAAGCGCAACTTCTCTGGGTCCAAAAAGACTTACTGTATAGAAGTGTATGGGAAAATAACCTGTGGCTCCCTCATTCTGTGAAACCTTTCCTGATGTTGGTAGTTTCAGGCCAGGGCAGTAGGCAGGGTTTTCCTTCAGCTTTCTGTTTGTATTAGTTCTTCTGCTTTTGCTTGCTAAACTTTGAAAGGTCCTACAGAGATAGTTATGAATACTATTTTGTTTTTCCCCTTGCCTTTGTTTCAGGATGAATCTGGAGCCCATTTGGAGCCGGCTGCTGCAGCGGAGGATGAAAAGCTCAACGGTGTTTCCGGTTCCACTCCATCTGCAGCATCACATCATGTGGCTGGGACAAAGAAAAAGAGGCATCGAATTCCTCGTCAAGAAAAGGATAAAGAGCCACAGGTGAGTAAAGCTCTTTCCTGATCAGATGCTGCCTGTGGACGTTTAACTGTGGGTATGTTAAAATGCTGGTAGTCCAAATCACGGACCTTCTTTTCTCAGATCGACCCGGAGATGTCGGCGTTGGCAGAGTCACAGTTTGGAGAAATGTCCAGCCCGACCTCACTGTCTCATTGATCAAACCGCTGTCCTGGATATCACGATGATGGTGACTAGGATAAGAGCACCCAGTTTCCAGGACTGTTTAAAACACTGCCTTACTTGAGTCAATCTTTGTAATGTTGTGGTTTCACTTGAATATTGTGAACAGATTGAGTTCATGTAACACGAGATGTTATTCACCTTATATATGTGTATATTTGTTTTGTATATACGAGGTTATGTTTTTACAGTTGACAGTTGATGGCAACATATTTATGACAAGCACGTGATGCTGAAAACATGATTTGATAAATATTTGACGTATTAGATGAATATGACAGGGTATTACTATCATTACTTGAGTTAGGATTTTATCCGAGTAAGCAGATGGACTCGTCGTCATATTAAACTTTTACACTGTGCTGTTTGGGTTTACTTTTCTGTGATTTTGTTTTTTCCCTCTTTTGTATTCACTCATCTGCCTTCACATGCTCATGGACTTAATGTGGCATCTCATTCTTAATCGATAGGGTTTGACATGATTTCACCCCACCTTGTGAAGCTATAACTGCTTCCGCTATTCTGGGAAGGCTTTCCACAAGGTTTAGGAACGTGTTTATCCAAATTTTTGGCCGTTTTTCCTGAAGCACATTTGCGAAGTCGGACACTGATGTTGGACGAGAAGGCCTGGCTCGCAGTCTCTGCTCTGATTCATCCCAAAGATGAATGCCATGAGGTCAGTCAGGCCAGTCAAGTTCTTCCACACCAAACTCGCTCATCCATGTCTTTATGGACCTCGCTTTGTGCACTGGTGCGCAGTCATGTTGGAATAGCAAGGGACCATCCTTAAATTGTTCCCACAAAGTTTAGAGCATGAAACTGTCCAAAATGTCTTGGTATGCTGAAGTATTAAGAGTTCCCTTCACTGGAACTAAGGAGCCAAGGCCAGTTCCTGAAAATCAACCCCATCACCTATATGGAAAGCTTTTACACAAATATTATGCCTGAATAACAAGTTTCAGTTACAGTTTGTTTCTGTGTTAAAATAAAAAATAAAAAAAATGCTAGAGCAGTCGATTTGACATTTATTCATCTTTTTAATACTGTTAAACCCCCCCCCCCCCCAAAAAAAAAAAAAAAAAATAGATATAGGTATGAGAGTGAGAGAGATGTTAAATATGACATAAAAAAAACGTACATTTAAAATAAACATTACACAATACACTTACCTACCCCTTCATTTGGCACACAGTGCTTTCCTTTAGATCTGTCTTAATTCTTTGTGGCATAGATTCAGCAAGGCGCTAAGAACATTCTTCACAGATTCTGGTCTTTGTTGACAAGATGGCATCACACAGTTGCTGCAAATTTGTAGGCTGTGCATCCATGATGCAAATCTCTGCGGAGGACATTTGAATACAGTGAACATTGTCATGTTCAAGAAACTAGTTTCAGATGATCTGAGCTATGTGACATGGTGCACTATCCTGCTGGAAGCAGTCATCAGAAGATGGGTACACTGTGGGCATAAAGGGATGGACGTGGTCAGCAACAATCCTCAGGTAGGCTGTGGCGTTTAAATGATGGCCCAAAATGTGCCACGAAAACATCTTCCACACCTTTACACCAGCAGCAGCCTGAACCATTGATAAAAGCCTGGGTGGATTTGTGTTTTGATGTTGTTTATGCCAAATTCTGATTCTATGATCCAAATATTGAAACATCAAACCGGATAGTGTTTTTCCAATTGTCTGTAATCCATTTTTGGTTAACCTGGTGTTCTGTTGCTGTAGCCCATCTGCTTCAATGTTTGACATTCTTTGTATTTATATATGCTCTTCTGCATATATAAGGGTGGCCTGATGTCAGTCTTTAAAAGGAACTGCACAACATTGTTATTCCTTGTCCCCGTCCCCTATCCTGAGACTAAGTCCAACACTGTGACTTGCTCTGCAGGACATGCACTTTTCTAAAGTCTGGCTTTTGCCCAATGCATGTGAATTGTAGTCAAAGAAAGACTAGCCTGTCTAATTCTATACTAATTAGTAAAAGATACCCAGACATCACGAGCATATCAGATTTTGGAGAAAACTGCCACAAAGAAAATGAAGTGGCACTATATTTTCAGAGATAGAAATGTTGTCTTTATTGTTATTATTATTATTATTATTACTTTATACTAGTTATTTTTCTGTTTCATACAGGAGAAAATATGTTATGGAGTGACACAGTATATGTGTGTCATAATTGGCTAACATTTGTTAATATTTTTAGGTGTGGCTAAATAACGGCACGCCAATCTATGGATTTGATTTTGTGACAAATATCAACATGATATTTGTCACAAAACATTTAGCATATTTCTGTTTTATTTCAGCATATCTTTTAAGTTTTGGTTGTTTGTTTATATTAAATCCTTTACATTGCAACATTCTAACTAGTGTTAAGAAATTAAATTAAAAATACATTTTCAAATAACGAAACGAGGTATACAATTTCCACACAATGAAGTTATAAGTTCGTAAAAAAAAACAAAAAAACAATTTAAATGTAGAAATTTGCATTTTTGTGAACCTCGGGTGGTTTTGTGTCGATCATCGATCGTCACTTCGCTGAGCCAATGGCTGGTTCTCGTTCCAGCGGATGTTTCGCAATGACAGGCGTGAGATATATCCAATCAGAGTTTATAGATTGGATTTAGGGCGGGATCCCAGCAAGGAGGTGGGATTTTAGCTACCGTCCATCTTCAGCTACATTACAGTGAGCGAGCTTGTCGAAAAGAAAACACAATTTGGAAGTAAAGAAGACTTTCTGGAATTAGTTTTGGCTCTATTTGAAAAAAGACAAACGAAATCCCATACCCTAGGTAAATGTCGTGCACAAGTATAAATCTAGATTGTCGGCTTGACCCAGTATCCCTTTTTCCTAAATCTGACTAGCTGGCAAGCTAAGCTGCTAACTAGCATTTTATGCATTAGCTAGCATGTTAGAGATTGGAACGGATTCTGTTATTATTGTGCCTTTCACAACGCAAAACCACAATATAAAGACTGTGCTGGACCCCAAATTAATAATGCATGAATATGAAGTTGTTCTGTCAGCATGCACCGGGGCAGTTCCAGGAAACGGGTCGGTTAGGAACCGAGCGAGGTGGAGAGGCTAAGCTACTGGCTAGTATTAACGTTAGCTGAGTAGCGTTAGCGTGCTAGGTGGCTAAATTTAGCTGACAACCATGTCACTTGTGTTGGAAATATTAGCAAGGTGATATATGACAATACTAGGATGGAGAAGTGGCCATAGAAAACTTTATTTTCATTGAGCGTGCTTAAATTCTGAAGCTGTGGTGTTATTTAGCTGCTAACGTCAGCCGGGTAGCTAGATGGAGTTAATGTCAGGTTCACTGTGGAAAGCGATGTAACGATTCCTCTTTTGGAGGGATTTTTGTTTGTATTGACACACGCTTCGATTTCTTCACCCAGATAACTTCGTGACAGACGGAATGTGGACATTGTCGTAGTCAGAGCCATGGCTGACAAGAGAAAACTTCAAGGTAAAAGAAACTGTCTTCAGTTATGTTGCACAATATGAATCACGTTGTAGGGTCTGCTGGTGTACAGGAAACTTTATTTCCTCTTGCATGCTCTTACTGTTTTGAAAGAGTTTATAAGGTCTTTTGGTAATGCATCATATTTTTTGAATTTGTGCAGGTGAAATCGATAGATGTTTGAAAAAAGTAGCTGAAGGTGTAGAACAGTTTGAAGATATCTGGCAGAAGGTAAGAGATTCTTCCATTCTGTATTTATTTGTCTATTTAGTAACTAATGAGGAAAAGACACACAGTATCTAAATGATTTGTTTACATTTTAGCTCCACAATGCAGCCAATGCAAATCAGAAGGAAAAATATGAGGCTGACCTCAAGAAAGAGATTAAAAAACTTCAGGTAAGAAAGCTTAACAATGACCATGTAAGTATTCAAAATTAGCTATGTGATTTTTAAAATGCTCACCATCTGTGCTCTTTCAGCGATTGAGAGATCAAATAAAAACATGGGTGGCCTCAAACGAGATCAAGGACAAAAGGCAGCTAGTTGAGAACCGCAAACTTATAGAAACGGTATGGATCTTCACAAGTGTACTTTAAAAAAAAAAGTGTTGCATTTATATTATGTATAACTAAAGTGCATTGTTACATCAGACCTGAAGTAATTAACAGCTAATTGGATCTTTTTTTTTCTTTAGCAAATGGAGCGGTTCAAGGTGGTGGAACGTGAAACAAAAACAAAAGCCTACTCTAAAGAAGGCTTGGGGCTTGCTCAGAAAGTGGATCCAGCTCAGAGGGAAAAGGAGGAAACAGGACAGTGGCTAACAGTAAATACATTTGTTTTACCTATGCTTCTGTGCGTGATTTTTTTTTTTAAACATTTCTTTGGAAAAGGCATAGACAAAAAACTTAACAACGTAACAATTGTATCAAATCAACCACAGATATTCCCAAAACATGGTTAAATTAATAAGATCTGAAAAAATTAACACTCTTTTTTTTTTCTCATCTGCAGAATACAATAGACACTCTAAATATGCAGGTGGATCAGTTTGAAAGTGAAGTGGAATCTCTTTCAGTTCAAACAAGAAAGAAGAAGGGTGATAAAGAGGTGAGTCATCCCATGTCACTCTCTGAAAGGATGTCTGTTTCTAAACTGTCTGGTTAAATTTTAACTGTCTGTTAAATTTTTGGTTAATATATCCTAACATACATACACACTTGTTTTTTTTGTCTTGTAGAAGCAAGATCGTATTGATGAGCTCAAGCGGTTGATTGAGAGACATCGATTCCACATTCGAATGTTGGAGACCATTTTACGAATGCTGGACAATGACTCCGTGCCAGTGGATGCAATCCAAAAGATCAAGGATGATGTTGAATATTACATTGACTCCTCTCAAGATCCAGACTTTGAGGAAAATGAGTTCCTGTACGATGACTTAGATCTGGAAGACATCCGTAAGTAGAGCACTGTCTAGTGTGCGAGTGTTCGGTTAAGTTTTGCTGCTCTTGCTTTACGATACCAGAAATTCTCACTTCTTTAATGTAAACCAGCTGTTGGTTCAAAGATGTTATGATGCCACCTGCCACTTACCTGGGGTGCAGCTCTGGTAGATTAGCCCCTCTCTCTCTGCACTGGGAAGTTTTGTACAAAGTAAGATAGATGAACCAGCACAGCTCCATTGTAATTGGATGTAGAAAGTGATTATATGTTAGCTGTGTCAGAGTAAACTGATACACTCTGACTCAAATGAAGTGATGAGAAAATGGACGTTAACCTGCTGGTAATACTTGGTTGGTCCCACTCAGCAAACTAATCTGCATGCGTGCATGTTGTACACAACACAAAGTGCCACACAGTTCAGTGGCATTTAAACCACGTTTTGATTAGTAAACAGTGTCACATAGCACAGCCATGGTTTCACCAAATCCATCAGTTCCTGCAGTGTTTTGAATGTTTTCATATTGTTTCCTTCCTTTTGGGCAACTAGTCTGTTCTTTCTTCTTGTTTCAATGACTTAGTAAAATAGTTGTCATGTTGATGTCATGACGATATCTGATGCTTATCTTTATGTCCTACTCTTCTGTTGTAGCTGCAGCATTAGTTGCAACTTCACCATCGGGCCAGGGCAACGTGGAAGATGAGGTGTATCTCCACTCTAGTAGCACTCCCACTTCCACCACCTCTTCTTCACCCATCCCTCCATCCCCAGCCACTTGCACTGCTGTGAGTTTGTGTCTTTTTTCTATCATTAAAGTTTTGGTCCTGGTGTTAAAGGGATGTTGGATAGTTAAAGAACATTCTGACACAATTGTGTATATATGCCTGTCTCTTTAAGTTTGCACTTGGTTAACCCACCCACATTCCCCATTGTATTATAATCCACTGGCTAGTATGTTGAATCTACATTTCAAAAGTGGATTGTCATATCAAAGTATCTCCTCCTATAGGAGAATTCAGAGGACGATAAGAAAAGGGGACGGTCGACAGACAGTGAAGTTAGTCAGGTGAGAGGTTCGCATCTGTGCTGTGTCAGTAGATGAACAGTTTAGTGCAGTGCTCTTCATCCTTGGTCCTGGTGAGCCATGGTGGCTGAAGGGTTTTGGCCTCTCAGGCACTAAAATGGAGTTTCTCTGTGGGACCATGGTTGGAGACTTCTGATTTAGTTTTTTCCATTTCCTTCATATATGGGCCTCCATAGATCACAGTAAACTTTGCTCCTTATGCATTTTAGATCTCTGTTCATGCCCTCTGGTCAGTTTTACTTGAGATGCCTTCCTCTGATGTTTATTTCCAGTCACCTGTGAAGAACGGCACCCCATCCTTGTTATCCTCTTTCTCTTCTTCCACCACCTCTGGGTCCTCCTCATCCTCCTCCCTTGTGTCCATGGCGAGTGTTGTCGGAGGGATTCCTGCAGTGCCCACTAGCAGCAGTCTTATAGGAAGCTTCAGCAGTGCGGTGCAGCAACATCAGCATCAACCTGCACAACAGCAGCAGCAGAATTCTCAGCCGCCAAACCAGTCGCAGCAGCAGCAGCCACCTCAGACGAAACCCTCAGTCCCTTCAAACAACACCCCCAGCCCACCCAGCAACCCACTTCTCCCAACGTCTACTGCCCCCTCTCTTCCTACACCCAACACATCCACTTCATCAGCTCCCAATCCTCAGTCACAGTCCACATCTGGACCCACATCGGCATCCAGTTTGGGACTTGGGCTGGGCCTGGGATTGAGCAAAGTTGGCATGACTGGGACAAGCAGTGCCAATCAAATGCCAGGGCTAGGGATGGGTGGCCACCCCACTCCTTTAAACACAATGGCAGGGCTCATTTCGGGTTCAACACCTGCCCCCTATGCTCAGGCAGCAGCATCCGGAGGCTTGGGTTTGAGCAGCACCACTCAGTCAAGCATTTCAGCAGAGAGCAGCACTTCCATACCCACCTCTGGCTCCAGTGGAGTCACCACCAACGGGGCAGGAACAGGGCTTGGTTTGCTGGGTTCCAGTCCAGCCCACAACTCTCTGAGTGCGAATATTTTGGGTCTGGTTCCTGGGCAAAGTGTGGCCCCTGGTACCTCTCAGGTTCCCCCAAGTTCTGTCAGCTCTACTCCAGGAGTAGTTGGCATGATGGGAGGCAACGGAGGAAACGTTGGTGTGGTTGGAGGAGTAGGAGTGAATTCTGCTCCTGCTAGACCACCAAGTGGACTGAAGCAAAATGGAAGCACAAGTAGGTGGAAGTTTTGCGGTCCTTGAGTTCATTGTGAGATTTCTATAAAAGTTTTTTTTTGCTCTAACGTGTCCTTCGCCTGCCTGCAGGTTACAGTGCTGTGGTGGCGGAGAGTTCCACAGAATCGGCTCTAAGCACACCGAACCAGTCACAAAGCAGCCAACCCTCATCTCTCAGTTCCTCAACCAGTCAGCCGTAAGTTATTTCTCCTGAAACTTGACACGTTTCTTCTTGTTCTTGTCATGCTGGTTCTTAACTTTCTCGCCATTGTTCCCACCCCACCTTCTGCAGGATGGACAATGGTCCCAGTTTAATCAGCTCCATCACCCTGCCTCCCAGTTCTCCGTCCCCCTCGTTCTCAGACAGCACACCGGGTGGAGGGAGTCTTCTCAACGGGCCCCACTCCTTTTCACAGGCCTCTGAGGGGCTAAAGGTAAGCCATACCAACGAGGTTAAGTTTGAGCATGTAACATTGGCATCTTTAGCTTGGAGCATGGATGAACTTGCAGACTTGAATCAGCTAAAACAGGCTCCATTTGTGGAAGAAAAAACTTCAGAGGCTAAAATTAGTGACTGGGGTCATGCACACAATATATTTTATACAGGAATACCTTATTTAATGGCTCTGCTTTTGTTTACCATACATAAATGATTTCCTTTGTCTGTGAGATATTTTAAACTGTGTTAATGTAAATAGTTATCAGGTCTGATAAGTTGTCTTTTCTTTCTTTCTTTCTTTTTTTTTTTTTTTTAAATGAACCCAACTTATCTGTTAGTTAAGTTGTTTTCATTGTCACTTTGAGCTTCAAGGGTTGTGCAGCAGTAAGCAGTATAATGGGTCAGTTATTGATGTTTACTCTGAAACATTTCAGTGATTATAAGTGAAAAGTTATAGTAAAATATTGAAAAACAAAAAAAAAATATTTGTTTTTGGGAATAAAAATGACCCACACACTGTTGAATCAGCCGTATCACACCAAGAATAATAGGCCATAGTGTCAGCAGGAGCATTACTAGGAGCACTTCCATCAATATTTTCTGATCAGGTCTGTCAGTTCAGCTCAACAGTGACCGCCCACTTTTTAAAGGCTCTGTTTCTGGAAGTGAATTTCCAGAAAAATCTTATATGAAAAAACGTTTAATCTGTGAACCAATCCAATCAGCTACGAGGTGAATTGTTATCATGTTAACACACAGTTGATTTCAAACAGATTTGTTGTTTGTATAGGAGCACACAGCAAGTCTGCTTTGGACGATTACAACATAGTGGCTCATAATCAAATCAGAAATGGAGAATATGAATGATATGATTGATGTAGGAGCTCCTGAGGTCAGAAGATAACCAGCTAACTGAATTGTTTTTGAATTGAGACATTCCTGTCTGTGCTGGAATCCATAGTTTTTGCTGCTGAGTATAAAATTATTAAATTATCCCTGAGTGCCCACAAACCTCTGCTGATCACATTTATAACAAACACACACTTACTGTGTACTTACTCATGTTACTGCCAGAAAACACGCAGATCCTGACTTTTGTCTGTTTGGAGCCTTTCTGCTACAGGTAATAACCCCTATAAGCCTGATATGTGAAATAATTGCCAGAAAATTAAATTCCAAGCATTTTTTAAAATGGAGAGTTTATTGAACAATCTGACAAATTTGTTTAAAAATGTATTCGATTTTACATTTTTAAATTTGTTTCTTAAATTTTTTTAAAAAATTTATTCTCCAATTTAATCTTTTTTTCAGGTGTAAAAAAAAAAAAAAAAAAAAAAAATCACACCGATGCTCTAAAGTCTCAAAAACTCACAAAAAACTGTGTGTATTAAATATGATAGACTAGGTGTTAAGGGGATGAATGCATACATTTAGACAGGCGCTCCTGTCTTTGAGCAGTGCAGCTGACAGAAAAACATCTTGTTCTTAAAAGTTTTATTAGTAGCTGATCTTTATTTAATATGTTGTTTGCTCTTCTAGTATTACTTTCTTCTAATGCTCCCATTCATCGTGCTTCTACTTTTAAGCTCCAGTAACTGTAGGCTGTTCCCAGTTTAATGTGACTTTTAGCCTCTGTGTGTTCACATTAATGGGGCCTTGTTCCCTCCTCAGGCACCTGAGCCTCTCAGCTCTCTGAAGGCGATGGCGGAGAGAGCAGCGCTGGGATCAGGCCTGGATGGCGAGATTTCCAACCTGCATATAACGGATAGAGGTCGAAACGGTCAGACCTTTTTTACCTTTTTTCAGCTCTTTATGATGAATAAGCAGATCACGCTTTTATGCTGCTTGCTGTTTTGTTTTTTTTAAATAATTGTACAGTAAAACATTCTTACACACTGCTCATGGTAACGTAAAGAGTTAAGCCTAAAGTGTAAAAAACTGATTTTTTATTTATTTATTTTTTTTACAAACTAAGTTATTATTTGTCTTTTATGAAGATAACAAACATTAGCTTGTTGCTGCCAGCTGTTTTTGTGAGGCAGGAGGTTTTTATGTGTGACATATTTAAGACATTTCCCTTTGTTCTGGTAACATTTAGTTTTCCTTTTAATGCTAGATTGTTACTGCTTCGTGAACATAATTATGAGTTTTGCTGCCAAAGTGTAGGAAGGAAAGTTCCTGTTTTGCTTCTTTCCAGCTTGGCATTTTTATGCTTCGATTCACAGAGGAGGCAGCCAGAAGTAGAAAAAAATCAGAGAGTTTAGAGCAGTCTGGAGCCTGAGTTATTGGCACATAGGGATTGCTTATCTTAAAACACACACACACATTTTCGTTCATTTGTTATCCAGTTTAGAGTGTCGGGGGTGGAGCCTATCCCCAGGGTCAACTGACCAACATTCATGCTCACACTCACAGTCATGGCCAATCAAAAATCACCCGCTAACATAACATGCAAGTCTGTGGACTGTGGGAAGAAGCCAGAGTACCTGGAAAGAGAGTGTAGAAAGGTCCAAACTTCAGGTCAAGGCCTTTTTTGATTCAAGCTACAACCATGAGGCTAGATTATGTCTGTAATTAGTTTACTGTTGGAATGTTCTTACTCTTATAAAAACAGAGTTGGTACAACTAAAGGAATAACCTTAAAACTTTACCTTCAGTTGCTTGCCCTGTCGTTAAGAGTCACATCTAACCATACCCCACACAGATGATGGGAAGTGAGGCATTGCTATGGCTTCTTGTGTAATTGAAGATAGCCGTTGCTTTTTCTGCATCCTGCAGATATCTTCTCTGGTTCATCTGCAGCACCTGGCACACCTGCCGCGCCTCAGCCGTCCGTGACAGAGGTCAACATCCCCCCATCGCTCGGTGTTTGTCCGCTGGGTCCAACCCCTCTCCCCAAAGACCAGCTCTACCAGCAGGCGATGCAGGAGTCGGCATGGACGCACATGCCCCACCCCTCTGACTCTGAGAGGATCAGGTGAGCCCATCACAATTTCCTTTAGCGTCGGGGGGGGGAAAAAAGATGCACTTTTTTTTCCACAGTAATTTTGCAAATTTACTTTGATTAAATGAAAAATTTGCATTGTGTATATATACTGCTCTGCTAAAAAAATATGTAGGATAGTTTAAAATTTGTCATAAAACCTGATTTTTTCTTTTTTCTTTTTTTAAAGCAAATTTGTTCTTAATCACTAGTTTTATTAAATTAAGAAATAATATAGTCCCCATTAGTCTCCAGAAGGGCAATAAATAAGTTTGTGCTTTAGGGCAAGCATACCTTATGTTTAAGTCAATATCATATAAATGTGCAGTGTTCTGCAGTTTCAAAAAATACTGTGCAAAGGTTTTAGGCAGGTGAGAAAACATGCTGTAAACAACGAATGCTTTCAAAAATGGAAGTGTTACTCATTTATTTTCATCAATTAACAAAATGCAGTGAATGAACAAAAGAGAAATCAAATCAATATTTGGTGTGACCACCCTTTGACTTCAAAACAGAATCGATTCTTGTAGGTTTTTTTGAAGGAACTTGGCTTGCACGTTGTTCCAAACATCTTGGAGAACTTGATATAGGCTTCCTCACATCCTTCTGTCTCTTCATGTAATCCCAGACGCATTCGATAATGTTGAGATCAGGGCTCTGTGGGGGCCATACCATCACTCCCAGTACTTCTTGTTCTTCTTTACGCTGAAGATAGTTCTTAATGACTTTGGCTGTATGTTGGGGTCATCCTGCTGCAGAATACATTTGGGGCCAATAAACAATCATTTATATTTCTGAAAGCATTTTTTCACACCTGCCTAAAACTTTGGTACAGTACTGTATATCCGTGGTTGCACAAATTTTGGGGAAAAGAGCCCTTTGCGTTGCTCTGTGGCTTAAAAGTAAACGCTTTTCTGGTGACTTCATGGGCTCAGTTGCTAGTTTTCAGTTGTAATGAATAATTTATGAAGTTCATTTTTAAAATTTTTACTATTATTAGAGTCAGAAAGGAGAATTTATCCAGGGCATGCTCATTCGGTAATGAAGGGTCACACACCTGCTCGGCATGACCAGTTTCGGGGAGCAACTGGAGGCTTCGCAACGGAACCTCAATAAGCAAAAAGATGAACCTGTTGTACCTTAAAGTGTTTGTGACATCTGTTGACACTAATAGAAAGTTCTGAATATTCACGTGTGGTTTTGGGTAGTGTGGATGGAGTACTTTGTTAGAGCAGAAATGAGCACAGCTGAAGTATGCTTTGATCAGTGGCATTCATTAAAGAGTTTTCTGTTTCTGTCTTAAAGGCAATACCTGATGAGGAATCCATGTCCCACCTTGCCCTTCCATCATCAGGTCCCACCTCATCACTCTGACTCCATAGAGTTCTACCAGAGACTGTCCACAGAAACTCTCTTCTTCATCTTCTATTACCTGGAGGTAAACGCTCTCCATGTAAACTCACACGAATCGGTTTGATTGTTTGAGTTTGTAAACTTGGAGCTTTTTTCTATGATTTGGTTCCTTTTCACACAAAAAAACTCAAAGAAACCTCAGCGCGAACCAAAATGCATCGCGACAAACCATGTGAAAACTTTTAGTCAGCTTATTGGTTAGATGTGGGACGGGAGCAGAATGATTTGCTATATAAGGTGGAAAATTTACAATAATTTTACAGCTATAGTTTTGTTGCCCGTACTGACCGTTTTTGTGATCTGGACATCTATGGTGCACTGCCGCATCGCACAAAAAGTGCACGTGGATAATGAGAAGGACAGAGTTGAATTAAACGGACTAAACACCCTGAATGTCTTTTTTCTGTGATCTGTTAAAGTTTGTGAGCATAATGGTTTTATTGACTTCTCTCTCAGGGTACCAAGGCTCAGTATCTGTCTGCAAAGGCTCTGAAGAAACAGTCCTGGAGGTTTCACACCAAGTACATGATGTGGTTCCAGAGGCACGAGGAGCCCAAGACCATCACCGATGAGTTTGAACAGGTGTGGGTTCATCTCCGCACACCGATTTATGGTCATTGTGGTGTTGATTAAGGTTTTTATTCTTACCACTCTGCTGTTCCCTTAGGGCACTTACATTTACTTTGACTACGAGAAATGGGGCCAGAGAAAGAAGGAGGGGTTCACCTTCGAGTACAGGTACCTGGAAGACAGAGACCTGCAGTGACGGACGGACGGACGGACACAAAAGGACAGAAAAGACAAAATGTGCTGCTGTTGACATTCCGAGACTGAACTCCAAACTGTGGATAGAGATTGTGATGTGTAGTAGAAACCCTCTCCTGAGATTGGAGACTGGTGTCTGTATAGGCTGCATCTCAAATGTGAAGCCCTTGCTCCTCATGTAGTGCTTTGCTTTTGACCAAAGAAAATGCCCCGTGGGTCTGATCAAATGCATCGCGCTGCACAAGCTGGGAGGGTTCTCGTTGGAGATCTGCGTTTGTGCCTGTCTGTGTGCACACTCAGTATGTGGCATTAGGAAAGCCTACCCCATGCATGTTTCTCATGTTTAGTTGTCTTTTTTTTTTTTTCCCCCCGTTTCAACACGATTCTCTGTACCACCTACCCGACATCAGCCTGGAAGCCTTTTGACTTGACACAAAACAGACTTTTGGATTTGATTAAGTAAACTGCCCATCTCGTATTTACTGTAATTTGGTGGTTTAGAATGGGGACGTACAGTGGACATTTAGTCATGGTGTGTAGGAATGGCTTCTTTTAAGATCCTACAATGCCTGTTAAATATGGTCACTATTGAAGATAGTGAGCGGTTATCAATAGTTTTATTGATATTGTCTTGGTCGATTTAAAACGCTGATTGAGAGTGACCACAGGGCCTCTCCCTGTGACAGGGAAAGAGTCCTTATTGGACATGGATTAAATTGCTATGCAATTGAACTGGTCTCTGACTCCCTCTCTTTACAAATAAAATGTTTTTAAGTTAACGTGTCAAGGAAAATGCATTATTATTGCGCCTTCATGTTTGTGACAAATTAATAAACTTGTAAACAACTCTTAAAGATAGGATTTGAGACATTAATCTACTTGATGTTTAATTTTCCCTCAGTGTGAAAAGGCCATGTTGAGCAGAGGGAAATGTACCTACACCCAGGTCACCTCTCATTTCCTCAAAAGTACACACAGCATTAGATAATAAATCTGGGTTTGGTTGGGTCAACTTCCCAGCTTTAGCCAAGGTTTTATTCTGTTGTTACTTTATCCCAGACTTCACTGAGTTCAGTTTACCACCTGATATTTCAGTGAAAGCCCTATACAGTGAATGTGCACTGACTAAACTGTTTACATGTAGAGTTGAAACAGAAATCCTAAAATTCAGGTGGTAAATTTAACTCGTGGGTTGAGTAGAAAGTGTCTCGTCTGCCGTGGTTGTTCCATTGTGTTAGCCCGAAGAACAGTAAGATTTAATCTGGGATGGGACGCATCCTACCTTTTCCTGGCAGTTTTGAATGAGGGAGAGTGTTAAAACCGAATCAGTTTTCCATTTAAGCAACCATGAAGAGTTCTGTACCACAGGTTATGTTGTGTGTGATTCGTTTTCAGGCTTTTTTTTGTGGGAGGGAAAAGAGGGGGATGAGCATGTGGGAGGGGAAAAAAACAAGGAAAATGCAGCAACGTTCTGAGAGATTTGCCTTTTATAGATTCTATTTTTTGGGCTTTTAAGGTTTACAGAAAGGTCAGTGAAACTGCTAAAATGTGAATTTCAACACATATTTACAATTTTTCTCATCACAGTTCTGCATGGGAGATGTCATAAATGGGGTTATAACAGGATTGTAAAATTTCAATAAATACTTTTAAGAAATTATCCATCAGTGTGTGGCGTAAAGTCCTGTCATTCCTACATGGAATATGGATCCACATATTTTCCATCACCTTTAATTTGTTTTGTTTTTTGGTGTCCCAAGAAATACCAGATGACATAAGGAAAATAATATTAAGATCTGCTGCGTTTAGCTTCACTTACAGTAAGCACACCTGACATGCACCTGCCCATCAAAGTAACTACACATTACCTGCAGATTTAAATAACTGTCATAGTGCTGTTTGGTAGCTACACAAAGAAAAAACCTAAATTAACCTGTAAAATGATGCAACCTTGTTGCATCTGCTTTCCTCACAAAGCAAAGTCTGTTCTGTTGCTGACCGTGTCCCTTTATGACACAGCGATGGGTACACTGTGGTCATGGCATGTTAACCTGCTTCCAGTAGGTTACGGACATTTGACAAAGCTCAGACGATCATCATAGTCACCTTTGAAATGTGGTGAAACATGAGATTTAGATCATTAGCTGATAACTACAGCACCTGTGTGATCGTTTCCATCACCTTGTTGAATCAGATCCATAAAAATGTAAACTAGTTCTGATGACAAAAGAGTCCAACCCAGTACTAGCAAGTTCCTAATAAAGTGACCGTGGGGATTTTATCTTATTCGTAGCAGCTTTACTTTCAGTAAAAATAAACTCTGTATTAACTCAAAATTCAACATAATTAGTTCAGTTTCACTCAAAATCGAAGATCAAAACAAGCAGGTATAAATTCAAATGTCACAGAGGAGGCTCCTGTTTCTTGTTTTTAGAAAGAACACATACCTACAAAGTGAACTCTATATTTTATTTAGATGGGGAAAAAAAACCAAAAAAAAAAACCCTTAAGTCGAAACAAGTTTAAAAAAAAAAAAATAAAAAATAACACGAGGTGAGCCAAATTTTAAAATATACTTTCACAACTGTGCAACTGTCCATGTGCAGGGCGTCCGTATGTCTTCACATCTTAGCTTCCTTCTTGACTTTGAGGAACTCTGCCATGTTAGAGAAATATTTCTGGTTAGCTTCTGCCACCTTCTTCTCTGCAGCCTGCGGGTTCACGATCTCCAGCCCCTGCAGAAGGAAACAATAACAGATTTAAAAACAAACAAAAAAACAAAACAAAACCCCAAACTCTCTGGCAGGTCTTTAGTTAATGAGTCCGCTTCTTTTTACCTGGAGAGGTGTGAATGCTACGCTGGAGCTGGTTCCTGAAGAACGATCTCTGACTGTGGACTTTCCTCCATATGTCATGCTCTGCTTCTGCAACGTCCTCTGTGGACAAAAGCCAAAATGTTAGAGATGATGTAGATACAAACACCAGCAGGAGAGAAGAGCGCATTTACCTGCAGGGATTTGGAGATCCTGGCTTTGGTGGCCTCGTTGACCTGAGCCTGCCTGACTCTGCCGCTGCCGCTCTTCCCCAGCTGACCCAGACTGAAGCCCAGATCCTCCTGATACGCATCATCTTCAATCTGCAACACAACACAGGAGAAACTATTAACTGGAGCAGGATTACCTTGTAATATAATTAACCATCGAAATATCAATGAAGTCCATGCCTGGATTACAGAACACTCCCCAACAGGGGTTAATATAACAATGAACCAATTTAATTTGCTTTACTGTAAGAGTTCTCTCAAATTTATATCCATTATGAATCAAAGGACTTTACTTTCTTTATTAGCAAAATATTCAATACGTTTTAGACTTTTTCAAATGTGAAGTTCTTTTTAAAGGACTGGATTTCATACTTGTTAGGACCGTTTTTAAACAGTGGTTTAAGGTAACGAAGACACATTCATAACAGCCAAGTCTCCATCCACAGAGAGCAATAAGCAGCTCAGAAACTGCACATTTATTAACAGACCAGAGTAGAAACTGTTTGTACTGCAGTAAAATCATCTTGCTGAAGCTCCTTCAGAGTGTTGGGGGAAGTCTCGGTGAGTACAAAATAAAATAAAAATAGCTTGTCTTGTTGGGTGCTTGAAAAGAAAGGAACTGGACCTCCTTAAGTTTGTGAAGATGTTCTCAACCAAGAGACTTCTTCAGCTCTAAAACAGAACAGCTGTCTCAGGTTTTTATGGTGGCTTCTATTTGAGTTGGAATTTTCAACTGGAATAACCCCTTCTCGTCGGACTTCCAACTCAGAAATTCAGAGCAGCCCCATCAGTCACAACTGCACAATCCAAGATGGCAGCAGTGAATGTAAACAGTCATAAAACATGTAACCTGTACAGCCACTGTTGTGTACATCATGTCATCTGTTTGTTGTTTGGTTTCTCCTATGAAGTACAGCGACCTTCTTTTCAGGGACTACCATGACCTGGATAACTGAGAACCTACGCATCATCCTGTTACACTGGCTCTGCTGCACAAAGCTGGTGCGAGCCAAAAGTGAGGCTGCTTTGAGTCGTCATTGATCCCAGGTCTGAAATTACTAAAAGCTTTCAGTTGCTTTCTTATTCATTAGGGATCGCCCATAGCAGCAGTCTCCTCTTTTGCTTATTAGGCAAATGTGTAAACCCCTACATTACTACTAACCAGAGGAATAGAAGAGATTCCTCCTGCATGTCTTCATATTTAGTAACATGTCTATATTACTATATTATTATTTTTTGTATTAACTATTTGTACGGTTTTCCTTCTGTCTTCATTAAAAGCATCTTTGAATAAAAGAAAAGAATGCTAAATGAATTATGGATCATAGTCAGACATCAATAATGAAACATGAAATATCACTGGATTAAAAACAAATCTTAAAAACAGGAGCGGAGAAAATATGTACTGACCTCTGCAAAGGTCATCCTGTTGGCATGTTTTCTGATCTCAGTCAGCCCGAGACGCTCTTTCATCTTTCGGTACCTGCAGGAAAAGAGCAGCGGAGCTTGGTTATGCCATTCACTGGATATTTATAGTCGTTGGTGGTAGTCTAAACTTGGCTATGAAAGTTACGTAAGCTTCTTGCAGGTTTCCAGGATGCTGATCTGTGTCATGCCTTGTTCTGTTTCTGCTGAATTTTTAAACTTTTTTCAAATAAATGTTAGATCAGTTTAATCTCAGTAACCTTCTCCCTCTTAAAAGATTCCAATAATAATCAATTTCCATCTCCAGACTGCAATCCTCTTTAGCAGTCTATTCTGGCAGGCCCGTTTCAGGTAGCTGACAGATTGTTTACCTCCTTCCTCCTCTCTTCTTCCTCTGTCCATCCAGCGGGGCTGGCAGTGGTTTGACTTGCTTCACGGGTGGAGGCTCCTGCCATTTATCAAACTTCCTTTCTATTTCTTCTTTTAGATCATAGCCAACCTGCAAACAGTGACAAATATTTTTAAGCCAAATGAAACAAAAATCAACTTGATTATTTCCTCAGTTGCAAATAATTTTGCATGTAAATATGAAAAATCCAACCAAATATACATCAACAGACAAGAGAAATCATAATCTCTGTATCTGCTGGTACATTTATTCTTGCTCTAAATGGTAAATGGCCTGTATTTGTATAGCGCCTTACTAGTCCCTAAGGACCCCAAAGCGCTTTACATATCCAGTCATCCACCCATTCACACACAGGTGATGGCAAGCTACATTGTAGCCACAGCCACCCTGGGGCGCACTGACAGAGGCGAGGCTGCCGGACACTGGCGCCACCGGGCCCTCTGACCACCACCAGTAGGCAACGGGTGAAGTGTCTTGCCCAAGGACACAACGACCAAGACTGTCCAAGCCGGGGCTCGAACCGGCAACCTTCCGATTACAAGGCGAACTCCCAAATCTTGAGCCACGATCGCCCTGCTCTAATACACAAGGCATTTATAAAACTTAGGTGTTCCTTTAAGAGACTCACCTTGCCATCTGAACTCTCGTGGAAACTGTCCACTCTTGCGGCCAGAGTGCATTTTGAAGCCACCAGACGAGCTGCCTTCCTCCTGAGATCCTGAAGGAGGAAAGGACACTGTTAACTGTCACGCTGAACAGAATGCATTCATGCAGTTTATGCTCATATATTCACTGACAGGTGGCAATGACTGCACAACATCGCAGTGATAGATGAAGCCGGTGTGAGGGAGCAGAGAGGTGCTGCTGAAGCCAGAGAGGGTTCTCCTCTGCGCTCCCAGCAGCATCAGGTTACAGGCTGGCATCTTTGACAGGTTAGTGAGGCCTCCGGCGATACCTGCATCCACAGGAGAGACCGGCCAGTCACCGAAACAATCCTCAGTGAAGATGATGTACATTTGTAAACACTGTGCAGTCAGTAGATTTCTCTCACCCATGATCTTTGCTGCTGTTGATGCTCCAACAATGATGGACAGGTTTGGAGCAATGAAGGACATTCTGGATTCTACATATTCATAAATCCTGTGTTTAGACTGGTTCAGCTCCAGGGCCATGTCGCACGCCTCCTCCAGCTGCTTCAGTTCATCCTCACTCAGCAACGACCTGAAGGCACAAGTGGCACAGTCGCCGTTCAGTTACAGTAATAACCAAAAATACATAACAACACAAACTCTTTCCTCCTCGAAGCTCTACTATCGATAACCCTTGTTTCTCTTGTCAACTTCGGCAAGACAAGGTGTGCATCAGAAATCAGTGAGGGTGATCTCTGCCTATACAGCTTACTCGGGCTACTCTTTGTATGAGCAATCACACAAATTCATTATTCTTATAGCTTGAAACACTGAAATTTACAGACCTAATGAAATTCAAAAGAGCAGAAATGTAGTTTTCAAAGGAAAGGTCACTTTGAAAACAGGAAGTATTCAAAGTAACTTTTTTAAGACTGAAGGAAGTTTTAATTTTGCAACTGTTCAAATATAAATCACTTCAAAATGAGGTATAAAAGTTATGGCATTTATGAGACTCAAAGAAGAAGACTGTGTTTAGTTTGTGTTTCAGACCTATTCAGATTTTACAATTAATATTCCAAAATTGGAAGTACATGGCTTTTATCCAATTGTAAAAATAAGATATGATGATAATAATTTTAATTTTATGTAGCATATATATTCTGTTTTTAGAAATGTGTATTCTTATTACTGAGGTTTATATCAATAGGGAAGCTGGATAAATATAAACTGATAACTTATGGAGAAGGGGTATGATTGTGCACTTCTTCTCGATATGTAATAGTAAGAATGATACTGAGTGCATTTAGTTATTATTTAAAAATAACCTGTTAATGATTTTTATTCTAATAGAAAAAAAAAAATGAACGTCTTATTGATGCTTTGTAACTTAACTTAGTTTCCCCATCCCTTTCCTATGAGCTACTGTCACTGATTATTATAAAATAACTGCTTAACACTTCAGTTTTGAGATGCACTGATTACAATTTCCTTGACCTATTCCAGTTTTCTTTAAGTGAAGAAAACTGGAATAAAACTGCAATCAACACAGCAAGAAGGTTCTGGGTCTTTCATGCTGTCTTGGTCTGTGTGGGTTCTCTTTAGGCTTCCCCCCACAGTCCAAAAACATGCATTCATGGTTGTGATTTTAAATTGACCATAGGTAGGAATATGAGTGTGAACATGACCAGGAATGTGAACAGTTGCCCATCTGTGTGTTAGCCCTGTGACCTGTGCTCGGTGTACCCTGCCTCTCCCCATTAAGCTGGGATAGGCTCCAGCCCCCCAGCGTTAGCAACCCCCTAGTTTTTCATTTCCAGTAAGTGATTTAAGGTGATTCTAGCAGGAAGTGTTCACAGTGAACTACATGAAACTCTTCTGGTGAGACGGGGCCTTTAAATCTTATAAACTTACCCCTGTGTGGTTGAGGCTGTGACACTGACAACCATAATGGTGGCGTTGGTAAGGATTTGCTGCAGCGTCTCATTGTTTTTGCATTTCTCCAGATTGTTTCCCAGCTCCTAGACACAAACCACAAAAAAGAAGAAAAATTAGGGGAGAAAACATCATGGTCAAACAAACTACAAGAAACAATTTTTTTAACACGTTTGCTTGCAGTTAAACAGAGAAATTTGAAAGCCGAAATTGGAAAATTTTAACTGCAACATAATTTTCAATCTGTGCAGTTTTAAACTCTTTAATCACGTCAGTTTTGTTAAAAATAGAAATCCTAAATCTAACTAAAAAACAGAAACAGTCAACTCGGAGCTTCTTCTTTTTTTGAATGAATACATAGTTTAGCTCACCTTGACAGTACGGATGTAATCCAAAGAATCCGGCACCAGAGACTCCAGCTCTGGAAACCTCTTGGAGTATTTGTCCCTGGTAAACTTGTGGATGATATCTGGAAACAGATCAGAAACACAGAGGACATCTCAGGTTATAAGGAAGAGAGCGAAATCTTAAAACATAGCATTATGGATCACCAGAGAGAAGAAGCCAACTCACTGAGCTCGTTGTCGATCTCCACTGTGAGGTTATTAGCTGCGACTATCAGTCTGTACTCTGGGTCGGCCTCGACTGGGCCTGAGACTGAAAGCAAACACACAAAAAATAATAACAACTCCATGACGACTGTGGGTTGCCATAAAGTTCAAATGAAATGTGTTTACTAGGGGTGGGGGGGAAAATCGATACTGTGTAGTATCGTGATATTTTGTTTGCTAATAATGTATCGATACAGGGACAGCAGAAATCGATATTTTGTTACAAAAAAGGTTTTTGTGGACTGGAACATGCTCTGACTTCAGAGCATGTTGATCAGCTCCTTTTTCTGAGCAAGAATCCTGACATTCCTTCACTGTCCAAATGTATTTAGCTTTTTTAGCAATAAACATGACAGTTTACTTATTTTAATTTAAGACATGTTTTATTCTAATTAAGTTTAAAACCTTTTTATTTAATGTAAAATTATATTTTGTTTTAATTTACTTTCAAATTCTTCAGTTGCTGAAGGGGCTGCATAGTTTTCATAAATTGCATAGTTCAGAATAGCTATAATTGTACCAGATGGTTGCATTCAGTTAAGTTGGGCTAGACTGTAATACAAACCGTTCAGGTTTGTCAACAATAAAACTGACTGAAATGAGAGAAAGACTGAGTGCGAGACTTTGTTATTAGATAAAATGAATATTGATAAAGTTTACCTTTATGTACAGAATCTGAATATCGCAAAATATTTTTAAAAAATTGCAATAATATCGTATCGTGCGTTAAGTATTGTGATAATATCGTATCGTGGGATGTATGGTGATTCCCACCTCTAGTGTTTACAGAGTAAAACAGAGAAATGAATGGAAACTGATAGTGAGAAGAGCCTTAAATAATAATAACAACACTCACCCTCTGAGTTCTTACGCTGCTTCCCAATATATTCAGAAATTTTGTCCATTATCTCTGAAAACTATAAAACACACAAGAGTCACTCTGGGAAGAACAGAGCAGACATTTTACTGCTAATCTCAACATGTGTAAAGCTCTTGTATGTTACAACTCACCTGTTTGCTATTGCGAAGCTTTGCAATAGACGCAACGCTCTCAGCTTTACTGTAGTCCACCTCCATCTCCTCTGGGATGTCTTCCAGCCCTCCGTCTGCACTTCCCTGGTTCGGCTCTCCATCGCTGTCCCTCTCTTCTTCTGGGTACAGTCCATCCTCTCCCTCATCTCCGGCCTCCTCCAGATCAGCCAGGAGCTCATCTGCCAGAGACATCTGCAATCGATGGAAAAACTGTGAGGACAGGCAAAGCCAACTAGGATCAGTTTGCCACAGGGTACATGAGGTTGTCACTGAGTTTGGTGGGGTATATGTTCTTTATTTGCTGCTGTTGATGTAACTCTGAATTTATTTTTTATTAATGATCTGGTTACATAACTTGAGGATCCCATTTTGACTGTTTTCTAAGGGCTTATAAAGCAATCACTGCAGACGCACGACCAGCAACTAAAACAATATTCTTATTCTTAAATTCTTATAAAAAAAAGCACGTCTCTAATATCCCCTTACTTAATAATATTATTTGAGCACTAGATACTTAACACTAGTTTTACTCATTTATCAAACAATACAAATACAAATCAAATACAAAAAGCGTGTCAACACAAAAACTTATGGACCTCACTGCGTTATCAAGCCTGAAAGAAATCCATCTGTAGACATATTTTTGTGTTTCTGACAAAGAAGCTCTTCTCAGACTCGTTTGAGATACAATCGTGGCCGTGTTCAGTTGCTCACACGCTATCACCGCCTCATAAAAACTGCGAAGTATTAAGTCTGCTTCCATCTTTGGGTTTTCGCTGGCTGTGTTTGGAGTTAACCAATGTTAGCTAGCTAGCATTATCGAACGTTGGTCCGACGTTACTGAGCGATTTCTCAGTAACTTTGACATACCTCAGAGTTTTAGAGTCCTACTGGTTTAAGAAAAAATTAAAGACGTCCAATGCAGGTTTCAGTCGCTTTGAATAGAAATACAAAATGATTTGTCCCTCTGTTTTCTTGAGTGTTTGCAATCCGGTTGTGCGGCGCAGATGTACCGCTGGTCGCAGATTAAATACGTACATTCGCAAAGCTTTCTGGGAAACTGTGTCAGTACACTTCACAATCACAGAGGGTGTTTTTTTGTTTTGCCTTTTGCCACAGGTTTGATTATCTATCTATCTATCTATCTATCTATCTATCTATCTATCTGTGAAATATATACAATACACACATAAACTCGGTGTACAGTACAGTGAAAATATGGATTAAGATCTGTTTGAATGCTAAATACGATGGTCTAAGTTGATCTGAATGTGTAATTAGCAAATATAGGTACTGGTGAATACTAATGATGAGTTTTATTTATTTATTACAATATGCTTTTGGGTGTAACTGCAAATGTAAAATTAACCACTTAAAGTAGTTTTTGTCATGTTTTTCATAAGTATAATTTTAATTAACGTATCCTCACACACACCTACCTCCGCTTTTACAACCTAGGGATAATTTAGTGGAAGCTAGGAAAAAAATGTTAGCATATTGAGTTAGTCTCACAACAACACTAACCTTAATGTGGAGTTACTAAGTCAAAATTTCAAGATACCTAACCCAAAATGCTGATTTAAGGACATCAAAAATATACATAAATAAAATAATAATAATAATGATAATAAGCAGCAGAAAAAAACTTCCATGTTTCCCAGCTTCACCTTTGCTGAGAGGTGACATTTTTATATTGTATCTACCTAGATTATGGAGTTGGGGTCATGGCTGTGCTGGCTGACATGTTTTCCCAGCACAGACAGCTGGAGCAATCCATCTAATTTTCACTAACTGTATCTGTGATGTCAGTGCCTTCTGAAGCATTGTTAATTGATTTACAATATAGAACTTGCTCTTACGGCCCATACGTGTCTAAGAAAAATTTCTAGTATTTCAATAGTTTGTAACTTAGCCCTCATTGACAGGCATGTATCTGGATATGAGTGCAACTTTTTTTGGTCATGAATGAAATAAAAGCAACAATCGAGCTTATTTATACGACACAGTTCAAATGAGAGGTTCACATTTCATAGTTTTTATTTCCCCCTTGTTTATACATTGCCCCCTGAAAACCATTCTTTAAACAATACAAGTTTAAACCAACATTTAAACAGACTAAACAAATTGACTAGTTGGATCTCGACTGCATGATGGACTGTTATTAGTAGAAAATGGAATAAATTAACAGATACACAAACAAATGGGAGTTATTTACTAATGAAAGGCTTCAATTTTTCATGCTAAGCTACATTAACTGTCATTAATTAAGATAAAAGAATGACGAGACAGCTAAAAATTCATAGACATCGGAAAATAATGAAACATTACAGGACGTTGTTCCATACATATTGGCATATATTAACAAGTAAAATTATACAAAATACTTTTTTTTGTTTAGCAATTAAGACGTTTGGGAAAATATTTTTGATTTATTTGTTATGAAGATCTTGGAGAAGTTATAGATCTAGATGCATTTCTGTCCCAAACAAATTATAGTTAAGTTCATATATGCAATTGCACCAACGCAAATAAATACATAACTTAATAGATTAAATAAATAATTAAGATATTGCATGGAAACTGACTTTACATAAATAAGTAAAATAACATAGAAATAAATATAGAAATTAAAGCTTTTCAGAAATAAAAGTAAAAATAAACTGCTTGTTTCATTTTTCGTGCAGTCTAAGAATACATCTAAAAGTAAACAGCTCTAAAATGATACTGTATACACTTGTATTATGATGTTTGTACAAATGCTGAGGAGTATTGTCAAATACAGGAGTCAAGCAATTTCTGTTTCAAACTGCTGCTTACAAGAACAACTGACTGACTGCAATGAAAAATGTCCTTAATAAAGAGAGGACCGGGATCCAAGCGTTTACATAGACAGACGAATGACTAAAGAAAGTGCATTCCCCGCACTCCCAGGGCAAAACAAAACAAAGCAGAAAAAGAGAAGGTAAGCTGGTACACAGCAAGACTCCCACTGCATAGCTGTCGAATCTGTTTCAGATTTTACAAAGCTCCCGGCTCCTCTTCGCCTAGCATATGCTGCCTTTTCCAAAGATTTCTGCAGCCAAAGGCTATGTATAATCTCTGTAAACAGTAGCAGGCCGGAGCTCAGCAACCCCCAGTCGTACAAAATCCCGTCACTAGTAAAACCTGGAATGTTTCCAGCTTTTAGAATCGAAGTCTCTTCTTTCAGTTGCCTCTTCAATAAAAAAATATCCTCTGGGCGAATGGCTGGTTGTTGGGTTAATTCACGGGCCAGTCCGAGAGGGTTGAGCTCTAAAGTGTTTCCAGGATGATGTGCAACATCACACCAGGTGTGGGTCGTCAGCCGGGCTGACAGTGAAGCGCGATGAAGTCACTGAATTTACCCCGACAGGCGACCTTGGTTTGACTGATAAATCCTCTTTCCTTTTCGATTCTTTGCTTTTTGGCCCTAAAAGAGACAAAAAACAACATTAGCATCACGACTGTGCTGGTATTAAAACCAGAACAAGTGCACCAGGCATATGTATGGAAGCCCAAAAGGGACAGGATGTTCCCAGACAATAAGCATGTGTTTGACTGTAAGGGAAAGTTAAAGGAAAGTCTTTTTATTGGAATTAAACCAAAACATTAACCCGGTTCACAATCACAACTGAAACAATTACTGATCGTTTGTTAGCTCCATTGCACAACAAATCAGAATCCACTAAGAAGTCAAAGAAGTTTGCAAACTGTCAAACTTGGAGGACTAGAACTACCTAATTCTGCCATAAAAAGCAATGAAAATATTGCTTTTTATGGCAGATTCGGAAGGACCACAGGACCACTCCCTCCATCATCACAACTAATAAGATCCTCATTATCATCATCATCTAACAGGATACAAGCGATATGAAGCATGTCTGACAAAGCGATGTTTCAAGCTACCACTTCGTTTATTCTCAAGAGGTGGTGCTGGTCGTCTACCAATCAAGGATCAATCCCTGGCTCCTCTTGTGCCATGTGTCAAAGCATCCTTGGACAAGACACTGAACCCTGAGTTGCCCCCAGTGCATTGATGTGAGTGTGTGAATGTATAAGGTATAAACAGGCTGTTTGAATGAGACTTGCTTTGAGTGCTCAAACGTGAGTAGAAGGTGCTCGAAGTACCAATCCATTTACCACCAAGTTCTGTCTTTGTCGTTTTGTGCATCAACTTTGAGAATCTGATATTATCAATATCATTCAGTACATCAGGGCGAGCTTTACCTGCTTGAAGGTTATGCTGAGAAAAAGTACCTGTAAAATTACCAGTGTGACCTTGAGGAGAAGAATGATGATCCATCTGTGACTGGGACACATGTTTACTCACTTATAAGATGCACAAGAAAAAAACAGTACCAAGCACAGGGGAGAAAATCAGCTGATAATCTATATCTTAATAGATATAGATTATCAGTCAACAACCACACTGAGGCGACACAGTCTTAGCTTAAAATAACTCAAAAGTAACACGGACCTCTTTCAAAACTTTGAAGTCTTGAAAGGCCTGAAAGATCATTAAGGAATCTAATTTTGCCTTTTCTGTATGTGACACAACTCGAAAGGAAACTCTGAGCCCCAACTTTCATTAGTCTGTGAAAAAGGGCGTTGAGTGCATGAGATGGAGAGTGGAAAGTAGCGAGAGCAGCTGAAAATGTGCAGAGAAAAATGACTCGGGCTTGCATTGTTGAGCGCGGGATTAACATCCCTGCTCAGTTCAACATGTCACAGCATCCCGGGACATAATTATAGAAGATTAACTCTGGCTCCATATTTGCAGAGGAGAGGGCTGAACTGAGGTTTTCCATTTTAGCTGGGAATGTGCTAGTGGCTGTCACATTTTGTTACATCATTAGGCAGCTCAAGGAGGAGACTGAATCCCTGTGTAAGAAGCAGCAGACATTGATGCACGTAGAGTCCAACAAGCCAGCAGTTATGGTAACAGCTGTGTGGTGCGCTGCACTGACAGCTAACATCAGCATCGGTAATTATTAGTTTTGTATTTTCTCTTTAGCTTTCATTTTATGTCGTTTAGAGGTTGTTGTTTTTTTGCCAGAGTGAGCTTGCTTGTTTAAGTTTAGTTTTTATTAGTTCCAGCATTAGTTTTAGTCTTTCTTATTATTATTATTATTATTATTGTATTTATACCAAGTTCCAGAGGCAAGATTTAGGAAAGTCAGTACAGATAATACAATATAAATATTTTTTGAAAGCAGCTTACAAAAAAGCCTCACCAGGCAGTGTGTAATAACAAACTTTGCCAAAGTTACAAATGGCAAAATTAAGACAATTTCCTCTATAATTTTTTTAAATTTAGTTAGTTTTCCAAGTTCACAAAATTGTTTGACTTAATTGTTTTTTTTTTCATATCTAGTTCCAGTTTTTATCTTTAGGTTTAGTTAGCTATAATAAACTTGACCAGCATAAGCAACAAACACCCTACAGAACAGCTGAGGCTTTTTATAAATATTCAGTCATCGAATTAATTAATTAATTAATTTAAAGAAATAAACATTTTCTGGGAACGCAAATGTGAGTATGAACAGAGGCTCACATTTAAACTAACATAGTATTACTTCTTCCAGTGTTCCAGTACACTTTCCTAGGATAAGTGGTCATAATGGACCTGGGTGTGTTTGGGAGGTGACTGATTCACCTCTGAAGAAACTGACAAGCTCATATTATAAGTTGGCTCTGTGTTGAACACATTTGATGTTTTTTACTGATTGGTTAGATGCTGCCAGCCAGCTAGATCAGAAAGCACTGCTGACACTAAGGACAACAGCAGTTGCAAACTGCAGTGCAACCAAAATTATTGTCAGTATGTGCAGTCCATTCAAAATCTGCTTTTATATCTTTGAGCAACAATAGCATACACGTTTTGTTAAATTATGTGGGAAAACTTAATGTAAGGAAAACTTTGTCATTTTAGCATTTGGGATCAGTGGCTGGTCAAAACAAGCTATAGCATAAAAAATGACTTATTTTTTGATACTTCATTTTAATACTAGGATCATCTTTTAGCCATGAATGTCCTATAACCCCTTTTACTGTCATGTAAATCCCCAATAAACTTCAGATTTATTTAAGTACCATTTGCTCTGAATAATATCTCTGGATGTACACATGAGCTCCGATTAGGCTTCAAGTGTTGCTCCTCTGCTCTAATCGTCTTCTCACAATTAGACCTGAGACATGTTGACCTACAGGACAACACTGCTACTGCAACTTAAAATTGACCTTCTTTATTCTGCATCTCGTCATGACTGAAAGAAAATGATTAACTTACCATGCAAATCCAACTTGGTGCTTTTGATAGACACCGCAGTTGGAGTTGTGGGAGTTGAATTGCTCAACTCATTAGTTGGAGTTTCCTGTTGGGATGAAAGAAATAGTCAGGTTTATTCCAAAAGAACCCGTCATAAAAAAGTGAACGAATAAAGGAGACGTACCTGATCAAAAAGATAGATTGTGACATCATCAAAAAAGGACACATTTCTTCCTCTGTCCTTCTCTCTGTCCATTGGCTCCTTGGGTGATTTCAGCAGACTGCGGAGCCCAACACGTTTGTCCACGTCCGTTTCTGTGACTACAATCACCCTCCGGGAGCTTTCGTCCTCCTGCTCATCCTCCTCCTCCTCATCGGGGTCGCTCCCAGACGAAAGACCTCTTCGTCTTCCAATCCGGTTTCCGATGGCCCCGTCTCCAAATCCTCCTTTTCCAGTAGTGGTGAGGGGAAGACTCAGAGCAAGAGGTGGGAGGGTGAGCGAGAGGCGAGCTAGCTTTGCTATCAAAGCGAGAGCAGAAAAGAAATGTTAGAAGCAAACCTACTCACAAATTTGATTACAAAAGCAATGAAGTAAATATCTGCCAAAGTTAGCACAAATATTCTATTTGAAGTAGAGAAAATTAAATTCTGTAAAATAAGACTGACGTATCACATCTAGATTTATTTAATCTGTTAACCTATTAGTCTGAAAATGCCCACAATTTTTTATCTGGGAGAAGGTTTGGATCTGTGGGGTTAAAAGAAGTGGAAGCCCAAATCAAAGGAGAAGAAAACAAATAAAAAGGCTTAGAGAGGTGTACTTAGCTTAGACAGTCAAAAATTACTTGTATGCTAAATGTTTTTCAGCGATATCCCAGTATAATCAGGGATAATTGATAAGTACTTGTAAAACGTGGAAGACGCTGATACCTTTCATCGCTTGGTTTGCAGTAAGCTGAGGTAATGGGACCTCAGGTTGTTCGATCACAGTGAGCGGCTCAGCTTTAGGTTCATCAGACTCGATGGGGGGCTCAATGGCAGGGACAGCTTCCTGCTCCTCTTGACTGAAGGAAGGAAGGAAGAACGAAAGAAAGAGGAATATTTCACCAGAATATTAATAATAAAACAACAGTTCATCTTGTCACGTCCATCTAGTTGAATTAAATCTTGTCTTTGAGTTTACTTGAACTGAAAACAGTAAAAATACAAAACAAGTAATTTGAACTCTGTGTGAATATATTTTATTGGATCTATTTCCTCCAGAAATACAGGATGCATCAAACAGAATAATCTGAAGCCAGTGTTTTAATTCTGCAGCATCCATACCTCTCATCCTCTCTTTGTTCTTTCACAGTGACTAGATCACCGCTGCTCCCTGTGACTTCCTCCCCCCATGTCCGGAGCATGGCGGTGTCTTTAACAGTCGTCCCCCAAAGCACATTTGTCTTCACATTTTCACTGAGTGAGAACTGCAGCCTCTCCTCACACACCTGGAGCAACAAAGCAAAGCAGTAAAGAGCACGAGCAAACTCAAGGAGCACCGCTCACACGCACAGCAAACCACAAGAAATCATGCTGACCTGCATCATGAGGCCGTTTTTGGTTGTCATCTTGTTCAGAGACCGCTGGTCCTTGACATCAGAAATTTGACCCGGTGATCTCTGTCCGTCGCTCCTCTCGTCCTGAGGCGGCAGACTGTTCTGGGAATCCAGGATCGTCGGTTGTACAGATTCCAGTTTGTCAGAGTCATCAGACATCTCGTCCTCCTTTAAATCCACCCTGCTACCCTCGGGTATAGAGGAGTCGCATGTCTTGCTGACTGTATGACCGTCACCACTGCTAACTTTGTGATCAGGTGCTTTCTTTAAAGACTCCAGAAGCTCCAGGTTGCCCAAGAAAAGGTCCCCCAGAGTTTCCTCTTCATCGCCAGATATGTAGCACAGTTGTTCCAGTTTTTCAAAGTCCTCCAGAGGCTCCTCATCCAAGTCCTTCCACTCAGAAATCAACAGCTGTGGGAGGTTGTTCAGGGGACCATGAGGTGCAGAAGGCATTATGGGGGATGATTTCTGGGGCAGGTTATTATGACCATCCTTGCTTTCTATGCTGGATGTCAGGTTGCTCTCATCGCTCAGTGTTATATGCACAGAGGGGAGGGTGAGATTGGCAGAGATCCCTTTACTTTGAGTTGTAGCAGGTGGCAATTCTTGCAGAGGTGTCTCTGGAACATCTGTGTTGTATGCTGCGGAAATAAGCTGCTCTGTCTCAGTACTGGTAATAAAGTCTTCTAGATTAATGTGACTAATAAAGTCCTCTCCCTCTATGACGGATGGCGGTGGACTAGGAAAAGAGTCGTCTAAACTCTCCAGTTTATCATCTTGCATATCAAGGTCTATGCTCGGTGGAGGACTCGGAAAATCTACTGAGCTGAAATTGTCAATCTCTTGTGGATATGACTGATCTATCTCCTCCTTTGCATCAAGATCACTGGTATTAGCTGGCAGGGGCACATCTCTGTAATCCTCTTCCACTTTTATAGGGTTTATTCCTTCTTCTATGTATTGCCTGGCAAAACACGGTCTCGTTTCTGCTTCCGAATTGAAGCCCAATTTAAAATTTTCCAGTTCTGAAAACGTCACATGAGGAGCTTCGGCGATGCAGATGGTTATATCTGAGCTTTTGGTTTCCAAAGTGTGGCTGAAACAGTTTTCTAAATTGGAGCCTGCCTCTCTGTCAGCGTGCACAGCCGACATCGCCTCCTCCACTCTGTTACAGAGTTGATTCTGGGGCCATGTGTTAAAATCTTGATTTTGTGCCGTCTCTGTGGAGTCTAGCCGACCCTCCCTGTCCCTGGCTGCCTCTGTGCATGATGCATTCTGCCTCTGTCCTTCCTCCAAGGTCTCTTCCTCTGGTATTTCTATATTCTCTACTTCCACATGCAAAATGTCACTTTTTATGTCTTTCTTAATGCTGACAATTTCCCCCAGGTTCTCAATGTTTTCCTCTTGCTGTATGTCTGCTATCGTCTGTTGGCTTTCTCTGTCTTTTGTGTCCCACATTTCCTTAATGCAAAGATTGCCGCTTAGCCCTTGGGTTTCATTGTTCCAAGTTTCCTCACAGCCCTCCAAGACAGCAGGGTGAGGTTCACTTCCTGCCAGTTCATCATTTTCTTCGGTCTCCCAATATTCCTGACCTACAACAAGCCTCTCACCCACCTCCCACGCCTTATTCCCGAACCCGGAGAAAAATTCAGATCTCAAGTCGACTCCCTGACACCTCTTCTCTGGGGAGGCCCACTGGTCATTCTCATCTGGCCACAAGCGCAAGTCCCTTAGTTGTGAAAAGCGGTAGCAGTCAAACTCGCCCCTAAGCGCCCCAGATCCTGGTCTGTCTTCATCCTCCTCCAGAGCACTCCATAACTCTTTAGCTGTCGCATTTAGACCCTCGCAGGAGTTGTTATCCACATCGTTAGCAGAGTTCATGCCACTTGCTGCTCCCCTGAGGGGTGGCCTCTCCTTCACAGCGATACTCAGCTCTGCAGCAGCTTTCTGTTCCTCTGTCTCTGCTGTGATCCCGCTCTCCTCCTCGCCATCTGAGTAGCGAAGGTTTCTCAAGCCCAGCTCATTGTGGTCCACACAGGGCCTCTCTCCACATTTCTCAGGCTCTTCAGCCCAAAGACACGTCGGACCGCTCGCTTTTGCATCAGCAGCCTTCCCATCGTCATTTGGCAGGTTTTCATCTCCAAGTATAACGCTTTTCGTTTGAATATCACAAAGTTTAGGTAATCTGGACTCGATGGTGCTGTCAACTTGGGATGGTGCTGCAGAGTCCACAGCTTCATTCCCAGACGTGGGAGAACTGAGCTGACTGAGATCGTTATCTGTCTCTGTAACATTTTTATAATCTTTGTTGTTTGGTCCAAACATGCAACTCTTTGAGTTGCTGCCAGATTTATACTCGATCAAGCTATTTGTCTCAGTGGGACTCTTGGAATATAGATTTAAGTCACTCTCTTCAAAGTCCTGGTATTTGCAGTCTGCTATCTGAGAAATTATGCCATCTGTGTAATGGCTGTCTATCATGTACCCACTGCTGTGTGAAAGCCCTTTAAGTGGCTCATCATCTAATTTTGAAAACAACTTATCAATTAAGTCCACACAGTCCTTGTTCTGTGGATCATCGCACAGCAGGGCTGACTTTTTGCTCTCGTTATGGAAAATGCCAGAATCGTCTCTCTGAGCAGATCCCAGCGCTTTGTTTAGAATATCTTTGTCATTTCCTAAATTAGGGATCGGGTAATTTTCAGGATACAGTACACCCTTCTCTTCACAACTCTCAATAGTCCTCCCTTCTCCAGTTTCCGTTGTCCTATCTGACATGTGGGTACTATTTCTTAATGGACTCTTTTCTCCAGTCTCACCCTCCTCTTCGGTTTTCTCCTCTATCCCTGTCAGTATTCCCCGATCACCTCCTCTCCCGCTGCCAGGCCTGGAGGCAACAAGTCCATCGCTGCTGCTCCTCCTGTTCATCCCGTCACCCTCCCAGTCGCTGTCTGAGAAATATGCAGAGTCTCGATGTGGTGTTTCATTTCCCAGAGCCCGCCATCCGCCGCTTCCCACTCCTCCTCCACCTCCTCCGCCACCTCCCGTCCATGAGTCACTAGGCGTGAGGCAGTCGGCCGAGCTGGAAGTCAAAGGTGATAGGACTGAGTCGGTGGGGGTGACGAGTGAAAAATCGGAGGAAGGGTCCCAGTCTGGCGTGGTAGGAGTGGCTGCGGGAGTGGGCACCTTCTGGGCAGTGTGACGCTCGTCTTTGTGCTGAAGTGAATTTTCCATTTCCGCTTCTGCAAAACTTTCATTAACGAGAGAATCTAAGTTTTTAGAGTTCTCCAAATCAGCTGTTTTCTCAGGATCATGAGAAATCACGTCTGTTTGATCCCCCCTCAAAGGACTGTGCGTCTGTAGGTCATCTTCTGTTATCTCGCCATTGCTTATAACAGCTTCCTTTGTAGTGAGTGATTGGCTCTCACGCAGGTTCACAGTGTTGACTTCCTGAACGTTCTCTGTGGATTCAGGGGGAAAGTGCTCTGGCAGATTTGTTTGCTCTCCTCTGGCAGGTAAGGCAGGGCCGTCCGAACACTCCTCCTCTTCTCTCTGAGACGCGGGTGTTTGGTTATGTAGTAAACCATTTTTAGGCATGATTTCAGAAAACACAAACTCACCGGACTGGCAGTGGTCAGCATTATTTACTTGGCTGTCCGGTTTGTTTGAACCAATGTGAAGAATAGGGATGTCAGGTTTCAAGGAAACTTTGATCTCACTCTTCTTAGCACGCTTGGTCACTTGGGCATAGATGGCTTCAGTCTGTGTATCATCTTTGCCCTTGTTGGCTGCTCGTATGGAGCTTTCTGACTGGAATCTGATGGTCTGAGCTGAGTTTGGGTCAATGCAGATGGACTCATATTCAGGGGACACTGGAGTAGGGGAGTAAGATGAATCTGCTTCCTTCCTATGTGCGGCTGCATTTTGTCTCGATATGATTTCGGTCAGAAAGGTTTCTGCTGATTGGATCTCTTTCAGGAACTCCTCTCTGGTGATTTCAGTTCTCCGCGGCTCCTTCTCGGTAAAATGTATTTCAGAATCGTGCTTTTCCGTTGTGATCTCAGACAGGAGAGAGCGGGATCTCCGTATGCCTTTGGAGTAGGCTTCCTCTGCCTCAGTGTATGAGGGGAGGCCTGGGGCGCAGACATAGGGCCTCAGTCTGGATCCTGCAGGATAGAGGTATTTTACTGGATCGATTCCTGGTAGGCCTTCTATGTCCGCCTCCATATTTCCTGTGTCAATCTCTGTGAGAAAAAGATCCCTCTGGAATGACTCTTTAGTGACAGCATCCTCCTCCTCAGCTTCTGCACTGCTGACATGTTTCTCTGGTCCCCATGACTGTCCTGCTGATCCCAGCTCTGTGATCAGCGACTGGGAGCGGCGCATGCCTCTGTTGGGCAGCAGAAAGTTCCCCCATCTCTCTCCTTCTCTTTTCTCCTCCTTCTCCGCTGCATATGAGCCCTCCGACCTGGACTCACTCAACTCTGTCACACTAGATATCTCCGTCAGAAACAGATGCATGGGGGATTTCTTGGCTGCAGCGACACGTTCTGCCTGCTGCTCAGCATCTTCCTTCCAAATTGCAGGCAGGATGGTGTCAAGGCGTGACTGAGTCCTCTTCATTCCCCTGGAGAAGAGCTCTGTAGTGGCGGGGTCTGCATCTTCAGATAGACTGGAATGAGTGACAGTCGTCCCACAGCCAGGTCTCTCGGGAGACATGAAAGGAGAGTCATCCTCATCTGAGTAAGTCGGACTCGATGAAGACTGTCTGTCAATTTGGGGTTTTGTGAGCTCAGGGCGGGGTAAATTTCGATAAATAGGGCGCAAAGGGTTTTCTCGACGTACGGGAGAGTCAAAGTCTTTTGCACGCAAGTGAGAAGTCTCCTTATAAGTGTGCAGCATGCTCTCTCTATCGGACAAATCACAGGTTAGCGGGTCTCTGTTGGATCTCTGCATCTGGGGCTTATTATATCTCAAGTGAATGTCCCCTGTGTTGTAGAGGGGGCAATTCCTTTGTGGTTTGGAGTGGGGAGGAAGAGGAGGAGGACACATTTGAGGAGGTTGAGGGTAAATTGGATGGCTCGATGGGGGAAGCGAGGGCGATAGGGACGGGGAGGGGGGAAGAGTCTGTCGGGCTCGGTGAAGCCCGAGGTGATCAAAGGTAGATGGTGGGCAGGTGCTTATGTGATGGGGGTCTGTCTCAATTTTTCCGCTGATAGTGTAGTGGGGCAGTCCTCTATATCTGAGTGGAGGGGCGGGAAGAGGGCGCGAGTGAAGAGGATTGACTGATGACATGGACATAGAACGAGGCTTGGGAGGGAGGATGGGAGCTTGAGAGCTTGTGGATTTTTTATCTGCCTTACTGCTCTTTTTCTTCTCCACTTCATCGTCATCGCCTAAATCAACTATGGAAAAGTCAGTCACTCTGCTCGAAGTGTCTCTGAATTCAGCCACGCCTGTGTTGGGCAACTGGACTTGAACCTCGCTCGATCGGACGGTCTGGAGGCCCTTTCCGCACTTGTCAGATGAACAATAAGGGACTCGCTCTTTGCCCAGCATCCCGCTGCGGATCTCCATGAGCTCCATGTCTCCAGGGCAATCTGAGCGGAAAGAGGAATGTACCTTCCCTTTGAGAGACGGCGACTTGTCTTGGGGAGTGTGCTCCTCTAGTCTGATATAGTACTCGCTGGCGAGGGATGGGCTACGGGCGCTTATCACTGGGACGACAGTAGGAGTGTCCAAAGACTGTCTATGGTTATTGTTCACAGTAGGGATTGGCTGAGGAGGAGGAAGAGGTTTGTAGCCTCGTCTGGCATGAGCCTTCTCCCAGAAATACTCAAAGTTCAAGCCTTTGCTAGTTTCGGTGACTGTCAGGATGTCATCCAGTTCAGAGGTGGATGGGGTAATACAGTTCCCCACAGGGTCCAGTAGAGGGTAGGAGTTGTCTCTGTCTTCCCTGGCGTAATCCCTCTCCCTTTGGCGCTCGTTTGCTGCAGTCTGAAAGGCAGGTGGACGGAGTAAGTCCCAGCGTCTTTCAAATGACTCCTCGCTCTCCCCTCTCCTTCTTCTTCCCTCCTCATACTCCTCGTCCTCTTCATCCTCTTCCCCAACACTCCCCCTCGCTATTCCTCGCTCAGCAGCCAAGAGGGAGGAGAGAAGGAGGAATATCTCAGCTACTGAAGGGCGCTGCGACGGAGGTAGCCAGCAGGACTGCATGATCTCATACCTGCAGACAAGGGAGAAAAACAAGAGGATCTAAGTTTGGAGAGACACAGTTTGTGCTCGGATCGATGCAGTCTAATTAGTGGATAAGTACTGACCAGTAGTCTGCATGGGAGAGCTTCAGTCTAGGCTGGGCAAGCGTGATCTGTCGCTCCCTAATGACAAAGGTCAGCACCTCTTCATCACTCAGGTGTCTGTGGGGCTGAGAGCCAAACTCAAACAGCTCCCATATCACCACCCCCAAAGACCTGAGAGGAAAAAATGAGTTGGAGAAGTGAAAAGGGGTGAATCTTCAAAAGAAATCTCTGAGGTTTGTTGTTATATAACACTTTTACTCCAACACCACCATTGCTGTGGGTGTTGGAGTAAAAGCATTTACTCCAACACCCACAGAGGTTTGACTTTCTAACCGAGGAGAATAAAAACTGTTATGTGAATTGTTTTGTTCCATTTTTTAAGAAAAACTATGTTTTTTCAGAAAGAATAAAAAAGAATAAATACTCCTAGGTATTTTTGCTCCACTCGTGTGTTTTGTTAGGAGGTTGTTTTCTTGTTGGTTCGTTTAAAAAAGCACATGAAAGGGAAGGTTGTAATATTAGAGCTTAAAGGATTTGCTCTCATTTCTTCAGCACTCCTTCTGGCATCACCGGGCTTGGCTACAGCTTTAAGACTGCTGACAAACTGAGCTGGACTCTACTCCAGCAAATGTGAGATCATACTGCTCTTTAGTTTGGTGTTCCCACAAATCATAACACAAACAGCAGTTTTATGTAGGAACTATTTTCTTTTATGGATCCACAACAAGCTGCATTTGTATCATATTGTAATATAACTGAGACTGTAGAAAGAGCATTTCAGATTATGTTCACATAGCCGACTGTCCACGCACTCAATCCTCATTTAATCTCTGCACAGCTGTTAGGAGAAATTAGATTTTCTTTGTTGTCCATCCAGAGAGCATCATTTAAGTTGCTTTTAATCTGATTTAACCTGAGCCACGCTGATTAAAGGAATGAATGGTGGTAGGAAAAGATTTAAGAGTAGCTTCAAATTGGACCCCAGATTAAAAAAACCTTTGTGTTTTCATCAATATTTTATCACCAGCCTTATCGGCTTAACTCGTTAATTCAGATCTGTTCCCAGTGGTGTTAACACAGAGCAGCTTTAAAACATACCACACATTGCTGGTCTTGGTTTGGTCCGTAACAATGAGAGATCCTCTGTACTCCTCCAGCAGCTCAGGAGCAATCCAGCGCAAAGGGATCCATAGTTTGTCTGGAGTTAGGTAATAGTCCTCCTTCATAAAGACACGCCACAGAAATTATTATGGATTTGACTGAATTGACTTTGGATTTCATTTTTCAGAGGAAAAAAAAATCCTGACCTTATAATGGTTATGCGAGAGGCCATAGTCCCCTATCCTGACAGTGAGGTCTGAGGTCAGAAGACAGTTTCTTAAAGCCAGATCACTGCAGGGAGAAAACAAGCAGCTACCCTCAGCAGAGATCCTCACGTTTGGAGGCGTGGCAACAGTGGAAGTGAAAGCGACAACTGACCTGTGGATGTAGTTGTTTTCGTGAAGATGGAGCAGACCCGAGGTGATCTCAAAAGCCATTCTCTGAAGGGTTAAGAGGTCCCGGGTCAGCAGGTCTGGAGTCATCCCATCTGACTTACGCTGGGCTCGCAGATACCGCTTCAAGTCACCCTACGTTGTACATCACAACAAAATATAAACAGTGGATTGAAAAATATGGCTGAGTGAAGTGCATACAGAGTGTTCTTCCTTCTCCTGAAACAGAGATAAAACCTGCAGGACCATCATGTAGGCAAAGAAGATATATTTTACTTCTGCAGCAAATACCCCCCCCCCCCCTTTTTTTTTTAGGTGTTTTACATCACAGCGCCTCAAAAGCAGCAGGGGAATTAGTAATGAGCTGGCAGCCTTTGTGTTAGTCATTTGTGCTCCTGGAAGAGCAAGGAAATAAAATGGGGACAACATAAAGGGATGAAAAATATCTGCAAGGAAAGGACAATAGGAGACTTTATCAAAGAGGGTAACTGCAGTCAGTGAGGACTCCAGTGCTGTGTGGCTCCTCTCACTGTGTTGCTGTAATTGATCTGCTTGTATCTTTGTTTGGCCTGGAAGTCTGCTCATATGGTTTTCTTAATCAGCTGGTGATTAAACCGCCCGAGAGAAGGAAAACAAATTGATTGTATTGACGCAAAACAGATTTTAGTGACAGCGGAGCATCGATAACTGTAAAAAACAATTTTGCCTCAAATTATATGAAATTAAAATAAGATGTAAAGATCTTATCGATGCAGCTCGACTGTGATTTCTCATGTGTTTCTCACTGACATCACCAATATACCATAACCAATTTGTGCACAAATTATCTAAAAAACCCCAAGCATAGCACAACAAAAACATTGCACGCTATACTAAACTAAAAATATGCACCTTTCATTTGTGTGATTCCTATTATTAGTTCATCCGCCTCCTTTTATGTTCAGTTACTTACCAGCTGACAGAACTCCATAACCAGGAGGAAGGGGATGCTCTCACTGCACTGCCCCAAACACTGAAGGATGTTGGGATGTTTAAGGCTCCTGAATGGAAACATAAGAGGGACGCAGGAACAGACAGAAGATAGATAAATGTTTATACGCTGCCTTTAAATGCTTAACAGTGAGACTTAAAGTGAGCAAAACTTAGCTAGATGATCCTGAACACTGGAATTCAGTTCCATCTCAGACCACACAGGCTAATCAGGGCTGTCACCATTATCTACTTATATTTCTTTAAGTGACTAAAAATCTTCACATTAATTATACGAATAGTTCTATTAGTAAAATAAATCTTTTGTTCTTTTCATCACATGAATTATAAATGATTCACATCACAAATGCAAACCATGCAGAGCTAGCAGACAAGCCTTAGTGAATCTGAGTATATATGCTATAGCTGTAAGTGCACCCTTAAAAACTCAGTAGTAACACACCAATCACAGCACAAACCGATCCACAGGACCAGACACTCACATACAAACCAATGAATCCTCAATCATTCAAGCCAAAATATCACAAAACTGCACAAACACACTGAAACCGAACATAAAGTCACGTAACAAAAGACATGACTTTCACCTAAACACACCACATGATTCAGCAGGCTGTAGAACCACCTTTAGGAGCATCGACTTGAAGCAGTTTAACTTTCTGTATGACTTTATCCAGCTCTCACATTGTTGTTGAGGAATTATGACCCACGCTTCTTTGCAACACTGCTTCAGCTCACTGAGTTGCATTTCAGATTTGACTTTGATTGCAACACTGACTCTTTTCTTTCTCAGATTTGCTCCTGTGCTTGGCATCGATGCACAATTTGGACCAAGTTTTAGCTGACAGATGGCCTCACATTTGACTCTACAGTGCTTTAGTATACAGAGTTCATAGTTGACTCAATGTGTGCAAGGTGCCCAAATTATTACCAATCCACCACAGTGTTTGACAGTTGGTATGAAGTGTTTGTGCTGATATGCTGCGTTTAGTTTTCTTGAAATGTGGTATTGTACATTATTCCAAGCATCTTTACTTTGGTCTTGACTACCCAATGGACATCTTTCCAGAGATCTTGTGGTTTTTCAGATGCAATTTGCAACTTTTTAGAGAGAAGAGGCTTTCTTCTGGCAATCCTTCCAAACAAGCCATAGTTTTTAAGCCTTTTTCTAATTGTACTGGCATGAAAATGCTAACTGAGGCTTATAGAGACTGAGATGTAACCTTGTCAGACCAAGGTCTAACCAAGGTCAGACCTTTCAGAATGTAGCATTGCGTTAATACACAACTGAATGCTCTAAACCAGTAAACCACCAAAACCTTTGATTTTATACAGTTCCTCACACTTGCTGATGATCAGTTAGTCAAGCAGTACCTGGCTGCTTCTTAAGTCGAATGGAAACAGTAGTGTTACGCTTAAGTTTTCACAGGAGTCTGTGCAGTCCTGGCAAGTATAAGAGAGTCACACCTGATTCAATATCCTACATTTATTATTTCTCCATACCTGCCTCTTGTGGCTCCAGTGGTTACTGTTATGCAAATTTTACAGAATCTCACTCAAAGGCTGCAATATGGCTACCAAAATTTAAGCAGTTTCTCCCACCTGTATGGCTCAGACTCAGCCAAGAACTTCCTCTGCTCCAGAGGGCTGGCACTGACACGCAGCTCCTTCACCACAGCCTGCGAGGAGCTGCAGTCACACAGCACTTCAGCCAGAATCACCTAGAAGAGATCGATGGACAATAACATGGAAAATTCCCACAGGAAGAGACGGGTACTAAAAGAACTACTTTGAGTTAGCATCTGTAATCTGTTTGTTAGACAGAATTAAAGCAGGGGATGCTGTTTTAAAGACAACCAATGATTTGGGATGGTTATATTTCAGATTTCCTTACCTTTCCAAACCAGCCATTTCCTATCTCCTGGAGATAGTTTAAAGCGTGCCTTTTGAAGCACTGAGATTTGGGATCTACAAAAAAAACAGAAATAAAAACAGATTAGGGTCACACAGACGTCAGCAGTTGATGTTCTTTCAGATGTACAATTTATTAACAGAACAAAAACACTCAGATTCTGCCCTGTAGCAACACATAAATATGACATATCCACCCCAACCATGTTTTAAACATATACGAAATCATATAAAAATGTATCTAGCTGGAAAATTCAGAGTCATGGACAAAATTTTAACTCACTGAGAAATCTACTCTCGCTGTATTTTTCCCTGGTTTTCCATGTTGTGTTTTCCTGCTGTGCATGTGCAATCTGAACTGCGATGATCAATGAACATAATCTGCCGCCACTTTGATAATCAGTTGACTGCTTAAGCTGTTATTCCAGGTCAAAACATCTCTCATTCCAGCTTCTCAAATGTAAGGATTTGTTCCTTCTCATTTTACAGCAAAAATGAATAATTTCATGTTTTGGAGTGTTGATAAAGCAAAATCACAAATTTCACGACATCACTTTAAGAAACTTTAACAGATTTTTGTTCCCTTTTTTTCTTGTGATTTTATAGAAACTTAATCAATAATGAAAACAATCATCAGCTCATGCCATCGTGCAGAGAGAGTTCAATGTTTCCACAATAAACTTGATTATTGTTCATGCTCATACATTCAGCTTTTTAACCTGAATTAAGCAGAGAGAAATATTTCTCTACTTTTTGAAAACTTTCATCATCAGAATCTGTACCATCAGAGTTCAAACATACAACTCAAGAAAGCTTGCTCAAAGGAAGTCAGAGTCTCTCATTATAATGTTGAGTTTGCATGGTCTCCCTGTGCCTGCGAGGGTTTTCTCCAGCTACTCTGGCATCCTTCCACAGTCTACAGTTAGGTTAATTGATGATTTTTTTAAAAGTCCAAAGGTGTGAGTGTAAGGTAGATAAAGCTCTTATGTGCATAGAATAGAACTGTGTGCACTATAAGTGTGGCCTGCAGTGTAAAGTGCTGTGAGCGGTCAGTGAGACCACTAAATAGCAAAACTCATGACACTTTACTGTATAGTTTGAATACGTTTGCAGGTTATATTGCAGTGCTACATAAATAAAACTGAATTGAACCAAATACATAAACTCCACACATCCCTGCCTGTGTCCTGATTACAGCCCTGATGCAAAATTGTCACAAATCATAGTTTCCACTTCACTGAGGTTCAGTAGGGAGTCCAATCCTTCTGGTTGTGCACTCAGTTTGAGACCTTTAGTGGATCCGCATCAGTGATTCAGGCAACAGATCCTGAGGGAGTTTAGTGCAGGATTTCATCTTTATTTTGAGCGGTAGGAAGCTCAATAAGAGTTTGAGCAAAGTGAGAGGCACTTTAGGTTTTTACCTGCTCCATCCTGCAGGGAGGGGCAGCTGGGGCGGTCTCTGACTGGCAAGGTGTAGACCTCAGGGAGGGAGGGACATGATGACAGGCTGTCCTCCTGGATGGGACTGGAGCCTCCAGAGCACTCTTCCCCATCTGCGTTATCGAACTCCTGGTTGAACCACAGCAGCACATAAAAAAATCACTAAGCTGTAATAGCTATGAATATAAAATAAAACGTATTATTCCACTTAATAATAAAGCTGAGTTTAGCAGTAACCACCAAGGACAGACAATGAAAAATCATTCATTCTGAACAAATGGTACTCTGTCTGCCAGCTGAACAAAAACACTAAGTTAAAATTAGACCGAGAGATGATTATTGACCCCTTCTGCTTCATTAAGTTGGAGTTACTGACTGTTCACACTTCGAAATCAAATACTTGTGCAGTTTACCAAGTCAGACACATATAAAAGCATGCAGACAAGCACAAAACGCATTAAAAAACAAAGAAAAGAAGCAAAAGAAAGCAGAGAGAGGTGAATAGATCTCTTACATGTTGAAGACTTACATTGAACCCCACTCCTCCCCTCTTACAGCACAGGCAGGTGAGGAGCAGCAGAACAAAAGAGACAAGCCCCGAGCAAGAGATGAGGATGACGACGTAGGGTGGAGGAGAGAGGGATGCAGCCCTGGACTGAGAAACTGAGAGGACGACAGGAAGAAAAATACAACGGAGGACAGGTTTAATGTAGAAATTCAGGGGATTTGTGCTTCTACAAGGGGAGCAATGCTAGGTCGGAGTCAGTGAAAAAAGAAAAAAAAGAGAGACTTCACTGAAGCAGAAAGGTGTGAAATCTTGTTACATAGGTGTTGTGTTTAGCAGAAAAACCATTGGAGCGTTTTCTTAGAAGCAGGCCTGAGACACAGTGGAGAACCCCAATGGACGGTTTGCATCAGGGAGTTGGGGAGAAATAAGCAGGAAAACAAACTAAGTTGAAGATTAAAGAACACATTGTCTGAGTCAGTAAAAAGAAAATAGAGACTGGAATTAAAATTTGGGAGAGTATACCATTCCAGTAAGGAGAAAAGCTTGGGGGGAAGGGGGGAAATATCAGAAATGGCATTCCACTCAGGAAACACAGTTAAGAAGCAGGGGAGGTGGGTGGCTGGAGTTGTCATTTAGGTAAAAAAAAGGAGCGCTAACTCGGGAAGGGATCAGAAATTGGAGAAGAATTACTCAAATCAGGAAGGTTTACTACTCAGGTGAGAGAGGGAGGGGTCGGGACATTTGATTTTTGTACCTCAATGTAGTCGAGTGTGGGAAGTGAACCATCTGCAGAAAAGAAAAGGGGCAGGGCAGCGTGGTTAAATACCCTTCAGGTATTGTTTATAGGTTTCATTTCACTTCTGCAGCCAAAACATTTTATTACCATTGACAGATGACCAAAAAAGAGGAACAATGACACCTTGAAACAGTCACGAGGTGTCAAACTCACGCTTAAACTGTACATGAAATGTAACAATTAATAATTAAATTACATCTTTTCTGTGTAAATAAAGCAGTCAAAAGCAGATATACAACTATGATCATAAGAAAAAATTAAGAGATATAATACAAAATATAATAGGGGAAAGGAGGCACATATAAACCTTGATACTGTAACTATAACTGGCAGATAAATTGCTGTTTATTTTTATATGTGCAGTCTGAAGATATCACAGTGTGATTGTCTGTGTCCCTCATACAAATCCCAAAGTACATTCCTCAACATGGTCATGATATTGTAAACACTGCATGCATAAATGTTAAAGTATATTTAATAATTGAACAGCTTGATAAATATTGTAAGAACAGGATCAACACTCGACAAAAAAACTAAAACTTTTTTTTTAATCTAGGAAATGAAATAATATTTTGTTTCTGTGACTTCTGCACAGCACCTAATGTAGACTTTTATCAACTTTTATTTTATTTTATTTTTGTGCTCAACATAAAGTTGCAACATAGTGCAGAAGCAGCCAGAGAAAAGGTAAGTGAAGATGTGCCCAGCATATAAAACCAGCTCTGTACTGAAGTGAAAGCTGCTGTGGCCCAATCTGTGGCTAATAAAAGAAAACTGTCACTCTGGATTGCACCAAACTGATAATCCAAGAAAAGGGAAAGATAGCTAATTATTGGTCATATAAACCTCAAATCACATCAGCAGAGCAGTGGAGCATTGTAAAGTCTGAATGACCCTCTCGCCCCCCTCCTAAAAACATGCACCAGCAGCACAAGTAGTGGCACAAATCCTGATGCACAATTCCTGAGCAGTGCTATTCTTTCATCTTTCCCTAGACAGATGTCCAGACAGACACTGCATATAAATAGGAACCCAGCACAGGGCCTTTTCCACCAGCCTCTGTGCCAACAGCTTCTATCAAAACAATACACCACAATACAATGACTGCACACATTACACAAACACAACAGTCTGCCAGCTCTCAGCGAACAAGGCATATTCAAATTTACGGCAAAAAGTAAAGATGCCAGCAGTGGTTATTGGGCTAAATAGTCTCAAGAGCCAAGTGGAGGCTATTTTTAGACTAAATATCCAGCACTGACCGACGATTTTAGCCCTGCTGTGCATACAGTACATGTTGTTTTTAAAAAGGCATCGATGTGAGGCCCGAAATATTTTCATCATTGCATGCAAATACGGTACCCAACCCATCACCCAGTCGGCCTCGCTCCTGTTGTGATTAGGTCAGCCAGCACTAATAATTCGCATTATGTCTCAGCCTAACTGGCTGATAATGCAATATTCACCTCAGTGTGCAGAGGCCTTTTCATAAATGACTATACCACCCCCCCACCCACCCCCCAAAATCCTCTTCTCCTTTCTCCAGCATCCCTGACAGCTTTTCAAACCTCCTCCTTCTCCGACTCCGCTCACCTTCCCTCTGCGGTGCTCCGAGGGCTCTCTCCGGGCTGAAGTACGACATGATCCCCGCCAACGCTACCATCACCCAGCAGTGTGGCCGCATCGTCGCCGCGTCCGCAGCAACAACAACAACAGCATCCGAGCGCCGCTGCCGACTGTCAGCGTCGGTGTCCTCTCTCCCGTCCCCCCGCCACGGTCTGTGCCGTCTCCGGGCTCACGCTGTCTCCGTCTCCCCCTCCTCCTCTCCGCTTTCTTCTAATAATAAAGAGCGTCTCCTTGCCTTCCTTGTTGTGCTCTCCCCCTCCCCCTCCTCTTCCCCTCCGCTCTAATCCGCAATTAAACACAGTGTGTGAGATGCTCTATTGTGCATCCTCAGGCCGCCTCTCGCTGCGCATCCATTTCTGCTCTGCCTCGGTCACAAGCACCGCTGAAAACAACCATCCTCTATTTCTGACGTTATATTTATATATTTCCTACCCTCTACCTGCTCCTCCTCCCTCCATCTCACGGTGTTGGAGGGTGTCTGTGTTTTTCTCCTCCGCCAGCCTACGTCAGCCTCGCACGGCGCGCATTGTCATGGTCCGGCTTGATCATTCACCACAGCCTCATAGTATCAAAACACACCCGTGATAATGCGCCCACAGGGGAGCAAACGAGGCGGCTTATATCGATCTGGGATTGGATTTTTAAAATCCACATAATATCACTTAAGGATTCATATCATGACCTTTGGGTGTGATGTGATTTGTGCTCTGGCATCCTATAAAATAATCTCAGAAACAAAGCCATAAATTCACCTTTTAGAGGTTATTACAGCCAATCTAAGCCTAATAAACTTATCAAAAAGAGCCAGCACATATGCCACCACAAACTAGCTATATCACCTATAAAAGTAGTTTTGCATTGCAGGGTGGGTACATTTCCACAGCATATGCCTGTAAAATCTCAAATCCTTTGTTCTGGTCACCGTCACACACACAAAAGGTCATTTTTTCACAGCCGTGTTCTCCTATTAGGAAAAGCACGAGTGTTACTATGAACGTTAGCGATGGCTCTGCTCTATTCGAGCATCCTGTAAACTGTGAGTGTGAGTCAGCACAGCGGCATGACCCCGAAACTGAAGCAGTCGTCAGTAATTTCAACAGTTCTACCTGTGCTTTTTCTTTTTCTGTGAGTGATGCATGATATACATTAAACACATACACAAAATAGAGAAACGGTCAGTTCGCCTCAAAGATGAGTAGAGAGAGAGCTTTTTCCTGGAAATAATAATACTTTTATTGTTGCCATTGACATTTACAGTGTTTCTTTAAACCAGCAGTGTCACAGAATACTGAAAATATTAATTATGATTTTTGTTTATATTTGATAATCATACATTATAAGGGATTTGGATCGGTGAAGAGAAGAGTTGTCGAAGATACGAGCTGTGGAGATGATCTTCCTCTGAAGCGCTTCTTTAGAGTCAGGGTGAGGAGCTCTGTCATTCTGGAAGTACTCTGAGCACAGCCGCTACTCCTCCACATCTAAAGGAGCCTGCTGAGGTGGATCGGTCATCTGAATATGATGCCTCCTAGGTTAAATGTTTTGGACATGTCCTACCAAGAGCAAACCTTGGGTTTGACCCAGAGTATGCTGGAGAAATTAAATCATTATATCCCTCTTTCTCTGGTTTGGGAATGTCTCAGTCTCTCCCTCAGAAGACCTGCAGGAGGTGGATGCATGCATGTATGGAAATGGCCTAAAACTAGTAACTCAAACCATCGCAGAAGACGATTTAATGTAAATGTTTTTAGATTAACAGACTCTTTAGATTGTTACTGTATATGTCCTGCTAACAGCTGTTCACACAGCGCTGTCTTTGCTGGCGTGCTGAGCATCAAGCCCCCTGTGATGGGCCATCTGCCCTGCTGATGTGTTCATGGGTAAAACTCTGCAGATAAATTTGACCTCTGCCCCTCATGCGAGTAACAAATAATAAATAAAAATAAACGATCACAACGCTGAAGGCTCAGACTTTCTGTTTGTATCATAGTGAGTTCACAGTGACGCCGTCCTGTGAACGTCTTTATTTGGAGTCTGTAAACAGCAAAGAGAGCTCAGGATTTTAAAATCTCATCTCTCCAGCTCTCCCGGTCCCGCCTTTGTCGCTTTCGGGCTAGTTCTGGGAAGTATGCGCTGTTGTAAGGCCTCTCCCTCTCGCTCACTTCCCTCCCAGGCTCCTTTCCTTTGCCGCTCCTCTGCTCCAGAAGTGCCTGGGCTCTCCTCCTTTCCTCAGCCTCCCTCTGTAAACGCTCAGCACGTAACCTTTCTATCGAGCTGGAAGAGACCAGACAGACATTTTGTTACCGACCTGCTTTGATATTCACCACAAGATCGCTTTAATTTGACTTGAGCCCCAGTAAAATACTAAGGGGGATAAAACTTCCAGACAATCAATACTGGTATTCTTACCTCTCGCCGCTGCTCCTCTTTTCCCCTTTGTCTCTTTTTTCCTTTTTCTTGCTCTTGTGCTCCTTTCTGTCTTTCTCTCCGAGAGCTTTCTTCATATCTTTCAAAGGATCCAAACTATCCTTCAGTCTACGATCCTTCTTCTCTCTCTCCTCTTCACTTATCCCTTTTCTCTTTTCTTTTTCTTTGCTCTCCTCTTTGTCTTTGCTGCTTTTCAGATACCACGGCGTGACCTCAGACCCCGGCTGGGGTCCCAATGACACCAGTAAGCCAATGGCTCTTTCCTGCTTCTCCTAGAAACCCCCCCCCACAAAAACAACAACAGAAAACAAATATTTTGTGTTATTTTTTTCATTACTGTAGCACACTTTTTGTTTATACATGTGTTTGTTTTGTTTATACAATGCCCAACAGATAGGAGAATGTAAATATCTGAGTAGCCAGACGGGACATTAACCTGTCTTTAACCTTCCACGAGCTCCATAGTACTTGTTCCTAAGTGCAAATAGCAGAGCTAACTGTCTGAGGCATCATGTGTGCCGCATGCTGTGTGCTATTTGAGCAGCTCCCTCACATAAAACCAGCAGTGGGAAGATGTCAAAAGCAAACTATTTCTTGTTGTGTGATAAAGGAAAACAGTGGGAAAAAATGCGACCTGATACTCTCGACCGTATTCCAAGCTAAAGTCGAAAAGGTCTAGAAGAGCAGATGAACTGCTTTTTGATTGGTCTCTATTTTAGCTTCATATTGTTAAAACAGGAAGTTGTTGATGGGGTAGGAAAGTTTGAAAGGTACGAAACTGGTAAAAGTTTTTGTATTTTGTAGGTTTGGCCTGTGGGTGTGGGAAAAATAGTTTCTGGTGCTACATATAAAAAAAACAATAACAAGTTTCACTTACATGTATGAAATTCTGTAGCCTGACTTAAACCTGCAATATTTAGAAAAAAAGCCTCTTGGAGACATGCTCTAAACCCAACAGGAAGTCCAGTGTTTTAAATGTAAAATGCTTTTTTTCAGGCAGTACACTTTATCAAACTCCTCTTAGAGAACTTTAATCTAAAGACCTTGGCAATGCCAAACTAAGAAGTTTTTGAGTTTGTGTTGTCTGGTGCGTCCATGTCAGCTCAGCAAATTTTGATTAGTTGCCACAAAAAGCTCTTATAACTCAAATGTACACTGTCCACTCTGTCCTGAGCTTGACGTCCTGGAAGCGAGTCTGGAGACATCTACACAAAGTCAGCGCGACAGCTAGTGGCAACAGGAAATCAGCATTAGGTGATAAATCGTGGCTGACAATATCCCTTTTGAAATCCAAACACTCAATACAGCAACGTGACATACAATTAGTAGGTGTTCTTGAAAGAAAGAAAGTGCTTATACAAAGTGTTTGGAAGTAGTGCATATACACATATGTATATACATGAAAGGTTACCAAGGAAACCAGAAATGTTTTTGAGAGCGTTTTCAAAATGCTGCGTTTTCCATCAGCAAAAACGCTGTCTCAGTGTGGACAGGAGGCCGAAACAGAGAGAAAACAATGCGTTTTCAAACGACAACGCATTAGTGTGGACGTAGCCTGAGTGTAGCGTATCTCATTATGCACCAAGGTGTTTCCCACCACACCACTTCAAAAATTCAACTTCCTGTTGAGTTCTGAATTTACTGAAGCAAAAAATTTTAATTAACTAAAACACAACAACTGTTATGGATATTCTCTGCTATTAAAACAGGACACACAATAAACTAATATACTTCAGCAAATCATTAAATAAATGTAAATGGTACTAAAGTGCCTCTGCTTTGCCATCAGCAGCATTTTGGCATTTTCTGACCTGTGATTGGAAAGCCTTGATCACATCCACGGGCTTTAACTTGTATTTATATTGTCTGTCTGAATTAATTTCCCACCCGTCTCATGCTGCATCTATTTACGCTGCATGCATACATACTGGCACTGGGCTGCAGAATAGAATAGCAGGTATGATGACAACAAGACAAAAATTTAAACTGATTGCATTGCTTTTTAAAGTGTGGTGATAACAAACCACTCAAATGACATCTGAGAAAACTACACCCACTAATGATGAGATTAGATAAGAATCATCTTTTCTCTGGCAACATTTCAAAAACATACAAAGCATTTAGCATTTTTGTGACTGAGCTGAAAAGCAAGATTTTGCAGATCCACTCCTAACTACTAAAGGTTTTTAATGGAAAAAATGAAAATGTAAATGGTATTCAGCACTGGACCTGCAACCACAGACCATGCAGGACACTGAACCCAGATGTGGTACCAAACTTGCAAAAGCTTTGCTATCATTCAGCTGCTACGTCAGAGCAAAAGAAAAGCATGAAAGAGAAGACTGACAGAAGCAGCAGCACGGACACCTTTTCTTCTTTCTTTTCCCTGAGATACTCCTCATTCCCCTTCTTCTCCGAGGACTCCTCCAGGGGGAAAAGATTGAGATGCTCCAGAGCTCCACTTCCTCCACCCTGTTCCTCATCACCATCATCTCTGCTTCCTCCTGTTGGCTGAAGAGCAGCTCGGGCTTTCCTTCTCAGATACTCTGTACGTGCCTGTAAACAATGAACAACAATTAAAGGACATTCATGGGCACGGCAAAGCTTATTTAACCTTCATAATAAAAAACTAAACTCAAATCATAAATACTTAAGTTTTCTACTGGTGCCAATTTAGAGACGTACAGTACATTTACAGCAATCTGAATAGTAACACACAGGAAATGTTAGCATTGATTTCCAGGTGTTGTTGTTTTTTTTAAAATATTAACAAAAGACAGCATACAACAGTAAATGTGTTGTTTTTTACAATTGTAGAGGATAGGCGTGCACTAGTGAGAGATCTATTAGGGATGCAGTGATTGCAAAACTCTGGACCAATACTGATGTTTAAAATAACAACTTGTTTGTTTTTTAATTAGTATATTACATATTTTTACCATTAACTATCCACCCTTTTTTGGCAGGGGAAATAAAGAAAAGATCACTACACCGTTTGAACATTTAGTCAGCACAAAAGTTAGCTGACACATCAGAGAAACAATGCTAATCAGCAGTCAACAAGGACAGTATCTGATGCTTACACTCTACCTATTATAATGCATACGTGGTTGCTAATATTTAGTCTGCTTTCACTCTGTTGTTTCATAAAAACAGGGTGTTTCCTGTCTCAGTGTGGGCCTTTTAAGGGGTTCTGGACATCTGGGTTACTTAACGTATCAAAGGTCTATATGTTTTCCAATACATTTTGTCTATTTGATCAACAAAAATTTATTTTAAGCTTTAATAAGTTAAATAAAATGGTTAAAAATATTTTTAGTGACAGTGGATGGCAAAAAAAACCCTCACTGATGGGCTCAAAGCTTCTTTAAATACAGTAAAACCCTAATAATCTCTGCAATGCAACACATAAGTGTAGCAGAGAACAATCTGTTCTCGCATGATAACATTTTATTCCGGCTCTGCACGGCCCACTACATTTTACCCCCTGTGATACTGAGCTACTTCAATGTCATCTCACGTTTCCTGTCCTTTACTTTAATGTACAGTACTGACATTATTGTTTTTGGGTAACTTTTCTGTAATACATTTGATTTCAAAATAATTCTGCCTTTTTAATATATTTATTTTTTAGATTTCCATCCCATTATAAAAAGCTTTAATATTCTACATATTTATTTATTGTGCAAAATGTAGATTAAAAAGAGAATGCCTTAATTTGCATTTTGCAATTTTTATTCACAACTGTTATTGTTGTTTATAACCAATGTTTTAAATGATTTTGTTGGCAGCAACAGATCTCAAAAAGTTGGGACAGTGGTAACAAAAGGCTGGAAAAGTAAGCTTAACTAAAAGGAAACAGCTAGAGGAATATTTTGCAACTAAGTTAACTGCCAACGGCTCAGTAACATGACTGGATATGCAAAAACTGTGTCTACAAGTTGTGTACCAATTTCAGCATAAAGCTCCTAAATGTAAAGTTACAAAGACTTTGAATATCAATACTAGATGCCTGTGATTTTTGGCAACACAGGCAACAGTGCAGTAAAAATAGGCAGGATTCTGTCATGGAGTCACTGCATGGGTTCAGGAACACTTTCAGAAATTACTGTTACACTTCAAAGTAGCCATATGTGAACATGATACAAAAACGCTGCCTTCTCTGGGCCAAAGCCTATTCAAAATGGACTGAGGCACAGTAGAAACTGTTTCTCAAGGTACAACGTGTGCATTAGTGCCTATGGAACTGGCAGCTTGCAAATCTGGAAAGGTACCATCAGTGCTTCAAGGTATATTTAGGTTTACTTAATTTAAAAATCCTCACTGTTTTCAGCAACACTTTACACAGTATTCTAACTTTTTTGTAACTAGGGTTGGACTAAGAGCATCTCAGGTAGGCCCTACTGAAAAAGGACATTTACTGTATACTTTTATTATAAATGAGTACTTTTTTTTATGTTGTTCAAGTTAGTAACCTTGCTTCTGATCATATCTGGTTTGAATTTGAGGTATCCTGCTCAAACTACATGGGAAACAGAGCAAAAAGTATGTACAGTAACAGCACGCCACGGTCATCCACCCGGAGTCACCTCTTGCTCCGCGCGTTCCACGCGACGCTTGGCCTCGCGCTCCTCCTCTGCTGCCTGGGCCTCGTCCCTCCGCACTCGAGCGACGTTGTCTTTGTTGCGGACATGCCAGCTCTTCTTCGGAAGGATGTTCATTGTTCCCTTGGCGACTGTTACTACTATAGGTTAGCAGTCGGCTAGCAGCGGCAAAAGTGGAAGGAAAACGTGAATAAGTTCCCCCAAATAAAGCCGCTAGTTGTGGAAGGAAATGCGTCAATGCCCCAAAGCGGAAAATAGAATAAAAATATATAAATATACAAAAACAAACTTTATATTTGCAGCTTTGACCTCCCAAGAGGCAGAGCTAACGAGATAATGTTAGCCGATGTTTGCTACTTTCCACATCTACTTTACCTTAAGGACTCAGCACCACGCATAGATATCACATTTCCGCCAATTTAGCAATATTTTTTTAACATTTTACTCTCTAAAACAGGGCCCAGGCACTGTCACCAACTTGTTGAGTGAAGAATTGTTCTTGTTGGACAGGTAGCAGGACCTCACAGGAACAGGCAGACCCAAACAGGAAGTAAACAGTAGCTCCATGTTGAAGCAATAACACAATGGCGACAGCAGAGGGGGCTGTTATGTTTCTCATTTTATTTTATTATGTAAAGAAAAGAATATCTGCTTTGAAGGACAGACAGAAAAGGCACTAATCTATTTACATAGTGGAAATGTTATACTCTAATAACGATAAAGTTTTAATTCTCCTTCTTTATGTATTCCTTTAAAAAAAATCACAACTTTTAATACAGTTATCTTCGTGCAGACGTGTGTGGTAAAACCTAGCCTGCATTAAATTATAAACATAAAAACAAGTCTTATTATGTTGTTTTCAAGACGGTAGATCCTTGCCCATATGTCGTGTTCAATCTTGTACTCCTGCATGATGTGTCGGTATATGAGCTTGCCGACTCAGGCTCTCAATCTGCTTGATCAGGAACTGTTTGTCACGGCTCTCCTGTAAACCAAAAACTCATAAGTCCATGTGAGAATCAGGAAACCATTTAACTTACTGTTTCAAAGTGAAGCCTAATGACGTATATAAAAGATCACCATTTAATTTCGGGACTGTAGGGTCATTATAAACTGTAAGGTAATTAACGCAGATAGGTTTGTATATTTGGACTGGACTGTGTGTAGTTGTTGTAAAGTGCCTGTGAATGCATCCTCTTTGAATTCCAAGATTTTACCTATCAACACATGATATTAATCCTCGGCAGGTTTTAAAATTAAGTTAATGTAAATACACACAAGCAGAAAGTTATTATATATTAGACTGTTTCATTTTGTAACAAATACTGAAACATGATGCAGAAGCAGTTGTAGAAAACTGACAGTACAGTTTAAAAAGACTGGCTCGTTTGGAAAGGTTGCCAGGAGAAAGCCTATTTACTGTAAGTCATGGCAACACAGCTTAAGTCTAAACAAACCTTAAGACTTCTGAAACAATGTCCTTTGTTCAGTTTAGACCAAAGTGGCGATCCTTGACCATAATGTGTAGCATCATGTTTGGTGAAAACCAGGCACAGCATATCAGCACAAACATTTCAAACCAACTGTCCAGCACGGTGCTGGAGGGGTAATGATTTGTGCTTGTTATTTGCACCCACTGGACCTGAGCACTTTGCAGTGATTGAGTCAACCTTAAACTCCTCTGTATACCAAAGTATTCTAGAGTCAACTATGAGACCATCTGTCTGACAGCTAAAGCTTGGCTGAATTTGGGTCATGCAGCAGGACAGTGATCCCAAGAACAGCAGCAAATCTATAACTGAATGGTTGACAAAGAAAAGAGTCAAGGTGCTGCAATTGTCCAGTCAAATTCCTAACCTTAAACATATTGAAAAGCTGTGGTGGGCCAAAATTCCTTCATAACAATGTGAGAGACTAATAAAGTCATACAGTTCTAACAGCTACTGAATCAGGAAGTGTACCTAGTTGTACCTAGTTTGTCACACAGCGCTTCTGCATTTTGGCATAATTTTTGTTAAGTAATCACATGGTGTAATACATCATGTTAGAGTCTGATAAGGACCAGATGATTTTTTTTGTTACTATGTCCTGAACAATTGAAAGAGGGTGTATTTACTTTCCTTCTTTGGCTTTTTCCTTAAGTACATGACTTTATCTAATAATAATAATAGTAATAATAATAAAGCAGTTTACCAGTTTAAGCTGAGCTTTTAGCAGTGCAATGCTTCTCCCATAGACAGTTGCTAAAGCTACGACATAGCACATCACCACACTGCCAGGGAGAAGAGAGACATAATATTACTCCATGAAATGCACAGTAAGGACTATTTAATATGCAGGTCATCATTACACAAATAGCATACTGAGAGTTCACGCACATTGCTAATGCAAAAAGAGGGATGGAGAACGCCTGGGAGCCGACGAAGAAGAGAAACTCCTGTGTGACGTTAGAGAGATTGCTGAATGAGTCTGGAACAGTTGACCACATGGTACTGGATGAGTGGAAAGGACCACAACCGTAAGAGGGACGGATCCTGTTTGAGGAAGAGGGACACACTTGTCCTCAGCAATGTTAAATAACATGAAAAATGTTTTCATGCAAAGTTTATAGCAAGTATAGCAAGACAGCAAGTTTTCTTACAGTGATGCAGAAAAAGCAGTTGTGTTGCAACTGTTACAGGTAAGTATGAAACACTCACTCAGAAAGACTGTAAATCAAGACAACTGTTGCCAAACCCCATCCAAACAGGAGCACCACCAGAAAAAAGAAGGTGGAGGTGGTAGAACGAAACGTCCTCAGCGCTGGCCGACAGTTTTGGAAGAGTGTTATCTGCGGGGGGAAAGTGGCAATTTAATAGTGGATTAGGGACACAATCACCAAGCAATGTGTGACGTGTTGGCGGTGTTAAAGCTAGAGCCTCACCTTCTTGCAGTAAAACAGGATGACAAACTTCAAGGTGTTGATGGCGGGCAGCAGAGGGCAAAAAAGAGCTCCCACCCAGACCACAGTCTGACCATAAACCAGGCCAAGCACATTGGAGGGAACCACAAACTCCTGCCGCCCCACCCACTGAACAGGCTTACAGGAACAGTTATCCACCACAAGCCTACCACATACACAAAAAAACACTACATAGCTGAACACAAGACTGATTGACCAGTATTCAAATATACAGCATGCATTTGCATGATGTGCATTAATACGACTCATATCTTTATGCTATAAAAAGTACCTGCGTGGAAATTCAACCAGCAGAAAAACAGCAACGGTGATGAGGAGGTCAAACATTGTGAGCTTGTACATTTCCTGCCCCACACGTGTTTCCCAGCACTACCAATAAGAAAAGATAAGATTGTCTTTCAGTGTGGACATGCTGAATATATTCAAAGCTGATGTTACTGTTGTGTTAACCTCTTTGTCTGCACACACAGGCTGTTATAGCAGCTGTTAAAGAGCGCGTTTTGTATTTTACTCAAGCCTCCGTCAGCGGAACGAGGCAGTCGCAGAGCTGCTACTGTTCTCCCCAAGAGATCAAAAAATATTTACTGAAAAACCTGACATGCTTTACCATTATTGTTTATGACTTTTTAAAATACAAACGGAGTGTAAATGAGTTTCCAGTTCAATTATTCTGTCAGTTTTTCTTTTGCACGTCGAAGCCTTCAAGGGATCCTGTTTAATTTACCCAGCAAAGTCTTGATCCAGCAACAAACTGAAAGCACTGCTTTTTCTCATGACAGACAACTTAAACACAAACAACAGAAGGTCTGTCATATAGGACCCCCTCCGCGCTGTTACACTCTGAAAATGAAGATCAGTAATATAATTACTTGGAATTCTTTGTAGTTGTACCCGCACAGTGTACAGTTTCCTTTGAGCTCGTTAGGGTAGCAGGTGATCTGACTCCACAGGGTGTAGAGGAGGACGCCCAGACTCACCAGACGCAGAAACACTGCCCTGGGTGTGGAAGAGAAATGGGTCATTTTCATTCATCTAATTTTAATTTCACACTAATCTTACTTGATAACTCAACACAGATAAGGATACACTACCATATTTACAAGTTTGTTACATAAAACTAATGACCAGGTTTAAAGCAGGGAAGGTTTTAAGCTGTTTTTTGTGTTTATTTTACCTTGAGGGCCCCATGAACAACGTTTTAGCTGATGTAAGTTGTGTGGGAGCCAGGGTGAGCTAGTATTTTTTTTAAAACTGAAGGACGTGCCACACGAAGTAACCTGAGCTGAAATTGAATTGTAGAACAGGTAAGGTGGTGATTGCAGCATAATTTCCTTCGTATTGCACACTATATTGGAGAATCATGGCAAAAGCATTATAGCAGCTTGTGTATAGCCATAGTGGCCAGATAATAAAACATGTGGGTTAGATCATATTTATCATCAGGCATTTAACATTTTGCTGTTTGTTTGATCCATGGCTTGTGACTAGACCCATTATTGTCTGCTCTGTTAGAGCCAGTCGTTAAGGATGAACCTGGCAAGCTAGGCAGTCTTGATAATTATGGGCCTAGTTATAGTACTATGATTAAAGTGAGTAAAATATTTATTGTGTTTAATATTCTGGTCAATTTTTAAAATAGGTGCAGCAGCATCATTATTATCAATAGTTGTTATAGTGTTATAATTCTGCATTTACTCTCTTATTTACAATAAAAATTTCCACATTTGCTGGAGTTTGTCATATCTCATTGTGTATTTGTGATAAGAAGATATGGGCTTGGAGCGACTGATCAGATTTTTTTTTTCAAGCATTACAAACACAAACAAATTAAATGCATGTGACATAATCTCTTTCTCACAAACCTTAAGAGAGCCAATATGATAGTAGTGCTGGGGAAGTATTGCTCTACTAAGGCGATCTTGTCACACAGCAGAGGCACCACAAAGTTTCCAGCAGTGATGACCATGGACGGGAGATACTGAATAATAAAGCCAAGGATCCCTTGCTCATCAGCCCTATTCTGTTTAGCAGAAATGGGAGATGGTCACCCAGAGCTTCAAGAAGATCATGTTGGCATCATTATTTTTACATCGTTTACCTGGCTGAACTGTGTGGTCACATAGATGCCGTAGAAAGCTCCTCCAATGAACCCAAGTGAAAGAAAAGTCATTAAAACACGCAGAGAGTATAAAATCACTTTTTTTGATGTTGACAGATCAGCCTTGTGTCTCTTTCGACTCTCCTCCTCCAGATCCACCTGGCCGAGGGAGAGAAGAGAAATGAGGGGTCACCTGAAGGCACATCGTGTATACGAAACTGTGGAGCAAAGCTGCCACGTGTGGGTCACGTTTCTCTTTTCCAGCACTTCATCCTGTTAAGTAGGATAGATCCCTTCTGACCTGTAGCTGGTAGAGGATGTTTTTCTGCTTCAGTTTGGTAGCTCTGTCTCCCAGGCAACTATAGTCCCATCCGGTGAACACGATCATGCTGTAACTGCTCACTCCAGTGCTGCTTCCCGTTGCCACAGCAACTCGAGCTGCAGTCCCCATCCTGTGTGTGAACAGCCAGTGAAAAGGATACAGACAGAAGTCAGGCTGACTGAACTCAGGACTCTAAGCTAAACATGCAAACACACAGCCTTTATTTACATAATGCATCCGTTTAACACGAACTATAGTGTCTCCAGACCCCAGGAATTCAGTAAAACAAACCCAATTTTGCTGTCTAAGCAAGAACCTGGCCGTTACAGTCGTGGGACTGACCGTGTTATCATGCAGATGAGACAAAAGGCAAAGTAGAAGACAGCAGTGAGGATGTAGGCAAGAGGGATGTTGTAGAAGAAGTCCCTGTTCGGCATCTCTGTGATGTTGTAGTAGCCATAAAACAGGTATGAATACTCCATAAAACCCTGTAAAGGAGAGAAGAATATCCAGCTCAAGATGCAATTACATTTTGCCGGCTGAGAATAAAAGCAGGAGAATTGTGCAATTTCTTCACTACAATATATCGCTAGATTTATTATTTAGGCCTATATTGTAGGCTTCAGCTCCAACGTGAAGCCTAAAAGCATAAATGAACCAGTGTCATTCACATAAAACACTTTGACAAGGTGCAGCAGAAAAGCACAGGTGTAAAGCCTGAAATGAGTCACAGCTCATTCAAACTAGCTGCTTTAGTTTCAGTGTTGTGGTTCTGCGTGTGCTGCCTTACTTTCATACTCATGCCAACATAGTGTCAGTAACACCAGTGACTTTTTATTTTCAAACCACCACACACAAAAAGACATTATTACTCCAGCTGTACCTTATATGTGTTCTCGGTGTCACCTTTTTGCAGAATGAAAGTGGAATGACAATTCTATGAAAGTCTAAAGTGCCTCAAACTAAAGTGCAGGTCTATATACATTCTGCAAGTCTCTCAACGTCTCACCGTTCCCGAAAGGAAGTCGAGCAGGTACTGATAGATCTCCGTTGTGCTCTTAACTTCATACACCTTGCATTTAGCTGGATTTGAAAAAATAAAACACAGTAAACAAAAGGCTTCCTCTGAACATAAAGGTCATGCTGTTGCCTCAAGAATTTATGATATTTGTAAATAAATTAAATACACAGAAAGAGACCGGGAGATTCAATGCAGCTGCAGTGGAAACTATTTAACATCTAAATAAGATCTGTTTCTTATGTGGCTTTAAAATAATCAAAGGATTTGGAAAAGTCATACATCATCCTGTAAAGCTATTTCAGGTCTGGAGATGATAAATGATATTAGGGATAAACTCATTTTTGTATATATTTGAATGTCACAGATGTGGAATTTTGTATAAATATTCTGCTCATCCACAGGTGAGCAGCCCACATTTTATTTCTGAAGGGAAAACAGAAGGGGTACCACTCTCTCTACTCTTACTCCTACAAATGCAGGGCTGTTGCCTGGAAACTGTTGCAGCAAAGTGCAAGAAGGCTTCCTGTTGTAATTACGAAGAAATGTGATAAAAGATGAGTAACAAGGAAAAAAGGAGGAAATGAAGAAACAGGACGCACCGGTGCAATTTGTTTCACTCAAGTTATTGCTAACAGTGAGGATATCTGTGCTGTTGGTGGTTGGTTGGTGGTGGTTGGTGGATCTGAAGACAACACTGGGAATGAGGACAAACCCAGCAATCAGAAAGAAGGACACAAAATTCAGAACCACCAAGAAGCGAAGGAACACGAAGTAAGACTGGACACCACCTCCAAAGTTCCCTGTGAGGGCAAAGAAACATGGTTTGTTTCAAATGTAAACTTAACGCGTGGGACTGAGCTGCTTCCTTTATTGTCCTTTTATATTAATTTACTGCATGTGTACCTCCAATCATTTGCACTGACTTCCTCCACAATGAGAAAAAGTAAAGAAATTCTTTGCATTTGTTTCTGAGTTTACGCAGCATCTGTCTCCCTCTCCAGGACACATCTCTGGAAAATGCGGGCGACCGCATTTGCTGCACTTCCCTGTGAAGGACAAATAATAAAGAAATTATATTACAACAACTCAAAATTCCCTCACAATTACCAAGTAATTTAAAATAAACTATATATAGGAGAATTATTAAATAAACATGAATTAGATAGCACTTACACAGTATATACATACATTAACAAGCAGTTTTTGTCATTCTGCCTCTGCACATCACCACAGAGGATTTTAAATCAATCAAGATGTGACTGAAGTGCAGGCTTTCAGCTTTAGGGGCTGTATCAAAAATGTTTTCATTGACAGTTTGTGAATTTAAAGCCATTTTGATAAATAGAGACGTATTTTCAGAGACGTATTGCATAATCATAATTTTAAATGTAAGTATCGCTTTTTAATTCTCCTTTAAATCCTTTACAGTCAACGACTGCGTGAAGTGTATTTGGACATCACCAAATGCTGTGTTTCTTCCCTTGAGGAGTCACATCAGGATCCCCTTCAATTTGCTTACCAGCCCCGTCTCGGAACTGATGACGCCATCATCTCTCTGCTCAATCATGTCTACACCCACCTGGACCAGCCGGCGAGCACTGTGAGGGTCATGTTTTTTTACTTTTCCAGTGCTTTCAACACCATCAAGCCGACCCTCCTGGGTGATAAGCTAACAGTGATGCAGGTGGATGCTTCTCTGGTGTCCTGGATTGTTGATTACCTAACAGGAAGACCACAAGGTAATCAGCAATACAGGGGCACCACAAGGAACTGTCTTCTCCCTCTTCCTCTTCACCCTCTACACCACAGACTTCAGCCACTGCACAGAGACCTGCCATCTTCAGAAGTTTTCTGATGACTCTGTGGTGGTTGGATGCATCGGCAGGGATGATAAGACAGAGTACCGGGCTGTGGTTAACTGATTTGTCACGTGGTATGAGCAGAATCATCTGAGGTTCAACCTGGCAAAGACTGAAGACTATAAATACCTCGGAGTATACATTGACAATAAACTGAACTGGGCTAAAAACACCACAGCACTTTACAGGAAAGGCCAGAGCCGACTCTATTTTCTGAGGCGGCTGAGGTCCTTCAACATCTGTCGGACAATGCTCCGAATTTTCTATGAGTCTGTTGTGGCCAGTGCGATCCTCTACGCGGTTGCATGCTGGGGCAGTAGGTTGAGGGTTGCTGATGCTATATAATAATAAAGTGATCCGCAAGGCCAGTAATGTTGTGGGGATGGAGCTGGGCTCTCTTAGGGTGGTGATGGAGAGGCGAATGTTGTCCAGGATAAAGACAATGTTGGATAACTCCTCCCACCCACTCCATGCTAGCTAGCCACAGGAGCACGTTCAGCGAAAGACTGAGATTACCAAAAAGCACCACTGAACGACACATGAAATCATTCCTGCCTGTTGCCATCTCCCTGTACAACTCATCCACCTGATACACTGTGTACTGCAATAGCTACACCCTTTTTGCTCTTCTGCTCTTCTTTCTTATTCAGATATTTATTAGTAAGTGACTTATATATATATATGTATATATTGTACATATTGTGCTATTTCTTACTTTTTGTATTGCCTGATTTTGTTATTGTTTGTACTGGAGCGCTGTAACCAACATAATTTCCCCAAGGGATCAATAAAGTATTTTGATTCTGATTGCCAGGCTTTTACTGCAGCCTCCTCCAGCTGCTGCTGGTTTGAGGGGTTTTTCTCAATCCACTTTGTCTTTAGTATCTGAAAAGCTGATCTGTTGGGTTGAGATCAGGTGACTGACTTGCCCATTGAAGGATATCCAATTTCTCTGCCTTGAGAAAACCTTTGGGTACTTTTACAGTTTGCTTTGGAGGATTATCCTTTTGTTCTGTGAAACACAGTCTGATCAGTTTTGCAGTACTTTGTTGAATTTGAGCAGAGAGTACAGTTTTGTACTTCACAGTTGGTCCTGCTACTTTCTATCTGAGGTCCCATCATAAATAAACACCAGTGAACTGGTTCCACTGGCAGCAATACCTGTGCATGCTACATTTCCTCCACCATGTGTGACAGATAATGTGGTTTGTCTCCAAACATGACCTGTTTTTCTCCTTCTCCAAACCTTTTTCTTCCCATCATTCTGATACGTCTCAGTTTCATCTGTCCAAACAGTTTTTTCCCATAGATGGCCACCGCCTTCTTCTTCCTTGTGACCAGTGGTGTGAACCCTGTAGTAAACCCTGTGCATTTACACTCATGAAGAAGTTTCACGATTGTGGACTTTGACAATGATACACCTCCTCAAAAGTTGTTTTTACTAGAGCTGATATTATAAAGGTGTTTTCTTCTTAACCACAATAATAAAAGCTGGCCTATATTTTCTTTCAGGCCTTTTTGGTTTTACTGAGCTGCTCAATGCAATCCTTCTTTTTAGGAATGAACCAGTTTACTGACTTCTAAAGTATATTTCATTTTTCTGAAAGGTTATTTTGAATTTTCAGCCTAATTATTGCCTCCTTCGCCTGTATCAACATCTCTTAGAACATTATATATATTCAATTAAAAGACTACTGAATACAAGGTGAACACTGGAAATCAACTCTAACTATCATTCATCTGCTTAATTTGTAATCAAACAGTGAGTGAACAGGCCTCACCTGGCCATGAAACTGCTCATCAATCAACTGTGCAATTACTGTGACTGTGTATACAAATGGCTGTAATTACTAAACAGTTAGTGCAACTCTTTTGTTAAGTCCACTTGATTAAAGCTGGAAGTCTGCACTTCAATCATGTCTTGATTGTTTGATTTGAAATCACTGTGAGGGTGTAGAAACCTATGAAACCTACACAAACTGTGTCCATGTCCTTAGGTTTCTAGATGTAATTGTAGGCAGAAACGTACAGTTTAATATACATGAACAACCAGCTGTCTATAACAACTAGCTAATGAAATTGATTGAGTTTAAATGAAGCTATGCGTTGAATGATTTTTCTTCCAGAAATCTACTTGGAAATTATGTTGTGTGTGTTTTGCAGATCGACATTATCCCAGCTCCATTACAAGACTCATGTTATTTAGATGACTTAAGTTTTTATCATATACTGCTAAAAGTTAAAACCCAAGCACAAGTGAAGTTATAAAGTCCAATATATACTATTGTAACAGAACACAGTGAGATAAGTCACAGTGTATGATGAAGGGTGATTATGTTTTTCATTTGTAAGAGGATGAATGTTCTGCTTCATATCGGCCACATACTCATTCTTTAAGACCGCGTTTAAATTTGGGAACATGCTATCATTTACGAGCAATACACTGCTGACTCCCTGACCTTTAAACTCTAGTCATTAATTTACTCGCATTAATTTAGTCCATGACCTCAAATCTGGGCTCTCCATTAACTTTCTCTTTATTTCTCCGTTTTTCCACTGAATTACTGAAACGTCACCACCAAACATTCAGTAGAAAGTTTCATACCTTATAGTTCTTCTCAGGTGCATGGGCAGGGGACTACACCTGATGTCCCGTTTGGGTCCACCATCGCTGTCTTCATCTTCATCCTCGGGGGTTGAGTCCCAGTTGAAGTGAGGATAACTCTGATCAGGAGCTGGAGACGAAACCTGCCGACGCCTGAGTGACTGCTGCTCACCGTCATAACCATTTCCTGTGAGCGAAAGGCATTCAGACATCGTCTAAGAGTTTAAAACAAAACAACAAATACGAGCAGGTAAATCTGATCACCTCCAATGTAATTGTAAATATGAGAGTTTTGTCTCTGTATTTCACCGGCCATCTCTCTGACGAATGTTAACAGTTTTCCTCTACGATCACATCTAATAGCTGACCGACAACAAATCCAGACTCAAACAAATAAGTGAAACACTTCCTTGTGAGGATAATCTGCGTATCCATGACCTGCTTCCTTGTTGTCCCCTTTCACGGACTTTACTCCCTTTGTAAATGACTGCACATACACTTCCTTATTGGCTTCAACCTAATGAGTTAGCTTTACCCAGCCAGAAGGGAAAAGCACACTGAAAACAAGGATGTCAGATATTTTGTCTTGAAGTGCTAAAATCATAAATGTCTTTGACTTTACAGGAGAGGGGAGGAAATTAATGCATTTTAACAGCGGACAGGGATGCCAGGAAATGAAATACAACACGCTGCTGTGTACAACAAAAGCAACAAAAGGTTTTTAATAACAGGATGTCGTTAACAAACATTTACCTAGAGAAAGCACTGCGTCCCAATGCTTTGCAGAGGCTTTAATATGACCTTTATAACAAACTAAATCTTCACAGAGGAAATGCTGAAATGTATTGCACTTTCAACACTGTTACAAATCAGGGAACGTTACAGCCGGCGCAAAAACAAAACCCCCCCCACAAATAATAACCTCAAGACCATACAGTGCGAACTAACAGTGAGGGAATGGCAATAACTCAATAACATCATGTATTAACTTTCTGCTGAAGTGCACTGAGGAGATCAAACAGTTTTACATTAATGTTACAGAAATGTTTGTATCACAAAAAATGAAAATATGGCCTCTCTAAAACATCATCGCTGCCTTAAAGAGAATTAACAGTTGAGACATGCTCAGGGTGTTCCCCACCTCTTGCAGTCAGCTGAGATTGGCTCCTGAATTTATTTTAGGAGCTTTATTGACAATATCCCCCAATCCTAGCTGTGCTGTTTTCAATGACAAACACTGGCAGCTTATAGAAAATTGTAAGTCTTCACATTAAATGTTTGGTCCCTACCCAGAATGTTACACGATGGCAGTACAGACATTTTGGCAGTGAACGGACTATTGTTATCATTTACATGGCACACCTTTCCCTGGATACAACAGCATGCAGTGGAGATGCTCCTGATATGATCTAAACTGCTTACATCTATAAGCAGAACAGTGAGGGGAACTAATGCAAAAAAGATAAAAGAAAAAAAAGGAATTTAGAGGATTAAAATTTAGGACACAGTAATGTTTGGCATACAAAAATAACAGAACATACAGTGTGTGCATGTGTGTATATAACATATATATATATACACATATAACATATTACCTAAAACAGTTAATGAGGTCCTAATTTAATTAGGCAGGAATACAAAAGGTCAATTCTTATCAAACAGACCAAAATAGCTGAACTAATGACACACTCATTAGGTTATCTCCATCATAAAACTAGTCATTCATCATTCTAATATAGGCTGTAGCCAGGATCTCAACATGACATGCACCTCGTTTGATTAGAAATACAATTCAAGACTGCTTATACCTCATGAAATACTATCAAGACCACCATACAGGTGACAGGAGTGGATTACTAGTGCAGCAGGTAATGGTAAGAATCTTTCAGATGTGAATACAAGCACTGAAATCTGGGTGTTTGCTCCTTTTAGTGCCCTTAACTTAAAAAAACCCCATGCACCACTGGTATTATCCATCACTTCCAGGTGAGGAAACGGCCGTCTTTTTTTCTTTTTCTTTTTAAAACCACACATTTTCAACATTTTACTTGAAAGATAATTGCAGTAACACACTTATAACAACAACATATGGATACTAAGGGGACTGAAACCACTCCCATGTCTTACAGACACAGTTAGTAAGTATGAATATTTACCTACGTTAGTTTTGCTACATACAGAAACAGATTTAGTCAATCATCTGTGTCCGAGGTACTCGTTGCTCTTATAGTAATAGGTTTAACTGCAAGAGGTAAAGGTAACCTTGTAAGCATTTCACGTTTAGATCTGGAATCGTAGATGGATGCATCTATGCTCAGTATCTTGTCAACGTGTGGACTGGAGGAGCTGGAGATCGAGTCTCCAGACATTTCTAATACTAGACGACCTACTTTACACCTGGCCCAGCCAGGGTCGTGGACTCATAGATGGTGGTTGTGTAAGTGAGGAGTGCAAGGAGTCCACCCAGAATCTACCTCTACCACTACTGCAATCCTATACACCTGTTGGTACAATATTTTGAAGAACAAGAAAAACAAAGGATGTATGGTACAAATTGTGGTTTGGTTGCATCAGAAAGGCAACCCGGTATAAAAAAAACAAAACACCAATCAGACACCTGCTGTGGTGACCTCTCACGAATAAGGGAGTAGCCAAAAGTAGCTTTCCTTATATGATACTACTACTGGGATCCTGCACTTTCAAAGTCGAGTTCTACGCCAGCAAAAAGGGTTTCTCAGATTGATTTCATGTCAAAAAATAATGTTGAAACTGCTAACAGGCTTTATCAAAAGAGAAACAGAAGGAGTTTGTGAAGTTTAGGCGTTTGTATCCACGTGTGAAAGATTCCTCAGTAATGTTAAGATATCTGCTGCACTGTAACCGTTTACAGACCAGCTGCCACTCACACTCTAAAAGCCTTCACGGCGCTCGAGGATTCCTCTTCCGCTGTTCACAGCATTTGTATGAATATGTTTATATGAAATGCACTTTTATTTTTGTTTTTTAACTAAACAAGATTTGAACTTTTCTCTTGGACCTGTGTGAGCTTTCTTGTTAGGAAGATAAGTGTTGGTGAAACCAGCGTTTGAAATTCTGCTCTTGCAGCAACCTCCTCCTCCTCTCCCAAAAATGATCTAACCAGTTTTTATTTCCTTGCACCTCCTTTCAGTCTGTTTTTTCTCCACTTTTGTTTTTATCATTATCTATCTTCTCGCCCTCTCTTTTCTCTTCTTTGTCCCCTCTCCTCCCTTCCTTCTTCCCTCCCTTTAAGACCCTGCCCACTAGTATACAGCAAACAGCAATGACATGCATGATGAAGTAGATCGACATCCAGTAGTTGATGGTGTCAGTGGCGTTCAGCAACACGAAGCCCATGCACATGTAGTCGTAGGCCCTCATTTTCAAGAACCAGTGAACCCAGTCGAAGATGTTCTGCCCACGTGGACCCAGTTTAGCTCGGACAGAAGCCTCCATGGCAGACTCTGCTGCGATGCAAAGGGGGATGGTGAGGAAAGAGAGGTAGTAGCCAGGGTGCAGTCCGTGCCAGTAAGCACTGATGAACATGGTCCAGCCAGCCCTGAGAGGTACAGACACAGGAGAGAGGCACACCAAACACGAGGTGAGTTTCTGTCCTCAGTTGTTAGAGGTGTTAAGATCGTGAGGCGGGATAAGGGTGGTTTAAGTGCAAAAAAGGAAGAATTGTAAAAGGTTTGACCCACACATTTACATAAATGGGATATTTAAAGTCTGCGGTAAGTGTATTTGTAAGAAAACAAAACACAAACCTGCTTTTTTTTTTTTACCCACATTATTAATATGCATCAGAATATTCATGATTCTGTGTGCTATAAACTTCCACAAAAACATGTGAGCTGCGTCGTGGCACTGGCTGACATGTTCTTTTATCACAATGAACACTGTGTACTCTCTTTGTAGCAGGCAGTGTAGTTTATTTTTGACACACACACACACACACACACACACACACACACACACACACACACACACACACACACACACACACACACACACACACACACACACACACACACACACACACACACACACACACACACACACAGAGAACAGAACGCTTTGCTGAGAAGAGGCTATTTAAATAAATAAATAAATAAATAAAAAGAATCCACTACTGAGTGAGTCATGTTTGCTACAAACTGAAGTGTCAAGCTTTTCTTTTCTGTTATGTCTCATCATTGTGCAAATGAGACACATTTTTTTAAAAATGTGCATGTGCGGCAGCGACAGAGACACTTGGAAACATAAGCCAGTTAAGAAAGAAGATAGTAAGAGAAAAGATGGGACATTTGTTATTAATAATAAAATGGGGGGGGGGAGACACTCAATCATCTTTTGGACGACGTTTAGCTTTCATATTTTCATGCATGTACGTGATGTCATAACATTTATGATTTCCAGACAAAGTTGCATCAACTTTTCACCAACATCTTGTTTTGATGATAAGAGACTCAGACTCACTCCCATGAGTGGAAATGAAGCCTCATGCTCCCTTAAACACTCTTTCACATTTGAGCCTGATCGGGTCACCTGACCTCATTGTTTCTGGCCACCTAATGTTGCTGAGCCTAGATCTGGCTTACTGAAGCAACCCCAGATCATAACACTGCCCTCACGGGGTTGCACAGTACATAATAGGCATGATAGGTGCATCGCTTCATTCACCTCACCCCGATGCTTTCATCACTCTGGAGCAGGTTAAATCTGCACTTGGACCACATGATCTTTTTCCATCGCCCCAGAATCCAATCTTGGATGCTCCTTACTAAACATTTCCTTCCCAATTAGCCTCACTCATAAATGAAAAGAGGGAAAAAAAAAGTGTTTTTTTTTATTCTTTCCTCCATAAAGACAACATTTGACAGTCTCCCTAGCACACTTATTGACAGGTTTTGACACCTCAGTACATATAAATAAACATGTGTTTTGGCACCAGTTAAAACTGGTTCTGGGATTTTACTAATCTGTACACCCAGCTATTTTTTTATATAAGCATGTCTGAAATATGACCTATGACTCAGTTGAGCTTTGAGGGTTACCCCTAGTCAGTTTTCAGTGGGTAAAGCTTTTGGGTAAAAAGTTTAAGTGGTTTCTGACCACATTTCCTCTTTGAGGAAGATGAGACACCACTTTCCTTCCAGGTTTCACTAATGCGTTGGACAGTTTTTAATAGTTTCAGTAATCTCCTTAGTAGTTTTCTTTGCTTGATGCCGGCCAATAATTTGACACCTCTGTAAATGAATAATATCATTTACACAGCATGAGATATGTCTTCTGATGTGGTTGTTTAAAAAAAAAAAAAAAAAAAAGAGAGAGAGAGAGAGAAGCTACTCATGTCGTCAGTTAGGTTTCAATACCCTGAAGCAGTTATTCAGTGCATGGCTGTTACTTATTTGCTTATTTAAATCCAGGTAGTTACGTTTTTCCCCACGTACTGAGTTTGGAATTTTACTGTTGCCTTGTAATGTTTATTAGCCAACAACAGCACTGCATTTAGGACTTATTACTTCTGTATAAGATATGAAGCTTCACTGGCATCCCTGCTGAATATAAACAGAATATTAAAGAAGACTGCTGCCACCTCTCACATGTACCTCCTAACATTAGAACTTATTGCACAGGTCCCATATACACCACACAGGGATCTCTTACTGTAGAATAAGTAGAACCTGCTTCATATACCTGAGTGTGTAGGCTTTGAAGGGGGCGTTGGGGTAGATGTAGTGATGCAGCCACCACTGCACTGTCATATTCCAGTAACGCATGCCATGTCGGACCTTCACACAGAAGTCAGTGTTGTAACAGTCGATGTTCTGGATGGTTTTGAAGTCATATTTCTCCTCCGTGGTGGGATCAGGACTGGAGAGAAGGAAAAGAAACCAGCATTTAACACCAAAAATATGAAACCCCTACACTTTTAGAATATTCGTTTATGTACACAGATGCATCCTCTTTTTATATGCTTGCTATTCCTGTGATTATGTACCTGTAGTCGACAGTAGGTCCTCCTCCAGGTTTAGAAAGAGCCTTTTCTGGATAGCAGCCCAGGCCAGCACTGATACAGCCAGCCTCAGCGCCGCACCACGCTGAATAGAAACGCATTCTAAATACGAAGAATATTGCTACCATGTAGAACATCCTGAGGATGAAAGCAAAGACAGAGTGTATCATGCACCTTTGTCCTAAGAAACAAATAAGATGTGACAAATCTATTCAGTGCCCTTTACTGAAGAGTTAATTACGTTTTGATATATATACAGTTACTTTATTAAGTACACCTGTTCAGCTGCTTGTTAATATCAAATCAGACAATCACACGGTGGCAACTCATTGCATTTAAACCCGTAGACATGATCAAGACGACCTGCTCAAGTTCAAACAGAGCATCAGAATGAGGAAGAACAGTGGTCCAAGTGACTCTTGGACAAACTTCACAAACTTCTGATCTGTTGGCATTTTCTCCACACACCCTTCTCCAGAGTTTACAGAGAATGGTCTGAAGAAGAGAAAATATCAAGCAAGCATCAGTTCTCTGTGTGAAAATGGCCAATTCAATTTGAGCTGATAGGAAGTCAACAGTAACTCAAATAACCATTGTTACAAGCAAGGTATGCACAAGGGCATCGCTAAACACACAACACATTTAACTTCGAAGCAGATGGGCTACAGCAGTGGAAGACCACACTGGGTGCCACTGGTTTCAGACTGGCAGGGGTGGTGTAATGGTGTGGCACACGTTGGGCCCTTTAGTACCAACAGAGCATCATTTAAAAATCACCGTCTACCAGAGTATTGTTCCTGACCATGTGTATCCCTTCATGACAACAGTGTACCCATTTTCTGATGGCTGCTTCCACCACGTCAAAAAGCTAAAATCAACTGAAACTGGTGTCTTGAACATGACGACTTCACGATACACTGTAGATGTACCTAATAAAGTGGCAACTGAGTATAAATGTTATTTTTGAGTAAAATCATTCTAATGAATTCTTCTAATAGAATTTTTTAAAAATTGCTTTGTTTACAGTTGTCTTACTTTAGTCTACTTTTAATCACTGATAAAAAAAAACTTAAACAAGTCTCCAGTGATAATATGACAAAATATAATTAATCTATAACTCCTATTAATTTCCAAAAGCGTATTGCTGTTGTGCTGATTCTTTGTCACAATACCTATAGAAAACGTTTTGATCCAAGAAGTCCTCGGTACGAACGTAGGCCAGCGGAAAGACAGAGTTGACAGCCAGGAACAGAGTGCCATAGACAGGAACCGGCTTCAAGCGCTGCAGGCATGGCGTCAAACCGGGGAGGGCCAGCGGGCTCGGCTGCCTCACCCAGTCAATGTATGTTTGGAAGCGGAAGAAAGGGCCTTTAAGGACATGAAGAGATGAGACAGAGGGATAAATGCAGGATTGAGAAGACAGTGACAGACAAAAATTGGGCAATCAGGATGATGCAAGGTATAGAGAGGAACATTAGAGGGCAGTGTGGTTCAAAAAAAAAAAACAACACAGGGTGCAGTTGAGTAGGAAAAGGAAGTGAGAGAACAAAAATAGAGTAGAGATTTATGAAAACTGTTAGAAATAGAAATAATACTAAAAAAAAAGCATGGACTCACAATATTGGACAAGTAGCAGAAAGCGAGACAAAGAGAGACAACAGTTAAAATTCATGCAAAAGCAAATGAACACCAACACTTAATTACAATTTACAGCTAAAAACAGTTCATGTAAGATCAGAATTTCCTTTTTTCTGAACATTTAAGACAAGTTATTTACCCGTCATTATACCGACATAACAGTAACTATATGACAAAATGTCGTAGATGGAAGGCTCCTGCGACAGACCGCCAACGACGGGGGACTTTGCAAAGGAGCTCACGTCTTTCTTCTTCTCCACGTGGAAGCTGCGCACCTCATTGGCCAGACTCACCATCTACATAAACAGTAAGATAAGGATGCATGAATTTGAAATACACTGCAGTATAATTTTAAACTGATTTCTCCACTTGAGTGTTTTTAACTTTCCATACCTTGAGCGTGAGAAGTAGCTGGACGGCGTTGGCGAAAGGTGTTGGTGATGGCAGACCAAACTTAGTGACCAGGCGGAAGAAGAGGAGGTAGAGAAAGGTCCAGCTGAGGCTCAGCGCTGGGGCGTGCCTTGTAAACAGACATATATAGTTAGGAGTGAGACTACATGTACATGGAGTCCTGTTGCATGCTGTGATCTTCACTTTCTGGCTGAAATTAAAGCTTACAGGTTTTTATTTCTATTTATTTTTTTAACTATTTCTACACTCTAGATCAGCTGCTATATTTGAGAAATTTACAGGTGAATTCACAGACAACAGTTTGTGTGATACAAAGTAAAATAAGTCTGAAATGCATGGATGTTCGTTCCTCACCTCCAACTGCTCTTGATAATAATCCATGTTCCGATCACGGTCACCAGGGAGTGGAGTGTGTGGATGTGGCAGGTGGCGATAGTGATGGACAGGCCGAGAAGAAGAGCTGCACCCTGCTTCACAGGTGGACCTGAAGTGACAGAAAAATTGCAGAGTGGAAGCCACCTACAAGTGTCTACCGTGGGGCAGGAAAAGTGCCTGACACAGCAGGAAAAATATAATGTTATATAAGTCTGTTGATTCCCACCCACTGCTGTCAGCCCCCGTTGATAAAAGGTGGAGAAATGTAATTTTTTTTATGCAAATGAAAATAAAAATAAAATCATCAGTTAATTAGTGAAAACCTTTAAAGAGAAAGCCATGCAAAATATAAACATGAGCATTTTTTGTGATTTCCATGTGTTTATCCTGAATATGTGGTCGTCCTTTCACATATTCAAGCTAAGGTAAAGATTGCCTTTGGGGCAAACATCATTTATTGATTCCAGGAGACGTGAAAGTCCCTTCACTTTATTATTCAACTTATACTGATTGATCAATATCCTTGCTGATAAACGGTCTACAAATTTAACTGATCACACACCAGCAGTGTAAAGCAGACTCTGCAGCAGAATACAACCAAAAATAAAATCATTAAAATGTTTTCTGCAGCACCAGCTGAATGCATACGATTTCCTGTTACAAAGTGTCACACACTTCTGTGCTGCTGTAACTTCAGTGCTGTTTGTTAACATGGACTTTTGGTGTGACTTTGAATCCAGTCTTCAAAGGACTGACTCCCCCCCCACTAACTGTTGTTATGTTGTTTTGTTTCCAATGAATTGCACAATGTGCATCACTGAAGATTTTTAGCTTCATGATTTTATTCATCAAGATCCGATGTGCCAGTATTTTTTCCCCGAGCACTTACAGAGCACTGAAAATCAACATAATTCGTCCCGTTTTAACCCTTTACTAACCAAGTATCGTGTATGCAATCTGGACTTATTTGAATAATCACAACTCTCAAAATAAGACTTTTTTTCCCCTTTTGCATTTAAATAGTAAATTATGGTTGTGTCAGTTTTTCATCTCATAGTATAACAATCACCAGCAAACAGCATTAGATAAAAATAAATATATAAATTATGTATGAATGTGTTCATAATTTGATCGAAATACTCACTGAGGTACCGGAAGAGGAATCCAACAGGGATGGAAGCAGCAAGGACTCCCAGGTACACCAGCTCATCAGGAGACATTGCTCTGCTGACACACACACACACACACACACACACACACACACACTTTTATAATGCAACCCACATGCAAAGTAAAGCATGAGAGAAACACTCCATGCAAATACTCAGAAATAAAGTTTGTGTGCTGAGAGTGAGGGATATTTCTAAGGGCCGCCACAGTGCAGTGAATTACACAAACAGACCACTGAGGCCAGAGTGGCTAGCAACAGGAAGTCTAAATGTAGGAAAGGAGCCTAAAGTACACAAGAAATACTACAACCTCCTCTAAACACCATTTGAAGGACAGATTTATTTTCTGCATTTTAGTAACAACAAATCACTTGTGCTTGTGTAAAATTATCTCGCCAGCAATTATTAGGTTTGCTGAATTTGAACTTCAGCGGTTGTGGTGCCATATGCACTGGTATACTTTGCGTCAGCTCAAAATGTAATCCTAACAGCCCTTCTAGTCTCCCATAGTTTATATCGAAATTCAGCACAGTAATAGTTTATCCATTTGAATAAAAATGAATAGTTACAAACATTGAGTCCACACTTATCCAGCCTGAATCTTTATATCCCAGCTTTTTCATTTTTTATATACTTTTTATATTCTCCACAAATGTGCTGCACAGGAACACACTAGGGTCTAAAATAATAATAACGATAAAAAGCCATTTTAACATCATCTGTACACATCCGCGAACCCTTGTGAGAACACAGAGTCGTCTGTAACACCCCTCACATGGTTAGAAAAAACCAAAGAAAATCTGCTCTACGTGAAGGAGAAATTATCCATGTTAAGGTAACTTCCGGTGACAAGACAAGAAGAGCCCCTTGTGCAAGAGCACACTTCTCTTTTTATTAGTGTGGAAACCACTGTCGATTATATTCCGGGGTTAAAACGTGGCTGCTGTCAGTTACCATCAGTATGCACACCTTCAACAAGATAGGTGCAGTGTTGTAGTGAGTAGTAACAGCACTGTGTGTGCGGTGCTGCTTGACTGAATAAACTGGGTTAAAAACACAAGATTACGCATAAAACCCACGTAACGGGAGTTTAAGCCACGGCTCCACAACCGTTAACAGGCAGGAAGGAGACAGAAAGCAAAACTATCAGTCCACATTAATGTTTCATATTGGATTGAACACCGTTAGAGCAGTAGACACTGTTACTTACATTTATACAGCGGGATACCTGTCCGTTTGAAGACTGGTAACACACCTAACTAGCCATTCACACTTTAACACCGGATCAGTTTTCACTTCCTGGTTGACGAGCGATGCGTCAGAGATAGATTATACCATTTTTTTAAAATCATATTTTAAATTATATTATTTTATTAGCGACAGAAATGAAAATGGAAGAAAACGGGGAATAAACAGCCTCGACTGGGGACTCGAACCTGCACCTTTACAGTCAGCCTTTTCAACAACTGAGCTAAACAAGCGCTCGGATTGTACCATTATCACTTTAACGGCAGGGGTGCGGATTGGATGTCAGTCTAAAACGATTCATTTCCATATTATCTGCATTTAACGCTGTGGCTCACTGTATTTTACTGAAAACTGTCGAGCAATGGACGTGAACCTTGAAATGCATATTTTTATACCCCAGTTAATGGTTGTCATTTCCAAATTGTCCAAATAGACTTTGAAACATTAAAAGAAGCTTTAGAGTATTTTTTTTTTCAGAAATTAAAAGTACAGTAATTACAGTATGCAGTGTAGTACGGTGTGTGCGATATTGAAAATAAAAACAAACCCACAGCTTTGTGTCATTCAGTTACAATAACTCATACTGCGTACTAGCTAGCATGACGGAGTTTCTATACAGCTGGGTAGGTGCTATGAAGTTACTGATAGTGAACTTTTATTTTATTCACAAGGTTAGTTAGTAGAGAAAAACGGAATCGTCTCGTATTCAGAGAAAATATTACTCAATATTTGGTATTGAGCTGAATATGAATACAGTTTGTCCCGGACTTCAGCTACAATGAAAAAGACACAAAGCTGGAGTTTTTCTGTGTCTTTACGGTGCACAGCTGCCTCTTCTTCTCTCATTCTCTCTCCCTCCCTCTCCTGTTGCTACTTCAATCATGAAACTGATCAATGATCAGCTGATCGGCTTTTCTCTCTCGTTTGTTTATCGCCCACTTTGCGCCAGAAAGAAGAAACCAGCGGATGTCGCGTTAAACAACAGCATCACATTTAAGCTTGATCAGCTGTTGTTAGAATGTATTTAATATTATTTTCTTACGGTGGCCCCTAGAGACAAAGCACGTACAAACTCCAAAACACATGCAAATTCCAAAACACATGCAAATTCCAAAACACGTACAAATTCCAAAACACTTGCAAAATCCAAAACACGTACAAATTCCAAAACACTTGCAAAATCCAAAACACGTACAAATTCCAAAACACTTGCAAAATCCAAAACACGTACAAATTCCAAAACACTTGCAAACTCAAAAACACATGCAAATTCCAAAACACAACGGAAGTGCTCCAGGACGCTAGGGGCAGTGTTGAGCTTTTGTTACCTAGTAACTACACAAGCCAGGAAGTACCAATGACCGGATTTGGGGTTTGCAGCCTTAAAGGCCGCATTTTAAGGCCGATTACGTCACAGCGACAAGAGAAGGCTTTCCCAATTCAAAGGCTGCTCGAAATGCGGCCCTCAAATGCGTCCATAATTTCCCTGAATTTTAAGGATGGGTCGGTGTAGCCTTCATGGCCCAACATATCCCAGACTTCATAGTGCGGTGGTGGTGTGGATAATTTTGCCGAAAAAAAAACGGTGGAAGCGGAGCGGAGGAAGTGTAAACTTTCAGAAGTAAGTACTGAATATTATGTCACTTATTTATGCGCAAATATTTTTTTAATGAAGAACATTAAACCATTATTGTTGGCCACATGTCGGGAAAGTTATGTGACATTAGTCATGTCTGTACTTTCAGAATTAACTTGGTTTTAAAGCCTTTACTTTAAAAAAATATATATAGTCGACCTTAATCTTACAGAGATTGTGATGATTTTGTGGATAATTAAAGTCAGTCATATATCCACAAACACAACAAGCTGAAAGTCAGTGATGCTGCTCGGTTTGCAGTCCTGAATATCACAGCACAAGCAGGATTCACTGCACTGTTAATGTTAGCTGTGTTATATTGCTGCCTCTGTTCGGTGGTGTCGAGCCAAACGGACTTTAACGTGTGTTTGAACGAGCTGAAGGTTCACTCGTTAAGCTGAAAGAAAGATGCTTTAATCACAGGAGTCACACATGTGTGTCCACTGTACCATCTGGGAACTCCTCTTGTTTCGTAATAACACAAACACTAAATCCTCCTTCTTTTGTGCTGTTTTGTAGCAGTGTATACACCTGAGACTGTCACCTGTCTGTCTGTCCTGCACTCTCTCTGTTTCTTTCTCTCTGATTGTGTAATAAAAATATGAACATGTGTTTATAAGTCACACTTGTGTTTGAATCCTGCAGCTTATCACACATTTGATTTCCATGTGTGACGACTGCAAGTGTCCAGAGTGAGGACAGACTGAGGGACCCACTGCTGCACATCATCTGTGAGGCTTTGCACCCCTGATGATCCACCAGGACAAACTCAACATTGTGTGAGGAAGAGGAGGAGGAAGAGCCAGCAGCAGCTGACAGATGGAGAGAATAGACAGACTGTTCCCTGTTTGTGAAGGACTGCTAGAAAAGTTTAAAATAACTAATTGTCTGTCCTGAATCAGTCTTATTAGGTAATGTTCAAATAATTTTATCATTCCAGTGTTTTCAGTGTGGGAGAAAGTACTCAGGGCCTTCAAGTTACACACTATGAAAGGCAGCAACAAGTGTAATATTCAGAAACCTAAAGTATGTATCAGCAGCAGAATGGAGCTAAAAACAAATGTTTGTTTCAGTTCTATGAAGCTTTGAGTATTTTGGATCAGTAGCACTGCTGTGTTTGTTGCATCATATTGCTGTAATTGTTTATATGCTTTATATATTCTGAGCTAAGTTGATCTATAGTGTTACATCATATTCTGTAAGGATGTTATGTGTTTGTTTACTTTCTGCCCAGTTTGACCCATTTAGCAGAAGCCAGCCTGTTTAAGGCTCTGATATCTATTCTGTATGACTTAAAGCAGTTATGACATGGTCTGATTTTCTCACCCAATAAAGGAATATTTCATATATCAGTCTACTCTTCATTTTATCAGAAACAGTTATCACAGCTTGTACATTTTCTTTTTATAAATATATGTAAGCAATGAGCCAAATTTAGTAATGCCAGCATGAAGGAACAACATTTGTCTCTTATATATGATACACCTATATATGCACTGTCAAAGATACTTGTCTTTGAGTGAAGATTTAAGGTGATAAGACATATAAATAACTGCAACTTGAATCTGTACTGAAGCTCAGTATTTGACACAGAGTTCATGTTCACTGCTGTAATAGCTAATAATGATTAATATAATAACTAGAATATTGGCCATATTATATTTACATTACCAAAGTGATATGACTTTAGTCTCATGAACAACATCAGCTAATTCTTATTTACTAATTAATCTTGAAATGACTGTTCAGTACAGAAATGAAGCCCAAAAATCATGTTTTACTGTCCTGTGGTCTCAGCCTCAGATACTTATCAAATCACACAAAGCTCATGTAGAAACAAACAAACAAATGAACAAAATATGTTCTCCCTCATTTCTGTCAAACCAAGTTGTATGACACGTTTCCAGCGGTTAGTATCACGGTTGCTAGGCAACCTGGGAAGCGCGACGGAGACTAGACCGTCCCATACAGACAAACTTGCCGTTTATTTTGCAAATCGAGCTCAACACTGCCCCTAGCGTCCTGGAGCACTTCCGTTGTGTTTTGGAATTTGCATGTGTTTTTGAGTTTGCAAGTGTTTTGGAATTTGTACGTGTTTTGGAATTTGTACGTGTTTTGGAATTTGTACGTGTTTTGGATTTTGCAAGTGTTTTGGAGTTTGTACGTGTTTTGGAGTTTGTACGTGTTTTGGAATTTGCATGTGTTTTTTAGTTTGCAAGTGTTTTGGATTTTGTACGTGTTTTGGAATTTGCATGTGTTTTTTAGTTTGCAAGTGTTTTGGGTTTTGCAAGTGTTTTGGAGTTTGTACGTGTTTTGGGTTTTGCAAGTGTTTTGGATTTTGCAAGTGTTTTGGAGTTTGTACGTGTTTTGGAGTTTGCGTGTGTTCTTTAGTTTGCAAGTGTTTTGGAGTTTGCATGTGTTTTGGAATTTGCATGTGTTTTGGAGTTTGTACGTGCTTTGTCTCTAGGGGCCACCGTACATCAGTCACATGATCACATTTAACCAATGATCGCCCTTGACGGCAGAACGCGCTGGTTACGAGCCGGGAACGAGCTCACAAAGAGCACGCACATTTTTTGCGGTCCGGAGCTGCAGGAGAAACACAAGTTAACTCAGAGACACAGACTTACTATATTTCTTCCATACAGACTGATGCCACAAAACCAGTAAGTAGGTGTACAGCGTACACTGTAGTGTGTAGCACCCAGGAGTATTATCTTATTACGTACACGTTGGTAAGCTGTCTTGTTGCAACTGACAAACGAGCGTGCTGTGTGTGCAACAGCGCGACAAACATTACCTGTCCTTTTATTAACTGCACAAGTAGTGCTGGTCATAGCTGCTGGCTACCTGTGTAAGGCTGTCATGGGTCTGTAGCTCTGTCACCGTTTTAGGGAACATATTTAGTTTTAAAGTATTTAGAACATATTTAGTTTTAAAGTAAGTTTCCGGGCTTTTCCTGCCTTTCTGGAGGGATTATATTTCACTAAAAAACGATCTAATATTCATGTCCACATAATAATTATTATAATTATAATATATTAAAAAACACACGCTGTATTTTAAAGAACATACATTAAGAAGCAGATTATATTAGATTTATATTTTAAATAAGACAAAAGTTGGATTTTACAGCAGTAAAATGATTGTATCTCTACAGTTTAAAAATGTAATAAGCTTTGCCCCTGCACAGAGTGGATAGTGAAACAAATGGAATCATCATAAATACATTATTTTATATTTATTACTCCCCCTCCTCTTTGCTTTATTATTGTAGCTCTAGTAATAAATAATAATGTAAGGATTCTGGATCAGCACCATGATGCCCATAGTATATACAGTATTCTGAAGAAGGTCTAAAATGTCACTTTGTGTGTGTGCATGTGTGTGTTTTATTTAGATGGATTTTTAAAAAAAATATTACTCATGATATAACATTGTCCAGACATGCCTGGTAAGGACATGAGGAGGAAACAGAGCTGTGTGAGGCTACTAAAGGCAGTGCTATAACATTTTTCTCTCATCATTTTATTGTAGATTAAGTGCTGGAGTTGTTAGGTGTGGATGATTAAATTATAGTTTATTGCAATAGCAAGTTGTGCCTTGTTCTCACATAGCAAGTGGAGAGTGATATATGAAAAGATGGGATGGAAGGAAGAAGAGAAGCAAAGAGTGATTCACAGGCAGAGCCTAAGCGCTGTCACCAATCTTTGCATTTAGTTATTATCTCATGACACTTGTTTAATCAGCTACCATCTCTCCTATGGACTTTTTAATGTCTACAGTCTCAGATCAACACAGCCCTGCCCTCCAGCACTATCCACAGCAACCCCTCAACAGCAACATTGTACCCATCAGGTAAAACATCGGCTACGTTTGCTTTGCCTTGTTGCCCATATTAGATTCTTGATGAATGTGCGTTGTTGTTATTCAGCCTGGCTCAATGTGCCCCTTTTTAGCTTTAAGCACCCGCCCCTTTAAACCTCTCTGCACGGCCCTGGCTCAGAGCACTGGGCTGTGCAGTTTGGGATCGCTGTCCCGATGTCTCTTCTTTTTCTTTTTCTTCTTCATTTCCGCAGCTCTGTCTGAATCTCCGTCAGAACTTCTACGGGATGACAGAGAACCAATCACATTGTTTAACAAAACCAAGATCTCAAGCTTTACGGCCAGCCTAAGACAGAAAAAGTGACCCATTATCAATAAAATGATGAAAATTCTTTCCGTTTTTAAGAAAATATTAATACTGATAGTGAGCTTTAACCCCATATTATTTTCAAAAAAAATCTAGCTTAAAACAAACAAACACATTTCCTTCTGTTTTCATTAAAGGATCGAGAGAAAGATGGCAATACTCACCCACTCTCACGGTGTCTGTCTTTATCCTTTGATTTCTTCTTTTTCTTACTCTTTTTGTGTTTTTTAGTGTGGCGGGCCTCAGAGCTGTCGTCCCTGTCTTTGCTGAGAGTCCTCTTGCGATTTTGAACCTCTTTGTCTGGAGAGGAAAGGCGAGCCCTTGAACTTGTTTGTTTCTGGTGCTGTAGAAGGTGAGAAATTTCCTTCCTTTGAGGAGTAATTTTCTCTCTCTTTGCCATTACTCTTATCCTTAATTGTCCAGGAGTCTTTACTATCCTGCAACCACCTCCGACTGCCACGAGACTCCTCTCGGTGGGAGTAACCATATCCCCTTCGCTCATGGTCAATGTCCTCTCTTGACCGGTAGCGGTAGTAATGGTTAGAGCACCTGTCGCGATCACGCTCCCGAGGGTGCTGGAAGGTTCGCTCCCGGTGACGATCGGCCTCCCATTCCCTGTAGTAACGTCCAGAAAGGGGGAAACAATCCCTGTACTGGCGGTGGTGACTGTCTTTGTAGTCCCGTCTGTACCGGTGACGATCATCGTCGCTTTCTCGTTCGTGACTCCTATCCCTGTAGTGTTTTTCTCTATCTCTGCCAGAGCTAGAGTACAGTCTTTTCCTGTCTCGGGAAGATCATTTTTCATTGCAACTAGAACTAGGCTTGGACTGATACTTGGACTGATACTGCTCCTTTAGTATTTAGTCCTTCAGTCCCTGTTGTTGCACATTTTGCGACAACACTGCCTTTTTGTCCAGCTTCTTTCTCTGTCTGGAATATGAGCATAGGCAACACAACCAAATACTTTCATATGGCTAATGTCTGGGGTTTTTTTCATACCATCTCTGATAGGGTGTTTCGTTCTTTAAAGCAGATGTTGGGAGCTTATTCTGTATGTAAGCTGCAGTAGCAACAGCTTCTGCCCAGAATGTGTTTGGCAACTTTGCATGTGACAGCATGCTTCTAGCTGATTCCACTAGAGTTCTGTTTTTTCTCTCTGCAACACCATTTTGCTGTGGTGTGTGTGGTACAGTCATTTCATGGTGGATGCCTTGAGCTTTCAAATATTCTTGAAACTCTTTAGATGTGTATTCCCCACCATTGTCAGTTCTGAGTCTTATTACTCCCTGTCCACATTCATTTGAGAAGGTTCTTTCAAGCTCTTTGAACTTGCTCAGGACTTCTGTTTTTTCTCTTATGAAATACACTTTACAACATCTGGAGTAGTCATCAATGAAAGTCACAAAGTACTTTTTTCCTCCTACCCAGATAGCAAGGAAACATTGAAACAATGTTGAGTCAATATCAGGTGATGTCATTGAATCAACGTTGAAGTGTGACGTTGACCTAACGTCACTCTTGCACCCTTTTTTAACGTTGAAACGTCAGGTTTTGATGTTGAATCAATGTTGAAACCTGACATTGATTCAACGTTATATTTTCTAATACTGTTGACATTGAAACAATGTCAGATTCTGATATTGAAACACTGTTGAGCTATGGTGTTGATTTTCCACCTCTTTCGCACAGTTGCTTTTTATTAAAACAACAGTTAAATCATGACTGGAAATCTACCTCTCTTTATAGGTATTTTAACCAATACTAAACTACTGCATGTTTCCATCAATACTTAAACCACCTAAACACATAATTGTACTTATTCCTCAAATTGGACACCCTTTAAAAAAAAAACAAAAACCAAATGTCTCACAATGTATCATGTCAATATTAATATCCTAAAATAAGAAAGCATTGCATGTGATGTAACAGAGAAAAAACTAAACAAAAAAAGGTCAATAGGCATGTTTCGTTTGCTAAATACTTTATTAAAAGACAGTTTCCTATTTACATTTATATGTTTCACAGAAGTTTGTAATTTTTTACTCTGGGATGGGGATGCATGATGTGCGTCCTGCACCACCCAAACGATCTGGGGCGTATCGGAGCCATTTCTGCACTGCTTGTGCAAAGACAAACTCGGACATAGAGTTTGCCCCTAACTGCTGCGTCAGGCCATCTAGGACAAAAATACACACACACACACACACACACACACACACACACAAACAAAAAAAGTGAATTAGAGCACATGAATAAGCTCTTGTTAACTGTCTTTAAAACAAAATAAACATGGGGTCCTCGGGCTGTACAAACTACAACCCGAGGACTAAACAAGCCAAAGACCAAAGACTCCATCTCCAGATTAACCGGACATGAAAGTCTTGTTATTAAGAAGGACAAAGTAATATAGCAAAAAAACAGTAAAACTTACCAAATATGCATTTGCAGAGCGCTGTATCTTTAAATGCCCTTTTTTGCTTTGTCTGGTCCTTGGTTTTTTTCCCTGCCCAGTTTAGTACCGAGGCCAGCTCGTTTGTAATGGCATAAGCCATTACACGGCGGACTCGCACCTCCAGTGTGGTCCCTCCAATCAAGGTAAAGCGTCTCACCTATAGACACATTTTAAGAGATGGAATTAGCGTGTCTCATGTCTTTAATGTGTATGCAAGTGCTTGTGTGTTTAATCAACAGGCCGTTGTTATGTATTTAAATCACATCTGACAGCTATTACACTTTATAGTTACAAAGTGTACATAACCTTTATATACTTACCATTGCCTTATTTGCCTCTTGTGATTGAAGAGGTGCCTCTGCATTGTTTAGCTCCTCAATGTTGTGCAAGGGCAAATCCAGAGGCAGTACCCCAGCATCTACCGATTCATTGCAGCCGGTATTGCGGATGGCTCTGACCTCCTCACGGAGTTCGTTAACAGCTCTTGTCAGGTCTGACAGAAAAAGATAATTTTTTTTAAGTATTTAAGAATACAGACAACTTGTCAAAAGTTTCCTTGTGTCACACACAGATATGTACAAAGACACCAGACAGTATTTTATTACCTGGTATTGTCACTCGAGGCGCCTGGGGAAACCGTTTTTTTGTGGGCTGCTCATCCTCTGAGTCACTATATGTGTACAGGGGATTTGGTCTAAAGAAAAAAAGTTGAAAACGGTCATAAGTAATTACAAATGTGCTTTTGGAATATTAATTCCTAAAGTTACAGTTTGATTTATAACAACACACACAGGAAACGGAGATGTGCAAGAAGGTACAGTATACAAGGAATTTTTGAAGTGCACAAGTGTACACGGCTTTGCATCTATAAAAAGTTTACAAGCTTCCACTTTTTGGACTATATTATGTGGTGATATTGCAGTAAGGAAGCACCACAGATATGTATAAAAGACAAGATCATAAATTCTTAGCAATCAAAGATATGTTTGTGAAATAAAAAAAGTTTTACTTGTGCTTTCTTTTATGACTGGTCTGAGTTTCAGCTTCGGACTGAAGGTCAGACGTATCACAGTGTTCACTTAGATATTTCTGAAGACTGCGTTCTGCTTCGTGAAATGTGCCTGGAAGTACAAACACAATGTATGGCCAGACATAAATTAGGACACGAAAAACTTGTTATTGTTACATTTATACAACACCAATCCAGATGATACCCACCATGGCTTATTAGAAGTCGGACTGGTGCATAGGTGAGCCATGTTGCACCAGGATGAACTCTCCTCTTTACTGTGGCGTGGATCCTGAATGTGTCTCACGGAGGATATGGAGGCTATGACAATTTCTCCCCATTTATCCATGAACTAGGGACTATTTCTGTACCACCAGTGCTGAACTGCACAATGCACCAGTCTTTCATTTTTATCTTTTTTTAAAATTTGGAGTCCTTTTTTGCCCTGTCTAGGATAAACAGGAAACAGATAATTACAATATATTTCATAGTCACTACAAAACTTGATCTATTGATTGAACTAAATAATAAATAATAGCTTAAAATGTATATAGGCAACAATTACAAGCAAACCCGATAAAACAAACTTTTTTTTTTTAAACATACAACTGCGTGTGTATATGTAAGCATTTAAACACTGAAGATAATAAAATTAACAGTATTTTGTCTAAGTCTGCCATTGTAGGAATTCATGGCACCGAGACAAAAACTTGGCGCACAGTGTGGCATCAAAATAGGCGCACACCTTTGACGCTGCGTTTTCTCCGTCTTCCTTTGTCCACATGTAAATGCTAAAACGGAGTTTTCGAAAATATCCCCCCTGGCAGGCGTCTTTAAACACTTAGACCCCCGGAGAGCAGTCATTTTGGGTTTCTACCTTAGACCCCCGCGGAGTCATCATTTTGCGTTTCTACCTTTAAAAGCCGGAGAGCAGTCAGTCAAATGCTGGAAGTGGAAGCTAAATTGGCTAGTCATTCATATGTATATTAGGTTGTTACCTAGGAATTCTGGAGGGAGGGGAGTGGGGGTGAGTGATTGAGGGGGTGGGGGAGTGGAGTGTTTCAGTTTGCCATCTTAGGGAGAAATCAACACACATGGGTGTAGGTCCTTTGTTGCTGAGATTTATTGATGAAAACAGTACAAAAAACCAACCATTTGTACACATATGTACAAATAATAATAAAAAGTGAGTGAGTACATTTCAACATTTTCAGCAATCACTCACAATCCTGGCACTGCCATGGTATCTGTCGTCTGCATTTACCACATGTGTATCTGTAGCAGTGAACACATCGCACAGTGGCCTGATTTTTCTTGCATTTGTGTTTGACCTGACACGTGGCTCTTTTTCCAGGGCCAGGTGTGGAGGGTTGTGTCCAAAGCAACTGTTCTTTTCTTGCCTTCTTCGCAGCTACATGAGAGCGAGCCAACTCTGTTGCAAGCGCCACCAGGAAGTCCACCCGTCTTTCCTTCGTCCCGGTGCATGCTTGATACAGCACATGTGCATTCAGTGCTGCCATGTCAATCATGTTATAAAACACGGCAACTGGCCAGCGCCGTGTTCCTTTGCGGACAGTGTACTCCCGAACCATCTGGTCCATCACATCCACGCCACACTTTGTTTTGTTGTAAAGGGTGACAGTGTTTGGCTTCCTTTTGGTAGTGTTATCAGTCTGAACCACGCTGTGCATGCTGCTAAGAATATAGACTGTCCTCTTCCGTTTGGCCGCATACGCCGTCAGCGTGGCAGCAGAGGTTGAAAACACCTAAGAAATAAGATAAATTGTTATTTCCATAGCCCTTTTACACACAATGAAACACATAAACATAGAACCACAAAAGACCTGCAACATACCTGAGTGGTGAATTCATTGCGATCTGTCTGTCTAGTGGATTGAGGAATTTCCCTGCGAATCTTGTTGACTGTGCCGAGGATGGTGGTTTTCCGTCCAAGAAGTTTTTGCGCAAGTGAAAGCGATGTGAAGAAATTGTCCGTGGTAACATTTCTGCCCTTGTCTAGGAATGGTTCCATCAGCCTCATCACTACATCGTCAGACAGTCTCTCCCCACTGGGACGATTGGGGTCCTTGCCAAGATATGGGAAGACATTGCAAATGTACTTGGATTTTAGGTCGCAAGCCACCCAAAACTTGATCCCAAACTTGTCAGGTTTACTTGCAATATACTGCAGGAAACAGCACTGAGTCTTTGATGGGAAAAGCTGTTCATCAACGGTGATATGTAGACCAGGGTTGTAGCACGTGATGCAGTTGGTGACAAATGATCCCCACACACTGGAAATTGCAGCGAATTTATCAGTCTTTGCTCGATCACAGCGGGTGGACTTGTCATCAAAGCGTAGGTGTTGCATGATGTCTTGGAAGCGGTTTCGTGCCATAGTTCCAATTATCTGTGGGTTTCCCAGGTTTGCTGACCAGCAGTCATTTACAGATGGAACCCTGTTAACCCCCCGCAAGATGACAATTGCAATAAATGCCATTAGTTCAGGGAGGTCCATGAACCAATGAACATGCTCCGTTTGCTGTGCATGTTGAATAGTCCATTCTTGAATGCTACGAAGCATGTCAAGAGTGATGAAACACAGGAAGCTCTGAAGGCGACTTGAGATACTTCTCCTGGCCTTAGCCGTTGGCTCTCCATCTGCAGCGTACGCTTCTATTGGGGTGAAAGGGAGACAGGTCCCCACCTGTTCTTCGCGCCACACTGTGCCATCTTTCGCTGTCTCAGTCCCCAAACAAGCTCTCTTTTTAGGTGGAGAAGCAGTCTCCTCATCTGCAGTGTGAACAAATTCAAATTGTGAGCAATGGGAAGGTCAAACAAAATCACAAATGCATGCATAGATACTAATTATAATTCCAGTATCTCCTCATCTGTATCAGAATAATGTCTGAAATATCTTACTTACTACATCCATTTACTTGTTTGAAATGAAATAGGAAATGATATGAAATGTCTTCCTAAATAAAAAGAAACAACTAGAGTTAGGGTTACTAGCTAACCCTAATCCTGCTCTGCTTTTTTAGTATTTTTCACTTACTTGTTTGAAATGAAATAGGAAATAATATGAAATGAAACCTAACCTGAAGACTGATCAGACAGCTCCGAGTCCGAATCCGGCTGAAGTTGTAGGTCTTCTCCATCCGAGTCACAAGGGTTGACTTCACTCAGGATCATTTCCAAGGCCTGCTGCATTTTCTTTCCTTGGAGAGGAGGTTCGTACACCACAGGATTCTTCAGGGCAATGAAGGATTAGGCTAAATGCAGTGAGATTATATCCACCTCAACACAAAAGGAAGTCCCCCACCCCCCATACACACACACACACACACACACACACACACACACACACACACACACACAAAGAGGCAGTTGGCAGTTAGACATCAGCAATCATTCACACACACCCACTCCCCTCCAGAATTCTCAGGTAACGACCTAATTTACATATGAATTGATGCTAAAAGACTAGCAAAGTTCGCTTCCACTTGGCTAACAGAGGGTTAGAAAAGTCTGGGACTTCTACTGTTAAAAATCTCAGTTTTCAGTTGATGAAAACGCAGTTTACGTGTGGACAAAAGGTGCAAACGCAAGGTAGGTGAGCGTGCAGCGTAGAGTTTGAATTGAGTGCGAATCGAAGTGGGTGCTCTCCAATCATTAAAAGTAACAAAGTCATTGAACACATTTATACAGTTACTTTTACGTTTATCAATCATATATCACAGATTTACAATTTTTTGTAGTACTATGCTAAAAGCAACTACAGAGCGAAAGTCTGGGTCAAGCGCCGAGGCGACGGCAAGAACAAAGGAACCCTCGAAGCGTTAAAGCTAGCTTTGTAAGGGAATATAACGGAAAAGTATGAAACGAAAATGTTTTCTTTGTTGATAGACTTTGTTTGCAGTGCAATTTATTTGTTGCCGGATTGTAAGATGAAAGTAGACAAAATTTCGGGCTCCCACATTTTATCCGAAACTTTACATTAACAAGTTTTTTTTAGTTTTTTTTTTACTGTTATTCAAATGCAACCATGGAAATAACGAATAGAACAAAAGTCATTCATTCTTACCTTATACTAATCGTGGTGCAGGCCAGTGCAGTGCATGAACTGATGCCTTCTCCGGTCAATTCCGCTGAGAGTAAATCTAATGTCCCGCTCTACTGTACAAGACAATGGTTACCTGGAGGGACGTACCAATGTGATAGGGGTGCTGCGGAATAGTCCAAGTGGTAGCAGTTTTAATTTCCCGCTCAACCATAAATTGATGATTTTTCAACGTGATTGTTGTCACCTTGTCAACTATAACTTGATCAACAATCAACGATGACAGAACAACAGTGAATCAATGTTATTTCAATGTCAGTGTCAGGTTTCATCAGTATTTCAAATCAAATCAAATCACTTTTATTGTCACATCACATGTGCAGGCACACTGGCACAGCACATGCGAGTGAAATTCTTGTGTGCGAGCCCCACAAGCAACAGAGATGTGCAAACACAACAACACAAACGAGCAAAATACAAGAATGGCTAATCTGAAACTAATAAATATATGTACAATATATAATAGTGTATGCATTTCTGGATGTGTATACTAAATATTTTCCTACGTGTGTGTGTGTGTGTGTGTGTGTGTGTGTGTATACACATTTTTACAAATTAAATAGTAAAAAAATATATATATATATATATATATATATATAAAATATACAGAGGTTTGTAGTTGGATATTGTGCAAAACAAGTGGCATTTATATACAGTATGTAGTGCATAATGTTGAAGTTCCAGTAGTGAAGCTGAGGTGTCTATGACGTGTTCAGCAGTCTGATGGCCTGATGGAAGAAGCTGTCTCTCAGTCTGCTGGTACGGGACCGGATGCTGCAGAACCTCCTTCCTGATGGAAGCAGTCTGAACAGTTTATGGCTGGGGTGACTGGAGTCCTTGATGATCTTCCCCGCTTTCCTCAGGCAGCGCTTCCTGTAGATGTCTTGGAGGGAGGGAAGCTCACCTCCAATTATCCGTTCAGAGCACCGCACTACTCGCTGGAGAGCTTTGCAGTTGTAGGCGGTGCTGTTGCCATACCAGGTGGTGATGCATCCAGTGAGGATGCTCTCAATGGCACAGTGATAGAAGGTCCTGAGGATGCGGGGGCTCATGCCAAATCTTTTCAGTCTCCTGAGAAAGAAGAGGCGCTGCTGCGCCTTCTTCACTGTTTTGTTTATGTGTACTGACCACGTAAGATCCTCAGCCAGATGTACTCCAAGGAACCGGAAGCTGCTCACTCTCTCCACAGCAGCTCCGTTGATGGTGATGGGGGTGTGTACTTCTCTGCACCTCCGGAAGTCCACTATCAACTCCTTTGTCTTTGCGACGTTGAGGGTGAGATGGTTGTCTTGACACCAGTGGGTCAGGGCGCTGACCTCCTCCCTGTAAGCCGTCTCATCACCATTGGTGATAAGACCCACAACTGTAGTGTCGTCCGCAAACTTCACAATGATGTTGGAGTTGCTAGTGGCTGTGCAGTCGTAGGTGTAGAGTGAGTACAGGAGAGGGCTCAGTACACACCCCTGTGGAGCACCAGTGTTCAGTGTGATGGGGGATGAGGTGATGCTGCCCAGTCTGACCACCTGGCGTCTGTCAGACAGGAAGTTAAGGATCCAGCTGCAGAGGGAGCTGCTCAGTCCTAGATCCAGCAGTTTCCTGTCCAGCTTCGAGGGAACAATGGTGTTGAATGCTGAGCTGTAATCTACAAACAGCATTCTCACATACGTGTCTCTCTTCTCCCGGTGTGACAGGGCAGTATGTAGTGTCAGGGCTATGGCATCATCAGTGGACCTGTTGTGGCGGTATGCGAACTGTAGAGGGTCCAGTGAGTCTGGTAGTGCAGAGCAGATGAAGTCCCTGACCAGCTTCTCGAAGCATTTGCTCACGATGGGGGTCAGGGCTACAGGTCGCCAGTCGTTCAATGAGGAGATGGTGGAGGATTTGGGTACAGGGACGATGGTGGCCATTTTGAAGCAGGCTGGGACTACAGACAGAGAGAGGGAAAGGTTGAAGATGTGTGTGAACACTCCAGCCAGCTGAGCCGCGCATGACTTGAGGACGCGGCCGGGAATCCCGTCCGGACCAGTAGCTTTGCGCGCGTTCACCTTCCTGAAGCACTTCCGCACATCCTCCTCAGACACAGTGTGCACACTGACGTCATCCGCGGTGCGCACACTGTCCGGTCTCATGGTGTTCGCTGTGTCGAATCTAGCGTAGAATACGTTTTCAATGTTGTTTCAACATTGGTTTTGTGTTGATATTTCAATCCTGACGATTCTGATGGTTCAGATGGAAAATCAACATCTGTTCAATGTCTCCTTGCTATCTGGGTAGTGACTCAGTTTGAAAACGACCACAAACGTCACTATGCACTAATTGCAACTTGCGTTTTGTTCGTATTTCTCCCACTGATTTGTAAGGTTTTCTTGATAATTTGCCCTCAACACAAGCTTCACAAAAAATGTCCTCCTCTTCATTTGTAAGGCTAACTCCTTTTACCAAGTTTTTTACTCTTTTCAGATTTGTAGTGTGACCTAGGCGCTGATGCCACATACTTGCTGGAACTGAAGCAGTTGACGCTCCATGACAGGTTGTGCAGTTTCCCTCAATATCCAGCTGATACAAGCCGTCAGATCTTTGTGTTCCCATTCTATGGAGAGCTCCATTCTTTCCTCTTATGTAGCAATGAGTCCTTTTGAAATTCACTGTGTTTCCCTTCTTGGCAGCAGCTCCCACTGAGAAAAGGTTCATTGATAACTTGGGAACATACAGCACATCATACATTGTGGCATCTTTTCCATTACTAACTCTGAATGACATTTTCATTGTTATGTTGCCCAGACCTAAAGCCTCAACTACTCTGCCATCACTGAGTTTTACTGTTTGTGGTTCTGAAAACTCTTGGTAGTTCTGTAGAGCTTCTTTATTCCATGTCATGTGTTTTGACACTCCTGAATCAATTAACCATTCTTCTTGTTGTGCATCACTTTTACATGACTCATTTACAACAAAAGCTCCCTCAAATGCGTCCTCTTTGTCCTTATACACCACGCTTTTAGCCTTGTGGGCCTTGTATTTCTTTTTAATGCTTGGACAATCACGCTTGATATGTCCTTCCTTCCCATATTTGTAACATCTCCATGAGTCGGAGCTGTTTGCTCCCACTGTTTTTGATCCACTCTGTTCATTTCTATGCATCTGAGATGACATCGCTGATACACTACTGGACACAGTGGTGTTGTCAGTAAGCACTCGCTTTTGTTCCTCATTTATCAAGGCTTGTTGAACAAACTGTAGTGTCAGACTGTCCATCTTTGTCTCCAAAGCAGTAACAACAGTTGCATAGCTGGGTGGCAAACTACCTAGAAGGGTGTAGTGATGGGTCGTTCGCGAACGAAATGGCTCTTAGAGCCGGTTCTTTGACGTGAACGACGCGAGCCGGCTCCTTATCGCGAGCCGTCACGTGGGTTTTTTGTTTTTTTTTCTTTCTCTCAGCCTCTCTCTCGCACTTTTTTCCCGCTTCACTCTGCACGCGGGCCTTGTGCTTTACGCTGGGCAGAGGGGGGAGGGGCGGTAGTTACACTCAGTAGCACAGGAACAGAGCCAGAGAGAGAGAAAGAGAGGCAGGGACAACAACATTAGAAAGGTATAGTAATCATCCACAACTATTTTCGGTTGCAGATGATAAAGGATTGAGAAAGTTTATTCATGCAGGTCCATATGACAGAGAATATGCATGTTCTTTTAGTTTTCATATTATAATTTATATTTAATTGTGTTGTGGTTTGCAGTGTTTTGTGTTCTTTTCACTTTAAATTTGTGAAAGGAAAAAGCTGAAAATTTAAATAGTTAAAACTTGAAATGTGAATAGTTGATTTTTGTACTATATGATTTATTTATTACATTTTATGTGGAGTGAATAAATAAAAGTATATTTACGGTGGCCCCTAGAGACAAAGCACATACAAACTTCAAATCACGTACGAACTCTGAAGCATGTACAAACTCCAAAACACGTAAAAACACGTACAAACTCCAAAACACGTAAAAACTCCAAAACATGTAAAAACACGTACAAACTCCGAAGCACGTAAAAACTCAGAAGCATATAAAAACTCAGAAGCACATAAAAACTCAAAACACGTACAAAAGACAACAGAAGTGCTCCAGGATGCTGGGCGCAGTGTTGAGCCTTTGTTATCTTGTGGCTACACAAGCCAGCAAGTACCAACGACCGGATTTGGTGTGTGGTAATAACAGGTAAATGAACTTTTTTTTAAATTATTTGAATATATATATGAGTGCCTGTGTATAAATACACAAACAATACACACATGCTTTCAATTGTGTAATTTAAGTGATCTAGTAGCTCTGCTTTGGAAGTTCAGTTCATGCTAGAAATGTGTTTTGGAGTTTGTACGTGTTTTGTCTCTAGGGGCCACCGCATATATTTATATATAAACATATATAAATAAAACCACTTGTTTTTACGTTAGTAATTCCTTTTGTGCATAATTTTATATTATTGTTAATAATAAATTAATTAAAGCAACAAAACAACCTGAAGAGCCGGTTTGGAGCCGAAAGAGCCGGCTCTTTTTAGTGAGCCGAACCGAAAGAGCCGGATCTCTAAAAAGAGCCGGAAATCCCATCACTAGAAGGGTGACAATTAGGGCTGGGACAACGCGTCGACGTAATCGATTACGTCGACGCAAAAAATACGTTGACGTAAAAAAATCTGCGTCGATGCGTCGTCACTTTCAAAAAAAGACATGGCGGCAGCGAGTAGCGGAATCATGAGTGAGGCAGTTGCAGTCAACTTAAATCACTCCACCCGAACACGCAGTTCTACAGTATGGGGATATTTTAACAGAAAAGGAAGTGATTCAGTCGTTTGCCGGCTTTGTGAGGTGGAAATGGCCTATCATAAAAGCATGACGGCTATGCACCAGCACCTCGAACGACGGCATCCAGGAGCAGCTTCTGCAAAGGACAAACCACCGTAAGTTTTCAACTTTTTTACTAACGCTAGTTTTTACCCGTTAATTCATCCAGACCGCCCCCCCCCCGTAGACGTACACTCACTCATAGACACAGATAAACACCCAACCTCCGTAAATGCAAAACTCATTTAAGCTGCTGAGCAGTAACATATAGCAGCTGCTGTTGTTATTGTTTGTTTTTTTGTGGCCCATGCTGGCAAAATGAGTCTGAATGCACGCAGGCTGATTATCAGAATCGGCGAAAGACAAAAATGTGAGACAGCGAATTGGCCGCAGGAGAAATGTTAACAAGGATAATGCACCACCTGCTAAACGTAGCCGTCGTGGACACTGTTACAACATTGTTAAAGTGCTTGCAAAAGCAAAATGACAATGAACTCTTGATTTGTCAAATTTAATGTGTTTCATCCTATTTGAATGCTGTTTTTATACATTATGCTTCTCCAGCTTGATCTTATAAGTCAAAGTTATGCCATCTAATGACTAGAAAGCAGTGCACCAGTAAAGGTGCCATCAGCTATGGCTGTTTAAACATTATCTTTTCCAGCCATCATGATTACTGCATATCATATGTTCAACATTGGGGATTATTATTAACCTCTTACTGTTATGCTATGAAAGCACATGGCATAACAGTGTGTGTGTATCTATCTATCTAGCTCAACCAGATCCTTATCAAATTATTTTGATATTATGCTTTCCATATAATTATTTTGTAATTATTTGAATTCATCTGTGCGCTGTGTGTGATTTATGATTTCAGGAATAAACAGAAAAGTCTGGAGGACTACTGTCAGAGAAGAAGTACACCATGCACCCCCCAGGAGGTGGCTGTACTTACTGAGAGCGTCTTAGCTATGATTTTAAAAGACAAGAGACCACTTGCTGTGGGTGAGGGATTCAAAGAAATGCTGACCACTTTCCAACCAGGTTACACTCTGCCGTCTAGGCGTCATTTTACAAGCATGATGGAGAGAAAGTATGAAACTTCAGTGGAGAAACTAAGGAATGAACTAAAAAAAGCCACATCCAAAATCTCCCTTACCACTGATGCTTGGACAAGTCTGGTCACAGAGTCCTACTTAGGGGAAACTTGTCATTTCATTATTTGTTCAAAGACGCCATTGCTGCTGTTTGTATATTATTAATTTTTTGCTATGATTTCCTTTGTTATATTTGTTTTGCAAAACATTTAATTTTTTGTTAAAAACAGAAGATTGTAGTACAATGTTATTGTGGATTTTGTTTTGTGAAGGAAGAGCACTTTTTGGCAGAAAGCAAAGTGAATATTACATTTTGTTTGTTTAAAGACACCATTGTTGCTATTTATTTGAAATGTTTTGTTAACTTTTCCTTAATTTTATATATGTTTGCACATTTCATTTCTTGTTAAATGCTATCTCTATTGTATTGATTGTACGACCTCTACAACTTTATTTTGCAATTTTTTTATTTTTTATTAAAAGGTCTTCAAATGAATAGATTTGTGTTTTTCATTTATATACATAAATTAATAAATGTGAAATTGCTATACAAGTCAAATAATGGGGAAAAAAATCGTTAATCGAATCGAAATCGAATCGGATTGAAAAATGAATCGTTAGATTAATCGATGCATCGAAAAATTAATCGCTAGATTCATCGATTAGGAAAATAATCGTTTTGCCCAGCCCTAGTGACAATTTGATCTTCCTCTTCAATTACAGAACCTATTGCCCCTAGCTGATCAGTAAGTTCCTTCATCCTCTTTAAATGATCATTGAGATGTTCTCCTTCCTTCATTTCACACCGGAAGTACTTCTTCAGAAATAGCTTGTTAGCAACAGTATCTCTTTCAAACTGTGCTTTTAGCATCTCCCATGCTTCTTTGGGGGTCTTACAGTTTGTTATCAAGTACAATTGGGGTGTACTTACATTCAGTACCAGCACTGAAAATGCCTTTTCTTTCTTCCGTTCAAATTCAGCTCGTGCTTGGGCATTAGCATCCGCAGCTAACTGCTCCGTCTCCTGTACCATACCCCACAGTCCTTTTGCCTTCAACAGGTGCTCCAGTTGAAATTTCCACGTTGCCCAATTCTCCGGTCCGCTCAGCTTGTCAATAAACAGTCTATCTTCCATTGTGAATCCCACAATTCTGTTTATGACTCCCAAAAGAAACGTGTTAGCAGCTTCCCTTGGCGACCTCTGGGCCCATAACCTGATGTTTTTAACGAACACCTTTTGAGTGTAATGCACAGACACACCAACAGAGGGCAGTAATATCCCTTCAACATACATTGTAAAATTACTATTACAACACATTTATCTTGTGGTAGATCCTTGGCTTCATCCTTGCTTACGCTAACTTTCTGTCGAGCTGCAGAGGCCCCACTGGTGCTTTGAGAGCAGCCCGGCTGAGGGGGTAAGGCTGCAGGGTTGCCATCTTGCCCAGAAGAAGAATGAGCGGAAGCAGATTCTTTAGCTGCAACAGAAGGGGTAGTTGTAGCAGTAGCTGAGGGTGAAGCGCTAACGGCGGAGGATTCTGTACAGTGAGGCAGGGGTTCAGATGGAGTTTTACCCCTTGTGACAGGAGTGGAGAAATCCTGGCTTTCATTAGCAGCAGGATGAATGCTCTGAGAAGAACTAGCCTGGGATGAGGCATCTTTGCTGGAAAAATAAAATACAAAAGCAATATGAGCAATGCTTTGTCACACTGGCAGAGAGGAAAGTCTGCACAGTTTTAAGATCACTCCTCTAAACTTAAAAATTTAAATGCATAAAATGGACAGCAGAGCAATAATTTTTTTTTAGTTCAGTGTTAAGCTTACTTTGGTTGGCTATGGTCATTGCCTATTCCATTAGCAACAGGAGCCGTAGACGTCAAACTGCCATGATTACTGCCAGAGATCTGATGTGGCCAAAATAAATAAAAGAAATATTAATATAATATAATATTAACCATGACAAAGCATCAACATTATAACATTAGGTTATAATAATACATTTTCTACAAGAAAAGTGGGAATAAACATGTCTACATTATTAAATAATGATGGGAAAAGTTCTACTGAAGGAATAAGCCTAGAATGTTTAAAAATACCGATGTTTACTCACTTGATGTAGAAGAGGACATATGCCTGCTGGTTGAGAACGGTCCTAATGTCACTGACTGACACGGACGAGTCATTCATCTGAAACCACTGCAAATTGCTGGCCTGTGAGACAGAATGAGAGAGATGTGACACAGCAGATTCAGTTTCTGAATTGAATTTGAGCTAAAAAGAAGAATCTTATGGTTATATAGGGGTCTTTTTTTTTTTTCTTTCTTTCAATGCATACAAAGTATTTTTCTCTGTTTGCATTCAGTTTTCTGCTTAAATGTGTTGTTTATGGTGTGTGTTTGTTTGTACTAAGCAACAGCAGCATTCAAACAGATTCGGGCACAGCCAGTACCTTAATATAGCAGAAATAGTGTCCAGCATGACAACTCAATCCAGAGTGAACCAGCACAGCATACAGCCTGTAGAGCTGGGGCTCCCCGTGGGACTGAGACATGAAGGGCCGCAGATCCAGATGCTCCAAATACTTCACATCCTGATGACCACCACACAAAGAATTTCAAACATTACATGCAAATATCCTGTTTTATAATAAAACAAAGCATCTGTCATGTATCTTTATGACTTAAGCAGACACTATTGGCCATTTGACTTTGTGATTTTGCCTCCACTGAAGTCTGCAAAGCGTTTGAGTGAGAGGGTGAGCACATTGGCGCTGCGATGGATTGTGAATCTTTTTGAGTCCGTTACCATTTTTTTGCACCTGAAGGAAACAAACATTCATCATGGTTTGGCATCTCTTTGACTTACTTGGTGCATTTGTAAGCATTTTCGCCATCCAGCTGTTCTGGCTTGACAAACTGCTTCAGAGCTTTGGAGACATTTGGAGCAGTCTATATGAGCAGAGAGAGAGAGGAAAAACCTCACACTCCATAATGCAGAGAATACATAGTAGCAACGTCACTTTGAATGTTGTCCAATTACCTTAATTTCCAGAGTGATATCCAGAAAAGGGTCAAATGTATCTGAGACAGCTTTGCAGTTTAAACGTTTAACAGAAACAGAAATCAGTGCTATGAGTATCACACAAGCTGTAAGACATAAAAAGACAAATAAAAGAAAAATAAATCAAACCTTAAAAAACAGTGACTTACCTCTGGATCTTAGGTACCCGCCAAACACTTGATGGATGAAAGAGGTTGCCTGCGTTTGCCTGTCCAATCTATAATAAAAAGATAAAGCACAAAAGTTAACTAATAAGGACAGTGCAACAATTAACTGATTGACCATTTATTTTTTAGCATTTTGGAACCAGACGATCACTTTACAGTATTCAAGTAGCAGAAAAGACAATAGGAGGAATTGGAGCACGATTAATTACTTAAGAGGCCATCTGCTGCTACACGGGAAGAATTGATTTGATGAGAATTGACACTTTAGGTTCTTAAAAAAATAAATTAATTAATAAATTATTTTTAGGAGTCTAACAAGAAGCACAACACTCAGCCCAGTGCATCTGTTAAACGTGTAGTTTTGGTTAAATGTGCACATAGACTTCGAAGCTCTATCCACAGTATTTCTGATTTCGCGCCATTACCCCGATTCATAGCGGAAGCCGGTTTTTTACTTCCGCTTGCGCTGTTGTTGACAGTTGCGGGGTTACACCTTCACTGTTGATAAAGATTTCTCTCACTGCAGTTTGTTTTACCTGGAGTAAATGGCAACACATCGAAGGTGGATACACAGTAAAGATGTTTTAAAAAGCAGCGAGGACAGTTCAGTTGCAGTGCCTCACCCGTCACTTCTCACGGAGTGGGTAGATGACATGAAACTATGGCCCGATGTTAGCTACATCGACATTATTAATTACCTTGTATTTTCCGAAGGCGTTGATGGCGAGGAATTACGTAATTACAAGAGCACCGAGGCGTATAATTACCTGCACAGCAACAAAATTGATAAAGTACTGCTCAACAAACAAGGCGACTTTATTTTTCTTAAAGCAGCTGTAGAGCCGAGCCAGAGTATTAATCAAGCGAAACACTTAGCATGGGCAATGCTAAGAGAAAGTGGAGTAGTGGAGACAGTCGGCTGTTCCTGTATCGCCGGATTAGGGAGATCATGTAGCCATGCGGCTGCTATTCTGTGGAAGGTATATCACTTATCTGGATATCACAATGTTTAAATCACTGAAACAAACACTGGACTGGTCAAAGGCTGTGATTAAGGAGTCACGCTACTGCCATCTAGCCAAGTATTACGTGGAGCACTGTTTACATGTGAAAGCCACTCGTTAACTTTGTGTGGGCTGTATGCTGTACAATCACATGAAGATAAAATATAAAAAAAATAAAAGACTGAACATTAAGGTCAAATTTACAAGACAAGAAAAACTATAGTTATAAGAAGTGACACAGAGTAGTATAATACATGTTTGTTTATATGTATATTTGTACACACACACTACTTTGAAAAAAATTAGACTGTGGATGTATATTTCTGCATCAAAAAGTAACTGACTATTAATATGAAATGGATAATATGGGTGACTTTGCCAGTGTTTATATCTGTTTTGGATATGATTCAGGTGTATTGACCCAGGGTCATATCTATAACATGCAGGACACCAACCGTGTACTGCTTTTGTTAGTGTAAACTTCCTCGTTATGTTAAATCTTGAGTATTGACAGTGAGAAAAAACTATTAATATTTGTTACAGGTGCAGAATGCTGCGATCAGTGGAAAGACAGGGCTTGCGTGTACAGACGAGCAGCGCAGGTGGAATGCAGGGACAGCAAAGAACCTTGAACCTAAATGTCTAAGCCAGATAAACTTCAGACATCACAGGGCAGAGCAGCAGTACGATGTGAACTCCCGGACTGCAGTGACACAATCTCTCCCTAACACACCATATCACCTTACACATCAAGACTTTATTGACAGTGTTAGCAAAGCACCAGTGAAGCCACTTTTCCTCCTCAAGAACACATTAATTGGAAAGTGTTACAATGCCTCACCATCTGCAGGTCCTCACCGCAACAGTAAAGTTGATGAGCAATTTTTTCAGCCACACCAAGCACACAGTTACAAACTAAGCTGTAATCCATGCAGGGCATTCTACCAGGCATACATTCAAGTTTCTGAAGAGCAAGCAGAACAATTACAAGAAGAAACAAAAGAGCAAAGTGCATCTGATTTGTGGCACAACTGCAGGAAAATCAGACTTACAGCAAGCTCTGCTAAAAAAGTTCCAGTACGTGCCACCACAAAAAATGACAAATTTTTATCTGAGCACATGTACCCTTCCTTTCGTGGGAATTATGAAACAAACTATGGTAAAGAAAATGAAGTTAAAGCTTGTCATCAGCTGAAAGAACAGGGTATGAACATCCTTCACATGGGTAGTGTTATCAGCATCCAGGAGCCATGGCTCTCTGCGAGTCCTGACGGGGTCATTGACTCAGATGTGCTTCTAGAAATAAAATGTCCTGTGCAGACTTATCCTTCACTCACGGAGCAGCTTACCCAGAAATGCAGCGATATCAAACTGGTAGATGGAGAACTGCAGCTGCAGAAAACTGGCAGCAGAGGCTATTACATGCAAGTGCAACTTACAATGTTTTGCACAGGGCTCAAGACTGCCACACTTGTGATCTGGACACCTACTGAGCATGTTTCATTTACAGTGCAATATGATGAAGCATTTGTAAAGGAACAAGTAAAACGCTTGAGAGGGTTTTACTTCTCATATTTCTTACCTCGACTTGTAGAGGAGTATGCAGCAGGACGGTTTCAGTTAAATGAGAGATACTTGAAGATAATGGGCAAGCTTTAATACATGTTACAACTATAAATGGGACAGTCAGACACCAACATGTCTGCAGAGTTTGGTCTCTGTCTTGTGAATGAAAGGAGACATTCAATATGAAATCTGTTAAATATTTCAATACAACTAAAATGTACGTAGTTGTAACATATGGTGGGAAATGAATGACAAACTGACAACATTAAATGTTGTGAATAGTTCTGTATTTCTGTAATCTTCCAACACAAAAAAATGTCAAGAATGCACAACTAATTATTGTAGATTTGAGAAAAACATTTTTTTTTCATTTAAGAAATTTATCACATTGTGGTTGAATAAAAAAGTAATAATTGTTCAATTGATTGATTGCAATTGTTTTATATATACACATACATACATACATACATACATACGCACACACACACTGTATCACATAACCTTTCATCTAGAACACAAGATAAAAAAGTGAGACCTGGAATTATTTACTCTCTACATATATGTACATCAAATTTTAAAATAATTACATTACACTATGCAACTTTATGTCCTGAGTAACCATCTTAATATCCCCGAGTCCACAATTGTTCATAACATACACAATTATTGTGTATCACGAATGAGATCCTCTCTTAAGTTCACTAGAGCAGCACATATTCTCAGTATCTTGTCTACTTTAGGAGCCATGCTTATAGGAACAATTTGTGAAAGTATTTTGTAGACTTTCAAGCGTCTGATTGCTCTTTCAACATGGATTCTTACATTTGCAATCCGACGTGTGTATGTTACCTGTTCCTCAGTTAGCTGTCTACGTTTTTTTGTGAAAGCGGGTATTACTAATCTAACTTTTCTCTCAAAGAGTAAGTCTTTAATTGTAAAACCTCTATCTGCCATGACTTCATCACCAGGTTTTAGGTATGTTAATATTCCAGAGTCCATTGTGATAAATTTGTCACTACATCGGCCGCCATATGCCGCAGACACAAACATGATTAGTCCACATGGTGCAACAGCAACCAAATATTTGACTGTGTTGTGTGAATAATAATGGCTGTATGATTCCCCTCTTGAGCCCAGATTTCTGGGTTTCTGTAAAAGGGTCTCACTGCAGTCTATAATGCATGTACTATTTGGAAAGTTCTTCTTGAAGGCTTCAGGCATAGTTGCTTGAATAGTTTCTTTTGGCAGCCATGGAATTAATGGTCGGAGAACTTCCTCCAGCTTGTCTAACCAGTGTGAGATGATCTTGCTGGCCATGCTTTGTGATATATGAAACTGGCGGCTTAGGTCACCTATTACACGGTTACTCTTTAATTTCATAAGTGTCATGAGGACTTGATCTCGGACAGGCATGGTAAATTCATTGTTGTCATATCCTTCCAGTGTCGACACAAGTGTGTTAAATGTTTCTAAGGCTATCCCAGTGTACAGCAAAGCGTCTGCATCATTTTGAAGAATGAAATATGCAACTTCATCACACTGAGTCATCTTATCCTGCACATCTTTTCTGCGAGACCTGTTGCAGTATTGATGGTCTTGTTGCGAAGGATCCTCCCACTGTGTGTGGACTGAGTGCAGATGTGGCTCAGGGGGTTGTGTGGAGATGCTGGCCTGGTCTAATTCCACTGAACGTAACACTGTGGAGTCTGAATAAGACAAAAATATGATCAGATGTACAGTCAAACTGTTAGCATAAGAGAAACTGTAAAGTGTCACTTAGCTTATTATATTTGAGTGAAATTTCTCATTCTACATTTTTTCACACAAATGCAAAATCATAAATGTCAACATAAAATGTTCCTAAGTCCCCTAAAAATTTGTCACAATTTTATTCAATTAATGTGATTAGATTTTATTTTACATTCTAAAAAAAGTCACAACTGTTGGTATTTTGCAAAGGTTGCCTTTAACTTTTTTACTTGAGTTTTCTCGACTTGAAAAAACATGTTCTTTATAAACACAAACCTAAGACTTTTACAGCCCTTGGAGCTAATCTTTTGGCATTATTATTATTATTATTATTATTATAAACTTTCGTTAAAATTTAGACTTTGCTGCTAATAACCAGCTAGTGCTGATACTAACGCCATTCACCATAGGCTATTATTTAGTAAAAGTAAAGAATTGCGTGTTTAAAATGCGAAACGGTGGCAAACCACATTTACACTTTCACTTACCGGGTACAGATTCTGTGTTTTTGTTCGTATTACTGGAAGCTGTCACACTCAAAGTGGTCCGAGTGAGCCTTCTTCTTTTCTTCGGTGGGGGTCGGTCATAGCCCAGATAAAGCTCCGGGTCGGGGTGTAGCTCTGTGGGCTTTTTATCGATAAAATGAAAGGAGCAAACATAAACTCTCTTTGGAGGGTGTTTGAGTCTTAAAGCTGCCAGCCACGCCAGTTTCCGATCCTCCTTCCGCGGCATAGAGTGCAGTGCGTAGGGCGGTGGGCACGGACAGGCCTTTCTAAGTTGTTGATGCTCAAGACAAAATGTTTCTAATGCGTTTTTCAGTTTTCTTGAATTATTGTGGCAGCCGACGACAGCACACGTTGAACCCGAGCTCATCTTCGAACAGGTAAAGCCACTTATTACCGCACAAAGTAACTGATTTTGTTGTTAGCAACGACTGAACGCTGGGTCTCGCTTTGAGTAACCGGAAGTATAAAACCGGACAACGGAAGTAGTGGTCTGTCATGGCAGCCTACGTACGCTCTTACAGAAACCTGTGGATAGTAACACATAGAAAAACCTGGATTTTCTGAATTTTGCTGCTGCAATAATAGCACGAATGCCATTAGGGTGAATAAGAGATGACCTGAGGGGTTGAGTGCTCCTGCTCAAACTGCTTACCCTGTTGGCTCAGAAGAAATCTATCTGATTGTTAAGTGATGACGTGACGAATCCTACTTCCGGGCCTAAAGTAGTCTGCGTTTAATATGGCTTTTGTGTTGTTAACATGTTTAATGTTTTGTATTTTCTTCTATTTGATCTCAAAAAGCTCCTAAAACAGTCAGTGATCCCCGTTGACCTCCCTCGGCTTTTATTACCGCTAATCATTTATTTAAGCTCAGTTTTTAAAACCTTAGGATGTAACTACAGCCCAGCCCATGCAGCAGTATATGAATGACTAACCTCGTATTGTGGATGGATTATCTCAGTTGTTCTCCTGGCTGAAGTTTGGTCCTTTTACAGCATCCTGCCATGCGATTACATTTGTTCCTGACCACCGAGAAAACTCACGTTAACTTTTATCGAGTGGAAAAAAAGTTAGCTTGTTTATATTATGCTAACATAGCTGTGTCGCTAGCGGTCACGTAGCACATCATTATATACCAGCTAGCCCAACTTCAGTAACCCTACAAACGTCACTGCTGTTTAGTTTTCTGTCTTCATTTATGTTGGAAGTGATAGCAGAGCTGTACGTTTTAATTTGTTTCCAAAACCAAATTTGTGTTTTGGAATTTGCATGTGTTTTTTAGTTTGCAAGTGTTTTGGATTTTGCAAGTGTTTTGGAATTTGTACGTGTTTTGGATTTTGCAAGTGTTTTGGAATTTGTGCGTGTTTTGGATTTTGCAAGTGTTTTGGAATTTGTACGTGTTTTGGAATTTGTACGTGTTTTGGAGTTTGCATGTGTTTTTTAGTTTGCAAGTGTTTTGGAGTTTGCATGTGTTTTGGAATTTGCAAGTGTTTTGGAGTTTGCAAGTGTTTTGGAGTTTGTACGTGCTTTGTCTCTAGGGGCCACCGTACTTTCTAGTATCAGCTGATGTTTGAAACATGAAGATGAAACCAGGAGATGTCCTTACTGAATCATCAGAGCTGAACAGATGATGGAGAAACAGGTTTACCTTTTAGGTGACATGAATGAGTTGAAGGGAAGTTATGAACTGTTTCTGAGAGACAAATAACACCAGGATCCTTTTCTACAGCTGACAGCTGGCAACTGTGCAGGGGCGGGTCTAGCAAAACTTTGTCAGGGGGGCCAGGTAGGGCATTAACAGGGAATCTTACAACCAAAGTTTTCATCTGATGTAAAATGTATAGAAATCATACATATACTAACAAGACAGTGTACATCACTGTTACAACAGCGTTTGTTTTCATTCAAAGGCTTTATGGCTTTTCCTATAATACCTGGCCAATTTTATGTTTCTTTAAGCAAGTTCTTCATGACTGAGCCAAGTGTCCTCTTTTTTGGAAATCAAAATATGGTCACCCTACTTTAGATGCCACTAAAAGCGAAAACATTTAAAGCAGGGGTCCCCAATCCCAGTCCACAAGGGCCGGTGTCCCTGCAGGTTTTAGATCTCACCCTGGGTCAACACACCTGAATCACATTGATTAGTTCATTACCAGGCCTCTGGAGAACTTCAAGAGGTCATTTAGCCATTTACATCAGCTGTGATGGATCAAGCACACATCTAAAACCTGCAGGGACACCGGCCCTTGCGGACTGGGATTGGGGACCCCGATTTAAAGTGTCGGCTTTTTAAAAATGAAACCTTAATAAAATATATGAGAGACATGGTGCCCGAACATATAGTTTCAACCTCGATAAGCCAGTTTTCTTTATCACAATATCATTCTGTGACATTATTGTGGAGAAATTTTGATCCACTCTTCTACACTCCACAATATTGCTTCAGTTCACCAAGGACCTGTACAGTTTGAGATGTAGACATCAGGTGTTTTGCCGTTTTTTCTGAACATTGCACCATTTGGCGTTGGGATAAATTTGCTGGGAAATCCTCTCCTGAGAGGTGTAGCATTTTGTTAACACACACCTGAGTGCTCTATGCTGACGCTCAGTCATATATCAGGCCCGGGATAAAGACAACATATGTTCTGTTTTTAATTATTAGTCTCTTCTAAGTCTAAAAAGGGAAACCCTTCTTAAACAGGAAGAGTAGTGGAGGTACCAAGGAAATATAAAATATAGGGTTCTAAAATATAATTTATTTCACATAAAAACCGTCGAGCTGCTCAGTCCCTCCCGACATAGTCCTTAAGTCTGTGACGTACCGCCGCTGCCACCTGACGTCTCTCCCCAAAGCGTTTCTCCCCATCCACAAATCCACAAATCAGTGGAAGTGTGGAAGGTGTTCTAACAAAAGTTTTCTGAGACGTGACCAGAGGGAAGAAAACTATTTAGAAATTGTGGAAAAGTTTGAAGTCAGTATGTATGTATGTATGACCCATGGCTATTGAGCGCTGAAAATCAGAAGCCTTTGTCACATAAGCAAGAATGAAAAAGAAACACTGAAAGTAGTAAGAAGGGTGAGGAACAAGTCCACTGTATGTGATCTGTTTCAGCGAGGGAGTTCATGTTAACATTTAACATGTGCCCCGTGTGCGGCAGCCTGTTACAGCAGCTCTGCTCAATCTGAGTTTCTTTCTTTCTTATCTTTTCTTCTCGTAATTTTTTATAACTAACGTATCAGTAATTAGACTCTGCAACCATGTTCTACCGTTTTGTGCTAGTTCTGGTCGTTTTTCTTAGTTTATTTCTACTTTTTTCACGCGTGTCTGGGGACCCAGAGCAGGGATCCTTTGTTTACAGTAAGGATCAGCTGTTAGCGCTGCGTCCCGCAGCGGTACTGCCGGCGGACAGACCCGACATTCCCAGCGAGCTGAGGAGGAAAAGACGGGGGTGTCGTGCTGAGAAGGAGCGCCGTCGCCCGAGAAGGAGACGTTATCGACCATCTCTTCCTTCTGTAATCATTGGAAACGTAAGATCTTTGCCCAATAAGATGAATGAGCTCACGTCGCTAACCTGGTCACAGAGGGAGTACCGGCAATGTAGCATCATGATGCTAACGGAGTCGTGGCTAACACCGCTAACTCCGGACACAAGCGTGACACTACCGGGATTTCAGATGCTGCGAGCGGACAGGACGAGAGAGAGCGGTAAGAGGAAAGGAGGGGGACTGGCAGTTTTTGTGAACGACAGATGGTGTAACCCTGGGCACATCACTGTGAAAGAACAACTCTGCAGCAGAGACATTGAGCTGTTAGCCGTTAGCATGCGTCCGTACTATCTGCCCCGGGAATTCTCGCATGTTATCGCAATAACAGCGTATGTCCCCCCCTCGGCCAACGCGGATGCAGCCTGTGACACTCTCCACTCAGTGGTCAGCAGACTGCAAACACAATCTCCGAGAGCCCTTCTCATAATATCAGGGGACTTCAATCATGCCTCTTTGGACTCCACACTGCCCACCTTCACCCAGTATGTGACCTGCTCAACCAGAGACAATAAAACACTGGACTTACTGTATGCCAATGCTGAAGAGGCATACAGTTCATCACCTCTCCCTCCACTGGGCAAATCTGACCACAACCTGGTGCACCTTGTCCCTGTGTATGAGCCCTTAGTGCGCAGGGTGCCACCAGCCACCCGCACAGTGCAGAGATGGTCAGAGGAGAGCGAGGAGGCTCTTAAGGACTGTTTTGAGTCGACTGTGTGGGAGGTGATCTGTGACGACCATGGAGAGGACATCGACAGCCTTACTACATGCATTACTGACTATATTAATTTCTGTGTGGATAACACCGTACCTACCAGGACTGTACGGTGTTTCTCCAACAACAAACCTTGGATTACCCCAGAAATTAAAGCTGTCCTCAAGCAGAAGAGGAGGGCCTTCAAATCCAAAGACAAAGAGGAGTTGAAAAGGGTGCAGAGAGAGTTGAGGGGACTGATAAGGAATGGGAAGGACAGCTACAGGCAGAAGATGGAGAACCAGCTTCAGCAAAACAACGTTGGTGAAGTCTGGAGAGGCCTCAGAACCATCTCAGGCCACAAACAGCAGAACTCTCTGCCTGGGAGGGATGTGAGGTGGGCAAATGAACTGAATCATTTCTTCAACAGATTTGATTCAACCATGAGACAGTCTACAACATCGGCTGCAGACTCACCCACCCCCACTGCTGCTGTTCCACCTCTGACACCTCAGACACTTCACACCTCCTCTATTCACCCTGCTCACTCCCCCCCACCCCCAACAACAGCATCCAATACACACTCAACACAAGGCTCCAGCCTGTCTCTCTCAACCACCCAGGTTAGGAGGGAACTGAGGAGGATTAATGGCAAGAAGGCAGCGGGCCCAGATGGCATCAGCTCGAGGGTCGTCAGGTCCTGCGCGGACCAACTGTGTGGGGTGATGGAGCACCTCTTCAACCTGAGCCTGAGGTTGGGAAGAGTCCCACAGCTCTGGAAAACCTCCTGTGTTGTACCAGTGCCAAAGACTTCACGCCCCAAGGACCTCAACAGCTACAGGCCGGTGGCTCTGACATCCCACCTGATGAAGACCCTGGAGCGGTTGGTCCTGGCTCAGCTTCGGCGCCTAACAAGCTCATCACTGGACCCACTTCAGTTTGCCTACCAGCCTGGCATTGGCGCGGATGATGCCGTCATTCACCTCCTACATCGTTCCCTCGCTCACCTGGAGACCGCTGGAAGCACTGTGAGAATCATGTTCTTTGATTTCTCCAGTGCCTTCAACACTATTCTTCCCTCGGTTCTGAAGGACAAGCTGGAGAACTCTGGAGTGGACCATCACCTCACTACCTGGATTTTGGACTACCTCACCGACCGACCACAGTATGTGAGGACTCAGGGCTGTGTGTCGGACAGGGTCGTCTGCAGTACGGGGGCCCCACAGGGAACGGTTCTGGCTCCGTTCCTCTTCACCATCTACACTGCAGACTTCTCCCACAATTCCACCCAGTGCTTCCTGCAGAAGTTCTCTGATGACTCTGCAATAGTCGGCCTCATCACTGATGGCGACAACAAGGAGTACAGAGGACTGACTCAAGACTTTGTGGACTGGTGCCAGCTGAACTACCTCCAGATCAACGCCAGTAAAACCAAGGAGCTGGTGGTAGACTTCCGCAGGCACAAGCATTCTCCACTGCAACCACTGAACATCCAGGGTATGGACATTGAGGCTGTGGACAGCTACAGGTACCTTGGTGTTCATCTGAACAACAGACTGGACTGGACTCATAACTCAGACGCCCTCTACAGGAAAGGGCAGAGCAGGCTGTACCTGCTGCGGAGACTCAGGTCGTTTGGGGTGGAGGGCCCACTCCTGAAGACCTTCTATGACTCTGTGGTGGCTTCTGCTATCTTTTATGGTGTGGTCTGCTGGGGCGGCAGCATCTCTGCTGGGGACAGGAAGAGACTGAACAGGGTGATCCGAAGGGCCAGCTCTGTTCTAGGATGCCCTCTGGACCCAGTGGAGGTGGTGAGTGACAGGAGAATGGCAGCTAAGCTGTCATCCCTGTTGGACAACGTCTCCCACCCCATGCAGCAGACTGTGACAGCACTGAGCAGCTCCTTCAGTGGGAGACTGCGGCACCCACGGTGTGGGACGGAGAGATTTCACAGGTCTTTCCTCCCCACTGCTGTCAGACTCCACAACAAAGACTTTAACTGAACAAACACACACATCCACACATGTGCAATAACACTAATTGCAATAATCTTTTCTGGCATCGTTGTATTTTTACTCAGTTGTATATAGCATTCGTATTCTATTTTTATCTTATTGTATATTTTTATTCTATTTTATTCTACTGTATATAGTATATTATTTTATTCTATTCTGTACAGCTGTGTACTGTATTTATTCTTATTGTATTCTAATTTTTGCGTCATAACTTTTGCACTGTCCACTTCCTGCTGTGACAAAACAAATTTCCCACGTGTGGGACTAATAAAGGTTATCTTATCTTATCTTATCTTATGCTAACTGAGCAAGAGGAACTGACCTGAAAGATAGGATCATCGCCAACCTGGAAACTTGGACCCTCGGTAGCCGGTTACCAAGATTATGTGAAGTAATCTTGTAGAAGTAACCACCACCCTCTGAGGGTCTACTAGAGGAAGTCAATACAGCACTACAGACAATCGAGGAATCCAGTATGGAGGCACTAATCATGGCAACACAGAAACAAGCTCTAAGGACAAGATCCACAGAGGCTGGGGTCTATCACACCAGGCAAGACCCCAGGTGCAGGCTGTGTTAAGATGCCTCTGAGACAATCCAGCACATAACAGGAGGGTGTAAGATGCTAGCAGGCAGGGCATACATGTAAAGCTATAACCAAGTGGTCAGCGTAGTACACAGGACCATCTGTGGAGTGTATGGCCTGGAAGTCCTGAGGTCAAAATGGTTGGTCAAGAATGACTGAGCTAAGATTCTGTGGGACTCCTAGATACAGACGGACAAAATGTTGGTGGCTAACCAATCGGACATAGTGGTGGTAGACAAGCGAAGAAGAGCCCAGGAACAACACCTGAGATCTCTGTCCAGAAGACTGCAGTCCTAGGAACAGCTAAGATTCTGTGCAGGACCCGTAAGCTCCTGAGCTTGAAGGATAGATCGAATATATATTTAAAACTTGCTATATAAGGCTTTGATAGATGTCTTATTAAGACGTTGGATGTCTACAAGACTGAGTCAACTGCTTTTAAAATAAAGTTGTGTTTTTACTGTATTACCTGTACTGTGTTTCTGAAATCTGGCCCCTGACATATTCCCTTCATGAAATAATAATTAATAAAAACTAAAACTAATAGAAACTGAACTAAAACGAAACATTTTCAAAAAAAAAGAAAAAAGAAGCTAAACTGAAATGAGAAAACTCACTCTAAAAACTAACTGAAACTAAACTCAATAAAAGCGAGTCTAGAGAAAATAAAAACAAATTTATTACAAATACAGACGTCCTGTATAAGAAGGGCCAGAGTCGACCCCACCTGCTGAGGAGACTGAGGTCCTTCGGAGTCTGCTGGACTCTGTTAAGACCATTCTATGATACTCTGGTAGCATCTGCCTTTTTCTTTGCAGTGGCCTGCTGAGGGAGCGGATGCACGGACAGGGACAGGAGCAGGATTGACAAACTGGTGCAGAGGTCTAGCTCTGTGCTGGGATGTGCTCTGGAGTCTGTGGAGGTGGCGAGAGGAGGATGTTAGTAAAGCTGACATCCATCATGAACAACCCACATCACCCTCTGCATGAATCTGTGAGTGTGCTGAGCAGTTCCTTTAGTGAGAGACTGAAATACCCTTGCTGCAGGAAGGAGCGCTTTCACAGATCATTCATCCCAACAGCAACTCCTCAATCACAATGTCATGAGTCACTGGACATTGTTGACATCCACGGTCACACTTCATGCATGTGTATCATCCATATGTATATTTATTGTGTACATGTGTGTGTGCGTGTACATATTTATACTTTTAGATATCTATTACTTACATAGTAATAGTAACAACTCTCTATCCATAATCACGTACAGTGTATGCTACTGTTGGATATAGTGTTTACTTATTTTGTATTTTTTGTACTTTTCTTCTTCCATCTGTACCTGAGCTGAGGTAACACAAATTTCCTCACCGTAGGATCATTAAAGTCTTATGTTAAGATTACAAAACTATAAGACCTAAGACCTTGAGCTTGTCATCCACAGGCCTAGTTTGAGTTTTCAATCCTATGGAGATGACACAAGCTTTACAGCTCTTTAACCTCAGTAACAATCTTAAACTCAACTTCCTGTGTTTCTATGTTGCTAAATATGAATAAGAGTGACGTAATAGTTGTCAGCTTAATCTGGCATCTAGCACACTCACAGCTACATACCTGAGCTCTATGTCTATAAAGCTGTATAGTTTTAAAAACCTCAGTATAAATAAGCATGTCAGTTCAGGTGTCAAGTTTTGTTTCACACAGTTAAAGAGACTTAGTAAAATTAACTCAAACGAAAAGAAATCTAGAGTCAGTACATACTATTGAATCTCATACACCATCTTGATTGAAAAATCCAGCAGCCACACATAGTAACATTGTGTGGTTTTTCTAAAATGTTTTGTTATATTAATTATGTTTCTCTCTAATTATGTTGCCCCTCTTTTAACCACTGGTTAAATAACTTAACATCAAGTTTAGCTCTTGAGAAATTGACCTATATTGTTAGAAAGAAGGCTTCTGAATTTTACATCTGGAAGATATTTTTGGATCTACTGAGGAGTGGGGATGTGGGGGGGGGGGCGGTGGTGAGTGAATAAGACAACTAATTAATGGATAATGTCTGACTTGCTGTTGGGAATATACTATGTAACCTATATTATGATTTTTTTTTTTTTTTAAATTGTATTTATTTGTATGGTTTAATTTATTTAACTATGCATTTATTTGGAACCTTTTAGGATTAACACTTCAATTATCGTTATTACTATTATTATTAGTGTTGTTATTATTATTTTAATGACTGCCATACGTTCATTTTATGTTGGTGTTGATACTGTTGAAAAAACAAATAAACATACGTTTAAAAAAAAAAAAAAAAAACTGCATAGAGTCAGCTACTTTTTTTTTGGATAAACCAAACATTTTATTGAGAATTGTCACAACAGGAAGTATCAAGAAACACTCCTGTACAACATCCTTCTTAATCCTCCTCCTCATCGTCAGCTCCTCCAGCTCCACCCTGGCCCTTCTTGGCGTTCTTTCTCTTGACGCGGCCTGGGCGTCCACCGCCGTACGGAGACCTAAGGGAAAAGTCGATGTGCTTCTGGCTGTCCAGGCGAACCACAAAAGAGGGGATATTCACCACCTGCTTGCGCACACTGCCAAGACAAACAATAAAGGGAGGACTTTAGAAAATGTTGATGCATCTTCCAGCTGCACTTAAGAGTTGTCTTTGCAGTTTAAAAGCTGAAAAAGCTTTCAGGGTGGAAAAAGTGTGAATCTTTAATATTTTACATGTATAATTTACTGCAGGCTTCATTGACGAGGAATTCTTGACACCACAGGAAATCTGAACTTATGACTTAAATCATCAGCCTGAGTACTTCATATCCAATGCTGTAGTGAATACTACAATTGCCCGAGGTGCAATCCCCCATACCTTACCTGACGGCCACAACACCGTGGCACTGTCTGCGCCCTCGGCGGCAGGATTGGCTCTGGGCAATGTCTACTGACAAGGTATACGGTTTTGATACCGAATTGACCTTGATGAAAATCTTAACTGTTGTCAACAGGGTGTGTTACAGGTTGGTGGTCCTCTGATGGAAGAGGAAGCATCGACAGGTTCTCATGAGTCCATCAAAAAAACCAAAACAAAACAAAAAAAACCCCACTGAGCCCGTTATGTGTTGCTTTGAGCTTACCGAATGTGCCTCTGGCGGATAAGGACACGAGCGTGGTGGATGCTCTTGGCAAGTCCAAGCTTGAAGACCTGTGTCTGAAGCCTCCTCTCCAAGAAATCCTCGACCTTCAGGCCCAGGATATAATCGAGCTTCATCTTACCCTCATCGAGCACACCGATTCTCACCAGACGCCTGAGCAAAGCGTTACCTGGAAAACCACACGTATACACAAAACGTCATTTAAACATACAACCACAGAGACGTGCTCAAAAATCTATGCAGAGCAGAAATATTGGCCTCATTGACGAGGAATTCGTGACACCATGGTGAAGTCTGACACTTTATATATTTAAATCATCGGCCAACACAAACCAGCTTCAACTCATCCTACCCACCTTCAAACAGACGCTTTGGGTCCTTCTCATCCAGAGTGAGCAGCTCTCTGGCAGCCTTGCGGATCTTGGCAAGGGTGAACTTGACCCTCCACACCTCACGCTTGTTCCTCAGCCCATACTCACCTTAAAGGGAGATGAAACGCCGTAATCAGTTTAGTATACCTCATTAAAGGGTATGCCTTGAAATATATATATGGACGGAAGTTATGAAAATGAAAACATACCAATGAGTTTCAACTCCTGGTCGAGACGGGACTTCTCGAAGGGGCGGCGGGGGGTGACATATGTCTTACGACAAACCCAGCTTCTGGCAACGGGCATGATGGCTTATAAGTGCCTGCAAAACCAAGAAATTACAATGAGGGGGACGCTACATATAAGATTTATACCATTTTACACTTTTAATAGGTTATTCAAGGTTGACATGTTATTTGAATCTTGTGCACAGAAGACATTTTAAAGGCAAACATTATGCACGTTCAGCAATAACTCATGTTACAATTTACAACTAAGACAATCAAGTCAACCTCAAAAAGTAGAGTCAGTTTAATTAAGCCAAATAGGCTCTCCATCTGTCAGTCTAGTTCCGTTTTTCAAAGCGTTTACTGAATAATATAAAAAAGACATTAACTTTTTACCAGGCTAAAGGGACCTACAACCGTCACTATTACTTCCATGCTTCAACTGTATCGGTCAGATTTGCCACACGATCGTACGGTTTATGAAGACAAGGGTAATGTGTAAGGACCGAATTGACTAGAAACACTGATACATCGGATGCGCTTCATTAAATGTTTCTGAAACTACAATAAATCGCGTATAAACGTTTAACAGACCGGGCATCCGTAAGACTAGGCCGCAGCTACACCGCACCACGTTGTTTAATGTTAGCAGCTAGCATTAGCTTAAGCGCTTTTCGTTTAAAAACGCTTTAAAAAAAACATGCAGGTCTTCAATCGGCACAGGCATAAGTTTAGTTTCATGTCCTATGACTGTTTTTCAACGTGGAAGTCCACATACACTCGGTTTGTATTGCTGGTAAGGATGAGGATGGTAACCGTACCTGTCTCGCTCAGGCTCGCGCAGTAAAGAGGAAGTTAAAGGAAGTCCATAATCATTTATAGGGCCTGCGAGCACACTACATATCCCATGATGCCTCTCACCGCCCAAACGGAAGTCGGGCCCGCTGGGTTTGTCGCTCTCTGTTGGTCAAAGCGAAGAGCACAACCTGAACACATGGAAGAAGTTAAGATGAAGTTTGTTTATGCGCTTGAATCACGAACAGGCCTCATGTTATTACATAGATGGTATAACACGCAGCTTCAATGTGCACAGAGAGGCGGGAAAGGCCTGCTTCTTTCACTCTGCACAGAGGTTTGACTGAGTGGTCACAGATCTCCTCTTACAAAGTGAGAGTGAGGGAGGTAAGGTGGTAAACTCAGAGAGAAGGACATGGGTGACTATTTATATAACTCTGAAATGGGACCCTGACCATGTGTTTCTGTCTGTCAGGCTGCATGATCAACTGATGGACACACAGAAGCTCACTGGCTTTCTCTTTCACTGCTCTAAATCCCATCTTTTCCGGGTGTTTTGGGGGTTTCCCTTGTGTTTTCTTGCTTGACTTCATTTTCGAGGTGAAGCAAAAGTCTTAAGCGTGGTCTTTTTTTCCCACCTCCCTCACTTTCTTGGAGTTTCTGTTTCCTTCATTTGGGATTTTTCCTCCCTTTTTAAAAAAAAATTCCAGCCTGATCGCCTGCTCTTCTGTGTGTACATCAACCCTTCCTTTCCCCCTGCTCTCCTTTTCCTCCCATTTTCCTCCGTTCCTCATCTCCTCGTGTGTCGTTTTTGGGCTATGCTCTCCTCACCCACTGTGATCCTCCAGCCTTATGGACTCCCCGTCTACCCACAGGCAACCACATGCTACCCCAGCATAGTTCAGGTAAACTTCTTGATTTACACTGTGGCCAGACATTATCACATAAATACTGAGATTTTCCCCCCTAGGGAACATCCCTGAAATCATCTACTGGGGAACTATAACTTTATGCAACAAAATAATATTATTTATTATTACAATTCTTAATCTCAATGTCAGTTATTTTGCATTTCTAGAGCTCTGGTTGTTATTTATTCTTTTATTCACCCAAATACTCACATTAAGAAATATAATCAAATAATTGGACATTTAAATCAGCACCTTTGTATGATTTTGCTTAATGATTAAACTAAAAAGATCTTATTCCTATTACCAGACAAAATCCCTGTATTTTGTAAAACTTAAAACATTTTCCAGTGAGCAGAAGAAGCCAAAAGGCCCTAAGTCACAGTTTAATCTAATTCAGTCTATCGATGCATTGCTTAATATGCAACAGGATCTGTGTGAAGTGTGCTAGTTGTGAAATGTCTTATTTATTCACTAGTAAGGACATATTAGTGGTTATCTTTAGTCCACCAGCAAGTGTCCCTGACATGCCACTAATGCCACAGCTCATTTAGTATCTCTCTACCTTGTCTCTGTGCTTCACACCAGCTGTATTTTTAGCCCTCCTCTCCTGAGCAGATAATCACAGGAAGAGGGTCTGTCACCTGTCTTGTGTCCTGTAGTGAGCTGTGCTTAAGATAAATGTGTGAAACCAGCCTGTTGTGCATTTAAATGTTGAATATTAGGCTCCTCCGGGGTAACCTTGACTTATTTCATAAGATTCAGAGAGCTGTTTATGGAAAACAGATGCAGAGAGAATTGTTATTTGAAGGTGACTGGCACTGAAGTAAATAGTCTGAAGCCCCAGCTAGATCTTCCAAGATTCAAGAACTTTATTGTCAGTGCAACAATATACACAGTATACAGCGTACCGAAATGCTCGAATCCTTCACTTCAATCCAGCAATTGTTCCCTTTTTAAAAGTGTCATATTTCCAAGTGCTGGGGAAATTCCTTTATGACTGATGTGGAGCATCTGTTTTAACACAACATTTGGCAGCTTGTAAAACTCCTCTCTCCTCATTATCAGCAATCTTTTCTTCTTTTTTTTTTTTATCAGCAATATAAACAAAAAGCCTGTCGTGTCGCTCAATAGGAGGAACCGGGATGTGCAGAATGTGCAGATGGATGGATGAAAAAAAGGAATATTGTGTTACACTTTAATAAGCTACATGTTGCTAACATTTGTAACTCGGCCAGCACCAAAAGGCCACATCTGCAGTCAGCTTCGTCTTGTGTAAATCCCGTGGCAACTGTCCCAGCAAGCACCTGGCTCCGAGCCGTCGACCTCTGACCGCAAGCCAGCAGCTGCGGAAGGAGACGAGCGAGAGAGGGGGAACAAATGGCAATGATAATAAAAAACAAGCCCGTGAGGAGTCTCGTGTTGAGACTGTGGTGCTGAATCAGGCACAGTGGCTGGTTAGTTAGTTAGTCTGTAAGGTGGGGGGAGAGTTGACAGTGATATCTAACAGATGCATTTTCTTCGCTCAACATCGCTTTTATATCTCGGAGGAGGGTCGGAGCAGCTAGATCGTCGTTTCTTCTGATAAGTAGGACAGAGTGCAGGGGCAAGTTGTGTCAACATATTTGGAAACATGTTCCAGCTCCAGTGCGAGAGTTAAGAACGGCCTCAGAGTTGGACGGCGCCTCAATACCTATCTTTCAGCTCTGGTTCAAACTTAAATATTTCTCTTGAATAACGAGTAAGAGCTGCAGATGAATCATCTCCATCAACTTTTCCTCATTCAGTAATTATCAGGGTGAAGCCTGCTTGAATGTCAAATCTGGTTTGTTGAGAGTGCACACTTTATTAAAAATCCTCCTCCAAACCAACAGAGAGTGGTCAAATGAAATCCTCCAAGCCAACAAGAGTCTGCCTGACAACCATTTCCTTGCTTATACAACCAGTTTAACAGCCAGCAGAGCTATGCCAGCCATTATGAGCTGGCGTGGGATAGAGTTTTTTTTAATCGTGACTCCTTTAAATCCTGAAGGCAGCTGACACACTTGTGGCATTTTGCTTGTAAGGTAACTCAGGGTATCCTCTGATCCAGTGATTAAGTGAAAGTATCAGTGCTCTAATAGAAATATTCCCAGTTACTGTGGGGGAATCCTCACAAATGTGAGGATTTTCCAGGATTGTCTTCCAGAATAAATGTTCTTAGATTTGTGAAGTCGTATCCGGAAGCCAAGACAAAATAATTTCATCTGAACATTGCGCTGCAGCATTATTGTACATCTTTAAATGAGGACTGTCCACCATCAGAATGAACATACGGGCTCTATACATTATCTTCATGATCAGCACAAACCTTCATGTGGTTGAAACATATCATGTCACATGTGTCTGAAGTATTAAGATGGAAAAGTTTAGAGTACGAACAGCTCCAATAGTAAGAATCTGCCACTCAGTGTTACTGTTGCGATGAAGTCCTTGGAAAGTTTTCCCTCCTGTAAGAACTCCCTGTCTCCTGAAAGTCTGAGAAGGCCCGTCACAGATATCTCATCTGTTTATACAAGAACTGTTGTGTTAAATGCTTCAGCTGGAAGTCCTAACACAAGATATAAAGCAATAAATCAGAAAGTTTAAATACACATATAACAGTACAGAAGGCGGCATATATACAACATATATGTAGACAGTCAGTGTGAAGAGGTGAGGCTGCACAGACTGTGTTTCTTAGTCTCCTGGTGTGTGACACGTGGACTCATATCTCCTGCCAGACGTTGTCAGGGAGTGCAGACTGTCATGTTGATGTGGTGGGATCTTTAACACTATTGAATCACTGATGCATCTCGGCCTTCCTGAAGCATGGCTGGGTCCAAAACGAGGCGGCGGTAGGTTTATAGTATAAAGCAAGCTCAACATCAGAAATTCAAGTGTAAGCAGTATAAGTATGCTGTAGTCTGACAGCTGGGTAAATGTGTTCACTTTGTTGTTTTTTCTGTTGTGTGGTCATGTTGTAGTAAGATCAGCGAAGCACTTCACTCGCACCCAACCCAAACATTGATGTCATTATTGTGCTTGTGAAGTCCTCTGTTTCTTAAAAGGCAACTGAGCCACTCCACACAACACAAAGAGAAGTAGATGTTCATGAAAATGTCTCTGAGGTAATAAAACCGTGTCTGTCAGGGCCGATATTCTCTGAGGCGACATTTAGCACGATGCACCCTCAGCAGGAGCACACACATTCATAAATACTTAATCCTGGGGGGGAAGCTCCGTACGCTTTCTGTGCTCATGAGTAGGTTAGAGGGGCCCTCTGGGCTCTTTGTGGGAGCAACAAGGTGACTGAAAGTTACAGATGTCCACAGCTGGTGTGGAACACCTCCCCCACCCACAGCCACCCCCCACCCCCGGTCACTTTTCCTCTAGCAATCATTTGATGATTGGTGGATGGGTAGAACTTATGGTGCGGTGGGCGGGTGGTCAGCTGGCATTAAAAATGCGGCAGTTGTTAGACAATGCATCAGAGATCGAGGAATGCAGTAAGGGGGTAAGACCGCTTTTATTTCTCTGCTTTTTACCTCACTTGAATGGAAACTGCGCAGGAGTTTCCTCCAAACCACTGCTTACACTTGGTTTGGAGGAGGTCCTGTTTTCCTGTTTAATCTTGTTTTTCTCATTAAAGGTAGTTTGTTACGCATTTAAAAAAAAAAAAAAAAGTTTTTAAGTAAACAGTTGTTTAATTAAAATGGATATTAGAGATTCTAAAGTCTATGAGACTTAAAACATACCTGTGGCTGTTGAATCTGATGAGATTCCAATAATTTTACATGACATTGTACTACATAAAGTCAACATTTTGGACATAAATATTGTTTTCAAGTGCCAAATCTGTCATTTGTAATGGGAAAAACAGAAAGAGTTAAATTTAACAATGAGCTCCACGTTTGGCATTAAGAATGAATCAGTTATTACAATTGTGAGAAATGTCTTAATATTAGAGATGTTTTTAATTATATCTATACTTGGATGTTGCTTTGGATAAGCAAAAAGAAATGTAGTGTTTAGGACTGGTCATCAGATGTATTTTTCAAGGATAATTTACTATTTCTTTATTACCACACACAAAAAACAAACTCACAAAAGGCAGTTATTTAAAAAAGAATAGGTAAATATATAAGGTAATTTATAGTGACCTCTTCCAAACACTGCAACCTACCAGTAAGCTTATTTAGCTTTGTATTTTGTCTTACTATTACTGTTAAAAACATCTTTTGCTATGGTTATTATTATCAGATTATTTAAGAGATTTCACAGCATTTTACTCCTTCTGACAGTTAAACTGATGTGTAAAATTGGGTGGAACAATCATTTATTGTGGTATTTGTGTATCTGTCATCTTCATTAAAGATCACAGTGTCACTGCAGCGTGTTTATGCAGTTTGTTTTATTGTAAAAACAGAAGATCAACAACAACATCTTGTGTTTCGTTTGTTTACATCTACGCTGTCATATTCTGGCATGAGTGGCTCATTCGTCTCCCTCTTCCTCTTTTCCTCAGGGGGCCCCCACTCAGGAGGCTGCCCCAGGCAGCGCAGACCCTGCCCTGCCTCAGGTCTATGCCCCGCCTCCCTCTTACCCCCCACCAGGTCAAGGTCCCCCAACATCCGCCAGCAGACTGGCAACTCTCGACTTTAGCTCTGCACATCCGAGCTCAGAGTACCAGGAACATCCCCAGCTCAGAGTCTATCAGGGCCCTCAGCACGATGGGGGCGACTCTCTGACATCTGGCAACACGGTAAGAGCGGTCTGTGACAAATGTTGATGTTCCAGGCCAATAAAACATGATCGTCAGTAAGTCGACAGGTAGCACTTTCACATGTTCTGCAGAGCAACAGGCCCAGATAGGGTTTCCTTCTATATTTAGAGCCCCATGTCCACCGCGGTGTCCTTGTATGGAAATGCCTGTCACCCTCTGTGGAGCAAAATGTCGAGGCAGCTGATAAGGGATTTATTGATGAAAATAAATGCCCACTTTTCCTTTCTCCCTTCCCCAGGTCTCATTTAAGTGTCAATAAAACTGATCACCTTTCCAGATCGCCGCTCGAACTTTGTGCTGATACTTACAGTTTACAGTTTAAGCTATCTGAAGGATGTTTATAAAGTCCATGTCAGGCTTTTGTGATTTGTCTGATGAAATCATTTCTGGTACAGGATAAACAATGATTACATCTTTAAAAATGTATCAACAAATGGTTTTTGAAACTAAAGAGAATTTTTAATAGATAATTTGTGTCTTCATTCTGCTACAGCGATAAGATTATTTCAACCTGTTTACCATCAAATTTGCTTTACATATTCTTTTAAAAACCAAATTAATCTTTTATTAAATCAACGGAAGAAACCTGCATTATAATTTTATCCTCAGTTGAATCTAAAGTCATTGCTCTGCAGCTGTTCCTGGCTGGTTGCGTAGATAACCCTCGTGTTTATTACCTCAAATGTTTCAGTGTAATCTTGCCGGTGGTGTGGCAGCAGTGTCCTTTACTCATACTGGCAGTTACCACACTGATGAATTTCACTGACACCCTGTGGTCTCTGGTTGCTGCTGATCTCTTTCTGTGTGTGGCCTGCACCACTTCAGCATCGGTGCACTGTGGGAGCGTCTTTAATTTCCATTTATATTGTAAGATAAAGACCCTACAATAACAGAGAACACATTAATGCACAAACAGGTCACACTGGCCTCAGTCTTTATGAGCTGCCTGATGTTTCCTCTTGATTTTGAATGAAATAACTTGATAAAACGATGAGGAATTGTTGTTACAACAGGCTACTAATCTGCTGGAATCTTATGGAAATTGTAATAAACTATATTATACAATTACACAGTTCAGAACTTGAGGGACTCTCTAGAATTTCCATCTTGTGCTGCCATCAGGTTAAAATCAAAGTGATTTTTTTGTTAGCCTACTTGCAGAATAATGACCACCAGTAAGCTGTAGGCTACTTGCATTATTCCTAATTAGCAATTTGAATTCAATTTCAAGCTCATTTACAATAACAAATTTACAATAACAGTTGCCTCAAGGGCCTTAATACTGTAAGCTAAAAACCCTGCAATATGAGAGGGAAAAAACCTTTTTAGCAGGAAGAGACAGCCAGCAGAACCAGGCTTTACAGTTTAAAAGCAAAATTTACCATGCCACTCTCACTGAATTGATTAAAAAAACAGCAACACACACGAGAGAAAGTTTGTCTTTTTTAAATAATGTAATATTTTGACTCACACTGCCTGCAGAGACCTATTGTCACTTCCCAGGTCTGTAATTGAAAAAAACGTATTTATTATTTTATTTTGAAAAAACTTATCTTAACCATGTAAAGCCTGAAATAAATATTACCCTTAAAATTAGAAGCCATCTATGTCCACTGTAAGCGACCATCTTTGAACAGGGGCGATGGTTTACGACACCATCTATAATCCAGTTTTGAGTTCCCTCCCCAGAAGCCTTAGCGCCCACTCACACCCTGGGCCATCTGACCTCAGGAAATCGCATGATAAGGTGGGGCCAGGTTTCACAATGAGCTCACCTGAAACTCTGGCTGATTGGGACCCACACCCGTTTTCACACCTTGGCTCATGTGATTAGAGGATCATCAGGGGGTCCTTTTGTCCCTCTTTGGGGGGAAACTCCCACTGGGTTTAAATCTGGGACTCTCCACCATTTGACCTTAGAACTGAAGAAGCTTCTCGGATGAGAGGTGAAACGTCTTCAAGCAACTTAAAGAAGTCCAGACGCTTTTCTTTGCAAGCTCCTTTGACTACCCTTAAAATTCTATTTTCTAAAAACTGGATTGTTTAGTAAACAAAATATTGTTTAGTAGACAAAATATAAAAAATATATTTTATTTTTTTAGTGCATCAGTGTTTGATTCATCGGGCTGTGATTGCAGCCATTCCCCAACTCTGTGAATGGTACTCATGACCATTGATCATTCGTCCTTGATCAGTGGTTGTTGATCAATGACAATTTGCATATTAATGCTCAAGGAACTGACATCACAGCCCACTGTTTATTCAGTGGTGCTAGTTTCAGTCATTATACAAATGTACTGTTTATAAGGTTGAGGAAACCTGCAGTCAGCTGAGACTGAAGAAGTCACCTGGATGAGTGACGAAACGTTTCTCCCACTGAAAACGGTTCATCCAGATGAACAGAACCAACCTTTTGGGACCTTGCAGAAGTGGTTACTTGAAGATGTGATTTCACCTTGGAACAGGTTTAAATATTCTTAACGGATTAGCAGATTTTTTTTTTCTTATTCATGAAGACATGAGTTATGTGGTCAGAGATGTGTGTGACTGTTTTGTTTTTGCAGTGCAGAAGTCTCCTTCAGACATGGAAACATCTACTCTGACACACGCAGAGCCGTCTGATCTGTGTGGCAGGTCAGCTCTGTGTCCTGCTTCTCCCTTCCTCCTCTCATAAATGGTGTTTTATGGCCCCGTTTATATATTTTATCACTAGAGTCCCAGACATACTCGGGTCCGTGATGATTTTCGGGGAAAGTTGAGACGTCGCCACGGAGGGAGGGGGTCAAAAAGGGGGGGGCGGGGTGAGGCTGACCGGATGATTCCCCCCCCTTTCCCCCGTCTGAAATATCGCTCAGGTCCAGAACTCAATCCTGCATCGTGACAATGACACCACCACCCAACTCAACCCTCTGTACCTCTGTCCCCCCCCCCTCCACTCTGGCCTGTATGTGCGTGTGTGTGTGTCTGCTGTCTACAGTTGAAGCCACATCGAGCCAGTGTAGTGTACACCAGTAGTAGCCTGTGTGCATTTATATGTCTGTATGAATGTGTTTCTGTACCTCTCTCTGTCTGTCTCCTTCTTATTAATGATGCCCCCTGACGAACGACTTTAACCTTTGGCAAAAAAGCAGCACCGTGACCCCCCACCCCACCCGTCCCCCACTGACCCTTCAGTTTTAAACTCTGTCCCCTTTCTGTGCACCTTCTTTGCCTTGTTTACTGAAGCCTTTTTCACTCCTTATCTGCCTCGTGGTACTAGACTGCTAATACTCAGGGCTTGGGAGTGTAATCTTATTTCCATTAGAGTAGCACATCTCCCAGTAATTTTTCTTTTTCGCGTTAATTTTTGTGCTCCCTGCTCCTCCTCTTCCTTTTGTTTCTTGCTGCTGAAGCTCACTGGTTTTAGTTTGTTGCCCTTTTTTGCAGATTTTCTTTCAAATCTATATATTTTTAACCACTTTTCTTGCAATGGTTGAACAATGCTGGTTGGCCAACACACCTGCACACACACATATATATATATGCACATACATGCACACACACTAGCATCGTGGTGCATTGTGGGATAGTGAATGTTTTGGTTTTGGCACATTAGTTCTTGAATTTTTCTGCATGGGGCAGTTTATATAAGTTAATCTAGCACAGGTATGTCTTTAATACTAAGGTAAAACAAGTAGTTGTTAGAGCCACTGTGGGAAACTTTGAGTTAGAGTCTGAAAACAGCTTAAAACAACTTCTCACTCTTCACGACGGCTGGAATGAGCAGTTTTAATACCAGACATTTGGCGTTTATTGTTAGCGTCACTGTCCTAATCTCCTACAGGCATGTATTCAACGACGCCTCACTAAACTGGAGCCCCTTCCACGCCTCCTTACATTTGCTTGAGAAGGTTCACTGGTTGCTGAATGCTGGTTGAACTTGGTTTGGTTCACTTGATCTCATGAAAGTGATCTTTGAGCTTTAATGCCATGTGATGCTTACGCAACTGGAGTTTTTACCTAAACATGAAATTCTCTGGAACATGTTGAATTTGTTGAATTTACTTTGTTGTTTGTTTGTTTTTCTCTTTTCCTTCTTTGCTTTTCTACTGATGCCCTCTCCCAATTTTTCTTCACATCTGTCCCACCTCATTCACACCCTCTCCATCTTTTGTTTTCCATCTTTTTTTGTTCTTCCCGTCCATTCTTCCTCTATCCACTTGCTTGCCTCCTCCTCTTCCTCTGCCTCCTTGTCCTGTTTCGTGCTTTCTCACTGTCAGGAGGACTCTTTGGTCCCCGTGACCTCTGACCCCCAGTCTCTCAGTGTGTCCGTGTCATCGGGGGGCGGGGCAGGAAGCGGTAGCGAGGAAGAGGGGTCAGGTAAAACCCAACCGAAACGCCTCCATGTCTCGAACATCCCCTTTCGCTTTAGAGACCCAGACCTCCGCCAGATGTTTGGGGTATGACAGTCACCTCGTTTCTGAGCTTCACACATACACAGAGCCCATGTTTTCATGTTGAATCCAACAATTTCCACTCTGTGAAAATTGCTCTGACACTTTCAGCAATTTGGCAAGATCCTCGATGTAGAGATTATCTTCAATGAGAGGGGGTCAAAGGTGAGCAGCTCAGAAATATGATCAGTGCTTTTAAACCAACGTGGGAATCATTCATCAGTAAACATATAACCGTGCAAACACACAGGGCTTTGGATTCGTCACTTTCGAGAATGCTACCGAGGCTGACAGAGCAAGAGAAAAGCTGAACGGGACAATTGTGGAAGGGAGGAAGATCGAGGTAAAGCGAGATTTCCCCATTTCTTTTTTAAAACTAGAAAACAAACATGCAGTTTTGTTTTACCCAGAGAGAGAAAAAAAATGGCCACCTCACTATGAATGTATTTATGACCCTGTAACTTCCCTTGGACATTATACCTAAGTGATATTTATTGATCACATGGCTGGAAATCACGCAGCTTTTGTGTTGTAGGTTTAACTTTCTGATTCCATGATTATCCTTATTATTTTATCCCCAGGTTAATAATGCCACTGCACGAGTAGTTACCAAGAAACCCCAAGCGCCTCTCGTGAACGGTGAAATCTCAAGTAAGAAACTTCTCATTAATATTTGGGTCCTGACTAATCTTTGGAGCTTGTTTTTAATAGAGGCCTTGTTTTTGCAGCTTCCGGTTGGAAGATCAACCCAGTCATGGGGGCCATGTACGCACCTGAGCTCTATACAGGTAACTAAAGGTTTCCCTCTTTCATGCTGACATATTGCTCTGAAGAGATGATCAGCACTGCCATTTCACTCCTCCTGCTACTTTTTTTCCTCTCCTCTATTTTAGTTGCCAGTTTTCCGTACCCTGTAGCGACTCCTACACTGGCCTACCGCGGTTCAGCGCTGCGTGGTCGGGGTCGAGCTGTCTACAACACAATTCGCTCCACTGCAACCACACCTGCTGCTGTCCCCACCTACCCTGGGTAAGACTCTGAGCACCGGTGTCGGCTTTATATCCAATTACTTTCATTTTGATAATGTTTTATTCTTTTTTTTTCAGGGTTGTGTATCAGGATGGACTGTATGGAGCAGAAGTCTATGTACGCAGCTGAACTCTACTCATATCTTTACTTTTTTAATCAGTCAATCAGTTGCTGCTGCTTTATTGTTGCTTCATCTTTCCCATGCAGGGCGGATACCCTGCAGCATACAGAGTGGCTCAGTCAGCATCTGCTGCCACAGCGACCTACAGTGATGGGTAAACAGACAAACAATGTACACAAAGATGAATGTTCTTGCTCATTCTGATGCTGTGTTTGAGCTTCAGCAGTACCACTGAGCAGCTGTGTGCCTAATAGTATATACCGCTTTTACCTGAGCAGAAACACAAAACCTATTTGGAGCATTTCGGCTATTCCCATGAAAATGTCTTCCTACCTACACAGAGCTCACTCTTTGAACTCAAACTTGGCTTTTGTAACTTTTATCAAGATAAACACAGCTTTTGAAAATATTCTGCCTTGTGCCAGGAAGTAAAGATCTGGATTTTCTCAAACAGTCAGGAATTTATCTTGTAACATTTACTGTGAGTGGACACAGTATGTAAAATAAAAAACCTCATTTTTTTGTTCCTGTGTAGCTCAAAGATCCCACCTGAGATTACGTTCTTGTTTTTATCTCAAGGATTTTATGGGCCTTGTTAAGCAGCTTTAAATTAACCAATAGCACACAAACTGCTAGTAGAAGAAGAAGCTTTCAACTGCTCCCTTAGTCACAAGGGGTCGTCACAGTGGGCAGATCCACATGTTTGTTTTGGCAGATTTTTATGCCGGATGGCCTTCCAAACACAACCTCAAAGGGATGTGTGGCTCTTCCAAGGATAACAATATCATAATAACACCCAAAGTACTGTTTTTGTAAGATACTTCAGATATTATTCAGTACCAAATGTGCTTTTGATTGGTTTCCATCACATAACTTATTACAGTGCTGGATGCTCACATTAATCATGGCAGAATATTCACATAATGTAAAAAAATTCACATATATGCCTGACTTCAGTTGGCTTTCATTAATCATAAAGAATTTGCAGAATTTCATTTGCAGATAAATTAATAAGAAACAAAGTTTAATTGGAGTCGTGATATTATTATTTTTTTAAACAGATATGGACGGGTTTACGCTCCAGAGGCCTATCACCACTCAGTCGGACCAACAACGTATGGGGTCGGTACAATGGTGAGCAGCTATCAGAGTAAACAAAGCTTAATCTGAGAAATACATCACGGTGGTTAACTTGCACCTTTCACCCTACTACTGTCAACAGGCCAGTTTGTACAGAGGAGGATACAACCGCTTCACCCCCTACTGAGGCCCGGTGAAGGGCGGGGTCGTCGGGCATCTCTGTTGAACTTTGGGACACTGCAGGGCAGATTACAATAATCCTTAAAAACAACCTCGGAAATGTGGCACACGTGGTGTCACCTCCTGTCTCCATCACAACCTCTCTTCGGGAGACTAAACAGACTGAAGGTTAAAATACTGTAGGACCCACTTACCATCCGCTCTGCTGGAGAATACGTAGGAGACGCTGTCGCTTGAAACCTTTTAATGCTTTGCTTTTTTTTTTTTTTTTTTGGATAAGTGGTTAAAAAAATACTGTGAGATTCTTGTGTTTAATAATTTGGGATTTTTTTTCAGGGGTCAAACTGTGCAAAAAACATTTTGTACAATTTTAAATGATTTATTTTTGTTGGCATTTATCTACTGAGTGTGTGTGTGTGTGTGTGTGTGTGTGTGTGTGTGTGTGTGTGTGTGTGTGTGTGTGTGTGTGTGTGTGTGCGTGCGTGCGGGAATGTCTGTGAGTTTCAACATCAAGAGAGCGATTTGGCTGCGACACTGATATTGCAACTAAAAGCACAGAAATAATGTTTATCAGCTGGACTTATTTTTATTTCTAACAATCTACCTCTAAATCTACATGTTTAGCTTTTCATACAGCCGTTACATTTAATCCTTGTTTGCAGTTTCTTGAGTCCTTTCCTACCTTTCTGTTCATAAATACTAACACAGTGTAGTTTCTGTTTTCTGGCTTCACTCCTTGCTACCTTGCTTGAGCTTTGATGACCGGAGGGTCACTGTCCTGTATTTTCTCCCTCTTTTCTCCTTCATTACTGCTAAATGACTTCTTTTCTTGTATCAGTTAGTTCTTCTTGGCTTTGTTTTACTCTATTCTGCTTTGTTTGATGTTTACCTCTGAATAAATCAGACTTTTTTCTCCTCTATCTCTTCTGTTCTTTATTCTGCTTCTCCTCACTCCCTGGGTTTCTGGTTTTTCTTCTGTGGCAACGCAACATTACATCGACAAGGCTATAGAAAAAAAAAACCCAAACAAACCCTTCTTTTATTTTCTTTGTGTGATTTCACTGCTTACTGTTTAGTTGCATCATTCTCATATTTTTCCCTCCTCCTTCTAACACTCAGTGCCAGTATTCATGCTCTACATGTATGAAAACCATCCTGGGCCTGTTTTCTATTTTCTGCACATTCTAAACTTCCAGATTATTGGCCTGTGTTTCATTTCCTTTGTAAGTTTCACCTCATGTGATAGATCAGCAATGCATTTTAATCTTTTCTTATTAAGTCTTATAAGTGTTTTATGCAACAACTTCTTTACTCCACGTTTGTTTCCTCGTGTGAATTTCTTCTGTACCGTTTCGCTGCTCTGCTTCTGCCTTTTTTCTTCTTAGTAGTATTTCTTTTAGCGTTTAGTCTTTTTCGTTTGCCAGCTTTCTTGCTATTTTTAAACTGAACTGTCCTTTGCCATTATATGCCTTTTGCTGTTTGCATGACAAAATGATTTTTTTTCCTGCTGCACTTTCTACATCTTTAACCTTCCACACTAACTTTTTTCCAGCTGCTCTCAAGGATTTTTAATCTGTGTTGGTTAAAGTAAAAACTATCACCATATGAAGAACATTAAACCATCGTGCTTCGTCTGCTAGCTGATCTGCTTTATCACAGATGCCATCATTCAACATCTTCATAATAAACTGTTTGCAAGCAACTCTGTGCTCCACTGAACTGCTAGATTTCAATCAACTCCAGCAAAAACAAAAGACAGTATGTGCTCTCTGTACTTTTTTTTTTTTTTATTAGACGTCTTTCCAAAAGATATGTACACAATATTTACAAAATGGCAGTTTATCCTATCAGATCTATGTAGCCATGGGAATGAGGGATAGGGAGGGCGCATTACAGATAGACCTTCAGCTTCAGTTGTTAAAGTGCTGCAACACAAACTATTAAAAGCACTGCAGACAGGATACAATACTTACTAGTGAGAGTTGCACACGGCAGTCACAAACATACCCAACATAAGAGGAAAAAAAAAGGGTAAGAATGACAAAAGAGAAATACTGGTTAGAGAGTCAGGGGAGAGGAGAGAGGTTGAAACATCATGCAGGGAGGAGTGAAGAAGAGAAAGTGAGAAGATTCTACAAAAAACTAGTTAAAAAAAGAAAAAAAAAAGAAAAAGAAATGAACAAAGGTGGAGGGAAAGAGGGAGATGGGAGTTCTTCAAGGGTCAAAAAAAGCAGTTACAAAGACTGATGGAGGTATACACCAACATAGGAGCAAAATACACAAAAATTGGGAGGGGTGGGGTATTAAATGAAAATGTGTACATTAGTTATCTGGATGATGTAAAGACAAACATCCTGGGCTGTTTCAGTGCTGAAAATCTGAGACATCAGATGTATAGAATACAAGCCTGCATTAAATTTAAAAAAAAAAAAAAAAAATTCTTACATCATTTCAGAAGAGTCACTGCTTAGCATGTGAACACAAACCTATAAACTTTATACTTGAAAAAAAAAAGAAAAGGTGTTGGTGAGTTTTAGGTCACTATGTTCTGCATGTCCAGACATATTTTATTCAATGCCAATTCAACTCTCAAGCAGCCTGCCAGTATAACAAACAAAAGCTAAAACATTTCTAATCAGAGGAGAGAAAAAAAATCCAACCTAACTAAATATGAAAAGTCTTATCAGCAAACAACTATGCAAATGCATCTGGACACGCAGAACCCCACAGCACAAGGAAAACACGACTCGAGAGCTTTGTTTTTAAAAACTAGAACAGGTACGATGTTGCACACAAAACCATTTTAAATAAGGGCTAGCAGCAAATCCCATTAGCAGCATTTCAACATTTTCAACTTTTCATTATGCGATGCTCCCCTGTGTTTTATGAGCTGTATGGCTTCAACTCAGGCGGGTCAAACCGAGACAGTGCTCACAATTCACTCTCTCCGGCAGGCATCTGGAGGAGTTTCGCCCACTTATCCCTCCGTGTGCTCCTGCAATGCAGCAGCCTTGCAAGCTGAAGGACGAGAAGTCTGGCGGCATGTGGGAGGAGGGTTTAAGGAGTGAGGGGAGGGGGGGCAGTAAGGAGGATAGGGGAGTAAGGTAAATGAAGGGAGGGGGGGGGGGGGAAGAAAGGAAACATGTTGAGATCTTTGTCATTACAAAACATATGCTGAAATCAAAGGTCAACAACGAACACATCTAAAATATATATATGATCCAGGGTCACACGTGATTCATCGACATGATTGGTCAGGAGGCAAGGTTTTAGCCACATTGGTCTGATTTGTCACTGAATATATACGAAACCAGCAGGAACCAATCAGAGAGCACAAAACAGGAAAATGTGGCACAAAACCTAAAGGGAAAAATTTCAACAACTTATTTTTCCTTCTTTTTTGGACCAATGGAGTCTGAGCATCGAGCCAAAATTGGATTTGACAACCTGTGCAACTGTGTTCAGGCTGCACTCGGAAACAGTGCTAACTGACATTTCTCCGATATAGCCACACTGAGATCACTGCATACAATCAAATTCTACTTTTTTTTTTTTAACATATTCACAAATTTGTTCAATAGTTGTATGAACAAAGAAAAAACAAACAAAAAACATTCACACTTACCCATGTGTGAACAAAAAACAAAAACAAAAAACCTACACGGTGTACTAAAAAGAAATCACATCAATTATCATACAGTATTTACAAAGTATACTCTGTTAATAAGTAAACGTGGAGGTTTTACATTAAGCCTGAATCCATTCCTGTTCTTATCAATCAAAACAGGATTAAATACTCAATGTCAGACTCAATGTTCCTACAGCGGTTAATACTGATATTAATTTAGAAGAAAAAAAAAAGAAAAGAAAAAAAAAAAGGAGGAACAATGTTGACCACCTACACGTTTTCAGCACAACTCAATTAGGACCAGATGCTTTGCTGGTGAAAAGCAACACATGGATTATTTTCCTCACACTTAGGAGCTGATCAATCACCATTTTCAGCGTAACTGAATTTCCCCACTCATTGTCTAAAGGGTTGTTAATATACCATCAATATTACTAAACTGGGTCCTAAAAAGCACAAAGTACAGAGAATCAACTCCACGGCCACTTAGAGAGCTTGTTTTTATCTTGTTTTGTTTTTTTAAATACTAAACTGAGGCTCCCATTTCAAACCTTTTGTTAAAAATTTCATATCTTCTGGGGAAAAAAATGGACATAAAAGCACTTGTCTGGACTCAAACTACTTCTTTATTTCACTGCTGTCTGTACCACTTTAAATTCATGTTTTGATTGCAATACTCAGACAGCAGCTTCCATCTGTGTAGTAAAAATTCTGGGATTTTAGGATATTGTTTAATTTTTTAATGACACGTGGACTGTCCAAAAATCATTACGAAGTATATAATTTAAAAAATAAAATTCTGATTCCACCGCCATAATTTTTTTTCCTTTTGCACAAGAGAATGCCAAATACTGATAAGTGATAAACCCACAAGATGTAAAACAAGTTGGGAAAAAACAAAAAAAACAAACAAAAACTTGAGGCAACATCTCTGTTGTGCGGTCATCCACCTCCTTCCAGAAGAGTCCCTTTCTCTTACCAGCCTTGCGTGTAGTATACAAACCACTTTTTAAGCCTTCCTGAAGAAGCTGCAGGTCTTCCTTTGATGCTCCACCTCAAAAAAAAAAAAAAAAACCCCAACTAACTTTCAGCTACATCCAAGGTGTCAGCTGTGACGTCACCATTATTTTCTGAGGAACAGCTGGTGAGGATACAGAGGTGCACTGCTGCATTTGACAGGGTGAGCTGGACACCAGGTGCTGGTAGGAACTTCTACCTGAGGGTGATGGAAGCAGAACTGCACTCTGCCTGGGGCTACTCTGGAACATGAAGCTCAGCTTCCAGGTCATGGAACTTGATCTTGATGAGGAACACTTATCCGTTACAAAGTCAATGCGTATCCGAGACTTGTTTAAGTGCTGATCGACCAATTCATAAACATGAGCAGTGGATGAATAATACTAAATCAGGAACGGGACTTTAGACTTCAGTTTCTTTCACAGACCTTGTAGAGACAAATGGGAGGAACAGCCAGCTGTAGATTTGAGGAGGAAACTAGATGCGGGAAGGGCATACAAACCACCTCTTCTTTCAGGTAAATTGCTGGCATCTCTGAGTCTGTAAGAATAAAGCTAGACTTGACTTGATTTTGCAGGTCTGACTTCAGACAGTGAAGAGCTGGATGCATGACTTGAAAAGCCGTTTCCCTTTTGGTAAAAGTTGAATCTTCTGGTCTTTGAGCTGCTGACTTGGGAAGGAAAAGACATAACAACACTGTTAGCGTTGAAATCTGAAGGTGGTAACGGAACAGGAACCGTGATCTGGTTCTGTGACTTCTCAGTCACTAAGACTACTTGATCTCAAGTCTAATCTGTTCCCTCACTTATGTGGCATCATAAATGTAATGAGATGGGCTAAACTTAGAATATGTGAGTGACAGTATGTGCAGTTCTGTGCATTTTCAGAACAGTTCTTAGTGTCAGAAAAACAGATCTGCATTTTTTGGCCTGACAGAGTAATACACTAGCCAGCATCTTTCTATATGGGTGTTAGTCTGCCACTGCTCTTATCTGAACTCGCTGTGGTATCTGAAGTGCAGTGCATTGAATATGTAAGGATCCATGATGGTCCCTTAGCCACTCCTTTCACTGTGCTACCCTTCCACCCCTCTCAGGAGGCAGCCAAAGAGGCTGTGCTGGTTTTGCAGTCTATTTTTTGGGGATCAGAAGGCGTGAATGTGACTCCTAGCCCGGTTAAAAAGGCCATACAGGAGTCTAAACAAGAGAAGGCTAAGGTGGACTGCACATACTGCACTGGCAAGTCGGGTCTGAACCTGTGGACAGAGAAAATAGGCAAACGGGTCAGGAAACTGGTCAGCAATGAAGCAGCTAAAATTTACAATTAGCATGTTACTGGAGCATAACTTACGTTTTGACCATGGCCCTAAGTGCTGCCTTTCTTTCACGCTCTACAAACTTGTCAATGAGATATGAAGCCATACGCGGGGCTTCCAGGTAGAGCTTAAAGAACCGGTGATAGTTTCCTAATGCCCAAGCTGCACGAAGTGAGAGGGCATGAGCCACACAATCATCTGCCCGTAGTGCTGGGGTCAAATACACCAACTCAGTGGTTAGATCTGCAGGGGGAAGATGAATAAATGGCCAGTGTCAGAAACTGAGACAGAGAAACTTGTAAATATAGTTAAAACAAAACAACAACAAAAAAAAAAATCCCACAATGTTCAGTGCAGTGGTGAAGACTTCCAAAAAGATCTGAGCATACCTCCAGAGTTTTTAGTAAAGATGTAATACAGCAATCTATATGCTGTAAATTCTCCAATGTTCTCTGAGGGATTGTCCTTATACAGGGCCTTCAGCTGGGTCTGGCACTGGTTGAACTCTTCATGGTCTCCCTAAAATAAATAAATAAACAAACAGATAAGCATTCAACCAGTTTAAAACAAAAACACTTTATTACTTTTAAGTAGTCTGTAATTACTGAGGAACAACAGATTCACCTTTTCTAGAGCTATCCGTGCATGACACTCGTACACTTCCACTGTGAATTCAGTACGAATTCCTTGAACCTAGGTGCAGGTAAGAGGAATAAAATCAATGAATGAACGAATAAAATAACAAAGACATCAATTAACTTTGAAAAAATAAATAGCATTTCAGGACAACCAACCGTTAGGTCCTGTCGTATGGACTTCATCTGCTCACAGGCATATGTATAGTCCTGGTTTGTTTTCCAGTGGGCTTTCACAGCCTGCAAAGATTTTCTCAGCACCTAGAATGACAGTTAAACCATTTAAAGCCTGAATCTTGATGCCCTGTGATGCAGGGATTTAGGAGTATGTACATGTAGTGCACAGATTCAGTTCCCCTTCCTCTGTCCTTGGGAGATTTTCCTTCAATATTGTAAGAAAAAAAATCCTTATTCAAGAATATATTTCAAAAGAATTCCTTGTTCTCTTGACAAAATGATTTTATAATGCAAGTGGACATTGTATCTGAATTTAAAAGCAAAATGCACAAGTAGAATGAGATTTAAAAAAAAAAAAAAAAAAAAAACCTTGACACTTACATGCACTGGGCGCACAGTGGAGGGGTCAGGGGCACAGGTGAGCCTCAGGTAGTGCTTGGTGATGTCCTGACATGTTCCCACAATGGGGCAGTCCTCCCAACTAAGGCCCTCTTGTGTTCCATCAGGCAGGTCCAGGGCATTGATGGAGAGAACCAGAGGCTCTGAGCGAAGCTGTTTTTGGAAACGGGCTGCTCGGCTCTGCTTCTTAGCTTCTCTGTTGGGATCGTGGAAATCCAAACCAGCACTGCCACCTTTCCTCTTCTTTCCAACAGCTGAATCCTCCATGTTTCTGGGGAAAAGGTGGTATACTAACTATCAGCACCATAAAGCAACTTAAAAAGACAAAACAAAAATGTTTTCTTTCTGCTAAACAACGATACAAGACTGTATAAATTTACCGTCTTCCTCTTCCTTTTCCACCTCTTCCTCGTCCTCTCTCCCCACCTCCACGCCCTCTATCCCGATCATTGCCACGACCACGCCCTCCTTTCTGACCTCGCCTTGAAAGCTGAGGTCGGAGGTCACTGCAGATGCTGCTATCTGACTGCGAGTCAGAATCACTGGCAGGAAACAAACAGGAGAACATTTGAGCTGGGAGCATGCAGGAAAACTACAATAACCAAAGAGAGGAGGAGAAATGGTTCCATACCTGCGTCTGTGCCTTTGGTTGCTGCGGTCCCTGTGCCGGCTGTGCGAAGGTGATGGTGAGCGGGAGGAGGAATTGGATGAACTAGAAGTTGGACTCCTTTGAGAAAAGATATTCCTGTAGTTGCCCAATCTGTGTCCAATACCTCTGCCTCTTGAAGCTCCAGCCACTGTGCTTCCACCACAGCCAACTGAGGTATCGGTTGTCCTCTGAGGTGCAATGCTTTCCCAACGAGACTGCTTAACCTTTAACCTAAAAAAGGAGAAGAGAAAGATGAATACAGTTTGAATGCAAAACAAAAAACAAAAGCAGAACTCCAATGCCTAAAGTAGTTACAACCACAACCTACTACTGAACTCACTCTGGCAGTGGCTCACGGGTCCAATCAATGGTGTAAGCAGAGCCATCTTTTAAGCGGTCCTGTAGAACTTCTTTCAGCACCTTCTCCGTACGATCTTTGTCTTCCTCTGTCTCACAAGCTGTGAAACAACGCTGCACATATTCCTTCATGGCTTGCGGCCAGTCCTGCGGTCTGGAGGAGAAGCATTTACATTTAAAGTCATCAAGTCATTCCTACATCAAGAATTACTGTAGACAGAGCAGTTTTCTCACCGTGCCTGAGGACCTCCAGGTGCAGCACTGGCAGTAGCAGGAGATGAAGGTGCTGGATTCAACCCCGGGGGCTGTTCGCCTGGAGGGAAAGCCTGATTGGAAACTGGGGATACCTGATAGGTCCTCTTGGGAATATTGAACTTCACAGAAGTTGTGCCAGGTGCCTCTACAAGATGTAAAAATCATAGAATTGTAACTGAAACTCACTCTCATAATAGCAATAGCAACTTATTCCTTTACATATTTTTGAATTTGGATGAACACTGCTAGACTGATCACCACAAACACTTAGTCTCCTACTCTATTTCTGCATTTAATGGCCTAACAAGTTTTTAACTTGTTTGAATATGGTGCATCTACACACTGCACTTGAATACAATGAAAAGAGGGGGATAGAATGAAAACAAAAGCAGCAACACATCCATTAAACTCTGTAATAAATCAATAAAGTTAACATTAGGAATGTAAGCTTCCCAGCAAGACAATAAACCTTACGTTTCATGCGGTGCCAGAGTTGCTGTCCTTGCTTCTGGTTTTTGTTCTTGTTGGCTTCTCCTCTGCCCAGTCCAGCTGCATACTGAGCAGGCTGTTGTTGCTGCTGGGAATTATTCTGAGATGCCTGATAGGCATTCTGAGCCTGGAAGTTTTGTCCATAGTTAGGCCTTCCCTGTGAATGATTGTAGACTTGCATCTGGTTGGGGTCTCCAGGTGGGTATGTCATACTGTTGTTGGTATTGTAAGAAGTTTGTGATGGGGGAGGGGGGTACTGGGAGTTGGGTGGTGGGGGAATGGGAGGGGGTGGTGGAGGAGGGGGGTTTTCTGAGGTGGTTGGGCTCTGGGGTGGTTGAGGAGTAGCAGGGGGAGGTGGTTGAGGTTGAGTTGGGGAGGTGTAGCTGGGGGACTGATCTTCCATTCCAGGCACTGGGGGAGGCTGCAAAAAGACAGAAAAACCTGTTTCAGCACTACAACAAAAATGAAACTTTGCAAGCATAAGCAAGCTACACATGTATCTGGAGAATAAACGCAATACTTCAAAAAAACCATATAACCTGTAACACTACTACAGCTTCAGTGATGCCTGAATATGTGCTTATTTTTCAGGTTTCTTAATCCCAGATAAGTATCATGAATCATATTAATCATTTCTACATATAAATATTCTGCTTTACTAAGAAAATGTAGATTTTGTACCTGTCCATTAGACGTAGGAGTTCCTGGGTAAGGCCCTGGGGGTACACCATACTGATTTGGAGGATAGGCACCACCATACTGGAAATTCAGAAAAGGACATTTTATAATATTTCTCACTTTAAATTCAGTTTTTGTAAAAAGTGTAACTGTACAAAACTTCTCCAAATGAAAGCAGCAGTGCTCATATCTTTACTTACTGGCCCCATGGGGTAGTAGTAGTTATAAGAGTATGTATATCCAGGATAGTGTTGCTGAGTTTGCTGGTACCACGGATAGTACTGCTGCTGCTGCATAGCAGCAGAGTCAGTTGCTGCTGGTTGGAATTGGCCAGCCTGAAATAACAGACAAACGCAACATAGCTTCAGTGTTACCACCAGGAACTGAGAAAACGTAGTCCAACACAGACAGCAATTATAGTGCAGTGTGAACATAAAACTTCACCTTTGTGAAACCAATAAAACAGTTGATAAGACACTTTAAAAAGGTTAATACCTGGGGTCTGTACTACAAGAAAGCTTCATCATACATAAGACATCTTTATGTTGTCTAGTTTTAATAAGACCATTATTCAAGTAGGATTGTGCTACTGGATGAATACTGTGGCCATTACTGTTTCTAGGGAGCAATATTTTTATTTAATTTTGGGAATTTAACAGCCTGCATCTTTGAGAATTCTTTCTGTAAATAATTAATCCGAAGAGCAATAAAAGAAGGTACTAAAAGGAACTGGCAGCAGGAGTTGAGCCAGCTATGATTTTGTTAGTTGGTGCAGTCAAGCCCCAAGGAAAGCTGTAAAACATCTGCAAATGCAGAAGCCAACAATATATTCTAATATATCATTAACAACACATAAGTCAGACTAGAACTACAATCTAGTATTGCTTATCTCATGTTTTTGCTATGTGTAGAAAGTATTTCTATATATACACACAACATAAACACAAACTCACAGTTAAATCTGATTAGGTCAGTAAGTAGGAGGTTTCAGTGCTTTAACTGCTGTGAACAATATAATTAGGTCATTATCAGTGATCACCACTGTAACCCTAAAAACCTAGGACATCCTTGCTAGTATTCAAGCTAATCCCCCATTCTTCTTCACAGAATCCCCCCCCCTTCAATTGGCACTCTAGACTTACTTTTCAATCATTTTATTTACACAAGGATTGTCCTGCATATGAAGAAAAACCCCCCCAAAAAAAAAAAAAAAAACCATGGAAGGTTTTGGCCTCCCCCCAATGGAGGATCAATAAGACTGACAAAAACTAAAATGCTAAAATGGATTTTACTTTACTCATCCTTACATACATTTCTGGTTTTTGAAACAGCCACAAATTACATGATAATAGTCTCAAGTGACAAACTCATGTTAAGTCTGAATGGTACTTGTGGCCATTGACCAATGATCATGAAACTGAACTCACAGCCTATTGTTAGGCACTAGATTTGGTCATTATGCAAATGTGCTGTTTATAAGGTGGGGGAAACCTGCATTCAGCCGAGACTGAGGAAGTCACTTGGATGAGTGACAAAACATTTGTCCTCATGAAAATGCGACAGAATCAACTTTCCGGATTTTCTTTACATGGATGACTGAGCATGCAACAAGATATAAAATAACTATTAAACACTTTGGTTTAACTAAAATAACAGCCTTGTAACTCTTCAAGAGCTGCACTACACTAAAACTGAAAAATAAAATTGTTTTATTAAGTGAAATCAAGTCACAACAACAGTTGCCTCAAGGCAATTTATATTGCAAGGTGAAGACCATAAAATAATGGGTGTATGGTCCAGCTGCTAGTACATCTTCCTTCGCAGCCTGGTTGAACTCGAACTTGTGATTTTTGTCTAAAGCAATAAAACAAGTTTGTAGCTTTCAAATTCACAAGAAAAAATATCCTTGCATATTTTGCAAATATTAAGCTTGTTGGAGGATGTTCAAGTGGCTCGCTTTGTAGGTGCTAGATCACTGGAGGCTGTCATGCAGCTCAGGCTCTCAAGACGTGCCTGGAGCTTGTCTCACTGATGTTCACTAGGGAATATAACTGCATGAGATTGCTAAGGCAATATCAGAATATGAATATTCTAATATTTTTGTATCATACAGAAATTTATATAGCTATAATGGAGACTATATGATATGGTACAGGTATATTCAGGTGTAACAAACAGACTGCACAAAAAGACAAACCTCTGCAGCGGTCCTGTTAGGTTGTGTAGTCTTAGCAGAGGTCTGACTCTTGCTGATGGATGCTAATGCTTGTCTTGCCTTCTCCCATTCAGGATTTTCATGGACTTGGCCGTCTGCAGCAGCACCATAGGACCTGCCATCAACAAAAGGTCAAGTATCAAGTCTATTCTAGTGATCAGAACACATGATCAAACCCATTTAATCAGCAGAAAAACAGAAGTAAGCCCAATTACCGTCTGCAATAAGATTTATATTCGTTTAGACAACTGCTCGCTTCAGAAAATAGATTGAAGGCCTACTTGACGATTACTATTGTGCTCAAAATGTTGACCATTTAATCATTACCCGTTTACACAACAAGTCTACCCTCCCTCTGTTAACACCGGATATCTATCAGCTAATTAGATCATCTCAAGCAGATGATTAAATCATTACGTTTAAAGCAACAGCTAACAGCCAAAACAGCTGATGAATTAAGGCCTACCCTAAAACTGCAACTGTCGCTTGCTAACATCAACGTACAACATTAGAGTGAGGTGCAACAAACCCTGGCGTTCAATCAAAAATATTACATGTTCACAAATAATGTATAAAAAAACAAGCATCTTAACAAATCACCTTTCTGCTAACTACTCCAACGGCCTGCTAGTACTTGCCAACACCCTGGCCTAAGCTAACATCCTTCCCACGAATTTAAGATTAGGGTATAAATACCTATTTCAGTCATACATTAAAGCAAGTTAACCTAAAATCACAATCTGTTCAAAGAGTGTTGCCTACCAGTTAGTTGTAGGGGCTGCTTGTGTCGTGTTGGCCGCCATTTCGCTATGTTTAGCGTTAGAAAGCTAACGCAGGGAAAGTTGTCTGCCAGCTAAGCTAGCAGGTTGGCTAACGGCGTTAGCGTTAGCTTTTCCGCTGTAGAATGTAAACAAGATGAAGTCCGAGGCGAGGGCCAACGGTCCGGTTAGAAGAAGAACAGCCGGTCGACCTCGAACAACACTGCCTAACTAAATATATCACACTTAAATATACTTCTGCAAGATGTCCCAATTAATAAAATAGCATAAATTTCATCTTATTTCGTCCCTCGTTCGTTGACGACCAACTTCATCTGACCGCACAGTGGAGATACAAAATGGCAGCTAGGCGAAACCTGCCAAGTCACGTGACACCTTGCTGTTTTGTTATTGGTTGAATTTTCCAAGAGTAACGCCTTGCAGTGCTGAGCACACGGAACGTTTTTCTCTATCCTCTATCAACTACACCAATCAAACCTTAAACCGGATTATGGTTAGACTCTCATTTTAATTCTTTACGAAACTGTGAATTTTAGTATCGATCCGCCACCACGTAAATACCAATAACAGATACTTTTAGCCCATAAAGGTAGCTTATGTTGGGACGAGCAGTGTGTCAAATTCTGAATACGTTTTAATAATTCACGTAAGGTAGTTAATGCAGCAAAACATATATTTCAGCTTTTCATGTATTTTAAAACGGTTTGTTTGGGGGGGCTGAAATATAAATGGGCCTATTTTAAAGCACTTTTTATTAACTTCTATTGATTAAATGTATTAGAGGCTATAAATACAATAGATGTAAGCGTCAACACAAGAAGTTGAGACATTTTTCACAGTATCTGTCCATCTCCACTCCACTCCATACACATCAGTCTGTCACCAGAGTCAGTAGGTCTCAGGGGTCCATTACAGTCACTGACTTCAACAATGAGTTATACTTATTCATATAGTTTGGTAATGAAAACATAAACATCCATTTTACCAACTGGATGTTAGTGTGAGCTCAGTATAATTATTCAGTTAACAGTAGTTTAGTCCTTCTGCAACCATCATGCTGAGGGGAAGTACCCCTCGTGTCGCTTTGAAACTATAAATAGGTCATTCATGAGCTTGCACGCAGGTTTTAAAGCATGAGCCTATCGAAAACTGCAAAACAAATGAAATGGAAACCTGTTGAGGACATTGTGGTGACTTCAGTGATCCCACTTTTGCAGAAAAGTCTCTCTTATTTGTCTCTGTAATCTAACAGATATTTCTGCACTACAACTGTGGCAACATTTTTCTGTGAGTGTACTACAGTCAAAGTCGGTTACCCGTCGAGTTCACATGGCCTGCTGCCACCCTGAGTGGGTGAAGTATGTGAGGGTGGTGCAGGGCATGTATGAGGACAGCAGATTACATTTGCTGATTACAACAGGGATCTGCTCCGAGTTATTGTTTGCAGTGGTGATGGTCAAACCTACTGTGATGTGTGGTTTGGAGGTGGTGTCATTAACACAAAGACAGCTGGAGTTGGCAGAGTTAAAGAACAAGCACATCAGAGGGACAGCTCAGGCAAAACTGGACTGGATGTACCGGACAAAGGATGCTGAATACAGAGCTGCCAGGCAGGAGGAAAAGAGGAAGGCCACAGTGAAGACACGTAATGAAGGAGGACATGCAGGGGGTACGTGTGACCGAGGAGGAGGCAGAGGTGGCGACCCCTAAAGGGAGCATCTGAAAGAGCATCTGAAAGAAGTCATCGCTAATATCAATCAACAATTACTTATACAGAGCCCCCAAATTAATCCTATTATCAGCACCAGTGTCAGTTTTTATTCACGACATTCAACAAGTTTCACCACAGTTGAACATGTCTGGCAATGAGTAATGAGGGCAGCTCTTATTTTAATCAATGATGGGCAACAGTAGCTATTTTTTTTTTACAGTTCTCATGATCCATTTTTCCCCTTTGACTTCCCGTGAAGCACACACAGCTGCAGGATGTGTGTTTGTGCTAGTGTGAGTACTACTGAGGGGAGGCGAGTCATTTCCTGCCTTAGTCGTTTCCAGAAATCCCCCCACCACTACACACACACACACACACACACACACACACACACACACACACACACACACACACACACACACACACATTTTTCAGAAATGTTCATTCAAGAGAGTCTTTAGAAGACTCTCTTGAATGAACATTTCTGAAAATCATCATACATGTCAGCATACAATGAAGTCGTGATGTGTGTTAAAGGAGAAATCATGGGGTTAATCTTGGGGGAATGATGCTATCAAACATTAAACTCTGATAAGGAAAGAAAGACATGCTGCTGCGTTGCTTTTATTGTTGACACATTAAGTAAAAAAAACAGAAGTGCTCCTTTTCATCTTAAATGTAAAGTAAAAAGTAGGCCTTCAACGAGTAATCTCATTTTAAGGGTGCAGCTTTTGAAAACAAATACCTCACTTCTCATTTCTCACGGTGAAGGAAAATGTGCCTAAGGCTGAGTGAGCAGCTCGTTGGCTACATCATCACCAAACTATGTTTGGCATTTGTGACGAGAAATCACTCACAATGACTCAGTAACTGGTCCTATTGTATGAATACCTTGCTGTGGTAATGTTTCTGTTTGCTTTTACCCAGGGGAGGAAGTCTGATACTATCCTAAAAAGCATCTCTGCTCTACTCCCGTTGTCGGCCCAAAGTCAGGGTTTGTCTGGCCTTTTTTTTTATTTTAAAAAGATGAATCCTGACTTAGTGCACATGTAAATGATGTGGTTAGCTATGTGAAGTAATTATAAGGTGGAAACCCTTCAAAAATATGAGTGTGTCAACCGGCCTGTGTGACTGCATTCCTTTGGAAACATAATTGCAGGTATTCTGTCCACCCTACATCATTCAGCATGACATCAAAATTGTTTGCTGCTTGTGTAGCTCAACTGAGTTAAAACAGTGTGCAAGATGTCAACACAGCACAGAGAAGGTAAAACTGAGGTGCTGTTTGTCTAGGAATTGAAGCATTTTAGCAATCTTGGACAAGTTTTTTTTGATAAAGTTGTACAATTTTTAATTGGTCAACAGAGCACTACAGCAGCATATGTCACACTTACATTGATAAATAAGAGCTTTTAATCTTAAATCAGGGAATATGAAGACAGCTCTGTCTATTAATTGGATTGTGTTGTGTTCATGAGTAATTTCTGATTTCTCTAGAAAGAACTGCCACATTTTTTATTAATCCTCATCTTAAAATGAAGCCAAACAAGTGCACTACTTAGATGATGCTTTGTTTCTCTGCTTATCAAACCCAATTAATCCCAAATAGCTAGGAGAAATGAAATATGGAAACAACAAATAAGAGCTGGAGTCTGGTGAGGTTGAGATGGTTGGGGTTGAGTGGTAAAGGTTGGAAAGTTGGACAGTAGAGAGTAAGATGAGAAAAGACTTAAGATGTGCCCAAAGTTGGGAAAATACTGTGCTATAACAGCCAAAAATAAAACACAATCCATAACCCAAGAACTGAAATCAGTAAATATAGAGCTAAATTAGAAAAAATTCAATATGACGAAAAGAATCTCAATAAGAGGAAAAAAATAATAAACTGTTAAAAAATAATAAAGAAATAAATAAAACAAATGACCTTAATCAAATAGAAAAAAGTGAAATAAAACAAAATAAACAAGCTAATAACTAAAGATCTTTTGTATACAGTGTATATAGTCTTATATAGCACAAAACACAATAAATGTAAAAAAAAAAAAAAAAGATAAAACGATTATTTCGTTCATATTTTTTATATTATACATTTCTATTTTATTTTAATAGTAAATAAAGCTACAGAAGCAATTTGCTAGCTATTAAAAAGTTAGGTGGTCCTTCAAGTAAAATGAGAAGAAACGAACCCCAATGTGTGGTTAGTGAGCAGGACTCTGTTTTTTTTTTTTTCTTTAGCAGTATTTACATTTTGGCAACATTCCCTTAAAAAGATCAAACACACGCACACCTCGTGACAGGAGCCATTCGTTACATTTGTAACTAAACTCACTCATTCACAGAAACTCTGAATCAGTTTAACTGTGAACACAAACCGGGCAGCAGACAGGTCACGTTCGTGGGTCTGGTTTATATTTAACACTGTGCGATAGAGTCGTCAGCACTTTGATCCAGCTCGCTCCAATAACTGGCGCGTCACTTCCTCAGCCCGTGCCCATCCCTTTGGAGGAAAAAAAAAGAAAAAGAAAACTCACACAGGCGGACGACGGCGAGAAAAAAGAGCGAGGGAAAAGTTGAGAGGGAAGCGAAAGCGAAAAGCCAGATGAAAAAGCTGGAGAGTGGAGAGGGAGCCAACCAAAGACCAGAGTTCACGCTTTAAAGTAAGTTTTTTTCTAAATACTTTACATGTTTTGGTGGCGCCCACACTCAGTTGATAAGCTGAGTTTTACATTGATCCACACGCTTCTCTGATTGGTTTATCAATAGCCGCATCTCCCATTACCAATACTTCTTAGAGCTGTATATTTATCTAAAGAACATTTACTTTGAATTGTTATTGGAAAACTTTGAGGGTTGGGCTTACAGGCCTGCAGCCCCCTCCCCTGCTAAACCCATAACTGCAGCCAAACGTGGAGACTGGCTTCAGTCAGAGTGTATAACATGTTATAAAGGTGACTCGAGAGATTAACAAATATAATGTGCAGTAATGGCTAGCGCTTATTCCATTAATTAGCCCTTCTTTTTAATTAAATAATGTTATAATGATCTCAGCAGGAGCAGGGTTTAATCTAATGTCCACCGGTTGTTTTTAACTTAGAGATCTACTTTTGTAGAAACTGTTTAACCGTGGTTTTGTCTACAAACACCCCTGAGGGCAGAGAAAAGTATGTGCTAACTTTGCATAGTGTTCTTCAAGTACAAGTCTCAGCATGGCCTTCACAGCTGCACCAGTGCCAAAACGCTCACTGGTTTCCCACAATATTGCACAACATGGTGGATTTTCAGACTGGCCTGTCCTATCACTGGAGCCCTCCATTGTACACGTGCTTTTTTAACTTTTTGTTCATTCACTAGTTGTTGTTCTTTTTGTGTCTTCATTCAGGAAGTGCTGTCATAACAAAACAATTGAATAATTCATCCTTCCTTTTAATTTTTGCCTTCTTCCTTCCTTTACCTGCCTTTCTTCACAGTCATGCCACTCCACAAATCATCCCGGGCCTCTCGCCTGGACCCTACCATGATCTCAGCCCCGCTGGGTGATTTTCGTCACACGATGCACATCGGCAGGGGAGGAGACGCCTTTGGCGATACCTCTTTCCTGTCCACTCTTGGCCCGAGTTCACCCAAACCTGACCCGGCGAGTCCTGGGATTGTTTCTTCTTCCTACCACAGTGATCTTAATGCAGATGCACCAGAAAGCCTGCAGAACAATGAGCTTCGGCACTCTGACTCAGTGTCTTCATTAAACCTGGACCTAGACCTGGACCTGGGTCCATCTATGCTTGGAGATGTACTAGGCGTAATGGATGGTTTGGGGCTCCACTCTAATCAGGAGGTAGTGGAAACAAAGCAGGGGAAAGGGGCTGCGGCGATGTCTGTGAACAGGCAGAGAGAGCTGAATGGGAAGAACTTGGCAGAGCATGACGGAATCCAGGTGGAAGACAGCAGGATACCAGATGTGAACGGGATGAAGCTAAAGGGGTTACGACCAAAGGTGAGATTCAGCGATAAACGGGAGGAGATCATTCGTCAGGCATCGGAAGAGGAAGAAAGTCAAGGGTTTGACTTCCAGGAAGAGGATCAGGATCTGGAAGCATGTAATAGCCCAGTGAGGAGTGAGAGCGAGAAAGGCAAAAGTCCAGCTGATGGAGGTGAAATTGAGTTCACCAATCACAATGCAGATTTGCCGCCCAGTCCTGCCTCGTCACAAAGCTCCGAGTATGAAGGGGTCACCCCATTGGACAGGAGGAGGGTTGGCAGCTGCCATTCAGAGACTGATTCAGAGGAGGAGGAGGAGGTGGATGAAGAAGGACGAGGCTACACATTTGAAGATGAGTTTGATGATGAAATCGGTTTATAGGGGATAAACTACACCAACAAATCTTTGCTGTCAAGTAAATCAAATATACTGTATTTTCCTTATTTCATCATTCCTCCACCAAGGACATACCATGTGTGACCAAAGATGTTGATTTGGCCGTGAACCAGATTACGCAAAAAATACAAAGCTGAATGTTATTAAACTTTGCGGAGAGTTGGAACACGAGCAAAGGACATACCAAATGTGGATCCAGATGACCTCGTTTCAAATTACAGAACAGGATGCTGGCCTTGGTGGAGGACTGCGTTCTCAGAGTACCTTTCTTTTTCGGTAGCTTTTGAATGGGAGGTTTAAATACGATATATCTGACTTCAAACTGGATTTTTCAGAACTTAATGAGACGATGTTGCTCAACTGGAAAAGACATTGTTTTTATCTACCAGGGTAACAGATTTGCAGAAGACTTGATATTTGATCAGAAGAAAAAAAAAAAATCAGTGAGCCGTTTTGGTAATGAAAGTGAAAAGTTTGCGACACTTTGATTTCTTTTCATTCTTGGACGTTTTTGCTTTAGAAATCAAAGCTCAGCGGAAAGTTTGATTGAAGCTAAATTAAACTGCATCGTTAATTAATTTCTTTTGTCTTTGATGTCTTTAAAGGGAGCTATACACTTACATTATTGTACCCTGTGATATACGAGTGTCTTACTACATATTCATCATATTGCATGTTTATTAAAGTCTTTGAAAAGGTCTTCAAAGGGTTGCGAGAGACGGCGTCTATAAATAATTACTGTGAATGTGTCACATTCCAAATCTTACAACGGCTCAGACCAAATGCGACTTGATATCAAAGTGCAGTTATTAGCACAGCTGTTCCTTTAAGGCCGTGGGGCTGGGTTAACACTAAAATGCAAAGACAATCATGTGATTTTAAATCAGGAGCAGCAGTGGAATTGCTATTTTTTTGCTTTTTTGTTGTTGTTGTGTTACTTCATAATGCTGTAAAAGGGAAATACCATTCAACTCATGCTGAAAATGCTGGTTAACACATTCGTTAGCCTGTGGTTTCACAAAGATTACAGTGAAAAGAATAAAGCGACTTCAAAAAGATAGAAACCAGCCTCGGCTTTTGTTTCAAGGAAAGTTGCTGAAAAGCTAAATGCCTGAGATCCAACTATACCAGGTAGCTGCTGGTGAGAGTGAAATTTCACACACATTAATACTGAAATAAACCTGTTTCATTTTATCATTTTCATAATGATTCCATTTATATTAAAGGTTAGAGATGTTTGACAGGAAACTCATTTTTTCCTTTAGCAATTCAAAAAGTAAATGACAGAGCAGTCAAGTTATCAAAAATTTATTTTAAGCATGCAAGTGATGCCTTAAAAAGTTCAAAAGTCTGTAAACATACAGGCTGAAAGTTAAACGGGACCATAATGTGGTGCCTTTGTTGGAAAATAAATGTCAAAGAGCTGAATTATTACATACACAGCTTATTTATATACATTACAAGCTTCTTAATGCTTGTTACACATGTATCAGTCATGTAAATGCAAAACTATCCATTTGTCTCTAAAACGCACAAACGCTACACGGATATCGTCCTGAACACGTTGAATCCCGACAGAGCCGTGGAGACCATCATGCCCGGCATCTGCGGGTGCCAGTGGATCTCCTTGATCTCAGACTGACCCTGGTGCAGGAACAGCAGCTGAGGGGGAAGGTCCCTGACCGCCTCCACCCTGGCGCCCACGTCGCACGACTCCACAGACAGATCCCACTGGCTGACGATGTCGTCGGCGCCCGAGGCGGCGAACACGCTCGAGTCCACGGGGTTCCACTCCACCGAGGTGATGGGAGCGCTGTGTTGCTTGAAGTTGGCCACGGGACGCCCGGTCTACAGGAACAGGAGAGCAGTGAGGTGTGACAGCTGTTCATACAGTTTCAGCTCAGTGGGGTTTCACTCTGAAAACATACTAGGAGCAACCACTGAACAGAGCAGTTACTGTCATGCTTCAGGCCTGCTTGAAGAACAAAAGGACTGGGTGTGCATCAGAAGGGTGATCTGTGCTCATGTTTTTACCGATGTACACAGAGGTGTCTAAACTCGTCATTATGGGGGAAAGGGTTAAATATGTCGCTCATACGGTGCAACTAGGACTTTGTGTACTGTGAAAGTCTCATTCAGCTCTCTGTAATAAATCATGTAAATGTTTTTTCACCAAATATATTAAAATAGTTTCCTGATTTAGAAGGGAGGCAACAGCTAAAGCTATTATTGTTACACAACTGTACAACTAATGTTAGGTGGGGCCGGAACACTAAGAGGTGAGACAATCTGACAGCACAAGCCTAAAGATTGTTTTCCATTTAACACTAATCGTGGGTCACAGTGACATGTTGGCACACTGATAATAGCTCTGTTATTGTGAGTGCAATGTGTGTTTAATTAGACTTACATAATTATCTTTAGATGTATTGCCTCCATTTATTCTTTTGTACCTTAAACTGTCGCAGATCCCACACTTTCAGGAGTCCATCGTCCCCTCCTGACAGGAGGAATGGTTCGCTCCTGTTCCAGCTGATTACATTGATGTCCGATGAGTGAGCTTCATTGGCTGAGAGCATTGAATTGGGCGGGGCACGGATGTCCCAGATCCGAATAGACTGATCCACTGAACAAGATGCAAAAACCTGGTGAAAGAGAGTCCAGTTACTTTAAAAGTTTACTTTACAATAACTATTAACACAATAAGATCCAACAGCCTTCACAAACAAGGAACTATTTCCTTTTAAGAATTTACTAGGGGAGGGCTCTGGTGGGCTTTGCATGCTTAATGATCCTTACTGCAGCAAGAAATTTTAGACAAGACTGTACAAGTTGAAAAGCCCTGAGAATCCAAAATAAAAGAATACTTTCATAAATGCAAACACCCAGTCTTATAGGACGAACATCGACATGTCACAAACTGGTTTGGTGACTAACTGCTGCGCTAAGACTCGCGTAATTTACATAGTTTGGGCTGTAATTTGTTATGTCACAACTCTGTGGTGCCACACAGCAAGTGTTACCATATTCTATTTTTACCACGTGCCATTTAACAGCAAGTTTCCATAATTCTGCTCCGTGACCGCACCCAATTTTTTCAACGAATTACCCACACATCACCAGGGACTTAACCTTAGTGGAAGATACCTAGAAATGTATAGACATCACAATTCTTAAGATTCAGAACAGACACTCCTACTAATGTTACCGCTGCGGTTAAGGGTGCAACAAGCCAGCAAGCACAAATCTGCCAAAGTTTGTGCCACTACGTCACCGTTGGTGTACAAACATACTGTAGCTTCTGTAGGCGACCACTGCAGATCTTCCACAGACTTTGTGTGGGAGCTGAAAGGTCGCTGGTCAATCTGCCAGGAAGTCCCCCCCTCCCGCGGCTCCCACACGTGGATGTTTTTCTTGCAGTCCCCGCTGACAAGCCGACCTGTCAACAAAACACAAAACAATTAACATTTTAATCTTTGACAGACATCTATTCAATTCTTTATCTCAGTCAATCGCAGCTTTCAAAGACATTCAAATACATGCAAATAAAAACAACCCGTTTACATGTTTAAGAGGAATTTGTGTTCTTCTTTGTCGGCACTTTAAGGTGGATTTCCTTCCAGCGTTATTCTTATAAAAGCCCACACTGGCATCTTTTCACTAAAACTACTGCACGTTTTTAATCGTAGCTGATCCCTCTCTGACGTATACACCGGTGTCAGCCCTGCAGTGGACAACACTTTTCTGATTCCCGATGACAGGTTTGCACGGGCAGACACAGTTAAGAACATGGGAACAAAAATATCTTGCACAAGGTGGAGACTGTTTTTATCATGTCAATCAGATAACGAAGTAGTCCAGGTGCAATCAGGGACATGGCTGCTTGCACAAAACAATGTTGCCACACAGGGTGAGCTGTTTTGCTTTTCTTTTGTTTTTTCACATCTGTATAGCAGTCTTACAGGATAAGCCTCACATACCAGGTACTTTAGGTGACCAGTCAATTGCAAAGCCTTCAGTCATGTGCCCTGAGAAACTGAAGAGCGCTGCTGCCTCCTTCTGCTGTTTGATGAATGCAGCCATAGCAGCAGAACTGTGGACGGCCTCCAGCTGGGATCGGAGATCAAAGATTTCCACCTGTCCCTTGTCTGACCACACAGCGGCTAATGACTGCTCTCCAACCTGAGTCACCTGGACACCAAGAAGCAAAATTAGTCGAATCATCAGAGAATTAAGAAAAACTGATGCACAAGATACTGATTTTATTTACTTATAAACGTCTACATACCCTGACTCTGTTAATCCCCCCATAGTGGGGCATCATGGCCAGTTCCATCTGTGGTTTCTTTTCTTCATCCTCCTCCTCTTCATCACTTTCGTCATCGCTGCTCTCTTCCTCCTCTTTGTCCTTCTCTGTTCCATGAAGGTTATACATGCGCATGACCAAAAGTCTGCCAAAAAACAAAAAACAATTAATTAACAATTAATTTATTAGCATTGATTTCTGGGACATACCCCAGTCCAAAAAGAAAAATCAAACTATCCTGCATCAGTGTGCTTCATCTTTGAGTGCTTGAGATTTTCCAATAACCTTTAATTGACCACTGAAGTCTCCACCGAAAGGAGACCTTTCAGGGGAACAGTACGAGAGCTGACATCAGAACAAAACTGAAACTGTGCATCACAGGAAAATCCAAACAACAAACAAATAAAAACAACATTGTGGTGTGGTCTATAGTGAAGAGAGTCAATGCTTTAATGTTAGCATCCAAAAGAATCTTCCTTTAGACATTAAAGAGTTTGCTTTTCTCTGCTATAAACGACACATTTGGTAATGATAACAATAAACATGTACAACAGGAAAAATGGGAAAATAAGGGGAATTTAACATTACTACACATGGAAACGTGGCAATAATGCGATGATTTTGGATGAAAGGACACCTCCTGGGGACACCTGCACAAAGCAGCTTTTTAAATAAGGAATGAAGTTGTTGGAGGTCTTAAATTTAAAGAAATTAAAATCATTTTCAAGTTTTAGTCTTGCCCACTACTCCTGCAATACTGGTCTAATGTAAAAACATCCATCCTCTAATCTAATTAGAGGTCTTGAACCTGAACGAATGTGTTTCTCCTCCTGGCATCCAAGCAGGGATCTTTCACAGGTATTACTTATTGTTACTTATTAAGGTTAATTATGGTTATTTTCGTCTTCTTTCAGCTGCTCCCTTTAGGGGTCGCCACAGCACATCTGCCTCCATCTCTGGCTTCCTCCTCTGTCTCATTAGCCGTCTGCATGTCCTCCTTCACTACATCCGTGAACCTTTTTCTGTGGTCTTCCTCTTTTCCTCCTGCCTGGCAGTTTAGCACCCTCGCTTGTACCTTTCCTTCTTTTTCATTGCCTTCAAGCAGACCTTCCTTACTCCTCCTCCTTTTTCTTTGCCCAGCAGTAGCACAATTTCCTCCAGCTGCCTGTCATTAACCCGGACCTTGACCGGGCCAGTACATAAAAAGCTCTCTTGATAATCTGCATATTTGATTTTCTGAATGCCGTTCCTGATGCAACCCTTAGCCTTTATTCGAGCTTGGGATCAGCACTTGCAGTAACCTGGCTTGTGGCCCACCGTGTCTGGCATTGGTATTCTTTTATTGTTGTATGAATGAGAAAGTGTGAGTGAACAGAGTTTCTACAACATCTACACGTTTGTTTTTATCCCACACTGTGATCAAACTATAGTCAGACTATAGATGACCAACTTAATCTGCTACATAAACTCATTGTCTTAGGACAACTTTGCCATGAATTAGGATAAAAATGCAACTACAAATACCTGTGTTCAGCTCTACTGCTCGGCACATGGCTGCAGCAGAGCTGAGCTGCTGTCGCTTCTAAATGTGGTGAAGCTTAATGCCTGCTTTCAGCTTTTTGAACTCTTTAACTCTCCCTACTCAATACTCCAGAGTAAACAGACCAAGTGCTCACTTTGTGCTACTGATTAGCTGCGTTACAGTGATGTGACTTTTAAAATAAGAGTAAGCCAGCCTTTATTCTGTGAACTGTCCTAGTAATAATAGGGAGAAAAATGGAATATTAATTGTGGCCTCACGGCTAGAAGGTTCAGGGATTTGAACTTCCAACAAACTGGGTGGCGCCGCTCTGTGTTTTCTTTTAGCTCACTTTCTCCTACAGTCGAGCGGCTTACAGTTAACTGGTGACTTAAAGCTGGGTGTGAATATGAGCATGAATAGGTGTCTGTCTCTGTAGCTTACACAGCTAAAAAAACAAAACCACGGAAGTGCCAAAAACTACAGGTGCTCAAACAGTCGCTTCAGGCTAGCCAAAGCATTAAAATGCCCAAATCCAGCCATGAAGCTACCGTGGTTACATCCTGGTCTCTGCAGCCAATCTCTCCCATTATAACAGCTGTACAGGAGTGTGTGTTAATTTAATAACTCACCGACTTGGATTTCATTTGGATGTTTTTCATAACTCTGACTCCCAGCTGTGCCAGGATCAAGCAGCTGCAGCCAGCTGCTGTGTGCCAAACTTGTTCGTGCCCTTTGGCATATTTTTAATAGAACAATCCGCTGTGTGGTATTGAGTGTCCAACAACTGTATGCTTCATTTTTAGGGAGAAAAATTCTAGTATTTGGAACAAATTAGTAGTAAACACATTTAAACCCGCAGGTCTCACAATTCCCCAGCTTGGATAAACTGGAAAGTTACCTCAGGACATCCGGGCTAAAAGCTATACCAAATCAGCATGCATACTCAGACCCCTTGGGAAAAAGGGAGCGGCTCAAAGTACCCAATTAGTAATAATATGGAATTATATTTGTCTGGGAGGGTTGCACACAAATGGATGCAGCTTCCTAACCAAGCTTTTTAGAATTAGTGGAAAACAGTCCAGTCCAACCTCTCACGCAAAAATGAATACGTCCCACTGCAAAAGTGCTTCCCTCTGCTTATGGTTTTTGTACTTGCTCTTGTTAAATTTCAAAAATATCCTTTTGTAATCACTTTACTTAATTAGTCTTGCTCTTAAATAATATTTGCAAGCCATTATTTTATCCTCTGGTGCTGTGTTTGCTCATTTTAACTTTGCCTAAATGTTGTTATGCAACTGCCATCTGAATGCGTCTGCTACGAATAAATATGTATTTAAAAACTGGGGGGATGGGGGGAGTTTATGGGTTTAACTTGCCTCTTGCACAATGTCAGCTGGATAAAATTACTCCAGGCCAAACATGACAGATCACTCTAAAATATATTTGTGAAACTAACCACTGACACCAGTTTAAACGACCAAAATAAACACACGGAGGTGCAGGACATCCGGCGTTATTGAGCAGGATCTTTAAAAATGGTGCTTTCGGATTAAATGCTGAGTGCCGACAGTAATGAAGGTGTGGGTTAAAGGTCAGTGGTCCTGTACCTGTTCTTCAGAGCCGTGTCCGCCTGCGTGCCCGCACAGAGCAGCATGGACAGGGGAAACTGCTCCCTGCTGTCTCCATCTCCATCCCTTAAGATGTCGAAGCTCAGGCATGGAGCACCTGAACATAAACAACAAGGTAACTTAAGCCCAGAGATCCCACATGGTGGAAGCGTGAACTTCATTGGGAGTAATGATGACTTTAACTTGCCTGTCTGGCACTCGTGATACATGCGGTACGCGGAGCGGTCCATCTCCAGCTCCTCCCCGGGCTCAAGCGGCTCGATCCCGGGCACGTACACTTTCTTCTCCTCCTCTCCCTCTGCCCCTTCCTCTTCCATTTCCACCCCTTCGTCCTCATCGCTGCCTGCTTCGTCCATCTCCTCCATCTCGTTTTCCTCCACGGCGTGTTCACCGGGCGCAGACATCTTGGCAGAGGCACGGTGTGGCGTACTTCCGGTGCAGGCAGCGGCCACGTGGTTTAAACGCCGCTCACCCTCCTCACCAGCGGCGCCCCTCTCTCCCTGTTTACGGGAATTCAGCTGACCTCTTTGGCAAAAGAGCCCCTGTTGCCAGGAAAGACCAGGCTTGCAATTGTTTGTCTCACACTGTAAGCCCTGAGGATCACGTGAACATTATTAGCGTGGACACTGTTAGCGTTAGCTACATGGCAAATGTTCTGTCTCCTCCCTGGAAGATAATTAGCCTTTTGCTTAAGAACATTTGGGATCGTGTCCATGCACCGATCAGTAAAGAGTCTTCACCTCTGAGTCATGATTGTGTGATTTAATGAGATTTATTTGAATGTGCTGTATTACATCTTACGCAGCACAGCCTGGTACTGGCAGGGGGCTCAGCAGCCCCTGCACCACTAATGGGAAGTCAGGCTTTGACTCACAGCTACTCACTGGCAATAATTTATAGATAGTTTTGCACTGACTGTATCAGGGTGTTGGGAAACTGCCATAAAAGCTGCTATGCTAAATTCATAAGAATACTTGGGCAATTTCTCTTATACACGTTTGTCTAAGCATGTGTTTCTTTCTTTTACATTTGTGTTTGAATTTCATTATTAAAATTGTGCCAGAGATTCTCTTGAAACCTTCTCTGCTCTTTTAACAAACACTCACATTTAAGAGATTGTGAAACTACTCGGGGGGTTCTGTCAGGACGAAGGTGTTTCTTTCACGTGTAGCTGAGTACAAGTAGAGACAAGTGCTCTTTTATCGAGGTCTTTGACAAGAGCCTTAACATCCCGGGCTGTTCTACCACACATTCCTCTGTCATCTGCAACTGATCTCTTAGACTTTTTAGTTATTTAATTTTTTTTTTTAAACTAAAGCTGCAGAATATATTTGAAGAGTTTCCAGACAAAGGCTGCCTCTTTACAAGAGAATCTACGGTTGAGTTCACACGAATGCAGACTCTTGCAGTTGGAATGCAAGATTAAACACAAAACGTAATCTCTTAAAAGCAGCAGGGAGAAAACTGTAAACATATAACTCCGACTGATTAAATACTTTGCTGCTGCAAATAGCAGGACCACACTGCAAAGTTACAAATGCAAATTGGGCAAGACTTGTACCTGTGATTGCTCTGCAACTGTAGTTTTATTAATGTCATAAGTTAGTGCTGATCATAGGCTACAGTATCATTATGCAGGCATTACAGCTGTAATTGGCAGTGCACTGATTTTAACAACTTCATAAACTGTTGAGTTTTTCAGTGTGCCACAGTGCATAATCATTTTTTACAAATGTGGAGAGAAATGACAGTATTTACCTCTAAAATGTGGCGTAAAAGTGTATTTAAATGAAAAAAAAAAGTAAATATGTATATCCCAACACTTAAGCACATTTACTTAAGTAGTCTAACTGTAAATGTACATTCAAAATACTGTAATAAATATAACACAGACTTTGGATACTGGCAAGTTACACCAAAAGCTAACGATGCATATATCTAAATGTCTTTAATTTATTTTTCTGTACAAAAGTAAATACATATACATCCATTTGTAAACAGTGGCAGGCAATGCCCATTAGCAAGAAGAACATAAACCATAGATAGCTTCCTCTAAATAGTGATGCTATTGGATTACATCTGCGATATCACCTCTTACAGAGCGCTGTTGGACGGCGAGACTGGTGGTTTGCTCTAATTTTGTGCATCAGATGTAACACTTGAGTTTCACAAAGCTTACCACACCGAAACACAGAGACAAAAACTTAAGAAAACAGTCATCAGTGCCTATAAAGATATATATAAGACCCTTTTTGACAACTATGGTAGCAAACACCAGTAGAGTCTTAATAATAAGGAGCTCCAAACAAATGCAGAATATGATGGGGGAACCCCACTGGACAGTGGCGGTGTGTCTATAATCCTGCCAGATTTCATATTGTCTACCGCTCTAGTGGTTAAAAGTCTGGCCCTTGATGGGCTGTAGTCCTTCCTTTCAACAGACGGTGGCAAGTTGGGCAGGGTGCATGTTTCAATTGAAGGTGGGCACCCAATTTGAATCCACCGGCTAAAAAGTTCTGATGTTAACTTTAGGAGTTCTTCTGGAGAGGAAGACACCAAGGAGAACTGGGATAAGTCTGTCTCCTCCCGAAACATCTGCAGCAAGGAAACAAGGAAGAGAGATCAGTATTATCAAGACAACAAATCTGACTAACAAAGTCATGTTTGAAACAGCTACTTGATACTGAAGCGAGCAATGTCACGACAAGAAAAAGAGAATACGTACTTCCATGTTTCTGTTCTTGCTAATAATTTTATCCAGTGTCCGTGTAAGTTCCACAACAAGAGAGTGATTTAAGTGTTCCTCCCAGAGGTTTGTCAGGAGCACTTGCCAAGAATCATGGAGGACATACGCAGCAGGGAACACGCAACACTGCGAGGAAAAACAGAGCAACACAATAACCCCAAAATTAGGACTAGCATGTAAAACACATGACAAATCACCGCAAGAACCACACAAGTAACCGTGTTACGAGAGAGGCTGGAGGCCACTTGGGACAACAGACTGTTATTAAACAGAGCATGTGACTTGTTATAGTGGAAGACGACCAAAGAAAAAAAGCAAGTAATTATTCTCTTTAAAAAAAAACCCAAGTGGGCTTCAGGAGAAGGTTAAAATGAACAGGATATATAAGATCTATATGAGCACTTCCTATATAAACAACTCACCGGATCGGTGTCACAGAGCATGTGTCTTGTATATCGATGTACCACATAGTAATCCTTAGGAAACACTGTGCGCTGAAGGAGGGAGAAAAGAGGCAAAGATGAGAAGCCAGATACCCAGAAGGACCACACAGGTCTATATGGACATAGAAGTAAATATTTAGAAACGAAGTAAAGAGAGTTTCACTTACAAAGCCTGCTGAACTCGAATCGATGGTCCCTTTGATATTTTTCACACCTTCCAGGTCAAACTCACATCCACCACATGGGGCAGTTAGTAATGACAGCAACAGTAGAACTGTTGGAGACATGATAAGAGCGAAAGCCACAGAAAACAAGTCACATAATTGCTGGAAACTTTCTGTGGTTTGTAGCTTGTTCAAAGTGCATAGCTACTAAAAAGAACATGACATCATTTCCTGTGTAAATTAGCCATTTCTTTCTTTTTAAAAAAAAAGAAAACAGCAGGAGACACTGGGCTACGATTGCAACATCTCTAATTTAATTAGGGCACCAGAAATGGCTGTGATGTTTCAAAGTGGCGCAAAAAAACCAACTTTGATTCACCATTTAAATCTCACTATGCATTAACCAGGACTGCTGTTTCACTATAATCCCACAGACATTTAAAAAGGGTGAAAAACAGACAAAAATTTAACATGAAAATAATAGTTTCTCACCTCGCAGTGTCATCGTTTTATCTTGACTGCATGTCCATTTCTCTTGTTGACAGCAGTGACTCTGCAGGCAAGCTTCACTGTCACTCTGTAAAAGGCGAAGCTTCCTCCTGTGGTTTTTTTACAGGTCTTTGAAAGAGCAGGCTTCTGTCTCTTCTTCTTCACTGCTTGATATTTAGTCTTCCTGTTCACATCCCTCAGATCATCCCCTTCTCTTTACTTAGGGTCCTTTGGTACTTTCCATGCACATGCCCCACTTGTCACCTCACATCGACATGCTCTCTCACTTTGGGTTTTCCCACTTGAAGCCAGGGTGGCTGCAGCCTTTCACTTTGAAAGCCTTGTTTTTCTATTTCCCTTTCTAAATCTTTTCTCCTTTCCCTTTCTCACTACTGACCTAGAATTTTCCTGGCCACTCTGTCTCTGTCCCTTAAAAGTGGTTAATGAATAAAGTGCCAGAGCTGACCTCTTCCCCTGAATTTCTCCCTATCCCTCTGTATCCTACTCAGACACAGGCACAGCTCAAAGTGAAAGTGCTCCGCTCAATTCTCCCTTTATGCGTCGGCCACTCCCACAGGCACACGTTTTACCTCACTATTGACTGACCCGTCTCCCTCCCTTCTGCTTCCCACATTCCCCAACACCCCCCCACCCCCATCCTCCCGCTCCCACCCCCATCCTCCCGCTCCCAACCAGGGCCGAAGAGGCTTAGTTATGCAGTCAGAGCATATGTTTTTCATTTGGATTCTTCCCCACACCTCTCTGCCTGTTGATTCTATCAGTCGCTGTCCCGTAAGTCAGTGCGCAGTATCATCCCATTAAGTCATTCATTAACAGTCAGTTTCTTTTAGAAATAAGGATCACATTCATTACATTCCTCGAAGAGCTAACGAGAAAGATTGCAACACTGAATTGCCAGAAGATGCAAGTCATCCCAACATGACTGCTTTCTTTAGTCATTAATGTTAAAATTGGCTTTACAGAGTTGTATGGTATGATTGTGATGATAGCTGTGCACAGCTGTCATCATCCTGTCTGTAAAGTGTTGTTTTGTGGCCTCAGGTTACGCAAAGCATCACGTTGGTTTGGGATATCAGTCAGATGTCAACAGGAGTTGATTAATGATGAAAGGAAGGAAGTCGTTATTCTTCATGTTTGTTGGATCATAAGCCAAACGACAGAGGAAAATTTCCCAGAGAGGTATCTCTACTGACAGGAAAAGGAAACCAGACAGCCGCAGCAAGCGAGGGCTCCATATGCCCCAAGGCATGACTAAATCAAAACCTCTTTACTTATGCTACGTTTATAATGATTGATATAAATATCTAGTCAGAGTGCCGTCTTCCTGGTTCATACTGCATTTAAAATTCAGAGGGAAGTAAATACGCAGAAAATTTGTGAAGCTGCTGCAGATGAAATCCACACATGTCGGAGCCTAACTCAACAAATGAAATCCAGATTTAATAAAAACAAAAGAAGTGCATTCCTTTAAATAGGAAAAAAAAACCTAGTCACTCCAATATATGCAAACTCACTTTTTCCTTCATAATTAGGACTAAAACACAAGTTTGAAACTTAAAATTTTGGGGTCATGAAATTTTTTTTCAAAAACATCCTCCAACTTAAATAAAGCCACATTTTACTGAGTAAAGTCTGCGAGCTTCAGCACATCAACAGGCTCATATAACTGGCATGGAAAAAACAAAAGCAGATCAGAGTGACTGGTTCATTAAAAACCCCAAATCCTGCCGATGTGGTCATCTGTCCCGGGTCCTTGTTAGGCAACACTTTTTGTATGTTTCAGGACTTGGGGGAAAATTTTTTCTTTAAAAGTGCTGTCTTACACCACTTAAAGCTTGCTCGCAGGAAGACCTTCAAACGAGTGGGAGGTGATGGAGAAACAAAAGGTCTCCACCTCCGCTTCACTTTCCCTCCCATTTTCTTTCTATTCACCACAAGGTGGAGCCAACCATGGGTCGAGAAAGGATGTCAGGCTCAAAGTTTACATTGGTTTTATTTTATTTTAAAACATCAGCAGGAGTAAACAAAGTGCAAAGTCTTTTTTTGTAATAAGCTAAGCTTTACATATCTGTATAAAAAGGTCTCCTATAAGAGTTCCCTTTGACAAATAAAAGCCCTCATGCATTATCCAAACTGATTCTACTTGTTTAGTGAGCAAGATAATCATCATCGTTAGATACACAACAGTTACTGAAAACAACCATAATTGACGAGCGAAACCCTTTGTGTCATCCGTTCACAGTCCTGTCATTAAATGACAAGAATGTGGGTAAGAAAACCCCCCAAAACTAAACAAATTAATAAAAGAAAACAAAACAAAACAAGGGGAACGTCAAAGAAATGGCATTCCCCCTCATTTCAGCTCCCCTTTCTTTATCCTAATCTCCTCCTCCTCCTCTTCTTTGTCACTGGCTGGGGCTCCTCTCCCCTCCTCGGACAGCTGTCATTAAATGGCTCTTGTATGTTTTGCTAAGTCCAGTCATCCAGTACTTGAGCAGCCTGACGTTGTCCTCTTCCCCGGGCCCCGTAGCACCGAGGAGTGCCAGAACCTTCTGCGTGTCCTCTCTTCCTCGACCGTCCACTTTGGAGAACTTGAACAGCACTTTGACTTTACTGAAAAAACAAATAGATCACACTTAAGACTAATTATGCCTTCCTGAAGAAGACAGAATTCGGAAACACCAAGTTTCCGGTGGGAATCTTTGTGTGGAACGCCCTCTCAATAAGACTTCCCACTTGGAAATATCCTAAGTTAGCAATCCAAGATGGCAGTACTGAATGTAAACAACAGTAAAATTATAAACTTTTAATCTGTACTGCAAATGTTGTGTGTTTTTGACTCATTAAATAGTGAGCAGTGATCGAGCTCTATCCATTAATGTGTTTTTCCCTGTTTCTCCCTGAATGGCTCTACCTTAATGAGAACCTAAACAAATTCTGTTTTTGCTGGCTTTTTGTAAAATGCGCTGTTCCGACATCCGAGTTCTGAAGTATCTGGAACGTGGCATAAAGGAGCTTTACTCACTTCATCCACTCCTCCTTCAAACACAGCAGGCAGTGAGACACAACATCCACCGACAGGTTCTCATTGCACAGAGCGACCTCCAGCTTGTTCAGTAATGCTGGACCTGGAGAAAGAGGACAAAGATTTAGTCAGTGGAAGAACCATGTGGGAAAGTTGAGGGAAAAAAAAAAAAAAAAAAAGAGTCAAGCAAAAAAAATTAAAAACTCTTAGTAGGTGATTGGTTGAACTATTTGTGTATAACCGTCTGCTGTGAGAAAACGTCAACAAATCAGACTGACGAACCACAGGATGCAGAGAGCGCGAAAAGGAAAAACAGGCCGTGGTCTGAGTAGCTTTATGAGCTTGCAAGCAGTCGCTGCAACCAGCTACGCAGCAAATGTTTTGCTGTTTACTCGAACGGTTACTCATTCTCATGTTTTAGGTTTCTGTAGCTTTGAAGTTTATAATTTGGATTTAGTTTTTGACCCTTTCTCAGGTATGCTGGTATGTTTGTTGCTTTTGTGTATTCTGCTGTGTGTGTGTGTGTTCCTATATAGTCAGAACCCTTTAAAGGAGGGGTGTCAAACTCGTTTCACAATGCGGGCGACATACAGCCTACTTTGATCTTAAACTCCCCTCTCTGTCAGCGCGAAGAAGTTTAACTTCACGTTTAATCCTGGTATATGTTGGTATAAGTTTTATGACATGATCAAGTAATGGGGCCCTATTTTTGTAAAGGAATCGAGTGTTAAGAAAAAAAGGCTAGAAATTTCTATAATAGATAGTGATTAATGGGAACTTTTTTCATTTACGTTTTACTGAATTAATAGGAATTTATTAGTAGGAATTGCTGTAAAAAACGATGTTCGGTGCACCTGTAAAACCTAAAACACACCTGTAGCCGTGACCTTCTGACTCTAAGTTCATCACAGAGCTCTGATTTGCCCAGAACCAGTTTGGTTTGTCTGCTGGCACAAAGTCTGAAGACGTGTGAGATGGATTCTCTGATATATATTCTGTGGGAAACAACTAGTTTCTGTTTTCGATGCAAATTCTTCATTTTTTTTAATGGATTCCTTAATGCTCTTGCTGTGCTTGAGCATTTTTCTACTTTCACTTTAACAGCTGCTCTGACTTAAACAAGGGTTAATGAATCAGGAGGGGAAAAAAATCTGTCCTTTTCACTGATACAGAGTCAGATGATGATAAATGTAAATTTGTAATCTCTATAAATAGATTCTACATATAAAGACGTCTATTTGTAATCTGCTTTTAGTCCATGTGGTATCGATCAATTAGGCTAGAGCAGGCTGGGGTTACATGGCTGTAAGCTTTCTGTGTGAAGAGCAAAGGAAGGATGGCATTTGTCAAGATGGAAACCTGAAAACATCGGCTGCCGTAGAAAATGAAGCTTTTTATTATCGGTCTTTTAATTTACCTGACTTTTTGTAAAGAATGAGCAAAAAGCACAGAAAGAAAGCAACGAACAGAAAAACGCCGACTACACAGGAAGCCGTGAAAAAAAACCTTTGGCCTCAGAGGATTAATCAGCAGACAAGCCGATGGGTTCCCAGACTGTAAATTGTGTAACGCTAACAGAGGCAACAAACATGCAGCAAATTAAATCAAGACTGATGTACTCACCCCTGTCTATAGGTTGTGTGTTGGCACTGGTGATGGTGAACTGATAAAGCGAGCTGATGTCGTCTTCTCTTACAGCTGGGATGTGACAGCTTCTCTCTGAGGTGACGTCCACGAGCACTGTAAACTCTGAAGAGAAAATCGAAGCAAAATTATTACAGTTTAATCTGCAAATACACATCTACAGTTTTTGACAGAATCTCACACAGCGATCTACAAATCTCAAAGAGCTTCTTGCACCTGAGGAGCTGACGTGAGCTGGAATAGGCACATCGGGGCAGAGACCCAGAAAGTTGCACTTGTAGGCCTCCTCGTACTGAGAGCTGTATGGCACGGAGCGCACACAGCCTACCGGGAGCAAAGACTAATGGGAAAATAGAGAAGTGAGTTAATGGCCGTGATGATACACTGTTTGATCTGGCTAACATTCACACAGCCTCGCTGTCTCTGCTTACTCATTAATGCTATAAGTGATGCTTTTCTGACAACTACTAAAGAACTGTGGTAAAGTAACACAAACATTACAGTATGAACTTGTCTTAAAATTATATACTGATAACATTAAAAATGTATCTTTCAAGTATTCAAATGAAAAATAACCACAAAGAAAACCCCAGGAGAGCATGTAGTCGCAAAAGAAAAGGTCAAAACTGTGCAATAACAACAGCATTACACCCTCACACAAATAGTAGGTGCGCTCCCCTGCCCCAAAAGTTCATGTTTACCCATATTATAATACAACGCTCTATCTACAAAGGCCACACCACTGGAGCAGAGTACCTTTAGCACTGTAAAAGCTGACTGGATGAGAACTGGATCTGCACCTCTCCATATGACCTGATTTCCCATGAGCACGTGCCAGGCTAGCTGTCGAAAGTCAGGAGCCCCGAGGACCTGCCGAACGAACCACAATGTTTACCAAGCAACAGCTCACAGACATAGTGTATGAGCTATTTTTTTAACCAATATGCATCACTTTACCATATAAATGATTGTAAAAACACGTATTTTTCTTTATTCAATCTCAGTTTTCTATCGCTGTTCATGATTAAGTTGGGTATACATTAGCAAACTACAAATGTGCTTAAGTTCACCTGTCTCAAATGCCTCAGTGACCTAAATTTTGGACCAGGTAATTCATCCAGTTTTGTATCATCGCTCAGGAAGTTGTGGGCCAGCTCGGTCTCTGACAGGTGTCTCTGCGTCTTTGAAGCACCTCCTTCTGCTCCCTCCCAGCAGCTCATTTCCTCCTCTTGCTCTTTAAAACACATGACATTAAAAAACAGAAAAAGCAAATGCTTTCAAGCAAAGGTTCATTACAAATGTGGGGAATTTCCGTAGGAAACTGATAAACGGCGGTTCATACACCACACGAGTCATACCTACACAACTATCATCATAGTGCACACATGAGGATAGCTACCCACTGTTTCCAAAACAAAAAAAACAGACTCTGTTAGTAACACCTATGACCTGCACTGCATAGCGACCACATTACTAAGTACAGTGTTTCAACTACTTGGTAACACAAATATCCGGCCAACTCACATGATAGCAACCCTGTTCATTTATTCATGTAGTCATGGTCAACATGACCTGCTGACGTTTAAAGTGATCATCATAATGGGGAAGAAAGGTGATTTATGAGACTTTCAATGTTGCATGGTGGGCTGTGGCCTGATCTTAGCAGTTCAGAAACTGCTGATGTTCCCACACAACCACACAGAGTTTACAGAGAATGGAAAAAAAAGAAGAAAATACCCAGTAAAGAAAAAAGAAAAAAAAAGAGAAAAGAAAATATACAGTAAGGAGCAGTTCTCTAGGTGAAAATGCCTTGTTGACATCAGAGGAGAATCACCAAAACTGGACAACTTCCAATTGGAAACTTGGAAAAATACTGCCTAGTGATGAGTCTCACTTTCCGCTGCAATATTCAGATAGTAGGGTCAGAATAAATAACATGAACCCATCCTGTCCTTCATCAACAGTTCAGGCAGCTGCTTGTGGTTTGGCCCACATTTTTTGGATTCTTAGTACCAATAAAGAACCATTTAATTGCCACAGCTAAGATCGGTATTGTTTACTTATTGTTATAAATGCATTGTCATAAATCTGAAGATACTGTGTGATGTTGTCATGTCATTATGAACCAAAATCTCTGAGGAATGATTCCAGCACCTTGATGAATCTTTGTCACAAATAATTAAAGCACTTCTAAAGGTAAAACAGGACTCAACCATCTCCTAGCAAAGTCTATGTAATGAGTGTCCATTTGGTGTATAAATGAACAGATTCTTGGTCAAATGACCCAGAATAGGATTTAAAATTACAGAGCTAATACTGTCAGAGAAAGTTTCACTGTAAATGTTGGGTTTCTTTTTTTGTACATGATATTACTGAACACTGACTGGAATTGTGTAAACTCTCTGGAAAGTTGGGATGCTTTAGTGAATCACTGTTTTTCTGGCGTCTCTCCACAGACTTGTCTGGTGATTCACACTTTCACCAGAGCTTTCTCAGTCAGATGATAACAACCATAAGCATGTTGTTCAAACTAATGACATGATGTCATGAGTTTAGGTTAATTTAGGAACAAAATGAACCTTACCACATCTAAAAGAAGTGGTTTTTAAACTTTTTCACACACGTTCCACTTCAGAAGCTGAGTCAAGGTGACACTGCACATTTTTTTAAACCAATCATCAACAAGAAAAAAAGATGCACGTTGAATTTTGTTTAAAAGCTTCAGCAATTTACATCAGAAATCTCCTTTTCGCCTATTTTACTTTTAAATGCATTTTTTTCAACTTCATATTTTTCAACTGGTTTTCTGAGCCCCACCTGTGGGACCTCAGAGAACCACAAGAATTTGCTGGTTAGATTATCCTTCTGCACTGGAACACAGTTCATGTTCCAGGGTAGAATAATTGCACAGCCAACATCTTTAATGACTTTAAAAAATAAGAATTGGGTGCACCAGTTTGGCTATAGCTGGTGCACCCAATTCTTATTTGGCTATTCACTGTTGCGCTGAAGGTTCTACAAAGTCTTTACTTGCCAAGCCCTATTAATTTTCTCTCGTTGCCAGCATAAAGAGATTTGTTTGACAGCACTCATTGGATGAACCACTACTCAGAACAATGGGAAAGTCAAAGGAACTCAGGGAAGATCTAAGAAGAAGAACTGCAGATTTACACAAGCTGGGACGGTCTCTTGGATCCATTCTAACCAACAGATCAGAAAATACACAGATTCGAAGGTTATCAGTTAAAACCATTGTACGCAAGTACAAATTATTCAGATATGTCACCACTTTACCAGGTTCTGTAAGAAGACCCATACTGTCACCGTCAGTTGATACTGGAAGACTTGAGCCAGGAAGCACCAAGGCTCAAGTCTGCCTTGAAATGTCAAGCATTGTGCTGTAAGACCTTTTGACTGACAGTCAAATAATAAGTTGTACAAAGTGGATAGGATAATGAAGAAGGATGACTAACTCCACACAGTTGGTATTCCCACAGGATAAACACATCAAACCTGGTTTTGGAAGGGATAAAGCAGGCTAACACTAAGCATCTGAAATGACCTTCCCAAAGCCCTGACCTCACTCAGAAAATCTGTGGACTATGCTTATAAGCTGAGCTGATTCAACAAACCAACAAATCTAAATGAACTCTGCCAAGAAGATGGGTCAACTACCCAGCCCCCAAAATATGCCAGATACTTATTGAGCAATTAAGGTGCAACTTCCTAAGGAACATTAAACCAAATTTTAGAGGGAGTGTATGTATATATTTGAGTCTGTATGTATACTTTTGACACTGTGTGGATTCGAGAAAATCCCAAATAAATTCAATCTTGTACATTCAGTTCTTGCTTTTTAAAGTCATTAAAGATGTCATTCCACTGTGGAAAAAATAACAGTTCAAACGAATCATTTAAAGCCCAAAATTACTATGAGATTCATGTTCATGATGAGTGTATGCAAACTTCTGATCACAACTGTATATGCATAAATAAATATCACGCCTCTTAATCGAGGTCAATGCATCTACCCGTTTGTCTCTCTATGAGCACCAGAGTGTCCTCGGTGGGGGCTCCTTCCAGGAGCTTCTCCGTCAGACGGCTACCACAAGCTTTAAGTAACCTGGAAGTGAGGTGAGACCACTCATTAGCCGGGTGAGAGACTGACTGGAAAAAGAAGAACAGTTTCTTTGAACCTAATGACTCACCAGCTAAAGGAGGAGTGCAGGCTGGCCCAGAGGTTAGGATGCTGGGTGAGCGAAGTCAGCGATCGGGCTGCATTGCCGCTCCTTTGGTGTGGAAAAACTGCAGGTGAAAATGCACTGTTCATCCTCACAGCTCGCTGGGGACAAACTCCCTGTTCATTGTCAAACACCTAATGGAAAGGACAGTCCAAAGACATCAGAAGCACTAATAAGTCTGCTGAGTTTATTATGTTTATATACGTGCTCTACCTTTAGAGCTGTGCTCTGCAGACTCTGTATAGTAAGCTTCAGGTGACGCAGCAGGAAAGGCCAGGAGTTTATAAGGTAGATTCTGTCCATGGCTACCATAACAATACTGTACCAACGCTGGAAGCCTCTAGCGAGACTGTCTTTGATAAAGAAGGTGTGTGAGAACACAAATCCATGTTGCTCGTCTCCAAAAAAAATGGGCCCTTCACGTCCGGGACACACCTGACACCAAAACAAACAGAAAACACAACGAAGTATATCAGTAATCAGCCGATTAAAGCCCACAGACAACACCCACATAAACATGTCACTAATTACCTCACAGCTGAGACTGCGTACGCAAGCCTGTCGGACCACGCTGAAAAGCTGGGGCTGTCTGGGGTGCTGGTGACTAAGGAAGCGGATGCCTGTTTCATCATCAATGCTAACAAAGCCCGGGTGAGATGCAGGCAAGGATCGGCAACCCTACGAGACAAAGAAAAAAGGAAATCAGTACTTTAAGGCTGAAAATTAATGAAGGAACAAATAAAGCGAGGGATCCAAGCATCTGATAAAGTCACAGTCAGGCCCCTTCTACTCACCTCACACATTTCTTTCTGTGTGGCTGAGCTGTTGGCCTTCATGGTTAGACCTTCACCATCACGGTCACCATCTCGGTCCCCTGGCATTTGGGCACCTACCTGGGATGAAGGGGATGGGGAAGGCGGGTGTAGTGCCTCAGTGCAGAACAGGGTTCGAGGGCCATGGAGCTCACAGAAGTGACAGAGAGCCACCAGAGCATTCATCTGAAAGAACAAGACAAGTTTTCATATGTTTACTGTGCTAAAGATGTCTGATTTAGATCAGGACACCTACATCTAGTTCTGGTTAATCACTGACGTTACCAGATTACACTGGGGTTAAAATACGGGTACAAGTGGCAGTATGAGACGGTCTTACCTTCAGTGCAGAACCACGTTCAACAAATGACTGGTGACACTTCACAAAGAGGTATTCATTGGACGTAGTGTTCAAAAAGCCGTGCCGTTAAAAAAATAACAGCGCCGTGAAACAAAATTAAATCTTCATCGAGCCTGTATTTTAAAAAGCCATCGTTCCTAACATTTTAATTGAGGCTTTCTACACTTTTTTGTCCTTTGTGTAGCTGTCAGCAGGCAACAAAAACAGACCTCGTCACATGATGCAGAGTCACGCGCTCCGGCACAAGTGACGCGTGGCTGCCAACTGCTGCTCATTTTCTCAGTTTTATCCGTCGAATCAAAAACATCTTTAATGCTTTACCAGTGACGCGAAAGCACGCGAACATATTTAAGAGTTTTTCGACTTTTCTGTGTTCCAATATCAGGCTTTATGTACGACAAACGAGCCATTCCTCGGCAAACGAAAAAGTGGAACTACATTACCCATAACCCAATCTGGTATAACAAACATGGGGTTAAAGGGCAATAAAAAAAAAAGTCGGAACTGTTTTCATTGAAGGTTTGTGTACTACAAGGTATGTTCCGGTTGATTTATAAGCGTATATATGGTTTGATTATGCTATCTTAGCAGACTAGCTGGTTTATTAGCTTTTCTTTTAACACTGTACAACGTTAATCCGTCACTTCCGCATTAAAACATGAAATTTTTATAGGTGTGTCACTCTTAAGTAGTCAACAAAGAGATAACTTGCACACAGTGAGTGACACGGCAGATTTTTCTGACTTTTAAATCTCAGATCTTAGGATGGCTTCAGGTGGATCAGGAGTTCCCCCCACCGACCCGACTGACACACCGAGTCCACAGGCAGGGGTCCCCGCTGACTCTCAGAGTGGCAAAGACACCCCAAAAGCCAAAGGAGGTAAATCAGTTTCGCACATTTACTATATGTAATCTAAAGTGAGTCTGTGAAAGCTTCTAAGGTGGTTTGAAACACATCTTGTTATTAGACATGTACAGTAAAACCCTGCTGGTTGACTCATATGATTACACCAGCTTATTATTTTCCTAGTAATCCACTTGTAAATCATATTGTTCAGCCTGTGGTGTGAGTTCTGGCCAGGTCTTAGTTTTGTAATCGCGTGGCCGGATCCTCTTATCATCAGAAGGGGGGCTGAAGGATGGAGTCCAGTACTGTATTGAACTGTTTCCTACATTTTTCACGTCCTGCTGGGCCACTCTGCTTACCTGGAAATGTTTCCGGATTGACTGACTCTGATCTGCCCGCTTCTGCTCCCACTCGGAACTCAGCGGACTAATCTGTGGATTAACTTTATTTATACTAAAGAATTTCAAAGTTGTAATGTTTAATTTTATGCTTAGACATTTACTTATAGGCATTCAATTTAAGAGAGTTGAAAACTCTCCCAAAACTTGTGGCTGATCCAGACAACCATCTCCCTTTCTAATAAATAACTCAGAGCTAATAAGTAAAGTATTTGTGTCATGAGTCACGTCCATTTCTCCTGTCTCTAAATAGTATTGCAGGATGCGTGTTATTTGGGTGTAAAGGCAACTTCGTCATGTACAGCATACTTGGCTGACATTTGAGTCCTCTGAGTTGAGTCACTGCCACCTGTCATATGATAATACTCAGTGGAAGTGGACTGGAGATGGACTGTACACATCATTTTCTCCATGCCTCTTTCTCACTCATTTATTTATGACACAGCATGGTAACGGGAATGATAAGAGGGTTTTCTAATAAATGGACAGACGATAAGGAATCCTTTTTCCAGATGTCTGTGTGAGTGACACAGATTGATGCGGAAGCTCATATAAGGCATCAGCCAAAATGTAAACACACGCAGAAGCAAACGGTGAAAATCTACATGAACAAAAATCAGAAAGAAAAGTACTGCACAGCTCTCATGGCTGATCTGACAGGTGCTCATCGGTGGTAGCAGTAGAAAAAACAAAATCCAAGAGAACTTGCTCAGTATTATGTGGTGCAAGGATAATCATATACAGTAAAAGCCCTGTGGTACTTCATCAGGATCTCAGATTTCTTTCTTCCATTTTACTTTAAGAATGAACTTAAAACTTGTAATTTTACCAGAGGCCAAAGTGGCTCATTTGTTTTCTATGGTTACAATTACACCACATAATTTTACAAATTTTTCATGGATTTTGTTCTAAGTAGAAACATACTACATCTTCTGAAAGTATGGTATAAGTAGCACATGTGTGATCTGATATTGTTCATTTATCAATCATATCGCTTTGCTGAACACTTTAACTTAACAGCGACTACAGTCTAATAGATGAAGATAGTTTCACTGATAGTGAAAACTACTATAAACTAACAGGGTGTAAATTTCCTCTGTTTTACAGCTGGGATCAATGTGAAGAAATACAATCTTAGAACTCGCAGTTTTTGGAAGTTGGACTTTTTGTAGGATTCAGCGTAGCCCATGACCCAGTCACACAGGGTCAGCAAGGAAGTACATTTGGGTAGTGATGTTGTTTCTTATGAAACTCACTTGTTTTAACTTTAAAACACCATCACCTCTGTGGATCGGCTTGTTTTGCAAAGAGAAAGCACAACTGAATCAGGAAGAAACTAAAATGAAAGGTGTCTGTCTAAATTTGGCAGAATTCTTGTGAACTTGCAGACTGACACCAGCCACACTCTTTTTTTTTTTTTAGAGATCTAAAGAGGGGCACAGCATTTTTACAGCTACAATTTAAAAATAACATAAATAAATAAATAAAATAGATTCATAATATAAATCTAAGTCAGTTATGCTAATAAATTATGCAGCAATCTTAGCAGAAGATTACAAGTTTCTCACATTGACTTTTTTGGCCTGTGAAAATGAACAAGGGGCCTGGGTAAAAGTCAGCTCTACGGTTCTAGTGGTCCAATGGCGAAAAACATTATTTTGAGTACTGCCTTATTGTAGCAAAGACGGGTACCTAAAATTACGAGTGACCATAAAAGATGTAACATGCCTTGGGACTGCTTTAAACAAAACCTGTTGATCTCTGCTGCCATTACATTGTTTTTTTCTGACATAGTTTGAATGCAGAAGAAAGGATGAAATGCTGCATGACTTCTGTTCAGTGTTATTAAACGTTGGCTCTTTTTATTTTTAACCTTTTGTTCTGTCTCTCCCTCTGGTGCCCTGTCTTTCAGAGTCAGCAGAATGTTGCAAGGATGGAGCCAAAGTGTGCCAGTTTTTCCGGATAGGAAAATGTCATTTTGGCCTCAGATGCCGTTTAGCTCACAGGTTTGCTCTCCTTACTTTATTCAGAAAAGTCATCAGAAGCATAAATGAGGATTTATAGTTTTTTCCAGATCATTTCTTGGCATCTTGTGGATTTATTTTCAAAATTAACACAAAAGACTTTGGAAATTATTGTAGAATAGCTGCTGTTTATCTTCAGATCACAGATGTTAGAAGCTTGGTTTGGAGACAGAGAGACATGGATGTAAATATCTTTGGAATGACCTTTTGTCTGCATTTTTTTTTTTTTATCTGCAGGACAGTTGGCTAGATATGATGAATACTCTCACTGATGAAATTTCTGTCTCAATCTCCTTGTCTCTGCATTTTTTCCACTGCCGCTCTCTTTCTTAGTGACCCATTACAGGATGATTCAGGGGCTCTGTGTCCTGGTGTGGATGAAAAACAGGAAGAAGAAAAACACAAGAACAAGAAGGGCAGTGTGAATAAAGTGCCAAAGCCAAAACACAACGAGAGAAGAGGTGACTCCGCATTTATTTAACTTTCTGTGAGATCATACTTCCATGAGACCAATTACGCTTTATACTCTTGGAACTTGTCCGTTCACTTTTTTTTAACTGTTTCTCTTCAGCAGAGGTGAACAAAAAGCCTCGTATGCGCACAGCAGATGAAGTGATCTCCCGGATCCTGTGGGACCCATCGGTGGACGCATCAGAATTTGTAGTGGGCTATGTGGATCGATTCCTTGGCGTGCTGGAGCGCCCCTTCTGTGACTTCAACTGGGAGACCAACCCATGTGACTGTGATTACACTGTTGAGCTGGCCCTGCCCAGACACAGGATCCAGTACTTCACTTACAGAGGGCACCGTGTCTGGGACCGCCACACCAGGACTGACCGAGTTTTCGGTTCCACAGGTCAATCTCTGGCTCCCCCCTTTGGAGGGGAAGAGGAAGTAAGAGGTAGGAGAAGCAGCTTTGGTGGTGCCAGACCTTACATGTGACCACATGCATTCTGCAAGATGACTGAATGTTACGTTTTGTTTTAGAAGAAAATACAGCAGCGCTTGAAACAACTAACGAGCAGCCACCTGCAGAGGAAGAGAAGCCGAATGAGACAAATATTCACACCCCTGAGTCTGCACCACCACCACCACCAGAGTGTACAGGAAACACTTCTCAGGAACAACAGGAGTCACGAGGACCATGTGTTGTGGAGGAGGCTGCAGATAGGTCTGGTGTTCGTGTTGCTCGTTTAAATATAACTCAGAACAGATCTTAAGTAAAAGAACCCCCACCCCCACCCCCCAAATCATTGTTAGCATCTACACATTGTTTTCCCAAATCACTTTGTGCTAAATGTTAAAACACTTAAAATGAGAAAGATGCTTGAGGATCTTCAGCATCAGTGATTTGAGGCAGAATATAAGGGTGGGGGTATATTATAGTAAGAAATTTAAATCAGACCGTTTCTGATTGGAGCATTCAAATGGCATGTTACTATCTAGAGGTCTGAGGACCTCCACCCACATCTCTTTCACTCACACCTCTGCATCAGGAAGACGAGAATAAGAGAAAAGCTGTGTGTGTGTGTATGTGTTAGTCCCCATAGGGAAATAGTTCCTCTGCATTTAACCCATTCACCCAGTGAAGCAGTGGGCAGCCACCAGTGTAGCGCCCGGGGAGCAGTGTGTAGGGACGGTACCTTGCTCAGGGGTACCTCAGGGTAGCCGTTCAGTGGAGTCGAACCCCCGACCTTCCGATCATGGGGCCACCACTCTACCTACTGAGCTATCCCTGCTGAGAAATGCACTCCAGTTATAGCTTGCCTTCCTCAAATAACAACCTCATTCAGGCTTTTGTGACACATGTTAGGTATGTAACAAGCTGTAAGAGAATGAAAAGAACTTGCAATTAGAAGTTAGAGAATGGATTTTTCAAAATGTGTGTTTACAGCTGGCTCTTTATTGATTTTGCTCACCTGCTTTGATTCCAGACATCAGGTTTCAGCAGATCAGAGTTCCTCAACCGAAGAGGAGGCACCGGGTGTAAAAGAGGAGGGTGAGGGGGAGATTCTGCCAGAATGGGAGGAAAGCTGGGAAGGCCATGAAGACTGTATAGTGAGTACAGCACATCTCACCGTGAAATCTTGCTTTTACACTGTATGTTATGTTATTTGAATGTTCCCTTTCTGCTACAGAGTTATCCTGCAGCCCAACAAGTTAGCAAGAATCCATCTGTACCTCTGGAGCAGAGAGAAGAGAAGCGTGGTGGTCGCCCCCCTAAGAAGAGACCCACACACTTCATCACCTTCCGGGCCAACACTCCTGCCATCCTCTCCTGTTTCCAGCAGTTGCAGAAGGAGCTCACCTCCCTCATACCTTCCTCTGCTCCTCACTGGCAAACCGCCTCCAGCCTTCACGTCACCCTGTGCCTCCTGGTGCTGCACAGCCCCGCTGAGGTGGCGGCTGCTGGGGAGATCCTCCAACGGTTTGCACAACTGGACCGAAACCCGCCGGTAGCTGTGACCTTTCCTGTGAAGCTGAAACATTTCAATGGGAAGGTGCTGTACGTGAGTCCTCAGCCTCAGCTCCACCTACAGCAGCTCAACAGCGGTCTGCAGGAGGCCTACAGGAAAGAGGGTTTTCTTCACAGGGACTCCTACAACCCACGCTACCACCTCAGCCTGGCCAGGGTACTGGACAGGGAGGCCGAGAGGATATTTGAAGGTGTGGGGGACCTGAGGGTGGGGAAGGGCTTAAACTTTGGGCGTCTGCCAGTTAACACCTTACACCTTTGTGCCATGGGCGGCTCTAAAGTAGACGGTTTTTATGAGAGGGTGTGCACGGTAACACTTCGATGATAAAGAAGTCTGATTTGCAGACATTACTGGGTGCAATAAGCCACGCCTTTAAGGTGTCGCGGATAAATACAACAAAATAAAACTAGTACCGGTACCGAAAAAAAGAAGATTTATTCATAACACACGTGAAAAGACCCAGGAAAACCGAGTTAACGATAAAAACGATAACAAAATAACGCTGAAAACCGATTAAAAACCCTCAAAACCATACATTTCATACCTGAGCCTCAACTCTCGCGGCCCGGTACCAAACGACTCACGGACCGGTACCGGTCCGAGGCCCGGGGGTTGGGGACCGCTGTGTTAAGGTACTAAATCTCATGTTTCATATTTCTAGATGAGATATAGAGGAAAGAAAAGGGCGGGGATGGGCTGTAAACATCACTAAAGCTTAAAACAACATCCTGGCTACAATACAACATATAAATAATTAATCCACAATTTAAAAAAAAAACTGCTTAAGGTGCTGAAGTTTTTAGAGCAGCAGTCCATTTTAAAAATGTTAGCTCCGGTTCTTTTAGCCATGGATCTTTACTGCACAGTTTTCATGTTATAGTGTCCTCAGTGTCATCAGCCTGCTTAAATTCTGGTTCACTGGTGAATTCAGTGGTTGTGATGTTTTATTTGTTACAGCTAATCATATTTGGGGGAAAATCCAGAAACGAATCCATAATTGTTTAATAATCAATAAGCCAAATAATGTTTTGCTTGGAGAGCCTTTTTTATGTAGAGACAGTAAAAACCATGAAGAACTGTTTGTGCAAACATGAGCTGGAGCTCAATAATATTTATGTCTAATTGACTCGGGACCATGAGTTTGATAATATCAATATTGTTTTTATTTCTATGAAGAACTTTAAGAATGTTTTAATTGGTCATCTGTTTTTCTTGGTGCAGAAATGCTTGTTATACTTTATATCTGATGGGCCTAATGATTGGGGTTAACTTTGACCTGTAAGCATGCTTAATTTACACTGTTTTACTACTGCACAGACAATAAATTTGAAGCTGATTATGGACACATAAAGTGTTCTTTTTATAGGCCTGAATAATTGCTGTTCATAATTCAGGGACTTGTACAATGGGTTTTATATGAATGTTGCATGGACTGCGCTCCAACAGAATGATCCCTTTGTACTCTTTTTACAAATGATTATGACCACTAGATTATCATGTGGATTAAATAATGAATTGGTTATTTTAAAGTCGTGTGAGTGGTGATGTGCCAGCGCCGTTATAAATGCCTTCATTGTGGTGCCGAGGATGTGGAAACGCTCCCTGAGCTGAAATCTTACATGCATCCCTTTCTGCTCCCCCTTCTTCTTCCTCCCAGATACATAAACACTATACATAGACTATATGAGTCAGTGAGTATGCTCTCTGGCTCTCAATCGTGTCTGCACTCCCTCCCTTGCATTATCTCCCTTCCCCCACTCTTTTTCAGTGACACAGAAAAACTAACGCCGCCCCCTCCCTCTTTGCTCGCCTGCTTCTGCCCCCCTTACTCCAGTGGCAGACAACACCGTACTCTTTTTTTTTTTTTTTTTTTTTTTTTTTTAAACTCGTTCTCGCTGCAACATTATGTCGTCAATTTGCATTTTCTCAGTCCAATCCCCCCCACCCGCGACCCAACTGAACATCTCTATCCGTGCACTCCCATCACTTGTGTCACGTTGTTGCACATTCTCCGCTGCCTCCCAGTCTCTGAATCACTGTTGATGTTGTCCTGCAGCCTCCGCTGAAAACTGGTTTTGCCTACAAATCCATTGCATGCTGCTTTGCCCCTCTCTGTTCATTGTTCACTCCATCTCTGGCTCCCTCCCTCTTTCTCTCAGCATCACTCCCTGGGAACCCACTTTTTTTTTTTCTTCTACTCAGTATTTCATGTTGCCTTTCTCTGCATCTCCCACTCCCCGTTTTCTTCTCAGTGTGCCTCTCTTCCCCCATTTTTCTGTGCATCTCTTCCTCTCATTAGCCCTCATCAGACTGAGAGAGGAGTTCACTATTGTGTATCCAGCGTGTGAGTGGATTTCTAAAAATCTCTTTTTCCTGATTTGTTTAGTGCACACAGTTGGCCGGCAGCTTTGCATTTTTACTCTTTCTCTTGTTAATCTGGTCAGGGTTCAGTCTGGTGCTCTGGAGAGAGATTGGTCAGGTTGATGTTGGTGGTGGTCGGCATTAGAAGTGCGCCCCAGCTATGAAGTCAGCGAGGGGTTAGACTCCGCTAATCCGCGTTAACAGATTAATTATCTTTGGGTAATATCGTGTCACTGCGGTGTTGTGAAGTCGCTCGGGTGTTAGGCTATGAAGGGCTACAGTGCAACGATAAAGAGTCCCTTAGGGGTGTCTCCTCAATCTTAATCCCCCTTTCTCTCTCTCCCCCTCTCTCTCTCTCTCTCCCTCTTTCTCACTCTCTCCCACTCTCACTCACTCGCGCTCACTCAGAGATCCTCTCCCATCCATCAACACAAGCACCTCTCTACTGTCATCAGACGACCAGACACTTATCGGCCATTTAATATTTAAATAACTACCAGAATTGCCGTCTTCATTTTTGTGCTTTTTGTCATATTTTTGGCATGTCTCCAAGCCATTTTTTCAGGATGATGTTTTCTCAAGAGCATCAGGCGGTGATGGCTGGCAGTATACCTCTCTGAGTGGTTAAATATTTCACGGACGCCGGCAAAGAGAAGAGACCGAAGGAGAGAGAAACCTCCCAACACAACCGACAGAGGTAAGAGACTGACCCCTCTCTTTGCCGATTACTGGCTTAATTGCTGATGTACATGCAGACATTGGCCAATTAAAAATGTACATTATGCCAAATCACAGTGTTTTCCCAATTTGGGCTCACGCTTATCTTGGCAAATATGATTAATGGATGATCATGACACCATTAGACTGTGTTGCCAAAGGAGATCCATGCTTATCTTTTCCAACCATGACACTTAATATGGGTCTGCTGCCTATCAGAGTAATGTGAAAATGCTGTAATGAGTTTTATTGCAGTTTCTCAGGGAAATCCAATGTTTTTTCCACCTAATTGGAGTTTCATATGACTTGGAGCTTATCTTTTTTCATGATTTTCACCATCTGCAGGATGATTTATTGTCATCAGTGGGAACAAACTGTCTCACCCTCAACTTCATGCCATGCTGGACCCCTCGCACACATCACAGCTTTGATTTGCACTGACTTTCTGAGTACGAGCTGCACTCGCTTACCTTCGGTCAGCTGACTTTGAAGGTTCATTGTTGCAGCTGAACATTAATTTTGAACATAGATGTGAGGTAGAAATTTATTTTGAGGTTTGACTGTCCCTCGGCTTTTACATGGGCGAGAGATTCAACTATACAGAGATGTTACTGAATTTCTTCTGGCTGATGAAGTGTCAAGAGGGTTTTTTTTTAATGTTGTCTCATAAATTCTGGTTATCAAGGTTGGTTTTAAGAAGCTCCACGCACAGGCTGTTATGTGAACGATAACAGGTTTTATGAGCCCAGACTGCAAACGAGCATAGTTCCAGCAGCAAGCCAACAGCATTATTTATATCTTGTGATTCAAAGAGATGTAGCCTCATAAAAAAAAGAAAAGGTGCAGAATGATTTTCCTCGTGCTAAAGATGATCCTAAATTCAGCTGACAGAAGATGCTTCAGCCTTATTCCCATTAGCTGCCTCACAAAATGGCCCTTTTTTAAAAAAATTCAGACATCATGGAGTCTTGTATAAACCAACTGACTACATCATCTGTGTTTTCTGAGCTCTGCACAGACAGAAGACAACACATTTGTTCTCCTGCTTTGTTTTCTTTTTATTTATTTATTTATTTAGTTAGTTAGTTAGTTAGTTATCTCTCAGAGCTCAGAGCCATGGTGAGAATCTGTGGTTTTCCTCCATCTCTTTCATTGTCTTTCGTGTTCTTTCCTTCTCCTTTTTTCATCTTTTCTCTCCACCAACTGTGCCTAAAATCACATTTATTTGCCTTCAGTTACGCAATGGTAGCTGGCATAATAACAAGCTGGCAGGAAACATCATGTCAACTTGAGGGTTTTTATCTATGACAACTGCTGAGTAACTGGAGCTCCTCCTGGACTGTAACCACCCCCCACCCCTTCCCGTTAAACTTCCATCAGCGCCTCGTTAGGTGTTCCTCTACTTTTTGGGTTGCAGCAGAATCCTACCTGAACTTTGACCAGACATCTATCATAACTGTGCATTTCCTCTTTCTCTCACCCTGACCGGCTTAATTTTGTGCATGAATTGATCCAGATAGCTGCGCTCTCAGGCTATTGACTCATATCTCTTTACCATTAACTATTCAGCAATGGCATTTATGTGAGGTTTTCTGCTTCTGTTACCACTGATGGGCCTCACAGTGACATTCACTGCATTGTTGTTCGTCAAAGGAAGTGCTTTTCCACGCTGACCCACTTCTCATCAGGTTCTCCTTTGATGTTGAATTAGTCCTTTACTTGTTATGGATCTCAAAGAGCTTTTACCCTCAAAGTCTGATAAATGCATCTCATAGACATGCTTCAATATAGATAACCTAATAAACACACTTAAGATAAATGGTACAGTAGGAAACGTAATACTGGATGACTTACTACAGAAGTCTGTTTACACTGCTGATTTGTGTTGGATGGATGTAGTTCTCACAGTGTGTGAACCATTATGTTCAGCACAGTTTTAATAAGGGAAATGGAGTGTTGGCTGTGATTTGATTTGTGACAGTTGGGCTGCTGGAACCATTAAGGTGAACAGGCTTATTGTAATGGGCTTAGAGAAGCCCTGTCTGCCCCGTGGGTGAGCCGTTAACTCGTTCTGGGCCGCAAAAATCTGAATGGCCAAACTGTTCGGGCTTTGAATGTGACATGTGGCAAAATCCAAACTTTTATCACGCACAGTATTTAGTACAGTTATGTGCAGTGGCTTGTAAGAACCAGAGCCACTGTGTGGGTGACTCAATAGGGAGAGTGAAAAAAGTCTCTCTTAAGTAGAACATTGTGCTAGCTGAAGCTACTGGACAAATCACAGTGGCTTTAAAACATAGAAATCCAACACAGGCCATCAGTTCAGGGTCTCTTTTGTTATTGAATAGTGATTAGAGGCAGAGTTGTATCGGTCTGTGATATCAGCATTGAGCTGCTCTGTATAGCCTCTATATTTAAGTGACAGTGCTGTTGTTGTGAATGGTTGTCTCTCCTGCCGCCTAAAAATGCTCCTTTGTCGAACAGTAAAGCTCTGACGGTCTCTTAATCTGGGCAGCCGGTATCAGAAGCCTACCAGACTCTGTCTTGCCCTCTGTTCCATCTCTGCTCCTTTATTGTAATGAGTATTCCAGTGTGTGTTTTAGCTAACCGGATTTGCCCTTTGTATTTACCCTACTTTCACCCCCTCCCCTTGACCAGCTTTAGTAAGATGCGCTGAACAGTGGGGGAGATGGTCAAGAATTGTGCAGCCTTTTCTCTTTCATAGCCTTCACTGTACCTTGTCTGCGGTTTTTCTTTACTTTGTACTCCAGAAAACACACTTTAGAGACCCCGAACTATACGTTCCCTGCATGCAGAGGCTTGTCACATACTACTATTCATTATATTACAGAAAGGAATGGCATAAATAACAATGTTATCTATATTTCTTTAAGTCAGTGCATTTAAATCTAATTGTATTTGCTTTTTGATCGTATTTTATACTTTATTCAATATTACAAGTGGAGAGAGACAAAATAAATGTGAGGAAAGAGAGTCAGTATGCATGAAAGTCTAGTCTGCCAGATATTGAACCAGGGAGTCAGCGCTGACCGAATTTATGCCCATGTGGTCTGTGGCTAACCAAACAACTGCCAGTTGGCCCTATGAAAGATCTCTTTTTTTGCAACTAGGCAAAAAAATTAAGAAAATTTGATTTCATCTCTAAATATTTTTGTCACAAAACTCCACATATTTTAAGTTTTTTTTTTTTCTTAATTTATTTCGATCATGTAAACAATATTCAAAGTTTATTTAGCAAAGAAAAGAAGAGAAAAAATGCTATACATATTAAAGCTAATGCATTTCAATATTGCTTCAACTGTTACAGATCAAAAAAACTAGTGGGAGGAAGTACACATTTATTTAATCCCACCAGTTTAAGATGTTATAAAACACAAAGATCTCCTGATCATGTATTAATGGAATTATTTAACATTTAATTTGATCAATAGACCAGTGAAACTAACAAAACAATGTTTTAAACTTAAAGATAAAAGGTAAAAAAGGGAAAGTTGCCAACAAAATAGTAACCTTTTAAAAATCTTTAGCAAAGCTTAAAAACTAATCAACAAAATTATAAAAGTGTAATAAAACTGCAACAATTAAAAACCAATAAGAGCAATGGTTAGGAGGTAATTAAGAGCAACACAAACGATGAGGCACCTTAAGCAAAAGCAACACCAGAAACATACGTTTCTTTAAAAAAAGTAGAATATCTCGGATGCTGAGACTGATTGTGTCACAGCTTGGAATCACAGCTGCTTTGGACTGATCGAGTTTTCTACTCATCTCAGGCAATTGTTTGTCATGAAGTCTAGTTATCACCTGCAAATGATGCTTGAAGACATTAATAGTAACCTCTCTTTCCTCTCAGCTTCACCTTGTGCTCAGGAAGACCTTCATCCCTCCTGAACCTCTTTCCTCTCTTCCATTCTTCACATCCTGGTTATTCTGACCCCTCTTTCTTGCCTCCTATAGGGTGGAGGAGGGGACTGGTGGCAGCAGAAAATGGCTACCATGACTACGGTACCCAGCTATAACCCTTCGCTGTGGGTGAGAATATGTCACGCCCTGCCCCGGCTGGACTTCTCCATGCAGATGAGGGACAACGTCTTTGTCCCTGTCAGCTGGGAGTACCAGCAGGTAACCGACACCTGCCACTCGTGCCACACTGTAACCACATGCTGTGCTGTGGCTGTCCAGCCTGAGGTGCCAGATCGCATAATAATTACAGCCCTGTTACTCAATTTGCAGTTGCAGATACAATTGATATTTTACTACAACTTGTGGCACATTGGGCTATAAATTGTTCCACAAATTTCTACATGTCAGAGCAACCTGTAGCAATATGATAATGGCATTTACAGGCCTTTAAAAGCATAATTATTGGTGCAGTATGTCAGATCTTGTCATTCCTCATTTCTATACCTTGATTTTGATGCTTTAATCCTCCTTTTGAACCATACCGATTGGAGCTATTTTATGCAATTTGGTATCAGGTAGTGCAAGATATTCAACATGGCGGGAACCCGCTGGAAGGTTTCCACAGCTGCTATTGTGCTCATGGTCCTGTTTGTGCTGTAAAATGCAAGGTTCATCCCTCTCTTCCAGCAAGCGCTCATGCAAGCGCTCCAGCTAGCCATGTCTCACAGTGTTTGTGACTTCTCTGCGGTACAAAGAGGAGGTGGAGGGGGGGACTCAAATTATCCTGCAGAACAGAAAGACAAAAGAAACTGAAAGTGCTCAGAGAGAGGGAATGAGTAATGCAAGGTTGTTTTCCGAATAGAAAGCCGGGCAGAGAGAGAGAGCGAGAGAGACAGAGAGAGGGAAGGCAAAGTGAGTGAGTGAGAGTGGGAACGAGAGAGACTGGCAGTGAATGTATTTAAGTAGGTCACAGATTATTAATAGAGATTCAGTGGTGTGGATAGAAAGAAAGAGAGGGGGGAGAGAAAGAGAGTGGGAACGAGTGAGAACGTGGGGAAAGAGGGATTGGGGGAGTGGAGCGAAGGGGACGGGCTTCAGAGGACATGAGGTGAGAATGGAGGGAAGGTGGAGGAATGGGGCAGATGGATGGAGGATAATACTGTAGATATGTGGCTGATATGTGGCTTCAGCTGTGTTGATTTCATGACGTGAAGCCTGATGAAAAGCAAAAGGCTGAAATGGCTCAGTGACATTAGAATCCAGCAGGGTGCACAGACTGATGGGCATTCAGGGGTAAAAATCTTTGAAACAAGTTGCATTAATCCTGTGGGGTATGCATTATATGTGTCTGTATCCTTGATTTATATCCTCACACCTTTTTTATAACCATCTCCTGCTGTTAGTGGAGGCAGGACAATCTGACAAGCACTGAAATTTAACAGGATTAGTCAGTATTCTTGTAAAAATGGAATCAAAGTGCCATTTTTCTTTTCTTTTTTTTATATTCACTGACTCATCCTCTGATATTTTCCCCCTCCTCTTCCTTTTTTCAGACTTTGCTGGTTTTGTCCAGTTTATCAGCCATCGCTCTTGTTATCTCCCTATTGGTGGTTCTCTCCTTCCTCATACACTACTGCTGCTGTCACCGTGGTGACCGGAACGAAGGATCAGAAGAAGAGGAGGAGGATGAGGATGGCAGCACGGGTCACGGTTACAGTGGGAAGAAGGGGCGGGGAATCTGCTGTGTCACGTGGGTGGCGGTGGCGGCTGTCACGCTCTGCTGGTGAGAAAGAGTTTTTAGACGTTACTGTACTTCCTGGCAAATGTACACACGACGCCTTTTGGCAGTAGTTGAAGAAGTATTCAGATGTTTTTCTCAAACAGAACCAATCACACTCATTTCTGGCTCATTATTTTTTATCTATAGACTCCTCTAGAGTCAGTTTGCATCAGTCACAGCTCAAACCAATATCTATCAAAAACTGGGCCTTGGTGCAGCCCTCCAGTTCATCCTCTCATTGAAAAAGTAATTTTATCTCAGGGCACCTTCCCTTTAGCTCTTTACCTCCTGAATGCTTCAGAGTAACCCTTGAAGCTCTTTTCGAACTAAACAGTTTCTGTCAGAGTGAGGGTGGTCTCTGCCTTTGCAGCTACCTTTGAAAAACCCAGAAACTATTTTAATGGATATCAAACCACATCTTTATTGATATGGGTTAGTCATCATCCATGCACCTGTCTGCCTATCCCTCTTCTTTCATCGATACCCATCCATCCATCCATCCATCCAATATTTAATTTACATCAAATAATTGCACAGAGCCAAGTTGCATACCTACATAGTCATTCATTCATTTTTGATGCATCATAATTTTTCATTAACTACATTTTAGAGAGAAATAATTCACAACAGTTAACTCTACTTTTTAATTATAATTGGAGATAAAAACACATAACTGCTTTGTACGTTTCATCGATACGTTTATGGAGTCTAAAACATGTTTTTCAACCATCTAAAAATACAGCAGGATGGAAATTATACTTGAAGTTAAATCTGTGTTGATAGTATATAGATCAGCACACTTGGGTCAAACCAGAATTAATCTGTAATATTTCTTTTGGTTTTTAAACCATAATGTTTTAACCATCATGAACCCAAAGCTTTTTAAGACTAAAGAATGCAAAAAACAATTTCACAGCTATTTAATTATAAACACACGCTAGGATATCCTATCAGCCACTCCAACAGTAAACCACTCTCTGATTCATTGCCTATTTAACTGTGAATTTGACCATAATTTGTAATCATGCTCTATTAAAGAAGACTTGAAAATATCTATTGAGACCATAAAGTTGTCAGGAAAGTTCCTGAGGTGTTAAATTAATTTAGAATTAGGGTAATATTCTCACAGTCTTAAATAATATTGGGCTGCTGCCACGTAGATCGCCTCCTGCAGGCCATCAGAAACAATGCAGATTTATAGTGCTTGTGCATTGGCCTCAATTTGTAGGGAAAACATCCACTTCTATGCAGTATATCAAATTGCCTTAAATATGATAAAATAAACTAGAAAACTGCAATGAAGCTCCCCGTGGAATTAAACTTATTGTATTAAATGTACTTTGCTTTCCAACAGCAGTGAAGCTGTGAATCACAAGCTGTCACCTCCATCATCTCCATCGTCATGTGTTCTTTCCGTCTCTCACTCAGTCACTGATGTGTTTATAATAAAGACTGGCCCAGACAGCAGCTGACAGTCATGTGACGTTGCTGTTTCCCAACCACAGGGCAACAATTGCACTGTTAGCTGTGTGTGTTTTGGCATTAAAGTGTGTTTGTGGATGATCTCAGCTCTCCCACCTACGGTACAGCAGTCATTTACCCACCGGTGTTCCCTGCAGCTCCGGTGACCATGCAGTCATCAAGTCAGTACATTGTGTTCACTGTATATTGCACAAAATTGCTGCCTGACATCTGTCCAAAGCACTGCAGTTTAACGGAAGTGTGAGTCACTCAGAGTAAGCTCTGCTCCCCATCAGACATTTTAAGTCTGAAGCTCCATCCCAGCTGCATAAGAAAATTATAGTGCCATTTAAAGCTTCAGCAGCACTTGTTATTATATTCCAGTCCATTGCCTGCCTAGTTATATACACTGAGACTACATCACAGGAAATAATGTGCTGCCGATTTGATTTCGGCTGCTTTAATGATTTCAGCACATGCAGACTGTAGGTGTTTGAGTTGGTTCGTGTCTCCCCCTTATGGAGCATAATGTGATGTCATAGTCATCGTCTCCTCTGATGCTCAATAAGGCTCTCTGTGCTGGACTGAATGAAGAAATTGTGCTGCGGTTTACTGTTAACAAATATTTATTGTCCTCCTGTTTTCTCCAGATGGTAACCTTTAGCCTCCAGTATGAAACAAGCGTGTGTCATTTTTAAAATGCAGCTGCATTAGACAGCATTTAGGTTTGACAGTTTGAAATGCAAAGCACACACAGACGCAGGCGCACATTCCTTCTTCCCCCCCCCCCCCCCCCCCTCCGCTTTCTAATCTGGGTCACATACTTTGTGGGAGATTGGGTCATACCATTCCTCTTGGGTTTGAGGGGATTTGATGAACATCTGGCCTGGGCCTTAATCTGAATATTTGAATAACAGAGAAATGTGTAAACACGTCGCTATGTTTTACATTTTGAATATTTTCCTTGCCGATGCTGTGAGTCATCTTTTTTCTCCCATCAACTGTTTATTCCATCCCCTGCTCACCACTGATGGTATGCTCACCCAGAGCGCACATATGACATCCTCACCAGCTCTATCTCCTCCTGTCACATTCATTTAAAATGTACATCCACGCTGAATTAAACATTACATTTATGCCTCTGCTATCTGTTCTCCTGTCCCCCTCTTTCTCTCTCCCTGTCACCCTCCCACAATGTTTTCATGTTCCCCCCCCCCCCCCCCCCCCCCTCTCTCACGCAGTGTTGCCATAGGCATCGGTTTCTATGGCAACAGTGAGGCTAATGATGGGATGTATCAGTTGACCTCGTCTCTTCTCACAGCCAATTATACGCTAGCTTCCATCGATTTGCTGGTGAGTGGTGCTCTCTGCAAGTAAAATGTCATGCAAAGTATCTACCCTGTATGACTGTGTGTGTGTGTGAGAGAGAGAGACAGAGTGTGAGAGAGAGGAAGACAGATGGGCTGAATTTGTTCATCAGGTCTGCAGAGAGGGAAAGAAAATCAGATACAAACTTCTGCTTCATTGATCTCTGTGGTCAGACAGTGGTTTATGTGTCAAACTACTAAATGGCACAGGCCAGCAAATCTGTGCATATTACACATGAATTAGAGAAGATATACTCTATTCATTGTAAATGTTGGCTCAATTGAAAGCCTATAACAAAATTACTTTAATAAGTACATTAAATTGCATTTTATAGTTCAATACAACACAGCATGGCTAACTGCATAAAAGAAAGAAACTCAACAAAGCTGAAAAAATAAGGTCAATTGAAACAAGGAGTTAAATACTTAAATAAACTATTACATTAAAAAAAGCAATCCATTTAAATGAATAGTGTAGTGCACAGTGCAATAACGTGGTGTGAGAGTGCAGATTTATGTTTACATGAGAGAACAGATTACTCTCTGTAAAGCAGATTTGCTGCATTGCATGAGAAATACCACTGCATGATGCAAAGAATATACATGAAGAGTTACATCAGCTCTTAAACTAACACCTGAGAAACTGTAGGAAGATATGGAAAAAATATACATACAATATGTGGTACAAAAAATGAGACAATCGACCACACTTCTAATAATTACACACTTGAAATTGTTTAGAGAAGTAGTGAAAAAAGTTAAGAGAAAGATACTTTATTCAATCTACTCCTAACCTTCAACGAATTATTCTTTATAAGCAGTGTTTCTAGTGATGATTGATATGATCAGTGGAATAATATTTGGCCATATTTTACTACTGAAAAAAAGAAACCCTGAATTGAACCTCAAAATTAAAACGTTTTGCAAAAGTGAAGCGAAGTTTCAAGGCTTACAAAATCTGTTGATTTTGGTTAAAAAATAAAACTGAGTTTTCCTCAAATTGGAGAATTCAGGTTTGTTTATGAATTCAGGTTTGTTTCCCAAATTACCTCCAGGCTCAGAATCACTGCATGATCAGAGAAACTACAACACCCCCAAAGAGCTATATCTCAGACTCTACAGGCATCAGATAGCATGTTAAATGTTGAAGTTGGTGGTAGTACAATTAGAAAAAGACTGCACAGGTGTGGCTTGTTTGGAGGGTTGCAGTAGAAAGTCTTTTCATGAGGTTAGGTTTGCAAAGTTGAATCTCAACAAACCACAAGACTCGTGGAACAATGTCCTTTGGATGAGACCAAAGTGGGGATGTTAGAGAATACAAAGTAATTGATTCAATAATTAATAAAAAAAAAAAATCAAATTTCTGCAGTAACTTTAAAAACTCTTTTTTGCGAATCACTAATCGTTTTACATGACAGCTTTCCTCCACCACTAGAAACATAATGCAAACTATTCCTACAGTTGCCTCAACCTTTGCACAAAGACTTTTAGGGATAAACTATGTTGATGTGATGTTTCATTCTTTATTAGGGCAGTACTGTACTGCAGGAAGTAGTGCTTTTGTAAAGTAAGGCTGGGGCATCAGTTCACCCTACAGCAAGATGACATCCCAAAAACATTAGGTAAGGATAAGGATGATGAAAGAGCAGCACGGTCTCCAAATTAAACTCCAACTTCTGCAGCGTATCACTGCTAACGGGATGAAAACCACAACCGTCCCGAAAAGACCTTAAAATATGGAGACAGAGACATAAAGATAGCAAACACATATGAGAAGTAGTGAAGTATTCAGAAGTTTGATAAGTGTAAATTTGCATTATAGACTATGAGAGCCATTCTGAGGCGCCGAGGATGTCCAACATCTTTAGCTCTCTGTTTCCTACACCAGGATTTTATGACCCTATGAGCATCATCAAGCTCACTTTGTGGTTTCAGTCCTACTTTACTCCCCTCACATTCCTCCTTCCTCCCTCAAGATTTCAGACACAATTACTGGACTTCAGCTGTCTATCTCTGGACCACTGGCCTCGATGGAGGAGTTATTTACTGGCAGCAAACCCTTCCTGGTTTCGACGCGGAACTGCCGGAGGTTATCTGAGAACGTCATCAACCTCCTCTCCTCCATCTCCCTGGCTCGGTCCAGCATTGACACTGGGCTGGGGAATGACAGCGGTATCAGCGGGGCGTCCATCACGCCTCTGACCCCGGTACCGCCCTCTGTGGCGCCTACAGTGGTGCCTAACAGCGGCTTAATGGCCAGCCCCTTCTCACCTGGCTGGGCGGCCAACACACTGATGGTCAATGAGGACTACAGGTAAGGCTGGACAGTTCAGGATAATATAAATTAATAATACAGTTTATCAGTTTGAATGACTGATCTATTATTCATGCAGCATTTTCACGGGGTGAAAAGAAGCAGTTCTTACACCAGTTCAAATACCAAACTAGTGCTTTTACAGCCTGAGATAATGTGACAATGTGAGCTTTTGGTTTTTTTTTTTTACTTGTTTATGAGAGAATTATTTGTTACAGTTAGAAAAGCCCATGAGATTTATACCCAGTGCTTTAAAAATAGAAATTAACAGCTACCTTTCAGGTTACCTTGTCAGGGTCGGAAGGTGTTTATGTATTTCTGCAAAAACCTCTTTGCCTTACAAACTTCCACATGTACAAGCTGTCTGCAAACACAGCCACACTCTTATTCCTACGATGCTGTGAGAGGCTGCCAGACGTCCTGCCCCAGCCCCTCATAAATGTTGCATGTTTATTAAGATGTGCTTGTTGATGTAATGCCATTTCCCCCCCAGTTATGTTATGTTGACGGGCTGCTTTTATATTCCATATTGGAAACATTTCAGTTGATAAATAAAAGCTAACAAGTATATCCTAGCTTAGATAAATAACGTCAGTCAAGTAATAATAATGTCCTCATAAACAAAGCAGATTGTTCCCTTGTTGCAGGGAGAGGGGAAGGAAAGTTCAAGCTCCTCCTGACTCATTTTACACAGGCAGCAGTTTTGATTCTGGGAACAATTGCTGGTGACTGAATGTTTATCCAAGATCAGGCGGAAGAATCAAAATGTGATCAGATCTGCCCGTTGGTGATTTGGGGAAAAGACACATACATTGGTTAAATTATTATATTTTATTTTTCAAAGAGCATTTTTCTTTCGCCCTCAAAAATTGGTCAAATAAAAGTGAAAATCACTTTTATTTATTTCTTGATCAACTTATAATTCATGTCCCCAGTAAAACCAGGACTTTTAAATTAAAAACTAGATATTAAATGCAACTAGCTCCATCGCAAGTAAACAAGTTCATAAAGCATAATTACTTTACCAGGAAGATAAAAAAACATTTCCACATGGTTTTTTCTAGTTGTAAACACTATTGTAAACACTGCTGCCGCATTTATCCCCCCATTGTTGAGGCAAACTCATCATGGCCAGAGGATTCAAAATCCATAAAAACATTGCAATTGCTACTAAAAAAAAAACCTAAGAAAACAGAAATTTGCTTTCAGAAACTGTGGGATTAATGGGCACAACATAGCAGTTGTGCTATGATAGTAAGATGTGATGTTTTCTATTAAGTAGCTTGTATGCAAGTATGGATTGATGATAAATGGTGATGGATATGTACAGACATGTAGAAAGGTATATAGATGGATAGAAAATAGATGGGTGGATCATGGGTAGATAGGTAGGGTGTGAATCTATGGATGGATGGATGGAAAGATGATAGATTGATATATAAATAGACAGATGTAGGTACATGAATGTATAAATGGGTAGATATGGGTGGATGGATAGATGGATATCCCATATTAGAAAAATGTTGATTGGACTTTAAGTAAAATTTTGGTCAAGTTGCTGTTAAGCAAGGATTGATATTGTAATTAACACACAGTAATATGTGTGTGTGTTGTAGGTGGCTGTCTTATGTGTTGCTGCTGCTCCTTGACCTCATAGTTTGTCTGTTCATCCTGCTGGGACTCGCCAAACAAGCCCGTTGGCTGCTCATCCTGTGAGTACACACACATTTGTATCTTTAGACACATACCACACAAAAACTGGATTGATGGCAATGGGTGTCCTCTTGGTTGAAGAGTTTCTGTCCCCCCCCCATCCACAGGATGACAGTGCTGGCTTGGCTGGCCCTCTTCCTAAGCTGGGGCTCCCTGGGTTTGGAGACAGCCACTGTGGTGGTGAGTAGACTCAGTAAAACTGCGATACAGGCTGGCTATAGCGGAGAGAAGAGAGCTTTAGGAGGCCGACCCCTGATGGCAAGCCAAAGTAATGTGCATATATGTGCTTATGTGTGAATTCTGTGCCTATTGTGCTAAACTGTGAAAAGACCTGCCTCCTAGGGAACGCTGCAGTCATTGCAGAGGACCAAGGAGGCAGGAAAATGGGGCAGAGATTAAAGATTCAATGTGCGTGTGCACAAGTGCGTTTGCGAACAAAGTGTGTTTATGCAGCAAAGTGCGTGTTTTACATGCAAGTGTGTTTGCAAGTGTGTGGGTTGTTGGCTTCAAGAAGTAAAGATAGAGAAGTGCTTTCAACAAGAGTGAGGAGGGGAGAGGAGGAGCAGGAGAGTGCATCTTGAGATCACTTTTAGAGCGAGAGCAAGCCGAAGTAAGTGATAGAGAGAGACAGAGAGTGGGGAAACCGTCAACTTGCGAAGGCATTTGGCTCCACAAGTCTTTACAGTGAGCATACAAAAAAATTTGTACTGTAAAATAAAGTTTTAAATGGACAGTGTTTGCCTGAAGGTCTACTTTCCACTTGTATAGAAAATGCATCAATGTGCCATTTGTTATCATCAGCAGTCGAGCCAGTTTTAGATGGTGACATTTACCAGCAACAAAGAGCATAAAGAGCATTTTTATGTCCAAAACAGAGGGCTGTCCATATGAACTATTTCTCTTTTAAAAGCGCCCATTCTCTTTGAAGAGGAGACTTTGTTGGTGTGCGTGTGAAAAAAGAGTAAAGGGTGGGTGTTTTTCTGCATGGCTGCTCAGTTTAAGAGTCTCAGTGTCATGTGGGGCTGCCGGGAGATGTCCCAAGGCCTGTGGGTCCACACAGGGCTGCTCTGTCCCTGGTCACTGACAGGGAAACAATAGGCCAGCTGTGGGCCTCTCAACCTTATTCTGGCCAACATCGTCGCTTTCTCATTCCGTCAGCAGACTCCCTGTGTGGCTCTTGCACCCTCTTCTGGTCGGGCGATCTCAGGCTGAGAGAGTTTGTGGGAGTACACTCTCTGAACCGAAGTGCGCCAACCTCAAAAACACAGATGATATTAAAAAAGAAGCTAAATGAAAGAGCGATCTAACAGCAGAAGAGGAGCGCGTGGGAGGAGGGGGGTGTCGATATTTGCTGCTGTGTTGTCCAATGCTGTCAGTTATCTGTAGAGACAAGTATGTCAGTTGGTCACTGTGTCTACAAATGTTTTCCTATCTGATCATTTCTCTTCCACCTCACCTCTTCCTCACTCTCGCTATCCTCCTGTCATCCTCTCTCACTCTCCCCGTCACTCTCGCCAGGCTCTCAGTGACTTCTGCTCAGATCCAAACGCGTTTGTCCTTAACTCCACCCACTTCAACAGTGGGACCAGCTCAGGTACAGATTCCCTCTCTGAGCAACACTTTCTGGAAAATCTAGTTGTTTTCCATGCCTGCCATGCACTTGATTTACCCCCTGCCCCAAATGTGCTTTTGCTAGCAGAATCCAATATAATGACAGATGACTGTTTCCGCATTTTTTCCTATTGTGCATTGATCTTTTGTACACTGCTGTTTTGTTGGCCACCCAGACGTGTTGGATTATTACCTGACCTGCAACAGGCGCATGAACAGTCCATTCCAGCAGGTAATGCCACCTCTGCCAGTCAGCGTATTACATTTGCAGGCATTTGCTGATTCTCTTACCCAGAGTGATTCAAAGGGAGTGAGCAGATAGTATGTCAAAGTTTCTGAAGGGCAGTTGGAGGGGAAAAATAAAACTGAGGACAGGATGCACAGCTGTTGCTACGTGTCCTGTCCTTAAATTATTTAGTCCCTCGACAAGTAGCTACACTCTCAGCACATTAATGTTATGTTTGAGAAACAATGCCAAATAAAACCTCTGATTTCCACTGACTATATTGACTTGTTGGCTTTAGCTGCTGACCCAGTCACAGAGGGCACTCTCAAACATTCACACACATCTCTCCAGTCTGGACAGAAATGCTCTCACACAGTTCCCCAAAGCTGAGGTATGTGCACTACTTACTTTTATGAAATACTACATTTTCTGCACGTGGACCGCCTCCTCGGTGGTTTTCTCACATTCTGGAATTTCTATGTCGTTGCAGAAATCACTCAGGGATGTTCAACAGATACTCAACTCAACAGAGGGCAACTTTCATCAGCTGGTGGCACTACTGAACTGCCGGGGTCTGAATAAGGTGATCAGAAGAACTCGGCACTGCTCGCTACTGTGCTGCTCTGTTCTCATTTATTCATTTCTGTATTTTTCTGCCATTTTATTTTAGGACTACATTGACTCACTGAAAGGCCTGTGCTATGATGGGATGGAGGGATTGCTCTACCTCTCCCTTTACTCTTTTCTCTCTGCTCTGGCCTTCACTGCCATCCTCTGCTCTCTACCTGGTGCCTGGAGGAGCTTCCCCAGGTGAGAAAAAAAATCAGTAAAGTGCACGTCTCCAGTGTAACACAATAGAAATGTGGGGTATAAATACTGACACTGAAAGCACAAGTAAAAGTAGGACATTGTTGTTATGTCTTTAAGAACTGGTCTTTAGTAGAAGTTATTTACATTTGTCTGATTCACAGTGTTGTCATTCAGTTTTGCCTATTTTGCCTAGTAATGCATTTCCTCTAGAAGTGTTTCTCTGTAGCAGATATTGCTGTTTAATATTTGAAGCATGAAACATCTTGCAGTTTATTCTCCTGCTAAATAAAACCTGATTTTTATTTATTTACTTTTGTGCAGATAGGTTCAGTTTAGTATTTTTGTGCTTAGCAAGCCTACAGGAGCAGGGGTGGGTGGATGGTGGAAGTGGTAGCTGGTTTTCTCTGAATACATGAAATCCATTTGGAGCATTACCTATTACAATTCCATTCAGTTCAGTTTTATTTATATAGCACCGAATCACAGCATCAGTTGCCTCGAGGTGCTTTATAATGTAAGGTAAAGAACAATGATACAGAGAAAACCCCAGCAGTCACACAACCCCCTGCTAGAAAGGACTTGGCGACAGTGGGAAGGAAAAACTCCCTTTTAAGAACCATAAAAGTAGACAGGGTCTGTCTCCTGAATCCCAACTGGGAGCTGGTTCCACAGAACAAGGGTCTGAAAGCTGAAGGCTCTGCCTCCCATTGAACTTTTAAATACTCCAGGAACCACAAGTAAACCTGCATGCTGAGAGCGAAGTGCTCTAATAGAGTGACACGGTACTATGAAGTCTTTAAGATGAGATGGGGCCTGATTATTCAAGATCTTGTATGTGAGAGAAATATTTTAAATTCCTTTCTAGATTTAACAGAGAGTCAATGAGGAGAAGCCAATATGGGAGAAATATGCTCTCTCTTTCTAGTCCCTGTCAGTACTGTCGCTGCAGCATTTTTGGATCAACTAAAGGCTTTTCAGGGAGTTTGTAGGACATCCTGCTAATAACGAATCACAGTAGTCCAGCCTAGAAGACATAAATGCTTCTAAAGTTCTTCAGGATCGCAAGATGAGAGAATTAGATGTCTTTTTAAATTCAAAACAGAATCCAGTAGCTTGGTATCGTCATATTTTTGCTCTTTTTCTCTCTTTCATGGTCGCCGACAGTGAATCAGAGGAGTACGAAGACTCAGACAGCGAGAGTGAGGACCCCTTCACTTCCCATCAGGCACGTAGACAGACGTCCTCGGGGTCTCAGCGAGGGGCCATGGCCCCCTTCTATAATTACCCAGGGGCAGGGTGGACACCCCCCTTTTCTAGCGCGCCGCCCCTCCCGTGAGTAACACAGACACACAGACACACAGACAGACAGACAGAGAGAACGCACACGCGCACACACACACACCCTAAAATTATTATTTTTTAAATACAAGAGGAGGAAGTTGCTGAAACAGATGTTTCTGTTTCAACATCTGGATCCATGAAAAGCTTTTTACACTGGTGTCTCCCCCCGAGCCCCAGACTGTAAAAGTCCAAGAAAATATAAAACAAAAGAGTAAATTCAGAGACTGGCGGAGCACTGTTTTTGTTTTTGTGCAGACACATAGTCTTTTTGCTGAAGTGTGAAATCCTTCAGAACATTATTACAGCACAGTTATAGCTATACTGATGAGTGCAGGACAGTCAGCCAGGTTCAAACTCTCCTGCCTTACACACATGCACACACAGGATTAGGCTGAATCCACAGAGCTGTCAGGTTAAGCACATGCATTGCAGACAGACACACAGACAGGTCATTATGGACTACAGCGTAGGCAGAGAAACAGACACAACTCCAGAGGTCTGTCTGTCTGTGTGTCTGTCTATTCGTCTGTCGAGTGTTTCGGGACAGACGACGTAGGCCACTCGGTCATTTCACAGATCTCGTCTCAAATGGCGTCCTGTCTCCTAAACAGCAGTGCGCTGCTGCTGTGTTGGGTGGGGGGCAGGGTGTCATTGACGAGGATGCGCTCGTAAAAACTCCGGCGGTGTGAGGCTCAGGTTGACTATAGGTAACCCCTCCCACACACACCCTCCTGCATCACTCTCATCTCTCACCTCATTGTGGTGTCCAAACCCCTCAGATTATTATCTCTCTCTCTCTGTCCTGCTCCTTTTTTTTCTTCATAATTCCTCCTGCTTCCCGATTAGTTCTCTCTATATGGAGGACCAAAGCAGCCAAAATAAAATAAGCATAAAGAAGTAAATAAACTACTCGGAAAATCAATGATTATACAAAAGGAATATTTAAGAGAAATGTAGGCATGAACAAATGTATAAATGCAAGAGAAATTCATGTTTTTTTAAATTGGTTAAATAAATGAAAAGTACATAATAGAAATATGAACATCAATTTGTGTCGCATTTTGTAAATTAATCGGTGTCTACATTTCTTTTTCTTTTTTTTTTATTATTATACTCATATATTTACTTCCTTATTTATATTTGTTTTTGGCTGTTTTAGTCCTCTGCATATCTTCAATTTTCTCATCTTACTTTGTTTTGACCCCCCTCCCTTTACTCCTTTATGCAAAAATCAAAGTATAGTTAGTGCTACTAATTTTACTTACTATCCTAATGCAGTGGATCGTCTTGACTCCATATGTGATATTAACGCACAAATACAAAGATACATAGAAACTCAGAAACTCAGCTAAATACAGTCCACTCCTCTTAAATGGAAGCTCAGGACTGCTTTAAAAGCTTTCTGGGTTTTATCGTGCAGATAAACAAATTCATTAGCAAAGCAACATAACGGCTGAAATGCAGCTGGCGATTCATACCCAGTCCTAAATGCCTGTAATTGCAGATTATTGTGCAAATCCTGTTGTGCACCAGTCATCAGGAGTGGACTGTACAGCTGCTGCTGGTGCTCACAGTGTCCTGCCTGAGTGCCAGTAGTACTAATAGCTCTGCTGAGTGCTGTGTTGTCTGCACTATTTCTCTAATCGTTCTTTCTCCTTTTTTCCTTTTACCTGTCCGTGGGTCTCGTCATCCTGCGGTCCTCTCCCCACCCCCCTTCTGTCTGTCTCAATGTGTCTCACCCCTTCTTTCCCTCTCTTCTTTATCCTCTATTCGTCTTCTCCCGCTCTCTTCTGTCCTTGTCTCTTTCTATCTCTATACAGGACTCCAAACGTTTCCTCCAATGGCAACCCTGGCTATGAGAGCCTACCCTTGACTGACAGGCAGTCCCCACCCCCCTCTGTGAGTTCCTCTGTACCTGTGACACCATCGCACTCTGTGCCATTTTTTTCATTGCTGTTAGTGCTCACGCTCGCTTTGATAACGAGTAGCAAACGGACTAACGTGATTCACTTTTACTTCAACAGTTTAAAACCTTTAAAAAGTGCAAAGCATATCAGGAAGAACATTTGTCCATTTTGACAACAAAAACTATCAACACTGGGAAAGGAAATGAACTAAAACCAATTTACAAGTTTTTTCTGGTTATTTTAAAGCACATAGGAAAGTTTCAGGTTATGATACTGTCAGAGACACTGCATGACTTTAATAGCGTCTCCCCCTCATATGTGACCTCCTGAACACCTTTATCTGTCAAGGAAGACCAGGAGATGCAGATCAAGGTGCCACAAAAATCTACTAAGTGACCTTGATCACGACAAGTTAGTCATGCTCAGCAGTTTTACAATGTTTTAACAAGGTTTCAGCTTAAGTTATAGAGCGCACAGAGTACAGACTTGCAATCTCTACCATCATATAACCTTGCTCTAACAGGTGAACAGACTTTCAATTTTATGACAGCAAAAGTAATTCTTTGAAAATTCAAATCAGACTCCATCTTCCTGGCAAAAGCTGTAAGATAGGGTTGAAAGTCCAGGTGGCATGATACGGGCTTATTTTGCAGCTACAGGACCTGGACACCTTCCAAACACAGAGTCAACCATTGAACTCTGTGTAACAATGTACTCCAGAGTCAAATGTGAGGCCATCTGTCAGGCAGCTAAAGCTTGGCCCAAATTCTGTCATGCAACAGGACAATGATCCCAAGCACAGCAGCACATCTGAATGAACAGAAAAAAACGAAAGAATCTGGGTGGTGCATGGTCAAAATCCAGACCTAGGCCTGACTGAAATTATGTGGAGAAGAGTGGGGCAAAATGGCTCCATAATGATGTGAGGGAACAATAAAGTCATGCAGAAAGAGCTGTTAAAAGTGCTTCTACAAGCTGCTTTATTATTACTTGACTGACGTTTATCATGGTACTTGAACGCTTTCCTTTGTACATGACTGTATGACTCGATTTCAACAAGTGAGCAAGCTTTCACTTTCATAATGACAGCTTGAGCAATTCTTTGATGTTTCGGCAGACTTCAGCTTCTGAGAAATGCTGTAAAATGCACCGGGAACAATGCCAGTCAAGATTTTGCTAAATAAAAAAGAACATATTTGGATTTATAGTCTAGTTTGCTTCTGAGGAAAGAATGAAGTAAAACAGCAACATTTACTTTAGACCATCAGTTTGAGGGCCAGCCAATCTGCCACACGTATATATACCAGAGGACAAAATCAGCTGCCTAAAGGCTAAAAGAGCTGAAAATAAAACGGTGATGCTTTAAATGAGCGTAATAGGTGCCGTGTTCTGCTTTGGATGAGCCAATGTTCACATGAATGAATAACAAACTATTTTTTTTTCTCTTTTACTTTCTCTCCCTGAAACTTCGGACCATCTTGACCTCTCGTCTGTTGAACCCCGTCCTGTTCTCTGGAAGCGCAGTACTCTCCCAGCATGCTGACTGGTTACGGGGGAAATCAATCACACCCCAACCCCGCCCATTCGAGGAACCTGTATTCACGTTGATTATTATTATTTTTTGTTAGGAAATGTATAGAAAAAAAATGTTTAGTTTTCTTATGAATGGACACTTTAATGAAATGAAAAAGAAACTAATCTAAATAAAATGAATGCTAGGTGTCAAAGTGCGTAACGTCAGTACCACTGAGTATTATCATTATTACTAGTATTATTATTATTAAAAGCAAAAGATACAACCGACAGTGATTCTGCTGCTTGGTTATGCTTTAAACCAAGTGTGCTTGGCCTAAATTCCTCCCTCCCTTTTGTCCAAACTGTGTAAACTGTGGTGAGCCAAGTCAGAATGGTATTGACGTTACTACGTTGTAGTTTTATATTCTTAAATGTATCTGTACCACCACTTTATTTTCGAGTTTTTATATAAATATTGTTGTAGAAAAGCACTGGCACGTAGCAACAAGACACATTTTTTTCTGTGAATGGTTATGCAGTTCCTTCACTTGGTATGATTTTTTTATTTTTTTTTAATTACTTTTTATAGGTGGCGATTCTGTATTTTCCTCGTATTACCTTATGGTACTCTGTATATCTCTCACTGTCTGTAATATCTGAATAATCATGAATCTTTGCTCTTTAAAAAAAAACAAAAAAAATCAAAAAAACTTGAGGGCTGCCGTGACTCTGTTTTAATGACGGAACGGAGAACCGCCACTCAATCGCTGAGGGTGGAGAACTAGAAATCCCATGCCATGACAGCAGGTACATAGCAATATGATTCTTGCTACTGGTGCTGCAGTAGCCCTACCATAACTAGCAATAATAACTATGTATAGCGTTGGATTTCTGAGATCTCTCCAAGAAGTTTTTGTGTATATATGGTACCGGTGTGAGATTTCATCGAATCCCTCCCTCTCTGACCCCGTTAACCCTTGAATTGAGTTTGTATGGTTATCAATGCTCCTTTTGAATGGCATCCTTTTACACTCGAGAGTCTAATATAAATAAAAATAACTTCAATAACCCGACACTGGTCCTCATCTTCATGTCAACACAATGCCAAGAAAACACACACACACACAGACTTGTACTTAAAACAAAAGGTCAATGTTTAATATAAATTTAAATATTATTCACCTCTGAGCTTAGGTTTATGTGTAAGTTATTCACTAGTGTGTATCAGAGACAGCGCTCCTATTCTTTCAGATATGCATAGATCACTAGGGGAGACAAAACACAAGTGTAGCGCCTACATACAGTCATGTGTCCAGTGTTTTTGCAGGTTTTCAAGATTAGTGAACTTAACACTGCTCTGTACCCCAAACCTGGATTCACTCACTAACTCTTCGTGATATCAGCTACTTTACTCTTCGCATCATCTCCCTGGGTCCTGTGGCTTCCTCACAAAGTCCAAAAACATGCATAGGGTTAAGTTATTTGACTCTAAATGTACTGTCAGTGTAAATGGTCGTGTTTCTCTGTCTTGGCCATGCAACATACTGGCAACATGACCAAGGTGTACCCTGCCTCTCACCCTGTGACAGTTGGGATTGGCTCCAGCCCCCCGACCACCCTAACTACCCCAACCTTGAACTGGATAAACAGAAGAAAAATGGACTGATGGAGCTTCTTCAGCGTGTGGCTTGTACAACTTTACCACACAACTATAACACAGCTGTGGTCAGAGGTTTACATCCACTAATGGAAAGGCCTTCCCAAAACCTACTGAAAATTTATGGACTATGCTTAAACACTGTCTCTGTGCCTGATTTAAATTAACTCCATATCTGCCAGGATGAGTGGTCAACTATTCAGCCAGAAGCTTCCAAAAGAGTCTGGCTGAGGTGCAAAATGCCAGGAGAAATTTAACCAAATATTAGTGTGGGTGTATGCAGATATTTAACCCTGTGTGGTTTAGAGAAAATCCAGTTTCAAACCTGCACAGCCAATTCTTGTTTTTAAAAAAAGTCATTAAAGACGTATGCTGTACAATCATTCCACCCTGGAAAAAAAATGTTCAAAGAAAGCATTAAAAGCCCCAAATTGTCATAACATTCGTGCCCACGAAGAGTGTGTGTAAACTTCTGATCACAACTGTGTAACTAGACTAAAAAGAACGCAAGAAGTCAAGTAAATGGATGAACACATGCAAAGACACTGGCGCAGTCTTCTGGTGCCTCTTTAAGGCGATGCATTCAAGGCTCCTGTGCCTGCATGAGTGCTAACAAAGACAAACAGTGCAAATAACTCAAACGCTGCAGTGCATAGAAGGTTAATAACAAGGGTGAAGGAAGAGATGGCGCTCCTTCACAATCAACGCATTCTGGCATAACCATAACGCATGAAGGACATAACAAACTGGATCTAAGACAACAGTATCCTAAGTGGCGAATTCATCCTGATAGCATTTTAAGTAATCAAATTTTTCCAGTTACCAAAAACACAGTAACATTTCACAATCAGGGCCGTTTCAGAAAGCCGGTTTAGTGCAAACTCTGAGTAAGTATACCCTGAGTTAACGAAAACTCTGGGTTTTCGGTTTCACAAAGCGAGTTTAGATTAATTCTGAGTGAGTTACTATGACGACACACTCCGTGAAGCTAACCTGCCCCCTAGCAGGTTTACTTCAACTAACCCTGACTTTCTCCGCCTCTTTGTCGGAAACCTGACTGTAGGAAGTGTCAGACATGGCGTGCCCCTTCCTTGAAGAGCCAGTAGATGTTGAAGCCCAAATTCTCCGCAGAGCTCTCCACCGGGAGAGAGTGATTAGAGCGCATTCGGACATTTTATCATTTCCTGATGATTTTCTGTGTGAACGTTACCGTTTTTCAGCACAATCTATAATTTATTTGAATAACATCCTCAGGCCTAATATTGCTCATGTGACACATCGCGGACATTCTCTCAGTTCTGTACATATTATTTGTATTGCACTTCGGTTTTTTGCAAACGGGAGCTTTCTGTATAATATTGGTGACGCTGAGCACGTTTCCAAGGCTACCGTCTGTCGGGCAGTCAGGAATGTTACAGTTGCACTGAAACGTCTCCTGTACTCGTCTGTGGTGTTCCCCGGTCATAGACCCACAAGATTTATCAAAGAGGGATGCCACAAAATTGCAGGTAGCAGGATGAACAAAACTTAATACATGATGTGGTGATACTTGAACTACTACTTAAATTTTACATTTATTTTCAGGGTTCCCAGGCGTGATTGGCTGTATAGATGGCACTCACATTCCAATCATTGCTCCTTCAGTAAATGAAGGAGACTATGTGAACAGGAAGTCTTTCCACAGCATTAATGTACAGGTACATAGTTCCCTGTAGCATTTCAAACTAACAAATGATTTCATTATAGTAGGGGAGACCGGGGATAGTTGTAACGTGGGTCAGTTGTAACACTTCCAATTTCTCCAATCAGGGCTAAGTTTCAAATGATGTGACTCATCCTGTGCATGCCCAACTCAGTTCTGCTATCACATGTGAAAAGTCAGCACATTTTGTCAAACACAGACAATTTAACATGAAAAAAAGTAATTTGTATGCCAAAAAGTAAGTTTTTCTACTTTATTTCAATGTTTAATAGCATTATCTGCTTTGCAGTTAAACTCATCAAATTTAAATTGTATGTCTATGGGGATATATTCTGTGTAGGTCTTTAGAGCTAGTGTTTTAGCCGTTGGCTGTAATGTTAGCTAGTTCATGGCTATAGGAGTCTGGGTCAGTTGTAACAATAATGCAGATGTTACAACTTACCACACTATTACTTTAACTTATATTAAACAAGTTGGGGCAGCGACATCAGCAGAGAGGTTCACTGGTCACATTTGTATATGCGGTTAATGCCATTGGCAACACAATTACTTCACTGTTTGTGTTCCCCACACATACTGTACATTATGCAGACCACTGTGTCAGAGATGGACAAGTAGGAAGTACTGGTAGTGGAAAGTCAGGATGGATGCACGAAACAGATTTCCTCATCTTTCTGAAGCACTTTGCAAACCACACCAAGGTAAGCCATGATAAAAAGTAATGGAATTGCGATGCTGGTGAATAACTACATTTTTTCAGCTTCATTGTTATGTTTAAAATTGGTGCAAGAGTTGTAGGTTATAATGCCCACTGAGCCAATGAGGCCAAACTCAAGTCCAATAAATGGCTCTAAGTGCATTCATGTGTTGAATAAACAAAGATTACATGTTAATGTTTTGTTAGTACCCTTATTTCATTGTGTTACATTTTACCCCAGGATATGTTACAACTAACCCAGACTATGGGGTTAATTGTAACATTTCACTCCTTGTGTTTGAGGCCATACCATGCAATGGGTAATTGTGCTGCAGAGAAAATAGCTGCACTATTTAATAGCCGACACATGTAAATACTTTGCATTAAATTTTGAATCCACTACCTTAAAAGAGCTCCAATTTACAGACAGAAATGTCAAAAATGTTACAACTATCCCCGGTCTCCCCTAATGGATGCTAATTTGTGTTCTCTGCACTGTGAAGATCATATGTGATGCTTCCAACATTATCACAAATGTGGAAGCCAACTGCTCAGCCTCTGTGAGTGGTGGTGGTGGAGGACCCCCACCTGTTTTTCGGGCCTCTGCTTTTTTTTCTGTTGGCTATAACGGGTCACATTTGAGCATACAGAGTAAGCAAATATGTACTTGTAATGTGCTCAGATAATTTCAATAAGTGCTTACAGAAGGGAAATTAATGTAGCCTCTAACTGCAATTGATTTACATCGGACAAACAGACCAAGCACTATGGCTCATAATACAATTCCAAGCATGACATCCCAGTGTATTTCAGACCCAGCAACACGCTCAGAAACTGGTTCACCCGAAAGACAAAACGCCAAAACACAAACTTAACAATGTGGTGTATGCTGTACAGTGCAGCGAGGAATGCTCAGACCTCTACATTGGAGAAACCAAACAGCCACTTCACAAGCGCATGGCACAACACAGAAGAGCCACCTCCACAGGACAAGACTCAGCAGTCCATCTGCATCTTAAGGATAAAGGACACTCTTTCAAGGATGCCAATGTTCACATTTTGGACAGAGAGGACAGATGGTTTGAAAGAGGAGTGAAAGAAGCCATCTTTGTCCACTGTGAGCGACCATCTTTGAACAGAGGCGGGGGTTTACGACACCAACTCTCTGCCATCTATAATCCAGTTTTGAGATCCCTTCCCAGACGCCTTAACGCCCACTCACATCCTGGGCCATCTGACCTCAGGAATTCGCATGATAAGGTGGGGCCAGGTTTCACAATGAACACACCCGAAACTCTGGCTGATTGGGACCCACGCCCAGTTTCCCACCTTGGCTCAGGCGATTAGAGGATCATCAGGGGGTCCTTTTGTCCCTCTGTGGGGGGGTCACTCCCACTAGGTTTATATCTGGGACTCTCCACCATTTGACCTTAGAACTGAAGAAGCTTCTCGGATGAGAGGTGAAACGTCTTCAAGCAACTTAAAGAAGTCCAGACGCTTTTCTTTGCAAGCTCCTTTGAATACAATTACACCTTACCTGTTTGGACTATATTTTTATATTTCATTTTTACTTGCTGCCAGGAACGTTTGGGGCCTGTTGGGTTGCACCTGCGCTCAAATCACATCACAAAATAAAATGTATGAAATAAAAAATAAAATGAAATATAATAAAATAACGTGTTAAATGGGTGGAAATCCCTAGATCAATGTTTAAATTAACACTCACGCATTGACTCTGTCGGCTATGTCTTGCCATGCATGCTCCCTTTGTTTTGCAGCTGAGGCTGTGTTACTTTTTTTCCGCGGAATTTGCATGTTATCGGCATATGCTGCCATCAGAATTTCGGCCTCAAGCGCTGTAAAATACATTGACCGCGCCTTCTTTCCTTCCGTCTCCATGGTGACTCGCTTAATCTGTGCTCCACTAATCAGGGCTTTATGTATCCTCGTGCGCGCGCTTAACTTGGGGTTAAAGCAACTCCGCGTTGACTGAACTAATTGTTATCAGCCTTTCTGAAACCGAATATTCCGAGTTGGACAGTTCGGGGTTACTCAACCCTGAGTATCGTTTTTCACTCTGAGTTTTCTAAACCGGCTTCCTGAAATAGGGCCCAGGTCACAACAAAAGTGTCATAAACTAGCACACGTTTGCCTCTAACCTGCAACTTTGTCAACTCAAAGAGTTAAAACAAAAAGTACAAGAGTATAGTTGACGTTGCAGATAGATGGGTCATACCAGAGCAATGGTTTTCTTTTTTAAGCCGTTACAATGAAGCAGTTCTTCATTTCAGGATTAAATACCCACCTATACTTCTCTTTGGAATTTGTATGTTTGTGTAGATATTAAATGTATTTTAGTGCATTCCCTGAAGATATTTTTTAACGAGGTGTTTGCTTCTCTCTTTCAAAATGTCTTTCATTTCCCCAGAGGAGGGTTCCCCCCCCCACGCTTTGCAAAGTTATATTCTGTCCCAAGGCATCACTTCTTGCTGTCAGCGTTCAGCCACGAGCCGTCCTCCTCCACCTCCCGTCGGACAACGAGCAGCATCTCTGCCACGTCCTGAGAAAGCTGTTCAGTGAGAAATGTGCTGAAACAGAAGCGAAGAGAGAGAAGGTTAGAAGAACAGACAGTGGGGATTTTAATAGAGCACAGTGTCCTAACACAAAACAAACAATGAGCTAACCCCCACTCCCATGTGACCAGTCACATGGTATGACTCACTCAATGAGTTCAAACAGCACACCAAAGCCAAGTTTAGATCGAAGTCAGAGCAGAATCACTCACACAGAGATTACGTCTCTGCTCCTGAGAGTCCGGGAAACATTGGACGTATACGTGCGCAATTCTTACCGCAGCTCTGCTTCTCCGCCGATGCAGACCGGACTCTTCAGCTTAGAGTCCAGGTTGTAGTACTGTCCGCTAACTTGCCGAACTGCGAGCCAATGCCGCCGCCGGAGCGGGAGGGACACAATCCCCAAAGATACTCGTGATGGGACATTCAGAATAAAGCCTTGGACCTTTGACATACAGAGGTTCTCAACTTCCCTGCAGTTTGAAAGAGGGGAGAAAGAAATCACTAAATCAGCCACTTTGAGATAGTCTTACTTAACCAGTTATTACGCGCAGTGCATCTCAGGGCATTTTTCATTATGAATGACCTCGACCCGGATAGCCTACTTCTGCAGCACTTACTGAGTCTGTAAATCTATCAAAGCACAAAATTCATTTTCACATGTAGCTGCGGTTTGGTAAGACTGCCAATATGCTTTTTATGTGTAATCCAACAACGCCTCAGGGTTACATCACAAGTGGTTTAAAATTAAGATGTTGTTTTAAGGGAAAAAAAAACCCCACCATCTGTGTCTGAAAATAGTCTCAAGAATTCCCTTTTATTACAACAGCCTGGCACTAAGAGCTGATCTCAATATTCTGGATCCCGTTGCAGTATACAGTCCCAGCCACTTTATTAGGTACACCTTGCTAAAACTAGGTTGGTTGGTTGTAATCTCAGTTCCCTTTGTGGCCCCCGGTCTAGTCTTCTGATACTGTATCCCATCTGCTTCAAGGTTTGACATGTTGCACATTCAGAAATGGTGTTCTGCCCTGGAGATGGTTTCTTGGGAAAATCCCAGAAGATCAGCAGTTTCGGAAATAAACAGACCCGTCCATCTGGCACCAACAACCGTGCTACGTTCAAAATCACTTTAAATCATCTTTCTTCCCCATTCTGATGCCCAGTTTAAACTTTAGCAGGTCATCCTGACTGTGTTTTGATGGCTAAATTCCTAAACGAAATGAGTTGCTTCCATGTAATTGTCTAATTGGATATTTTTATTAACAACCAGCTGTATAGGTATGGCTTAAAAAAAGCGACTGTGAGATTAAGTAAAGGAGAAAGGTAGAACAAACAGCCTGGAGACATAGTGTAAATGAAAAAGTAAATTTCAAATTTAACACCAACATTATGAGCACAGAGGCGGGACCTCTACACAAAATGACTTTCTCATTTCACAGACTTCAGTGTGACTCACTTACCTGCGTTTGTCCCACCACACCGCAGCCAACTCCCGGCTCTGTAGTGCCGCCATGATGACGTTGACATCATAGTTTCCCGTCCCTAACACCGACCGATGTGGGTTCACAACACACTGTGGAGCCAGCCTGCCACAAGAGAAAAAAGGCAGAGTTTTAAAAAACCAAATGTTATACTGCATCTTCTTTACAAAACTGTTTAGATTTGTTTTACTTTCTTGCATATAAATATCATCACAATGCATAACTGTTGTCCCAAAACAACCACACCGATATGAAAAAGCTGTGTTTTTGTGGGGTTGGGGTTGAGCTGCTCTGCATTCAAATAAATGTTGTTTGTCAAAAGCCACAGAGATCATGACTCATCTGGCCTCATGTTCAATTAAGCTAATGGCTGCTGACATACATGCCAGCCTCACTGAAAAACAATGGTTTCTGCTACACGGACAGCACCCACTGCTCTTTCCCCACAAAAACTTAATGTTAAATTTTCCCAACAGTGAATGTAAAAACAACAACAAACACCCACACACTTCTGATCAAATTAAAGCTTTTGTTAAGAATAAATGTTTGGCATTTTTCACTTTTAGGTGGAAGACATGATGGCTGAATGAGGGAATTCAGTAATTTCTGCTTGAGTCTTGGAGTTCCCAGTAAAAGCCTTGCTCGGCACTGCCAAAACTGAAGCTAAACATGAAAACCTGTCATGTTCAGCATCTCACACACGCCTTAGAAGATAAAAGCAGCTGCTGCATTGCAGAAAAATGGTAGTCTGTTCACAGGGTAAACAAATGATGGAGTATTGTCTGGAATGTTGAGGTTATAAACTGGTCAGATCATTGGTGAGTTTAGCAGATGGATCGTTTGAATGCTGTCGCTGGTTTGTGTACAGATTTCCGTACACCGTCACGTCACCCAGAGGCTCCCCTACCTTTTGCATATATCGTCGGCTGTCTCTTTGGTAAACACCCGCTCCTGGAGCACGTTGTTGAGTGCGTGAATTGCGCACAGCTCCAATCGTTGCTTCTCATGAAACACCTCTCCTTCGCTCATACTAAAGCTTCACAGACAAACGAGAAGTCTCGTTAATTAACTGTCATGTTACATCTGCTAGCTAGCAGTTTGTAGCCCATTCAGGCTAGCGGCTGCTCGCTGTAAAAGAAGCTGAAAAATCTGAGTATACACTGTGTTTATGACTGCTGGCAGTTTGGAAAAACATCGCCCCGATAAACTATTATTAATCAACAATAGCTAAACGAAGCTACCAACCTGCTGATAAAGCGATGCCCCGTTTAAATGATGATGGAGCCTGACAGCTACATCCAGAAACCGGAAGCTGAGCCTTTGTTGTTGAGGTGGTGTTGGGGTTTTTTTGTCGTCCGTATGCGTCCCTCACAGCAGGGCTGGAAACCCCGCCAGTTTAACAGTCTAATTATGCTGAATAGAGGAAAGTAATAATAATGGCAGGATTAACTCATCTTTAACTCACCAATGGTGTCACACACACACACTTCTTCCCCGCGTCTAATCACTGAGCTGATGCTGCAGCGCCCCCTAGTGACGAGCCTGATTACTGCTGACTGCGGTGATACAGACTGAAGTTGATGAAGTGAGCTAAGCCTCGAATAAAAATAAAAAACTATATTCTAGGAAAAATATAACTAAACTAAATGAAATTAAGTTGTACAACCACCAAACTGAAATAAACGAAATAAATAAATAAATAAAAATATGTAGGAAATAAGATAAGATAAGATAAGATAAGAAAACATTTTATTAATCCCTCGGGTGGGTTCCTCTGGGAAATTCGGTTTCCAAAAGCACAGCACCGACAGAAGTTACAGTTACAGAATATTATATATATATATATATATATATATATATATATATATATATATATATATATATACACACACACACACACATATATAAATACAGAGACATATATAAATAAAATATACGAAGGGGATAAATAGAATAAATAGGAATAAAAATAGAAATACAAGTGAATTGCACATTTCAAGTATTGAGGTCTATTGAACCATTGACTATTAACAAAAGTATTGCACAAAAGGTATTGCACAGTGAGGTGAAGAGGCACTACAGCTTAGTTGTTCCCCCCTCCTTTGTCCACCTGTTTCCCCTCCCTCTCCCCTCCAGAGAGGAGTTAAACATTTTGATGGCGTGTGGGACAAAGGAAATGTTGTTTTCAAAGCCTGCCCGACTAAGGCTTTGATGCATTGTTTGGTGAGACTTGAGATTTCTACATGACTGCCTTATTCTATTCTGAAATAGTGGACAATGATGTTTGCAGACGACATTGTGATTTGTAGTAAAAACCAGGAGTAGGGCGAAGAGCTGAAGAAAGTCAGTAGAAGCATGACTAAACTAGACTAGACTAGACAGGTGAAAAGGTAAAGTTTCAAGGAGCAGAGGTTGCAACGTTGGATGAGTTTAAATACCTGGAGTCACATCCAAGACAACAAACAGTGCATAAGAGAGGTTAAGAACAGGCAGGGTTAAGTGGTTGGAAACAAGTGTGGGGGGTGATTTGTGACAGAAGGATAGCAGCAAGAGTGAAAAAAATGGCTTACAAGATGGTTGTGACACCTGCTGTGATGTCTAGTTTGGAGACGGTGCCACCGACAAAAAGACAGGAGCCTGAGCTGGAGAGAGAAGGCTCAAATGGTTTGGGGATGTGCTGTGGAAAGATGGTGGATGCATTGGACAAAGGATGTTGAATGTGCAGCTGCCAGGCAGAAGGAAAAGAGGAAGTCCACCAAGAAGATTCATGGATGTCGTGAAGGAGGGCATGCAGGGTTGGTGTGTCACAGGAGGATGTTAGGGGCAGGGTAAAATGGAGGCAGATGATCTGATGTGGCGACCCCTAAAGGAAGGAGTCGAAAAATGTATATATTCTGAAATTATTAGCAAATTATTATTAGCTCTTAATAAATATTCTCCATAGTATAATAATAAAGTTAGAACTTAAAACAATTAAAACAGAAGCAAGTAAATCCATAAACTGAAAACTGTAAATTTTCAAATTTACATTATTACAGAAAAATGTTAAATCTGTCTGTTTTTTTATTGAGATAAATGTAATTATTTGCATTCCTGAACAGGAAAAGATTTAATGGATAGATGTTGCACTTGAATAATTTCTTAAAGAAGTCCAGTGTGGGAAAACTAATTCTGTTTAATGTGTGTCTAATAGATAACAAAATATTTTTTAGTTTTAAACAGATTTTATGACAAGTAATCTAATAGATTTGTTAATTACTGTAACGGTTAGGGTGACAAAGCTTTGTCTTACTGTAGAGGCTAAGCCTACGCTTGAAGCCACTGAGGTATTTGTTGACAGGGATGACGCGCGATTTCACTGGTATGCATGAATATATTAAACTTGATACAGTCCAATAACTCCAGCCTTACTCATCTTGTCCTTTAGATTCTTTATTTCCACAATTTAACATAGCAGCACAGCGGTCACAAACTGTTTGCCTTCTTCCGATCAACAACACACCTGCTGCTAATTACGTGTGTCTACCTTAAATACATTCACCATACCAAAAAACTCAAAAAGTGACCTCTAGCGGCATACATAAGGTATCAACCCCAAAATTTCATAAATTATGGCAGTGTTTTGGAATCACTTAAAAGATCTCTCTAAACTTGATTATAAACAGTGGGACAATTTTGGCAAAAAGGTCAAGATTTGGTCACGATGACCTGTCTGATCGAGCATCAGTATGCGGAAAAATACGGTGGCCCCTAGAGACAAAGCACGTACAAACTCCAAAACACTTGCGAACTCCAAAACACTTGCAAATTCCAAACACTTTGGATTTTGCAAGTGTTTTGGAGTTTGTACGTGTTTTGGAGTTTGCAAGTGTTTTGGAGTTTGCAAGTGTTTTTTCGTTAGCAAGTGTTTTGGAGTTTGCATGTGTTTTGGAGTTTGTACGTGTTTTGGAGTTTGCAAGTTTTTTAGTTTGCAAGTGTTTTGGAGTTTGCATGTGTTTTGGAGTTTGCAAGTGTTTTGGAGTTTGCAAGTGTTTTTTAGTTTGCAAGTGTTTTGGAGTTTGCAAGTGTTTTTTAGTTTGGAAGTGTTTTGGAGTTTGCATGTGTTTTGGAGTTTGCAAGTGCTTTTTAGTTTGCAAGTGTTTTGGATTTTGCAAGTGTTTTGGAGTTTGCAAATGTTTTTTAGTTTGCAAGTGTTTTGGAGTTTGCATGTGTTTTGGAGTTTGCAAGTGTTTTGGAGTTTGCATGTGCTTTGGAGTTTGCATGTGTTTTGGGGTTTGCATGTGTTTTGGAGTTTGCATGTGTTTTGGGGTTTGTATGTGTTTTGGAGTTTGCAAGTGCTTTTTAGTTTGCAAGTGTTTTGGATTTTGCAAGTGTTTTGGAGTTTGCAAATGTTTTTTAGTTTGCAAGTGTTTTGGAGTTTGCAAATGTTTTTTAGTTTGCAAGTGTTTTGGAGTTTGCAAGTGTTTTTTAGTTTGCAAGTGTTTTGGAGTTTGTACGTGCTTTGTCTCTAGGGGCCACCGTAGAAAAAGGGTGATTTAAGTGACTTTGAACATGGTATTGAACATTGATTGGTGGTGTGGTGTCAGACAGACTGGTCTGAGTATTTCAGAAACTGCTGATCTACTGGGATTTTCCCACACAACCATCTGTAGGGTTACAGAGGATCCTAAAAAAGAGAAAATATCTAGTGATCGACACTTCTCAAATGTTCAAATGTCAGGGGTCAGAGGAGAACGGCCAGACTTTTTCAAGCACATGGGAAAGCAATAGCAACTCAACAAAAGCATGCAGAAGAGCATTTCTGAAAGCACAACATGCTTAAAGCTACAGGGCTACAATCATACTGGGTGCCACTCCTGCCAGGTAAGAACGGGAAACCAAGGCTATGTCCACACGTACACGGGTATTTTTGAAAACGGAGATTTTCTGTTTTCGTTTTAAAAAATAATCCCGTCCACACGTAAACGCAGAAATGAAGGAAAATGCTGCTAGGAACATGCCAAAGCAACAGGTGGCGATATATTCCTAACCGTGTAGAAATGTTGGCCAATCAGAAGTCTAGAAGCCTCGGTGGGAAATAGTAAACAAGGATGGGGCATAGAAGCAGAACCCAGTCATATGTGTGGAGGGACAGTAACTGTGTGTGTATATGTAAGCATTTAAACACTGCAGAGAGTACAATTAACAGTAACAGTATGGTAGAAATTAATTTCACCGAAACAATAACGTGGCGCACAGTGTGACGTCAAAAAAGGCGCACACCTTTGACGCTGCGCTTTCTGTCCACACGTAAATGCAAAAACGGAGTTTTCAAAAATATCCACCCTGGCAGGAGTTTTTAAAAATCTCCGTTTTCAGTGACCAAAAACGCCGTTTACGTGTGGAGGAAAGGTGCAAACGCAGAGAAAAATCTGCGTTTTCAAAAATACCCGTGTACGTACGTCCACATGTTCAGTGACTGAAAACGTTTCGGTCACTGAAAACGGAGATTTTTAAAAACTTCTGCCAGGGTGGATATTTTCAAAAACTCAGTTTTTGCATTTACGTGTGGACGGAGAAAACGCAGCGTCAAAGATGTGCGCATTTTTTGACGTCACACTGTGCGCCACGTTATTGTTTCGGTGTAATGAATTTCTATAATAGCGGATGTAGACAAAATACTGTTACTGTTAATTTTACTCTCTGCAGTGTTTAAATGCTTATATATACACATACAGTTACTGTCCCTCCACACATACGACTCAGTTCTGCTTCTATGCGCCATCTTTGTTTACTCTTTCCCACCCAGGCTTATTGACTTCTGATTGGCCAACATTTCTACACGGATAGGAATATAGCGCCACCTGCTGCTTTGGCATGTTCCTAGCAGCGTTTTCCTTCGTTTTTGGCTTTTATGTGTGGACGGAATTTTTTTTATAAACGAAAACGTTTTCAAAAGGAGAGGCTATGCGTTTTCGTTTGAAAACGCATGGTTTTCTCTCCCGTCCACACTGAGACGGCGTTTTCGCTCATGGAAAATGCAGCGTTTTAAAACGCTCTCGAAAACACCTACATTTGAAAACGGTGTTTTGGTGTGGCAGTGCGGACAGCCAAAACTGAGACTTTCTAAAACGATGATGCATGTTAGTCATATGATGCAGTCATGTGACCAATTAAACTAAGATAGGGGAGGGAATTCTACAGCAATTGTTTTGTTTGCTCTCAATTTTGACAGCCCTATTAAAGATTAATATGAGTCTGTATATGCTCCAGATAGCTTTTCTTCAAATTCTTTAACTCTCACTCGCGTTTTGCAACTTTGCACCTTTGTGTTACTTACAGCAACAACTCCACCTCATTGTTAGTCCATTTAAAAAACGCTGTGCTTTTCCTCAACATTTTGCAGCAATGTTTCAAAGAGCTGGAAAGTAAATAAGCAGCAGACAGAAATAAGGCAGGTCAATCTTCTTGCGCTTCACGTATGCGCAGTACTGGAACGTAAGCGTTTTCAGTCGTTTCAATGTGGACGTGCAACGCTGTGAAAACGACTGAAAAACGCATGGACGCAGAGCGTTTTCAGATCTATCCGGCCTAGTGTGGACGTAGCAGGCTCACAATGATTGGACAATCAAATACTGGAAAATGTTGCCCAGTTTGTGAGTCTTGATTTCTGCTATAACATTAAACATGAAAGTACACATCCATCCTGCCTTGTCCCAGTGGTTAGGGCTACTGCTGGTGTTGTAATAGTGTGAGGATATTTTCTTGGCCAATTTTGGGTAACAACTGAGCCTACCTGTGATTATGTCCATCCCCTCATGACCACGGTGTGCATATTTTTTGATGGCTGCTTCCAACAGGATAATACACCATGTCACAAACCTCAAATCATCTCAAACTGGTGTCTTGAACAAGAAAATTAGTTTACTGTCCTCAAATGTCCTCCACAGCCAGTTTACCTCCAGTTTACCTCAGTCTAATAGAGCACCTTTGGGCTGTGGTGGAAAGGCATATTCACATCATGGATGTGCAGCCAACAAATCTGTTTCTACTGTGTGATGCTATCGTGTCAATCTGAACCAAAATTTCTGAGGAATGTTTCCAGCACCTTGTTGAATGTCATAAAGAATTAAAATAGTTCTGAAACCAAAAACGGCTCCAGAGCAGTACTAACAAGGCGTAGGTCACCTAAAAGAGGGTCTGATGAATAAATGTTAATTGTGTTGTTATTTTTGGTGGTGTGTTGCTCAGGCACGTTTCTGTACTACACGAATACGAAAAAAAATGAGTGTAATTTAATCCAGTTATTGTTATTGCCAATTAGAGTGAACTTAATTAACCAACATTAAAATAAATCTATCATACAACGTAACAAAAGTGACCCCGCTTATCAAGTTAAGTATTTATCTATTGAATAAATTAGGCTGGCTGGTTTAAACAGTAGGCGTTTCTTAATTTTGGTGTTCAATGTAGCTAGTGCTGATCTTTCAGTATCGATTAGATTTGTGAGTTTTTCAAATGGACCTATCGCTGGCGTGTATCAGATGTACTTTTCACTCTATGTGGCTGATAGGGCTTTTTGATGTGACGCAGCTCTATCGATGCATTTCGATTGGTCTGTCTCTTCTGACGTTTCACACCACTGTGCCGGTCATTGGTCTGTGCTTTAAGGTTCAATTGAGGATCGTATTTTTGTTCCTGTGTCAACGTAGAGAAGAAAAGAAGAACGGCGATCATCAGCCAGTCGGCTAAGTTTTCATCGAATATAGTTTTTCACTCCTCTAAGCTCTATTAGAAACGGTTCTTTATATCTGACACCAGCCAGACACCCACCACCCAAGCAGAGCTCCTTTTTGAAGATGGTAAGATCAACCTCTTAGCTAACAGCTAATGGGAGACACTGCTAGCTCTAACCGATTTTAGCTGTCGATTTTTTTTCTTTCGATTTTTATGGGCGGTTGTGTCTATTTGTTGAAAGTTAATGCGTTTATTAAAGTCTTCAGATGTATATTGGTGTAATTAATAAGTACCTTTATACACAATAGAAACTATTACCACTAAACCAAAAGCTTCTTTAACACGAAATCTAATCGAGGCATTTGCTAGGCTAGGTATGCTAACGGTAACATAAAGTTAACATTGCCCGTCGACTGTTTAACTGGTATTAATTATCTACTGCTGTGCCTTTAAAGCATACTTCAAGTTGATCAAGTTATAACTCATCTGACTTCTCTGAGGATGCTTAACGTGGTGCGGGGACCGCTGGCTCGATGATGAAACCGTAGCTCCCCCAGAGGAGCTCCAGCTCATGTTCATTACGTAAATACGTGTTAAAATTAGGAAGATAATGACTGGCAAGCGCAGATTACAGAGAAAAGCTTGTGTAAAATGACAGCAGATCCGCAGCGGAAAATGTAGATGGTCTCAGGTGGTGCCGATGATAGATTTTTTTTTTCTTCTGCCATATGGCCGATCGACACATTATTAAAATGTGTGGAACGAAATCATCAAAGCCATACAAAAAAATATGTTTTAGTGTGTAATGAGTCGATACCTACCTACATAATAAACATTTTGATAATATGTTAAATTTACTTCACTCACACTCGCTGTATATTAAAGAAAAGGTGTCCAGTGTGCTAACAGACCAACATGTTGAGGCAGTGTCATATTTATTTGTTAGTCAAAGTTTAGGAAAGTAAACACGTGGTTGTAAAATGTGTACATCTACAGAGACAAAGGTTTTTGCAGCAAGCCAAAAACGAAGTGTGAAATAAATATTTGAGTAGACTGAAATACAAAAAAAAAAGTGAAAATCAGAATGTAGAGGAAATAGCCTTAGGTTTAGCCACTTTGGTTGTCAACATAAACTGCCTAATGCTGAAACTAAATATTTTCAAAGATTAAAAATGAACTAAAATGAGCGAACCCATTCTGGAAATTAAATGAATGCTTAGAAATAAAAAGTCAAAACATGTGAAAAATATAAACTAGTGGGCTTTTTTTTAAAGTCCCAAAGTCAGCTGAAATAACACTGAATAATATGGGACAGTTGTTGCTATAGAAAAGGAAAATAAATTTACATTGTACAAACTATCACATAACAAATGGGGAGGGGGGGGATGTAATGAAATGTGCTTCATTTTTTTTCTGGACTTCTTGATGTCAAAACTGCATAATTTGTTTAAGTCTAGTTCTCAGCATTAGTAACATGTCCCAGTGTCCTACACAAAGATATTCTTTTCTTTTTTTCTGAATCTGGTGATCCTATATTTGTTGATTTTTTTTTTTTTTCTTTTCTTTTTTTTTTTTTTTCTTTTTTTTTTTTTCTTTCTCTTCTCTTTTTCAGCTGCTTTGGCTTACATGCTTTAAATGTAAAACTTTATCTTAACAGTACCTGAGGTGAAGTTACAGCCTTCATTTTTCCTCATTCTTAGTAAGAGTACAGCTTGGTCATTCCTGTTAGCGCTGTGGCTAAACTATTGTTATGTCTCTCCAGAACTCCAATGTGGAGAATTTGCCCCCTCATGTTCTTCGCTTGGTCTACAAAGAAGTTTCAGCTTTAGCAGCAGATCCACCCGAGGGCATTAAGATTTATCCCAGCGAAGAAGACATAACAGAGCTTCACACAGCAATAGAGGGACCAGGTAAGGATTATGATATAGTGTCATCACTTCACACTTAGAGCAGGACCGACACAACTCTTGGGAGTAAACTCACCAAGTGAGTATTTGCAGTATGGTCTTTTCATAATTTAGGGCTTTAGATTTGCAAAAGTTTCTTTAAGATCTCTAGTTTGAACCAGATTTGTTGAGTTTGTCCTGACTCAAAATATTTTATCATAGAAGATCAGTACAGAGCATTTCGTATTTCATTAAATAGACAAATTGTCAGAGACTGATGAGTAAAATAAACTTAATGAAATCCATACTAATTGTATTACTTCTGTCCTTGAATAACTAATGTGGAAATTTATTTTCAAAACCAGCGATAAAATATCCTAGTTTAGTCACCTTGCAGCTTGTATTTTCAAGGGTTTTTTGTGTATTCTTAAATATATTATCTCTCAGGGTTTTTCCTGCATGCAAACATTTCTAGGTTTCTAACAAAAATATTTTAGCCCATTTTCTTTTTAGGCTGTATTTTATTTCCTTCAACATTACATGCATTCTTGTTTTTGAAAATGTCCAGAAATAAATTCAGATTTCTGTTAAGTAAGGTGACAGACACTCGCCGCCTTCACTGTGTGCCAGTCAGTTGTGCCAGTGTGTTATAGTCATTAATCAAAGGGTCACCAGTGTCCAGGAAAAACCCCGAGTTCTGCGTCATGTTCGCAGCAAACTGTGCATTTACAGTGTGTTAGTTACTTCACCACTTCACATCCAGAAAAACAGCTTCAAACAATAATATTTAAAGGCTGAGAGTTTCTTATTGATAGCCAACTTTGTATTATCAGCTCAAGGTAATAACATGACTGGTGATGACTGAGCTGAGTCAGCCGTCTGCTCCATGATTTTTAGGTATTATTGAAGCTTAAATGGAAGCCATCAGCTTTGATGGAATCTTTTACTATCTGTACATAATTTAGTCTTTGTGCTGTTAATTTGTAGAATAATAAATCCTCAAGGCCTGTTTTACATTTCTATTCCCCCCTTCGTGGAGCTTTCAAAATTTATGCTGTTGTGTAATCACTTAAATTATGGGTTTTGTGGGTGTTGTTAATATCATGAGACACATAAGTCACTTTAAACTATCATGATATCTTGCCACTATGCACTCATTGCTTCAGACGTTATTTTTAAGTAGGTCTTGAAGAGCCAGACACTTGTCCACATTTTCTACTCCTCCACAGAGCTCCGTCGCGGCATCAGTTTCATTTATTGGGCACTGACATTTATATCTGATTTCAGATCAGGTAATTCATTATGTTAAAGCAGCAGTACAGTGTGTTTCATAATGTCAAATTTTTGTTGTTGCTACTTGGCATACCTGGTTAAAAGCTGAAGCGTACACAGACAGATGGTGATGATGGTCAAACAAGAAATATCAGATCAAATATCAGATTATTTCATTGGAAACTGATAGAAGTTAAATGCAGGAAATTGACTTAAGAGCAAGTGACAAGGATTTGAAATGGCCTCGTAAACTTCCTTACTCTTCTCTCGCGAAAGAATATTGTGTTTATTTCACTTTGTTACCACTGATGACAGGATAATATTCGATTATTTTTGTACACAAATCTCCTGTTCCCTAAAAAGTCTCCTCGCTTTAAGAAACCTGTCTAACAGATGGTAAGATTAAATCTTCGATGCTGGCACAGTTTTCATTCTGGAACCTTTTTATTTTATTTTTTTTAAAACCAAGACTAGGTGTCAAGGAAAAGTGTCAGGTGGTATTTCTTCGGCTTTGAAATATTTGCCGTTATGTGACAGATTTGAAATGATAGTTAATGTGCTCTGTGACTGACTGACTTGTATGCGCTGAATGTGTTGTCAGAGGACTCGGTTGCAGCTCTGTGACCCTCTTTTTCTGGATGAAGTTTGGCAGAGTCAGGACATAATGTTCATGTGATGAATTCTTTATACTTCAACAGAGGGAACTCCATTTGCTGGTGGCATTTTCCGAATGCGTCTGGTCCTCGGGAAGGACTTCCCTGCGGTTCCACCCAAAGGGTATTTCCTGACCAAGATTTTTCACCCCAACGTGGGTCATAAGGGAGAGATCTGTGTCAACGTGCTGAAGAGGGACTGGAAGGCAGAACTCGGCCTCAAACATGTCTTACTGGTAAGAAGGATGATCTGTGTGTTTGTTTCAGTATCGCTTGTGTTGAGGCCACTAATTTCACATCTCTTTCCTTCACTTTCCTACAGACAATCAAGTGTCTTCTAATCCATCCGAACCCAGAATCGGCTCTGAACGAAGAGGCCGGCCGCTTGCTGTTAGAGGACTATGCTGAGTACGAGTCCCGGGCCCGCCTGCTCACAGAGATCCACGCCATGGGCGGCACTTCTGGGGCACCTCAGGATCCTAATGACGGCCCCCAGCCAAAGAAGCATGCAGGTGACCCGATGAAGAGAGCGGGACCCAGTGCGGCGTCTGTGCCAGCAGCTTTGGGTAATGGAGCCAATGGAGCCAGCACCACCACCAGCAATAGCAACAGTAGTAGTAGCACTAATAATGTAGCAGGGAAGAAGAAAGCAGATAAAAAGCGTGCATTGAGGCGACTTTAATACCTCCATAGAAATTCTCAGTGGGTGTGTGTGTGTGTGTGTGTGTGTGTGCGCGTGTGTTTGTGTGAATGTGGGAGAGTAAATTTAAATATTGAAGTATACTGATGATGTTTTTGTTCCCTTTGACTCTTTATACCCTGAAAATCCAGACTTCTCACTTTGTACTTATACCTTATTCTTTGTCTTTCCATCACTCTGTCTTGTCCAGTTGGTGTCACGGGTTTAATTCTTCCCATACCTGAAGACGGTGACAAATTGTTGCTTTTCTGAAATGAAAGAATACACTTTCAGTCTAAAAAAAAAAACCAAAAAAAACCATCATGCCATCAGTTGTGATTTTCCTTTGGCCTACTGTGAATGAATGATACTTAATGCGATTCACTGTGCAAACCACGGCCTCTGATGTCTGTCCATTAATGAGATATAGCTCCTGTCGTCTCAGACTTAATAGCAGCCATTTTTTTTTTTTTTTAAAGCATTTCTTGGTAAAAGCAACTGTGATGGTACTGTGTACTGCACAGCCTGACTCATTGTCGAGTCTGAACCACGATGCTACCTTAAAGTCAGGTTTTTAAATTCAGCTCAAAGGAAATGATGGAAGAAGGCGCTAAAATTATGCAACGTCCAAATTGTATTCTTCGTTTTGTGATCCAATTTAGGTAAAGGTGTAAAGGTATGGATTGTTTCAAGTAAAGGAAGTCTGCTGTTTTTTGTTTTGTTTTTCTGACTTTTTAAAACTGTTTCACTGACCAGTATTTTCAAAAGCTGTTTTTAATCGACACGTCCATATTCAGCTGTCTTGTGGTTGTGTGTGAAGATGTAGCTCAGTGGCTGTAAGGGAACAGGGTAGATGGCATGCGCATGCCACCTCAACTGTTCTCTGTATTTAGGCATACTGTGGTGTGACTCGCTTCAACTACCCCTGCCTCCTAACAAAAGCAGCATGTCCTCTCAGATGCACCGCACGCCGACCAGCCGCGTGGAGTACCAGAGATGACAAGTGCCTAGTTTGAACCAACTTGCCCCTCCATCCGTGGCAACTGCAGGGTTTCTCGGGCAAATTTTCTTTCCGTTCTTAAATGCATGCGGGGCCTACATTTCCCAAGGAAACACACTGAAGCGCTGTTTTAATTTGGATGGAAAAGGTGCCTCTGAAACTCCTGTTACTGTGCACACTGTCTGGCTGGATATCTTGTGTCCATTTTAAATTATTTAAATTAATAAAATGTTGAAATACCAGAAGTGAAATGGAAAATCAACTCCTGTTTGTGTTTTTTCTTTGGTCCTCTTCTGTCAAGCGATGTTGAAATTAATGCTAAGAACAAATGCAAATGAGGCTTTTCTAGTGACGCGTATTAGCACATTTTGTTTAGTGGTCTCCTGTTCTGCAGTGATGGAATAACCATTATGAGGAAAAACGAGTAATTGCATCCACCCCAGCAAACCAGTGAGTTGAAGTGCACCCGATAGAGCGTCTTTGGGCCATCTAATGAAGGGCTCCACTGGCCTCTGCTGCCAACATGCAGCAGCCCACCCACCTGTGTAGAAATAGCAGCCTGCCATGCAGGTAATTATCAGACCCTTCTTAGACACCTGGGGCTCCGTGTAACCCTTTACACCTTCCTCAAGACCCGTTTTGGAAGTGCTTACCTCCTTCAACACCTGGTATAAACATCCATGCAGTGAAAACCCACACCGTGCTATTAAACATAAACACAGTTTCACTGAAGATTTTGACGTGTGTGAGATATAAGATAAGATAGAACTTTATTAATCCCTCGGGTGGGTTCCTCTGGGAAATTCGACTTCCAAAAAAAAAGCACAGCAACAACCGAAGTTACAGTTACAGAATTGTTATATATATATATATATATATATATATACACACACACACACACACACACACACACATATAAATACAGAGACAAATATAAATAAAATATACAAAGGGGATAAATAGAATAAATAGGAATAAAAAATAAAAATACAAGTGAATTGCACATTTCAAGTATTGAGGTTGTTAAAGGTTCAACATTGAGGAGGGAGAGTACAAACCACCCTTGGTCCAGAAGCTCTTGGTCAAACAATGATTTTAATGACTACACACGTGTGGGAAGAACACTCTGTGCACAGACAGCAAGTGATCTTCGACTTAATCAAAGCACAAACAATTATTTTATAACATCAGGGTTTGTTTACTGACGCCCCTTCATGCGTCACAGATACATTTTATACATACGTCAAATCAACACCACAATGACTTTTAAGACAGAACATCATCTTCTATTTTCATGGCCGGCACTTCCTTTCTACCTTTCAGTTCCTCTTTCTTGCCGAGACGACAAGGACGGTTCCTCTTTTACCGAGACACTTTCGCAGTTCCAATCCAGACATGACTAATCTCTCTCTCCTCTAAATAAATCTAACTCATGTGTGTGTGTCACGACCTCACATGCTCTCTGTGTCACCTCTTCACCTGTTGCACTTCTGACCTTTCACTAGACCAGAGGCTCACTGAGACTATGTGTATGTCTTCTACTAAATAAATGTTTTAACCAAGAACCTCTACTAAAACCTTAATATGAAATGACCTGATATATAAGTGTTTTGTAAGCATGTATTGCAATTCCTTCTATGTTCTAGTTTTCCCTCAGCATGTATCACCTGAACAGTCACGTCAGTGAAGCTTAAGACCTTTAAAGAACCTGAACATCAACTCAAATAAGCACAGATATGCATTGTGTACACAATAGTTATAACTGCATCTGAAATACAAAATTAACATCATCATAAACATCTTAAAGCTATCTGTTACATTGTCAAAGCAATGATCATTTTGAATAACCTAGTAATTCAAATGGCCTCGTCTGGCCTGCTCCTCAAAATAACTGTCTGCTTTCACTTCTGCAAACAACTTCCTGTCAGCCTGCAACTCAGTCTTTCTGAAAGAGACACTGTTTAAACCTCTGTGTTCCTCTGACTGTGAGGTGTCCACACTTGAAAAAGACCAGACTTTGAATTTCACTCAACTTTATTTAGACCAACTAGTTTGATAGCTGGTAGGTAGCAGCAGGTAAAAAACCGATAGCCTGTCTTGTTCAAAGTCTTCCTCACAGTGGAAAAGTGCTTTGTTTGCCGTCCTCTCAGTATGTTGCACCCGGGTCAAATGACTGCTGCATGCATTTAAAGGTTTACTCGGCACGCCCACCCTTGATTGCTCTAATGTGGCTCACCTGGCAGGGCGGCGCACACCAGGCCGTGCTTAGTTGTTGATTGCACCCAAGGTCTAATCAGCGGCCATGGGTAAGCAGCAGCACCGAACAGGTAGAGGGCAGGAGGAGGAAAAGAGGAATAACAGCCACACCTACTAGGTCAGCGCGACACCTCCCACTCGATCTTTGCTCAGCACTGTCTGGAAAGATCGCACTCAGGTGGGCTGGTCCCTCGCTTGATCTTCCACCGGTAAAAGGACCACAAGACGCCGGATGTCCCGATGTAAGGTGGTGCCCAGCTCAGGACTTGTGGTAGCGGGTTTTGGACTCTTGATCGCAATGCTGGAACTTGGAGTGACCCTCACATGCACATCTCGAACGATCCCTTTAGAATCAGGATTCACGCTGATGACTTTTGCGAGTCTGAACTGCCCTCTAAGGGCATTTTGGTCGCAGAGCCAAACTATGTCTCCAACAGCAATGTTTCTCTCTGAAGTATGCCATTTACTGCGGATGAACAGGTTTGGTCCAGCGAGTTGGCTCTAGGACCTCCAGAAGTTGTTGACTATGGTTTGTATTTCCTTCAGCCTTTTGAAAGGATAATTTGTGAAGTCAACAGTTTTGAAGTCCCCACTTTGTGTGGCTCGACCAAGCAACAGATTATTCGGCGTGATGTAGTCAATGCGATCTTCTCGGCTCTGAAATCTGGCATCAATGGGTCTCTCATTTGCAAGGTTGGCGGCTAGCTGGAGTGCTGTCAGAAACTCACTAAAGGTAAGAGCCTCTGTATTGCCGAGAGTATGGAGGGCTCTCTTGGTAACTCTGACAGCAGCTTCGGCGGCCCCATTTCGGTGAGGTGAGTCAGCGGGAAGAATCTTCCATGCCCAGATGGTCTCATTTTTGGCAGAGTATTCTTCAAGCGACTCCTTGTTTTGTCGTCTCAGGTAAGCATACATTTCTTCCAAGACAGGTTTGGCGCCGACAAAGTTTGTGCCAGGATCTGACCAGATTTTCCGGGGATGGCCTCGGACAGAAGTGAACCTCTGGTAGGCAAGCAGGAAGCTCTCTGTTGATAGTGTGCTCGCTAGTTCGACATGAATGGCTCGGCTTGCCATACAGCAAAACACAACTCCCCAAACTTTCATGGTCACTCTTCTCTTGACATCATCCCTCACATGATAGGGTCCAAACAGGTCAACAGATGTAAATTCGAATGGTGCAGCAGGATTTGACCTCTCTTCAGGTAAGTCCCCCATTACTTGCTTGCAGGTTCTTGCCTTTGCCTTCTTGCAGATGATGCACTGGTCAACGACCTTTTGGGCAATAATTCTTCCTCTGACAACCCAAGCCTTCATTCTCATCCGCAGTAAGGTTTCTGCCACTCCGCCATGTCCCTCGCTGTGTGCTTCTCTGGCAAGGAGGGTGGATAGCCAGGCTTGGAATGGTAGAAGGGGAACGGCTTTGCGGTCTTTTTTGAAGGTTTGGATTCTGCCACCACAAACTAGAAGTCCACTTGTTTGGTCTCTGTAAACGACTAGTCTGTCTGTTGTGGTGCTTGGGAAGTTGACGCCCTCTTGTGCTGCTAGGCAAAGGTCTCGAAAAGCATCTTGTCTCTCGCAGACTGTGAGGACACCCGAAGATGGTACTACCTCCCACTTTTCTTGGTCTCTGGTCTTTGATCTCATGAACTTTTTGGCAACCCTCCAGACCCACGCCACGGTCCCAATCAGCCTTCTCAGGTTGCTGAATCGCCTTTCGTCGATTAGCTGTTGGGTTGCTACTCCTCGTGGTCTTCTCGACTCTACGTGTACTGAGTCCTGAGCCGCCTTGATGTGCATTCTGGTAAGGACCGCAACAAAAGTCTTTTTCTGTAGCTTTGTGACCGTTTCTTGAGCTTGGGCAGCGACTTCTCCGGCGGATTTCTTCAGCCACTCATCTTCAGGAAGTTGGAGAAACTTTGGACCCGACTGCCACTCAGAGTCCTCGGTTAGGGCATTCGGACTGGCCCCTCTGGTGAGGATGTCTGCAATGTTGGCTGACCCAGGAATCCACCACCAATCTTGGACATCAGTGATACTCTGGATTTCACCAACGCGGTTTGCAAAGAAGGTCTGGAAACCGTAGCTCTCACGCTGGATTGCACCCAAGACGGTCTGGCTGTCGACGAGGTGGTACCATTTTTTGACCTGGATTCTGCAGTGTCTCTGGAAGTAGGTCTTCAGACGGGCAGCAAAGACTGCGCCACACATCTCTGCTTTAACAGGATCGCCTTTGTGATTGAGAGGCGTCAGTTTGGCTTTGGACTCTACTAGTCTCACAATGACACTATGGCTGCAGCTCCAGCGAAGGTACATCACTGCACCATATGCATGTTCACTGCCATCAGAGAACGTGATGGCACTGGGCTCTGCACAAGGATCTGGTGGAGTCAGGGCTCTAGTGAAATGCAGTTTCTTCAGGTCAGCATACTCTTCCAGAAGCTTTATAGCGTCTTCTCGGAGACCTTTAGACAAGGCTGCGTCCCATGTGTCTTCGAGGCAGTGCTTTACTTTTGCTTCTTGGAAAGCTCTCCTTACCAGGATGGCACCCTTTTGTTTGACGGGAGTCACTAGACCGAGTGGGTCGTATAGGCCGGAGACTTGGCTTAGCAGTTCTCGCCTGGTGAGTGGATCAGGTGTTTGCTCTCTGACTTCTTCTCTGAGCAGGTCTTGACCAAGGCGCATTTTCCTCCTTTTCTTTGAGAAGTTCACTGCGACCATGACATGAAGCTTGTCATCATTGATGGTGTAGCCAAGGCCAAGGGCTTTGTTGTCATCTTCCGTCAGCTGGTTTGGCAGGATCATAGTCTTTGGCTCTGATCGAGGCAACTCTGTCTTTGACTCCTCCCTCCCACTTTGACTGGAGTAGACCCAAGGCTTCATGTAGAATCCTCCAGCTCTCAGGATGTGCTCGATGTTGGCTGTTAGGCGTCTCAAATGGTCGAGGTCATTGTGTGATGTCAGGATGTCATCGACATAAGCATCTTCTTCCAGCACACGTTTCTCCTCTGTGAAGTGACTGAATGAAGGTAGGTTTGCAGTTTCTCTCATGGCGACTTGGGCTATGCAACCAGCAGGTTTGTCTCCAATGTTGACTCTTGTTATGGCATAGTCTTCTATGTCTGCATCTTCTGTGTCACGCCACAAGAATCTGTGCAAGTGGACTTCTCGATCTTCCAGCCAGACGGAGTTGTACATCTTGCGGACGTCACCAAGGGCGGCGTAGACACCAGCTCGGAACCTCAGCAGGACAGCTCTTATCGGGTTCAGGACATCAGGACCTTTGATGAGGATGTCATTCAGGCTGAGGCCTCTGTACTTCTGGCTGCTGTTCCACACCAACCTCACTGGGGTAGAGACAGAGTGTGGATTTGGCGCGATGAGGTGGCTTATATACCATACTGGCCCAGTCCAACTCTGCAGGACTTCTTTGGACAGCTTCACTGCAGCTCTGCGGTTTACCATCTCATGAACTTGTGCAGCATAGGCCTTCTTCCATTCAGGTTCTTTAGATAGCTTCATCTCGGTTCTGATGAATGTTGCTTCTACTGCTTTCCTGTTATTTGGCAAGGTTGGTGGATCTTCTACCCATGGGTATTTAGCATGCCAATGCGGTTCACTGTTGTGGGCATCTCCAGTTGAGTAAGTCAGGCCATTCCTCACGATCTCCATCTCCCTCTCTTGTGCAAGCGTCATTTCTTTACCCCCTGGCTGGCAGCTCCCACAACGACACCCTCCACATCTCGGCTGGCAAGCGGCTCCGATGCTTTCCCACCTCCACCACTTCAGAAAGTCTCTGCTGCTGGTAGCTGTGGTGGATGGAGTCTCAGGGTGATCAGGGTGCTGACAGGAAGCCAGGTCTTTAGTAAATTCTTGGTACTTGAATGCAGCAACTCTCATTGATCTTGCGAAGTGAGTTTTGGAGGTGTGGGCCATCAAAGTGACTTCCTCAAAGAGGTCTGGATGTGTGCCCCCAATTGTCTTGCCAAGTGGACCGTCCCAGAGAACCAGGTCACCGATGGAACGGATCTTTTGGGGCACCAGCTGGCCTTCTTTATGGCTGATTAGAAGCTGGATCTCTCTGGGTCTGATGAGGTCTTGGAGAGGGATGTCAGGGAAGATCTTTTGTAGCTTCTGAGGTGGAACATGTCTTTCCACTTCAGCAATCTTGTCAAGACCATAGCAGACTAACTGGTGAGGCTTTAAAGTTCCTTTTGAGGTGTTGACACGGATCTTGAGAAGGTAGCGCTTGGTTGCCACAGACACCTTCATACCTCCGATACCCTGGATGACGAGCATGACGTCTTCACTGCGAAGGTTGAGCTTACTTGCAGCTTTATGGGTTATGTAGTTTGTGTCAGATGCTAGATCAATTAATGTCCCAATTCTCTGCCCATCATTGGCGATGACGTCCAGGAGCATCAGGATCACAGGGTACTCTTTTAGACCAGTCCCCTCCAGTAGACCTCTCTCTGCTGCCATGGAGTTGAAGGCTCGTGATGAGACGTTGCAGAAAGCTTTCCGACACTCCTGCGCTAGCTCTGGTGATAGTTTAGAGATGAACTCTTCTTGAACCTCTGTATACCTCCTCCCCTCAGCTCTCGCCGGACCAGACTTGGGCCTTTGTGATAAGGGTCGTGGCAAGGGACAAAGAAGGTAATGATGCTGGTCTTTGCACTCTGGTTTTCCACACAGGTAAGTAGTCTTTCTGCAGGGTTCATCGTGGATCTCGAGGCATCTCTTGCAGGCTCCAAGTTGCTGCACTGCATCCTCTTTCTCCTGTAACTTTGTGTTGGTTCGAAACCGTCTGCAGATGTAGAGCTTTCTCTTGTGCTTCGGGTCCCCACAGATGATGCAGCCTGCTGGATCAGTACTAGATTTAACTGACTTGGTACGGGCGTACTTCACTGGGAACTTTATTCTCTCCTTGGCAGGGTCGATGTCTCTCAGCTGGTCTAACTGCTCGTAGATGGACTCTTGGGATTGGAGGTATGCGAGCAGCTTGTCAAACCGGTTCTGATGAGTCACAGCATTCTTTGGATCAGCAGCGTGTGTGAGCCAGTCTTTCTTTAGGGACTCAGGCAGCTTGCTTTCGATAGACTTTATTACCAAGAGGTTCTTTATGGCATTTGCTTCATCCAGCTCACTCAAATCATAGAGGGCCTTTTCAACTGCGTGGATAAGCTCTATAATTCTTCTAGGCTGGTTGCTACGAACAGGAGGGATAGCTTGAAGCTCCTCAATGATTTCAATGGCGATGGTGGCTTGATTTCCATAGCGGTTCTCGAGGACTCTGAAGATCTCATCGGCTGAGGTGTATGTGGACAGGCGCAGATCTTTGGCCACTTTATCATCGAGGCTATCGAGAAGTTGGAATTTCTTTACTTCCACGGACCCGGTTGGTTCACCTTGCTTTTGCAGAGCCTCCCATTCCTTCCGCCATCTGTAGAACTCACGCTGGCTGCCGGTGAACTTTGGTAAAGCTGTGGCTTTCAGTTTTATGGCTGCGACCGAGGCTGCGTTGCGGACTGTGACAACTGCTTGGTCGGCATCTCTTTTAATCCTCTCTGCTTTGATCAGGACTGCCTTCCCTGACACCAGCTTTGGAAGGCAGGTTTGGAGCTCCATCAGTCGACGATCACAATCTCGCCTCTCAGCAGGTGGAGCCCAGCGGTTCCATGTCTGGTGTGCCTGCTTAGCTTTCTTCACCAGTTCTTCTAGATGGTGGAGCATAAAATCATATGCCTCCAGCGGTGTATCAGGCTGAGTGGATGTGACGTTCTCACACGCCATTTCTGCTGATTTTAGAGCAAGGGTCAGTTCTTTTTCACCATATGATGTCCACAGTGTCTCTCTGATCAGGTGCTTCACCTCCTTCAACTTCTGCTCACATTCTTTCTCCGTTTTTTCGACGTCTGCTCTCTGTTGGCCCATCAGCTCCGGTGTGCCCTCTGCTTCACACTGCGTGATGTAGGCGGCCTCAAGCTCCTCGTTCGCGTCAATCACTTTGGAGCCCTCTACTGTGAGTCTCTTGAAGGTATCCTGCAGCTCCTCTACAGACATATCCATGTGGGTCCTTATTATATGGTTGGTGAGTCTGGAAAACAGTCTCTTTGCAGTGGTTCGCTCTATTTTCAGCTCTTCGAGTGACTTGGACTCAGCCATTCTGTTTTCTCGGTTGTTGATTGGACAGGCAAACGGTGTGAAATTTCCTCCAGGCCCCCAGGTGGAGTCTTCTCCGTCTTTGTGGTGAGCTTTTGTGGAGTCTTCACTGGTCAAGGCCGGTTTCTCTACTGGCCAGGCCGGTTTTTTACTGTCAAGTGTTCCTCTGACTGTGAGGTGTCCACACTTGAAAAAGACCAGACTTTGAATTTCACTCAACTTTATTTAGACCAACTAGTTTGATAGCTGGTAGGTAGCAGCAGGTAAAAAACCGATAGCCTGTCTTGTTCAAAGTCTTCCTCACAGTGGAAAAGTGCTTTGTTTGCCGTCCTCTCAGTATGTTGCACCCGAGTCAAATGACTGCTGCATGCATTTAAAGGTTTACTCGGCACGCCCACCCTTGATTGCTCTAATGTGGCTCACCTGGCAGGGCGGCGCACACCAGGCCGTGCTTAGTTGTTGATTGCACCCAAGGTCTAATCAGCGGCCATGGGTAAGCAGCAGCACCGAACAGGTAGAGGGCAGGAGGAGGAAAAGAGGAATAACAGCTACACCTACTAGGTCAGCGCGACAATATCCATGCTGCAGATTATATTCTTAATGCAATGGTACTGTTGATAATTATTTAACAATAGCAGTAAAATAATTTCCCTGCTCCACAAGGTCTATTGAACCATTGACTATTAACAAAAGTATTGCACAAAAGGTATTGCACAGTGAGGTGAAGAGGCACTACAGCTTAGTTGTTCCCCCCTCCTTTGTCCTCCTGTTTCCCCTCCCTCTCCCCTCCAGAGAGGAGTTAAACAGTCTGATGGCGTGTGGGACAAAGGAGTTTTTAAGTCTGTTAGTTCTTGTCTTGGGGAGAAGCAACCTGTCACTGAACAGACTCTTCTGATTGTTTATGGCCGTGTGCAGAGGATGCCTGGCATTGTCCATAATGTCCAGCAGTTTCTTTAATGTCCTTTTCTCTGCCACTGTCACCAGAGTGTCCAGCTTCATGCCGACCACAGAGCCAGCCTTCCTGATCAGTTTCTCCAGCCTGGATGAGTCCTCCTTTGCTGTGCTGCTCCCCCAGCACACCACAGCATAGAAAAGTACTCCAGCAACCACCATATGTAGTCTGGGTCAGATGTAATATGAATGCATGCTGGTGTTTCTGTCACATAAGTGCGTGACTCATCCTGTAGGCCTGATGTGCAGTCAGTGATTTCATTTATTTGGAGGATAATCGTCGGGGGATCAACCCTAAACCCGGTTTCATTCATGCGTGGTGGTGATCTCAGAGGATCGCGAGGTTTGTAAGACGGCGCAAACACTTGCAAACCTACCGTTACCTCTCATCCAACTATCCTCTTTTTCTTCTCTGGATTTCCACCTGCCCGGCTCGTCCTACACTCACAGAAATCAAGACTTGTCAGTGTAGGTTTGAGTCTAATTGACAGTTTCGTTCACGCTTCAGTGTTAAGGCTTTTGCGCCAATCCTCTCCCCTTCCCCGTTTTCATCGCTTTCATAATTGCCACCAACATAATGACACAGTTGCTGTGGCAACCATGTCTGTGTCTCTCTTCTCTCTCTCTCTCTTTCTCTCTCACACACGTACACAAACACACTTTGGATCTTCCCCTCACTTTACCGGCTGCTTTAAATTTTGCAAGTTTTCTTCCGTTTTTTCGGAGAAGCTTTTATACATTCTTATTTTCATTCGTTATATTTTTTTTTTTACTTCTTCGGGAAGAACATCAGTCAAATCCCTGGTCGACATTTTTTTCCCCGTTTATGTTTATTTATTATTTTTATCAGAGCCAGTAAAACGTATGCAGGCCTTCAGGGGCGCGCAACTAAAGATGGAAATTAAATGGAGGAGAGTAAAGATGAACGCCACCAGTTGAATGGGCCTATTGACCATCAGCGCCGAGCGGAGCGCGGAGTCTCATCAGCGCCTGTCTGATCGGCCAATCACAGCGTCCCCCCCCCCCCCCCACTGGTGGACCTCCGTGAGGCCAGTCGCAGTTTAGGCGGTGTAACCTATAGGCTATCGCGTGGAGACGATTAACTGAACCAGTCTTAGTCAGTTTCTAGATGGAGAAAGTGAGCCTGGCGGATATTTTGTTGGTGAAAAGCTTCACATTTTTGCGCACCTGACATGCGAATCCGGCTACTTTGCGTGCTGTCCGGGATAGTTACTCTGCAGGCTAACTTGTGCCGCACACCAGGCGGAAATTTCCGACGTAGTGTGTAGATGAAGTGCTTTGTCACATGTATCAGAAAATCTCAGAACATCTCGTTGTTCACCGACTCTCTCTCCCCTCCTCTCCCGCTCGCGTCCCCCCCCCCTTCGTCTTTCCGCCGTCATGATGGATTATCAATAGCCTGATGGAGACACAACAAGCGCGATCGAGATTTGCTGCACTTCTAAAACACACGGGCAATTAAAATAAGTGGCGCATCCAGCAACAGTTCACCATCTTCTGCTACAATAACAGGCTGCCATCTGAGAAACCGCTGAGATACAGTGCGCAGGCTCTTCCAGCGCTCCTCTTCAGCATCAAACCCCCCAGAGCAGCGCACAGGTAAGGCACGACATTATGCACCTTTTATTAATGCAACGCCAATTACGGAATTGCAATCAAAGCTGATTGATAAGTGCTCTGTGTGTTTGTGCGTGCATGAAAATTGAGTTTGGCATCAGTTTAGACGCATCCGCTGACCTGGAGGCTGTCAAACAAAAACATTTGAATGAAATCTGCGCCACACAAAACATCTGCGGGCTTTATTCCGCGAACACCTCTTTTCCCCCACCTCTTAATCACTTTAATCGACAAGTGGCAGCAAACTGCGACATTATAACCATATTGGTATTAAGAACACTGATATCACACGCACACACCGACTCATCCAGCCGGACTACACACACACCGGCACGGATACACCCACGCACTCTTAGCCTACTGATAGATGCAAGTCATGTCCATAACCCGCATGCTTGTTTGTTGCAAGTTGCAACTTATTAACACAATGAAGGATGTAGTGTAGTCTGAGGAGTCTGTCCACATCCGTTCGTCTGATGCAAAGTAAATGCGCAGCATATATTCGCCGGTGAGACCAAAAGCAGCCGCTGCTCCGCGCGGCTTTCGCTGCAATTAGACGTCTTTTTGCGCACACGCAACACACGACTTGTTTGCGCGATTTCTCCCCCCTCCCCCTAAAGGATTCACACCACAGTGCGTTTTGCAACAGCACGTCTAGAGGAAAAAAAAGGGGCCATTTTGTTTGATTTTTTTCAACAAACACCTGTTGAAATGATTGCATGCCCAGCCGTTTGCACAGCTCCTGCAGTGAAAGAGGCCCCAAGGTTCGTTTGCTTTGACACACTGACAAATCTAGGAATTTGGAGTTGTAAGTGATTGAGTTGTCCTCCCTCCTGTGGCCATGCAAGTCAGGGCTGCTTCCTCACACATGTGAATGTGTGCCTTTCACCCCTTTGGTACAGTTCTTCCTCTCTCCCTCCCTCTCTGCTGCATTGCTTCAGCACCACACTATACAGACATCTAGAGGACCAGATTTATGAATAATAGCAGGGGGGATTGTTTTTGTTTTTTTGCCATGGATCAGTCTTCTGTAGTTTAAATACATTCAGGGTGAAAATTTCAATGTTGGGCATCTGCATATGCACGTTTAGCAGGAGCGGTTTAAGGATTTGGTCAAAAAATCCTCATGAAGTGGAATGATTGAGAGCAGAGCACAGACATTACGGTGACGGGAGAGTTGGGCAGCGTTGGCGGATGACGGTGCGAGGCATCAAGTGTCATCGTGTTGAGAAGGAGACGTGCAGATGTGACTTTGAAATCTGGTTTGGCTAATGGGTGTAGATTGGATTCTACCTCCCTTCTCTTTCACTGCCTCTTTCACTCACACACAGACAGAGCTGCAGTGCTATTCTGAGAGAGTTAGCTGCCTCAACCCACGCACAGAATCTGAGAAAGAGAGAAAGGCAGAAAGAGGAAAAGGAGGGGAGCAAGAGGAATAAAGGAGAGAGGCAGAGACCGACTACGAGGGGGTTTACAGAATGCCAGCTTTATTCTCTCACATGCATGCATGTACACACTCGCACAGTAAAGGGTTTCTTTACTGTTTCACATTCTTTCCCTCTTACTCTTCCAACAGCGGTTGATTTGCAGTTCTGATTAGCACTTCTCTTCTCCTCTTGCGTGTGGCATGGACTGTGTTTGCAGATCTGTTTGGTGGTGCTGTTTGTGTGATGTGTTGTATTGGTAAGTGCTGGGAGAAATGTACTTGATTCTGTGCCACCCACACACCGCCCTCCCACTCATGGTCGTCTCTGCATCTATACCTCTGGCTCTTCCCGCTCGCCACAGTCTCTTTGCTCATTTAAATCCCTACCCAGCATTTATCCCTCTGCTCCCGTTCTCTATCACTGGCTTTTCAGGAGAGTGTTCCTCCTGCAACCAAACAGGCACACTAAAACACACGCACACACACTTGCAGCTTTCCACGATGCACATAGCGCATTTAATAAAAATAACTGTGGTGTGCGTGTGTGTACCCAAAATGATCACACACACTCACAAAGAGGGTCAGTAAGTGTGGAGAAGAGGTTGCAGAGCTGCTTTCTAATCTAATGTCTCTCATTTGTATTGCAGTGGACATTTGGCCAACGATTTTCCAGATTTGTCCGTACGTAAACCCGAAGACAGTTGTGGAAATCAAGCAGAACGCTTAGAAACGACAAGAAGGGGGGGGAAAAAAATCACCCGGAGAACTCCTTTGGAACATTAGTCAGTGGGAGAGCTGCTGTGCTTCGTGTTTCTCATTTTTCCTCCACTGAACTCTCCTCACAAGGTTAGAGGAGCATGTAACTGAAACAAGTGGAGCCCTCGGTGATTTCAGCATTCTGTCTCCCCCATCTGTGCCTACATTCTCTGCTACAGATAGGGACATTTTGATAATTACATATAATTATAATTTCTGTGGGAGACAGATCTGCCTCTGTCTATTATTGCCAACACCTCCAACACAATAACTTCACACATTTACATATTTCTCCACAAAAGTGATATTCTTTCAACATCGGAGACAAATCAGGAATAATTTTACTTAGAGAGACATGTCACACGGAGAAGCAATGTGCCATTCACTTCATATCTAATTAGCGACACAGTTGAGTGACACGGGCAACATTTTGTGCCTACAAGCTGAAGGCAGAGCACTTAAAATCATGACATTTGCCTCATTTGTGCAATGTATTTTACAGGCTGGGAGTCGTTTCTTTGCTTTATGATTACTCCCAATTTTCAGTGCTTGCGGTCTTCTAGCACTTAACCAGAGCCATTCTCATTATCACCCACAGCCCAGTCACAGTAACGGTCCGTGCCAGGCGAGTACTGAGCACAATAATCCAGCCATAGAAAAGACTGAGATAAAGTACACAGTGTATCTATAGATGTGATGGGTGCCGAGAACAGGCTAACGTGGAGATAATGCGGTACTCTATAGAAACTAGGCCACACTAATGGACAGTATTTATCAGTGGTGCAGTCATTTATTTCCATTTAATTGTTTACTATGGCAAAAAGTGCCGAATATATAAAAACAAAATAGATTTAATATCTTTTTCCTTTTTTTCCCCCCCCAGAAAGGATTTGCTTACAGGTTAAACAAGTGCCATTTCTGAATGTACGTAGTGCCAGGCTGTAAAAGGAATGAAGAGAACAGATAAACTTGTTTACATTTAACAAAAAACTGGCCATAGTCTATTCTTTAAGTGCCATCAGCGCAGGAATGTACAGGAATGCCATATTCTATTAAAAATACTTGCTCCTAACTTTGTGGTTGCAAAGCGTAATTTCACCCCTGGTAGTAAATGAGATGTTTGTTCTTTTGTTCAGTAGGGCATGTAGGATGAGGCATTAAGGACTAAAAGCATGAAGATTGTTTTCAATCTGTGCTTTTTACAAAACTGCATCCATTTGAGTGTTCTCGAATCGAGAGGGGTTTTTAGAGGGCAAGAGATGAAGTCATTACACTTTCAGAGCTCCCTTCTAACAGGAAATTAAAAACATTTTAATACCATTATCACCAATTATTGAAACTTACAAAAACATTTTGATACTGTTTGTACAGTTTTTTTATTTTTATTGTTCCCGACCTTTTCTATTATTATAACACCTTATAAATACGAACAACACAAAAAATTTCAGATTTCATCAGCCAGCATTAGTGAATGAAACTCCAGTACCCAGTACATGCTGAATGCATCACATGCCAATTTAGTGGGTTAAACTGCAGAAGTGGATACACCGTTGCAACTGCATTGACTCAATAAAAAAAAAATAGATGTCTTAGTCATGTAAAAATGCCGCCCACCACCAATCTCCGAGTCCTCGCTGTCTCCCTCCTCTCCCTCCTCACTGCCCCTCTTGCTACCGTCGTGGAGGCCTCTCCGTCCCCACCTCCTCAGCACCTAGACCGATCAGGGAGACCGTTCACGGAGGAGCCCGACACTGGTTCCAGCTCCTCGCTCATACTCCTCGCCATCCAGGCCAACCTCAGGCCAGCTGCTCTCCAAGGAAGGACAAAAACTCCAGAAACGCTCCCAGAAACCGCAGAGGAAGTTCTAGAGACTCCTCCGAGACCCCTGCCCCAGGTAATGTTCCCCAAGAATGTAACTTCAGCAGAGGCCCTCGCACCTCCTCTAGGTGCAGCCCAGGTGGCACCTGTAATGGATGTATGGGTGGATGGATGCAGAGGATATTACGATGTAATGGGACACTTTGACAGCGCTTTCAACTGTTCCAAGGACACATTCATCTATTGCTGCGGAACCTGCCACTACCGCTTCTGCTGTCCAGACCGAAGTCGCCAACTGGACCAGGACAACTGTAACAACTACGACTCTCCGGACTGGGCCAAGCCACAGACGGAGCCCATGATTACACCAGATGACTTAGGTGACCCAGACTTTGATCCACTGAAGCAGCAGAGCCACAACACGGGCTTTGTCATCGGTGGCGTGGTTGTGTTTATGGTGGCTGTCGCAGTAGGCATCAAGGTGGTCTTCAACAAGGTGCAACAGGAAGCCAACCAAAGGGACCTGAACATGCCCAGGTGAGGCTTACACGTTTTTGTTTTTTTTTTTAATTTCATCACACCTCATTGCTGAATTCAGTACTTCATTTTGATGTATGAATATTGTAATGAAATTAGGTTTTCAGGACTCCATAAATGGCCTACATTCATCATTCTGGGCCCAGAAAAATGTTATTAGTCATCAGCTGAAACATATTTGATCTTCATCGAGTGACTGCTGCGGAAATCGTGGCTGTTTTGATTTCCTCTTGGCTTTCTTATCTCATATATGGGCCGTCGTCTTGGCAATAAAGATGGGTCTTTTGGTGTTTTTACTAGTTGCATCAGTCATGGAAGATGACAGTTGTAGACCAAAACGAAGTGTTGGTTGATCCCCTCAGGGAAGCCCTGCATGTTATTTTGGTTTCACATTTTCCATATTTATTCATCATTGTACTTAAATTAACCGCACAGTTAACTGGTGATTATAACCGGTGTAAACCCTAATGTCCGACCACAAGATTAACATTCACATTTATTTATATTTAAGCATTCATCCTCACATAGATGGCTGATATGTTGCTTATTTGCAATCCAAAAACAGCATTCATGGGAGGAAGAATTTAGTGCCTATACCCTGTTGCCATTTTTATCTCATGTTTCCTTTATTGCTTTTTTTATGGCATCTTTAGAGCTCTGGTGGACATGTTGCGGCACCAGTCGAGCCCAGTCCAGCAGGATGAGAGAAACAACAGCGTGGCTCTGGCTGTAGGAGATGGCCAGGGGACACTGGGGAGACCGCCGAAAAATCTCTACGCCCCCGGGCTGCCCAGCAAAGACAACAGATGTGAGAGTCTAGGGCTCGTAGCGCGTTAGTGAATAGCACGATCAGAGGTGCACTTTTGTAACAGCATCCTCTCTTTATGCAGAGGCACTTTGTGCTCGTCACGTCTGTAAATGGATGCAGCTTTTTTTTTCTGTGTTCCTCCATCAAGATGTCTTTATGAGAGAGAATAAATTAAGAATTTTCAGTAGTGATGTGCTAAAAAATGAATCTTTAACCTCGGTAATTTCTCTGCGAGGGCCATGGTCATTTATAAATGATTCTTTTGGGGTCCTCTGTGTCTCTAATTCTCCACTTCAATATTAAAGTAGTTAATTGCACAAGAATGTGGAGATGGGTGCTTATGTGATCATGTGAAAATGAATTGATTTAGGTAGATACGCACGTAAAGTTTCCTTATTCCTTTTAGTTGAAGACACCGCTCAACTGCCTGACATCCATTTTGTGAGCTGATTACTTCATGTTCTTTTCACTTACAGTGGGCAATTTGCAACACAATTTCATCCACTCATCAGGCTCCAGTCCCAAGCACACTGCAACTATCGGTAAGGCAGCTGATGAAAGCCGGGCTCCCATGTAAATTGCATGTAATCACTTGGATGCTTCATTTACTTCATTCAGCTTCGTTTGGAGCTCAAAAGTAGACTCATTCATTTCAACAATAATAATGATTATCATATTTTTGGTTGCTTGTGTTAGTGCTGAAAGCAAGTTCAAATCTGTCGCTTTCAGTGAATGTTAGAAGATTCACACTCTGCTATGTGCATCGCGCTATATCCAGAGGAGCAAATCTCATTTAACACACCGTCGTCTTCTCCCTTTGGTCTCTGCAGAACGCACACCTCGGATGAACAATGCTCAGCTGGCAGCTGGAGGCACCCTGCTCTCCAGTAAGCACAACAACACCAAATCGCAGCCTTCCTTCCACCACTCCCTGCACAACCTGGCCCAGCTGCCGCCCTCGTACGAGAGCGCCACCAAGCCTGAGCTCAACAGATACTCCTCACTCAAACGGCTCGGTGAGTATCGCGCTTTTCCAGGAATGAGACATGTTCCGTCTAAGCTGCGCTCCCCTTATGCTGCTTTTTCTGCAGCTGTTTCGTAAGTGCTGAAGCAGAGCGACACTCTTGACACGGGTGCTGTGAAATGCACGATGCATCATTATGTGCTCATGCTATTTACTGTGGTGATAAACAATTCAGAGAACTTTTGTTTGGCTTGCAGAGAAAGGTCTTGACGAGTACTCATCTGGGTACTGCACCACCAAGCGCCGGCCTCACACAGCCCAGCCGGCCCTGCAGTCGTCTCAGCACCACCTCCACTGGGGTGGAGACTACACCCTCAGCGGGCGAGGGACCCTCCCCAGACATGCGGCTCGGCCCTGGATCCCACCGCCACCTTCTGGCATGCCTGCTTCACCCACTCCCAATCCTTACCCTTTGGATCCCCCAGAGCCCCAGCACAACCCCAACTACGACACTCTCTCCAAGCCTCCGAGAAAAGTTAAGTCCACCGACCAGCTGCTCAACATGGGTGATGTCCCTGGAAACACCGGGACTCTGTCCCGGCTCTCCAAGAACCAGCAACACCAGTACTACAAAGCCATGGCTGCCTCCAATAAGAACTCCAACACGCAGACGCTCACCAGGAAGACCCAGGACAGACAGGACAGACAGGACAGGCAGGACAGGCAGGAGAGACAGGACAGGCAGGACAGGCAGGAGAGACAGGAGAGACAGGAACGGCTGCTCATGTCCCCAGACCATTTGGAGGAGAGGATGGGCGTTGGTGGGATGGGTGTTGTAGATCCGTACGCCCACACGGGAAGCGGGATCGTCCCCACCCTGCCTCGCCAGCAGAAGGCCCAGTCCCAGCAGAACGTCTGTGCAACGCCTTCCCTCGACCGGCACCACATGATCAAGATGAACTCTCATCCCACGTCCGGACGGGAGCAGGAGAGGACCACGCCTATGACGGGGCACATGAGCGGGGGCATGGGCTGGGCTGGGGAGGGGCCCGGAACCGGAGTAGTCATGGGAACGGGAACACTAGGAGGCCACAGCGCCCGGAGGATGGCTTTCGCAGCAAAACGGCAGAACACAATTGAGCAGCTACATTTCATTCCCGGAGGGGGCGGTGGGGGGTCAGCAGGGAGCGGGGGAGGAGGCAGTCAGGGGATCAGGACGGGGAGTAAAAATGAGGTGACGGTGTGAGGTCAGTGCCTAATGTAGAGTTTAGATTAAAGGGACAGGAATATATCACCCTTCTGCATTTAACTATTAGACATTCAGCTACAAGAAATACAACTAGAAGTATAAAGTATTGTAACAGTATAATGTGTTTAGGCTATTCAAATTAGTGTTATCTTGTAATTAAATAGCTTAAATATGACTTACTTATAAAAACTAAAAATTAGGTAGGGGACATCTGTTCCAGTTATGTGATAGCCTACATCAGCCATATTTTGTATCTGAATTTGCCGCATTGCCATATACAGAGGTGCCATTACTTGTAGAAGGACTGACTGGGAGGGTGAAATAAAACCAACAGAAATGCCGTTCATACTTTAGTTTTTATATATTTTTTTCAAAAAGTACTCAGGAGCCATATTAGATAGGAAACCAGATGATATTAATGAAAAAACAGGGTAAAGGAAGCGGAGGCCTGTGTGGAATATCCTGTCACAGAATTTCAAAGAACTGAGCCAACTACCTGGACTGCCACTCCGCTCGGTCCTCACCGACGAAAATTTATTAAACTGACTCTCAGATGAGGAGCCCGGTGGACCGGACGAGGCTGAATGATGAACTGTGCGCCTGTTGAACTCTTCTGCACCGACCTCGTGCTGACTTAGTGAGACAGAACTGATTTTTTCTTTCTTGCTTCCTGTATAACCTAGAGGACAAGACGGGCTCTGTTTCTGAGCGACACGCAGCAGTCTGACACAACGCCACCACCCGACAGGAACTGAGGACGTATCCACATTACTGATCTGATTCCATGGGTTGCCTACTTTTCCATGTGACCTTAGATTAAACCTCCAGAGGAACTCACAATCTCATTACTGTTACACTACGGGAGCGTAAGCTGATATAAGATTATGGGTGAGTTTTTCTCAATGTTTTCATCTATAGATCAGGACCTACCTGTTTGAAAAAAATAAAAACAACGGGCTACCAAATATTATAGAGCCATCAGTCACGGCGTTCCAAAAATTCTTGACATACACATACAAAATCAAGAGATAAAAGAACAGACGTATGTGTTCAGTTTACCAATAAAGAGGCAACTCGCTCTAACGAAGAGCAGAGGCTTCTCCACAGAGCACAAACGATAGACCATGACGCAGAGGTTGCACTTACACAACTGTCCTTACAAGCCATTTATGGAGATACAAAGAAAATCCCACACAGGAAGCTGGTCTGACAATCACCATTTAATTATTATCACCAGGTGACAAGTTATTAAAAAGTCAGCAACATTTTGTACAGACAGAAGGATTGGCTTCAGAGCAAGCCGAAACCCTCAGAGTCAAGAGCGAGGGCGACCTGAGGTCCTCTCCTGAGCGGCTCCAGTGTGCCATACAAGAGACTCGGATGGTTAGGAAGCCCTTCCCATCTTCAAGACAAAGACCTTGCTGTATCATAACGCACTTCAGCCAGTATGAAAAAAAAAAAACAGAAACGGAAAAAAAAAAATCTTCATCAATAACAACGCTTTTCAATACTAAGGGCTATCCTATATACTGTAGTATGTGATATCTGTGGTCCATATAAAATGCTATCTCTTTCTATTGATTTTGTGTTGATATTGTCATGATGTATTAAGTATTAATGTGTACAAAAAAACAAGAGAAATTTAAGCACAGTTCAACGAGAATCAGAGACTAAACTTTGCACAAATCTAGCCCCTGATATTTGCACCAGATACAAGCACACTTTGTATCGTGTCCTCAAGGTTTACATTCTGTACAAGCACGGCTGAACGTGTGACCAATCAATGGAAGGTATTATACTGAGAGAGGATTTTCTTTTTTCTTTTGCTTTTTTTAAACAGAAATCGTCGGTAATAACGCCGATCAAAGAACGAACTTGCACCGGCTTTCTTTTCTTTTTTCTTTTTCTTTGTGTTCAGTCATGTGGAAAAGCTACAGAGATGAAATGCTGATAAACAGAAACACATTTGGACAATCTTCCTACACACAGTGCTAAATGTAGTTGTTATGAATATGATGGAGTGTTATTATTAATAATTATTATAACTGTTATGGTTATTATTAACAATTATCTTACGATGTGATGTTCTTTTACTTGGTGGGATTTAAGTGTTTATTGTTTTTAGATAACTAGCATTCTCGCGACTAGTTGGTTTTTCATACATCTGGTCATAAACTCGAGTTTTTAAGACATTCCAAATCTTGATGCATGCCAGCTCCATTTCATTGAGAGGCATTTTTACAGGATGCCTGGATTTTAGGGTCATTGATGCCTTTATGGCCATTTTTCCAGCTGTATGTACTGTGCCTAGACATCGGCCTTATGACTTCTTGATCTTAAGTGATTACTTAGGTTTCCACTCTGGTATTGAATAATCTGCAGCCTTCTAAACGTACGCGTAGATGACGGCGAGGGATAGATGAGTTTGGGATCGGCCAGAAGTGATTTTAACATCACACACAGTCTGCTATCTCCTCTGCGGCAGCCTGCCCCAGTAACTTAAAAATGGGTTGTACACGCTGAACCCATGATGCCATAATGTATGTATGTATCGAATGAATGTTTATTACACAGGTTGGAGACAAAACAGGCGTCTAATGGAAACCTGATTGCTTTGAGTGCAGTGTCTTTTTCAGGGAAATAGGACAGGTGACATACAGTAGTGTTAGACTTTTTTAATAGAGCCACAAAAGGTCTGTAGCAAAGTCTGTAATATCTCACAAGCCATATCCATCGAAGCTCATTATCACAATTTTATAAATGGTTAATCTAATTTGTGCAAGTATTGTATTTTGTATAGCTAGTACAATCAGAATATTTTAAGTGATCTCTTCGGCATTAATTTGAAGATTCAGAAAAATTCTGTGTTAGTATTTAATGATCTGTACAGTGCCAAACTCATAACATTTTGTTGTCTTTTTATCGTCACACCCTCCTAGATGGCCACAGGGGTTATTTACTTTTTTCACAGAGGAGAGCGAATAGACAGCCGAGTGAAGCTGAAAAGCTCCTTTTCAGAAGGAAATGAATGAATATGATGTGTGTTTTTAGCCATTATGAATTCATTTAGAGTGCGGATTCTTTAATGGCCATCTGAAGCGGACAGGGACAGTGTCCAGTATTGGGGGAAAAAAAACAATTCATGGATTAATTTTGACGCCTATAAATTTCGAAACGGCCCTTTTGTTATTGTTTAATGCATTGATCCCCTTGGATACGACAGTGACTTACAAAGAATTTGTATAATAAAGTTGGTGGGAAAAAAAACTGTGATTCTTTTCTTGCGTTAATGCTCGTCTTTTCAACTCTTCTGTCTGGGTGAATTCAGGACTTCACCTGCACCATACTTTAAAGTGCTTCCCAACTTTTTCTTTTGTCATTAAATCATAAGAAAAAAAAAAACTCCATTCCCAGTCATCTCAGCATGGGACATGTTAAAGATGAGCAGCATTCAGTTTCCTTGTAAATACATTAACACCGTAAACCGAGTTATCAGCATCGCACTTGGGTTTCAAATGATACTTTATTAATCCCCGAGGTAAACATTGTTCCTCTGCATTTCAAAGCACTTCATAATACCTACAAACACCCTCGAGTGCCTGTTTTCTCAAACCTATTTAAGACTTAGCAATATATCACATTGACGTGTGTGCTCACTGGGTGCACAATGAAATCATATCTAAGCCAAGGTGTGAATAATGAGCTCTGTAGTTTAGATAAACGAGCTACTTTTCAGTTGTTTTCAGAGCTCTTACCTGCACGAACGTCTTAATAGTGCAATATAAAAACAGTCTCCGACGATGAAAATGTCAAGTGTGTTATTATCATAAACAATATCTGCTCTGACATATTTACAGTATAATATTGGACTATATATTATATAACTGCGACAGATTATTGTTTCTCACGTAAAATCTGCATGTAACTAGTAACCTGATCAAATCTAGTGGAGTAGAAATAAAACACTGCTATGGAAGCTTGCTTCTGTCACTGAAGTGTATTTATTTATTGATTTGTAACAATCTGTGAGTCAAACTTTTAGGATAATAACCAGATCTGACACCAGTGGCTTGCTCAGCATCAGTATGTTAATAAATATGGGTTATCATAACAGTAATCATAAGGCAAACTGGTGTTTTATAAGGAGTCAAACTAAAAGCGCCTCCTATATTTGGAAAAAAAAGGCCCTTTTAGTGTTCAGTAGGTTAGTGAGCACACAGACTGGTTGTATAATAAAATCCCATATCATCTGCCTGTGAGATGTTATATAAGTTGCAGTATGGCTATGCAGTGCTACTGGGAGCGGACAACTGCACTTTTAAATAAAATGAAAAAGGTGGAATTGTTTTCGTATAATTTACAGCTCGAGATCGTCTGGGCTGCAAAGTTATATCACTGCTGGACGTGCTGGATTCCTATGGTGAAACAAGGGCTCCGCAGCTCATATTTAAAACCTCCTGTGAATACATTTATTGCACTGAGATGTATGAAGGGGCAGATAACAGCCACCGTGCTGACACAGAAATAATTCTTGCAGGGGCTACACAAGAGGGCACAAAAATGATTATGTTTGATTTAAGCACTATCTGCCTCTGATGCGTCAGAGTCGTAGTTTGCACATTTCACCACCAGGAGGTTCAGTGGCTCCAGGATGAGCTGTGCAAGAAGGCTTTGCTCAGACTGTAACTCACCCTTAAAGCTATTTCTGTTGCTTTACACGGGACTGACAAAAACAAAACACAGAACATAATATCATCTGACTGTTTGTAGATATCAGTAAATGCACTGCCCAAACTGTCCAACGCCTCTCAAAACTCATATTAACACACCATAAACAAGTACCTGTGAAAAGGTTTGAACACTGTGACTCACTCATTTTTCTTCCTTTATTTTTACTGTTTCCAAAAACAGTTACATGTGCATATTAGGTATGCAGGAATGAAAAGAAACAAAAATATGTTTCATATTTTGTTTACATCTTCAAAGTTTCAAAGTCACTACTGTTTGTCTTTATCAGTTTTTTCACATTTGGCTATGTCTGCTTCAGATCATCACCTGGAGGCTTTGCAGGTGTTGAAAGCATTCCCACTGGTGGCTTTTCAGGTGCCATTCAATTAATTCCAAAGCATCTCAGCTAGTTTTAGGTCACATGACTGTAGAGGTCATCTCATGGGCCACCCAATCACTGTTCATGGTCAAACAGACCTTGTAGAGCCTGCACGTGTGATCTGAATCACTCTATTTAAAAGATATTTAAATTATAGTTCCACTCCTTCAAAATTTAGTGAGAAAACTACTCATACAGATATTTTCTGTTTCCATTGTTCTTTATGTCCAGTCCTCTTGTTGCTTGTCCCAAGCAATTCTCTTAATTGCTCTCCTTCAGCAGTAGTTTCTGTGGAGCAATTTATCTCTAATTCACGCAAAGAGTTGATGCTGATGTGGTTTTCCTACTTCAGCACTGGGAACCATTGATGTGGGATCTAATCTGAGGTGGTGTTAATTGGTGACTTCTCAGGTTGGTAACTCTAATGAGCTTTGCTGCTCCAACAGACTCAACAGCTCTTGCTCTTCTTCCTCTTTGATGGGGAGATTCACATAAAAGACAGTTTCTTCACAGCGGTTGATGGTTTTTGCAACTGCGATCGAAACTTGCAGAGTTAAAAAATAGATTCTCTTTACTAAGCTGAGTCATAATACGGACTTCTACAGTACTCACATGACGACATTTGCTGTATATGAGCTCTATCTCAGCACAGCACACCTGATGATCTCGAATACACAAAGATGGCAAGAAAAAGATAACCTGAAAACACATCCAATAATGTCTGAAGCTAACTACAGTGCATTTTGTAGCACTATGTACTGTAGTGTATTCTGTGACATATGTCAACCTGAGTCATTTCAGTTTTAATCTGCACTGCAACAGCAAACATTGTAAAAACAGTAAAAAATATATATTGTTTCCTATAAATGATGAGAAGTTAACGAGGAGCTAGATAAATTTACATTAATATCTAAACTGCAAACACTGATCATAAGAGATTCTTTGCTCAGTTTTAACCACACTGGTTAAAACTGTTAAAACCCAGAGAGGCGTGAAATTACTCACCCCTCTTGTGACTTGGATAACTGAATCAATTGAAAAGAATAATAAAATGATTATTTAGTCTGAGGATGTGCTTCCTAAGTCACTGTTTTGCACAGATTTGGTAACTACTAAACATTATTAAATAGCTTAGTTACCCCCGACCTATTGTTGGCAATCAAACACTGAACTGTGTTGTGCAGATTTGTTGTTGAGATAGAGGGAAAAAATGCCTTTAAGACGTATTTACTCAGTATACAGTCAGTTATTTGACTCTGCCAAGCTTACAGCTGCAGATCTATTAAACTGCAAGCTGACTGTATTGAATTACATTACATTTTAATTATATAGTGCCAAATCACAACAACAATTAACTCAAAATGCTTTATATTTTTAAGGTAAAGATGGTACAATAATACAATAAAATACAGAGACAACCCCAACAATCACATAATTCCTTATGAGCAAGTGCTTTGGCGACAATGGGATGGAAAAACTCACTTTTAACAGGAAGAAACCTCCAGCAGAGGAGTGTGTAAACACATAGTGAGTGAAGAAAGTGACTGAAGGAGAAACACTCATGGTGCATCATGGAAATCCCCCAGCAGCCTAGACCTATTTCAGCGTAACTAATGGAGGATTCAGGATCTAGCCCTAAATATATGCTTCATTAAAGAGGAAAGCTTTAAGCCTGATCTTAATAGTAGCAATAGTGTGGGGCCTGAAAGCTGAAGCTGAGTTCTACTTTTAAACACCCTAAGAATCACAAATAAGCCTGGAATCTGAGAGCAAAGTATTTAAAGAACCACCTCTTGCAGGTATTAATCATCAGCAGCAGTACAGCTTTTATACACCTTAATACACATCCAGACAAATTAGGTAAAACACTGGACTGCTCCTGTTAGGGGTCACCACTTCAGTTCACCTCCCTCCATCTTACCCTAACCCTAGCATCCCCTTCTGTCACCCTCTACATTTGTATAGAAATATAGAAAATTAAAAGCATTTCTAAATCCTGACAAATGATTTTAAATACAGCTTAGTCCAAAAAACTAAATGTGTGAATGTTTAGCGTTTCTGTAGAGTCACTCTAATCTGTAATCCACATGTTTTTGAGACTGCACTTAAGTTTTCTATATATTTGTGTGTTTTTTTTAATGGTTCATTAATGTGAATGTGCACTCGTTTTAAAAAATTTTTTCAAAAAAGATACATGCCAAGATTTATACCGTTAACAAAAAGTAAGCAGAAAAATAAAATGATGTGGGAACAAACGTTTTAGTTTCATCCATCCACCTGTGGCTGTAGATCTTGAGATGGAGTACATCATCTACCAATCAGAGGGCTGTTGGTTTGACAGCTCTCCCACTCTGCAGGTTAGTTGATGTTAAAAGTGCTTTGGTGTAGAAAAAGCCTGTGTGTGAATGAGGCTTGCAGTAAGATAATGCTTTGAGTGCTCAAATAGAGCAGAAAAGCATTACATAAGTACCGGCTCATTTACCATCTTCTTAACCGCTCATCCAATTTTAAGGTTGCAGGACAGCTGGAGAAAAATCCACAAAATCATAGCAGCTTAAATCACCAGTGGGAAAATATTTTTTTTAATTTCACTTAATTTTATATATTTTCAATGCCCTGTGTAGCATAACATAATAACTATTTCTAGGCCTCCAAGGCATGCATATTGGAGCTTGGGGGGGGGGGGGGGGGGTAAAGTGCTTCACGGATACTGATAACTTGTAATACAATGACACAGGGTCTGTACCCTGATGTAGCAGGCAATGTGAAAATGCTCATCTTTTAGCCCAGCATGCAACCAAAGGTGCTGAATCCGCTGTGAGCCCTAAACCGCCGTCTGTGAGCCCCGCTGCTGCTACCCGGAAATATTACAAGGGCCGGAAAGGACCAATGTTAAGGGAGCACACGTCACTCACTTTTACCCAAAAATATTATCACCGAGCATCCTAATTTTTCTCGGCCGCCGAAACATCAAGCAAAAGCTCACTGACAGCGCAACATGTCGTAATCAAATGGCGAGGAGGCGGCTGCGGTACCCGTCGGCGTCGATTTCTTGGGGGGAACTGTGCAAGCGTTCACCCAGCTCAGCATCAGTGAAAATGGCTCTGGCTAACGACTGGAAAACAGCACGCAGAAATGGAAGCGGACGATAGCTAGCTAGGCGGTTAGAAGAAGGCGTGACAGGCCTCATCCGTCTGCAACTGTGCCCTGCAACTGGATGCGTAGGTAAACATTTGCCGATTATAGGTTACGCAGATGTATATGCTAACGCTAGCATCACAGTGTTAACGGCAGTCGGCGTGCCTGTATTTTTGTGGTTTAAAATGACGGCTAACATTAGCGGTCGGTCGGTTATGTGGTTTTGTAGACTGCGTGTGTGTGGCAGCAAACAGCTAAACACGCCGAGCCAGTGTAAAATACGATGCTAAGGAGAACCGTGAAGTTTTGCATGCAAGCGCTTCCAATGTTTTCTCTGTGTGTGTGTGTGTGTGTTTTTTTTCTTCTTCCCCGCACTTTCCTCCAAATGTTAGCCAATACTATTTCAGGATGCCACCTCAAGTGCATCCGTTATAACTGGCGCCTGTAACGGACTGCTAATGTTTACACTGTACAGCGTCACTGTGTTAATTTGAGCATTTTCTGCCCTTCTTTACAGGATTGCCGAGGTGCATTATAAAATGAGAGGCAGTCAAATGTGCGATAGATTATCTTCCTCATCTGCCCGGGGAGCTCACTCCCCTCTAGCTTCATCGCATCAATTAGAGGAAACGGTAAGATTTTTTTAAGAGGTGAGCAAAGTGAGTGAATCTGCCGTAGACAGTTCATGTTAAGCCATCCAAGTATTCGAATAAATTGGAACAACTTCATACTATTTTTTTATTGCAACGTCCATTTATGCCTACTTGTTTTAATAAGCCATGCAGATTGTGCCCATGCTTGTTGGTAGTGGAGGTTAGATTGGTTTAAGTTTATTGCTGCCCGAGGCACAAGAAAATCACAGAAAGCGTAAAGAAGTAAAAATAAAAGTGCTAATAAGAAATATATGTATGTATCTGCAGATCAGCCACCCTGTTGATCTGTATTAAGGTACTATACACCTACTGTTGCTGTGTAATTACATCCATCATACCTGCTCAGGTAATTGATCATTACTATTAATCTTTTTAAAAACATTCCTTATGTATATTATAACCTGCTCATGGACCTTTAAGATTAAAACTAACATTTGAATTGTGTGATAATTGACACAATAACATTAAAATATCTAAGTCAGCATTGTTGGTTTTGTACATTTTGGGGCTAAAACGTGCATGACTTATTGCCAAATTTGAATGAAAATTTTATTTTTTTGCAAGGCAGTTTTATTTGCATTTAAATGATGGAATAGTTTAATGTTGGAAAGTGAAGTCTTGATAATTGGCTAACAGGCTCCCATGTGTCTAATGATTCAAGTTATACAGAAACTTATCTTTAAAAGGATTCTTAAGAGTGAATAACCTCATTAAATTAATTTGTATCTAATTTGCATCTTTGAAGTTTCTCTTATCACAAGGATTGAGTTCTACTGAAAACCCTGAAACCTTCTGAAATGCAGCCATGAGAACAAGAGCGATTTAATGAGTCGTACTAGTCCTGTGAAAAACTAAGTACACCCTTACTGTATCCATAGGAATTAAGAGGGTAAGAAGCTGTAAAAGCAGACATTTTGGCAGTTTTCTGGTCTGTCATTCAGGTGTGTGTTTACACATTGCCTGGTGGAAAACAAACACAGAGTATCAGCACAGACACCTCATACCAGCTGTCACGCACAGTGGTGAAGGGTTGAAGATTTGGGTTTGTTTTTCATGTACAAAACTTGGAGACCTTGCAGCCATTCAGTTGATGAACTCCTCCTCTGTATACCAAAGTATTCTAGAGTCACACGTGAGGCCACCTGTCCTTGGCTGAAATTGGGTCTTGCAGCACGATGATGATCCCAAGCACACCAGCTTAAAAAGGAAGGAATCAAGGCGTTGCAATTAGGGCTGCCACAAACGATTATTTTGATAGTCGACTAGTCACCGATTATTTTTGCGATTAGTCGACTATTAAACATTTATTTTGTGACCCAGAAAGAATAATAAGAGTAATATTAAAACTAACTAGCTGCCGCCATTGATGGAAACTGAGCAAGGCCACGCTATGAATTCTGGGATAGGTTGGGCTACGAAGTATACACCGACCCATCCTTCAAATCTGGGGAAATGAAGGGCGCATTTGTCAGCCGCATTTGTTGGAGTCTTCGAATTTGTACAGTCTTCGTCGTGTCGCTGTAACGTAATTGGCCTACAAATGCGGGCACAGGAGGATGCAGTTCCTAAATTTGGACACAGCTACGTTACCGGACACTGCGTCTTCTTCTTCGGGGTTTAATGGCAGCTGGCATCCTAGTACATGCAGTGCTGCCATCTTCTGTTTCAGTCTGTTATTACACTCTTAAATCCTACTACTCATTCCTGCGTCTTTTGGAATCTTACAAAGCTTCAAACGACGCGTCAGTGATTTTGATAGCCGACATAATCGTGACTAGTCGACTAATCGTGGCAGCCCTAGTTGCAATTGCCCAAAGTCCAGAGCTCAACATGATTGAAATGCTGTGGCACAACTTCAAGAGAGCTGTGCTTAAATGAATGCCCACAAACCTTAAATAAACCGAAGCCATATTGTAATAAAGATTGTGCTGAAATTTCTCCACAATAATGTGAGAGACTGATGAGCGCATACTGATGATTACTTAAAGTTATTACTGTTAAAGGTGGCACCACAAGCTACTGAATCATGTTGTGTACTCAGTTTTACATTTGACTGTACGTTTACAATAAACGCCGTCTCGTGTTTTCTTGCACTATGTAAAAGAGATTGCAATGCGAAAACTGTTACTGAAGTTGTAAATTCTTACAGAACACATGGTAAAATATAGCAAGAAGTGGCTAGTGTCTAAGTAGTGTAGGTTAAAAGTAATGCAAAATGTCTTTCTTGTTTCACCACTGGTGGAGAGAAGTCACTTTACTCAAGTAGTCAGTAAAAATAACATATAATCCGTGTCATGTAAGGCTTTAAGAAGTCAAAACAACCAGTTTTTACACACAGACACACCTGCTCTTAACCAGAACCAAGAAATCTGCTGTGTGATGTGGTTTTTCGTGGAACACTGCCACATGTCTCTCTCTCTCTCTACATCTTCCTGAGTAACTGTTGTTATTAGAGAGACGCAAATGCTGCATTCATAATGTAAAACACACGAGATTCTTCACAAACTGCTGCAGCATGTTAGGGTTAAAGGGTTAGATAAAAATCTGCCTAGTTTCATACCGTGCACCTGTAAGCATAGACACTAAAAATGCTTAAAAAATAACTTTGTCTTCTGTAGCAATTATGAGTCTAATAATAAAGGAATTGGCCTTTATGCAGCAATTCTAGTTGTGCTGCAGTCCACAAGAACTACATACCGGTAAGTCATTACAAATTGTAAAATGTTTAATGTATTTAATAGTTTGCTCAGTAGCTGTGAAATGCTAAGCTTGATTTGTTAATTGATTCTTTTCCTAATACCAGTAGAAACCTTCACTTTTCCAGCCTAACAGCAGTAGTTGTATATTGGTCACAGCTCAACTAAATGTTTCCATTTATAAGAAGTATTCACTTTAGGTATAAATGCCATATTTATTAAAAGTAAAGGCTACTTAAAAGTCAGGTTGGTGGGTTGTGTCATCCTCACTATAGTCTGTGTATTGCTGCAGTTTAATTTGAGGCTGAGATTTAAGCATGTACAAATTCACCTCAATAAATTAAAGGACTGTTATAGAAGGGGCATAAGTGAATTTTAAATATATTTATAGACTGTGTAGTAATGCTATGACTTTCACTCCTGTTTGATTTTGTGTTTTCAGCTGTAGGAACTTCTTGGCTGAACACCGATGAGGAATCTTGCTTAGGTGAAGGAGCGCAGTAAAGGAAACAAGAAGTCGTCATTTGAACTGCTTCTCAATAAAAACTATTCTAAGCAAGTTTTAAAATTAGGTGGATCTTATCTACCTGCCAAAAGACACGTTTTACCGTCTGATCATCAGATTGTCGTCTCGGCTACCCCTCTCAGTTTGGAAGTAGTGCATGGGCAGTGGATGATCAACAGAGAGTAGCAGCACCAGACCTAAACAATCTGGAGAGACGAACTTTTAGTTTTAAGCTATCATTTAAGTATTTCTTGAAAAAGAAGTCGTAGGTTAGTTTCACCCTTAGGGTTAAGTTTGTCTTTCACCAGTCAGTGGTGGGATCATTTTCGCCGCCCCTAGTGCTGGAGGTTTGGCACCTGCATCCCCATGTGCCAGTGAGTGGGAAATGTTCCAATTTGGAAAATACAATCTGGACATTATAGAGATGTTAAGTGGGCACCAGGCCCACCAATTCAAAGGCCTTGGTTTAGATCGGCAACTACAGCATCAGCAGCAAGTGCAGCTTCACCAGCATCAACTCCAGCAGCAGCAGCAGCAGCAGGCTGAGTCCCCTGGAGCTCTTCTGTCTGGACTTGGCTTGGGCCCCCTGCAGGGGTCTAGAGGTAACGCCTTTTCTGATTCTGCCTCCATTTTTGCCAAGATGAGTGCCCCTCCTCCCCCACCTTTACAACAACAGCCTTCCTCATCTCAGAGCTCTCGTTCAAAGTCAAGCAAGATGAGCAGCAGCAGCTCAAGCCATTCTTCAGGCTATCCACAGTTCCTGCGCTCTTTCCACCCGTCTGAGGCAGCACTAGCACAGGAGCAGTTACACCCAGGTGTAGGCCGCTTTGAGCACTTTGCTGGGGGAAGTAGCAGTAGTGGGAGCGCTGGGGGATTAGGAGGATTAGTAACATCAGCACCTCCACCCCCCCCTCCTCTGCATCCCGGCCTCTCTGTCCCCCAGGCATCACCTGGCCCCTCCTCTTCTTCTCCTTCCCCTTCAACCTCTGTGGCAACCTCTAATAACCCTTCTAGCAGCAGTGCAGTCAGCTCATTGGGACACCAGTTGGTTGGGGCCCAGTCTGATGCACGGAGCCTTCATCAACAGTTTAGTTGCATGTTAGCCGCTAATCAGTATTTTCTTTCTGGGGTGCCTGCTAATGCTAGTTTAGAACAGTTTCTTGTTCAACAGGGAACTCATAACCATTTAGGCATTGGCTTAAGTCAGACAGGCGGGGAGCCTAGTACTAGCCTTGCTCCGCCTCCTGCTTTGCACTCTTCTCACACTCATGGCCACTCTACTCCCCAGCCACAGCAGACTCCACAGCAACCACCCCAGCAGCACCAGCTTCCACCGCACACCCTTTCTCATCCTCACTCTCATTCTCATCCTCATCACCCTCTCCACCCAGGCTCTCAGCCCTCATCGCTGGGCGGCTTTGACTTCCAGGGCATTCCTGTACTATCGTCAAATCAGATAGCTTCTCTGATGCAGCAGGAAGCAGGTTTGCCCCTACCTTTGCCGCTTCATTTATCTTTGTCTAAGGATGACGGTAAAGGGGAAAGCAGCGGAGGTGGAAGTAGTAATAGCAGCAGCAGTAGCAGTAGGAGGAAGAAAGCTATGGCCGGCTATTTGCCACAGAGAAAATCTGACAACAGTAGTAGCAGTAGCAACCATGGGCACAGTAGCCACAGTGGTAATCCCAGCACTAGTAGTAACGGGGGGCTAAATCATGGTCAGCCGCCAGCTTTAATTGGGAGCGGGGTGGGTATGTCAAACATGGGTGGAGAACCGTCATCCCTGCTTGCCTCATCATCTTCATCCTCATCAGTAGTTTCTTCTTCCTCCTCCTCTGCTCCGTCTTCCACTGCTGCCTCAGTACTGGTTACTAATGATTCTCACCTTTCTAAATCTGATAACCAGAGCTCAATGCAACCCAACACCACAGAGTCTGACACAGAGCCAGTTTATAGCTGTGGAGAGTGTGGCAAAAGCTTCCCTCAACTTTCAAGCCTTCGCAGGCATATGCGCATGCATGAGCCAACCGCAGCAGGTACTAGCAATACTGCCACTACTGGCCCAAACCCTGTTCACATAAAAACACAGTCTGATCCAAGCCTTCCCCATTCGACCCAAGAACCTCCCCAACCCTCTTCCAATTCTTGTTCTAGCCCAAACAAAATATTTCATTGCCCTGATTGTGGCAAAGGCTTTAAGAAAAAAGGGCATCTCCTGCAACATGGTGTTATACACTCGTCAGCCCGCCCATATGGCTGCTCCACCTGCTCTCGGGCTTTTAATCGTAGAGAGTCACTGACACGGCATGAGAAGATACATGAGGAAAAGCCATTCCGATGTCCCGCCTGTGGTCGTGCCTTCCGTGAGAGCACCTCTCTACTCAACCATGCTGCCTCAGGCACCTGCGGCAAGCCAGGTAGGGGACCCAAACAACGGGGCAGCAAGACAGGAACTGATGGTGAGGACAGAGTCGAGGGAGGGGGTGGAGGAGGTAATGGAGGAGGGGGAACTTATCAAAGCAATAGAGGGGTTATTTATGGGAAAACTGAGGAAGAGGATGGTGTAATCATTGTGAGGGAAGGAGAACCAAAATCAGGTTTAGGATGTGATGGTCTGTTTCATTCTGGAAGGGGAGGGAATTCAAATGACAGGGACAGAGCAGATGGTAAATACCCCACTGACTACTCTCGGAATCGTTACACAGGCTACCATGATGACCACCGTTCTCAAGGTAATCCATCTCCATGCTACTCTGGTGCCTCCCCATGTGGAAGTGGGATGGCGGGCCCAGCTCTGAGAAAGGCACCCCTGGCGCCAACACTGCATCCACATTCACAGACCCACAACCAGCACCACCATCCGCAGCAACAGCCCCACCTGCCCCTCTCTTCTCTACTGGATGACTCAGAAGATGATGTCACTAGCTCTGTGAATAATGCAATCTCTGCTATAACAGCAGCTAGTAACAGTGGAAATAGAGGGGATGACAGGGGAGACATCATAGGAGGTCTGCTAGGTGGTCTTGGTTTAGGACCTCTGGGCTCACCTTCATCCACATCTGGTATGGATAAGAATTTCAGAGGTGGTGGGAGTCAAGAGGCTATGACCAGCAACCCGCAGAATCCTACTGCCAAACCAAAACGTCCCCGCAAACCAAGAGCTAAGAAAGATCCTGCAGCTGGCGGACAGCCCCCCAAACGTAGGCAGTACACCCCCAGAATGGGCCCCAGTGGGCTCCCACGCACTCACCTCTGTAGTGTCTGTGGTAAGGGATTTGCACGCCGCGAGACCCTGCGCAGGCACGATCGCATCCACACAGGAGAGAAGCCCCATCACTGCACTGTTTGTGGGAAGTATTTCAGAGAAGCTTTCCACCTCAGCAAGCATCAAACAGTCCACTCCGGGGCAAAGAATTACAAATGCAGCATCTGTGGGAAAGAGTTTGGTTACTCCCAGAGCCTCAGGAGGCACAGTAAACTCCACCAGAAAGGGGAGATGGAAGAGGTGCCCACCACACCGGCTCCAGAGAACCTTAACAGCTTTAACCCAAATCCTCAATGTAGCGTGGCCCAAGACCGGAGCCAGAACCAAGCACCAAGCACCTCCTCCTATTATCCCTACTCCCAAGACGTCAAGCCTCAAGACACCAACCCCCAGCCGCAGCCTCCTCCCCCACCCCAACCACAGCCCCCGCCGCCACCTCGACTCTACACCTGCGCTATATGCTGGAAGTCGTTCCGTCACCACTTTCACTTGACTGCCCATCACCAGACGGTCCATGAAGGTGGGGGTGAAAAGCTCTTCTGCTGTGAGGTGTGTGGGAAGGCGTTTGCTTACTCTAACAGCCTCACTCGACACAAGCAGTCTCAGCATGGCATGACCCGCCCTGAACAGTCTAACCCACAAGAAAGCAACAGTGGGTCTGGAGACAACCGAGGTGGGAGTGATGTTAATCAGTCAACCTCTGAGAGTGAGGCTGCCACGAATGCACTGCTTCAGATGGCACCTTCCAACGAAGGCCACGGAGGGCAAAGTCTAAGTGTTGTCACTCATAGCCACCAACAAGCACCCCCACAGCCACCAGTTGGTTATTCTCCCCTCTTTTATGATGCTGCAGCTACTCAGTCTTCTGCCTCTGCGGCACCAGCTTACTCTCAGCCACTTCCTCCCAACTCTACAGTCATGCCCCCGCAACACCCGCATTCTCCAGCCGGAGTTAAAGGAGAACACATATATCCAGCTGGATCCCGTAGCCGAACTCTTCACACCACGGCCCCGTTCCAGCCCCTCACGGAACTGCCCTCCACTGAACATCATCATCTGCATCACCATCATCATCACTCCCACCATCATCCCCATCATCAGTCAGGCACCCAGCCCCACCAAACCCTCGACTGCGACGTCCAGTCGTCACACGATGACATGAGACGACACAAGAAGAAGAAAAAAAAGTCCAACAGGAGAGATTGGAAGGGAAATAAATGGGAATCTCAAGATTTAGTAAGATTTGATGAAATCAAACGAAAGAGAAAGATCAGTTGTACAATAAGAGGGCAGTTGAATAAAAAACAAGGCTCTCTTCGTTTGACAATTAGGCGAGGAGGAGGATCAGGTGGTGGTGGGTATAAGCTTGTCAACACTGGTGGAATGAAAGTGCAGATCCTGTCATCTCTCAAAGTTCCTGTGAAACGTTTTGGCTGTCCAATATGCCCCAATTCTGTGTTTTCCCGTAAAGCGGGGCTGCTTGTCCACATGGCAGTTAAACACCCACAAAAAGCCTTGAGCACTCAGGAGCGACTTAGGTGCAGTGTGTGTGGGAAGCAGTCTTACAGGCCTTTGGCAGTCTTCATTCATCGGGCTTCCCACCGTGCCAGAGGGACTTTCTCCTGCCGACGCTGCTCAGCTCGCTTTTGGAACGCTACCCTTCTTCACAGGCACAAAGTGTCCTGCCGCCGCAGGGCTAAAGGACTGCAGAGGGGAGATGCTAAGAGGCTGAAGCTTTCAAAAAGACCGGGAGAAAGACAGACCCGTGAGGGTCATGAGGAGATGCCATTCCTACAGGGACCATACAGATACTGAGCTTCCTGGTTTCTGAAGAGAGTGGCATACAAGAGGGATGTTTCAGTTCTAAAATAGGAAGTGAGAGAAAAAAAAGGGACTTGAAAAGGCATCTGCTGCCTTAAGGAAAATTTGCCTCGTGTCTCTGTTGCATCTACTCTGCTGACTATTAGAATGAGTGTGTTAACAACTACTGTAGAGTGTCCTATAAAATATCTCCAGAAATTCTTCCAGATTATGTTGGAAGGTGTTTTCAAAGACGTGACTGTTTCCATAGGATCATTAATTAACCCCTTAAGTGCATTGACACTATGCTTGGCTGACACTGTGCAGTTACTAGAGCAGTTTAGGTGAAATGACCTGCTAATGTATCTCTTACCCATAACTAGAAGCCCCGCTACACCTCTTGCTGTATGATAAACGTCTCTGCTGTGTATTTTGTCTTGTTGTTGTTCAATTAGAGGCTCTGAGGATTTTTTAAAAATGTAAAGTGCATTTATTAGGAGTAGGGACACGGGGACAAAGACCTTTGTTGATAGTTTGTCAGTGCATGTTTGTTCTCTGGTCAAGTTTTTTGCTGAGGTTGTGAAATCACTCCTACAGTATGTGATGGTTTATTCAGTATATCCCCAGAAGTTTGTAGTGTAAACCTGATTTGAAAGTTGCTCTATATTCCCTAGTGATTTAATCACACATAGATAAAATGTCAACGTTGCTGGTAATTAGCATTACAAGGACCCCTCTCCTGCCAAAATGACGAAAAACTTACAAGAAGCCTTGCTTATGATGTTCACTTTACTTCATTTATTTGAGATCTTCCTAGCTTTTATACCAAGAGATTGAAAACAGGTTAAACAAGTGGACTGTAACACATGTTTATCTCATGTTATTTGTATGCTCTTTTTAGCAGTGATTATTTCTACAGTACTTCACGGTGTGTTAAAACAAGGACCTATCATGATAGAAACAAATGTAATATTCCATGTATTTATGTGTGTAACCCAATCAGTCTTCATGCCAATCTTATACTTACCCCTTCTACCTTTTTACTTTTTGCTGAGCTGCAATCATATTCTTACTGTTAAGCCTTGTTTTTTTTTCTTTTAAAGAAAAATAAGTTCAAAATACATCTTGTCACTTTATTCACACATATGAAATGTTCATACCCCTGTCAAGCCTTGTTTTTTTTCTTCTTCTAAAGAAAAATAATAGTTTTAGTAGATTTCTATCACATTATTTACTGAGAAGTCAGTAGTTGATTATATTTCAGCAATGAATAAACCTTAAGTGTAATTATTTGTTTTCCTTTCATTTCTGATTCAGAGTTACTCACTGCAATATCCAGGAAATGGTAAAAACTGCTAGTTATCGAACATGAGCGAGTTGTTTCTGAAAGGGCATGTAAAGTGCATTTATGACTTGATGTGAAAGTCAAGGATGACGTTCACATGAATCTTTGGATTAAGTGGTTATCAGCATGTAGGTACACTAATAAAGCTCATTGAAGTGCTTAGACTTACTAATGTTATCAGCCAAGTTCCTCCAGGATGAAGAATGTTTTTTACTGATCAAAGCTTGCACATATGACTGTTGTGGGGAGAAAAAAACAAAAAGAAAACTCACTTCTGGCTCCACAAGATGGCAGTAAGCAACTCATTTATGGTGTGCTCTTGGCCTGGTGGGGATGAGTGTGGCAGTCACATGGATTTTACAGCGATAGGGGGTGGACTGGAGACGCTGGTGCTGTGTGGCTGTCTGCTCCAGATTAATGAAACAAAAAAGATTGTTGTAGCGACCAGATTCAGTAACCCATAGTTAATTTAAAAGCACCTTTTCCCCTCTGGAAATTAATGTGGTTTATAAGCAGATTTCTGTGCATTTAATTTTGCATAAATTGTCCGCAGATATATATATATATTTTTAATTTAAGAACTCTTTAAGTGTTGTGAGGTTTAATTCATGCTGATGATCTGGCTTGCTTGCAGACACAAAAAATGATGATTCATCCACTCTGATATTTTTTATGTGGGGGTGACACGTGGTTATAATCTTGGGAGAACACAGCTGGACAAGACTGGAGTCTGATAGGTTAATTCGGAAAAATAATCATTAAAAAAAAGGGACTCTCGGGACAGGGCTGAACACAGGGCTGCCTCCTCCTCCTCCAGTGCTCCTGCCTCCAGTTGCATTCACTTATTTATTTTCAGGGCATATTGTTCAAATGCAATTACTCAATGCGTCTTTTGTATGCTGGTCTGTCTGTAATCTATTTACGTCAACTTCTGCATGTCTAACTCTGGAGGAAAAAAATCAAAGGGGATGAATTCCTGCTGCACGCATTGTTTTGCATGTGCTTTTCAACTTGTACAGTAGACAAGACAACCCTCGCGCTTTTTTTGTATTTCGAGCTGCTCGGTCTCACGCGGCAGTAGCATGCACCGGGAGGGAATCCGAGCGGGCGGGCTTGTCCGACCTATTTCTGCCCAATCGGCTCCGGCGCAAGGGCGGAGCAGCAGCTCTCCGCGGGCCTATCAGTGCCCGAGCTGTGAGCAGACGGGCCTCGTCTCCGCGTGCCTCATACACGTGAGCCTGAGCTGCTATTGTACGCCGGCAGGCAACGTGCAGAAGCGTTCCTCTCGCCTGAAAAAACGGCGCACTCACGTTTTCCGTGGATTACAAGGAAACTGGAAAAGTCATGCAGCAGTGCCTGAATATTAGAGAAAGCCAAATTATGCTCCAACGGAGAGCGCGAGCCTAAGCGCCATTAACCCCCAGCTTACAGCACAGTTAGCTGTTTCTCATGGTTTCTTTCCCATCACCATGGTGACGCTGAGACTAATTTACATATTTCCTGCTTCTTGTTTGATTTTTATTTTTTTTACAAAAATAATTGTGGTTGTACCTGTCGGGAAAAACAACACAACCTGCTGCTCCCCTCGAGGTGTGGCACGAGGGGTAGGTGTGTCCTCATAAATAATTTAGGCGAAAATTGAGAGATCTGTTAAAGCCAGGCCCCGCCCCTCTCTCGAGGTGTGACGTCACGTGAACTGCCCGTGTCCATTCCAGCTGAGAGAAAGAGAAACGGGAGGAGGAGGAGTACGTCGCGCGGCCCAAACACAGATCCGAGCCCGTGCGCCCGTGACTGGATCCACCGGATGGAAAAAAAAAAGTACAGACAGAAAGAGGAAACGACCCCCTCCAGCCTCTCCAACCACCCCCTCCCCACCGAGGGACAGCAGAGCGCGACAGCAGAGAAGCAGCAATACAACTTGTCATCTGACCACGTACAGCTCGCGTCGCTGGCTGTTTTTTTTTAATGCTCCTCTTTCTCCACGACAGTTTTGTTTTGACGGAGGAAGTCTCTCTCTGCGATCTTCTTTCATTATTATAAGTATTTCTTTTTAAATTACCGCACCACTAACTCGGGATATCGCTCTTCAAGTTTTTACTGTAATATTTTTTCTTGTGCGTGCAAAGTGTGTGTGCGGAATTTTCACGCCTTTGCAGTTTTATTATGGACAGTATTCCTAATCAGATGGTCTGACTGTCCCTCCCACACTGTTCTCCGAGAATAACAGCTTCATCTACAACATCCAAAGGCAATGGAGTACTTCGAGGAAAATATTTTTGCAGGGAAATAAAGAACTCTTTATATCTACAAGTGAAAGGTAAGAGTTTGCGTGTGTAATTTAAACTTTCTGACATAATGCCATGCCAATGTCATGACTGTAATTACAATATAACAGATGCTCTATTCTGCATAGATAAGTCTCAAAACTACCTTTTTGTATTTGCCCACCACCCCACCCCTCCTGTGCTCACAGCCACAGTCATCCAGCCTGCTTGTCCCATTGGTAGGTACTCCTGTCAGCTCGCCTAGCCCTTTCAAGTGCCCCAGGTGTGTTTCTGCGACCCGTCTGGTCCAGGATGTCCAGGCAACTCTCCCAGCTTCCGACCCCAGACCTCCCAGCTGGGGCAAGCCCACAGTTTGGAAGCTGTACTCAACCTGGAGGCTCCCTGACAGGGGGGCACCTCAACTCTATGGCAGGTCTGAAATCCCTCCTGCAGCACCCCATGAAAGGAGACCAGCGTTTAAAGAACTCATGCGATTCGAAAGGTGAGACCCTTCTGTGAATTTAATTAATAAAAGGTCAAAGTGTTGCTTTATCAGCATAATCTGCCTTCTTCTCTACGCAGTGGAAAAGCATGGATAAATCTTTTCCATCCACTATTACTGTTGTATAAAAATATGTACCACTATTAGTAATTTTTCATATGTAAAGGCCACAAAGGTTTCATGCCCCAGGACATGTGCTCAGGATGACTCCTCAGTGACCATGGCCAGATGAGCTGAATTATAATCCCTGATGCAACTTCAAATTAGGATCTAGATTACACTGGGTGATAACATGCTTTGGTTTAGCTGTAAATCTAAACCCATACAAGCATGCGTTCTGGGTGCGTTTTCTCTGCCAAATGTATCCCTGGCTATTGTGAGATTTGTTCTGGAGTTTGTGTATACGTTATGACAGCAAATCGGTTTTGGCTGTTGGTTAATGCTGCAATTCAGCTACCATCTGGGCCCATCTGTGTTTCTGTGTGTGATTGTATGAGAGATAGGCGGAGAAGGGGATTTTGTAGAAGTGCCATTTAGTTCTGTGCAAATATGAAGAGCTGATTTTTAGCATAAAGCAGGAGAAGCGTGAACTATCCCAAGGCCACCTTCTTGTCCACTGAAACCTGTTAAAGTGACACCAAAAGTAAGCATCGTCATTTTTATATTCCACTAATAAGTCTGCTTTTTATTCCCATCTGGCAGACAAAGACAGACTGGACCTCGATGAGGACTCCTTGGGAGTGTGCCCAATGAGGAATGGAAGTGGAATAGTCAACAGTAATAGCAGTAATGGCTGTGGAGGAGGTGGAAATGGAGGAGGAAACTTCAACCAGTTCCTGGGGCCTCTTTTGTGGGATCGCACTGTGCCTGCGGATGGGGGCCTCTTCCAGCTTCAGTATATGGACTTGGAGGAGTTTCTAACTGAAAATGGAATGGGCAGCATGCACAACAACAATAACAACAACAGCTCCTGTTCAGCCCAGATTCCCTCACAGAGCCCGCAGTCAGCTGTGCCCAACCAGAGCTCCCAGTGCCTACCACCCTCATCCCCACCTGGATCTTCATCCTCACCACCTTCTACCTCTTCTTCTCCATCTCTCATCGGTCTGGAGGTGGCTCAGCCACAGAATCTTCCAGGAGGAACTGACTGCCTGCATGGTGAGTTGACTAATATCGACTAGTTTGTTATGGCCAGTGCAGAGACTGGTTATTATCTAGGGATTGTCAAGATCACCTCACAGCAACAGTCGTGGAAAATGGTTTCCAAGCTTTTCAGAGTTGACAAAGTTTCACCTGCTGCTGGTCGACTAGCAGGCCTTTCGGTTTAATAACAATAGTTGTGATGTAAACAGGGTTATGTGGAGTGTGGGCTAATGATTCAGGACTTCAACTGTTCTTGCTTCACAGTGACTATCATGGCAATCAAACATTTCGCTGTCCTGTGGGGTCAAGCTGAGGCCGTGAGATCACATGGTTATGTAAACAAAGTAAGCTTTAAAAAGAAAACAGAGTTTAAAATTTGCACCTTAACCATGAAACCATGACCATTTGGTTGCATGGCTGCAAGGTAAAAACTGATTGGGAGAAAAACAAAAAGCTGAAGAGCAGTGAAGAACTTGAAAAAAAATAGGTAAAGCAAAATAAGGAGTCCTGAGCTATTTGATGAATCAACTTCATAGCTATGACAAGAGAGTTTGGTGTAGTTTGGCATGTGATCTGTGCACTGCAGTGTACAACACAATCAGCATTCACTCCCGGCCAATAATGATTGTGCAGCAGGGTCAAAACAGTACACAGAGAGAGAGAGAGAGAGAGAGAGAGAGAGAGAGACAGCAGTGTGTGTGGAGTGTTTGCGGTTGCGTGTCTTTAAATCTCTCCCCACTTCACACGCCACAGCCATGTGCACGCGTCATTACACGTGCAGAGGCTGGGAGTACTGGAGTGAGAGAACTAGAGGCAGGGCCAGCAGACGTGTAGGAGGAGTCCACAGAGGAGAAGGAGGGGGGGGGGGGACAACAGGAAGAGTTTCCCTGTGCCTGCTGGACTTCACACCGAACATATGATCACCAATGAATGACAATAAGTGCACTGATATCAAGAGGGGAGCTTTATACTTTATGGGATCTTGACTGAAGACCTTTAATTCACTCCTTCAGTTACAAAGCACTCGTTCATAAACTCCGATAAGACATTTATACTGCATGATAAAGGCTTGTGCATTTTGATCAATGTCCCTTTGTTTAAAGTCTTATAATTACGTCTAGATGCTATTTGCCTCCTTTTAATGCTAAACTGCAACATCACAAATGTACTCACAAAATATCAGACGGCCTAACGATGAACAATTATTAGGTAACCAAGGAGAATGACCCCTGTTTACCTTCGCAACGGTTTTGGGCTTTCTTGGAATGCTGTTGTACAAGTTCTGGAAAGTGTGAGGGCACATGTCGGGCCATGTAATCAAAAATGAAATCCTGCTGTTATTTAACGGTGGAAACATGTGAACGAAAAATGCACCAAATCTCCTTGGCAAATCTGCGTTCCAGAGCTGCCCGAAAGTCAGAGGTGAGAGGTAGCAGTAAACTGCAGGGTCTTTAGGTTTTCACTCCAACAAAGCACCACAACAGGTGGTGGCACTACCTAGTTCCTGCTGTTGGGTTTAAGCAGCACGACACTCGGTTAACCATATCCACAAGAGCTTTCAGCAATACGTAGATCTGACTGCTGATTGTGCCCCGGTGCATCTACCACTTTAAATAGTTTTATTATAGTACGGAGGCATTGCCAAGGGAGTGTGAGTGAACAGTGTTCACCTGGTGTCAAAATATGGCCTCACATTACCTGTCTATTATATAGCCATTACTCATGCTGTAGGTTCTGTTATACTACAGATCCACAGGTAATATAGTTAGCAGCTGGCAGCACATACAGACCAACAACCTGCTGGCTTGTTTTTTTTATTAAACTACATTAAATATTCATTATATTCACCCTGGGTTTGATATTTGTCCATATTTGGGAGGCTGCAGTGCTGTGTTAAGTAGATACCTTGTTAGGTATCCAGCTAACACATAGAGGAGCTTTGAGTCAAGTTGACATCTCTGTTAAATTGCCTCACTTGCATGTGGACAGGCTTATACATTCACAACAAGGATGATGACTGAGCTGTCTGGATTCACATAGAAGTTTAATGGAGGCTTGTGCTCTTTGAAAGAAAAGCCAGACGAGTAAGGTGCATTGGCCCTACAGGGGGGTGGGCTGGCACATCACCCTATACCGGCCCCACTTAAAGAAACTGGATTGGAGAGGAGGGAGAACACATTATATAACATTTCCGCTTATAGATTTTTCTATCTGCATTTGTTCTGGTTGTGAGCTTTGGTCCACAAGTACATTTTCAGCAGTTCATGTGATAAAACTTGTCAAGGTTATGCTTTGGGCCAAGAGGTTTTGTGTAGTGGTGATTGTGTGTTATATATTCTTAAAGCCTGTGGACCAGAGGATTCACATCAAGACTGTGGTTATGTTTTTATTTTATCAGTAGCACACTCAGTGGGACATATAAAGAACTAATTTGATGTTAGTTTCCCATTATCAACAGATGCATAATAAATTATACAGATGGGTAAGAAATGAAGAGGAAATCTGCACCCATTTCTGACATGGCACAGCTTTTCTGAGAGGTTACCTTTATCTCATGATGAAGTCTTTCCACCCTGATAAAAAGATAGATAGTACCTCCATCCATAGAGGTTAAAAGATCAGTAATCAGATCTCAACAAAGTGAACACTTGTTTAAAAATAATGAAATGCTTTCCTCCATTACTGACAAAACAAATAAGGGTAAATATTGAAGAAAAAAAAGTTTCCACTCCCCCATTAGTGTATTAGAGATGTGGGTAATCTGTGCCAAGGTGCATTGAAGCTATGTTTTTGGCACAAGATGGCTAAAATCTTACTGAGACAGCTAGCATTGGCTTTCAATTAATTAATTTAGGTATTGCTTTAAACAGCTTGTTGCTTAGTTACATCCACAAATCTGTGCACTAAATATTTGTAGATTACATGATTGAATTATATTGCATTTGCTATTGTAGTATACTTTAAACATTACCTTGACTATGAAATCTTTTATCTGCCAGTGAAAGCTCACTGAATACCAGCCAACTCTTGGTTAAGGCCAAAGCAATGTTTGTTTTTATTAACAATGTAGCTCTCTGCTGCCATCTGGTGGTTATCATGGAGTGCTGCATATTGTTTTTTTATTTTTGTGGCTGATCTGTCAAAAAGTGTCAAAACGTCTTCCACTAAAACTGTCAAAGTGTTTAGTGTACTTAGGTTTATCTTCTTTTTAATTCTAGGGAGTCAAAGGAGAATGAATGACTCCTGTGAGTCACCCTCTTCTTCCTCTTCATCCTCCTGTCCGCCTCTGCTCACACCCACTGGGAATGGGCCAGATGTGATTGGAATGTTTGACATGGATTCTTCAGACATGGCTATGTCCAACACGTCGGAAGAGCAGAACTTTGATCCGCGAAGGCACTCCTTCAGCGAGGATGAGCTCAAGCCCCAGCCAATGATCAAGAAGGCACGCAAGATCCTGGTACCCGATAACATGAAGGTGAGGCTGCTGAGGTATTCACAGCATTGATGCAAGTGGCTTACATGCAGTTTATGCCCTGAGACTGAAGTAGTTTGAAAGCAGATAAATAGTAATTAAATCGGTTATTTTAAAAATTTGTATCGAATGATTTTAATGTCATAAAATAGTGAAAATGCCATCTAGATTTACCAGAGATAAAGCCTTGAGAGGCTCAAATGGTTAATACACTGTCCACATTGTTTGAGATTCATTTATCCGATGACTAATGGGGCAATTATCCAGCTATGATCATGGAAAATGATCAGTTGAGGAAAATACTGGCAAGAGCTAAGCTGTTTACCTGATATATTTATTTTTATCAGAAATGAGCACACGCCTGGGTCTGCATTTATATTTTACATTGTTAGCGCTTCAGTTTAATGAAAACAGTGTAAAAGGCAGAACAGTTTCACAATGAGGGCATCCGATAATGGACAAGCAACAAACACAGGAGCTGCAAAATAAAAACAGAGATTACATAAACAAAAAGCCCAGTATAAGTTATAAGATTGATGACTTGTAACTGAGTATAAAGAATCATAAACTGTGCAAATCCTCACTCTGTAGTTTATGGAAGTCCATAAAATATTCTACAGCCAGAAAAAAGACAGCAATTCAGTTTTTAGCAGCTGTGTGTGGCACATGCAGGTTGTTTGCTTACTTTATTTGCTGTCAGACAGTAACCAGTAACCAAATTCTGAGGATGTGGTATGCAAATAAACAACAACGACAAAGAAGTGTCTTTTCATTGCCAAACACCCACATAGCTGTAGAAGTTAAGCTAGAAAAAACACTACACACTTCTTAAGAAACAAATCAGAACACTCACTGATTCTTTTCTTTATACATTTTATACCTAATAATCGTGAAATTCCCCAATAAAAATAAGTGGATTGCATTGGTGGATGCTGAATAATCCATATGTGCTGTTTTTTTTCTTCGGTCCTTTTGTAGGATGAGAAGTACTGGAGCAGGAGGCACAAAAACAATGAAGCGGCAAAGCGCTCCCGGGACGCCCGCCGTCTCAAGGAGAACCAGATATCAGTGCGCGCCGCCTACCTGGAGCGAGAGAACGCCGCCCTCCGACAGGAAGTGGCCGAGATGAGGAAGGAACTGGGCCGGTGTCGTAACATACTTAGTAAATACGAAAACCGTCTCGCTGACCAGTGATGGCAGCGCGGAGAAGAATTAGGACGAGGAGAAATATAAGCTGGATTCAATCTAAGACTCTGAATTTCTGGGGTAACCTGATGGACATAAAGGGGGTCAAGCTGATTATGATTATAATGATGATGATGATGATGTTGATGATGAATGTATAAGACGAGGAGAAGGTTTGTGCATTGAAGCTCAGGTGTCTTGTTTCGTTGAGGTGTCGGCTCTTAAAAGTGGCGGACAGAGAGAATAATTTAACAGATGAAAGATGTGACTTTTAAGAGTTTTGTTATTGGAGAATTGTATATTTTTATAATACTTCAGAAAAATTAGAGGGAGAGCAAATTACAGAATAATTTTGTATATTTTCTACATGATGGGGACACAGAGATGGGGGAAAGCTGCGGTAAATATCTTTTTATCATAGTTGAGTCAGGAGATGCTTAACAGGTTGTCAGCCATCGATGGTTTTGTTTTTGTTTTTTTGTGTTTATAATTATAGCCAGGATGCAGCAGCAGGGTTGAGAAGGCATGTAACAATTGTAATATAGAGAGCAAAATTATCTTAAAGACGTGTAGTTCGACATTTTGTGGATTTTATTCAAGCACTTAATTTGTTTCCTTTTATGTTTCTGTCACTGGGGATGCTTGAGGGAGACAGAATGAGAGACACTATGTATACAGCCCAGCTCTATCCTCTTGGCCAGTCTCGTATATTATTTTCTATTAGAACAACGTCACCCCCCCTTCCCCCTTCTAACAATATTAGCTCTTTTTACCTTGGTTTTAACTTTATGAGACTGGTACATCTTCCTCTAGCCCATATTTCTGTGTATTGCTCTTTTACTTTTTCACTATCCCAGTGGAAGTGCTTTCAATCTGCTCTGGTGTTTTTCGATATTTCCCGAGCCTGTGGAAGCCTGTTGTGATGCCCTGGGTAACTCTGCTCCTCTTCATCCTCTCTTTGAATTGCTCCCCTGTTTCTATATCCGATGTCTCTATTTCTGTCTGCTCCCACTTGCAGGCAGTCCTTTGACAGTTATGTGCAAACTCTTCCCAATGCATTTTGTCTTTGTGACTCTCTTGCACCTGAAAGGTGCACAGAGCAGTTCAATCTCAGTGTTGTAACATATTCTGCAGTAGTAATCAATCGTCCCTGTAAAAACACACGTTGTTACTTTACTGAACACACTTTAATTAGCATTATTACAGGGGTGTGGTGGGGGGAAGGGAGGGGAATTGTTGTGTATATTGGATAGGCCTCTACTATTTTGTGTATTTGATGTATTCCAGGAGATGGGTTGAGTACCCCCATTGAGTGGAATGTGTTAATTTCTCAGATTTCTGGGAGAAATAAAAGCCAAAATGTTGATCCTATGTCGATCCACGAAACTTGTTGCTATTTAGTGCTTTTTCAATCCTGTTATTGCTCCTTCCTTTTTACTGTATCTATGAACTTCTCTGTGTACCCAACAACACCTACACAGGGGCATGGTACACTATGTTATGTTCCCTGGGGGAGGGACGACTAGTAATAGTGTGATTTTAATCCTCCAATGACCATGATGAGTAGTTACCATTACAACTATTATTATTGTTATGATTATTATGATTATCCCTCTTATTGTTGTTGTTCTGTATTATTGAATGTTTTTTTTTTCTTTCTTTGGATGATCTGTTGCACCTTGAAACATCTTTGATCTTCAGTGTTCCTCAGAAAGACTTTTCAAATGGAAAAACAAAACAAAACAACCCCAGTCTCGGCTATTTGCACCTGTCTTCGGACCCACATCTATCCACTTCTTCTACAGAGACTTCTGTTTTCTTTGACCGGGGATTTCACAAACGTGGCTCAGTAACTTGAACATGATGTTCACTCAGACCAACTTGACCTTTCATCATGACCGTTTTCTCACCTGTGCATGGACTGTGCACACTACTGATACGCTCCTTGTTGGTTTATCTGCCTTTATCACCTCATTCAGTGATTGTTTGCTCTCCTAACAGGATTTTAGTCTCCTGTATCTTCACCGATGTGGTTGATAACTCTTATAGTGACTCTTAACTGATCAACTGCCCTGCTGCATCAGTAGTGTCGATGATGTGCCCAGCCCACCAGTCAGTGCTGGTTGTTTGGATGTAGTATGAGATTTCCTCCCCCCCCCCCCCAAAAAAAAAAAAAACACAAATAAAAGATTGTTCTCATTAATCACTGCGCTGTTTGTGGTTGCTTCCAAGTAATCCAGAATTGAATCAAAGCCCAGTTTTGAAGGCAAGACGAAAAAGGTTAAAAATTCAGGGTTTTTTTTACTTAAGCTGATAACCAGACTGTGATACGTGGTGAAATGCACCATGTTGTTTTGATATCCTCCCTGTTTGTTCACATTGTGTACATTCCTTAATTGGCAAAACAGTTCAAATACCAAGTCTTGCCCAACTGAGGCAGTTCTGGTTCCTGTAAATAAATTTAAAGAGTGTTTTATGCATTTTATAATTAAATGCACACTACGTTTAAGAGACTGAGTTAGAGTATATAAGGTAAGATAATGTAAAAAAGTTTATATGATGGGCTATGCGTAAGATAAAGCATTAAAAAAGCCACACTGACCTACTTTGGTGCTCACACACACACACACATATATATTGCATTCAATATATAAAGTCAAATCTATCAGTTTCTTCCTTTTATAGCATTTCCTGTTTGTTAATTCTCTGTGTGGACAGTAGTTATGCATATGTCACCCCCTTTATCTGTTGTCTCAACAGAAATGGGTGAAAGGTCCTTCAGAGTGGAATTTTCCTCACTTTTCTCCTCCTCAACACAAACCAGATGTGTGCTCCTGGGCTGTACCCTCTCTCTCTCCACTTCTCCCTCTCTTTCTCTTTGGACCTCTCCCTCTTTCTCCCCCTCTCCCACCCTTTGTTCCCCCCTTCCTTAAAAATGCTGCATCTGCGTGTCCCTTGCTCATATCCTCGCTCCAAAGATGGACCGTGCACTGCTGCTGCTGTCCATGTGGGCTCTGACTGGAACCGTATCCCTGCAGGATTCAGGTAAGCCCTCCATCACTTTCACCTGGAAGAGCACTGATCCCTGCATACACAGTTAACGCAGCTGGACTGAATGCTCTTTAGTGATGCCATTAGGATTTTCCCTGAAATGCTTCATCTTTCTCTAAGTTGTAGTTTGAAATTTAGGTGAGCACATAGCTCGGATACAGACGTACGCAATTAGTCAGTTGGAAAGTGGCAAATGTTGGTCATAGTGTACTAATTAAGAAACTAAGATTTTATTTTAATGTTTATTTTGTATGTATATTTTGCACGTAGCCTACATCATAAATGTATGGCTTTCTAGTCAGTAGTTAATGATTGCAAAGCTGTTTTGGATCATTGTTTACCTTCACATGAACAGTTCCAAGTCTTCCATAATACTGGCCTGCATTTCATAGTGACTAATTAGTTATATAATATCATAGGTGCTAAATATGTATGCCATGTCTGGAACGATCATGTGCTGCGCATTCATGTTTTTTGTGTGCACATGTGCTTTTGAGCAGAGTGAATACAGCAGCGCACACATTTTCATTCTGAGAATCGAAAAATGGGGCACCGAGTTTGTTTCCCCCACATCCCCTCCCCTTTCCGTCTCAAATGACAAGGTCATGTTGATGTTTATGTACAGTAATTCACTGTGGTTTTTATGATGTATGACTCAGAATTGCATGAATTGCATTTTAGATAAAGTTTCTCACACAAACACACTCACTTTTCAGTGAAGAACAAGATTGATAGCTGAAAGGCACAGAGCAGCAAAGCCCGCCATCGAAAAACCTCTTCGTTCTGCAACCTGGGTGGCAAGTGTTTGCCCGGCCACCCACACTGAATTTGATTTCCTTCACAGAGAAAACAGAGCAGAATTGGCAAACAAAATCTCTTTACGACACAGCGTTTGTCTTTTTTTCCCTTTTTTTATGGGGGGCCATGAATGAAATAGGAGTAAACAAAGGGGCAATTACTGTGTAACAGTGTGTGGGTATCACAACAGGGTCATGTCCGGAGAGGCTTGTGGGAGAGGAGGGAAGGAGGATGTGTCCACGACCCTGCAAAGCTGACAGTGACTGTGGCAGCAAACGCCAGTGTCTGTGTGACGGCCAGTGTGGTCTCAGCTGTGTGGCTCCAGGTAACTATTTGTATGCATGTGTGCTGTCAGTTCTCACTTTGAAAAGCATTGTGGGCTCAGCTATTAAAAGGGTGTGTGTGTGTGTGTGTGTGTGTGTGCGTGCAAATGCGTACGCATACGCAGCTGTGCCAACATACATCAGTGTGTGTGTGTTTCTTGATGGAAAATAAAATAAAAGCCTTATGCCAGTGCTGAACAGAAGCTTTTTATTATGCTTCTGTGCTGTAAAAGGGAGCACTGTGCGTGTATCCAGACTCATTATACAGCCTCATTTGTGCTCTTTTCATTTGTCTCCTGCACATTCTCTGAATTGTTTTGTTCCCTGCCTCTTGTTTTCTCTCCTCTCTCTGGACCATCTCTTTCATCCTCAGGTCGTACTTGTCCCTGGCCTCTACCCCACAGCGAAAACGCAGAAGCTCGCCTCCTCTCTCCCACTCACTCCTTTTCTGCCCTGCTTGAAGTGCGCTGCAAGCCAGGATTCACATTGCCCAGCGGCATGGATGCCACTATTCGCCGTTGTCAGGGTGACCGACAGTGGAGTGGCGATGAGCCCATCTGCACAGGTAGGTTTGAGGTCACGGGAAAATGTTCTTTGGTTCGGGTTTCTTCCTGACAGGTAGTGGTCAGCTGGAGGTCTATGCAGTGAACACACACAGCTGTTTGTGGGTGTATATGTGAGACGAGAAATCCAGAAACCCCTCTGTGATTTGTGTCAACGTAGACATTACACAACTGGGACCTATTCTCCCCATCACCATAGCAACCAGAGCCTCGGTTATTCAGAGTGGGTCTGAAGATTTTACCATTGAACTGTCGAGAACTTTTAAAAGGAGACAAAAGCTGAATACACAGCTGTGTCTGTGCATGCATACAGTATGTCTTACATGTTTCTTATCTTAAATACAAAGAATATGCATTTCAAAAAATATGTGTGCAAGAACATATACGTGTGCAACATTTAGAGGTAAACAAGTTCAACACAAAGATACACAAGCATGTTTTATTTGTTTTTTAGAAAACAAAAATGTAGAACGTCCCAGAGCATCGCAAGCTGCCTTTTTTACTTCATGGGTCATGTTGAATAATCCCAACATTTGGATTCTTTCGTAAGATTCATAAATGCCACGTTACATGTAAGGGCAAATAATCTGGAATTTATGGACCAACTCAGAAAGTGGAAGAATTACAACTGTTTACTTACTGACATTTGAATTAGTGGCAAAACATAGTGTTACAGAAAAACAGTGTGAGCGAGTCATTAAAGCAGATGAGAAAACACCAGAGAAAGAATTCAAGCTAGATAGAGATAATATTGCTAATCAGCTAGTGAGCCTTCTAGATGGATCATACATTTCTTATCACTCATTAGTTATTGTGTTACTGTGTTAGATGATGGTACAAAACACACCCGCATGTTCTGCAGGGTTCTCTGGCTTCCTCCCACAGTCCAAAGACACACAGTTCGTGGGGTTAGGTTAATGGAAAAACTCTAAATTGCCCAACGTGAGTGCAAATGGTTGTCTGTGTCTATGTGTTAGCCCTGCAACAGACTGGCAACCTGTCTAGGTTGTACCCTGCCTTTTGCCCTAAGACAGCTGGGATAGGCTCCAGCCCCCCACGACCCTGAAAAGGATAAGTGGAAGATAATGGATGGATAAATAAAACTAATGGCAGCCTCTGTAGGAATCTTGCATTTATATAGCCTTCTAAACTAAATCAGAAACACTTAATGTCAAAATATTACATCAGCAATGTTGAACTGCCATGACAGAAATGGAGAAGCACACAACTGCCAACAAAGAAACATTTTATTTTTAATAAAAGAAACATAAAGAAAGAATAAAAACTAGCTATGGTGTATGAAGTCAGTCCTGTTGGGGGTGGAGGCAACATTATTTAGTGCAAGAAAACAAACTAAGGAGCAATTACAACCAAAAACAGCCTCTTACAAAGGAGAGACACAGTAATTGAGCTCTGAGGGCTTTTACAGATCATTGGCACACTGGGCTCAGGTGTTTCCAGTGATGCTAATTGGGAACAAACCACACCTCCTCTCCAGTACCTGCTGGAAGGATCTGCCACACAGAAAGCAGAAAGGTAGGCAGTGTATTTGGTGCTATAAACAGATGATTCCCTGTTTCCTCCGCTGAGATTTATCTTTTATTTATTTATTTTTTTGCCACGCAGAGCTGAGTCAAAATTTAAAGTTATTATCTCAAAAATGTCTATTTCCTCAGTGGTGAGTCAATACGTCACAAATTTGAGATAATAACCTGAAATTTTAACTTATAGATGACAATTTATTTATTACAGTGGCTTCCATAGCAACAGGACTACCATACACAAGAGCTGAGATGAAAATGTGCTCACTATAGCAGACTTGCTTCTTGTCTGCAGCTCATGTGTGTGTTTTTGGAAACTGTGTTTGTAACATTATTTGCTTGTTTCAGTTGTATTTATGCTGCTGCTGAACTAGAGGGCAAGATGCAGTCTACATATGGTCAAAATTATAATGTAAGGCTAGACAAAATAAACCTACCACAAAAACCAACAAGGCAAAAAAGACTAATTACGGCCTGAAAGTGTAATCACGCATAAACACAGGTTCAACTAAAACTTTGCTCATGCTGTGTTTAAAGATATAGGTTGGTACTAGATCTATAATAAACATGTGACCAGCGTATTGGAAACAGAAAGGCATTTATATAGTACTCTTCTGGTCTTACTGACCACTTAAAGCGTTTTAGACTGCAAGCCACATTTAACCATACATTTGAAACCTAACATGCCTGTCTTTGCTCTGTGGGAGGAAGACAGCGTCCTTGGAGGGAACCCACGCAGACACACAGAGAACATGCAAACTCTGCACAGAAAAGCCTCGGGAAGGTTTGAACCCAGAACCTTCTTGTGCTAAGGCGAGCGTGCTAACAACAGAGAAAGAGCGAGAGGGAAGAACAAATGTCAATTCAAAGAGAGCAAGTTCAAAGGCCTTCGATTTGTGTTAATTTACAACCAAAGTGCTTCTCTGCTCCAAGGTAACCGTGTTGTTCGAATCAGGCTTGTGAGCGGCAATGTAAACAGACAACAGACTCCAGAGTTTATAAAAAATACATTGCTTATTCAAATTATTACATATCCAAAGTTAAAACCCAGAAGACAGGGTGTTAAAAAGCAAACCCACTTGAAGACTACTGCACTGCCACTGCAAGCACTGTGGGCTGCAGATATTTTATGTTTCTGTCTCATGAAATATAGAAAAATAAGCGTTGATTCTGAATTGAATTCAAACAAAAGGCATCCTCACTACTTCACCTCTATAAAGTTGCAGCGTGCAACATAAGGTTCTTCTTAGTATCTCCCCAGACCTGATCAGTACTATTGCTTAGGTCAACCTGTCAACGCTCATGATAACAATGTAATTCAGCTTTAAAGGTCTGAGGCCTGTTACATTCATCGCCCACCTGCAGCTACATGCTTTCCTAGAAATCCTCAACCCTGCTGCGTTTCAGTCTCACCCTCAGGATTTTTTCACCAATTCAGAGATGAAATAAGGATACAATTCTCAGCTCGCTCGTAGAGTATCCTCCTTCTGAGAGACAGGCAGAAGGTAGGTGGGTTTAGAGCGTGTGAGAGTGTTTGTATTGTGTGTCCTTTGCATGTGTGTTAGAGTGTGAGCCGAGCTCCTTCGTGCCTGCTGAGAGGCAGTGGGCGGCAGATCACTGTCAAAGTGGCACGGAGCTGCGTGCACGCTGCGCCAGCGAGAGCGAGTGTGAATGCGGGTCTGATGTGAGTGAGGGTGTGCGTTTAACAACACGTAGAGAGGTAGATGTGTGTGTGTGTGTCCAAGCATTACTCATGCTGGGGACATGCCTTCCTTATGGGGACAAAAATCAAATCAATGCATTTGAAATCAATCTAGTTTAACATATAAATGTGAGGGGTAGAGTAAGGTTGGGTTTAGGTCAGGATTAGGCAAATAGTAGTCATAGTTGAGGTTGAAATAAGTCTCCAGGAAATTAATGTGTCAATGCGCTGTGAAGTCAGATACACGACTGTGTTTGTGTGTGCTTGTGTGTGTGGGCGACAGATTACAGTCTGAAAGCTCTCTTGCTCACGCTGCTCGAGGCCTTTCTGTTCCCAGTTCTCTTCTCCTCTGCTCTTTCTTCTCATCCTCTTTTCCTCTCATCTCTTTCTCCTCTCATCCGCTTCCATCCGAGGCCTCTGATAAGGTCTCTCTCTACAATAGGAGCCAAGGACAAGTGTGCAGCTCTAGGCTTTTCAGCTTGTGTTGTGTGGTGTGATATTATTCTGTTATTATATGTTACCTTATATATGTAATCAAAGTAGTTGAATTAGAATACTGCTGTAGATCATATTATACCCTTTAAAATAGAGTGTGTGATCTGTATTAGTTTAGTTCTCATTATACTTTTGAGTTAACAGAACATATTCACATATTAGTTCATTAGATAAATGTGCATCACTCTGTATCCTTGATCTGCTGGGAATGTGTTACACTGTTTTCTTGACATGCTTAATTGTTGAATCATGAAGAGAAGGTTGTAAGCAGGAGACTCTGTGTCTAAAGACAGGGGAGATAGACAGACCACATTCCACACCCCCACCTTACAGAAAGCAGAGAAACAACTGCCGAGGTCATAACTTATGTCTCTGTGTATATTTTTATTGGAAAAAAACCCCATAGTATAAAGAGGTCTAAAGTATATGGGAACCGTGGTGTACCGTTACATCTTTCATCTCGGTCTAATTGGTGCATATTTAGCGCTGTTTCGTTGAATAAAAAATAAAAAAAAAACATCACAGTTTTACAGTTTTTAGAAGATGAATTTGGTATACCTGCTTTATAGCACTTTGGTGCTGCAGCCTGTGTGGGTGGCAGCGGTACAAGGTAGGAGCAGGGCGGTATGTGAAAACAGAACTCTGCTTCGGGCTCTCAACTGCAGCCAAACAGAGTCGTAACTCTCCCTCTCCCATAGGTCCCTTTACATTCTCACATTAACGTTTCTCGGTTTCAGATACCAAGATAGCCCTCGGGCGAGCGCTGTCTCTACCTTTCAAAGCCGTGTTCAGTTTTGAAACCCCGCGCTTGATGCAGCTCAGGTCACTCCAGCCTCTCTCCAAGCACCACTCTTGATATTTATATTTCCACAAGCGTGAGGCACTCAAACATCTAGGAATGAACAATGCCAGGTGTTATACAATCACAGTTAGAGCTGTGAGCTCGGGGACGTGCGGGGCGGCGTTTCACCTGCTCGTCGAACTTTGATTTATTATCTAAGAAGGCCTGTTTCAACTTGAATAAAACAAGACACTGTGTCAAACGCCTCTGTGGGTCACAAACTATATGGAAACCTTGGTTAACACAAGTCAAATGAGATGACATGATGGCTGGTCCTGCTCTCTGTTTTTCTTCCTGTTTCATTTCCTTCAGGTTTTTTCTTGATTTTCTTCACACATGGGACGAGTTTGCATTCAGGGCTTTTTGTCACAGCGGCTCCTTAAGACGCAGATATTTTAACCCAAACTACCATCTTTTCCTAAAACTAGCTATTAGGTCGTCATTGCCCAAAACTAACCAAACTATACTCTGATAGCAAACTCTGATAGTAGATTTTACCTTTCTTATCACATCTATGTCACTCAATCGAGGGCTTTTTTGGGGTCATTGTGAGTCATTATTATCATTCACTTAATATACTTAATGTCTTGGAAACAAATGCATGAGGACATGTATGCTATTGAATGCTTTACTCTTGCAATGACTGCAGTTTTGTGCACTTTTGTGCAGTCTGATCTTTAGATGTTTATATGTACTCCTGCAGTCTGTAATGCCTGTGATTATAGTTAGTTAGCAGATGAATGGAGTAGAGTAGACTGGGTCTTTTCTGCCACTGAAAAATCCTGCAACAACAACACAATAATAATATTAATGTTTTTCCTAAAAAGTGCAATATTTGCCAATGAAGTGTAGTTCAGAGTCAGCGTACCAGTAGATACAGAAAAGAAACTGCATTTGGAGAATGACAAAGGTGACTGTGTGTATTTTGACTTTGTACACTGACTTACCATTTTGTGGTTACATCTTGCTAGTACTGAGCTGGACCCCCTTTAACCTTCAAAGCTGCCTTAATCCTTCGTGGCATAGATTTATCAAGGTGCTGGAAAGATTCCTCAGAGATTTTGGTCCATATTGACGTGACAGCATCCCACTGTTGCTGCAGCAATAAAGGGATGGACATGGTTAGCAACAATACTTTGGTATACTTTGGCATTTAAAGGATATCCCTCTGGAACATCATACCCCCACCACCAGCCCGAACTGCTGATACAAGGCAAGAAATGTTGCGGCAAGAATCGAGACTCATCAGATCAGGCAACATTTTTTTTCCAGTCTTCTACAGTCCAGCGTTGGTGAGCCTGAGTGAACTGAAGGCACAGTTTCCTCTTCTTAGGTAACAGGAGCAGTATATGTTATGGCTGCTGTAGCTCAACGCTGTGCGTTGAGAGAGGCTCTTCTGCATATCTTAGTTGTAACACGTGGTTATTTGAGTTACTGTTGTTCTACTATCAGCTTGAACTATTCTCCTCTGACCGTTGGCATCAACAAGACATTTTCACCCAGAGAACTGGCTACGAGTGGATATTTTCTCTTTTTCAGATCATTCTCTGTAAACTCTAGAGATGGTTATGGTGGAAAATCACAGTAGATCAGCAGTTTCTGAAATAAACAGACCAGATACAGAGTCGCTTGAGACACCTTTCATATTCTGATGCTCCATTTCAACTTCAGGAGGTCGACACGATCATGTCTATATGATCAAATGCACTGGCTTACTGCCATGTGATTGGCTGATTACATATTTGCATTATCAAACCGGTGAACTGATGTACCTAATGAAGTGGCCAGTGAGTGTATTTTATAGATAGCATGTTTAACCTGCCATTCACTGCCTCTTGTCTTCTTTGACTATCAGAGTCACCTGAACTTGCTGCTGTCCAGACTTGCCCTCTGCCCGAGGAAGTGACCAACACCTTCAGCATTCAGGGAGACGCTGCTGTAGGAACATCCATCCGCTACAGCTGCCTGTCTGGGTGAGGGCAGGGTTAACGTTGAGTGTGAATGTGCGGGGGTCTCAAAACTTGAAATGCCACAGAGATGGAAATGGAGGAAGTGAGAGAACGGAGACGGAGTGTGAAGAAGAGGGAGGGAGTGAAGGGAAGGCTTGAATACAGCAGAGGTGTGATGAGCAATGAATGGCAGGGAATTCATTTTGATCTCCCAGCTGACAATCTCTCCATTGAGCTAACTAGGTCATTACAGTCTAATCTTGTATTGACTCCCCTTTACGCACTGACTCATCTCACAGGATAAGATGAGCCTGAGTGGATGTGTCAGCCAGAGAACTGTGCACACAAAATTTAGTCACTCTCACAGAGAGACGGTGGAAAAAGGAAACATTTACACCTTTTTCTCCATCACATTTAGTCAGTACTGTACATGTCGCACCACCGTCTGTCTCCATCACTCTTTCCTTTTTCTCCTGCAGGGCGGATATAGTGGGGAGCAGGGAAAATTTCTGCCAGGAGAATCAGACCTGGCAGTATCCTCACCCGATCTGTAAAAGTAAGTGTACAGGGCGTCCTGTGCTGACTAACCATCATGTGTGAACATGCATGTGTGCTACGTTTTCTTCACTCTTAGTGTAACTTCATCCATTTTTTTAGCAGGTTAGCAGAAAATGCTTGGGTAGCGAATGATCAAACTGAGTCTAAATATAACATCAGCTCAGAAATGGTTTGTTTTTCCATCATTTGTAGCATGCATGCATTTCTGAGAGCTGATATTTAAGAAATACTGAATCAGAGAAGCCAGACAGAAACACACAGACACTCTCAGGCATGCATCTTTCAGGAGCTACTGCTCCGTTTTGCAGTGCTTCTCTGCCATCGTGTGGTCAAACCTGGGATTTCATGGCCTGTTTAACAGAAATGGAAAATTCTTTGAGGATAGTTCTCGAATCAGGCCAACGGGAGTACGGCTGGGCCTGTCATTTATTAAAACATGTTAAAGATAAGAGCGAGGTTACTTCAGTGGAGTTTCAAGGTTTTAAACAATGATGAAAAATTGAGCAACTGTGCATTTGTCCTGTGAAATAGTAACTCTGCTCCTGTGTTTTAAATGTCAGCAAACCTTCTGATTAAGTTTACTGATAAACCTGCTTTCTTCAATAGAAGTGTACTGCCAGCCTCCTACAGAGGTGGAGCAGGGCTATGTAGTGGCTGTCCAAAAGACTGAGTATGAAGTGGGCTTTGACATCCACTACCTGTGCAAAAAGAACTTCCTCCTGGATGGACCCCAGATGATCACCTGTCTGTCCAATGGCAGCTGGAGTGCGCCGCCCCCGCACTGTAGAGGTGAGGAACGATCCAATCTAATATCCGGACTATTTAACAAAGCTGAAGTAAAATGTAGAGAGACACCTTTGCATAAAGTCCTAGAAACTCAAATAAATGTGCACCTACACACGGCAATTAATAAACACAGCATTATGTGTCTGATGTTTATATGATACTTTCATACCTTGTTGGTCACCCTCACAGCTCGTTGTCTCATTCCTGCCGAGCGAAGCCGCGTGATGATTGGTGGCGTGAAACGCTGGCCGTTTGATGTTACAGATGCCATGGTTCCCCACGGGGAAAACGTGACGTTCTTCTGCAAACATTCTCGTAAGCAATGCAGCTTCACCGCAACCCAGACCTGCTTTAATGGAAAGCTGCAGACACCAGCCTGCTACCTTGGTAAACCTGCACCAGCCGCCGTGCCCGGTTCTTTGTCACGTGTAACTAACATCTGTAACGCCATGAAGTGTTTCTAATAGTTGTGCAATCTTATCGTTCTTCAGAGCCAACGTGGCTGCAGTATAAACTCTTTCCTCATCGGCTGGTCTCGGAAATTGAAGCATGCGAGCCCGGCGACGTGGAGTAATGACCTGCACGTCTGATCTCGACCCACCCAGCGCTCATGACAGACACTGTGCCACAATTCGAGCACTTCCAAAACACACGCCCTCCGTACACCTCCTCCCTGACCGCTCTGCAGCTTCTCTGTAACCATCAGAGCTACAGTTAGTTAGATGCAGGGACTATTTTTTTTTGATTTCACAGCTTTTGTGGATCAGCAGCCTAAGATGTCTTTCTTTTGGCCTCACGGGGTTTCACCACTGCTCTCAACTTTCCTCTCTTTGCCCTGAATACTATTCAACTGCAGGCATAACTGTGAAGTAATTCAACCAAATTGTGCCATAGATGCAATCTATATGTAATCATGACTGTGTGTGTATAATACAGTAGTACCAGCTATACCCCTGACGATACCTTCATGTAGCCTAATTCATAATGACTCGACTCTGTGATGTTTCACTGTGTGATCTTTTTTCTTCTGTTGAGCCCGACGCATCAAGTCTCAAAGCTTGTAAGTTTTTAACATGAGAGATTTGAAATAAAATATTGTCAAAATGCTTTGCTCTCCAGCTCTTTGATGGCAAATAAAACCCTCCTGTGTGATTCCACTTTACCTCTCCTGCTTTGCCCCCTTCTCTTTGATTCTTGGGAGCACAGAGAGCCTTTCTTTGCAGGCTGCAGGTTCAACAGTACTCATAGGCTGAACATGGCTACTGGTCGGACCCGGTAGGCTGCGACACCATAGCAACTCCCCTTGACCCCTCCCTCCCACAGCATTCGCAGCATCACCCTTTACACTGCACAGTCATATTTGGTCCTCCGGAAATATCCACAGCTTGGGTAAGCCAGTCCCTATGCAGCGAGAGTATGGGTGGAGTATAGTTTAAAATCCAGTTTTTAAATGTATCGAAAGCGTGTCCGGCACAACACCGGCTCTGACAGCACGGCTGGAATAAATGACAGCTCACCGGGAAAGTTTGTCCTAAAGCTGCGCTCGCGGTATCTCGGACCCTCGGCTCTAAAATGGCTGGCTGTGGGTCCGAGGAAGCTCCGGTGCAAGGGGAAGGATCCGCTCCACGCCACGACTGTGTGTAAATATACATGGGGGGGTTTTTCTACTCCGACGCGCGCGTTTGCGACAGCGTTGTCCCAGGTCCGAGAGCCGTCAGGGCGCACACGCGGAATAATAATAACGTTGGCATTTCGGACCTAGGACTGTGCGTAATGGCGTCCTCCGCGGATAGTTCTTCTCGGTTTATAAGCAGAAAGGGGGTAGAACAGGCTGGTTCTTGCGAGCTTAACCGGGTATGAATAATGTTCTGATGCGAATTTTATAATGGAAGGTTTCATCATGTATGATGAATGTGGACGGAAGAAGTGTAAGCCAGGAAATGAAATTTCACTCGCATCATTCGGACCCTTCTGTACTCCGGTGCGTTTTTTTTCATTATCGGTGATCCGTCGTTAGGAATTGTGAGCTAAGATTTGGGATCATGTAAATTGACAGCACGTTTGCTGTTGAGGAAGAGGGTCATACGAGTCGTTCATCGTTTCGGCCCGAGGATTTAGGTTGAATAGTCTGCACGCTGCTTATAATATCACAGCACTAGTGGGTTTGGGCATTTCGCACTAAAGTTGACCCCAATAATCCCCAGACTTTCTTCTTCTTCTTCTCCCATCCAGCCAACTAAGGATATTTATTTAATAATCTTCCTCTTCTGGTATAAGCAAAAGGCTATAATTAAAATGCACATTTTCTTTATTATAATTGTCCTTATTTTAGTGTCTAATCTATTATTTTACTTTTATTTAAAAGAAATATAACTAGGTATGCCCCAAAATGGATTCTCAGTTGGCTTCAGTCCTGACCAGTGGCAGCCTGGATGTCCAAAATGGCAGCCAGTGTGGAGAGGGATCAGGGCCAGTGACAGAGACTTTATTGGACCCAAAGGACGAAACTGCATGCAGTACTGTACCAGGTAACCTCCAGCCATGCCCTGTCACGGCAGCAGTGACCATCAGGCAAGATGCTCTATCAATCAATGGGAAAAAGCCAGAGGTGGGCGGGACTTATGAGCCAGCCTCTCAGGAAACAACTAAGATTGGTGGGCTCAGACAGCCAATTACAGTAAAGTCTGGAGTGCCTGTTTTGCACAGCCAGCCAATAAGAATCAAAATTGTTGTCCCTCCACGGTGCAAGAAGCCAATCACAAACTCTGCTATCAGCCTGACCAAAGACTTTGCTCTCTCAGAATTTCAGGGACCCGTGTTGGTCTCTGCTGAATCACAGAAGAAACGTGAAATCTGTGTGCCAGCTGTTAAAAATGAAGGAGAAATCATGGAAGTTACTTACCAGAAGACTGAAGAAGAAGCCGAAGCATTTCCTGAGACAGAAGCAGAGAAACGGGATAAATTGTGTAAAGACCGAGACATTTTGGATGTTAAAATTGTCCACATTGATGGGTCGGAAACTCCTTTTACTGCTAATACAGTTAAGTTTTTAAGTCAGCCGAGGATTAAAGAGGAAACTACAGAGAAGGAAATTCAGAAAAATGTTCCTTTAATTTTGCGAGAAATGGACTTGAAGTGTTGCAAAACATTCAATGAGGTTGAAACGGAGGAGCAGACAGAACCTCTGGACCTGAGTTTGCCCAAGAAAAGGGAGAGCCGAGAGAGGCGATATGGGCGTTTCTTGGATGATTCGGGCTGTGAGAGCTCTCTGATCATGGAGGTGGATGAATATGAGGGAGAAGGAGACAGAGACATAGTAGAAGAGGACGATGAGGGATGCGGCACAGATACTCTTGAAGATGCTCTTCTGTCTCCCTCTTTCTTTTCTACCTCTGTTTTGACCTCTCTCTCTTCGATAGACTGTGACACTGAAAATCTTCTTCTCATCGATGACCAGGGAATTCCGTATATGCTCAATCCGGATGGACTCAAAGTGCCACAAGTCAATGCTTCCAGGGTGGAGGATTCTCAGTCTGATCATGCTAATTCAGAAGAAGCAGAAGGAAAGGAGTCGTCGCTTTTGGCACCGTTAGCAGGTCCCAGCCAAAGTACAGATAATGCCCTAAATGCACCTTCTGGTGATTTTTACCCCTCGCCACCCCCTATCAGTGATTCTTCATCACTAGGTGATGATCAGGATAAAGCTCCAGAAGTCTTCACAAGTTTGATTACAAACGCAAACCCTTCAGTGGCTGCAGAGCCGAGCGTTAAAGCTGTTCAGGATGCCAGCTCTGTTTTGTCCCCTTCCTCTGGGATATCAGTCCCCACCCAACCCATTCAACTTGTCGCAAATCCTGCAGGCAATGCTCCTGTTCTCCTCCTGTCCTCCTCTTCTCACCTCTCCTCGGCTTCACTCGGTCTCTCTCTTCCCCTTTCAGTTACTCAGACTTCACATGGTGCTTCCACTCCCGTGTTTCTTCTCCTTTCCTCTGTACCTTCTTCCTCTGGTGAGTCCACCGCTACCTCCACCCCTATTGCTGTCCTCGACTCCTCGACCGGCCAGCTGTCCCAGATTACGGCCGCAGCTCCGGTCTCCCTTCCTCTGTCCTCTGGTCAGGTTAGCACATTGGGATCGCCTCTTCCTACACTGTCTCACCCTGTCATCAGACTCAGCCCCAATAACCCCCCTGTCATCCTGTCTGGCGTGAATAACATAAATTCTGGCTCCGTTCTTACGTCTCTCACTGTCCCTTCATCCACTATTGCTCTTCAGGATGACCACAGCTCAGTTCCTCTTATTCAAACTCAGATCACTTACTCTGAATCAAACCCTGGAAATGAAGCCATATCTGCTCAAGAGGTCTCCAATGAAAACAACAAGCCATCAAATTTTACAGCATCGTCTCCGAGACCGCCGTCTGCTAGTTTGACCTATGACTCTTTATCTCAGCCCGCCTCAGAATTAGACGCCCAATCACCTGACTCCAAATCAGACCTTCACTCTGAACATTTACCTCTGGATGACCATCTTTATTTCTCTAACACGGCTGCTCCTACCTCCCCTTCTATCGGACCTATCCTACCCCCTGGTAAACTTGACCCGCTAGATCCACTCTCTCCAGAGCAGTCACCCAACACCGCGGGCTCCCGAAGGGTGCTGTACTGCCAGCTGTGCCCGAGGGTCTTCTTTTACCTCTCCGACCTTGAGCGCCATGCCATTACCCATTCGCAGAAGAAGCCTCATGTTTGCCAGCAATGCGGCAAAGCCTTCAAACGCTCCAGCCATCTGCAGGTCAGCACAAGCTAATCATAACCATCATTTCATCCTAAAGACAAGTAATAACAAATGAATATGTTGGCCACTTGGGAGCAGCAAAAACAAACTTTAATATGTGTGTAAATGTGCAAATATTGTTCATGAACAATTAGCTGATTTATTCGAAAAGTACCAGCCACACTCCTGGAGACAAACCTGACATTGGTGCATTGACCTGCTTGGTACTAAACCACAGATGAAAGCTAGTCAGTTTAATAATATCAATACAGTACACCACAAAACTCTGGAGCCACTCCTCATTTCTTTATGTTATGCTAGGAAAATGGGTACAGAGATTTACTGAAACATGTGCAAACATGCAGCATATAAGCAAAAACAAAAAATTATTTGGTATCACTACCTTTATTCTTCAAAGTTTTCCAGGCTTCTTTAAGGACATTCAAAGCTTTTTGGGGGGATGTTGGCTGCCCTTGTTCTGTTCTCTGTAACAACAACAACAATAACTTTATTTGTATAGAACCTTTTAAAACACACAGTTCCAAAGTGCTTCATAGTTTGAATAAAACCAAGTATACATGTTCCAGCATATGGACACACAGTCAAACACACTCATTCTTACAAAAACACATCAAATGTGAACTATGGCCAAAAATAATGGGACGATAATTAAGGGGAAACTAACTATAATAATGACTTCTCCTGATTGGCTGATGAAGGGCGTTCCAACAACCTTAAAAGCTTGATCTTCTCCGGATTTAACATAAGTGTACGGAACAGGTAAGAAACCCTGATCATGTGATCTGAGAGGCCAACTGCTGTTAAAAGGTCTCAGTAGTTCTGCTGCAGGAGCGCAGCCACGCAGGGCGTTATATGTTACTGATAAACGTTTAGAATTCATTTGATTTTCCGTGAAGGGAAGCAAGAGTAGGGGTGATGTGTGAGTGGCAGCACACTTTTGAAAGCAGAATGCACTCCTTTCATTATGTTTAGTCCCCAGCACCTTCATTACTGTGGGCTGCCCACATTAAGCCAAGGGGGGCCCACAGTGGGGCTTATTGTAGGTCTGCAGCCTACCCACAGTATGCACACACTCCAGATGTGAGATGCCCCACTGGGACATTGCCGCCACCAACTTGTATGGCGTGTCGACCTGAATGCATCTCTCTCACACACATGCACAAAAGCTACAAGCCCACTGTCCGGCTCTTTGAGGTAACATCAGTAAAATCTGCAAACAAAATATCTGACATTCTCACTTAAAAAATAATTAGAAGTTATAGTTAAGTCTCAAAATAGCTGGCAGTCAGTTTTATTGTCCAAGCAGTTGTTTTAGCTCCTCTGTCATCAAACACCTGACATCTTACCCTCTTTCTAGGTGAAATATCAAACTTAGTCAAGCTGCTGCTCATCTACACACTTATGTAGAAGTTAAGCAGTAGCTATGGAGTTGATATTTAGAGATTTCTGCTTCAAATACCAGCGCCTGCTGAGGCAGACATTATCAGATATACTAAAAACTCACACAGTGAGCTAAAAGAGCCAACGAAGCACTACGAAGATGAGAGCAAACACCGAAGGAACAGCTCACCTCTAAATCAAATACACATACGTTCCTCTGGACCTGTACTGCTTTTTATTTATCTAGATCGTTTTGGTGTGACTTACCGAGTTGTATTCCACTGAATATAATGGAACTACAGTAAATAGACTTTGCCTTGTGGGGCTCAAAGCACCAAAGATGTATAAAAACCTCAGCAGTCATGCTTCTTTTTCAAAATTATGGGCTGATTATTCCAAAATGCTTGTTATGAGCATTTTCATGAAGGAACTGTTATAATTCCTGCTCGTGTCAGCATGACAGACTGTAAACATTAATGGCTTCACCCCCCACCAGCTGAGATATAATTTTAGTCAGCTGTTTGCTTCTTTTGGTTGGCAGATGTAGACAGCAGAAAGAAAATAGTTTTACATGAAATTTCTCATGTATTTTTTTTTCAGTTTGATGGTTTGAGAACCACAAGGCCCTTTAGTTCGTTATTGGTAAAAAGAAAGCAAACATCTCTACAGAGGATAGCTCCAGAATACAGCAAAATAAAAATAAACAACATTACAGACCAGAGGAAAAGATTCTTGGGCTATGATAGTTCATTTTTGCTTCACCGCCTCCCACAAGCCCTTTTACTTGCAAATAAATGTCACTTAAAATGTTGTTTATATGCCTTTGAGTAATCATTTGGATGTTCGTCTCTCGTTTTAAACAGAGACACAAGCACATCCACACAGGCCAGAGGAACTTTGTGTGCCCCATCTGTGCCAAGCGCTTCAGGGAGGCAGGTGAGCTCCAGCGCCATCAAAGGGTGCACACCGGAGAGAAGCCCTACCAATGCCAGCTTTGCCACACGCGCTTTGCCGAGCGCAACACCCTCCGGCGGCACACCAAACGCAAGCACCCCTACCACCAAGTAGCCATGGAAATGCTTAACGAGAGAAGAGACAGAGGAGGCAGCCGAGGAGACGGAGGAGGCGGTGGTGTGTCAGGAGTCCAGGAGGAAGAGGAGAGTGCTGAATGGTACAGCTCCACTGTGTCTAATTTGGATAACTCAGAGTCTGAGGTGGAAACGTAACACTTTAAAGTAAAGGGAGTTAGGGGAGAAGTGCTGTTGATGATATCTAACTACAGTTAGACTCTGATCTTTTCTTTTTATTGACTAAGAATCAAAGAAGGGAGCACTTTCATATTTATTGTTTTTAATGTTAATTTATTTATATGAATGTATATTATTCCCATTCCATTTAAAGGGCCAAAACACAGCCTTCAAAGTCAGATGTGACTTTGAATTAAGGGAAAACTCATTCTTGAAGTCATGTTTTCTTTGTGTGTGTGTGTGTGTGTGTGTGTGTGGGAATTCATAACATTAATTAAAACGCTAACAAGTCCTCATGAAGTTGCGTTCCCATGCAATCCACGATGAAACCCTAAAGTGCTCGAAAAAGAAAGATAGCTTATGAACTAAACAATCCTCTGCTCTAGTCGTGTATATAAAGAGTACTACTTGTAAGAGCTGCACTTCTGCACTATCTCATATGAAAGATATAATCTTTCCTACCGTCAGACACACTGTGAGGAATTTGCACTCGTTTTCTTTGAACTCAAAAGTTATTTTTTTTACATTGTGTATGAAAACGCTTACTTTTAATTTCGTTGCCGCTGTTGATCTTCTGTATTTAATCCACATCCTGTAAGAGTTTGACCAAATGTTTTTTGAGTTATTCTAATATAAACTCTATATTCAATTTTGTTTTTGTTTAAATTTTGAATATTGTTAATTTATTGGTATTAAATTTTCACAAAGCTAACTCTCTATTTCTGCTCTTTCTTTTCCTCCACTTTAAATAGTATAAACAGACTGTATTTACATATCGCTCCCACTGTTTTGAGCTGCTGTATAGAGTGTGTTTCTGTGTAAGGACACTGTGACCTGCAGGCTGGAGGAGCTGGAGATCAAACCACTGACCTTCCAGTTAATGAACATAGTTCTGCTTGCTGAGCTCCAGCTGCCCCGTTTTTCAAAAACAAAAAAAAGCAACAACAAAAAAAAAATCCTTTTTATGTGTGAAGCTACAACACAAAACCAAAATACACCCATTAAATTATAATCTGCTAACACAATTTTAATATATAAACTATTACAATTGAGCGTTACATGCAGACTTTTGCCAAAAACGAAACAAAAAAACTCTACATTGTATTAATTTCTCTAATATTTTACTAATTATAATACATTATAGCAGAAAGACATAACCCCATCCTCTCTCTGTGCTTGTTGCGATTTAGATACAAGTTTCAAGCGTCACAGTTTTCATCACAGTGATAATAAAACTGTCGCTTCCAGTTAAACTAAGTCTGGTTGAAGTCGGGTGATAAATGCAATCCATTTTGATCACAGTTCCATGAACTTATCCTGCTGCGCTTTTAGGGAAAAGGAGAATATTCCCATTACGTTTGAACTAATCCTCAGTTCGTGTCTGATCACTTTTTTGTCAGAGAAGAACGGCTTTTACCCTCCTACAGGTAGTACTCTCATTCAGTATTTGCCTTCTTTAGTTTGGATCTTTGTGCCGAGGCGCTTAAATTCACTGTCAGAGCATCAAATGGATTTCACTCTAAAATAGCCTGAGTTTTGAACACTCCCAGAATAAATGGCAATGATTACCCACTGATGAGCCACATATCCTCCAACAATTCCTTCCTACACCTTGGTGCTTTCTCGGGGCAGCGCTAATAAAAAAAATCTTAGAATGTTTTTCCACTCAAATGGCCTCCAGGGATATGAAAAGCATAATTCCCCAATAGTTTCCCATTCTTCTGCAGATACAACTATTTCCACTTCACTTTTCCATTCGTCTGTATGACTTTGGATGCTTACTTCTAAGAATTGCAAAGCCTCGATATTATTTTATATCTGCTTTCTTGTTTGTTTGTTGATAGGAAGACATTCAATATATCGGTTTCTGCTTGTTTCTCAGCCCCTCCTTATGATTTAATTTAACCTCTCCAAACCATAATTTCTCTGTGTATAAAGCAACAGTAGGCTGTTAGGTCTTTACTAGTCCATACTTTAACTGGCATCTTTTGGGGGGTAAAATCTGAGTCATTATGTTTTATTTCTCTCTCTAAGTCACATTTTTGATTACTTTCTGGCAAAATCTAAAGGCCAACTTTATTCTGGTGGTTTTTAAAAAAAAAAAAAAAAAGTTCACTTTTTAGTTTCCTTTCTGCTAGCATAGCTCGTACTAGAGGTCCTAAAGTTTTACTGTTCTCTATCTCCTTCCACCTTGCTTTGTAGGGAGTTATTTTAGCTCAAGAGGTAAAGCTGGTGGTATGAAGGTTGATAGTTCGGTCCTTGGCTGCTTCAGTCTGCATGCTAAATCCAAGTCGCTCTCCGATGCATCCACTGGGGTATGAATGTTAGACAGAAAGCTCTTAAGCATAGAAAAAAGTGCTTGTATGAATGGATGAATGAGGCATGGTGTATAAAATGCTTTGAGTGCTCAGATAGAGTAGAAAAGCACCATATAAGAACCAGACCATTTATCACATTGTGGATTGCACAACACAGCCTCACCTTTCAAGTCTTTACACAGCATGAAGTTATTCTTCTTCTTAATTTGATCCATTTTTGCCAGCTTAATCGCCACAGAGGAGATTTACATGATTTCCTATGATTAAGGAAAAAACACCCTGCTTGGGTGTGCAGGCTGACCACTTGGACAGCCTCCAGGGAGTAATTGAGTTTGGAAGCCGGGCCTCTGTTTTTTGCACTCTCTCAATTTTCTGCTCCATTTAAGCCATGGAGCCTAAGAGAGGTAAGCTGGAGATAAGTTATTAAATACTGTATCGCTCAAATGACCTGACTGGGTCGTCATGGGCGTCCCATTCTTCATTTCTACGCCGGCCATTGTGCTGTTTGAGCAGCGTTGGCCTCCTGAAAGGCTTGTGCTGAGCACCATTGTGTTTTAGTTTAGGAAATTCACTTTCACAGAGGGTCAGTGGAAGGAGAAAGGTGTGCAGAGTGTGAGGATCAAAGGTTAACTGAGGAGTTTATTAAGAGTGGTTAATTTACTCCTGTGAAATGCCCTGTGCTCGCAGATAGCCGAGCATTAAAAAGCAGATATTTTAGCTTTACCTCTTTGAATTTTTTTAATTACAAGGAGACTTTAGGGATGTGTAAAAACTGAATATGGTATTAATTGCTTTGAAAAAAATAATACCACTTTATTACCATATTTTCAGCAGGAATTGCACTGCTATCAGTGCAGCTTCAGTTTACAATTTTCAAGTTTGTCTTAAAACAATGCTAACAAACCCCATTCGCACTGTGGTTTAGGACTGTAAGTAACTGTAATTGCTCCCCTTGTTCATGCCTGTGAGAGGATCCCTCTTAATGGCACTTCAGTGTAGAGATGGGGAACAAAATCCACAATCAGAGCTCGCTGTAAGAGCTCTGACATTAGGCTGAATTTAATACGACTCAGAAATCTAAATTTTAATGAAAGAGGTGGCTTACAGTATCTTCAGGAACCAAATTCTCTCTTTGTATTACTACTTTTCTGCCAAAGGCCAACAAGGACACACTGCCTATGGAAGCTAAAGTGTTAAAACCTTTTAACTAGAGCAAACATCATCTGGATTTGTACAAATTCATGCTGAGGAAGCCTCATATTTTAGAGTTTTAGAGGTCAGTTTTGCACAAAAGAGGACCGTGCTTTGTACTCCATCTCTTCTGCTTGCCTAATATCGAGAAGCAATGACTTCAGTGCCAGTATGGACAGGAAGAATGATTACAGGCAGACAGACAGACTGGAAAAATACGAACCTGTCAAAAAAATTAAGGGAACACTTAAATCACACATCAAATCTTGATGAATGAAGTACTCAAGTTGAAAATTTTTACTTACATACATTTCTCAATAATCAAATAATGATTGTCCTTGGAAACCAAAATTAAAAAACTTTTTTAACACTGGTAAAATTTTTCATGTGTTCATTTATTAGTCATTTCATTAGGCACACCTTGATATTCCCGTTTGCCTGTCGAAATGTCTTCATGACACAGATTCAACAAGGTGCTGGAAACATTCCTCAGATATTTTGCTCCATGTTGACATGACCGCATCACACAGCTGCTTTCCATCACATCTCAAATGTGCTCTATTGGACTGAGATCCGGTGACTGTAGAGGCCATCTGAATATCTGGACATGGTCAGGAACAATACTCAGGTGTTTAAATAGAAAATATCCTCCACACTATTGCACCAGCAGCAGCAGCACTCTGAACTACAAGGCTACAACGCTCTATTCATATCTTTGTGTTGTTTAGATCAAATTCTAATAAATATAACCCCCCCTGTCACCTAACAGCGCCTCACTTTTTTGTTGAAGAAGCCAATTGAAGTACTGCTTACCTACTGTGAAGGTCACTTCGAGCGTTCACTTAAATCGGTGGCCTCCTATCAGAACGAGAAAGAACAACACAAAACAGATTCGAGCCCTTTAATTGACACCACTGGGCTGTTGCGTTGCTGAGCTCACAAGGTCCTCAGCGCGCGATGGAGATGATGAATATTCAACCAGTTGAATGTGTGAGCTCAGCAGTCCAGCTGGAGATGTGTGTGCACTGTACAGTATGCGCGCTTCTCTGTGTGTGCTGGCTGCTAACTATCCAGATTGCACCGAGCTTCAAAGTGCAGTGACTGACAGACAGATGGATGATAGACAGACGGAGGACAGGAATCTGTAGAGTCCGTGTTTGAAATTTCCTTGTGTGTGTGTGGCTGTGTTTGTGCTGCGTGAAGTGGAACGGGCAGCAGGCCTTCTGAGTGGCACAAGGCACATCGCCAAGTGATTGAAGTGATAAAGGTAGAGGAGGAGTGGAGAGACGGACTAGAATAGATCCAATGATGAACGACCAGGGAGAGGCAGCAGATGTAATGAAGTGAGCTCGGCGTGTGTGTCTCAGCTTTTTATTCCCTTTGATACATTTGGCACTTTGATATGTTTGTTGTATATCTGCTCTGTTGCATCACAGACAGCCCATTATTGTCACTGAGAGCCAAAATGATGTAGAGCTAAACAAACCATGAAAGCTTTTTTTCTTTTTAGTCCAATGTATATGACTGTCATTGCACAGTTCAGCCACGCGGGGGCACACTTACACTTAGGATGTGCTGCACGTCTGGCTCGTTCTCTATGTCAAGCCTCTCAAATGGTGGAGAGATACTTACACCAGGGTGAAAGGCAGAAGACAGCGACTCTCTTGAGAGCTGCATCACTCAAGCTCTGCAAATATAACAGACTGAGGAGGCGGTTACGACTAAAGTATGAAATCAGTGAATGAATTTTACAAGCCAAATGATAGACAAAGTGAGTTTTTAGCTCATTAGCCACATAAAAAAGATGGGTAAGCCCAGAATAGCACAGAGAAATATGATATCAAGAGGGAAGGGTTAACAGCGTGCAAGCTAATTCGCTCACCAGACACAGTGTAGGATTAACACTGTGGAGTCTGTCTGTGCATATGTGTGTGTGTGTGACAGAGAAGGAGGGTAACAGGTGTTAATCAGAGAGGGAGTCCCTGCTGCAGAGCAGAGGGTGAAGCTGCGATGGGGGGGAACCAGAGGAAAAAGCAATTACATCACCTTTCCTACAATAACATGGCACGCTGTCAGTGTTTATATATATGTGTATGTGTGTGTCGGAGCAGTGTGTAAAATGCTTTTTGCAGGGCATGAGAGGAAAAGCTGCCAAAGGTGAGATTTTATAATGATGACAAACACAGACGTACTGTGCAAATGGCACCTGAAAGAGCGCTCTGTCTATAACCATCTATTAAATTAAGGTTCCCATTCATTTTGTCTTCCATTAGTTGTTCCATTTTGTTCCATGGCAACCGTAATTGGCCCATGCAGTGCTATCTCTGCTCCGTGTTCTCTGATTAGTGGATCTCCGTGCTGGTGTCTTTCTCTCCTTATCAGATAAAAAGAGCTTTAACCCACTGTCTCCCTGTCACCACACTTCCTGTCCTCACCAGTAAGACTTCCGTCATGTGTGTCGGCCTCCTTTCCTCACCAACTTTTACCCGTCGCCTCCGCCTCTCTACCTCCCCTCTCTGCCTCCCTTCCTCTCCATGACCTGCTGAACCAGCACACACCCGTCTGTCTGTCAAAAGGACTGAACAGGTGTCTCTGCTTCTCCCCCCCTCCCCTCTGCAGCATTAGCCACACATATACATGCATACACACACACGTATGTATACATGTGTAGACATCATGCACGCACTGGCAAACACTGCTTGTTTTTGAGGTAAAACTTGACTGGTTTTGCTGGAACCACACTGTATAGTGTATGCTGACGGTCACTAACTTACTGACCTGTGACTCTCTGTGCTGTGTTTCATACACACACACTCACACACTTGCACACTTGCACATACACAGAACAGTAAATCACTTTAGGGGGGGGTGACCTAAAGGTGTCTTGACAGGAGCATATGAGCCTGCAGCCGTGCACGACTTGAAGAGAGTCCAAAACACTCTTCTTCTAGCTGCTTTATAATAAACTGTCCCCCCTTTCTTAAAGAAATCCTGCTTACACTTTTCTATCATCACATCATGCGACAGTCCAGCTCCTAACATTAAATCGACTGCTCTATCCTCTTCTATGTTAAAGTCAAGTGCAACAAACACAGAAGTACTTATTGTCCTGTAATCTGTTCCTCACTCTTTCAGTCTGCAGATGTCAAGGGGGTAAATTGCTCCAAGCAAAAAGAGAGGGGTGGGGGGGTTGGTGGGGGTGAGGTCACTGCAGGGGAGGGGTGAAGTTTGACAGTCGCTCACAGTTGGCACTGATGATCCAGGATGCTTTGGGGCAGACGGGGGGGGAGAGGGGCAGAGAGAGCGAGGCAGAGGTAGAGACGGTGAACTTCTATCGGAAGGAGGACGAAGGAACCGCAGATCCTTTCCCTCCTTGCGTTTCACCTTCAGGAAAAAACCCCCCAAAAACTAAGGATATGAAAAGAACATGAAAGAAAGAAATCGTCATTAAACGCATTACGAAGTTCTCTCTTTCCCTCTCTTCCTCCATCTCGCACCTCTCTCAATTTAATCTTAAATCCACTCCAATTTCCCCCGAGGGACTCAATTCTCTCTTTTCCTGTAAGTATTCTCTTTCATTCTCTTGCTTTTATTCTCTCTGTGTTTTTTAGTTCCTTCTTGTGACTCAGCACCCTGCTGTGAAACAATGCCTGTGCCAGACGTGAAATCTCAATCAATTGCTTGTTATTTGATTGCATTAATGAACGAGAGGCCTTCTTTTGGACTCTTTAGGCTGTAAATAAGTGAAGTGTGTGCATTTATCGGATTGGGAATAGGAAGAGCTCTGCGGTGATTTAGTATGCATAACCTCAGCTATTCCAGAGTGTGTGTGTGTGTGTGTGTGTTTGTAGAGTCCCTTCAAACAGGCTTCCTTTGGGTGTTTTGTGGCTGGCCAGTTCAAATCAATATTGTTAATAGGTTGTGTGTGTATGTGCACTAATGCAGCTCATGTAGATTCCCAGCTCTCTCTCTATTTCAGAGTCAGCTCATCTTCCTTTTAGTGGAAGGCACATTTTTGGCCTGCCGTCCCCGGCGCCATGCTGTAGGTGTTGCGAGTTCGTGTTTGTCCGTCGCAATCAGTGTCCTCCAGCCCTGACGTCCAAGTATCTGCTGGGGTTTCTGTCTCCCTCACTCACGTGAACTCGACTTTTTCTCCTAGTCTTCCTCGTCTGGCTCCTTGCCCTGTCTCTCTCTAAAAGCCTCCCATCTGTTTAATTCTCTGTGTCGTTAGTTCTGTCTCTGTGGGTGGGCCTTGTGACTCTCTGTGTGATTATGACAGGCTGTCTATAGGGAGGCCTGCTGTTGCCAGAGCGGCTAACCATAAAGTTCAGTCTGCCTGTAGGTCTGAGAAGCTTTTCGTCTCTATTTCCTCCTCAATGTATCTTCGCTATGCTTTGTGTGCCTCTATCAATATTGGTTTGTGTCTATCAGTGGATTAACAAGCATCTGTCTGCCTCTCTCCTCTGCTTCCTCCACTCTTCTGCATTCCCAACAGTGAGAGACAGAAGGAGAGGAGTCCATTCCTCCTGGTAGGGTGACGCCAGGAATTTCCTCTTTCTCTCTGCTCCACTTCCTCTCTCGTGCCCCCATCGTCTCCCCCCCCCCTTCCACCATGACACTGCTGGCCTCCGAGAGGTCGCTTCTCATCCGGAACAAGTTCCGCTCAGGTGAGGATTTGAGCTCATGCCAATTAAAGGAGAGAAGGACTCGTTTTCCCACAACAATGGCTTTTCATCTCAGGCGCACATGCATGATCATCAATATTTTGAGTTGAAATGTCTGCGAAGATTATTGGCAAGTCAGTCACACTGTTGATCATGTGATCAATCCAGTGAAGGTTATTGATCATGGCGAATGGATTTAGTGATCGCTCCCTACAGACAGACATATGGAGATGTCTTGAACAGAAGTAAATCCGCTGACCCCGAGGATAAAGATCTCTGAACGTTACTGTCTGACACTTCAATCAGGAAACGGGCTGGTTTGTTGTGCTTATGGAAAAAAAACTGACTGTGGGTCTTTACCAGAAAAGTCCTCATTATTTGAAGGTTCTGCAAACCAGATTTAAAATCTATGTCTTATTAATAATTCAAACAATCAGACCTCACCTATAACACCCCCCCCCCGAGTTACAATTATTATTATAATTATTATTATGTTAAAAATGTAACAGTGAAAAGCTCAGCTAAGCTGCTTCACCTTGATGGTGAGTGTGGTTTGATCAGATCTGAATGACAACTGTAAAGCAGCAAAAGCAAACGACCCCACAATTATCCTCGGATGTTGGTTCTAATATTGCTAAAGTAGGAAGAGGTGTACCAAACCTTTTGTCTGACTCTCGTCCACATCAAATCAGCCATTAAGGGTTTGCACAAAAGCAGAAATCCCAAACATAAAATAGGCACAAATGGCCCGAGTTTAAAGGAGAATGATGTCTTCATGCATTCCTACCAAAATGTAAATATCATTGTCAGTGATAGGTGTGATAATAACCTAACAGTGAACCGTTCAGGAGGCAGCCAGCAGTCTGTGACAAACAGCATTAGGCAACCCTTCCCAAGCTACACGATGCTAGTTTCCCCAACAAGTTGCAGCGGCTGCTGCTGAGTTCCCACGCAGCTGTCATAAACGGCTGGCAAAATAGAACGGCGAGAAAATGACACAGACAGTCCCCTAGGTGTGCAAACACCTGCTGGAAAACGTGATTCTATAAGCAGCTGCTCTGTCAGAAAGCGTATATGCACATAGCTGAGCTGGAGGAATATATTTTATCTACCACTATATCCAACTTGTTGATCCCTTTGTCAGCTAGCATTATGATTGCACTTAATTCGAACTTGGACGTGCACGTATTAGATGATGACATCCAACTGAATAGAATAACAGCGATTATTTATAGCTTGTAGCCACTTGAAACAAAGCATCTGATAACTCTTTGTCTTTGTTTTTCACAGCTTTAAAGCTGTCGGCTCTTCATCTGGAGCGTCCCTGCAGAAATTTTTAAAGATTTTAAGACAATTACTGACTTTTTGGTGCAAAAAGGGAAAATGTATTATATTATATTTATTTGGCCCTTCAGGAACAGTTAAACTACCTTAACACTGCTTCCCTATCCTGTTTTAAACCCAGGGGACTGATACGTAAGGCTGCTTTAAATACAGATCTTGAAACCTTTTAAATTTTAGAGTTAGAAAGGCAGGAAAGAGCAGGAAGAGTATAGTTAGCAGCACATATGAGAGTGATGTGAGGGGGAGGGCATGCATGAGAGGCTTGTGGAGAGAACGGGACAGCTGAAGGGGGGGATGGGACCAACAGAAATAGACATACTGAGAGATAAATAGTTATTGCCCTCCACCCCCCCCTCGAGCAGTCCTCTCCTACCCTCCCCTTGTCAGGTCTCTCAGGTCTCAATGCTTGCTGAAATGTAGCATGCGAGGTGGGGGGTGGGGACTTTGTGTCACGGGCACAGCCCTTCCGTGCTTCACCTGTTTGTGTGTGTATGTTAATATGTGCGTGCCAGCATTCAAGGAGATATATAATCTACAAGCACTGCAAAGTCATGGGGTAACATGAGTTTGAAGGCCATATCATTTAACAGTGAGCGTGCTGTCTAGCATTGCTTAACTCCGAGCTTCCTACGTCAGTCTGATTTCTTATTCCAGATATGTAATTTTGCCTTCAATGAAATGAAACTAATGTACTGTTCCATCAGTGTAATACTTAATCATTTTCTTGGTAACACAGCTCAATCTTGTCTTTCAGTCCTGCAGCTGAGGATTCAGAACCGAAGGCTGAGTGAAATCAATGCAGACTCAGGTTAGTCTACGTGTATCATTAACATTGTGATTGATCCATTACACTATGACTGCAGGGTGCATTTCATATTAATGATCTTCAAGTCACTTCTTTTCAGTGGAAGGCGATTGCTCATTGATTTGCCCAGTTTTTTAAATTTTTTTCTTTTTAGATTTTACTATACTGACCTTTTCGTTTTTTGTAACAGCAAAATGGTTGGATTAATGCTGAATTTATTTATTTATATATTAAAAAAAACTTTTTTTGTACATGAATCTACAAAACTCAATAAGGCTCTAGGTTTGATCTGCAGTAATCAGAAATCTAGAAACGTGAATAAGTAAATAAGTAAACAAGTAAACATTGACTTCACATAGGATATGAAACCCACCCTCTTAGGTTAAAGTCCTCGGTTTAACCGTTTGTTTTACCAGATCTTGGTTTCACAGATTTTCTTTATACTACTCGCCTGATTTGTCTAAAAAACAACAACAAAACAAAATAAATAAATCAACACACACACATATATATATATATTTTAGGTATTTCTTAGCCTTTAGACAAACTGGTGACCTGACCTGGCTCTAACCTGCCTTTCACCTCATTATGGTTAGGCTAGGCTCGAGCCCTCCCCTTGGATAAGCAATTAATCAGATGAATGGGTTTGGTTTTCTAAAGCCTGAAAACACAGTTAAAAGGACGTGTGAGCATTTAGTTCCCACTCAGACCTTTTAAATTACAATATATTGAAAGGGTAGTTTTTTGCTACCTTACTTTTAATATTGTTGTATTTTAGATGAATAATCCCAGCATTACCCAAAAAATGGATAAAGTATTTTTTATACCATAAACAAAATAAAAATAAAATATACTAGCTACTTTACTAAATACACCTTGCTAGTACTGGGTTGAAATGGTCAGCAACAATACTCAGGTAGTCTGTGGGATTTAAACAATGCTCTGTTGCTATTTAGCTCAAAAGTGGGCCAAGAAAACATCCTCCACACCATTACACGACCACCAGCAGTCTGAACCACTGAGACGTGTCAGGATGGATCCATACTTTCATGTTGTTTATGCCAAATTCTGATCCTATCATCTGAATGTGGCAGCAGAAATTGAGACCCAGAGAACTGCCACTCACAGGATAGTTTCTGCTTTTCAGACCAGTATCTGTAAACTATAGAGATGGTTGTGCAGTAAAATCCCAGCAGATCAGCAGTTTCTGAAAGACTCACACCAGCTCATCACAGACTTCCTCATTCTGATGGTCAGTTTGAACTTACAAAGGAAGCTCATACGCATTTAGTTGCTGCCATGCCATTAGATCATTAAATATTTGCATTAGCATGCAGCTGAGTATGTGTACCTAAAAAGTAGCTGGTGAATGTAGATATTACTCCATATGTAAAAGCACATTTTTATTTTTACTTTAAAAAGTCTATTGCTGTCAGTAGATATGCACTTTATTAGAAAGGGGAAAAGTTCACACGCTGAAGACATGAGGATAAATATATAAAGCTGGAACAATCAACAATCATTATCTGAAGATGTGAGCATAAATAAATTGTGTCATGCACAGAATTCAAAGTGCCGAGTGCAGAAATGTATTAAAAAGCAGACAAAAACAATCCCCATCCGACAGGCAGGCACCTTGCTTCACTTCCCTCCTGGCTGCAGGTTACTCCGTTTTTGATGCCTGCCAACACAAAAGAGTGTCTGAGATGCTTCATGCTGTAACTTGGAAGGATCATTTGAAAGCTGACGCTGCTTTGTTGATGCACCCCATCACCTGAGTTTCTATTCTTCTAGGCTACTGTTCTCTGAAATAGTCTAATATGAGAGTTTGGATTAAGAAAAACAAATTATCTTTTTTTTTTAAACTCTGCTTTTCCACATTTCATCTTTAACTGCATGTCTGTCTGATTGGAACAGGGCTGAAATCCACGTGCCCGCCTCAAAAAGCTGAGAAAGACCAGAGTGAAGCTCTGGTGAGTTGAATACTGTCTCTTTTTATAAAAAATTAATTTCTCACACTTCACACCAAACTGATTTTGAAGCATCCAACACATTTGAACCCTCTAAATATCTTTATGAATCTTGGTTGGTGATTATATTAGTAAGAGTCCAAATGTCAGGTTACTGCTGTGAGTTCATAAGAAATATAATTCATGATTAAGTCTCTTCTCAACTAAAGAAAACTAATTTGCACTAGTTTCAATAGAAAGTCTCCCAAAACCTTGCAATAATCCTGGTGTAATAATATGTCATTAGGCTGCACTGACAATAAAGTTTTATTCAACTTTCCTCTGGGCCTTGGCTGTTGGTTTGACCCTCTGTTTCCTGATGCAGCGTCTAACTGATGACGGTGCCACTCAGAAGTTGCCTCCTGGTGGTCTGAATGCTGAAACTGCACAAGGTGATACCATGCCCACAGTAACGTTGCTGTCTCCTCCTTGCTTTGCTCTGTATGCTCCCAGCGTAGCTCACTGTAACACACTTCCCCTCCTGTCCATTTCTCTCGGTCTGCGTTATATCATATCTGTGCTGTTCTCCGCTCCCCGTCGTACAGTAGTAGTAGTAGTGCAAAGATGTGAAGTGTGTAAATCTCACAAAGGGCTTTGTGTTTCATCAGCTGTCAGCGAGACTGAAATGTGACCTTGTAGCACACTTTAACGCTGCTCCACATGCAGCCGGCAGGACATATCAGGGATTGACAGCACGTGATAAACCTGTCAATCCAGGAATCAGAGTCATCATTTTCGGCTATTACTGAGATCTCCCTCTCTCATCATGCCACTCACCTCCTTCTCCTCTAATCTGCCTTTTAATTTTAAAACACTATGATTATAGCATCTGGCTTTTCAAAATGTATAATTTCCTTAATAGTCCTTCTGTGACATTTTAAAAATGTGTGATTGCGTGCGTGTGTGTGTTGCCTTCATTTCCAAGGGAATACATTTCCCCATGGGCAGGCGTGTTTACTTGTTTTTGATGCCTCTGCTGCTTTGAATCGGGACTGATCGCCTGTGGCAAAGCTGTTGCGCACGCTCACGTTGCATATGTTCTGAAATCCTGTTGCTTCTCTTTCTCCTATCTTGCCTCTTTCCACTGATCTCCCATCTGTCCCGTTCTCCTCATTTATCTGCACCATCCCTCCCACTTTCTCCCACCCGTAGAGCGGACTGCGTGTGGGGCCCACAGGCAGAAGAAAGCTCGCCAGGCGCAGGACCTCACTGAGAGGATCCAGCGCCCGCCTGGACCTGTGGAGCAGCAGCTCGAACGCACGCCGCCTCCGGAGAACGGTGAGTCAACGCGCATCTGCATGAACCACCACACACTTCCCCCCCCCCCAGCCTTGTCTTTTGACCTTACTTCCATTTGCTTTTCATTTCCTCAGGTCCTGCCTCCTTCCCTCTGACTGCTGATGTCTTCGAAGATGACATCTCCTCCTCATCCTCACCCACGGAGCAGCACAGCACTCACCAATCACCAGCTTTTTCTTCATTGCCGAGGCTCTCAGGTGACCAATTACTGAGCGACTGCTCGGCTCTGGTCCCGACCCTTAACCACGGTCCCTGTCATGCTCAGGTGAAGGAATGGCACTAAGTATATAGTTTTAATAAAAACACACATATTTTGGAAAAAATGTCTAATATGAGCTCTCAGTTATAACCACGGACAAACATATTAAAGCATATATTCAGTAGCTGTTGAGTTTATAAATAGCTTCATATGTCAGCTCTAATAATCTGATACTCTGCCTTCAGTCTGGTTTGGCAGTGCTCCCGGGAACCGAGGGCATCAGACAACCTATGAGCGTAAAGCTGAGTGACTCAAACTCCATGGCAACGACTGGGAGGCCGACTGGGATGTATCTGACCTCTCAGACCACACCCCTGCTGCCAAAGGTAAGCTGGGGTTAATGCATGCTCCTCCACATACAAACCCCGCTGCTTTAAGCTACATGAAAACAAAAGAAGAAAAGCCGTGCACATCTTGGCGCTGAAAAAGGACGGTTTGTGGAAAAGTCACATTTCTGAACTTCCGAGTTGCTGTCTTAAATTCTTAAATTATCACAAGCCACAAAACAAAATGCATGACATAGCATGAGAAAAAAGCTCATTTTAAAAATACTCTAAACCTTATGCAATTCATGCATCTCCAACAGTTTGTACTCCATAAAGGACACATGCTGAGCAGCTGTCATGGACGCTTTCCTTTTTTCTTCTATGTTCTGTTTTCGGTTGCTCTCATTCACAGCAGATCATCTGTTTCCATTTCTTCCAATCTTCTGCATCTTTGTCTGCATCTCCTTCTGTCACGCCAACCACCTGCGTGTCCTCTCATCCATAAACCTCTCTGCCTCCGCCTTTCTCCTACTAACCCAGCTCCTCCAGCTTTCCCAATATTCCTCCGACGGTGTACCCAGTATCTCCCCTCTGAAAGTGTCCAGACCAACTTAATCTCACCTCTCTTGCTTTGTCCTTGAACCATTCAAACTAAGCTGTCCCTCTGATGTACTCACTTTTTAAAATCCTGTCCATCTTTGTCACTCCAAATGCAAATCTCAGCACTTTTAATTCACCCGCCTCTGGCTACGCCTCACATGTAACAGCTGGTCTCACGAGCATCTTGTAAACTTTCACCCTTGCTGGTACACTTCTAGCTGTCATATATACCACAGATCTTTACTGTATGTGGGAATGGATGTAATAAAACATCCACAGAGAGGGGGAGACATAAACTGCATCATTGTTAAAACATTAACCCTTCTCTACGCTTTGACCCTAAAAGTCTAAATCATGGACTTTGACCTCAGACCAATTTCATAATTGAATAACCTGGATCATGTCGCTAATATTGCTACTTTTCATGTAATACTCTCTGGTTATATTGTTTCTCTTTTGTGTTCTTTAGTTTTTACCACTTTCAAAATTTCTAACAATGATACATAAGTGTAAAAAACACTTACCTTCTGCATGCTCTGAAAAGATAAGTGTAAAAATGTGCATTTTGCTACATAGAGCTAACAAAAATCCTACGTGGGTGCTATTTGGTGAGTTGATTATTTTCTGTGTATGTAAAATTTTCATCCAGGAAACAGTGTTTACGTCTTACGCCTGTGTGTATGTGCTTGCTGTAGTTGTACTCACAGCAGGTGTACAACGTGAGAGATAAAAGACAAATGTAGAGGTCTTTCACCTAACAGGATGGTCACTCCTGTGAAACAATGCTCTGCTGTAAACTGCTCTGCATTCATTAATGTCAATTTGCACTTCTGGAGGACCTCAGTGTTTGCCCCAGAGGTTAACGCATTCACACATGAGCAGCTTGGTTATATGTCGGAGCCTGCGCATGCTGTCATCTGGGGGGATTTCATGTAGCTTTTCTTAACTGCTATCTCTGTTTTATTATTGGAAAGCACTTTGGTTAACTTTGTTGTTTTTAAAAGTGCTATATAAATAAAGTTGGATTGGATTGTAGCGTGCAGCTAATGATGTCATATGTCAAATGACTCATTTGTTTTTGTTTTTTTTTACTCTTATATGGTTTAAAGTGTTCTTGAAATAACTCACAAGTTTTCTAAATGTGTCTTTATAGACAGCTCGGCCTCCCAACAACCCCTGCACCTCAACTCTGCCTCACTCCCTTAACTTCACCCATCTCCCCCGTCCACGGAAACCGCGGGACACCAAGCCCAAAATGAGGAAACTCAAATATCATCAGTACATTCCTCCAGACCAGAGAGGAGGGGCTGGGACCGGAGGTACCAATATAATTGGTTTACTTAAACAGCAACACTCATTCATCAGATCAAGGTTTGCTCAGGTGATAAAGTGATTGAGTTTAGCCAGAATATTTACGTATTTTCAGGGGTGGGAGCCAAACAGAAGAGCCCTAACCCTACCCAGTCTTTAGACCCAGCCTATTCTGATCTTCTGAAACAGCAGCAGGTCTTCCTTCAGCTTCAAATCCTCCAGAACCAGCAGCAGCAGCAGCAGCAGCAACAACCACAAGAACAGATCACTGTTGTACCCAGGTACACAAACAGATTAGTGGGTGACACAGTGTTGGGTATTTTATTATGATCCTACTTAGCTGATCTTTACTTGAGTTCATGCTCCTGTCGTTCTTTTAGTGGGGAATCTGGTGATCTGAAGTCTTCGGGAGCCATACCACAGAATCCCCAACCTGTTCCTGCTACAACCAATCACACCCCTACGGACACAAACCCTCCATCAAAGCCTGAGCTTCTCCCTGCTAATCTGGTTGATTTAACAGTAAGAAAATCATGTTTATCAGAGAACAGAGACGCTAAAATGGCTTAAAATGTTTGAGAAATGATCCACAATTAAAGGAAACCAAGTACCTACACTAGTATCTTTCCAATAGTCCAATAATTGCCTCCATTTCTTCTTCCTCAGGTGTCAGAGTTACGGCAGCAGCTGCGTAAGCGCGGCCTTCCTGTCTCCGGCACAAAGCCTGCCCTATTGCAGCGACTTCGTCCTTTCCAGCTTCCCAGTGCTTGCCTCACCCCGGCTCCCCTCTGTCAGCTGGGTACCAGCCCGGAGCCACTCACCCCCTGCCCCTCATTGCCATCCAGCCAGAGCCCTGGCTCCAGCTCCAGCTCTGGGCTAGACTCGCCCAGCAGCAGCCCGAACCAGCAGCTTTACATCCAGGATAGGGCAATTCCTAATGGGATTCTCAGCAGCGCTCCAAATAGAGTTCCAAATGGAATTCTAAACACTGTCCCAAACGGTTTCACAAATGCTGCATCAGTCAGTTTGGCGGGGGAACCGTGCAGTCTCACCAACACGGTCTTCTTAGCTCCTGCCAGCACTGCCTCGGGAACTCCAAGTCCCAGTCTTCCCATGTCATCCTCCTCACCCCTACAGTGTGGGACTCCCTGGGGAACTGAGAAGGAGCAGCAGCGGCAGCAGCAACAGCAGCAGGAGCTGAGTGTGGAGCTGGAGATGAGGGAGAGAATGAGGAGCAGGCCAAGAGACCGCTCCACATGTTCCGGCAATGAGGTGAGGACAGACAGACTCAGATTTCTGGTGTGACAGATGTTGATACGAGAAATGATCATTTAATGATGTGACTGCTTTATAAAAATCTTTTTCCACTAGTCTTGTGGAGGATCCCTCCATCCGTTCCTGCAACAGGACCTGGGATGCTCTAGAGGGAAGCAAGAAACAGATGCACACGCAGAGGTGTTGTTTACACGGGTAAACATACAAAACAGAGCACACATGTCCTGGATAAATGGGTATAAATTATTCTGCACAGTGGCACACTAAACAGCCTTCCATCTAGGAGCATTTCTCAAACATGCAAACATGCGCATACGCCACCTGTCAAACAATTTATCTCTTCTTTCTAATCAGGTGTTTTGCTGCCAGCCCTGTGATGCAATTGGCAATGACTTTGAACTGCCAGTGCAGATTACAGCAAGTCCTATTCAGACCTTACCCTCTGTTCGCAGCTTGGAGGAAGAGCTACAGGAGGCTATCCAGAAAGCACAGGTCAGGAGTCTTTGGATGAACAGGAGATCACAAGGAGTATCTTTTGTTCTGTAAAATGAAGTATTTCTCCTTTTCTTTGGCTAACAGATGGACCCTCGGCAGTCCATTGATGACATTCTAGATGAGCCTATTGCTTCTGTCGGTCAGTCTCACACAATTAATAAAGAATTCCTTTTCACTAACACTCGGATTGCTTTCATCGTCTAATTCCTTGTACTGGCTCTCTTTCAGACTCCGTCAATGTGTCTGACCATAAATCTCCTGCCCACTCAGCCCGTTCTCCTTCTCCTCTTCAAAATGATCAGTCCCAGGCTTCCCAGCAGCACCACAAGGACGACAACTCCCTGCTTTCACCTCTTTGCTCCTCTCTCTTGTTGGAGCTTCCTCCATCCCCTGCTGTAATAAACCCGAGCCAGGTAGTCCCACTTCCTCCTCCACCGCCCATCTGTACCTCCCCATTGCCATCCACCAGGAGGTCCCGGAAACGACGGGCTCCAACACCGTTCGACGCTGCTGACTGGCTTGAAACGCTGTCGTCCGGCCTCCGCCCTCTGACCCCCCCAGCAGCCCCCTTTGTCGAGCCAGACTTGAGCCTGGATTCAGATCTAAATGTCAATCGAGTGCTGGACCTGATGATAGAGCAGTGGTGAGGACTTGCGAGGGGTGATCGCTCGTTATTTGTCAGTTCAGCTGTAAAAGTCACCAGCTCCACGCAATGTCGAGAGCTGGATCCATTGCAGCGATCGGATCCAGCAGCTTTGACGGGACAATGAGAACACAAACACATGCGCACACTTTCACCCTATGCACACTCGTAGTGTTTTTTAAAAGCACTTGGGCTCAGCCAGAAATGGCAAACAAGCCACACATCTGTGATTGACACACTCCACAGCACAATGTTTGCAGTGCAAAACAAAAGAAAACCTGGTGGCATATTAATTTAAACATGCTTCCTGGCTGTGCTGGGAGAATGTCATTTCTGACTTATCTCCAAAACCCGTTGTCGGATTGGGTTGAGTATGGCCCCTGGTGTTGACTCAGTCATTGAGTCCTAGCCATTCATAAAGCCCATTCAGAGTGTGTAAAAGCCAGGCAGAGCGCACAGCTTGTGTGTGGCTCCAGACCTTGACCCCGATGCCAGACACACAGTCGGCATGCAGAGGGAGAAAGCTGGCAGAAGCCACACACAGGAAGTGTGAGTACATGCTTGTGTGAAAGTGTGATCTGTGTGTGTGTGTATATGTGCGCTTTCCATATGACTGACTGTGCGAGTGCACACATGGCTGCTCTTGGCTGTATGTGTCCACATACAATGCTTCCAGGTGTATTTATCAGGATCCGAGCCAAAGCACTTGTAGTTATTTGTTTGTTTGCGATTAAGTGTGCCTGCTTGTGTGTGGCATGACAGATCTGTGAGAGGATACACGTGAAGAACACAGAAGAGAGGCCGCGGATTTACAGTAAGTGTCCACTTCCTAAAGCAGACATTTAATTGTGGTCCCTCTGCCAGCGGGCAGTAACTCCAGTGTAGTTATCCTGTGTAATCATCAGAACAACCACATTACCTTGTTTAAGCCGCCATCCTCCAGGAGAGCAATCAGGAAGCCACCCCAAAAATAGTCCCCGTACAAATGCACCAATCAGCCGAGTGAGACTTTCCTCATCACTTTGCAAAAACAGGTGGTCATTTTGTTCCCTGATTAACCCCCAACAGTGTCTGGCCTGCTCCTCGGTGATTATCCTGCTACTAGCAAAAGCCAGATTTAGCACAATTTATAACCCAACACCAAGGCCACACCTGTTCACTTACTGCAAATGAATTCCTCCAATTTATTGCTAAGAATATTAAATGTTTGGTGCATATTTCAATATACAAATGGACCATTAATATTAAGAGAAAATGTATTGTAGCGTTAGCACAAAATACTGTGTTTTAGGGATGAAACATATCACGCGACCAGGTGAGCCTGTCAGTCGGAGCCAATACGCACATTTTCTTACGGGTGACAGTAATCTTAGCTCAAACTTCTACACGATTTACTGGTCGTGCAGTAGTGGGTACATTATTTGTTTGCATAATACACTTTCAGTGAGTTACGTCCATTCTCAACCCCACTTACCATAATGATATTAATGAAAAAAAAATCTGACAGAGGTTATCTGCCATTAACCTCTGCTGTACCAGATGAATGTAATTCAGATACACGATCCCATCTACATAAATTTATTCTAGGCCCTTAATTGGCTGCATGTCCCATCAATCACTTTGGAGAGCTCTGATTGTCTAATTCCTGTCTAGAGCATTTCGATTATTTGATAAATGACGCAGAGTTCTTCTTTTATGTTATCATTATATCTAAAAAACGCATTTGTTCCCTTCAATGAAAGTGAAGCAGTGAGTGCAATTTGATTCATGTAGAGGGCACAGAAACTCGAAGTCTAACTTCATACTACTGTACGTTCTTGTCTTGTTGTTTCTATGTAGGCAATGTGTTGTTGTGGCTTGTCTTCCTCTTATTGTAGTGATAAAGCCAGCCACAGTGAGTTATTGGGATAAGATAATCTGTGCATTGGCAAACCTTCAGCTCAGTGCAACAGCTTTATGCTGAAGCAGTTCTTGTACAGCTTTCAGCAAAGAGACTATGAAAATGCAGCTAAATGTGGATGGATGGCTATGATAATCATAGCGATCAATAAGCATTGCCTGCTGCAAAGAAAAAAAAAGAAAAAAGAAACGAAAAAATAGATTGGCAGGAGAGTAAGATGCTACCTCCTGTGACTTCCTCCGCTTTAGGGCTGACAACAGTCTTTTCCCTGTTTCTTATTTACTTCCGATCGTTGGTGCAGACTTTCCTGAAACACCCCAGAGACTGTTGACTAATTTAATTAAGCCAAAGTTTAATAATTCTGTTTTAAACTGAGTTAAAAACGTTGACTGAAAGCACTGGAGTGTTTCAGGTAACTGTGGTTTAGTTGCTGCTATAAATACCTTATTCTGAAAATGTGAGACAAAACAAAATGTTTTTGCTTGTACGTCTATTTGTAACTTATTTGTGCAAATGTTTCTCTCCACAATGTATTTAAAAGCATTACAAAAATTAAAGTCTTAATAGATTTACTATGTGCCTCCTCTTTCTTTCATCCCTGGACAGGAAGTTAAGTGATGTAGCACACTGAGAGAATTAACAAATGGATGAAGAAAGAACTACTGATCACTGTCCCAAATTACGTCTTATCAAATATTGATGACCACAAAGTAAATTAAATATTCATTTGTGCCAATATGCATCTTAAATATCCATGAAACCTCACTAACACCCACATAGTTCCATAGTTAATCTTCAAAATGGCACAGTATTATAATCCTGAAGAACAATAATATGCTTTCAAATGAAAAGCTGCAGAAGTGATAACGTATGATCTCCGATTACTGATCAGCACGACAGCGATATTATATCGAAAGTATTAAAATGAGGATCAGTCTCTTCATTCATAGACAGACAGGAATACAACACACAATTTCTTTGGCCCAGCTCTTTAAAGCTGCATATGTTGATAAGTTTAACCCTACCGCAGACATGCCACAAAGAGAAGAAAGAAGACGAGACAATCTACTCTCTGTTTGACTTATCCACCCAGGGGTGAGAGTGTGTTTTCACAGGGGTAATACTCCAAAGCTGTGACCAGGGTGTAATGAGGGATTCGCTGTAATGGCCCCTCTAGCCGTTCCACATCACTTCCTCCTCGTTCCTCCCTTGCAATAACTGCTTCCTGCATGATTTCATGGAAATTAAAGGGAGAAAGGTGTGTTTCATATGTAAAGCAGGTAGCTCTTGCCGAGACGTGTGGATTCTCTCGCTCCCACCATCTCTCACTCTCACTTCCTTACCCCCTTATTTCTCGTCTCCTGGGTCGGGGCTGGGTAGGCTTTGATCACTGGCAGAGGGTCGCTATGGTTTGATTTCTGTTGTGCTCCTCTGAGAGTTTTGCTCTGCTATTATAAACCATGTGAGAGAAGACAGGGGGCAGCTACTTTAGCCTGTGTATCACTGAGCGAATCATAATCATGCATACAATATAAGGCAGAACGAGGGCATGCTACCAGATAAAGCAATACATGAGATGTAAAATCAATCAAATCTTTTTACTGAGTGAGCTGTGTGGTTACAAGAGACTTATTAAAGCTGTGCAACAACATAAAGTCCTTCTTCCAATCCCTGGCATCATGTAGATGCCATAAACAAATCCCCTTAACCTACAGTAACTGCCACAAGGTAGCAGAAATAAAATAACACTGATATGTTATCACCTTTATAGGCTATCTAAACTTGCCAATTTATACATCCAATAAATTTCTGGTGAATGTAAGCCTAATATTTACATGCATATTAGCTGATAAAGGATGCACAGTGCTCTGTACAATGGTCACAGCGTATGTTTGCAGCAGGTAGTGTGCATGGTATATACCTCAATAAAAACCACTACATGAACTCAAGTAATTTTAGAACGTCTCAGAAGGTTACTGGGTTTAAATCTGATGGCTGGTCAGGATGTATTTGGACTTTACATGATCTCTCAGGGTTCTCCAAATAGATGCATGTAGGGAAACTGGTGATTGTAAACTGGACGTAGGTATGAGTGTGCCTGTCTCTCTGTGACCCCACCCTGTTCTCACCATGACCCTGAACTGGTTGAGAAAATGGATTAGATGTCTGACACAACCAAAAGCACGACAGCAAGATCTCGCATTAGATCAGCGCACGCAACAGACGGGATGCATATTTTATTGGTGCAGTCCTTTCAACAAATTAAAGACATGGTACAACAGTATGATTACATTAAATCTCTAAACATTGTGGCTTTGAAACACATGATTTACAACAATTAAAACAGGCTGACCCAACTAAAGGAACAGAAACAGATTCCTGGTTTTAGGCTTTGATGTACAGCTTCATCTAAGCCGCCTGGTGTAAAGCATGTTTTCTTTTTCTCTCTCAGACTGCTTCTACAAGTGCATGAACAAAAATAAAAACATCTGAATGTATAATTTCCTCATGGGATGAAAAAAAAAAACACGGGAATTTGGTGAAACCACTACAGAAATCTTGTTTTCTGTTGCAAAAACCAGTGAATTATTACTGCTGCTCTGCCCTGAGGAGGAAATATTTGAAAAATTCAGATGTTGTGCTCTTGTGCTGTTCTCTCTGTCATTAGAAGGTACACATAATGGTTGAGGGAGGGGATGACCAGATATCACTATCTTGCCACATAATTACAATATTTGTCTAAATTGCAATTGTATAATTAGTATTATTCATAAAAGAGGAAGGACCGAGAGAAGATGTGGGTCGATTCGTGACGATAAACTGCCTCTACGAACAGGCTGCTGTTGAGGAATGATTGTTCTTCTTGTGTTCAGAATAACTAATTTCCTTGTAGTTCTCTGTTGAACTGTATCTAACTGGTTCATTTACACCTCCTCATGAAATTTGTTATCTCACAGTACAGCCGACCAATATGGAACATGCCCTTCAGCATTGCTAATCATAAAATTACGGCTGTGGGAATTTTACTTTCACACTGCTGCCTGACTGCTAATGCATACGACCGTGTTTCTGTGCTAAAATACTGCTAAAGGGACATGCATATGATATTTCAAAAGACATGGCAGGATGCGGCGTTATCCTCTGAAGGAAGGATGCCCCGAAACTGTTTAAAGTAGCCTGCATCTGTGTCTGTAACCAGGGGCTTCTGCAGCTTTCCAGCACTACCACACATCAAACTGCAGGGCTGGTTAAGCCGAGCAGAGCTACCGCTCGTCTTTGTTTAAAACTGTGTGAGATGGGGAAGGCTAATTGGACTAATTAGCACCAAAACAAGGCTTGACGGAACAGTCTTTCTGTACCACAGATGTTGTGCCTCTTTTTAGTTTAAAAAAAGATGCAGGAAGAAAAGAGGCTCACTTTCAAGGCTAAGCCGGTGTGCCATTTTTAAGCCCTGTGCCGTTACAACAACGCTGGGAAGGCAGTTTTTGATGTACCGATGCTTAAAACTGACCCTTGCCACGATAGCGGGAGCCTTGGGAACTCCAGCCGAGTTTCTTGACAGACCGGGTTGAGCCTCTCTAACCCCTGTGGAATGCAAGCTTTGCCAAATTTACACCTTTCTTGTGTGAACTGTCTGGTTTTACGGTTACCCTAAAAATGTTTGAAGTTCCCAACTGCAGTCCCAACACCCCGAGGCTTCATGAAGACTCAGAAAACTGCAGCGCTCTGCCTCAACATAGAGACAAAAACAGTGAAGTCTTGCAACACCTTGAATTCCATAAACAGTCAGTGTGTTTTGCAGAACTGTGCTCAGGATCAGATGAAGAACATGAGAAACATCTGAAGACTTTGTGCCTCATTTGCATCATTCGACACTGCAGAGTTTCACATTATCCTCATGAAGTGACTCCACGGTGCAGCTTATGTCGTCTTTACCAACACAAAAGTAACCCAGAGGCTTTTTTTTTTTTTTTTTGCCTGTCCCGTTTGGCTCTTTTGCCATCAGAATTATTGTCTAAAGGCGAAGAAAGATGCCCAACGGATTTACTTTACCAGAGGCTTTTTTGCTAAATCTCCCTATCTTGAAAGTCTTACGAGATTGCTGGAAGGTTTATGGGATAGTCTATTTTTAATTATAGTAGTTTGTACTAGTATTAAGACTTAGAAGCTTTTGTAGATTTAAATATGTTCATCTGTTTAAAAAAAAAGAAAAAGAAAAAAGAGGCTCATTTCAGTGTTTACAGGGTCATAAAATACTACATTTACAGAATAACCAGTTCAATCTGATAAAAATGCATAAAAAGTTTGCTCCAAAATAAGCTTTTCAAAAGCTTCTTCTCCTTGAAAGTCCAACCAAATTGCTTTTGCAGAGTTCTCCCAGAGATTTCAAGGTTTTAAAAGTCTTTGAGTGCCACAACTTTCTTGTATAATGTGCAGTATCTGGTATAACAACCTACAGTAGGAGTACTTTGTTAAATAGAGTTTAATGCATCAGTTTACAGGTTTAACACAACATGTCAATATCTGTGCCTTTTTATTTCACCAAAATATCTTTATCTTTGTGCCACTGATTCAACAATATGGGAAACATTTACCAGATTTTGGTCCACACTGACATTACACCATCACACAGTTGCTGCAGAATTCCCTCACACTGGGTGTTTAGTTCTTAACAGATGTTATTTTAATGATTCACTATATTAGGGACAAGTCCTTCCAAAGTAAGGCCTTCTGTAAAGCAGCAATGCAGTGCTAAATTCACTAATCACACTACAGTAACTAATCTAACTCTCCAATCATTTGCACTGTGCGGGAGAACAATAAATAAAGGCAAAAAATTAAATAATCAAACTTGCTCTTTTTCTGTGCTTGTTGAAAAATACGAATATTATGCCTGCTTGCTGTTTTCCTGCACCAAAGGACGAGAAGGTGACGGTAAAGGGCAAACTGCACCTTACCCACATACAACTGCTGCTAACACATCGGCTCTCTGCAATCAACCGCAAAGATAACGTGCTAACACAAGGCTAGCAGCTAGCAAACCTGAACCCAGTGTAAATGAGTTTGAATATTGACCACAGCCGAGGCAAGCATCCAGAACTTGAGCTTCAACAGGTAAGAAAGAAAAAGCACTGAGGCGTGGGAGCGTTGTGGCCTCCATTTCTACCTGTTTGTCCAGCAGAATCATCGCTGTGACCTTTTTTTGTGCAGTGTTTATTAGGATAGAGATATGCTTACACTGTTAGCTGGTTATTATGTAACAAAGCATCTCAGGTCATGTGGCCAAGTAGCACAAGTAGTCTAATATAGTGTAATTAATTACTTTCTCCAGGGAGTAATTAAATGACGTAATTCATTGCGGCAACAATGAGTAATACATCACTTTTCTGAGTAATGATCCCAACACTATTTATAATACGCAGTATTTAGTTAATGGCATGTTTCTTTTGCCTGAAAGCAATGCCTGACTATAGATGGTGTAACATTTGAGGCAGCATTCAAGCACAGTTGGTTAATCAAGTCTTCTTATTTTCTGTGTTTTTGGTTTTTAAAAAGGTCATTAAAGAACTTTTTTTGGATACATAAACTAATTACTGTAGCAAAAACCAAAGCCTGATAGACATTCTCATTTGAAAGCACTCACATGCACCACCTTTTTAAATGCTGTGAAGGTAATTGTTACTTAAAATTACTTACACCGGTCACTTAAACTACAAGTATAACTTTTAACCACCAATTGTTACACCTGTTTTACTGTACCTAAATATTAAATATCATTAGGAACTGAAAATTATATCCTAAATTCTGAAAATCTACACGGTGAATGTGATAAATGGCACACCACCGGTGCAGTAATGCCTTTTAAATCTTGCCAAGAGGCCCACATCTCTTCAGTGAAGACTGAATACCATACTGTATTGTGGTTCTGGGACAGTGTTAAGCTCAGGAGAAGAAAGGCTTCACAGCTCGGCTGTGTTTGTGTCAATGGCCATCTTTAGCATCCAGGTATGAAGCAAGTTCTGTAAAACAAGAAGAAACTACAGGTGATTTTGTTTCCTAAGCAAAAGCTAAAGCATGCAAACAGGTTCTGACATTTTAAAAAAATCTTATTTTAGCAGCTTTGACATGAAAAAAAAAATTATTATCTCTGCACAAATTACCTTAGTACTGCATCTCATCACAAGTGATTTCCAGCTTCACTTCAGTGTTAAGGTCCTTCCTGTCAAGTTGCTCTGCATAACAATTATGCTAATTTTAGAAACCTGGTCATGAGTGTCAGTTTTGTCCAAATTAAAATCCAAATTTAATCGTGCACTTTTTTAAAAACCTTCATAATGAAGAGCAAAGAAATATCTGTAAAGTCAGATAAAAAGAAATCACATCAAGGAGCATTCAGAACCAATTTTTCCTTGTCAGTGTGTATGTGACTGAGTTTAACTGTGTGTGATGAGCTAGATCTCAGTGAATCTGAGAAGGTGTGACACTTGCCAAGTAATGCAGTCATTAAAATCTCTTCCAGCTGTTCATGAAAATGTGCACTGACTGGACACTTTATTACAACTTGATAGTCTTGGACCCCGTTTTGCCTTTAGAGCTGCCTTAACTCTTCGTGGCACAGATTCAACAATGAGCTGGAAACATTCCTTCGAGATTTTGGTCCATGTTGACATGATAGGATCATGCATGCTGCAGATTTGTAAGCTGCACATCCATGATTGTGATTTTTCCATTTCACCATACTAAGGGAGGCTGTGGAGTTTGAACAATGTTTAGTTGAATCTGTGTGGATGTTAGCCTCAGTTTCCTGTTCTTAGCTGAAATGAGTGGCATCAAGTTTTTATGTATCTGCATACCTTGGTTGTAATGAGTAGTTATTTGAGTTACTTCCTATCAGCTCACAACAATCTGGAAATTCTCCTGACCTCTGACATCAAGAAGGCATTTTCACCCAGAACTGCTGCTCACTGGATATTTTCTCTTTTTCGGACCATTCTCTGTAACCCTACAGATGGTTGTGTGGGAAAATCCCAGTAGATGAGCAGTTTCTGAAATACTCAGACTACCCCGCCTGACACAAACAATCATGCCCTGTTCGGTTTGAACTTCAGCGAGCTGCTTTGGCCATGCCTAAATGCCAGTCATTGCATAGAGTTGCCATGTGGCTGATTATATATTTGTGTTAACGGTTGAACTAGTATACCTAATAAAGTGGCTGGTGAGTGTGTGTAATAATCCTTCTGCTTTTTGCTTTGTGGGTTTGCAAGAACTCGGCTTTCTGCATTCTATCAGAGGATTAGATCATTTTTTTTGTCCTGTCCGCTCTAATTTATTGTGTTGTCCAGCGTGCTAATGAATGTCTAGCACCATTGGGGGCTGTAACTATTGTTTTGACAGTCTTGACATGTCACATCTGTGTGTAAATTTATAGCACAACCAGGCTTTTCTCAGCCATTTATCCCGTGAAATCAGATCACTTTCAAGGCATCTGTTTTCCCGGAGGAATCATTCCAGTAGTGCAAATATGTATAGATACAGAGTAGCACCACAAAACTGTCTGTGTAAATCAGACGTATAGTTGGGCTACATGACAGGACATAAAGGACACATTGCACCACGGTGTCGAATAATATACAAACCTCTTTTTGCAGGACATGGGGTGAAATTACAAAAGGCAGGACTGACACAAAATGATCCAAACCCTTCTGTGCACTTTGTTAAACTGCCTGCACCTGAACTGTAGATTCATCCTCTTGAGAGTTATTGCCTTGTTGAAGCAAGATTACAGCCAAATCAGATAAAACAAAGCCTGTGCCACGAGCGGCCCTGTGTGTTGAGCGAGTGTGTATTTATCTGTGAGTATTTGTACCTGCAAAGGACACAGCTGAGTTCCAGAGCAGGATGTGTACTACACCTCACCGATTCGTGTTTGAGGCCGAGTGTCAATGACAAGCTCACCTCACACACTCAGCCTCTGTGCAGCTGCAGAGTAACGCAGCCCAACCTTGCCTTATTTGCCAGCATTGTTATAATGAAAAATACATGCCGTGGTGGGGGGTCGTGCATGTTTGTGCGCTCGTTTGAGTGCGAGTGCATGTATGCGTGCGTCTGTTTGCGTGCTGGTAGGTGTGTTATACCTGTGGCCACGCGTCGTCCATGTTAATGAGGATATAAGGGCTCCTGTTCCTCAAGGTTACCCACACCACAGGGATTTCATACCTCCTGCTTCCTCATTCCATATGCTATGAATACATCAGTGGACACCCACAGATTAAATTGATCTAAATACATATGGGTTTCTATTTGTGCGAATAGATACATGTATACCCACATGTGTGTTTGACACACTCTAATTTTATTATATCTATAAAAAAATTTCAGACATTCGGACTCTCGGATGAAGTGGTTAAAGTTTGGTGGTCAAATGTCAAAGGTTATGATCACAGTAAGCTCAAAAAATATTTTTATGGATATACATTTATTAGTGCTGGGGGAATAAATCCATACAGTGTAGTATCGTAATACTTTGCACTGTTACACCCACCGGAAATATTGATATTTTATTAGATATTAGATACAGAGAAAACTTACATTAAATCGTCTCAAATGAAAAAGCGTCCAACACTGGAAACACTTAGCTTGCTAATTAGCAAGCTAATGCTAATTAGCAAGCTAATGGCTCAACAATTAGGACTGCAACATCCTTCCATCTAAAAAAACTAAAATAAAATCATTGACTGCCTGGTGATTGTAATAGATGATTTTACGTTATGCAGCCGATTTCAGCTTGTGGTGACTAAATGGTTGCCCAGAACTTGAGGGTGTTGCACACTCACTGCCACATTTGAGCTCGCCGGGTAGAAAGTTGCAATCACTCTCAGAGAGACGGTTGAAGCTTTGCAATAATTGCTGCTAATTTATAAATGCAGGAGTTTGAATGAGTCTTTGTAATTGGACGAAACATGAGAGGACTCGACCAAACTGGCTGTCTGCTGGTTGTCTGTCAAGAGTGTATATCCCCAAATATGAAACTATTCTTTAGCACCAGGTTACATAGCATGCAGAAACAATTATGTGACAGTGTTGCTATGAAGTGTTCAGTTGCCAACTGGGACTTAGAAAACATCCTGGCATTGCTTCGTCCATTCCACAGTCGCTGCTCTATGGCTGCCTCTTTAAGCCCTGCAGAACGCTTCCAAGGAGAGATTGCCATGCTTGAGCTAATCTCAGAACCCAGAACCAAATCTTTTGCTGTGGCAAGCTACTGGTTGTCTGTCAGGAGAGATTCTGCTCCCTCTACCTTCACATCCGAACTGACCAGGCATGACCTCCTCCCCTTCAACCGAAGACCCATCTAAAGCCAAGAGTCTCTCCTGCCTTTGTCACTGTGTCTCTTCAAAACGCTGTAATCCAAATTGATAGGAGGGATGAGGAAGGCCTTAAATGGATGCCGAAAAAACCTTTTCCAACTTTTGAATTGTTTTTCCACTCAGCTCTCTCAGTTTCTTGTGGACATAACTGGAGCAGAGGGTGCTCAACAAGACAGTTTCCAGTGGTGCTGCTGTCAAAGTTGTATAATGTACAGAGCAGCAGCAAGTGAGTGTGTTACATTGTGCTCTCTGTTTGATTGCCCTCTTTCTACAGGTATGGTAGACTGCAGGTTCAGTTCGGGAACTGTCTGTTTTGGGGATTCGTTTTATTGGTCAAGCACACTTGAGCTGAACAGGCTGTGTCTCGCAGCTCATGTATCTGTGGTGTGTATTTGAAGGGAGTTTTTCCCTCGTGACTGTGACAGTCTGATTAGGAAGTACTGGATACATTTGTTCAGGAGCTGTTCTGCGTTGGTTTATCATGTTAAGAGGATGCGAGCGGGATTGATAGCGGCGAGGTAACCAGTGGACACCAGGTTACTCTCCCGCATATGGAGCTATTTTCTCAGCTTAAGAATTTTGTTGTGTGAAGATTGAACAAGAAATTTGGTCCAAGAATGAGGATGATGTGTCCATATTGCTGATGCACAAGAAATGCTGGAGCAAAGAAATATTGAGTTTTTAGCTTCCAGCTGCATTCATTCAAATGTATCCATCATTCAGTCAGCGGGAGGGGGAGGACTGCATGCAGAGACATTATATGGGAGGCATTATTTCTCACTACTGGATAACAGAGTCTGTTTCACAAAAGCAGATCTTAGGTGGTGAGTAACCGGCCCTACAGAGACATGGATTATGTGAACTGCGGACTTTGACGCATCTCTACCCCCTAGTCTCTTCACATACTAACATGATGCACACGCTGCCCGCTGTCCTTAAACTTTGCAGCATTTATTTTTCTGTCCGTCCCACACAACTCAAGCAGGGCTCACTTTTTCACACCTCTCTCCAATCGCCCGTTCATCAGTGTAAAATACCTCACCCCTGCAGACAGAGACAGATGGAGGGAGCAGCACCAGCCCCCTGCTCAGCTCCAGTGATTTATGCCACAGTAGCAAAGACACACATGCACGCACACACACACCTATGCATCCACACATACTGTATGCATGTGATCATACATCAGCAGATGAGGTCGAATGCATGAATATACACACACACACACTCAGAGCTGAATGCATGACGGCACCTGTCTTGTGTTAATGCTAAATGCCACAACTCGAGGGCTTTTTAAAAGGACATGTGCATCTTTGAAGCAGTGGCAACAGAGTCTGACATCATTTGTCCCTTTCTATGACAGTTAAAGAGGAACAGGCTGCAAGCACATTCTTCCTCCTTATTCCTCCTGACTGAGGTGTCAGACCATAAAAAGCTATGTTATACTCGGCGGCAACACTTCACTGCTAGATGGAATATCGGGCTCTCTTTCTATTAAATGCCAAGCGAGCAAACAGAGTGAATTTTTAAGGGCAGATAATGAGCATATAACGCTGCAGCAGAAAAAGAGTGAGAGGAAGCAGTCAGCTGTTTGTGTGTTTGTTTATGCTGTGTTGTGGTCTGGGGCTCGGAGCTGTTATGCTGTTGCAACAAGGACATGGTTGCTGTACATGAGGCAACGATTTGCGAGTAAGGTCATTGCAGTCCTCTTCTCATCACCCCTCCCTCCAACCATGCACACGCACATATGCAGACGCGCACACAGGCACCTTTATATTATTAATTCTGTTTTGTCGAGGGGTGGAGAGGTAAGAGGGAGCGTGGAGTGCAGAGATGGGCTTGGGATGATGAGGAGAAGGGTTGTGGAGGATGTGCAGGGAAGGGGACAGAGGTTGGAAAGTAGCAGTCGGCAGACAAGTAGAATAGAGGAGATGTGAGCTGATGGTGGAGTGAAGTGAGGTAAAATGGCAAGAAGCGAGGTCGAGCAGTGGTAGAGGGGAAATCGTTTATACTGCAGCCCAGGTAAGGGTGACCTGTTTGTCTCTGTCGACCTCCGCTACTCCCCTGATGTCTCTATAATAGACCCGTGAAGCACGCAAGCACGACAACACAATGCAACCGCCCATAGTAACAGAGGCCCAGAGGCACACTTAAGCGCCGTTCCACCATGATAACTTTGGGGAATTCAGAGAAATTTCAGCTAATGAATTTAAAATCACCATTTGCAAAATACCAAACTCTCTGGGGTTGCTTTGACTGATACAGCATGCATTTCAAAGTAGCTAATGGCATGGCTTTACTGGTTATAATATCAGCCTGTTAGTTGGTTATTTACTTTGTTTGGTTAGTTGGTCGACCACTTTGGTTTGGAAATAACTAAAAATAGATACCATGCTTAGACTACCGTGACATTTGCTGTCTCCAGATGATGTGTGTATTTTTCTCCAACTCAGTGTGACAACAAGCTATTGGCTGGACCAGGCTGAACTTTGACTTTGTTGATTCTGTGACCTTTAATCTGGCACCAACGTGAGGTTGACATTTAGAGTATTTAGTTAAATGTCTTATGCACTAACAACCAAAGACATGCATGTTAGGTTGATTGGTTATTCTAAATTGGTAGTAAGGTGTGGATGTTGGCGTGGTTTGCTGTCTCTCTGTGTTAGTCCTGTGATGGGCTAGTAATGATAAAGTCACACTAAGGAAAATAGTGGTTGGCGACTACTGCACAATGAACATGAATTCTTGTTGCCTTTGAAATGGTTGCTTCAATGACAGGAGCATGACTTGTCTTAACTTCCTGTTAGTTGCCATCTTCAAAGTGTCTTTGGAGTGTCAAAATGGCAACAAAACAGAGTCAGTTTGCAGTTTGCATAGGGTTAAGTTGGGAGTTATACACAATATGTTTGTGATAACTTTTAAAATGCACATCAGTTGCAAATCTGTTACAACACAAATATTAACCAGAAATACGAAAATTCCTCCACAGATGGCGACATAGTTGCTGCAGGATGGTGATTTAACTACAAAATGACATAGACGGTCAACAACCGTGTTTGCATTTAGCAATACAACCCGAAAAGCTTTATGTCCCCCCGTTGCTCTCAGTCCCTAAATCACGACTCACATCATGCAATCTACTTCATTGGTGGTCTTTAAATCCAGGTTAAAAACTCATTTTTATTCGCTGGCTTTTGACTGAGTGGGTAACTGGCACTGTTGTTTTATTGTTATGTATTTATTGTATTTATTGTTCTTATTCTACTGTTTATAGTTCTACCGTACGGCACTTTGGACAGCCTTGTGTTGTTTTTAAGGTGCTGTATAAATAAATTATGGTACTTTATGGTATGGAATACCATAAACCAGTTTGCAACAAATTGCAATGTTTCCCATTTCACAAAGTGACACGTTGCAGAAAAGTTGCACCCACTGGTGCAGCTGCCTGCGATTGGTCTCAGTTGACAGTAAATTGAAGGAAATCCCCAGACAGCCCCAGATTTTTTTTTGTTGTTGTCGCAAGGAGGTTTCCATTTAACTCTAATATGACTGAGCCATAACCAGGTTCCACTAATAATTTGATGCAGGTTAAGTGGAGTTAGTTTTTGGACTAGATTAGATCAATGGTAATATGTGACTCTTCACCAGATTAACACTTGAACTGGATTAATACTTTTTTATTTATGACCACAAAAGCTGCCAACAGTCCCCTCAGCTGTATTTTGTTTAGAACCTACAAGTAACAGCTAGCATGCTGACAAGCTAAGCAGAAATGGTGAACATGTCAGAACTGTCACATTATTTGCGCGAAACAACAGCATGTCAGCGTGAATACAGTGTAAATACAGCATCACGGAGTTGCTAGTAGAGCTGCACACTCGAAGTCTTGTTTCCCATTAATGGCTGTCCAAACACAGATGTTGCTACATCCTGTCAAAAATATGTCTATTTAGCCAAACAGCAGAATTTTTTTTTTTTTGCAAAAAACATCACTGACATGTTTGTCAACCATCAAAGAGCAGAAGCTTTTGCACCATTGTTCAGTGACTGCAAAGAGGGGAATGCACCGTAGAGTAAAAATGCCGACACTCTATGACAAACAAACGCCACAGACTGTTGACTTATAACTATCTAAGAGTATCCAGCAGTGGGTTTTTCCTTAAGGCAGTAGCTATAGATCTAGCTGGAACTTGAAATCAAAGTAAGCCAGGCAGCCAGGTGTTTTTGATTTGTTTCTCTGCCCACTTCCTCCTCCCGTTTCTCATTTTTATCATTGTCCTCTCCACATGATACCCACCCCACACCCCCCCGCAATGAAATCATCTCAGTGAAGATCCATTTTATTACTTTGATTCTGAAATAACACAGAGCGCAGTGGCAAAGTTGAAAATGAGCACAGATGACAAGTAGAAAAAGACAGAGGGTGAGAAGCAAGAAAGGCGAGGAGGAAAGCTTGGCCTGGAGCTATGGAAAGTTGTAATAGATGTTATGTGAGCAGTAGGAGAATAAAAAGCATGTGGGCGTTTATATGGAATTAAGATTTGGGTAGTCATTACCATATTGTCTAAGACTTTGGTGCTTTTTATAAGCCTGCATTAGTTTTTCTCAAATTACATCTACAAATAACACACCCAGGTATACAGTTACACACTTCAAAGAACAATAGGCAATAGGGGGAAGTAATCATAAGAAATATATATCTATATATAAAATGTAGTGTGGCTAAAATACAGTGTGTGAGAGAAGAACTCTGCCAGCCTTTTACAGAGAAATGAAAAAAGTTAGTCCACCCTTTAGCTCCAGACAAAACCAGGTCAAAAGCTTAACCCTGCAGATCCACAACAAAAGAAAGAAGGTCTCTGTTTATCAGCCGGCGAGTTCAGCTAGAAACAGCAAGTAAAGACACTGACCCTACAAAAGTGCAGCTGCAGTGTTATACTAATCCTGGTGGTAATCGAGACTGAAGTGACAGCTGGCCTGGAAAAATGAAAGGTTTCTTCTACACTGGTGTTCAGGTCGAGTAGCGCCTCACTGTCACCCGGAGCTGTCACCTGAAAACTAATGAGCTGCCGCCACGAATCTGCCCATGTCCCACTTTACTGTCAGTTACGAGCAACATGTCACCCTGATGTGTAAGTCAGACACACAAGACAAAGAACACAAATACAAAAAAGATAAACGCAGTATAATTCAGTACATTGTTGATAGATGTTTGCTTTCACATGCAAATCTTTTTGGAAATGTGCTTGTTTTTGTTTTTTTGGGTGACAGAAACAGATATGGTTCCTCCGGTTTTCCCTCTTTGTGCTCAGCTAAGCCGGTGCTGGTCGTAGTTTCATATTTATTGCAGAAAGTCAACTGTAAATCTCTCAGAAAGAAAAATAAAAGTTTAACAAAACTTTTAAGTGAGGGGACATGAAAGGTTGGATTGGACTGAAATTTATTTACTGCTGTTTTGTGCTTGTTGCTCTTAGTGATAAATTACCTTTGTAAGGTCACCGAGTAGCAAACTGCGTGCTACCTACAATCATAGACTGTATTTAAAAGATGGATGTTTCCACTCTGACATCACTCTTTGATTTGTCAAGCTCTGAACTGTTGACTTTAATGTCACGGCCCTCTCTGTCATGTTTTTTTATACCAGACACAAGAGAGTGGAGGATTTAACTGAGACACAATTCCAGCGATGTGTTCATGTTGCAGCCCTCAAATTATTTAGTGTCTGTTTTACAAAATAGACATTAGTTCATTTTAATAAGACTTCAAAATGAGCAAAAAATGCAGGTTGAAAGCATTACTGTGTTGGCTCTAGTTTCATTTATTTATTTAAACCTGAGTCCTGTGCCAGTCAGTGGGATTTGAGGTTTAGCACGGTAACTTTTCAGTTGTTAGTTTTACTTCCTTTTATAATGTCTTAATTAGTTTCAGCTGTGTCTTGGTTCACCCTCATTGTGTACTGTGCTCTTCTCTGCATGCAAGGAATTTTTTTTTGTTTTGTTTTTTTAAAGAGCATCCAACGTCTTTGTCTTTCCCAGTAGAGCATTAGTAAGAAAAGTAGATTCTTAACAAGTTTATTCCTGATTCATCTATTTATACCTGTTGACCTTGTGTCGAATTTTTTTTGCCTGAACATGTGTTTACATTTTGATTTGTATATTTTTTTCTTGTTGTCAGACAGTTAAACCCTAATGTAACCTGTCAGATTTTCCTGTGTTAATGACAGAGCTGTGAATACTGATCGGTCTGTTAACGTCCAGAGTCAGCTTCTTTGTCAGCTTCCTGGCTTCGGATAGGCTCGACTTCATGAATATAGGAGGTCTCTTCTAGTCTTACTGACTAAAGCGTACACATATTCAAACAGAGCCTTTAATACTTTTCCTTTGACACAAACTAGTCTCCAGCACCTTTTGCTCCTTTCAGTGTGGATTATGTGTTTAACCCCTTCATATTTTTGTATCAAAATCTGTCTTTCTGCTGCCAGCAGACCAGGCCATGCTTGTTATTGGTCAGATGTTGCCAACACGACCACTCTCATGAAAGCACTCATAGCTGGATTGGGAAACCCTGGATTGACTTATTGAGTTGATAACCACCTCTGTGTGACCACTTACCCTGATTGCGGTCGTTAGCGTAAGTAGAGCCAGATAACGAGAAGACTTCCTGCATATGTTTAACTTGCTTTATCGTACAGGCCACTAGATGAACAAGGCGTCCAATATTATGTGATTCAAACAAGTCGTGTTACTACAAAATGTGTTTGTAATCAACTGCACAGTGACTCTCGGCAGCAATTTCTGATCGATACTGTCACAGCTAAGGTTTCCTTTGATTTAGATACCGAATTAGTTATTTATATGTAGTTAGAACATATTGATGCTGTAAATGGAAAGCAAACCTGTGTTAGACAACAGTATACAATGCAAATGCTTCATTGTGAGTACAGGTAATTATTTAAGACTTTCATGGTACCTGCTAGGGCTGGGCCATATCATACCGTGCATATCACGGTAATACCGGTATAATGTTAGGCAATGATAAGAAAATGAAATATCGCGATGGAATATGAGTAAAACGTGCATGCACAGTACCTTTGTTTACATACGCACATGGCGGAAAAAGCATGGCGGCGACGCAGAATGAGAAGGGCGAAAGTGGATCGTTGAATGAAACAGATGAACCAGGATTGGTTTGTAAAAATGCTGCAACTTCAGTGGTGTGGGACTGGTTTAGCTTTCATCCATCTGATACACAACAAAGCACTATTTTTGGTAGAGCATGCTAGCGGGCCGTCGTTATTACCGTGTTTTTCGGAAAATACGGCACACTTAAAATCAATCCTTTGATTTTTCTGAAAATCGACAGTGCCCCTTATAACCCTGTGTGCCTTATGTATGAATTCTGGTTGTGTTTACTGACCTCGAACAGTTTTTATGTTGTACACGGCGCTCGAAAATCTGTCAGAAATGTTTTAGTACGACTTTCGTAAGCTATGAAGCCGCACCGCTTGATGGATTGTTGGAACATTACAGCTACCGGAGGCAGGCGCCTCGCAGAGTAATACGTACTGTGCTTCAACATAATATTACCGTATTGTGTGTGTATAACCTCTTTTTAAGTTTTGTGGATATTTTACATGGTTATGTTGAGGATATGTCGGCCAATTTCCACTGGAAATGTCTTTTGGTTAAACTGTCAGCAAGGAATTTGCATTTGCACTGTTAAATTTTTATATAACTTTAATGCACATAAAAAAACAGCTGCTTGTTTAAGTGAAAATACATTGATGGGGTTTTTTGCACTAATAAAGTTGTGGAGTTGTAAAGTATTTTGTCTAGTGTCAATTATATTGTCAGTTTATATCGTTATCGCAAATTTTCAAATGTATATGGTGATAAATATTTTTTGGCCATATTGCCCTGCCCTATACAAAAATATAGCTTGGTGCTAATGAGAAATAGCTGCAGATCAAATTTAGTCCATTTCTAAGCCAGATGTTTCGTCTCTATGACAGAAAGCTTCTCAGTTTTAAAACAAAAACGTGTTTTTCCTTGAGCCCACTGTTTGAAGCATCTTTTGTTTCACAGGAGTACAGCACTTTTTCTGTAGTGTCTCTGAAGCATCTCTTGCTTTACATTAATCTTGTCTTCTGGAGTTTCTTTACAGTAATGGTGGTTTATTGTTCTTTCAGCTTATGAAGTGTCTCCTGCCATTTGTTTACAACGTTGTTCTTTGAAAAACCCAAAGAAAAAAAACGTTATTGTTTGTATGTACATGCTGCAGGAAAAATGTAATTCTACCTTTGTAGATCAATAAAAACCATTGTATTCTAATGTATTCCACTCACTATTCTAATCTATCCTTTCCCATTAGCAAACATATGGGCATGCTGACTGCAATGGCTGTTATGTAATTAATAGTCATGGCGGTGCAATTAAAATTGGGAGACTTTATGCGCTTGCTGATTAAGATATTTAAAGCATGAAGTACCCAAGGCTCTTATTTTTGTGCAAGTTTCTGCTGCGTATCTTCTTGTTTATACTCGTTCGTCTTTTGTTTCCTCGAGCAAATGTGTGTTTGTGTGAGAAATGAGTGCTGCCTCTGTGTTTATGAGTGAGGCAAGCGTATGTATGCGGCAGGGAACAGTTTTTAACACTTATCCTTGACTTTTCCTTTACCCGCATGCAATTAATTACTGCCCGGAATAACGGCCCTGGGATCAGCTGCTGCTGCACTAATGAAAACACATCAGTGTAAATGCAAGGCCAGCCGGAGTGTTGTCGTGCGGCGCTTTGAGACCCTGCACCGCCATCCATTTGCAATGACAATCATTATCGCGTGAAAGCAGTGGTCTCCAACTCTATTGCAGAGGGATTGTGTGTGTTCACAGTCCCACAGTAATCCATATTCACTTTCTTAATTGGCTCAATTAGTTCACTCAGATACTGTATGAATTTTACACTCTGCCTATCCCCAGATAAAGTCCAGTTAACGTATTACTGGGCAGAGGTTACAAATTGGGTTCCCAGTGGTAAGGCTTAATACGCGGAGGATTTAAAGTCTTTTAGGTGGTTGAGTGAGCTAAAAACTGTATTGCTTACACTGTAATGAGGGAACGCAAGCATTTTGGCCTCACCGTTTAATCTCATGGGAGTCACATACCCATGGGAATTCACACACAGAAGCACACTCACATGACATATCAAACAATGATAGCAACACAATGGGAGGTAAATATGCTTATGATAACATTGATGGAGACCCTTTGATTCACTTAACATCCATTCTGTGGAGAATATATATCTTTTCAAACCTCGTGCTCACACACACACAACCACAATAAGACTTTATCAAGTCAGTGTTGGTGTGTGGATGAAGTTAGTCATGTTAAACGGTAAAGCTTAATGTTTATTCTCGTTTAATGTCTGAGTAAGTTACTGCACGGTCGGGAAATGGGAAACAAATGAGGTCGTTTATCGATAACTTCAAATCACGGTGATATGCACTCATCTAACCGTAACTGTCGTCCGCCTACCCGAACGTTACCCCAACCTTAAAACATGACATCACAGGGGCTTGCTTTTTGCCCTTCGTGTTGAGTACGCACATTATGTCCCCACAACATGAGTAAAATGTCACGGGGGCTCGTGCACACACCACGACGTCAGACAAATGAGGCAGTTGCATTACTGTCTGTGTAGCGTATGGAGGGCGTGTATCGATCTGGAGCAGAAGCTCGTTCATCAGTGTGGTTAAGCAAAATACCATTAAGGCTCAGGAGAAATTGTGTACACACATGGCCTGCAACCCCACACAAGCTTTTTATGCTTTTCTTTGTCAGAAACAAACCGCTGCTCAAACTGCTTTCCCATTTCCCGTTCCTTTAGCCCTGTTTCAAGGCTCCACAAAACCGAATCTGCGGGACGGCGGTGGTGCGGCTCTGGAGAACGTCGCGTATTTCTTCGACCGTGCTGCTTGTGGGGTCTGACAGGTGAACTGGGAACGGCTGGGTGATTCAGCACTACAGGGTCAGGATCTATGATAATGCACCACAGGGAACATTTCCATAAAATGAGCCCAGTACATCTTCTTTAGAGGCCCTCTTGAGGAATGAAGATGAGGACACACAGATAAAGAGAGGTGAAAGAAATAAGATCAAGGGAGATTTCGAGAATGGGGAAGCAAGCATAAAGGAGTAGGATGGAGGAGAGCTCTGACGATGGTAATAATGAGAGAGAAAATTTAATGGGAAACACAAAGAAGTGAGAGAGACAGAGGTGATGTTAGTGCAGTGCACACAGAAGTTTGTGCTCCCTCTGCAGTGCTTGTGAACCCTCCTAGCTGTGGTGAGCACTTGTGCTTTCATATCAGCCCCCTGCTGCAACTGTAAAAAGAGACAATAGGGAGCAAGATTTTTTTTTTTTTTGTGCGTATGTACTTACGTGTTTGTGTGTATATGTGACAGCACGTCTGCAGCACTTTGTTGGGAATCTAATAACAAATTGTCATGCTGGCTCTTGATTTGTATGGGTAAAAAGAAGCCATAATGAGCCCCATAATGGGAGCTATTTGGCGTGCCATTCAAAGCAAGCTGCCATGTCTGTCAATCAGGGGAACTTTCAAGTCTCTCCATGACAAGCCTGGCTTTTGTCCTGAAGTCTTGAATAATAAAGTGACAATGAAATGACAAGACGTGCGCACACACCCACCTCATCTGTGAAACAATCAGGATTCTGTGGCGTCTTGCAGCGGGGAAAACGTCTGGACTGAGCGCGTGATTATTTTCACGTCCGCTGCTGCTCGAGCTGGTTCCACATGGCACACGCGTGTGAAATTGGTGAGTAGATTACATGCGCGGTCTGTGATATACCAGCGGCTGATCAATACTGATCAAACATGGCTGATAATGTGCGGATTGAGTCCATTATTTTTGTTTAAACATGACACAGCTGAGTCATCACATTAGAGAGAATTTGTATTTATTAATCAGAGCTGTTATAAAAGACTATACAGTGTAACATCTATATGATTTTCCATCTGATTCTATTTAAACATCCAGTAATTTTACAAAAAAAAAGGCAACAGCAGTACGTAACACTTTATCATACAACTTACATCTATTCAGTTTTCATAATTACACCCAGTGACAAGAACCCATTCTCCCTTTAAATGCACATGAGCTAATAATGTTATAAATGCTCACCCCGTTGATACATAATTGAAGTTTAGCTCGCGTTTGGCCCAACACTCAGCTAAGCGATCAAGGAACCAATACAATGCCTCACTACCTTCTGTCAATACACTTGGTCTGACCTATTGGCTGAGGTGGGGAGGGGGAGCTGATCCATTGCATTGACAGCCCACCCTCCTTCTCTCATGCTCTCTCATTAGATCCACTCTATTAAACTCCTTATGCATCTGTCTGTACGCTCCTGGTTGGGGGCTCGGAAACAATCGGAGAGCCCTGCTGGGGGTCCTGCACTCCACTCTAACCGAGGAACTGAGAGAAAGTGCTGAAATGCACCGTGTTTACAATCTGTCGAGGACACTTGAAGGTTATTTGTGGAAAATGTCTGAGTAGACACAAGGCGCTTGTGTGTTCTTGTGCATCTGAGCGGCATTCTGTAACATACTTCATATCAACAAAGTAAAAAGTAATGAATAATTCTTAGGTGGTGCTGGAGGATTAGTTTAGTATTTTGGGAACTGCTCTGTGCTCCTTTTTGGCAGAGAGTTAGATGAAGAGATCGATACTAGAAACTGTAGCCAGCAGCCAGTTAGTTTAGCTTAACACAAAGACAGAAAACAGAAAGAACATCAAGCTCGGCTCTCTCCAAAAGTAACAAAATCTCCCTACCAACATTTCTACAGCTCACAATTTTTTTCTTAAAGTCATACAAAAACAACAGTGAAGTACTTTTTCCCTGAGCTAGAACCGGTAACTTAAGGCAAAAAAGAAGAAGAAGGTATTGATATCATACTCTGCTCCAGAAAGCAACAAAGCATTTTCCCAAAAAACGGTGTCTGTTGGATCATGTTGCTGTTTGCATATGGGTGTGTTCATATTTGAGAGATGACATCACATGACTCTGGTGAATGTTGACACTGTATTTGAGTTGTGTTTGCACTGTGCAAGGTGTGTGTGTGTGTGTGTGTGTGTGTGAGAGCGAGAGAGAGAAAGAGAGAGAGGCGTCATTCGGGGGTTGAGTTCAGGCGAATGGGACTGTGTGTCACGTGGGAGGGGTCAGGTACGGCTGCAGTGGTCACTCCCATCTTCTTAAGGCTGCGCTCATCTGTCACAGAGATGGAGCGAGAAAACGCAGGACGAGGGACGAGCCCTGAATCTGAGACACACAGATACATCCACTTTTACATGTGGCAAGAAAGAAGTTAAAGAGAGGAAAAAAATCAGAAGGAAAAAGGGAAAACTGTGAGCGTATTTAGGATCTTAAATTTCTGCTACTTGATTCTCCCCTGCTGTCATTCAGCTCACAGACTTGCCTTTTCATTCAATTGACTTGAGTAAATGACATCAGTTTACTTTTATTACACCAGATGAATGAAATGAAAACAATTCCTCAGTCTGTGCAGATCTGCATGCAGTGGCAGCTTTCAGCCTGTAGGGGGGCCACGGCAGTGGAGCAGGCTGCAGCAGGTTGAGCAATGACTGCAGATTTGTTGCAGCTTGATGTGTCTCATCATAACGCACAGAGGGAGAGAAGGAGAGAGAGCGCAGGCAGCAAGATGCTACAGGCCATATTGGGAATTTTACCTTTGATATCTCCCACAGCCAACCGAGGTTCACCAGACTAACCAGCAGGTGGCAGGTTGACCCCCCCCCCACACACACACACACACACATACACAATACACACACATTCGCGCGCACACACACGTACCCACACCATATGCCCAGACACATACCCCCACCAGGTCTGACATTTGCAGCTAAGTGCTGCAATGGTCGGTTATTTATGTTGAGAGGGCTCGTGATGGTGAGAGTTCAGCAGGTGGCTGCATTACACTGTTTATCAGACAGACGCAGTGGCATTATCACTTCATGAGCCTTCTTACCCAACCCCCCCCCGCCCCGAACCTCGCACACACACACACACACACACACACACACACACACACACACACACACACACACACACACACACAGGCACGCACTACATCTGTCTTTCTGTCGTCCTTTTCTGGGCATACACCCTCTGTCTCTCCCTCCTCACTGCTCCTTGTGTTGTGAAATGCCTCCTGACTGCTCTTCCTTTCCCATTTTTCTCCCACAGATGTACTCCAGCCATCTGGGTACTTGTAGGGCACAGCGAAGGCACTAGTGGTGCAACCAATATCTGTTCAAGCATGCCAGTATTACATGGTTATTTATTCATAGTGTTTGCAGTTTGTTGACAGCATCTAATACCATACCAGGCTAAAAAAAAATACCTGAAAACAGCCAATGTACATCTCTTGCCTATTACGGTGTGAAATTAATAATTGTAGAGCACAAATATACATTTCAAACTTCCTGTTCCCTTTTTTTTCACTTACATCTATTCCTCCATCTCCACTCCTCTCATATCTACCTCTATTATCCCCCCCCTCCGCCTTCTCGTCTCTCCTCCTCTGTGGTATTTCAGTACAGTGCAGGTCAGATGCTGAGAACTCACCTGTGCTGTTCTGGCTGCATTTGACTTTGCTGTTGGTCTTCTCTTGCATCGTCCGCTCGTACTCTCTCACCTCCTCCAAACAGAGCCCTGTGGGGAAAACAGTGCATAAACACAGGCGTGCATTGAAACAGAGTGGAAGATACATATTTAATTTAACAGGCTGTAGATCGAGGGTAAAACAACAGCAAAGTACAAGTACAAGTGCGCTGCTCAGAATAGATTATCTCGTATCTGTAAAATATAAAATTTAGCAGTTTACTGTAATTTTGACCCACCGTGCCATTCGTCTATCCATGCCACTGCCTGCCGGTGGCCAACCAGGAGAATGTCTCGTATGTTCTGCAATTACACAGAAAACAAAAACCTGTTATGGGAAGGAAATGTAATTAAAAAGCTACAGCTGTTGTGTGTAGTCGTGTGTGAAATGCTGCTTTTAGAATGATTTTACAGCAGATCAGTGTCAAAATCACGACAGTGCCTTTGTGTAATTAATTCAAACATATGAGATTACGGCTGAGATAGATGAGGATTTATTTAATAAGGAGGCTGGGGCAGGTGGATTTGGCTCTGGTTGTAGCGGTTGTTGCTCAATCGTGGTTGGTGGCTCAGTCGCTGGACCTTTTATGTGCCAAAGTGTCCTTGGGCACGACACTGAACCTTAAGTCGCTTCCAGTGGCTGACCATCTTCCACAGCAGATCCCCTGGCATTGTTGTGTGTGAATAAAAGTGGTCCATCATGCCTAGCTAAGGACTCATTTACATATTAGTTGCTCATTGATTGTATTGAATTTATTTGCATTCATCAACAGTTTGCAAGTAGTTGCAGCGACCAACTTCTGCAACCTTTGGGTGACCAAATGCTAGAAGTAGCTGCTTGCAACCACTTTTAGTCACTCAGGTGATTGCTCAGGATCTTGTTTCCAAACAATCGCAGTCCGAATCAGAGCAACTGCGACCTCTCTAATCGTGAAGGTTTGCAAAGGAATGAACACAGATGGATTGCCAACCTCGTTGCAATCAACCTAACTTAGTCCTCTGCAATAAGTGCACCTAGTTTGTGATGCATTTCTTTGCGCCAGGGGACTCAGTTCTGGTTACATTGCTACATAAAAGCGAGGTTTCAGAGCACCTATGTCATTTTGATCTTAAATCACTGTCATCGCAGCAAGTATGCGACCGTTTTTGGAGGAGTTTTTTGCTTTTTCTGTCCCTAAATCTATGAGGCTTTTGCTCTTGATGTAAGTAGTTAATGTTAATGTATGTTATTGGGAATTTCTGTTTATGTAGACAATTAATTTTTGTTTGGTAATGCTGTTCTGCATAGTGTGACTGTAGCATAAGGTTAAAAGACTATGAGTGCAGCGCATTTACTATTAGTTTCATCTGTTTTGCTCGGCTTTGTAAAAAAAATAGAGCCACAATCCAAACACTCTTGCTCCTCACTGACAGCGTTGGGGTGGGTTAAAAGGCATTATTGCTAGTTTAGCTGCTGGTGCTTCTGCTTTCTTTTCACGCTTCATTGCTTTGCCTCATTGCAGAGGATAAATGTTGTGAAAGTGTTTTTTTTTTCTTCCCACCAGCTGTACAACTTCTTCCCCTAACTTGCAACTATGCTTTGTTAAAAGTGGAAAAACAGATGTTTTCTTACCGTTTTGTATAATATAATACAGATCAGAGGTCATTTGACGCCAGCAGCCTTCTTGCCGTTAATGCTGGTAATTATGCTAATGTCTTAAAATGAATGTGGTAGTGATTTATTTGTGTCACAATGCAACACATGGCACATTCATATAATAAATGACCGAATGGCATTGAAGAAGATTGTGATGTCTCCTTGACGCAGTCACGTTACAATAGCAATGGAATGAACATAAAGGGAAAGAGTTCGATCTTACTCGATGTATGAACTCCTCCGTCCTGGTCTGGAAGCCGTAGACCTCAAAGCTGCACTCCACCCTCTTATAGGAGCACATGACAGGTTTGTGGCTGTCCCTCCAGCCCTTCTCCAGAGGTCCTCGGCCAGTTTTACTTGACTGCCACAGACTCAGGTCCTTTACAGAGTAAACAGTGTGTTATAAAAGCTGTGTCTGCAGAAACTGTGACAATATCTGTGTGTGGAGGAGCCAGCAGCATGTTGCACAACACATTGCACAAGAGGAGTGTGATAACACACATTATGAATCTGATGAAAGTATGATGGGCAAGTGTTTGTGTTTGTGATCTTTTATTTCACCTTGTCACTTAATATAATTGATTGGTGTGCTTGTGTAACATGCACATGTAAAGACGTGTTAAACCTTGGAGGAGAGACAATGAAAATAAGCAGTGATGCAGAGGTGTTTGTGTGGGGTGTGTGTAACTGATTTATTTAGAAGCAGAAACAAAAGGCAGTAAAGTAAAAAAAAAAAAAAAGGTATGTGTTTTTGTCTTAGTGGATCATTGTTTGTATATTAAGCACTATGCATTATGAGCCATTATCACTTAAAAGACAATATTTTGAGTTGGATGTGACTTAAATGTCTGTTTGAGTAGTCTTAGCTTAATATAAAGTCAGGAAGTGGGAAAATCAGCACAGGAAAAACAAAACAACAACAAAGCCCCACTAGATTAAGTAATCAACAATCTGATCAATGCAAAATGCAGATAATAAAATGACACATCAAGTTAGAGAAAATTTTAGACTGTTCCACAGCAGGAAACAAGCATATAGATCATTTGCATGAGCTGTTGTTCTGACCTATAGCTGTGGGTTTAAGTGGATCTAGCGGTCATATGAAGAAATGCATGCAGAATGCATTTTTTAGATATGGCATGTCTTGGCACATAGAAACAAAGTTTCATATCACCTCTTTAGTGCTGCTTCAAAGGATTTATCTTTTCCATCACTGTTATCAAGTTTCTTTGTTGCAACATGTGAAAAATTCTCCCCGCCTGAGACTCAAACTTCAGTCACTAAAGTGTTTTATTTGCCTTTTTGCGTAAAGTTTCTTGGCTTTGAGAGTAGAAATGCCCATATATGTTGATTCCCCCAGACAAACTAATATGATTTTTGGGTGGAGTTTTTCAGTTGGTTGCATGCTTGCCATTAATTAAAAATGATGTAATTCATATTTATTGAAAAGGGCATACATAAATGGAAATACAGGATCGACCTGCTTCTTGTTCTGTTTTCTTCAGTAATGTTGAGGTCCGGGCAGGATGCCAATCGATGAACACTAGTGTTTAATTGTTGTTTTTAATTCAGGTAAGCTTCAACTGCATTGGAGCATGTGTGTTTGAGTTCACTGAAGCTGTTGCCAGTCAGACACATTATGGATGGTACTACACAGTGGATTAAGATCTGATAGGACTTATCATCGTTCACAGTTCCATCAGTTTTGATAAGATGCCCAACACCACTGACTGAAATGCAGCCTAAACCATGACAGCGCCTTCACCGTGTTTTACAGATGGCTGACACCAACCTCTCTCCTAATCTGCTTCATACATATCAACGACAGCTTCATCCAAATTTGGATTCATCACTCCACCAGACCTGTTGCCACTGATTTTGGAATACCTCAGCCTTTTCTCTCTGTTTTCACTTCACGCAAAATATTATTTCATGCCTTTCAAACTGTGATGTCTTTGGTATTTTTCATGGATTCAACTAAAGAAATGTGACCAAATTGACAGACTGCTAGTAGAGCTGGGCGATATGAGATTTTTTCATATCACGATATGTTTTTTTCATTTCAGGCGATAACGATATCTATCACGATATAAGCCAAATAACTATATTTGTAAGATTTAAATGTGCCGTTGCTCACAAGTAAAATGTGAAATAATCAGCAGCTTGTTTTTATTTAAATATTTATTTCCCATAATAAGTTCAACAGGGTAGATGTACTTAAGGAACATGAGACTTTTTCAGATAAATAAAGGCAAATATTGCAAACTACACAAAAGGCAGCCGCTAAAGCGTTTAAGTTTCAAAATAGAACAAACGAAACAGACTAAATTGTCAATTCCACTTAGAAACAAAATATTAATTCTAAAAATAAATCTTAGTTTGTTTTACAGAAGAACAGACAAAACTGACTAACTTTTGTCAATATCAAATAAACTGAGAACTAAAAGGAAATTCTCAATCTCTCCTTGTTGTATAGCTGAGCTTTTCAAACAGTTTTAACAGTTACTTTAGTCTGACAAAAGCCGAATGACGAATTAGCGCTTCCAGTCAGAGACTGAGGCTACGTCCACACGTACACGGGTATTTTTGAAAACTGAGATTTTCCGTTTTCGTTTTAAAAAATAATCCCGTCCACACATAAAGGCAGAAATGAAGGAAAACGCTGCTATGAACATGCCAAAGCAGCAGGTGGCGCTAGATTCCTAACCGTGCCGAAATGTTGGCCAATCAGAAGTCTAGAAGCCTCGGTGGGAAAAAGTAAACAAAGCTGGGGCATAGAAGCAGAACCGAGTTGTATGTGTGGAGGGACAGTAACTGTGTGTATATGTAAGCATTTAAACACTGCAGAGAGTAGAATTAACAGTAACAGTATTGTAGAAATTCATTTCACCGAAACAATAACGTGGCGCACAGTGTGACGCATGCTCCAGTTCATTGTATTTCCAGACTTGCTTTCGGCACAATTTACAGTGCACGCTACTCTATTTTTTGTCAGACTTGAAATAGCCGAAATACCTTCACACTACGGAACTTCTATGGCTCTTCCGTTTGACAATCTCTCCGGCATTGAAACCATCATCTTTTTTCTCTTCGGTTGATTTTTCTAGTCGGCACACTCATTTCCTCCATTACCCGCTGGCTACTTCCCAAACAAACACACGTGCGGCTTGGCACTTGTGCTGTACGTAACAAGCCACGCGACGTGACGCTGCGGCTGTGATTGGTTCGGCTCTGCGCTACTTAATTTGGATTGGCTGACCTTTTTTTTTTTTTTTCTTTGAGGACAAGAGCGGCGAGGTCTATCGCGATAGCTTAATTTCTCTATCGAGTAAAAGTTATATCGCGATACATATCGTTATCGTTCTATCGCCCAGCTCTAACTGCTAGTAACAAAGTGCCTAAAGATGCAATTTAAAACCGGTTCTTTGCTAAATTGTCTATTATGTGTAGACACAACACTGATTCATTCCTCGAGGTTGGTGCCTTTTTATGCTTGAATGATTCATAGTTCAGTGTTAAATGGTTGAAGAGAAAAAAAATACCTCTGAAAATGGTCCTGTGCAAGGACTGGACTGAGAATTAGTGAAAAAGCAGCCAAAATCCAAAGCAAAGTTAGTGGGTATATGTTTGAATTAAGTAAGCTTACAGTTTTGGCTACTTGTCATTAAACCAAGTCTCCTATTTATTTTTTCACTAAATGCTGAACTATTCTTGGAAAGCAATCACATAGTTTTCCATTTGGAAGAGAAAGAAAATCAGAAAAAACAACTTTTTTTTGTTCACAGTCATTTGTTTGCACCTCTGTGAAGCATATGTCCATGTTTGTGGGTTTTTTGCCAGTGCAGTGAGTACCTCTGATTCTTTGTAGTGCTTTTCAGGGATGGGGTCACTCAGGATATCCAGGAAAAGCACATTCTCTGCTGGGGTTGGCTTGTCCCCAAACACCTACATCCAAACAGATGGGGGAGGTCACACAGTTAAATGACAGCAGACGCACATACACCCACCCGTAGTGTCACACACGTACAGTCACTCACTCGGCATAGAGCGGGACTAAGAGAAGATGAGTAACAGTGTAGAAAACGGAGGTCACACACCATAACACCCCTCACTATATCCCACCCGGAGGCCCTTGGAGCAAATCACACTGGTGCAAACAGAGGAGTGAACAGATAGAGAGCAGAGGCGGGGGATGAGGGGAAAAAAACAAGGACATATGAGGGGTATTAAAAGAGAGGGGGGGAAAAAGTTATGAGAGCCACGTACACTTTTCCTTGAGAGAATGGAAGAAACCTGGAGAGAGAGGGAGAAAGAGACGAGACTGCACTTTTATCTGACCTTGTTTAAAATTTGCTCTAATGCCGCACTGGAGTTGTTCATTTCACAGCTGAAAACTAACAAATAAGAAAAACCTGGGGTAAAATAATAGCCTGCTACGCTCCTGCGGTGTTGTTGTTAGTCTGTGTCTTCACAAGGTCTTGCTCCCTTTTATGGAATGTGTTGTGTTAGCTGCGTGTTTGTGTTGCCTTCTACAAGTTGCTTGGGGTTTTCTCACGGTGTCGTAACGATTGTCAATTGAATTGTATAAACACCATAACTGTTATAAGGACATGCAAGAAAAAATCTATTCATATATATGAGGCCCTGAAAGCTTAAAATTTGGGGGATTTTTTTAAAAAAAGAGGGGAAAAAAAAACAAGTGTTCAGCATTGATAGTTCAGAGCAAAAAGGTTCTTGCTCCAAAACTCCTGATTGGAGGTCCTTCTGTGTACTACTTGTGCCTCTGTGTATTTTCTTTAGGTGGTCTTTAGGTGGCATGTTAGGCTAAATCAGGTGTGGCTGTTAGCCAAGGTGTTGTCTCCTTTCCTTGTGATTGATTGGCAGCCTGTCCAGGGTGGACCCCGCCTCTTGCTCACTGTCATCTGGAATAGGCTCCAAACTCCAGAAAATGAGCGGATGCGGTCCAAATTGGTATTTTGTTAGCTCAAATTGTATGCACTGCTTTGTAGAAGGATCGTATTTTATAATCTCTCCGCATGCTTTGTATGTAAAGCCTGATTTGTAAAGCATACACTTAGGTGGGTGAATAAGTGCAGCTGAGTAAAAAGTATGATATTTCCCTTGGAAATGTGGAAGTACACTAACAGCAGGGGTTAAAGTGAGCGGGAACGATCTGGAGTAAATAAGTAAATAAGTCTGATTGGCAGTTTCATACATAATAAAGTCCAGCAAGCTCATTTTCCGGGTGCTGCAGCCTGGCGTTCCTTCCAGCTGCGGCCATGGAGCTACTCAGTCAAGAAATAAGAAAGTAATGTCACCCCACGATCCCGCCTCCTCACTCAGCATCCTTTCTTTCCATTCTCATTCCTGCCCTCCCTGCATGCGTGCACATGTTGATAGTGTTAGGTTCACTTAAATCTAAGTGTCTTCAACACCTTGGTAACGCTAGACAAGTGTAGCGTTACCAAGCTAGACAAGTGTAGCAGGCGTAAAAGGAGTTGCTTTTTCCCCCCAAAGCAGCAGATCATTTCAAATGCAGCCTTTCAAATGGGGCTCAACAAATATGACCAAACACACAAGCTGTTTTCAATATGCAGCCTGGCCATCTGTCTTACTCGCTACTGGGAGAGTATCTGTACTTTGCAGTTAGAAAGAGTGGCAGAAAGAGAAAGTGTCAAATTATTTCTAGGATAAAATCTGCTCAGTAAATGAATTTGAACTGGAATAAATTTAATGCTCGCATAAATAGTTCCTTTCATTCAGTTCTTTTAATCAGGCTGTGGGTATTTAGACTACGTGATGTGTAGTTAAAGTTATCTGACTAATGATATTTAGAAATGATACTAAATGAAATGGTAATTGTTTTTGTGTTATTCAGAGGCTGTGTGAGAATACAAACGAGTTCAAGCTCGTGCACTGAGAGCTGTACTGAGTTGGTATGTTTACTGTTACAACAGTTAGGTCAGGTCAGTAGTTCTCAAACTCGAGTTTGCAATAGTGGCGTAGAGGACGAGGAAAAATATGGAGAGAAGCTGACTTAAATAAATAAAATTTAAAATAAATAAACATATTTTTGTTTCTGAAGCTGGGCATGCTAGACAAACTTTCAGAATCAGTGGTTTACGGTGGCATTCGTCTGTTCACATTTCCTTCTAGACAACATATCTAAGAGTTGCTCCACATGTAATGGATTAATCCCAGAGTAACTAGATGAAGCACTATGAAAGGAAGATGCTAAAGTAATGTAAATACTTAAACTTATACTACCATAAACAGCATAAAACGTGGACGTAGCTTCAAGGTCGGAAAAATTAAGCCAACACTTTAAGTGCCTCAACCGTGCGTCCTATCTGAAGGCCACTAGATGATGATAGCTGTGGTTTTAAAAGAGGACTTCCAGTCCTTTTAGAAGTCAATACAAAGACAGCTTCTCTAAACACTTTTCTGCTGAATTCAAGGGTTCGGCCTCTCATTCTGGGTCATATTATGTTAAAAAAAGGATCAGGTGGTTTAACAGGCAGACCCCGCCCCTCCACGTCACATCTGTCTGTTGCAAGATGGCAACAGTGGAAACGCTCATGTTGAGGCTTCAAAGCGAGACACCAGAAAACGGTGGGTGATGTCAGGGTAGCTACATCCGTCTCTTATGCTGTCTGTAGTGGTTTATAAAGGGGAAATATTTCAGTGAGAAGGTGGTAGAGACCAAAAACTGAGCAAAACTGAGTGATTAATTGATCACATACACCAGTTAGCCATGCAGCGACACGACTAATTGGCTGATAGCGTTGCTCTGTAATCTTTGATGTGTAAATAAACAGCTGTTTGCTAACAAATTACCAACTTAAAAGATTAAGGCATCTCAATTTGTTCCCCCTAGTGTATAAAACACATGTCAGTGTGCATGTATGTGGTTGCCACTCAAACAGCAATGGGACTGTTTGGAGTAAACTCGTGTAACCTGAAACTACATGACATAAAACTAGATTCACTGGATGCACAGCCCAAGAAACAACTCTTGGATCTATGCATTTTTTGTTTTGTTTTTTTTGGTTCTCCTGTCTTGACTTTTCTCAATTACACCAGGCAAACACAAGTGCCAGACAGAGCTGCAATTGCTGGTGACTTTCTGTCTGTGTGTGTCTTTGCGTGCCTTGGACAAAATGCATCGTGGCAGCCATGATCAGCACACTGCATGTCTGGTTAATAGATCTGCCAATACTGCATTTCGTGGCTTGCTTGTTTTCCTTGTAATGGGCGCATCAATTTGATGAACATTTTTGTAGTGCTGCAGAGAAAATTGCAATTTCTCTCCAGACCCTTGTCGTTCTCCTCCCCCTCGTCTCTAATCACTCTATTTTTCTCACCTCTCACAACCCCCCTCTTACAATACTCACGTTATCGTTATCACCATTGTTGTTCTCGAATCTTGTCTCAATACGGATGCTGAACTTGGGCAGGAATGATACCTACAGGGTGACAAAGAGGAAAAATGGGGGGTGGAGGGTTGAGGGGCAGAGATAGTGTGAAAGCAGGCTGCAGATTAGATCCTCTGATACTGGAAAGAGATGAGCTCTGTTGCATTCATGTACAGTAAATGATGTGTGAGAATACTTACTGAGTACTCTGCAGCACCGGGGACATTCAATATAGATGGGAAGAAAACAGCATAAGTAACTCGTATGCTTGAACATGAAATTGCGCCCACACACATGCAATTTACCACAAGGGAATACATGCATACATAGTTATGAACATTTGATGTCACTTGAAAAAGCATCTGTTTTCAGTAAACAAGCTTTGTATAATGTATTGAGGTTAAAATAACTCTGTGTTTAACACAAAGAAAGGCAAACACGCACCTGTGATGGTGTATGGGTAGAAGTTCCAGGCCTTCTCCGTAACGTAGAAAAATCGAGGGACAAATGCTTTTACCCAAGATGGCAGTTTACTGAAAGCAAAGAAAGAAGGATCACCGTTGCAGAGTGTAAGAGCAGGAGAGATTATGAAGGGAGAGACGGAGAGATCCTGAGTGGGTCTTGTGCCGTTTATAGCCAGATTACCTGTAGGCTACTCTCACCACAGCATTCATTTGTATGACTCATTCTCAATTACACCTGTGGTGATGAACTGTTACTGTAGCTCCTAGGTCCCATGTCAGAACATGATTGAAGTAGAATACAGTGTGTGCGTGTGTGTGTGTGTGTGTGTGTGTGTGTGCGTGCGTGCGTGTGTGTGTGTGTGAAGAGAGAAAGAGCATGCGTGTGTTCTTACATATCTTTACTAATGAAGACCAAATGTCCCACAAGCACATAAAGATTAGAAAAATCCTCCACAGTGTGAACACGTCTTTACTTCTTTGAGAGTTTATTTTAGGATTAGGCCTTGGGTTTGTAGTGGTGATTGGAATAAGAGCTGAGGTTACATGAGGGTAATGAGTGAGGTTATTTCAGGGTTAGGAAGTGAATTTAGAGTTAGGAGATTTATGTTATATTTGAGACTGGGCTTTCATTATGAGCACAATTAACTGATGGGCTGTCAGCCTGAGCACAGAGAAAAGTACATGGACACAATACTCTCGCAGAGCAGCATTATTAAACCTTTTTACTTGTAGCAGTGCAAACACACTTAATCATGTAGGAAAAATCAACTCCTATTTAAGGTTTATAATCAGTGTGCAGCCTGTGGCTGGTTTAGAACTCTTATCACTCACAGGGTGTGAAATACTCCGTTTTGTAAACAGAGCAACAATTTCACCTCTGACTCATCATTTATGGGACCGCTTGGTTTCACAATGAAGCACACTGATTAACTGTATTTTCAGAATATAGTGTTAATATTAATGTGCTATTATACTGGGTATATTGCAACTGAAATTGCAGTCTCATGGCTCAGACACTCCAAGAGTAAAAGGACAAAACCTCAGTGTGACTAGAAACAAATCGGTTGCCCTTTGATTTGGTGACCAATTGCAAATAGCTGCAGTGAACACTTTGATTGGAGGCAGCTTGTCTCCAACCAACTGCAGTCCAACTCAGATTGCCTGCAGTCTTAGACAAATTGGATTAAGTTTGCAAATAGTTGGAGTTGAGTTTATAGTTGAGCTCTAAATGCAGACATGTTACCGACATGTAGCAATCAGTTTGAGTAAGTCTGCGCTGATGAGTGATCTGTGACAAATTTAGTTGCCGTAAGGGACTTGACTCAAGTGACTGCCGACTGAATGTCCTGCAGCAACGTCACTTTTAGGGAGGAATTTCTGAATCTCTGTTTCACATCCCCAGAGTTGTGCAATATTAAGTACTTAGATGAACTATTTAATCTTAGATGAACTATTTAATCTACGTACTTAATATTAGTTTCTGTTCGACTGGATTTTCTGCGTATGTAGATAGCAGCAGATGCCAACAACTTTGTTTTTTTGGTAATTTATTAGTTATTTGCCGTATTGTAATGAGCAGATTCATTAAAATTAAAATTAATCTAAAATTAAAATGCCAAATAAAATGAGCAGATTCTCTTGGCTGATAAACTTACTAACCGACCTTCTTATTTTTCAAACATGACCATGAATTACATCCCAGTACTTGAAAGCACCGATGCCAGTGGGCACTGCAATGCCAGTAGCTTTGGATAAAATGGCAGCATGTGACACCCTGGGATGTCTGTATAGTTTTAAGTGGAGGAAAAAAACAGGGCAATACCATGCTAATAAATTATGGTATGAAAGTTGTCACAAATACATTGTAGCACTAGCTTGACATTTTGGGAAATGTCAGTTCTGCTTACCAAAAATGGGATGCTGGCAGCGTACATGCCCAGATCCAAGCCAATAGGCCGGGCATTTTACCCATTTAAAGTTTGAGAATATGTTTATATAATTTGACGACCCCTTATCATTCGCTTTACCAGATAAAAATGCAAAGCTTGAATGCCAACTATTCTGGGGGAATCATCATTGGGAGCCAAGTACTTGGTGGTTCAATTAGTTTTTTCCCCATATATCCTGTTAGATGACAGATTTGCATGTGAAGACCACTGCAGGCCTCCGGTGGAGTTTCCTCTGGCTTTAGCCTGACCAATTGTATTTTTATCTGTATTTACTGTACAGCACTTTGGTCAGCCTTGGTTGTTTTTAAATGTGCTCTATAAATAAACTTGACTTGACTTGACTTGACAATCATCAGTTCTTTTGTGGTGAAGAGTTGTATGATAAGAAAAACACTCTCAGTATGTGTATAAAACATGAAGTGACACCCACCTAAAAAGATCAGAGAGGAATAAAAGACTGGATATGGTGGAAACAGTAAGTCTCATTCCATCCACAGGCAATAAATTTCACCTACCAGCACTAATTAACTCACTGTCTGGCTTGCTGAATCAACACTGTTGTATAAAAACAGTAGATTTAGTTTTTATTGGAGGTTTTGCAGTCCAAAGTTTAAAAAAAAACAAAGAACTTGCATAACAGTCAACTGACGTGACTTTATGTTTGAGCTAAACACTGTATCATATAATAATTAAGAGTTTATTTCCCAAAATGTTACATAAATACTTCAAAAAAAAGGTTTACAATGTTCTGTTTTGTACTCAAGACTACACTCTATAAACATTCACATCTATGTCCTGTAAAAATATGCATATAGACAAGTTACATATTAACACCTGCAGTCACAATAGCTATCGATGGCTTTCGCTTTATTCTGTAATTTTCTTTCCTGTTTTTGTCTTTTTTCCCCTACGTGTAAATAATATTTGACTTATGTAAATATTGTCACTTCTTTCTTACAATAACAGAGTTCTGATAGACCACTTAGAAAAGCTTACCAGGGGTTAAACACATCCATTATTTGAGTGTAAGAACTTGGAGGTAATTATCTGTAGTTTTTCTACGTGTGGTTATACTGTGACTAGACTCTGACTGCCAACAAACTTTGTCAACTCTACAAAGAAAATTTAATGAGAGGCTAAATCTTCCCACATACCCTGCAATTACCAGCACCGGGATGATGTGCACGAGTTATGCCCAGCTAGAGAACTTTACTTACGTAATCCAGTGTTTACTGACCTCACAGTACAGTAATATTTCCACTTATACCTCAGCATGTCTAGACAAAGGGTGTTTGGACTTTGTAAACAGGCAGGTCGCAATGCACGCTGGGTGTTACTGTGTGTTTCGTGTAACTTGGATCGCTGAGATGTGAAGCTTTGCAGCGCAGCGATCAGAACACGGCAATCAGTTATTCTAATGGCCCGTCATGTGTACATCATTAGTGCAACAACACAATCAAAGAGTTTAATTGTACCTGCTGAGGTAGATTCGTTTCTCGGTCAGCTGCCCCGCTCCGTACTTGGGGTGATTATCTGGCTCATTCCTCACCACCTCCACCCCCTCTCCCCCACCACTCTGCTCACAGCTGTGCTTACTGATCATGTACAACTGCCCAATCCTGTACTGGAGCCCGAGGAGAGGTTTAGGATGAGGTTTATGGCGGAGAGGACGGGGATGGCGTGAAGAGAAAAGAGAGAGAGAGAGAGAAATGTGGTGAGAAAATGGTAAGCACAAAGCAAAAATCTCCCTCGTCCTCCTCCTGCTAATCCTCAAGATGCCATCCAAAGGGACACATTTAGAGTGCGGCCTTAGTTGAATTAACCAAGTGTTTGTTGACTGTGGTCATCCTTCGTTTAAACACACAGGTCCTCACGTTCATCTACCATAAACATGTAGCCTTTGAAATAACTCACACATTTATGCTTCATTTTTTTGCAAACAAACAAAATAAATATGAATTTGCCGTGAACTCAAAGCCATATCCAAATAACAGGCACTGCTGCTTGAGTCAGTTCTCAGAGGTTTTGCAGCTGTAGCCTCTCTCGTCTCTCGGTCTGGTACTGGAGTAAATTTTAATCCCATTTTTAGTCGCTTTTTTACATTTAAATTACTTCAACATTTATTCTACACATACATTTGAACCATAATAAGGAACTGCATCTTTACTGCTGCATTTAACTAAATCGCAAAGTGCACATTCGATTTTACTCTTCACTCCTCTCTGTGTATCATTATCCAACTGTTGCTCGAGCAGCTGTAGTTGCTCTTCAGAAAAGTTGTATTCTTAATCTGAACTTTTTGGGAATATTTTAAAGACTGGAATTGGCATTTAAGCTGAAGGAGGGCAGACCAAATTTCTCATGGAGCATAATAATGGATATGAGGACTTAAATAAGAAAAAAATTCATCCATAACAAATCAATACAATGCAGGTCCCATTGAAGAAAATGTAATACCCATCTGCCACTAAGAGGAAGTAATGAGAATGATGGCAGAAAATCCTCCTGGCAGCAGGTTCACCCTGGTTGCTGAGTCCGGTTTTGTCTCGACAGGCACTTACTCAGGGCTGCTTAGGCACAGGCTTTGTATTTGCTCTTCATTTTTCAAATCTTAGCCACTTGCTGTGTATAAAGATTTCCCTAAAGTTCCATTTCAGATATCAAAAAATTAATTTGGCTAGTGAGAGTGATTGCCTAGTGTCTAAATTAGGGGAAGGGACTTTGTTCTCTGCTGCAGCCCCAGTTTGTGCACGCTGATGAGGGAGTATTTTGTGTTAGTTAGTCTAAAGAGGACAAGGGCTTTGGGCATCTGGAGTATCTCCTCGTTTAGCTAAGCCTGATACAATCAGTGTATTTAAAAAAAATCTCTCACAATAATTCTTTTCATTTCTTGCAGTGCTGCTGCTGCTGCTGCTGTTGGTCGTTCTCATCTTCTCTCCCTAATCTTGTTTCTATTTGCATTTTTCTGTTTGCTGCAGTTGTAAATCACTTGGTAAACTTTTGTTTATAAAGTTATGAAAAAGCTGAGAAATTGTGCCATAAAGCGCTTCGCTGTTCTGCTGTGACCACCATAATGCAATTCATTTTGTTGCCCTATATTGCTGTGGCACTAAAGCATTATTCTAATTAAAAGCAGAAACAGAAAGATTGGGAGGAAGAGAGAAAGAGGACGGCAGACATCAGATTGCCATCCTTCACTGTGCTTTGCTGACATCATGTGACACTCCTCCTTCTTGTTCCAATTACTGTGGAACGTCAACATTCAATATTTACTTCTTGGATATTCATGGGACTTAATTAATCATAGTGATGGGTGCTTTAACACCATCTTAAAGCCAGCAGACCGCAGGACAGAGAGCTCCTCCCACACAAGTTATGAATCTTTTCCCCCCGTTTTAGGAAAAACAAGGAAGTGGAAAGTATCTTTCTTTCCTTAAATCACTACATACAGGTCAGGAGGGATCGTTGTCAGCTCTGGGAATGTGTTTCCTCTTACTGTTTCGTTTTTACAGCCCAGGATTTGCTTTACAAGAAATGTCGTCAGACTACAAATACAACGCATTATCAGGACAATGCCATGATTCATGATTAAAATATTTACCAGCTTTTGTCTTTGATCGTCAACTAGCAAAACACAATGACAACAATGACAATTAAGGGTGGAAAATTTGTGTTCAACGTTTCCCAGTGGCGATTTACACTTTATGCACTTTATTAGATACACCTGTTTAACTGGTCCTTAAAACAAATATTGAATCAGCCAATCACATAAGAGCAACTCAGTGCATTTAGAAATGTAGAAATTGTCAAGACGAACATCAGAATGAGGAAAATAGTTGAAGCAAGTGACTTTGAATCTTGCACGGTTGTTGGTGCCAGTTTTTCCTGAACTGATGATCTACTGGGACTTTCCCCCATAGTGATCTGTAGGGTTTACAAGAAATGGCCCAGTGAAGAGCATCTCTCCTGCATATGAACGCACAACATGAACCCTCAAGCTGACGGCCTAGTTTCAGAATACCACTATATTGGCATACTATAGGCCCCTTTGTAACAACTGAGCATTGTTTTAATGTGGCAGCATGCCCGACCTTGCTGATCCCTTTATGAGCACAGTTTATCTATCTTCTAATGCCTGCTTCCAGCAGGACAATGCACTATATTATTGTATTAGCCCTTTATTTATCCAGGTAAAAATCTCATTGAGATTAAAAATCTCATTTCCAAGAGAGACCTGGCACCACGGCAGCAAAAATCCAAAACACATGCGGCACATAATAACATAACAACATATCACAGAACTGAGATCATCTCTCAGTGGTTTCTTGAACATGACACTCTACACAAATGACCTTCACAGTCATTGTCATGTGTTGGATGGGGAGATTCTCATCATGAACGTGAGCCGACAAATCTGCAGGAACTGTGTGACGCTGTCATGTCGATATGGACCCAAATCTGTTTTTCTGAGGCTTTTCTGAATCTACGCTATGAAGAATTAAGGTCATAATTCTTGGAGTTAAGGCAAAAATTACCTGAGAAACATCTTGACATATTTTTTTTTTCTTAAAAAAAACCCCAAACATATTACCTCAACATGCACTTTGGTTTATACTGCATATGTGTCTGTATTTATTTGACCCTGACTCTCAGCTCTGCACACAATTTGCTATGTACCCAGACCCAGTGTATGTGTACAAATGTCACATAAAAGATTTTTATCTTATCTTTATCTTTATCTTCAAAGTTAAAAATGTCACATTGATTCATTGCTGTAAAGCAATAAACATACAATCTTCTGAGAAGTCTGAATATTTTTTATGGGGCACTGCATGTTCCTGTGACACTGCCTTTTTCATACACACCTCTGTGAGAGGTGTCTCTCAAATAAGGATACTATTTGTATTATAAGTGCATTAATACGGTACTTCAGTGGAGTATTTGAGTAAACGTGCAAAAAAAGTTACTTTCCACCATGAAGCCTTATTTAGTCTGCACTCTCATACAGTGGTGCTAGGCAGCATAAGATTAACAGTACCCTAGTGTAAGGGCTTTGGTGAGGGAGAGCCAGTGGGGGGGGGGGGGGGCAATCAGTTTTCATACACCCCTAAATGGTTGTAAAACCTCACAGACCCAAATAGCAACAAACAAAATTATGATCGCTGTGAGCGTGAATCCTGTTTCCAACATTTCATGAAACAAGATTTGTGGTTGAAAGCAGCAATGCGGAAAACACAGACAAAGGGCACGCTTGAGTGAGGCCTTCTTTTCTGTAGCGACTGAGAGTCGTTAACAAGTTTGAACACTGCAGTTTCCTCCCTGCCAAGAGAATAACCAAGACCACAGAGACACAAAAGCCCGTGTTCCTCACTTTCAGATGAAGTTTTTTTTTCAGATACAAGTTTGTAATTTATTTAACCACAAACGTGAGTGACAGTTTGCACACTGCAGAACTCCAATTTTCTTATTCATTACATCTCGTAGCGTGTGACGTTTCGTGAACCATCTGCTTTTCATCAGACAGTAGAAACACAGGTCAGCAGGCAGTAATGTAATAATCAGACAGTGTCTTACATAGGACAAGCCTTCATACGTATCGCTTTGGCGTGAATCAGAAAAAAATTGGAAACAATCCCAGCAACAAATAGAAGAAAAAGATATACATCGTGTCTCAAGCAATATCTAACAATAAAATGACTGAAACAAATGGTTAGATTACAATTTGATTTCTTTAATTAACTAAATATAGATGGTGCAGTGCTCTGTGTATCCCTTCTGTTCTACAGCAAGTGTCTGGGTTAATTTGGCTGAATACTTTAATGGGGACATATAATTAAGAAGAGTTTGAGAACCATTGCTCCAAGTTATTTTTAGCATGTGCCTGTGGAAGAAATAGAAAGTGAATCAACAACAGAACCGACACACCTACCTACCACCTGAGCCACTATCACCTGCCGCCTGTTTCTTTTCTTTGGCAAAAGCAACACGGAACATTCTTTGCCACGGTGCGAGTGTGCTGTGCATGTCACACTTGAAAATCTGCTCACTTTAATAGTGGAGCAAAGGTTGCGGTCTGTTGCGTGGTTCCTATTATGATTTGATACCTCCTCAAATAAACTGCAGTTAAACTCACATTACACTTAAGCGAAAGAGGATTTGCTGCAAGCTCGAGTTCTGTGTGCCCTGTCCTGATACTGTAAATCCTATTTTGGACTGCTATTTGTCACTGTCATTGTTGTGGTAACAGGTAGAAGTAAGCCGGTTGGGGGTAGTGGAGACGACAAGGACATTTCTTTTTGAAGGGCACTTTAGCGCATAACAACCTCGTCCGCTCACCTTTTCCCCCTCCAGCAGGATCTCTTTGTTTTTCCACCCGCAGGCCAAATGCCTTTAAGTTGGGATCTTAACCAGTCTGACTAGTTTGAGCTTGGAGCGCTCAAGCAAATGTAGAACGTGTAGTGCTGTCCAGGTGTTGTACGCTTGACTCATCGCTCTATCCCAATGTGGAAAAAGCTCCCACAGGGCAGCTGCGGGGGGGTCTCAGTGCTGTGTTGGCATTTTGTCTTATCAGTACGTGCACACCTTCACGATTACAAGTAAACAATAAGAAAAAAAAGACCAAACAAAACATTGCCGCAGTTAAAATAACCCCCAAATTTTTGCTTTTCACTTTTAAGTGGTGGGAATTGTGTGTGTAAAAGCGTGGGAAAGACAAACACACTTACCTCATCCACGGTCAGTGGCATGCATATGCGGTACTCTTTCATCAACATGGTGCTGATACCGGGAGAAGTTTTTTTGGGGGGAAGTAAACAGTGGGATCGTGCTTGAGTTTGTCTATCTCAGCTGACTCGGTTGCATAGTAGACAAACTCAGGCAGGCAACACACCACCACAGTGACCTCTTTTTTTTTTTTTTTTTTTGGTGACGCTCTTCTTCTTTTGTTTTTGCTGATGTCAGTAAACCGTGGAGTTAAGTCCAGTGTTCTCTGTCAATGAGTGTCTGCAGTTTTCTTACTTTCCCTCCCTCGCTCACTCCTCAGAGCCTCGTCTCTCCCTTCTTGTTTCGCTTCCTCAATTTAATCTCCTGGACTTTTTTTTTTTAAACTGCTGTCTCTCACTTTTTTCTCGCTACTCCCTCCTTTTCTTCCTCTTCTCAGCTGCACCTTCGCTTTGCTGTTTCTCTCTCGCTCTCTCTTTCTTAATTTCTGTTTCTTTTCTTTCTGCTGCAGTGAAAAAGTAGTAATTAGTGCTGAGGTAAGATGTAAACCTACTATCAACAGCTCTGCCTATCCTTTCCCCTCTGTCCCTGTCTGTGCTTTGTTTAATTCCTCCTCGTGTGTAACCTTGCTGTCTGCTCGGTGCTCCTCCCTTTCCACTCAGCCACACTCCGCTGCTTTCAGTTTCTCACAAATTCCTTTGCGGCTCCCCTCCTTATCTTTTCTTTTTCCCTCTCCCTCCCCCTTCTCTCCCTCTCCCATAGTATCCACTCCCCGCCCACTATACTTTACCACCTCTTCACCTGCATCACCCCCATCCTCCCCTCCCTGCCTCAGATCCTTATCTGTTCTTTCTTCTCTGTGGCCAAAACTGCTGTAAGCAATAACACTCGCATCTTTCCATATCTGGCACCTGTGCTAGTCCAAATTTGAAGCACATTTCTTAAACTCTTACCCCCAGCTTCCTCCACTCAGGTTATGACAGCACTCAGGTTATATGAATGGCCAACACTGAGGGGTAGCTAGACAGGGCCATTGGTTTAAGTATTCCCAAAGCCATGAGAGCTTCCATTAAGCTCAGTGGCAGACCCGCTTACATTGTATTACCTCATGACCTTCAGCTGGGTTTAATTGAATCCGTGTTTGGTCACTGAATAGTGAAATCGAAGCAGTCATAATTTTTCGTCCGTGCCCATCCGTGACCCACAGCCTGCTCTCTTTTTAAATGAGCGAGAACTGACGGTGGTTGCCAAGTCCAACCCCAAAAAGAAATAAGAAAAGCAGGTGTTTTGTTTCTCGGGGTCAATCTGACAGGGGGCAAAACCAATAACCGGCTTCTAGATTCCTCCTCTCAGGTGGAATTCGCCTGCTTTTCTTAGTGTGCCCCGAGACAGGGCCGGAGTGGCTCTGTTCTCCACATGTCTTCGCTATCATCCGCTTTGCAGTGAAAGAGCAGTGAAAACAAATTCCTAGTGGGGTTCACTCCTATCTTATCAGATCAGTGTTTAGAGAAGGGAAGCCACTTCAGAGAGCTAAGGTGTGCTTTGCTCATCTCTGCCTTGATTTTTTTTATTTTTTTCCCCCCACATTCCACACAGAGCTCTGACAGCACATGCGTTGCTACAGTTTAAAAGGATGATCGCTGGTGACAGATGTGTGCATTCAGCAGTTGATCCAGTTACTTTACTTTGATTATTTAACCGTTGTTTGGGGGTTGTTGGGGAACTGTGGTGAAGAATGGCGGCGCTTTGAGACGATGGATGACACATGTGTTTACTGTAGTCTAGGCTTCTTTGAAAAATTTGAATCAGAGTTGGATGTGTTTACTGCACAGTTCAGTAAACATCATTTCCTGCCATCTCTCTTAAGAGAGACGACAGGAAATGATGGAAAGACATGCAAAAAAATGCCCAATTTAGACTGTATAAATGATAGATATCGCTCCTGGAGTCTGAAAAGTGAAGCCAGCATGAGTGTTTTAAAACATGTCTTCTTGGCAATGGCCAGCAGGGGGCGACTCCTTTTGTTGCAAAAAGACCTCTCATTTGAAAGAGGTCGACTTTTACAGGCTTAATCAATAGCTTCAGGCTATGGTAAATGCATTTTAAGTTCTTCTTGTTAAAGTTGGAAAGGGAGGCAAATTTATTGGCAAAGGACTTCAACCACAAGCCAACGAGTATCCGATTTAATGACAGGACTTATTTAGAGGAGACAGCGTGGTTCTGTGGTGGTCCTATTCAGAGCGTAGCTGTTTACTGTCACCAGGGGTGGAGTGGCAGAAACAAGCAGTCTGTGGGCTCCTCTTGCTTGTGCTTTTGTTGGTTAGGCAACACACAGTCCCATGAAAAAGTTGTATTCCCTTCTTTATTTTTTTTGCATGTGTGTCACACAAAGCTATCTAAACCTACCTGGCCCTCTGTGAAAAGTAACTGCCCTCCTCACCCCCAATTGCACCCACCTCTGAATGGCCAAGAGAAAATATAATGAAGGCTTTGGAGTGGCCAAGGCAAAGTCCAGACTTAACTCAGATTGAGATGCTTTGGCGTGACCTTAAACAGGCTGTTCATGCTGGAAAACCCCCCAATGTGGCCGAATTAAAACAATTCTGCAAAGAAGAGTGGGCCAACATTTCCCCACAGTGATGCAAAAGACTCATTGTCAGTTAGGCTTGATTGCAGTTCTTGTTGTCAAGGGTGGCACAACCAGTTATTACTTTTCACGTACAGCCAGGCTGGTTTGGACAGCTTTTCCCTTTAACAAATTAAATCATCATTTAAAAACTTTATTTTTTACTCAGGTTATCTTTGTCTAATATTAAAGTTTGTTTGATATGAAACGTGAAAATGTGGCAAATATATTTTAAAAAATCAATTCAGGGCAAATATTTTTCTTGTACTGCACTGTTCACTGGAGCTGACATCTGTGCTTCTCATACTGTATTTTCAAAGTTTTACACACTTTTAACATTCATGGTTTCCAACCAATCGCCATTGTTATCCACATCAAGCTTTGCGCTAGTGGTTTCCACTAGCATGTCCATGTAAGGTTGCATGTGTATGCTTTATGTAGGTAAATACCCAGGCACAGGCACAACTGCGAAACCATAAATTCACCATAATCAGTGGTTTGCTAGTCTTTATTTTATCTCATGTGTGATCATGAAGGATACTTTGACCAGAGAAAACCATCTAATCCATAACAATGTGCATTTATACTTGATATTAATAAACCTGGAATCTGCTTCAACTGTGATAACATCTCTATAAGCAAATTATTTGGACAAGGCTGGTGGAGTCAAAACACAGTAGCTGCTGCCTGAAGTACGATTCATAGTACTGCATTTTTGGCCATTTGCGTAGGTATTTGTCTATGCAGAGTTAAGGATGCAACCTACACAGACTTGCTTTTATACTTTCCTCCCTCCAAAAAACCAAATGTGTTAGCTAGCAGTGATGGTCAAATGATGATTATTTAAAATGTTGGCTGGAACAGGAAGTGAGTAACTACACTTCACTATGAAAAGCACTACGAGAAGTGTAACCAGTCACCTCATTTGACACTTTTTAAAACTCTGCTTCACTGCACTACAAAAAGGTTTCTTGTCTTTTATGACCCTCTGTGTGTTTTTGTTGAAAGCGACCAACAACAGCACAAATATGAACAAGAATAACCCACAGACCAGTATTTTCTGACCTTGCCCCCTTGTGACGGTAAACAACATATAAATGATGTTCTGCAAAGAAGTGTGTAGGACCAGTGCACGAGTGTGCCCCTTGAGTGCATGCAAGAAGCAGCAAATTCAAGAACTGTTGCCACTCATGTAAAAAAAAAAAAAATCACGGCGGTTTACTTACTCCTGGAAACGTTTACTGGAAATCTTAAGCAAACAGGGAGGGGTGAAAGTTAAATAACAGCTCAACCTGGGAGCATGTGGTCCCAGTTTATTACAATCACACCAGATTACAATTTAATTCATTCAACCTCCACCTCTGTGGTTTGACTGAGTCAGTACTGGTTAAATCACAGTGCACTGTGTGTGGATTTATAACTGTTTAAAAGGTTGTTTTTGTGCGAGGTCCATTAAATAAGATGCTTCCAACCCCAAGATAACCTTTATCTAATGTATAACCCTTGAATGTGTTCAGAGAAATTTCCCTACACACTTCCAGCTCCCCTGAGCACATTCACATATTTTTACTTGTTTCCATTTTCACTGCCAGTAGCAATGCTAATGTGACATAACAGTAACTGACAGTTGATATAACAACAAGTGGAAACGTAGGATTTAGGATCTTGTGGTCAGACCTGTGTGTTTGCATGTCTCATGGGTTTCATGATGACTGTGGTATTGGAAAAGCAGAGTTTCCACCAGGAAAGTTGAATATTAAATGTGTATACCATTACACTAATATTTAATAGCAGAGCTGTGTTGGTGCACTTCTCCAATTGTGGTCTTCATTGTTTGCCATTCTGTTTCTTCATTTTCTCTCTGTGATGCTTGACTGTGTGTGGATGCTCAGGGATGCAAGTAGAGAGGAAATGTCAGCGAAAATATCACTTCGATGGGTGACCATCTCGCTATATTTCCCCTCATTGCATATGTGCTGAACACAGGCCAAGCGACCCCTGACAACCTTGGTTGCTAGGGGGAAATAAGTAAAATCCCCAATCGGCTAGTCTGTGAAATCAATTGCTAAAGCCCCAGTCACGCCGGTCAGTGACTCTCTGGCAACCTCTGGTTGCTAGGGAAAAATTTGTACACCCCAACTGGTTGGCGAGTGATTGCTGTTTGCTGGCAGTGAAATTGTTCCAAAGAGGAAGACGGTGCTGCTCCAACATTCTCCGCTCATTTGCCATGGTCGCCACTAGTTTACATGGAAGACGTCACTCGTCTGATTTGTCAGTAGCTTTCTGAGTGGTAGTGAAACTGGCAAGTGTGGCACAAATGTTCACCCATTCGAAGTAAAACTTGTGCTTTTTTGAAATATTGGTTGCGCCAGTGAGGCACCACGTTTATGTTACAGGTAAACATTTGGCTTTGTGTCACTTTTTTTTTCAGGTTTCAGCATCATCTTTGCGAACTATTTCACCAGCTTCTACTTCATCAACCAATCAGGGATGCAGATTTTTTCCTAGTGACCGGAAGTTGCCGCAGGGTTGTCGATTGATCTCTGGCTTGGTGACTGAGGCTTTACACAGTGTTTTTGAATTTTTAAATATATTTTTGAATGTGGTAGTTGGTCATGCTGCGATTATGTCTACACCATACACTTAAAAGGTTCCTCTTCAGGGTTTCTTCTTCTCTGGATTCTGCAGTGTGGACACCCAAAACAGGAAATAACTTCCAAGGGTTAGGAACTGTGGAAATAACTTGTTTTTTTATTTGATTTAATTTAAATGAATTTGTTTTATATTACAGTATTATGCTTGGAAATAGAATAAACAAAATAAAGTATTGTTTGTTGTATGTATGTTAGAGCACAAGGCTAACTCACTTACATCTGTGATAAACTCTAATTTGTCTTTTAGCACTGATTAATGAAGTTCTTTTGAAGCGTCACAGTACTTGACCTGAGTTTCACCTGACTGAAACATTTTAAAAGATTTCTTCTGGTCAGAGCTGCCCGTCTTTATTTCCTGTCCTGCAGCATGAAGGAGCAGGTGCCAATGAAATTGGAAGGGACTTCATCATCGTGCTCTCACCTATCAAGTCCCCTCACGTCATTTCATGAAAAATAAATGGGTGCATTTAAAAACTGGTGAGCCGTTCTTTGACCTCCATGTTTCCTGTTCTGATTGTCTTTGTGTGTGTGTGTGTGTGTGTGTGTGTGTGTGTGTGTGTGTGTGTGTGTGTGTGTGTGTGTGTGCGTGCGCTAGGGAGACAATGTGTGTGTGTGTGTGGCTATGTGAGGACACAATGGTGAGCAGTATGGATCAGTATTAAGCTGAAAAACTGGTGGGCCAGCTGCCATCGCTGCATTACGGGCTCTTCAATCTCTCGGTGTGGTCACAAGACAAGGTCAGAGGTTCTCTGGTGTGTCCCCCACCCCCAGAGCATGTGAATGATGGACCCCTCGTGCCCAGCCAGTTTTAGCAGTGGATTACTGTTTCAAAGAGCTGATACACTGCAGCTTTTTCATCTCAATGTGGGGTGGAAGGTGAGGCTTTAAAATGAAGTTTGACTGGTTTATGAGCTCCGTGTTGTACAGTTACGAAGTGCGGTAAGTACCAGAATCTCTGCATGAGTGTGTCCAGATCCTCTGCCTGCCTTCCTTCTCTCCATTATCACGACAAGCCCGCTGGACGTCTCTGATCTCTGTTTTGGTCCAATCATCAAAAACCTGAAGTATTTAGGTCAGACTTTAGCCTAGCAAAGAGACAAGAGGAGAAAAATAACTGTGAGAAAAATAGAAAGTACACATACCATTAATGCCCTCTGTTCAGAGAGTCTCTCAAAGCAAAAACACCGCCAGATGCAGCCGCACAGCAGACAAAAAGCAGGCTAGTTATTTGTCCTAAAATCTTTGTGCTGTGATGTTATAATGTGTGTTTTTTTTGTGTAGTGCATGTGGGGCCTTTGTATGTTTTTTTTGGTGTCTTGCTCACTCCTCTGTGTTAAGATGTAAGTCTAGTCTTAATCTCCTTGTAGCTGAGTATCAGGCTGGTGCTAAGACATTGATTGGGCTTCCTCCTTAATTGATACCACTGGAGGACCGCCCGCCAGGGAAATGTGGTTTCTGTGTGTGTGTGTGTGTGTGTGTGTGTGTGTGTGTATGTGTGTGTGTGTGTGTGTATGTGGAGTTTCTGGTGTTTTAGAAGCTAGAAGCGAATTCCCCGGTGACCTTGATGAAACAGAGCGCTCACCTATCCTTATCGAATCCTAATCTTGAAATACATGTGCACACCAGTGAGTAAGATGGCTTCTTATCCAACATCGTTAGGGCTCCAGATAGGGTTTCAGGACAAGCCAATGAGTACAGCAGCCCAGCATGATAACTTGGCACAAGAAATTGTATGAGTGTCATCATTAATTCCTCCAAACACTCACACACTTACACATATTGCACCCTTATAACAAGTGGTAAATAAATAGAAAAAACAAGTTTCACAGTAAGGTGTAATGTCCACACATGCCACCAGAATACCTTAACTGGCAGTTAGCACTGATTCTACAAGTACACTATATCCTTGTAATAATAACTTTATTAGTTATTATTACAATGTGATAATAACTGACAATAGAGTTACAAAATGCTTTGCAGTTCAGATTAAAGCTTCACGTTGAAGATAAATGAACATGTAAAAAAAAATACTAACTATTCTAACTATGTGTTTTCTTTTTATTGTTCTTTGTTTTTAATTGCAGTGCTTTTCTTGTAACGTGTATGCTTTTTTGTTTCCAGTTTGGAATGTGGTGCTTTTTGGCTATTGTAAAGACTTTTGAGACTCTAGTGGGTTAAAAGTGTTGTATAAGTAAACAATGCATGCTTGCTTTCTATGGATGGGTACATTCCTATCCCGGAAGACTTCACTCCCATCAGGATAGGAATGTTTCATCAAAGGACGAAGGTGAAACTGTTCCTTCTAAAGGCACGAACACACCACCAAAATGTCCACACAACACGACAAAGATGACCAATCCCCTCCCTGCAGGGGTGAAGTGACTGTTAGCATTCACCTTTAATTTGTAACCCATTTGCATTTATGTTATCACACACAGGCTTCTCCTTTAAAATCAAGTATTGAGTAATTAGATTTATGTGTATAAAAAAAGAATAATTAATTTGCAGCTTTACTCCTTGTCCATGAACTCAGCAGTATAGATTGAATTGCACACATTCAGTCTATACATTGCTGAAAGTATTTTCCCCAATGAATTATGGATGTTATTTGAAAATGTTCAGTGTTCTTAAATGTCATCATTAAGCAGAACAAGGAGCAGCATCGCCAGCTCATATCCACAGAGGAGAGCGAAAATGTGTTTTTGTCTCTGCAGAGTTTGTGTGCGTGTGAAGAAAAAGATAAAAGATCCAGATCTATTCTATAGCTTGCATTATTCCTTTGTGTATTTGTGAGTCAGAGGGAGGAGGGTGGGGGGAGGAGAGACAATTCTTATGTGCATTGGAGGCAGCCAGAAGCTAGTGTGTATCTAAAGGCGTTCAGAGCAGGGATGATCAGAGGTTGCGAGCCCAACACATTCATCAGGGCTCTCCACAGGGACAGAAGTTAAGGCATGCCACTGAGACGAATAAAAATGCTGCGGACCAAAAAGAAATGAAATAATTTATTCCAGGAATGGAGTGGAGGGGATTTGGAGACAAGTGTGTGTAGAAGGGGAAGGGCAAGGGAATGGATTAAGGCTGCGTTCAGTGTCTGCATGAGATAGAGGCTAGCGCTGTGGCCCTGCACTTTTTCCTATTCCACACACTGCTCTGAAAGGAAATTCAATTGCCACTTTCCCTCACTTTCTGCTGGGTTTGTGGGACAGAGAGAAAGGGAGAGAGGGATGGACTCAATGACTGAATGCAAAGTAAAAGCACGCATATAGAGTAATTTGCAAGGTGGGGGAATTTACAGAAAGATGAAAAGGCATCTCGAGCTTTATTAAAGACATGACAATGCTCTATGGCCCTTGCACATTACTCTACCAAACCCCTTCTCCAGTGTTTGTTTATCGCATGTAACCAGCCCCCCATCATGCAATTTTACGCTCAATTTTATAGCATATACTCTCACCAGTACTATACAATTTAGTGGTTTCTTAACAACTGTTGAATGCAGCACTGTGTGGAAATTTCAGCTTATTCCCTGTGGCTCAAGATCTGTTTGTTTAATGACATCTATGCCAGATGGAGGAACTTACCAGTCACACTGAGAGAAAACAACAGAACTGGATATTTAAGAAGAAAGAAAAATAAAGCAACAAAAACAATAAAACTGAATGTGAATTGGTGAACAAGGCAAAGAAAATATTTTACCAGAGGATCAGCCCTCAAATACTGCAAGGTGTTTGAGGGCTGATCCTCTGTCATGTGCCCTGCATGAACATGCCAAATTCAATTTCAGGTAGAGTATACTGCCAGTCTAAACCACTCCTCTGAGACACTAAGCCTTCTCACTACTCCTCAATCTCTCACTGCTTGTGGTATTCCCCCATCTTGGATATACATTATGGCATGCCTATGTTTCAGTAGAAATAACTGTCTTGCTGCAGAACATATCAAAGATATCCAAACCTGTAGTCTATGTAATAAACTGCAGTTTGAATTAGCTGAGGTTAGATTCCAGTCATTTATTTGCCTGTGTGTCTGCAAGTGCTGAAAGGAGGTTGGGTTGTTAACGTCCTCCTTCTGGCATTGATTAAACCCCCAAAAACTCATTACATATTCTTTTCCATAAAATTATCCTTTCACGGGGGTGGTTGTGGCTCAGGTGGTCAAGCACGTTGTCCACTAATACTAGGGTTAGCGTTTTGGTCCCTGACCATTGGGAGGCACTGGCTTGTGTTAGTGTGTGGGGGGGAGTGTGAATGGGTAAATGAGAAATATATTTTAAAGAGCTATAAAAGCATGGCTTATTCACAATTTAAAAAGCTTTAATTGCAACAATAATCTTTTGCTTCATGAAGTATAGTGTGTCTATATTATGGCAGCCTCTGTTTCTGCATTGTAAAGCTCCACGGTTGTGTGGTGTGCAGTTTTAAAGTGCTTTGTAAAACCTAGTTAAGGTTATAAAGAGCTACAGCAGAGCTGAAATTGAAAAAAAAAAAATACATAGACGTTATGAGCTCTGGAGCTGACTAATGGCCACTAATAATACATTGCTTGTGCTGAAAAGTTCATTCTGCAGGTTAATACTGATTCACTAGCTTTGTTACAAGTGAAACCTGAGGCGGACTGAATTGGATGCAAACCCCTGAGACTGAAAAAGGATGCAGTGTGAAAAATTTGCAGTTCCCAGAGTAACCGCTCGAGGCTGGCTCCAAAAGCAGGTGCAGATCTGATATCTCCTCTTCGTGTTGTTCCCACATCATTTTAATAATGTTGGTCCAGGATTAATATTGCAACTGAAAAGTCACATTGTTGTGATGTCATAGCTTTGAAATGTGGAGGACAAAGAAAAAAATGCCTTTGCTTATATAAAACTCAGTTCTGGAACAAATGGTAAGTATTTAGGTGTTTTCTCCATTCTTTTATAAAATATAATAAATATATTATACTAACTTAAGTTTGCTGTTATTATTAGCTAAATTTTGGTTACCCGTGTTGGTTTGCTAGTGATTGTTTTTTATAGCAATAGCTAATTGGCTAATGCTAACTCAATGGTCAGACAATATCACTGGTCAGTAGCAATGCTGATCTTGGACGAGCTTTATTAAGATGATGAGTATATTAGATCAGATTTGTCATTTTGTCCTGCAGTTTTTGGGTTATCCTCGGGGGAAATTTTAGACGCAGTTCTATTTTTTGGTTTTCCTTTAAAATAGTTTTTCACGGGCCAAAATGAGCATTCCACCTAATGTCAACAATATTGCTAGCATTAGCTGATAACGTACCAGCTCTAACCTCTTACTCCTGCTTTCACAAAGAACACAATGGCTGTGGAGAAATACGTCAGCCAATTGTCAGCTTAATATAATGCAATTTCATTAGTGAGAGTTTGGTGATGGCATGTTCACTAAAGCTTTTACTTTTACTTTTGGCTGCTGCCTTCTCACAACAGGTCGCCATAGCAGGTAGTTTCAGCTTACTCAGACATCCTACCCGATGCAACCCATAAGGTGATTTGTGTCACCGGCTGGTATTGAACCAGCAACCTTTTGCTTGCTAAGTAGATGTACATGACTACATGAGTTTACATAATTCTCTAACTGTTCTAAAATTCACGGTTGTGTATCCTAGCTGTCACAGGGTGAAAGAAAGGGTGCTCCCTGGGCAGGTTACAGAACAGGGAGCGAGTCATTCAAACTCACATTTACACCTGCAGACATTTCATCACAACCCCCTGTTAACCTAACGTGCACATCTTTGGACAAGGGGAGGAAGCCGGAGTACCCAAAGAGGCAAACTCCACACAAACGCCAGCCGGATTCCAGATTTGAACCAGGAACGCTCTTGCTGGGAGGCAACAGTACTAACCGTTGCACAACTGGGCTTCCCCGTAACATAACTCACCCCTAATGTTTTTTTATTAAAAATACTAATTGGTAAAAATTATGTTATAATATTCAAACAATTCACCACCTGGCACACACGTGAATTATTTTCTCCAATCCATGTTTCTCCCTGCTTTCACTTGGAACTAGGAAATCAAATTCATTTCCTAGAAATCTTGTAATCCCTAAATGACAAATCTTACAGAACTGGCTTGGCGACAAATTTCTTGCCAGTGGAAAGTAAAAACAACTCTTGTATGAACACGCTCCTTGTGGGTAGGAAGAATCTTAAGTAGAGTTTGTTAGGCTTATTGTGTTGGCTGTTAATCTGCAGGCCAGCCATGTTTGTTTATCACTTGTCTTCTGGGTTGGATTTTCAATAAAACAGCCACAGATGTTGGATCTTCCTAACAGCACATAAATGCAAAACAGTGGTATTCAGATGCAGTGCTTACTTATCTAGTATAATTACCATACTCAAATACTACATTAACAAGTCCTCGATTGAAAATGTTTTAAAAAAGCATCATGACAGTGGCATGTGTGAAATATTAAATGTAAAAGTACTCAGTGAAGGAAATATACAAAAAACAAACAAGCATATTAATGCATAAAAAAATAAAGTGTCAAATGCTGACAGCTGGAGTCATGCACGCGTTCTGGCATGAAAAATGGTGATATGATGACAACATTTCCAATTAATATTTTGCCATTCATTTAAGGAATTAATACCCGAATCTTTTTTTTAACATATGCTATTAGTTTATTAAAAACAGAAGCAAATGTGAGAACATCTTTGGAGAAAATAATCTTAAATGATAACTCTTATTCACCTTTACAATATTTCATCGGGCATTCAGTCACCATTTCTGATGTTACCACTAAATAAACAGTGCAATGCAAAAGTCTTGCAAAAATTGATCCAACCCTCATTTATTTATATCTTGCTAGGAAAATGGAAAACGGATGTTGCAATCTACTGAAATGTGCAAACATCCATGGAAATACAGAATTTAAGGCAAAAACAAATTTTGTACAATACTAACGAGTTGAAAGTCAATATTTGGTGTGACCGTCTTTATTCTCCAACACAGCCTGAACTCCTTCAGGCAGCTTTCTTATAATTTCTTTAATTAGTCTTCAGGAATAGTTTTTCAGGCTTCCTGAAGGACATTCAAAGCTCATTTTTGGATGTTTGCTGCCTTTTCTTCCATTATAGGTCAACATGATGCCTCAATAAGGTTGAGGTCTGGGCTTTGGGGAGACAAGTCCATGACTGATAGTGCTCCACTGTTTGTGTTTGGCATTATTTTCACGTCATTTTCATTACCAATTAGACACTTTCCAGATGGTATTGCCTGATGGGTCAGCATCTGATGCTACTTTTCTGTGTTCATAATTCAATCAGTTTTAACAAGATCTCCAACACCAGTGGCTGAAAAGCAGCTCCAAACCATGACTGAGCCTCCACCGTGTTTCACAGATGGCTGTAGACACTCACTGCTGCACCTCTGTCATGACCTTTGTACATATTGATGACAGTTTGAACCATCACTTTTTGATTTTCAACTCAGTTCTTGTGTAGTTTGGCATACCTCAGTGTTTTCTCCCTGTTTGCCTTCCTTAAAAACGGCTCCTTTACAGCCACCTTTCCCTTCCACTGAGACCATTTGTCATGAGGCTTCAGTGAACAGTAGCTGGATCAACTGAAGGATCAGATGCTTCTCTCAGCTCCTGTGTCAGGTCTTTGCTGGATTTTTTTTACACTATTTCTTAAGGACGTTACTTTGCAGTACTACTACTATAGATACAGGCCTGCTAATTCTTTTGTTCTCTACTCGTCTAATTTCCTGATATTTTCCTAATATTTTAAGGGCATGATATGCCAAGTTCAGCAAATAGCTCTCTTGAAACCACTTTGTTGGTACAAAGTATTATTTTATGCCTGTCAAACAGTCTTATCTTCAGCATTTTCTATAGATTTGACCATTATTAAGTCTAATCTAATCTATGACTGAATGATTCATAGGTTAGTGTTAAGTGGTTTAAAAAACAGGATTGGACTGAAAAGTGACCAAGGTTTGAAAGACCTTCATAAAGCCTGGAGAACTACTCAAGACCACTTTAACTATGTACAGGAAAGTCTGGCTCCTTAGAAGCAAGATAAAAAGAGATAAAGGGGAGCTCGAGACTTTTGCACAGCACTACATTTAGTAAATCTCTAGCTTAGAAGAAAAATTTTTCTAAAAATTTAAAGACTTTTGTGTCATGGTGGAAATATACATTTCAAATAATGTGTTTATGCACATCTATGCACAGCTTGACGTTTGTAGTTATTTCTATCCCATAACAGTTCTGTATATTATTCCGTACTTCGACTTTTTGCAAATGAAAACAGACAGCATACTGATGACTTAATAAAATGCACTGTGTTAAATTAATTACCCAACAGAATATAAAGAAATATATATTAGCTTCTCATTAGCAAACAACAGGAAAATGCTGCTCACACTTTAATTACATAAGTGATGATGTAATGTGTAATACATAGTAAGGCACTTTAAATGCGTTTTTAGCACTGGATCTTTGATATTTTACATCTGTTTTGTCACAATATGTTTTATTTATGCAATAAATACATAAACTAGTATTTTTTATGTTGTATCAGGAAAACTTTGCCTAATTAAGGACCCAAATACTTCCTTCACCACAGATGTTTTTAAACTGATAAACTGTAGACATGGACAGAAACAGAAAGAACACAATACATATAAGGTGGGACAACAAGTAAGAACTGGCTTACTGGGTTGTGTCTGATGTGTGCACGTGAGCATTTCTGTGTGCATGCTTGCGCCCCACAGTATTTGACAAGGAGTCTCATCTGAGGGAGGAGGAAGAAGGGACAAGAAAATAAGTAAGCTGGTACTATTACTGCCATCTTTGTCATCTCCATCATAATTACAAATGACCTTGTCACGTCAGTCGGGGGAGGAAGTACGTCAGCCACCAGCAGAAACGGTTAACCATGCCTGGTGAACAATAGCTCTTGAGTTGTCTTTATCTCTTAAGATAATCACCATTGGTATGTTTCCTGTTCTTTTACTGACATATTTTACATGTATATAGCCTCGCAACTGCTAGATGACCGACAAAAGATATTCTGTTTTTGTGGCTCAGGTGGTAGTTTGATCCCTGGCTCCTTCAGCCTTTGTGTTGTTTTATCCTTGAACAAGATACACTAAATCTAATGAATCTTGAAGGTTTAAAAGTGCTTAGGCAAAGAAAAAAAACACGTTTTTGTTAAGGAGTGAATGAGCCTTGTAGTAAGAAAGCACGTTAAAAGCTTAAATTGAGTAGAAAAGCACTGTGTAAGAGTCCATTTTCTTTATTTTTTACATCAAAGCAGCTGACCCATGGATTCACAATAGTTTGGGTTTCCTAATCGGACAGATTGATAATCAATTGTTGTGGGAAGAGCCTGACCTAGTGGGTTTGATCCATTTCAAACCTCTAAAGAGGTTTGTAAAATGTTTTTACCATTATGAAAGTAAGAAATGTCCATTTTTAAATAGTTTTTGAAGAAAACAAATAGAATTTAAGGAGGAATCTTGTCATGGAGTCCACCATACTGAAGGCAATTTCATCCTTGCGCTTCTCTGCATCTGTACACAAACTATATGTGTATTTGTTTGTGTTTTTGCAAGAGAGAGAGACTGTAAGAGAACGAGGGAGAGAAAACCTTACTGTTTGATTGTTAGCTCAGAGCTAAACAGATGCGTAAATAGAGATAGGAGAACCTAGTCACATCAGATTACAGCAAACAGCAAAAATCAAACTGTCTCTCACACTCTCACTCTCCAGCACACAAACACACATATGCAGTCACAGACAGTAGTCGTACCCTGGAAAACAAACAGACATCAGCAAAGCAATGTGCCTCGATTGTGCATCCAGCCTTTATTCGTCACAAGCGGAGAACGTGTTCCTATACTGTAACTATCCAGTGAACACATTCAGAAAGCGTGGGTCTTTGTTTGCTACAGAAGCATGCCGACGCGCATTGAGGAATAAATACAGTGATGATGCATACCATCACATGCCTCATAAACCCTAATGTTACCACTCGAACATCTCCGTAGACCCCAGGCAAAACGGAGAGCCCACCACAGGGACAGGGGGAAAGAGCGAGAGAGAGAGGAGCGCACGAGCGAGCTGTGATGATGAATTGATTGATGAATGCAAATGAAGATGAATGCATGTGGCAAATACAGATAACAAGAGGAATATGAAGAGCACAGCAGCTGGTTCACCTCCCCCCCCCCCCGTAGCAGAAAATAGGAATAGCTGATATGTATCTAGCCTATTAATACCATGACAGCGACAGTGAACGCACCACTAAACCAGATATGGCTCTCTTATCGCAAATCGTATGGCCTAGGAACAGTGCCCACCAGTCTTTCTATACCATCTGGAGCCTAATCACTGGGATGGGACAAACAGATCAGCTTCATCGCCTAACATCCTAACCTTTATTGCCATATGGAACGTGCCCTTAAACTGACTACACATCAGTGTGCATGTAGATTAACGAGCAGTGGTTTATGTTCCTAATTGTTTGTCCCCAGCGCAGCATCGCTCCATCACAAAACATACCGAGTGGAAACAACGTGGTGGGCACTGGTGTGCGTGGAGGTGGACTGCGCATGCTTGTGTTTGTGGACTTAGCTTTATGATATCAGCAGATGTCTCACAGAAGTATCTGTCAGTATTTGCAGATTAATCAGTTAGTAATCACCATAAGTGGGAAGATAATAAATAAAACTAACTTAATTGCCATCCAGGTAATTTGGATGAACATGTGTCTCTTTTCCTAATTTTACGTGTAGAAAATCAGCTTCTTCACCACCAAAATAAAAATCGAATTTTTCTTTTATTTCAACAGCAGCGAAATTAGTTTTGTGTTCATTTCCCAAATTTTTATCTCTGAGTTTTCTGTCTCGGTGTCAAGAGGTAATGTTTTTCCTAATGAAGTTTAGTCTGTGTGAAAACATTTTGCAGCTCCTAATGACGACACAGCTTCTGGAAATAGATTCTGTCTCAACATTTTTCTTTCGCTCTCTTTTTTAAAATGTTGTGATTAACAAAAAATAGATTTTTCTGTTTGGAATATTTTTGGATTTTTTTTTTTTTTTTGGAACTTACATCTTGAGATAATAAAAAAACACTTTACCAACAAAATCTTTTTTTCATGCACATTTGTGATGATGACTGTGTGATGCAGTATCTTTAAGACTGATTGCTCAAAGTCTGATAAAGGACTTTGAGCCTCTAGACATTTGTCTGAGTCTGCATCTGCACAACTGCAGTTTGTGTGCACACAGATAATTTTCAAATTGATGATGACTCAATTGGAAGCGAGGAGTACCTTCATTTACTAAGCTGCAATACTCGAATACATCAATACAAAGAGACTCCTTCTCTCTTTCTGTGGTTTCTTTTACATGCATGTCTACTTTTTTCCCCACAATCTCAAAGTCTGCTGGAAAGGTTAAACTCCTATCACAGCACCATTTCCAGAGCGATCTGAGACTAACTATTGATTAATGCTGATTTGACATTACACACAGATGAGGACAACACCACCTTCTACATTTAACAAATTAATTTTTGGGAGAGAGAGGACTGTAAATAAAAGAGGGAGTAATTTAGTTTATTATTTACCCCACTGTTTCATTTGCATTTCTCTTTGCAAACGGTTGTGAAAAGTTACTTTAATATAAATGTGTAATTTCAGCTCTCAGGCCTAACTCGGCTGCAGCGTTATGATCCTACTGCATGCGTCTTGATCCTCCGCAAGCCGCTCACACATGGTCGCTGACATGCTACTGTAGTAAATTTCTCATTCACATGCACGCTTGCGCACGCGCGCACACACATTTAAACACACACTCCATGCAATGCAAAGACGCACCAGGCAGGATGACACTCACATGTGGATCCACAAACGCTGGTGTGGCGCCTCCGTTTTGCTTGGAGAAGCAGAAAGAGGCGATAGGAGGCAGGAGGGAGGGGGAAAAAAAGGCAGGACGGCGAGGGAGGGATGCAGGGAGGCAGCCGGTGATGGATGGATGGATGGAGGGAGGGAGAGAGGGAGGGGAAATGCGGAGGGACGCAAGGGAGGTGGCGATGGTGGTGGTGGGGCAATGAGAGGGCTGAGTGGTTCTAGTAAATATTTATATTGCATTATGATACGCGCGACAGTGAAAGAGGGAGACGGGGAAGGCAGAGAAAGGGGGGATATATAGAGCGTCCATCCCTTTATTAATTTTATTCCGGACCGCTAAGTTTAGCATTCAACACGTGTCGCCAGTGATGGAGAGAGGGAGGGAGGGGGGGGAGAAATCGAGAGAGAAAGGGGGGAGAGAGAGAGGTTGACGGTTGCTAGGTGACGGGGCGCATATACTGAATTTTAACAAAAGATCGGGGAAAGAGGGAGAGCTGGAGAGGGAGAGAGAGAGAGAGGAGAGGAGAGAGGGAGGGAGAGGAAAAGAGAGAGATCGGAGAAATTGAATACATGTAGAACATATATATATTTAGATATATATTTTCACAGCGCGCGTGTCTGTGTGTGTGTGAGTGTGTGTGTGAGTGTGTGAGTGTGTGTGTGTGGCGGCGGCGGCGGCGAGAGGGGGACACCCGCAAAACGGATACCTCAAAAAGGAAGGATGTGAAAAAGGATGGAGGGACCCAGGAAAAGAGGGGGGACAGGCTGCTGAAAAACAGTAAGTACATTTATTTTAATGATATTTGCAATGCGGAGGCATCTTTTCTTTTTCTTTTTTTTTCGCTGCTTCACTCCACGCACACAGACTCTGTGCTGCTGCTTAGATTAATTGCGGCTCGGGCAGTGAGAGGGTGCTACGCGTCATTGAGACGGGGATAGCGGGCTCGGGTGTCGGCATGTCGGGTGCGGACGCCGGTGATGGAGAGATGGATGGATGGATGGAGATGTGGAAACGGCCGGCGCACCGGGGCTTTGACCCCTCTGTCATTGCTGCGCCTGAGAACTCACAAGCACCTTAACGCATATGTTCCTTACAGCAGATGGGATAGGTAGTCTAATGACACACACAGACACACACGCACACACAGTTTACCGGTAGTTCAATTAATCATATGGACTAAACCTTTAGGCTATGATTTTGTCTGCCAGGAAATTTCTGTGCATTATTAATAAAGACAGAGTTTGGGTTCCGTTTAAGTCTTCAAACACCGGCGCTGGCTGCAGTTTCCCCCTCACTTTGCTGCGGATGTATTAATTGAGGCGATCATATCTGTTGATGCTCATTTTGTCGGGCTGCGTGGTCAGTGTCAGTGCGTGCTTGTGTTTGTGTGTGAGTGAGCGCGTCTGCTCGCTCGTCTTGCACCGCTATAGCGCTAAGCCCGCAAGATTGCCGATCAGTTTTGCCTCTTGATCTATTTATATCCCGATACGCTGAATATTTGGGCGTATGGCAGCGCGCAGTTATCCCTCTGTTGCCACCGAGGAATCTTCCCCCAACAGGCTGACTTGCCTCAAACATTCTCAGACAGCTCTCTCTGCTTTTTTTTTCTTTCTTTGCCCAGCTGCGTAAAGGAGTATGTGAGAGATTTCACTCTGTATGTACATTTTCTGCACCTCTTTGGGTGCCCAAATAACTTTTGTTTTTGCCTTATGGTACTTTAATAGAGTGAATAACAGGCACAACCAACACCATCATCATCATCATCGGTCATTTTCTAGAAAAAAAAATAGGCCTTGGCCCAAAGAGACCACCAATGGAGAAGCTCATGCTGTTGACCTGTAAAACGGAGAGGCACAGTGTTGCTTCTATTACAGATTTGCTGCAGTGTTTGAGAGTGGCAATGCATTGTGAGGCCAACATTTATCCAGATGGAAATTGGAATTAATGTGTTTGTTTTCCCCTGTTTCTGTGGGGTGTTTGGTCTCCCCCCCCCACCCCCGCCGCCCTCACCCCTTCACTCTCTCAGCTGAATTCTGTAGCTGATATCCATTTCAATCAGCTCTTTCACCCACAGGTGACGTGCTCGGTACAGTTTATCACTTTGCCTCACAAACCCTGTGAAATCTACGCACAGGCGTACTGCAGCAGTGTGCTGCCTGCACTGCTGCCCGTAAAGTGTTGCTTTCAGTGTCAGTAGAGCCCCCCTTCTCTGACGATCTGTCGTACAGTTGCCCAGAGAGAGCTGTACTGTACCAGCTGTGAGTAGGGGCAGGCAGGAGGGGAGGGGACGAGGATGAGAGAGACAGCAGGTGTGGAGGGGCAGAGAGAGGAAGACAAGGATGAGAGGTGTGAGGACAAGGGGGAGGGGGGTGGAGGAGGGATGTGAGCGGGAGAACTGGGCGAGAGATTGGGAAGGCAGGAAAACGAGGTGGAGAGTAAGAGAAGGAGTTGGTTGGAACTGAATCTCGGGGGGGGGGGGGGGGTGTAGTTGGAAAAGCACATGAGAAGAGATGAGGAGAAGCAATAGAGTCAACATTTGTGTGCTTGTTTTCTTCAGCCCATGCTCTTCATCAATTTCATCTCAGTGATTCTTTGACTCTGGCGCAGAAAACCTTCAAGCTTAGCTCAGTCCCTGCTTCGTTTGTCTCCCCCCAGTCCCCCGTTCCCTATCGCCTCCATCCTTTCCATCAAAACTCTCACCTCTGCAACCTGTAACTTCCGCTGCAAGGTTTCCTGTTCCTTTCCCCCCCTTCCTTCTGCCCGCCCTTATATCATTTGCTCAACGCAACGTTAGTGGATGGTTTCCTCAATTCTGCCGCCCACCCAAACCCCTCTCCCAGCGTCTGCACACGTGGCACCCAGTGTTCTTTTTAAGGTAAAGCTCGTTAGCACAGAACATCAATTAGTCTTTAACGAGATCAGAGGCCGCTGTTTTGGAGCGATTACTGTACTCTCCTCTCTCAGTCTTCTCCTTTGGACACTTCTTTGGGTTGTATTGATAAACGTGTTGCATATTCACTTTGGCCTGCAGCAGTGCAGCTCAGAATTTAATACATGTGGTTGGGAGTGGGCTGTGAGATGTCCTTTTTTGATGAATTATCTGACTGTCTTGTGCTATTTTCATTTGAAAACCCTTCGTTGGCTTACTCACAGCAATAAATAAATCAAACTCATTAAGGACAAATCTGTATTTTCCTACGATAACACCTCTGACTGGTGCTCATTAAACAAATCCATATAATTTCAGGAAAGAATGCCCTCCATTGAAATCAGCAGGGAACACAATTTATCAAACTGACTCTTCTCTACAGTTTAAATTGATCTAAAGTGTAAAATTGGATACTACAGTCGTCAAGCTTTTAATGCCTAAAATCACTTAAAACATTTTTTTTTATTAATGATACAGGTGTTTAGAAATTAAATGATGTTCTGTTATGGCTTAAAAAAAGAAACTGCCACTCAACACAAGACTTACAACTAAAAGTAAATTTAATAAATCTGAATCTTTTCAGGAAGTGCCATTGTGAAATTCTGCATAGTTATAGCTGAGATAATAAATTAACTGCCTGCACAAAAAATAATAAGACATCTTAAAATTTCTATCATTTTAGACCTTTTAAAGCAAAAACACATTTTTAAAAAATCCAAAATGTTCTCGCTTCAGCTTGTCCAGTGTCTTTTCTTCCTTCATTGAAATTCTGGGTATTTAAAGACAGTAACACACGTCACACTGGACAGGGAAGTTTATAAATCGTTAATGAAGGAGTCAGGCTTCATTAATGAAGCTACAAATAGGTACATTTAGTAGAGGATGCTTATTTATGGTTTTATTTCTAGCAAAATTTTTACATTTCCATTTAAAATCAGGAAAAAAGAGGAGTATAGTAGTAATTCTAATATATTCAAATTTAATCTGCGTCTGCTAATCAAATTTAACAAAACAACCTTTTTGGTAAAATCAGTGCAGGTACCTCAAATTTCTGCTGATTAGCTCCGTTACAGCTGCCAAGCTATCAGTGACAACTCAACCAATCTACTAGTAATTAGCTATACAAGTAACATTATGATGCACTTGATTGTGACAAGTGTGAGGAAAAAAACAAAAATCATCTGGTTAACCATGTTTTAGAGAGCGACGTCTCCCAGAATAAGGTATTTGGATAAACGTGTAAATGAATTAGTAGCTGTTGATTGAAGTGGTGCAAATATAGCTTTCAATATGATTTAAAATAACTGGAAAATCCAATACAGTAGTACAGTATCAAATCCTTTATGCTGATAGAGCTACATTTAGTAGAGTGACTTCAGAGGTGCATTCAAATACCTGGACTATATCACCTGTATAGTCACCTAACAAACAGATGGGAAGTAGAATCAAATGGACAGGTGGACAGGCTGGCTGACAGACACACTGATAAACAAAATCACATAGACACACACAAAACTGAGGGACATTTAGCGTGCACTCCTTGCACAGTGTTGTCTAACAGGTGTGTGCACACACTCAAGCAGGCATGCACACACACACAAACCTGAGCCAGAGCCCCGCGGCTTGTTTTGGGAATACAAGTCTGGAGGCAGAAAGCAGGCACACAGCTTCACATGGCTGCATGCAATACACAGGCACACAAACTCTCAAAAAGTACATTCAGGGAGAGACCCATGGGTATGCAGTCAGACACACACGCACACACACACACACCAAAGCATACCCCAGAAATACACACAAAAGGAATACTGGCACTCAAACAGACACAAACACACAGTTTTGGATGAGAGAGGACCTTGGCCACGAGATGCGCACATTTATACACTGTATATATACACTTGTGTGCACACTGCATTGAGACACATGCGCACACACTGACAGACACAAAGAGGAAAGGCAGGACGAAGAAAAGTAATGAAAGAAAATAAAGAGATGTGCAGGAATGTTTTGCGGAGCGCAGCGTTTTGCAGCAATGTGGTGCGGTCCTTCATGATGATGGATGGGGCAGGAAATGACAGCATAAGTGGTTATTAAAAAGAGGAAATGGGGGCATTTATAAAAAACTACGTTAGGCTGTGTCTGCAGTCCATGTCTCGAGTCATCCCGAGCTATTGTGTCATGCCTTCGGATCTGTGAGTCTTCCCCGAGCTGCATGTGGAGCGAGCTTTGTTAAAACTCAATGTCATTCTCCTTTCAAAGAACTCAGGAGCTGGCATTTATAGTAGACTTTGTACAGTGTGCGATTTACAAGGTGCAGGTCCCAGGTGCGAAGTCAAACTTGTTTTATTGTCTTATCACTTCATATAAAAATAGCTTTGCACTATTTTTATGTTAAGTTTGAATGTGAAATTCCTCCATAAACAGGTGCCAACCATACAGCTGCTGAAAATGCAAATATGTGTGTTTGCACCTGAGTGGAATTTGCACAGTGTGTTATCTACAGTACAACAAGGAGGGGAAGACAAGGAAGGAAGAGGGAATGTCAGCGCAGAGATGGAGAAAAGGCTCTGATGAAGATAGTTTGATGTTGCTGTGCTGTTTTAATGTGCCTCATCTCTGCATAAATAGCTCCAGCTTCTAAAACTGGCCTTGTGATTTGAGACAGTTCTACAGACTCTCTCCTGCTTTTTTTTTCGTTTTTTTGACACTGAAAAGAGTGAAATGTACAACGTGCACAGATGCTGTTAGCCTAACTCAGGATTACAATTAATTTGTTTTCATTTCAGGTTGCGATTTTTCATTATTCCTCCCGAATATTTTCTCACATCGAAGTCCTCTTTAGTCTATCTCTAAAGGTAATTAGGACCGAATGCCTTCTATTCAATTATGTAATTGCAATTTGAATCTGATGTGTCAAACGAGCCAATAAACCACCGTGTCCTTAAGCTACCCTTGTTCGGACTCATCAGGGCGATTGTTATTTGATCTGTCCTGTGGTGAACTGTGGCATATACTCTATAAAAGACTGCAGCTTTGGGAAAAGAGGGACACTTGTTCACACATTTTGCATGGAGCAGTATAGGAGACGGAAAGGAAATCAATTCTTGGCACTATATGCTCCATGTCATCTACACCCAAATATTAAGTCAGCTTTTTGCAGCTCCTATCATGAACTCTCCGGGGCAATGTCACTTTGTGAAGACTAGTTTTTGTGAGTATGTGTGTGGATCAGTGTTCACTGTTATGCTGTCGTTAGCTTTTAATTTGACTCAGTATCATCACTGACTCGACAAAGATGAATCATCAGTCATATGTTAGTCATGCCATAATGGTGGAAAAAGTGGGTAATGCGATTTTTATTAGAACCTTTCCACTCAGACCAGATGAATCACATTAAGACTAGTTTTTCTTTTTCTTGTGATAAAACACACTTTCACGTGAATGCTGTTTTAACACCTAGAGGGTGTTGAAGACACTCCCCAGTGGCAGTGGCCTCCTCCAGAAGGATAAAGTGCTCTGCCACAACACTAAGGGTCAGAGTTACTAAATTGGGCAACATAGCGCAATCCCCAAATAGCACTGATAGATGTGGTTAGCTTTACAGGTTATTCACAAATGTTGTCCTGTTTTCTAATCAGAGGTGCGGTCAATTAATTTCAATACCAAAAATAAGCTTTAACTATTGGTGCAATTAGGGTCATCCGCACAAACCTCTGAGTTCCCACCTTTTACACACAATCTTGTCACTGCGCTCTCTTTATAATACAGAGAGTGCTTCTTTTTGTATATCTGGCACTCAGAGTGGTCAGGATTGTTGTGAGGAACATGTTGAAGAGCCCAAGGCACTAACCCGAACTCCAAACTCTCCAAATACCCAATCTGATCAAGCATCAGTGGGATGTGCCATCTCTGGGTCCCATCTTTCAGTTGTGTTTTGCTGGCATGATAAAAACCTGCATGATATTGGCTGAAACTTTATTGTTGTGGGTTAATGGTGTTATTTATTTACATGTAAATTAGGCCCTGTCACACAGGTCTTGAGAGTCACACAAATCACTAGGAAAAAATGTATATTCCCTGACTGTTTGGTGAATAATTGCTGAAAGCTGATGGCAGTCACTGTGAAATCGATTGCTGAAGCCAAACGCCCAGTCGCTAGGTGAAACTGGTCAGAAAGAAGAATATGGTGCACCACAGAAAACATCACTGCGATCGCTTTGCTCACTTGCAGGTTGCTCGTACTTTGCAAAGTCCGAGCTGACTTCCAAGCTACTCATCGAGTGCTTGTGCAAAGTGAGACGTAAACTGCAAATGAAGACTATTTGCTTTCTAAGTCAACGTTGTGCCTTTTGAAACATGTCGGTTGCAGCAAAAGGGGTTGCCTTTCACGTTTGCAAGCTTTACCTGCACGGTGAGTGATTGCAGACAAGTCGCACTGTGCACATGATGGGCTGCTGTGGCAGAGACCAAAGCCACCACAGGGAAGTTTTTTCCTTCTTGGGGTTTTTTCTCCTCTAATAGCAAAAGCACAGCTGTCAGAAATTTTTGATATCTCATGACATGAACCGTTTTCTCACTGCTTATAATTGCATTCTGTAAACGATAATATGAAATCTGCTGAAAAAGCTGTGGCCATCTCAGCCCACTGAGCACATCTCTGATGAGATACCACAGCTTCATATGTCAGGATTTTAAAAAAATGGAGAAGACAGACATTTCATATTTGTTACTGTGAAGCAAACATCATAGCATTAGTGAACTCCAAGGGTGAAGAGAACACAGCGGGGCTCTGACATCCCCTTCACTAACCTCTCACCACCTCTTATTATTGAAAATCACCCTGAGTCCTGATTCAGGCTTCTGCGGTAGGTAGGCAGGTAACTTTTGCAGTTAGTGAGGTTTGGTTAATTGGTGATTCTAAACTGGTCATAGGTTTGAATGCGGGTGTGAATGGATGTGTGTCTCTCTGAGTTGCGACAGACCGGTGATCTGTCCAGGGTGTACCCTGCCTCTCGCCCAGTGGCAGCTAGGATAGGCTCCAGGCTCCCTGTGACCATGATAAGGATAAGCGGAAGAGAAGGGATAGATGGATGGATTCCGGTGTTGGGTTCAGAGGGGTTTGCGGTTACGTCGTAGGTTGCGGCATAGATTTCCCACTGAAGCTATAAATCAGACCCTGAAAACGTTTGCTGGTCTCGATCTTTATATTCTTCTCCCCTTGCTGGTTAGGGTTGCTCTGTCTGCGTCGGAGTACATTTCCTGATCCACCAATGTTCAGACGATAGGCTGACAGAAGTGTTGCTAACACCTTTGGTTATGAGCGTGGGTGGAGCCAGATGTGCTGTGAATGCAGCTCAGACCTGCATCCAATATTGTTACGCGGCTTCAAATTCATGCAGAAGGAATCCAGCTTGATTCAGCAACATTTGGCACCTTCCTTGGAATGAGACGAGCTTAATATTTCTCCCACTTTAAATTTTCCTAAACATTTGGACGCCTGTGTAAGTGTCACAGACGAGCTATACACAGTCACCCGTACGTGCAAACCTTGAGCACGCTCGCCTGCTTGTGCAACTGTGTGCGTTGGCACTTGCCTGTGTATGACCTTGTACAAAGACACAATAGTTATCAGTGAAGGTTTCCCACACCGGTTTAATCTGTTTATCCCCAGAATAAGATTGTGAATCATTACTATGCAGAGCCAGGTGCTTTTTTCTGCTGTGAGTCTTGAGCAGCTTCCTAGTTTGTAGTTGTTAAAGAATGTTTCACCTTACAGGTCCTGAAGGGCTGCTGTGTCGGCTGCTTTTCATCTTGCTCTTTTAATTAGTGACTGATTTAGATCTGGCTAGGTGATCCCAGTGTCTGGCCAATCAATGAGGGAATTAATGGAAGCAAAGCAACAGTGTGGCTTTGCGACTACTGGTTCGAGTTAGAGTGGGAAAATAATCTGTTTAGCTTCAATCCTTAAAAATGTGGTATTTGTTCAATGCTTTAATGCGATGCCACTAAATGGCGAATATTCCGAGGCTTATGTCGACTGCCTCATCACGTATGCTGTGACTCCTTCATCCATTTTGTTCCTAATTTCAGTCTCAGTGCTTGTTAAAAACATCAATCAGTCAAGCATTTCATTCATGAATGTACAGTATGTTATGTAAATGCTCAGTATGAATGCATTTTTATTATTAGATGCATTGATAGTGCTCTAATATTGAAGCTATTTTCCCTAGACCGAAAGCCCTCGGAGTTTCTGGATGCAGGTTGTGCAGTGAGAATTTATTCCTTTTAAAAACAAACGTAATAAGATAATCCCCCAGGCTGTGCGTTGTAAGCACATCTTAAGAGATTTGAGGGGGGGGAGGAACTACAAAAACAATTTATATGTACATTAGAAGGAGTAAATTATATGATATCATAGTCAACCTGGGAAAAGAAGGGAGGGCCAGGCACCAGCACTGCAGTCCTTTGCTGCCTTTTGTGTTGGGAAAATGAAATACCTTTGCTCCTTTTACCAGCATTAGCACTGGACATATAAGCTATGTAGTCTCCCTACAAAACCATTTTTCATTCATTCAAGTAAAGCTAGTATAGGCCATTTAGACTTATTGAAATAATGCTTTGTAAGGTACAAATTCCAGCTGCAAGCTCCCCAGACGCTGGCCTTTCCACATGAAAGTTTATGACCTCGCTGGTATTTATGTCTGAAAACTCATGAGAGTAGTAGATCATTTGTTGCCGATGTTTACTGAATGGATGTGTTGGTTGTGAGTTTGAGGGAGGGAGAAGATAAAATAGAGAATAGAGAATATTTCTGTTCATCATTCATACACAAATTGATTTTGTTTATGCAGACTGTGCAGCTCAAAGCACTCTGTGTGTGAGCTTGAAATGCCCCGAGGATTAAATGAATGACGGGGTTGAAAGATAACACATACACACACACACACACACACACAAGATAGTTGTGTTTTCATCACTTCTTAGGACATAGCACTGACTTATTTGCTGTACATGTACCCTTAACCTAAACCTAAGTACTACTTGGACAAAACATAATTCTTAAACTAAGGATTTATGTTAGGAGGACATGCTTTTTATCCCGAAAAGTGAGGCAGGATCTTCAAAATATGACCATGTAAACAGATTTATGTGCCTGTAGCTTGACTTATAAAACACACACACACACACACACACACACACACACACACACACACACACACACACACACACACACACACACAAAACCAAAGAGAGAGAGGGGGAAAGCAAGAGAGTGTGGATAATTTAAGATGCCTAGGCTTTATTACAGAGAAAAATTAAAGGCCATGAATTTTATCAGCTGATTTTTCCTCTCAGGTTACGTGAGTTCATTTTTTTCTGAGCATTACAGCAATTACCCGGCATGTGCAGGTTCATAATAAGCAAAATCAAAAGGCATTCTCCACTTAGGTAATTATACACTCTGTCCTGAATGGTGCGAGTTAGAAAGATGAGATGTGGATAATGTCAAATATTTCAATAATGATCATCCGTAATGGATGTGATTTTCCCGTCACTGCTTTGTGTGTCTGGTGTGCCAGAAACCACAGAGACATTTTCCTTTTTGTTAAAAAACGAGGTCAGTGAATTGTTAGTGCAACACTGAGGCAGGGTCCAAGGTCAGCTTCATCTCATTTCCATCAATCCATAGAGGGACGAGAAACAAGGAGTGTTCTCCCATTCAAGTAATGAAAGTTATCCCCTCAATGTACAGAAGTGGAGCCCAATTAATTGACACTGTCTCTTGGCAGGAGAGTTTAATCCGAAACGTAAAAAAAAAAAGAAGAAAAAAGCCTGAATTAAAGGCAAGATCCTCTGAACCTCGGAGTGAGGTGCATTTTGTATGACCACATGGAAGCTTGAAATGTCAGAATAAAATGCCGTCTTGCTGTGAAGAAACATCAAAGTGAGATGTCAAGGTGACTGTTTCATTTTGTTCTTCCAAAGGGTTACGAAATATGAAAAGGACATGTGGAGACTACCTGCCAGAAACAAATGTTTGGCATGAAGAGCCAAGGGGAGATTTTGCTTTCCCATCTCACATAGTGCTGCAGCTTATATGAAATAATATCATATACAGTATATACATTTGCATTTTGTGGGAAGACAAAGTAGAGCGGCGGCCTTGAGACTTAATATCGAAGAGTTTCTTTTTATTTGATAAAGAGGCAAACTCGATTTATTTCGCATCTTCTATATCACCTAACCTTAAATTTAAACAATCCATATGCAAAGCTGTCTCATAACAGAAGCAACATATTGTGATTTGTCTTTCCTCTTTGAGGACCTGCTGAGCTGATAGATGCCTGTGTGATTTTTTTTCCTTGAATGGCTTATGATAGTCACAGCTCTGCAAGTCCAAGCAGGGCAGCTGTGGCTGCAGCAAGCTTTACTACTGCTGTTTACAGCCATGCAGTAGAAACACACAGAGCACTGTACGCCCTACTGCTGCACGCTGAGCTTCTTGTCGATCACTCTGCACACTATGCACAATGGGAACAAGAGCCGCTCGCCTGCCTGGTGGCTCTTCTACTCGACAGGGATCAAAGAGAAAGAGAGCGATAGGGACGGAGAGAAATGGGAGAGAGGAAGTAAGTGAGGGAGGGAGGGGAGGAAGCAGAGAGTGAAAGAAGCGCAGGACAAAGACGTGCGTGAAGGGAAAGAATGGGGAGCGATAGAGGAAAACAGAGGGAAAGGAGAGAGGGCAGGAGAGTCGGTTACAGTGGCATGCTGCAGAGTGAGGTGGTAGAGAGACTGAATGAATGAATGAATGAATGAATGAATGAATGAATGAGAGGATGAATGAACGAGTAAAACACCAAAAAATCCAAACGTGACTTAGTGAGACAGACTGAGTGAGGGAGTGTGTGTGTGTGTGTGTTAAGTGAGAGTGCATGAGTGAGTGGATGAACAAGTGCAGCAGGACAGAGAGGGAGGGGGGAAGGGAAAGAGAGAGAGAGAGAGGGTGCGATATTGGGAAGGGGGGAAAGAGAGGGAGAGAGGATCTGTTCCGTCAGAGAGGACACACTCCAGTGGCTGTGATTGAAGTATGGGCCAATTAACACGAGGAGCATTGAGCTCCAGCTGCACTCTTCTCTTCATTCCTCCGCTCCCACACACTGCCATATTATCCCCCACAACACACACACACATTGATACACTCACATATATGCACACTATGGACACCACACTGTGCTGGCACTTTATCTTATCTTTTAGTACAGTAGAGCTATGTACCAAAGAAAATTATTGAGGCTACACATGGCCGTTTTCTCAAGTACACTGTCGGGCTTAAATGTGGACAAATGAAAAAAAAGGAGATGAATTGAGTCTTCATCTTCATGAATGTGTGTTTCTTAACCTAGGCACTTAGAGCGAGAAGCTGCAATCTCTTCTAATAGAGTATAGCACAGTATTTATTAGATTGCATATATTTCAGATATGTTTTCTTGTGTGTGTTGGCTGTGGAAAATGGCCTAAGCTGATTCAGTGCAGCTCGTGCCACAGGCAGCTGAGAGCAGGTCCATTACTCTGCGTGACAGCAAGGAATGAGCAGCAGAGCCTCATTGTGGGCTAAACACAACGCTGAACACCGCACTTCCGCAACTCCACACTGCACAAACTCCAGACTACTCAAACTCCCATCCCCGCTCACGTTTCCCAGCAGATCCGATGCAGCGCGCGGTCTGGCACGCTGCCTCCATTGGAGTTCAGTGTGAAAGGGGCTCAGAGAAGTGTGGATGCCAGCAACTGACATCTACCCAAGAGCTCCCCACCTCTCTCAGGACCTGCTCTTCTACAGTCACCGCAGGCGTTCGAGCATACAGGAGAAGGGGGAGTAGGTGATCTTAAACATTGTGATTGTTTCCCTACCATCGCACTGACACCAAGAATCAATTTCATTTTTGTGTTCAGAGGCTATACAAGTTTTTTGGTCCCTTTAGCTTTGGCAGGAGTAATATAGGCTTCGCTGTTCTCCTTTATAGAAGGATGTACTGTACCTTCAAAGCTGATTTGCCTTCCGCTGCACAAAGCTGCAAACCTATTTTGATATTTCACAGACCAGGGAGAGAGTTTTCGCATAAGCTGCACATACACTCGCCATTAATTCCTATAAGTAATGATTTGAAATGGCAGCAAGCGCATTATGCAGAGTAAATCAAATGTTTAAGCAGAAATATGATAAGATGTGTTTTGATTGTGAAGTACTGGCTGGCAATTTTGGAAGAGAAAGACGAGACTGGCTTGCCTGTGTGAATGTTTTCTCTCTCATCTTCTTGATTAGCTGTCTCTGTCGGCCTAAGAATATGCTCTGCTCTTAAGTACCCGGTAAATATTCCTGAAGGTGTTTTTAGTTTGCTTCTAAGAGTCACTGGCATGTACGCTGGCTGTCTATGGTGCTGTAAATGCCACTTTCTTTGTTTAAAAAGACAAACTAAACAGCCTCAGCAGAAAAAAATTATAATAATTAAACTGTAGCTACAGTAAGCGGCTTATTACAAGATTGATTGACAAACGGAGAGATCAACACTGCACAGTGCACATAGTTTTAATGGAGCCGCTGATGTAATGATTTAGAGAGCTTATAATGATTGAGGGGCCGTGATGAATTTAAAGTTGTGGTTAGGTAAAAAAATAAAAAATCAAAAAAATCAAAGGAAGCACTTTTCCATAAATTCAGATTTTCCGTTACATATTTATTGCATCTGCAGATGACAGACAAGGTCCAGGCAGTTCACCTAATAACGCACACGTGTTTAAGAAACGACTCTACAATAATAGATAACTTGCCTTTAATGACTTTCAGTAAGAAACAGAAATCTATACACCTTTTGATTAAGTGATCCCACGTAAAGCAATCCCTGGATTGTGGGCAGCCTCTTGCCAAGTACATTTGGAGTATCCAGCGCTTGTCTGGAGGAAGCTCCAGGGGACTGAAGAGGATGGTTTTTAAAATTAGGGGGGGCATACTAAAATGGAAGAGAATAAAAAGCATTTTAACTAAAGATTAATTTACGTTAGAAAATCAAATGGAACTGTAATCTCTCACTCGTTCTCTCCCACTCCTTCTCATTCCTCGCGTGTGTGTTAAATGTAAGCCTGCTTTTTTTATTCAGTCTGCAAAATTTCACAGATCGTAGGAAAATAATGAACTTATAGTAAGATATATTTAAATGAGGATTTATTTATAATTAACTTTATTGAAGCACGCCCCAGTGAGATGTTGCAATTTGCACTTTTGATAACGGGCAGAGTGTGCTGTAAGAAATGTGGATGCTGAATGTAGTAATGCGCTGTTCGCGCTTCCAGCGAGGCTCACCGAAGGTGGAATAGCACACACTGGTTGTGCAGTGCAACGTAAACACCTCGTGAGACTGAAATACGGTGACAGCCCTAACAGTTATTGGCTGTGAGCTCGGCACCGTAGAATACATCTTCTCCAAATGAAATGATGTACTGTATTCCTGCAGTTCCATCTCTGGCGTTCTCATTTTCTACCTTTCTGCCCGTCTCCGTATGTCCTTTCCTACCGCAGCTTCCTTACATCAAAAAACACAGAAACCAAACCAAAAAAAGAGGAAAAAAACCCAACAAAGCCCTGTTTTCCTACCTCTCCTCTTCATTATTAGCTCCTCCTTTTCCCTTTCTTCTACTAACAAGTTTGTCTCCCCCTATCTCTCCACATCTCCATCTCTTTTTCTCACCCATTTCTATCAGCCTCCCTTATTCACCCTCTCATCCCACTCTCGCTCTCTCTCATTCTTCCTTTTTCTCTCTACTTCCCCACCACACACACCCTGTCACTCAAAACAGAAGGTTTGGCAGTACATTTGCCTAGGCCAGACACGTATACACATCCCAGTGATCAATATTTCTTTTCCTGCTACTCTCCCCTGTCATATTTTACACCACCTCCAACCTCCCCACCCACCTTCGCCCTCCCCTCTCCCCCGCCACCGTGTGGCCTGCTCCTCCACACAGTCTCTCGCTCAGTACATCCTAAGTCATATGCTCCGAATATTTACAGTACTTTTCATTCCTATTCATTGCACAGCTCTCTCTTGTGGCTGCTCCCTATCTTGCATTCCTCCGGTCCTTCTTTTTCTTCACTGCTGTCTTTTTTTATCCAAAAGACTGATCAGGGTCAAAGAATCGGCAGACTGTGACAAAGAGAGGCGAGTCGGATGAAGACAGAGCAAACAACATAGAGGGGAGGATAGGCCAAACAGAGGCACAGAGAGTTACTGTAGAGAGAAGATTATGTCAGAAGGCCCCTGCTAATCAATGCAACTGTGCCTGGTACCTGAAGCCATGAAAAACTGGGAGAAGAGACGGGAATGTAAAAACGGCAGAGCACAAGAGAGTGGGCTGAAAGTGAGGAGGACGTGGGGAAAGGGATGGAGGAGGGAGGGAAGGAAGGAGGGCAGCTGGCACCAGGAGCAAATTGAAAATGATTTGCTGTGTTTTTTCTCTTTTTTTTAGTGAGAGTGTGCGTGTGTGCACATATTAACCCTGCTATCTCCCAGGTAGTCATTATCTTTCTGTGTTGCTGTTTGCGTGGATGTGAGCGCGTACAGCCATGCATACTGCATTAACCCTCATATCTCTCTATCATTAAGGTGCTCTACAGGCGCAGTGCTGCTATGAATTTATCTCAGGAATGTTTGTGTGGCTTCAAACGCTTGCATGCTTGTGTATGCGCGTGGACGCGGTTGCGCGTGAGGGCGAGTGTGTTTACAGTTATCTTAATTGTTGTTATCATTCATGCAGCACAATAACCACCTCCGCCCCAATCTTTGTCTCTGTCTGCTATTAACTCTCTCTCCCTCTCACCCACCTTTTCTCTAACGGCCAGTTTCTATTTTTCCTCTTATTGTTCCTCCTCAGCCTGCAGCCTAAATAGCACCCATTTCATCTTCTCTCTGTCTTCCTTTCTTCTCCGTCCTTCATTGTTTTGTTTTTTTTTCTTATCCTGCATCTTTCGTCCAGTATTTTCTTCAACCAAGACTAACTTTCATTACCTCATGATTGGATTCAGAATTTGTTTCCCAGTTGACTGTATGAAGTCTCTGATCACTTTCTCTCTCTTTTTCTCCCCCGTTCTTTCTTCTACAACTCTTACTTAGTGTGTCCTTCTTACCCTCTTCTTTTCTTCAGTTTTTCTTTATTCTCTAATTTGATTTGATGTCCTCTGTATTGGACATGATAGAAAAGTCTAACTTAATGTCTTCGCTCTTGCTTTTTTCCTTCTTCTTCACCTCCCTTTTTTTCTTCTCCTTGCTGTCTCTCTTTCTTTCAGGCACCCTCTCTTAGTGCGATATATATCTGCCTCCCCCCCTCGGCAGGTTGCCATGGTCGCCATACCTACTCTCTCTCTCCTATTGGTCCTGGCAGAGTGGGCAGGTCTGGTGGACGCCTCCCCCCACCTCCTGCTCCGGCCGAGTCCGCGGGAGCGTGATGCAGGGGCCATGATGAACTTCAACATCGCTGTGATCCATGCCGGTGCGACAGTGCAGGCGGAGGCGGCGGTGGCGGGGCCTGGGGGAAGGGTGCTCTATCCCGGCTTTGGCCGGGTCTACGGCTCCCTGGGGGAGAGCGTGGTCACCCAGTGGGGCTCTGCTAACGTCATCTGGCTACAGGTTACACACTGTCTCCTCTATCTAGTGCTTGTTCAGCTTTACTTGAAGGAGGGGAATAACAATGACGATCCATTATTCATAATCACTCATTATTTTAGCTGAATAGGCAGCACATTGCTGCTGTGTGTATAGGCCCTGCTGAATGAGCAGGGAGCTCTGCTCCTTGACCACAACTTGTATGAGGAGCCAGACATGCCATGAATACTACAGACACCTTCTTTGTGACTAAGGCAAAGTCAAGACACACTGACCCACTCTCTTTTTCTCTCTGTCTGTCTTCGTTCCTCCCTTCATCTTGCAGGTGAATGACAGTAGTCCTAAGACAGTACTGTCCCAGCTGTGTGAGCTGCTGGCGGCGCGGCCCCTGCAGGGTCTGGTTTATGAAGAGGAGAGGCCCCCTCGCACAGCTTGGGGACCTTTGGCCCCCATGCTGGAGTTTGTCTCTGCACAAACAGGACTGCCCATAGTGGCTGTAGGAGGGGGAGCGGGGCTGGGGAGGATGCCACAGGTAGGAGGAGGGAGGTTGTAATTGGGGTAGGTGAGGAGGTGTTTGCGACTTGAGTGTGTGTGAGATGAAGTTAGGAGAGAATTAAAAAAAATATATATATATATGTATATATACAAGAGGCCAGTGTCCCAGATTGTGTAGCTGCAATTGTGAGAAAAAGCAGGTAAAACAATCTTAGTATGATGTGTCGCACACTGAAGCATCTCGGATTGACGGGATTTTTAATGGACTATAAAGGGAAAACTGCTATCCCCATAACAACAATGTCACAACTTTGCACATCCTGTTTGTGAAGAAAAGGTGCCAGGGAAGTGCCTGCGGGATGGAGGGCAAGCTGAAGGTCAGGGTCACTGATCTGCAGAAACTTTACAGTGTTTGATCTGTAAATGGCACCAACTGGGGCTATTGCTATGCCTGTGATGTTTTGGGGAGGGAAGCAGTGAGTAGACACGAGTGTGTATGTCAGTGAGTAAGGATGTGTCTGCAGACTGTACATTTTTTTTTTTGAATTACATGATTGTGTATGCATCAGAGAAAACTAGTGCCAAATTTCATCACCAAACAAGGGGGGGAAGAAATAAAAAGCAGTGCATTTGTGCTTACAAATAACTGTTTTAACCATTTACTCTTGAGGAATTAAATTGTAGCACTTTGATGAACTTCCTTTGAAGCTGTACCCTCGCCTAATCCTCATTCCCTCCCACCTCCTGCACAGACTTTTTAGAAACACTCCCTTCTGGATGTCATAGGAGAATTCGTGCAACAATCCAAGCTGTTTTAGCCCTGCGGCGGAGCGATTGCTGCTGCTCTGTAACAACTACAAGCCCCGTGATGCCTCGATGTTGTGCATAAAGATGGAGCAGTCCAGGGCATTGTAGTTCTTTTTAGTGAAAATGTTGTTTGTTAGTTACTCATGCTAGTGCAGCTACAGTTTAGACACAGAGGGGGAATTTTAAAGTGAGATTTTTAACCACATCTGCCACTATCTTCCCCAAATTAGGAATCAGGTTCCGTCTTTCTCCAGTTCAGCTCCTCTACCGCACTCCAATTAGAAGTCATCTTTGAGGTGTTGGAGGAGTATGACTGGACCGCCTTTTCCGTGGTGTCCACGCGCCACCACGGCTACCGGGATTTCCTGTCTGTGGTGGAGGGCCTAACGGACGGCTCGTTCATCGGATGGGAGAAGAAGAGCGTGGTGATCCTGAACGTGACCGACGACCCTGGGGGGGCACGCACACGAAGGCTGCTGAAGGAGAACGAGGCGCAGGTGAGACAGGGGGGAGGGAGGAGGGAGAGGGGGAGGAAAGGGGAGGAAGTGCTGCAACTATCATTGGGGGCCCCCCTTTCTGACAGGTGGCTTCCCAGCTTTTTCCTTCCTTCTTCATCTCTCCCTCTGTCCCTTCACGTCTCTCTCTCCCCTCTCTCCTCTATCCCTCTGTTCTTCTCTTCCCCTCCCGTCTTGCCAAAGCATAAAGAGTTCATCGGTACAACGAAAAACCACGAGTCGGTCTGACTTTGCCGACTGGCTTTTGTGTGGCATTGTATGTTCTGTGGTGATGCGGAGCGCTGAAGAAATCCAGCACTTATCATACAGTTTTCACCCGTTTTCCTTTTAAGAAGCTTTAAGGTTAAAAAAGTTGCCAAATGTCTTATGTCGTGTTCTTTTTTTTTGGTGTTTTCGGCCTGTCATACTCATTACTGTATGAATAGAAACTGGATTGTAAAAAAAAAAAAAGATAAACAGGACTGTTCATCGTCTTAAAAAAACAATATTTAGCCGCACAGAATGAGTTTGTAATGAGCGATCAGTTAGTGCGCAGCTGCTTGTTGGAAGAAAATGACCGTAACCGATTTTCTTTTTTTCCTTTTTCTAATTCATAATTCATCCATTAACAAGCTGATGCTACACAATTGCTTCCCATTATGTAACTCTCACTCTCTTTATTTTGGCTTAAACTTAAACTGGCTTTAACTTAAAATATCCAAATATTACAAGAAAATCAATCAATTCTAAAGCTTATGCTTCAAATTTTCTTTGACTTATTAATCTCGACCAGGATGATTTGTGGTTTTGCTTTGTACTTCTGACACGTTTCATTCCTTTGTACTGTATGCTTGCCCCTTCTTACCTTCTTTCATACATCCACTTTCATCACACTGTCTTTCACTCACATTTTTTTATACCACCAACCTCTCTTAAGCCCCCTTTTAACCCCCATGATCCTCCTGTTCAGATTTGTTACTAATGTCCGTGTTCTTATGCCTACCCCACCTCCCCTTCAAAGCTCCCTTTCTCCCTCTCTGCCTCCCCTCCTGTGCTTCTTTGCCTGGAGACAAGCTCAGTCTCCTCTGCCGCTTTGCTTTTCAGCCCCATCTCTGTATGGCTACCACTCATTCAGTCGCACATCCCTCCTGCTGCACGTCTTCCTGGCCACAGACTCTGCTTACCGTTGGCTCGGTTTAGTCTGGGTCTCAATGTCATCGCTAATGTCCCAGAATGGCTACTGCAGCTCTGCGTGTGTGTGTGTGCGCGTGTGCATTTGTGTCTGTAAGTGTGTGCATGTGTATTGGATTCCTTAGGCTCCACTCAGCTGGTGTCACTGTTAATCTAACATACCGCCTGCGGCGAGTTGCCTATACGGAGAGCTTGCTTTTTAACCTTGCTTTTCATGACAGCTCCCTTGTTTTAGCTTTTCTCTATTGCTAATAAATGCTCGTGATTGGCTAGTGATGTATGTGTTTGCATTGCGTGCTCTCTTCTCTCTCTCTCTCTCTCTCTCTCTCTTTCTCTGCGCTACATTTATGATAATGTCTTCCACATTGTAGATGGCCCCTTGCAGGTCTGGGTCAATTTCAGCTCGGCTCTCTCGCTGTCTTTCATTTGTCCCATTCCTCTTCCAGCTTCTGCTTTGTCAGTGTTTCTTCTGCTCCTTCTGTCTTCATCTCGCTCTTTTTGTCTGTTTTGTGTTTCTCATCCTCATTTCCTATCTTTAGATATTGTGTGTCTTTTTTTAACAGCTGATTTCATCCTTCCTTCTCAATTAAGTCTCCCAATCTCTGTCTTCCACCCTCTGTCTCCCTCCTCCTCCTCCTCCTCTGTCACTCTCATTCCCTGCCTAATTCACTGGAGGTTTATTGGCATACGGGCAGGATTGTTTTGCCAAGCCATTACAGTTCAAAATTCAATGAAGGCGCAATTCTCAAAATGTGCTTTCAGTCTGTTTCCCTGACACCCCCTCCTATTGCATGAAAGAGTTGTCTTTCTCTTTTTTGCCCTTCAATTCTGCTTTGTCTCTTTTTTTCAAGCTGTAGTTTTATTTTTGGTTTCCTCATTTATTCTAAACACTTCACTTCTTTTTTGGTATTTGCCCTCACCTTCTTTCTCTGACTTCCTGCTTCCAGATGCTACTTCCTCTCTCCACTTCCTTCTCTCTCCAGTTTCCCAGTAACCCCTTAAAAACCCTGTCAATTTCAACCCTCCTTACCTCAGCATTTGCAGCAGGGCGCTCATCCCATGTTACTTCTGTCTAGCTTTAATATTTTTTTCTCTCTTTCTTCCCAGCCCCACTCAATCATCCAAACCCTTCTTTCACAAACATCTCTTATCTCTCCAGGCACTGATTTCACCAAAATATCATCCTTTGCTTTTCTTCTCTAACCCTCCTTCCCCCCTTTTTGATCTCCAAGGACTGACTATTCTCTGACTATCCTCCTCATCCGCTCACTTTGCCCTGGTTGTCTCCCGTTGTCTTTCTCTATCCTGTTTTTTAATAACATGTCAGAGCTTAACCTCTTCCCCCTTGTTTTCCCTCAGGTGTGTTTGGACTTTAACCGCCACCCCTCCTCCTCCTCCTCTTCTAGATCCCCACCTCTTCCTTGCCGCTTCTCTGCTCCACCGCTTAGAGTTGTTTGATTTTTTTTCCTTTCCTTGTTTTACTTCTGTTTTTATTAACCATAAATGTAACTTGTTTCATTAGGCCTAAGCTCATCAAGCACTGACCTTTACTGCTACGCACCTCTTAGCACACATCACATGCTGCCCTGCAGTCTTCCCTCTTTTTAGAGCGCCTGCATCCCTCTTGAAGTCTAACACCCGACTTCCATGCACCTTATCACATCAGCTTACAGCTATCGCTCCTCTTACCTCATCCAGCATCCTTGTTATTTGCTGATATGGCCTTTTTATCAAACCTCCTCCCCTCCCATTCAGGTACACCTCTTCTCCGGCTCTATCTTTCTCCCCTTACTTCTCCCACCCTCTGTCTCTCTCCACGTCTCCCCTTTCCCCTCCTTATCTCACTAGTGTGTATGTGTGTGTGTGTCTCCCCTCGTCCCTGTTCCCTCCCTGCCTTCCTGCTGTCCTCCAGGTACGTTTGCTGTACTGCTCCCAGGAGGAGGCTGAGCTGGTTTTCCGAGCTGCCTGGGCCGCAGGTCAAGCCGGAGCCTCGCACATGTGGTTTGCTGTGGGACCAGCCCTCTCCGGTTTGGGCATGGAAAACCTGCCCCGGGCTTTATTTGCTGTACGGCCTCAGGGCTGGAGGGACGAGCCCCGCCGAAGGATCGCTCGCGGTGTGTCGGTGCTGACTCATGGGGCAGTGGCAATGCGAAAGGAATACGGAACCACGGGCGGGCCAAACTTTGTCACCAACTGCATGACGGATGCCAATCAGACCCAGAGGCTGCGAGGCAGGATGAGGTGAGAGAGATATCGGGGAAAGAGTGAAGCTCTAGAGAAATGAGGAGGGAAGGAGGAGAAATATTAGGTTGGAGGGTAAAACACAGCTGGCAAGCTCCAGACAAAATCTTTGAAATAGGAAGGAACAGAAATAGAGATGGAACATGGTTTAGTCTATGAAAGGAGGTCTGGTTCTTCGCCAGAATGAGCTGGAAGATATATGGGTGGAGCTGGTAAATTCAGTGTCAGAGAGCAGGCACAAAAGGGATATCTGAATTTGGAGCTGGCTATCATCCATGCAAAATAGATGTTGTTGGTGCGTGTAGTTGTGAGTTGGCGAAATTACCACAGCATCTGTAGCAAGCAGACCATGTCTCATGTATATTAATGAACTAGCTTTAATATATTCCTCGTAGGCTGTACAAACGCACAAGCAGCACACTCTTAACAGGTATGTCAGGTGGCTGTGGTTACCCCGGTTCATATATAACACCAGTCATTCTCACTCTATGTGCACATTGAACACAATATTGTATGGAGAGAGTACTCTAAGTAGTTTTCAAACATGAAATTGATTAGTTTATTTGCTGTAATTTTTTTGTAAATGATCCTCAGCACAAACGGTGAGGCAATTATTGGGAAATGATTAATGGATTCTCCTCTGTTTGTTTATAAATTATGTCTAGGAACAGAGCAGAAAGATGTTTTCGTTTCTATTTTTTTTGCACTGCTACCTGCTGTTCACTGTCTGCAACTACAAGCTGCTGTTCCATATGAAGCTTTCTGTCATGCATTACAGAAAAAAAAAAGAAAAGCTCTCATATTTTGTGTTTTGAAGCCAGCAAGATGACATAAGGAGACAATTAGAAAGCCTGTCCTGTGTGATTACCAGACAAACTATAGAGCCCGCAGCCGATGCCGAGAGCAGCAGTTGTTTGACTTCAAAGATCCTGACAATTCTGTGTGTCTGATCATTCGTCTGTACATTTAATTAACAGACAAGCCCTGACTGTCACCACAGAGGATCTGTGATTTAGTTTCAAGTGAGAGCAGGGCAGGCATTCTGTTGCATCAAACACAAGTGACGTTTCTTTTCTCCTCATATCTTTAAGATGAATGTTAATTCATTCGCTGATATTATGCGCTTTCTGTCCTCTCCCCTTCTGCCGCTCTTCAATGCAGATATTTCAGCAACATCACGCTTGGTGGTCGAGATTACTCTTTTAATAGTGACGGTTACCTGGCCAACCCCTTCCTGGACGTCATCTCGTGGACACCTGGACGTGGATGGGAAGATGTAAGGACATGACATAACTTCTTTGAATCTTTTATTTGCAGATTTATTGAGGTGTAAAAGGATAATTAGTTTTTTGTTGACAGTCTTGAGACTACAAGTAGGGAACAAAACAAAAGCTCTTAGCTGCTGACCCCCAGAGCAACCTTTTTTTGCTGATTTGAGCAAAATGAATAATATCTCTACAGTATGCGAGCAAGTAGAAGAGATTCATGTTCGAGTAATAGGCACATAAACTTGACAGTGAAGATATGCAGGTCACAAAGGTGCATGCTCATGTGAAGTTCAGGATTTCGCTGTTGGTGCCTCAGGAGAGAGAAGCTGGCTGCTGCTGCTGACCATCTGACTGCGCTTTGTGAATGTGCACACTTGCTGTACTCTGCCTGTTTGGTTAATGCTGCTTATTCAGTTCATTTCATGGTTACAGTGCATTCACGTAATACCACAAACAAGATTGCACACACACACACACGCACGAACGGACACACTTATTACTCTGTAATGATCGGAGCATTGACAAACATCTAATCATCCTCAAGTTTGATGATTATAATTTTTTGAATTCACCTATTAAGCAAAACATGCACGCTCTCCAGCTTCTAAAATGAAATTTCCTGCTTTTTTATATATATATATCACTTTAAACTGAACATTTCTCATGTTTTTTTGTTTGGTTTTCTTTGGTTTGACCAATAAGCAACAATGGCCTCCCCCCATGACCACAGGGAGGCCATATTATTTGATAATTTTACTGAAATTGCTTCAAAAGGCACCAATAGAGCTCCAGTTTAGCGACTTGAATTAGCTGTTTTGAAGTTGTTGGAAAGGGGCATGGAAACATATCGCCATGGGAGTTTATGAGGATTGACTTGAGTGGCCGCTGGTGGCAAAGGTTTTATTCTTGGACTCTAAAGGAGCAGTGTTGCATGATTCATGTTTCAAAATAATCCCTATTTATCTTCAACATGGTCTGCAGTCCCACAGTTCATCCACTGTCTGAAACAAGCTGCTTTAGCTCCCTTTCCTTTAAGCCATCGTTCTGTTTGCCCCATAAAGAACAGACACTGATGAGCACCACCTCGTTCACTTGCTGGTGTGTCGGCTCGGGAAACAAACTGTAAACCTACCAAAAAATACCAATTCCATTCCACAAAAAACTGTAACTTTGCAAATCCGTTCCCAGCTGTTAGTTTATATTTGAGCATGAATCTAATGAAAATTAAGATTGGACTGCAGCAAAAACATTTCAGTATTTAATCATGAGCTCCTTTTTTGGAATAAATAAATGGACTCACCTGACACTTTATTAGTTACATCTTTCTGGTGCCAGGTGTGTTGGCTCTTGAACTGTTTTAATACTTTGTGGCATAGATTCATCTAAGTGCTGGAACCATTTCTCTGAGATTTTGCTTCATGTTATGATGATGTTGCTGCAGATTGGATGTGCATTCATGAGCTCACATTCCTATTGGATTGAGATCGTCATATTCAAGAATCTACTTTGGAGATTATTTAAGCTTTGGGACGTAGCTTGTTATCAGAAGATGGGCACACTGTGCTCCCCATGGTCAGCAACAATACTCAGGTAGGCTGTGGTGTTTAAATGATCCTCAGTTGGCGTCCAACCCTTGCCAAGAGAGTATCCCCTATATTCTCACACCACCAAAGGCCTGAACCATTGGTACAAGGCAGGATGGGTCCAATGCTTTCATGTTGTTTATGCCAAATTGTGATGCTACCACCCAAACGTGGCAATCAAAACTCATCAGAGCAGTCTTCTATTGTCTAATTTTGATGAGAATGTGTAAATTGTAGCGTCACTTTCCTGTTGTTAGCTGACAGGAGTGGTCTTCTGCTGCTGTAGCCCATCTGCTCCAAGGTTCAGTCTGTTGTATCTTCAGATGTGCTGTTCTGCATATTTTGGTTGTAGCAAGTAGGTACTTGAGTTACTGTTGCCTTCCTATTAGCCCGAAGCAGTTTGGCCATTCTCCTCTGACCTCTGGCATCAACGAGGTATTTTCACCCAGAGAACTGCTGCTCACTGGATATATTTTCTCTTTTTTTGGACTATTCTCTGTAAACCCTAGAGATGTTTGTGTGGGAAATCCCAGTAGATGAGCAGTTTCTGCTCACCTGCCTTTCTGGCACCAACAACCATGACACATTCAAAGTCACTCAAGTCACTTTTCTTCCTCATTCTGATGCTTAGTTTAAATTTCAGCAGGTCGTCTCGACCATGCCTACGTCCCTAAATGCACTGAGATACTGTCATGTGATTGGCTGATTAGATATTTGCAGGAGTTGTTGAGCTAGTGTACCCTAATAAAGTGGATAGTGAGTGTATGTAGCTGATGACTGATGTTTCTATGTGTCTGCATACGATCATACTTGAGATTGAACATTTTTATACACGTAGTAACAGCTGCAATTATAGAATTATCAGAATTATAAGGTTCAGTAAAGCTACACTGAAATATTCCCATTGTTTTTACAGAAAGTATATTAACAGGCTATTCAGTATGATCATTAAGATCAACATTTCAGTGATATGTTAATTATATCTCGCCATTCTCACTCACTATTCCCCTAGATGAAACGCTTTGTCTTTTATCTTTAATGAAGCTAAAATCCAGCTGTATACTGAGCTTTGTGAACAAACAAAGCTCAGTATACAGTCTGGGCAACTTTTGTCTGTTGATGGCCTTAAAAAAAGAAACGACATCTTAAGTTAAATGTAAAGTATTCTAGCTGATGAATTATTTTTGTTTATTTATTTATTTTTTTTGCTTAACCTCCAAAACTCATGAGTACTTCAGAGCGGTGAACAAACTTTTCAAGTTAGACTAGAACTGTGTGCCCGACAGGAGTGTAATTAAAATATCCTCAATCTTTAATGTCATCCAGGTTCTAGAGTAGAAGAAATTGACTGTTTAGAGCAATCCTAATAGTGTTTATATATGTGTAAATTTATATATGTATAAGAGAAAATAAGTAGAACTATAAGAGAATTTTATTCAAATGAAAATGCAGTTAAACATGTTTATTTACTTTATTCTTTGTCCATTCACAGAAATCGATTTCTTGATGTTGTTTAGACTAATAGTTGCTGATTTGTTTTTTTTTTTTTCTAAAATAAAGTGAAAATCAGACTTAAATAGTCCTGAAGGTTTCTGGGCTTCATCTGCATCTGATTGTAGCCTCACCATTGTTTTGTGTGCACATCTACCGAGCACCTGTACGCCTGGCGTGTCATGCATATTCTATAAAACAGCATTTGTTCAGGAATCCTTAATACGAAGCCTTGTCACCTGTTGGGGATGTTTTCCCTTTAATGCGCTGGGATTTTCCCCTCGTCAGTGTCAGAGGAGAGAGAGCGAGGCTCATTTTCACACACACACACACACCTGCCTTTCTTTCCCACACTGCACATGCATAAAGACACAAAAATCTCAGAACATTAATTCTGCGACTGGATTCAATTCTGCACAAATACAAACAGCAATGCACCAACATACGCTTACACACAACCGCAAATACACACATTGGTGGTTCTCAGCCTCCTGCTGGTTTTAACAGCCCACCAGAGTCCAGTCTCAGCATGTCGTAACATGCTGACTCCTGCCATATCCCTCAAATCCCTTTCAATTAGAAGCTCCTGCGCTGGTCCTTCGACTCTGTGCAAACGCAGGGTGCGAAACTCGCCCACATACACACATGCTTAGAGCTCACATGCAGACATCTACATATGTGCACACAAATGAGAGAGCATAGAGTATGCCTACACCCTTCTTGCACAATCCTTATTACACACACACACACACCCTCAATAAGGATAAGACGCCTGCATCTGCCTATTATGCACATCCACGCTGTTGGCTCTCCCTGAATATTTAATGTTCTCTTTACAATGACTGCACCATTACCTAGAGCATGGGAGCACCCAGCTTAGTACGCTGAAACACTGCAGACTAGTACTGAAGGTTGTCCAGCTTTTGCGCGGCTCGTTTCACATATGAGAAAAGCACAGAGAGACAGATTACTAGAATGAACCTTTATTAATGACAATCAGAACTGCTAAAGAAGAAGGTCTGAGTTTAAAGTGGCTCCCAGTTCCCGAACTTATGAATATATTCAGCAATTTTCATTTTTTACGTTTTTTGGCTGGTCTTTTTCGGACATTTGCGCTTTTGCCTTTTGGGGATGTTTCTTGTAGAAAGTAATGTGTTCTCCCATAAGCTTTGTCTGTTTTCTCTGCGTTTCCTGAGTGTGTTTTGATTGAACGTCTGCTGTGGAGCCTTGGTCGAAGTGCTGTCGAAATACAGTCATTGTTGTCACCGCCTCCTCTTCTCTGCCAGTGCTCGCATTATACAGACAGGAAGGCGGCACAAAGCTGTCAAACTTTACAGTACTGGCCTGCTAAAGCACTCACATTTTCATTTCTTATCTTTTTTTATGTGACTGTGTGTGTGTGTGTGTGTGTGTGTGTGTGTGTGTGTGTGCGCGCGCGTGTGTATGTGTGTGCATTTAACGGCATATCTTCTTTTTTGTGCATGTGTTTACAGTTTCCATGTGCACTTTCTATTATGTTGTGTCTTTTTCACTTGTCACGACACTGTGATGTGACTTTTATTGGGTGATCACGCCGAGAATTGTCAAGAGAGGCCGGTAGAGGAAGTTTCACAAATAAACTCACTGTTCCTGGGTGTGGTTCATCCTTGTGCTGCTTAAGAAGTGTGAATATCCCAGGCACCCAGGCAGAGGCATCCAGTCCATCCCGGCTGCATTGCTATAAATAATGCTAAGAGAAGGAGACAACGATGATACTAGTGAAAAGATGCTTGATAGACATTTTCAGGTCGATAGAGGACAGAACAATCTGGTCTCATAGCTTCATGTAAGATTATCAAAACAAAAATAAAATGTTAGGGCCAGTTTTTTTTTAAATTAAAAAAAGTCAAATGAAAGCATAACTTTGGCTCCAGGCTGTTAAATGTCCAAAATGTCTATGGATTTAAGCTCAGCACAGTTAGCCCCATCTCAGTAAAGCCCTCCTTCTATTTGAAACTTAATGGCACCTCTGATTGAAGTCAAATTTTTAACCTTGTTCATATGGTGTTTTATTTAGTCATTCATTTATTTTTGGTAGTCGGATCATGAGTAAAATAAATAAATAAAAAATCCAGTCAGAGTTGAGGCTGGACATGCAACAAACCGATCGAAACCAGTCCTGTGAACTTGCTGCATCTGGCTAATTTATCAGAGCAAAGTTTGTATAACATCAGAAAGACACTATATTAACTGATAAATGACATCGTGAAGGGTGATACTGTTTAAGGGCATGTGTGAGTCTTCTGCTCACCACAAGTGTCTCACCTGTCCTCCTCCTATGCTCTGCTTTACAAACAGACCACAGACACACAAGGAATGTAGCAGAGAAAAGACAGGTGAAGTAAGGATAACGTTACTTAAGTCGTCAACAAGCTTCCCAAGAAGAGTTAATCCATCAAAATGCTTTATTTGTGATTGCAAACTTGTTTAGTTTTAACACTAAGCCTTAGCATCATGTAGTGTACTCCTGGAACTGGATGCAAACCTTGGTTTTGTCTTTCCTCTGAAACACAGAAACAACATGTGCTTTGGACATCCTGATTTATAAATTAAGCACATTTTACTCTACTAAACAACTCTAACAAAAAATGGACTTTGGCTGTGTAAACCACGATGTATTTAATAAGAGAATTTGTAAGGCAGATGCAGAGGGTGAGTGGAGAGGGTCTGCAGGCAGTTAGCTGAGGAATGATGTTAATTAAATAAGTTAAAAGCACAGAGTTGCATCTAAGGCATTTTAAGACATGAAGGCTTTATTTTCAGGGGGGAAATGAAATTTGTCATTTTAATGAACAGAGGTGAGTTTTGGCAGATTTAATCAATGCCAGGAGATGGATTTTAATTGGTTCATTCTACTCAGAACCATTACCATGAATAATGTTCTTATTTAGTTTAATGTCTGATTTGACAAACATATGTGAGTAACAGCTGCACCCTTTGCACAACCACAGATTGGCCACATGACAGTGAATATTAAAGGCACGGTTTTCTAAAACAGAGTGAGTAAGCGCAGCATCCAAGTTATTAACAGTAAATATGATTACAGCCTTTCACAAAGTGCTACCTTTATGACCCCCTTTAAGATTCAGTTTTTATTGAGACTGTCAAACAGATCTTCATTGTAGCTGCAATCATCTGGTGCCACTATTTTGTGTGGTTGCTGCATTGGATTGTTTTTTCTGTCTTTTTTTTCTATTTATGTAATACAAGGATTTCAGAAAACATCCAAGCCAACAAAAACTACAGATATAAGTGTATTTAATAAACATGTCTCTGTTGAAGGGCTTTCTGAGATCGTTTTTATGCTCTGCCCTTTGGTTGTGATAGGTACTCTATTACTTCATACAAGCATACATACAGTTAGGTCCATAATTTGTTGGACAGAGATAACTTCTGCAAACCACAGCAGTGGATCCAGCCATCGATATGTGATGGAAGTGGAGACTTTGAGCTTTAATTCAAGGGGTTTTTGTGAAGAACACTGGGCAGAGTGGACCCAATCGCAGGACTTAGAGTGGTGAACTCGAGTGCATTTATTAACAGTGAATTAACTGTGATACATACAGATAGTGATCAGCAAGTTCTCTATAGAACTTGGCTGCCAGCATGCAGTTGAGTCCTATAGAGTCTTGCTAATGACCTACTAATTTTATTCAGGTGTGTTGCAGCAGGGACACGTTTAAAAGTTTCAGGACACCAGCCCTCGAGGACTGGAGTTTGACACCCCTGATATAGAGGCTTCTGAGGACAACGCTGGGAGAACGTTGCCCATAGTGAGACTCTGAAGCGAATGTTTGAAAGAGACATTCTGGTTTTTATTCCAGTCTATGTTTGGGTTATGGCATCTCGACCAGGTGTGACTAACTTCGAGAGGAGTGAGAGGGGCCTCAAGAAGACAGACAAAGTTGTTTTGAGTTGTTGCCAGAGAGAATGAGAGGATGATTTAAGATGATTTCTGCTGGAAACACGAGCCTGAACATGAGGTAGGGTTGAGCCATTTCACTGCTCGCTCGCCAGTATCCCTACTACTACTTGCGAGCGTGGTCTTTTGGGCACACAGGACAGGCATAAATGAAATGTCCTTTCACTCCAAAATAAAGGCACTCGCCAGCTGAGAGCTGTTCTGCGAGGGAGAGTCGGCCTGTGCAAGTTGCACGGGTTGTTCCTCATTGTTTTCACTAACACTCCATTCCTGGCAGCAGGTGCGTTCAGCCAGAGGCAAACCGCAATGAGTCCCGTCCATGAACACAGACACAGAAACTCAAGCACGAGGAGAAACAGGAGGACTGAGGGGGACAGTTTTACAAACATTTTGCATTAATTTTTTAGCAGTTACAGCCATTTTTATATAAAATGAATTGTTGACTGTTTTTAATACTTGGGGAAAAAACCCAGTAGATTCTCAACATTTTTATCAAAACTCTATAGTAAGTGTTCACATAAAATTATATTTGTAGTACCACCTGTGCCTTTAGACACTTTTATAATGAACTAGTCTCTTTCAATAGTAGTTCTCACAAACTACTGAATGTAAAGGCGCCATCTTGTTAAAACACAGCTAGAGTTCAGCTTCTTGCTGTAAAAAAAAACTTTTTTTTTTACAAACCTCTCTACCACATGTGCTCAACTGTTGACCTGCAGAAGAAGAACGCCACCTACGTTACTGTTACTGTGCCGCGTGCATAATTGTGAGCATTTATTTTAGTCTGGAGGTAAATATTATAAACTTCAGATAGCGTATTATTTCTTTCTTTTAAAAAAATTATTTTTTAAATGGCATATTATTTCTAAGCCCCTCAGCCAATACTTATTTTTGACCAACATTTCAGTATGATTTTTTGTTGTGTTTGTGTTTGTTTTTTAAATATTAAGGTGCTCTAAAAACCACTGCTGAGAAAAGACATGCAGAAACTATTTTACTGTGAATTAGTCTGTGTGTGGAAATGTGACCATTTGGTCCTAAAACACTGCAGTCCGCTCTGCTCACTGTTAAAAACAACGTGGCTGTGTGTGTGTACCAATATGTGCACCTCAATGTGCGTAACTTGTACTGGGATTCTTCCTCTGTGATCAAGTTACCAGTATGATTGAGGACGACAAATATATGGGACTGGGATCTAATAATAATTTGCAGTTAATTATGCCTCAATGAATAGTCCCAATTTTTTGCCCTCTAAAAGAGAACAACAAATACATGGACAGCCACAAAAACATCTCTGTTCAGTTGGAAAATCAACACTGCCCCCCTTTAGTAAATACCAGCAGCAGCTTTTTAAACAGCTGTAGCGCAGACCATTATTAAATCTCGTCTTAAACTGCATAAACAGTATTTTCTGAATGAGAAGTCCTTTCCATGCCCCTCCTCAAGCCAGCTAGACATCAGAGAGATATCTCGGGAAAGTCCAGGAAAGAAGCAAAGCAGACCAATAACTGGAAGTTAATAACAATTCATGATCTGACAGGAATGAAACTCGGTCGTGAATTTCAGAGAAAGGTACAGCCACAGTGTTCAGTCAGACACTGAAAACTTCACAGTGCTACTGGGAAACGTCCACAGGTGCATAAAACACAGCCTAACAGAAATACTCTGAATTTCTAATGCAGATTATATGCACATGGACACACATAAATTTATAAAGTAAATGGGAAAGAGAGTGAGTCTAACAAAGTTCTCTGAAATATTTTGTTACTTGTTAAGGTTGATTCAACCCTCCTGGCCAATCAGAATCCAGACTTAATTTGAGATAACTCATGAATGAACTGGAATACTGCCATCTTACACCTCTTGCTTCTCTGCCAAGGTCACACATTTTTATCAGCCTTTCAACCAGATGCCCAGATACAAGATTAAAATCAGCCCTTGCTTCCAACTTTCTTGCAGATCGGTGAAAAAGACAACCCCAGAAATGGGCCTGAAAAAAGCCTTAAAGATAGCAGCGGTTTGAGCCAAATTATCTTCTGAGATTAGTGAACATTCTGTTTCCAAAAATGGTTACACAAACTGATTCTGTTACACATTTGGAAAACGCTCGTTTGAATTACTTGAAACATTAATCCAAGTTAATTTAGCTATTACTTTCTAACAAGTCTTGAGACAATGTGAATATGACCTGTCTAAGTTTTTTCTAATGCTTTTTAATCTATATGGGAAAGATTACGTGCTTATTTATCATTACAACTAAAGGTCTTTTGCACTAGAGTACTGCACTTCCTCTAATGTTTCTCTTGTCTGTTCCCCTAGGTAGGCTGGTGGGAGAATGGCGTGCTGAGGTTACGGTACCCAGCCTGGTCCCGCTACGGGCCATTCCTTAAACCACCCGATGATGCCCAGCACCTGCGTGTTGTCACACTGGAAGAAAGGCCATTTGTCATTGTAGAGCTTGCAGACCCTGCATCTGGAACCTGCATCCGTGACTCAGTTCCCTGCAGACGACCCCTTAATGCCAGGTTTGAAAGCCTTGAAAGGAAGAGGGAGAAATGTAAAAGAAATAACTCACGTATTTTATTATGTATGTGATGTGATTATCTTTTCCATACCTTATTTTTGGACACTTTCATTTCAAAGATGGTGGTACTTTGGGAAAAGAAATAACGGAGGGTAATCTAATTGAAAGGAGTACTAGAGACTGCTTTATTTACTAGTGTTTGGAATGGAGTTCCTAAGCTCTCATGATGCCATCCAATTGAGGTGACATCAGTCACCTATCAAAACTGTGGTCTCTTCACTCCCTGGCCGTAATCAATAACAGACTGCTCTCCAGAGGATCAGTGGAATGACTCAGGGGTCTGGAATCAGATATGACCACAGTGGAGCTTTATGGTTCATCAGCTTCTGAAGGGATGACAGCACCTATCCTGCACAGGTCGATCAAACCTGTCAACAAGTGCTTGGCCACAGTACTCCGTTTTTGTGACCATATCCAACTGTCTTCCTTTCCTTTCCTTACCTTTCCTTAAAGATTTTCACCTTTAAAGTTTTACTATGATTATTTTTTGCTATTATCTTTTACTCTCTATGCTGTGTCTTTTTCATAGTGCCATCCATGAGGGTGTGGCTCCAATGAAGCAGTGCTGCAAGGGTTTCTGCATTGACATCCTCAAGAGATTGGCCAAAATAGTCGGCTTCACCTACGATCTTTACTTAGTGACCAATGGGAAACATGGGAAGAAAATTGATGGGGTTTGGAACGGCATGATTGGAGAGGCAAGTCTTTGTGAGTGTGTGTGTCTGTAAGCCCGTGGAAGCTCCCGGTTCTGCCTGTCTGCCTTTGTGAGCAATGTGTTCTCAATGTCGCTCCCGTATCACTTGTGCATGTGTGAAAAGGGTGTATGTGTGTGTGTGTGTGTGCCTCTGCATATTTGAGTTGCATTTTCGGTCAAGTAGTAGCATTCCTCAGTGTGTGGTCTCGCGTCCTGGGTGACCAGTTAAACGCTAAGTGTCACATCAATCGCTGTGAGAGTTATGGCCACTTAACCACTGCTAGCAATCAGACAGCTGTCATTTATTACACACTGCAGCAGGCGTGCACACACACACACACACACACACACACACACACACAAAACAGAACGCATACTGTATTAGAGAGAAAATAACTCACGGTTAAACAAATTAGAAGGACAAGCATAATGTGTAACACATGCAGTGAGCTCACTCTCCTACAAACGCGTCCCGACAGTGTGTTATCTGCAGAGACACATCCTTAGTCACAAACGCGCACACACAAACACACACTCTGTCAGATACCCCCTAGCTGGTAGTCCTTGATATTTTCGTGGTAATATAGTTCATCATCCACCATCAAGTACAGAGATGCTGGCAAGAAAATGAAAAAAAAAAAAAAAGAAGCATGCACAGACAGACAGAAAAGCATGCACACATCCTCACACACCAGCCGAGATCGATACGGGAGCTGCTGTTTCATTGAAGCGCCCTGCTGTTTCTATCTTTGTCCCAGAGGGAACTTGCCAAACGCCAGTTGTCACAGGTTCCAAAACAGTTCCACTGCGCTCTCCTGCTCTATCATTTATAACTTGAGCCCGTCTGTCGAATCTATTTTTTACATGCAAAAGGGCAAGCGAATTTTGTTTTCTCAAACTAATGTCTGTCTTTTGATCAGATGTTCCAAAGCCGGCCATTCTTTGATCAGGTAATCCAGAGACTTGGCAAAGTTGAGAGGAGGGTGCTTTGCTTTCCACTTCGCTTCATTTTTCTGCTGATTTGCTCTGAAGAGCGAATGTGCCATGTCTAATGTAGATTAACATTTCACTCATACAATCAGCGGACACAGCGGTTTTCAGGTTTTTGCTAGATGGTGGCAGGGTTGAGAAGCGTCCTAACTCATTTTGTATGCTAAAGGGATGCTGAAGAGACACGTGTTCAGTATTTGTACAAGACCGAGTTTCTCATGCAGGCAAGTTTAATGATGTACAAAGGGTCAAGGTGTGACTTGTCAGCACCTTACCTGAAAACCTTCTGGACCGAAAAGGATGGGCTTTGTCTAGCTGTAACAGGTACACGATTTACTCATAATTACAGCCGATTTATTTCTTAGCGGTGCTGTTTGTCCCCCTTTAGGTGGTGTACAAGCGGGCGGATATGGCCATTGGCTCGCTGACTATCAATGAGGAGAGGTCAGAAGTTGTGGATTTCTCCGTGCCCTTTGTGGAGACGGGGATCAGTGTCATGGTCTCCCGTAGCAATGGGACTGTATCGCCATCAGCTTTCTTAGGTAAGAGGCTGTGTTTGTGGGCGGCGTGTAGCTGATGTACAGAATCTAATCTAATTGTGGAGCGCTGAGTTTGCATAACACGCCCCAGCCTTTGGTTGCTAGTTCTTTACATCAAGATTAGCCATTAGTTTTTCTTAGGTTCACGTCTTCTTAACTTTTACTTTCACTCCGTCAGCAGACTCCAGGCTCCAGCGGGAGAATAGTGTTATGGGCCTATAGACTGCATTGAGATGATTGTAAAAAAAAAAAAGAAGAAGAAGAAAGAGAAGAGAGTGTGTTTATGGGCTTTTGGAGAATATATTTGCTCCAGTGGTTTTTATTTCTCTGCATATATAGTCTCCATTATGGGCTAGATTTATGAAACATTCTTGTTTCTTATACTGATAATGACAGTTACAGTAATTTAATAATGCAATAAGAGTACAAAAAAGTGCATGTTTTTGTTTTTTTCCACAGAGCCCTACAGTCCAGCGGTGTGGGTGATGATGTTTGTCATGTGCCTGACCGTCGTGGCTGTGACTGTCTTTATTTTTGAGTTCTTCAGCCCCGTAGGCTACAACCGCAGTCTCCAGACCGGCAAGAGTGAGTGATGAGTCCAAGCTGTCTGTGTTTAATGCATCTCTGTGAAGTCCATCACTGTTGCCAAATGGATCAAAAGAAGAAACATTAAACACACTCCTGGAAAACTGGTTCAAAAAAAAAAAATCTTAGTCACAATGATCTTATGAAAGCATCTGATTGTTTTTTTTGTTTTTCACTGTCTCGTTAGTTAGCTGTTGCATTAGATGGGGAAAAAATCGATGTGTATTTTGAATCAGCTGCCATGAATCTTTAGCTGTGAGTGTAGCAAAGAGGAAATTATACCTACAGTATACTGAACTCCTTCCAAGTATTCTCAATACCGAAGAAGCCATTTATTATTCAGCAGCATAGTTTGTACCCCTGTGATATTCAGTATGCCTGATGCCTTGGTCCAATACCCAGCCTGGCTCGCCTCTTTTACTGCATGATTGCTGTGTTCTACATAAATTTACTCCTCTGTCATCCTCCCATATATCCCTCTTATTCACTCTCGCCTCTCTTCTTCCTGCCTCCTTTATTCCCGCTGTGTAAAGGCAGGAGTGTTTGAGTCCTTTTGAATAGTGTTTTTGCACCAGGTGGTTTGTTGGATCGTGTAGCAGATGAATTGATATCTGCCATCTACGTAACGTATAGGCGCCACCTTATGAGGTTTGTTGTCAAAAGAAAATCTGCAAGGTTTCCTTTTTCATATGCTCCGAGGCTGTTTTTCATTCAGACGCGTTTAATCTGAGTCAGCCACGTCATTTACAGATGCCTGTGAATACACTTGTTCTGAGTACTGGCTGGATCACTTCCTAGAAGTAAATATAGTGTTACAACTGCTCTTTTTAAACTGAAAGATCTTCTTTTTAATTTCTTCTTTTCTTCCTTATCTTTCTGGACAGAGGCTGGAGGGTCTACTTTCACTATAGGAAAGTCTGTCTGGCTTTTGTGGGCCATTGTCTTTAACAACTCTGTGCCAGTGGAGAACCCAAGAGGAACCACAAGCAAGATCATGGTGCTGATTTGGGCCTTCTTTGCTGTCATTTTTCTGGCCTCCTACACTGCTAACCTGGCTGCCTTCATGATCCAGGAGGAGTACATTGACACAGTGTCAGGCCTCTCGGACAAGAAGGTACTTCATGGCTTGAATACTGATTAAGCAGAAAAAGCAGAAGGAGAATTAAAGTATTAGAGTGAGCTAAATCCCATGCATTTGAATGTTAAATTGATTAAAGCACAGGAATTTAGAAATGAATAAAATCTCATTTAACAGAACTCAATTACCACAGTTCTCGAATACTTAAAAGACAGTCCTAAATACTAATTTAAGTCCACAGACTGCTCTCTTTTCAAAGATTTGACTGTGCATGGAGTGTTGTAAGTTAGTCTGGAGAGTGGACAGAAATAGGTCAGACAGATTGGTGCACAGCCTGGTGTGTCTCATGCCCCTTCCGTCTCCCTCCCTCGTCTCCCTTTGCTCTGCTAGTTTCAGCATCCCGAGGAGCAGTACCCACCTCTGAAGTTTGGCACGGTGCCCAACGGTAGCACAGAAAAAAACATCCGCTCCAACTACCCAGACATGCACCAGTACATGGGAAAATACAACCAGAAAGGAGTGGAGGATGCCATACTGAACCTCAAAACCGGGTCTGTCTGCCATGAACCTTTACCTTTGTCTTACTCCACTCCTCTCTCACTCCTTCATCCATCCGTAACTGCCTATCTAAATAGAGTAGCAGGGACTTTGGGTAAAAGGAGGTGCGCAGCCTGTCCATCACAAGGTTAACGTGGAACGACACATCCACACCTGCAGCCAATTAAAAATCACTCACATGCTTGTCTTTGGGCTGTAAAAGGAAACCAGAGTACCTTAAGAAAACCCGCACATGTGCAGATACCCCACTCAACAAGCAGACTGGAACCCAGAGCCTTCGTTTTGTGAAGTGACATCCACTGGGCCAACATGCCACCTGGTTTGCACATGCGCTCATTTTTGTAAAATGTCCTCAAATTTAACATAAAATCATTTGCCTAAGACTTTAAGGGGACAACAGATAAATCAATATATATTATTACATATCAAAGCAAGTATACAGTGCTCTGAAAAAGGTTTTGCCCGCTTTTTTCTTTTTGTATATTTGTCACACTACATATTTGAGATCATCAGACAAAGTTTAATATGGGCAAAGACAACCCGAGTCGATGCAAAATTCAGTTTTTGAATAAAGATTTAATTTCTTAAGTGATTTTTCAGCCTACCTCATTTTGTCAGAGAGGCTGAACTTAAAGGATTTCTTGATTCAACAGGTCTAGCAGTTATCAGGCCTGGGCGTGGCTAGTGAAATCCAATCCAGCTTTCTAAATATGTGGTTAATCACAGCTATTTTTATAATTTAACAAGGGAGAAAATTACTTTTCCACAGAAGCTCAGGCAGGTTTGAATCACTTTTTTCTCCGATTCAAAAAAGCACTGTGTCACAATCTAAAGAAACAGCTGGGAAACAAAGTCACTGACATCTATCAGTCTGTAAAGGATTGCACCACCATTTCTAACCACTGCGAACCACAGTGAGAGCCATTATCCACAAATGGAGAAAACCTGGAATGGTGGTAAAGCTTCAATGGTGAAAAATGGCATCTGTGTGAGAGATCCTAGCAAAAACTACTGTTTGAAAAATATTCTGTGGACTGATGAAGAAAAAGTTAAACTTTCTGGAAGGCTTGTATCCTGTTACATCTGGTGTAAAACTAACACAGCATTTCATAAAAAGAACATCACACCAACATTCAGGCATGGTGGTGGGAGTGTGATGGTCTGAGGCTGCTTTGTTGCTTCAGGACGACTTGCTGTCATTGAAAGAACCACAAAATCCTGAAGGAAAATATAAGGCACACTTAGATTATGCAGCAGGAGAATAATGGGAAACACACTAGCAAATCAACCTCTGAATACCTCAGAAAAAGGTTTTGTTGTGGCCCAGTCAAAGTCCAGACTTAAATCAGATTGAGATGCTTTGGCACAACCTTAAATCCTTCCAGTGTGGCTGAATGAAAACACTTCTATAAAGAAGAGTGGGCCAACGTTCCTCCACAGTGAAGTGAAAGACTCATTGCCAGTTATCGCAAACTCTTGATTGCATTTCTTGCTGCCAAAGGTGGCACAACCAGTTATCAGGTTTAGGAGGCAATTACTTTTTCACACAGGGCCAGGTAGACTTGGATGGCTTTTTTCCCTTAATAAATGAAAACCTCCATTTTGTGTTTATTCAGGTTATCTTTGTCTAATGTGATATTGTGCTAAATATTGTCTAAAATTAAAATGAGTTGGATGCTCTGAAACATTTAAATATGCTAAATATGCAAAAAAATAAGCAAAGATGAAGGGGGTAAATACTTGCCCGGTATACTTAACTTGATTTTCTCGATCTTTTTCACTGCACTTAGATTAAGCTTAGATATATATTATATAATGAAAATATTCTACCACATGGGATATTCAGCAGCTGTTGTTTATCTTTAAATCTCACAAAAAAAAAAAAGGCCAAATCAGTTTGTTTCCTCAAGACGATAAAAAACAAACCAAGCTTTTTTTTCTCCAATTAGTGAAATCTTTTAGTTAATGTTATGTCAGGATCATAGAAAGCATGGAAGGCAGGAGACCAGCAGCAAGATCCTTTACAGAGCAAAACAGGCATCAGTAGCCATGGATGACATTTATTAATTCAGAATGTCACGAGTGGCATGAAATGGAGGAGGTGGTTTGCAAAGTGGTTTGCAGAGAAAGCAGCACTTCTGTGCAGGTTGAAGCATCTCAGATAGCGTGTCCCAAATTTGCCAGTGAGATGTGCAGCAGGCCAAACAGCTGTGCTATCAGCTGATGGGAGTTTGAGCTGGAATCAGTGGCCTGCGTTTGCATAAATGCAGGTTCCTCCTTGACCTGGGAAGCTGCAGTTGACATTCAACAAATCCGTGTGTTTGAAACGCCTCTGGCACGTTTGTTTGCGTCGGACGGAATGGAAATAGTTGCAGCAATGAACGACAGCAGATGTGGCCCGCTGTCACTGTTTGCTCCGGGTTTTTAATGTTCTCAGTCTCACACCAGCAGGCCATCACACACTCATTCTTTTCAACTCCAGCTAACGTTTCACATCTTTTGTCACACTTCATGCTTTCCCGCAAAGAGTCTCTCACCTTTACTCTTTCCCTTTCTCTCTCCACCTTTGCCGCTATCTCCACCCACGCACGCAGTGCAAACAGCATTTCCCTCTTCAGTTTCTAGTAGAATCTCTATCACCCGTCATGTGTTGGATAATCCCAGTTTACTTTATCCTAAGCTTCTGTCACCCCCCCTCCCCCATCAGCCCCCACTGAATCTTGCCTTGACACCACAATTATAACTCAGTGTTAACATGCAAAAGAATGAGGAACACCTGCTTTTCTCCAGCAGCTTTCTCTTCTGCTCCTCGGTACTTATCTTTCCCTTCTCCTCTTCATCTGCCCTCCTATGTCGCCATGTCTTTTCTTTCTCCTCCTTTTTTTTTTGGTCCATTCTTTCCCCTCCCAGTGTGCTTTCTCAGTGTGTCTGTATTTAAACTTTATAATCCTCATCACTCTCTAGCTCTATCCCATGTCTTTTCCCCCCTGAAGTGTGTAAATCTCTCCCCCCTCTCTCTCACTCCCTGTCACAACGCTCTCCGCACCGTATAAATCCCCATCCTCCTCGTCCCCTCCGCTGCCTCCACCACCATCCCGCTCCCTCTTACCCACACATCTTTTCCTGATCTCTGCCTTATTTTATTCTCCTTGTGTTTTCACTCTTTCCGCCGAACCTGCTTTACTATTCCACTCTTCTTCCCTTTTCTTGTCATGATTTAACTTTTTATGCCCTCTCTATCATTCTGTGCGCCTGTCTGCTATATATTTTTGCACCCTAACTCCCTTCCCAGGTACATTGCGGCGCTATACCTTTATATCCCCTCTCTTGCCTCAGTCAGTCTCTCCATCCCTTTGCTCTTGTCTCCCATTAAATGATGAATGAATTCTCCCTTCATCCCTTTACAGGAAACTGGATGCCTTTATTTATGACGCTGCAGTACTGAACTATATGGCTCGGAAGGACGAAGGTTGTAAGGTGAGGACTTTTTACTCACACGTATGTGCATGCGGCATGCATTCACCTCGGTGGGTTTCTCAAGTTCTGCTCGTTGTCCTCTCTTTCAAGGTGATGACCATAGGCTCGGGGAAGGTTTTTGCCACCACAGGCTACGGTATCGCCCTGCACAAAAACTCACGCTGGAAACGTCCTCTTGACCTGGCCCTGCTGCAGCTGGTGGGAGATGGTGAGGACTGTGAGGAGGGGAGGGGTTCAGATGAAAATAATTAGGACAATGCAGGAGCAAAGAGAAGGTTACAGTAAAAATGAAAAGGATAGAGAAACGAGCCACAGAGTAGCACAAGAGTGTGGGGTGGATGGAGGACCCAGGGGGTAGATGAATGAGAGGATGTGGAGTGGTGGACGGGGGGAGTGTAAGGTGTGTGGAGAGGCTGAAGGCTCTAAGGTGTTTTGATTGTGACACAGGGAATAAGAGTGCGTAGGAGAGGGCCGATGGCACTTTTAAAGAGGTTTGCACATCTCTTTATTGGCCAGAGGAGAGGAGGAGAAACAACAGAGCAAGAAGAAAATTGTTTTGTTTGTTTGTTTCTTAGCAAAAATGACTTGATTGTGTTGATATCTGCCTCCCCCACTGTCTCGCTACTCTCGTACAAACCTGTCTGAATTTCTCTGGCTTTCCTTTTCTCCCTGTTTGAAAAGCTAACAGAAAAAAAAAAGATTTACTTGTGTGAGTCACTGTTGTAAAAAAAAAAAAAAAAAGAAAGTCACAACTTGTGTGGTGGTGACAGATTTATACCTATTGCAGATTAGCTGAAACTGACATACAAAGTGAGGAAGTGTGGCAAAAAAGTGAAAAGAAACACCTGAAAATGCTCTGAATAGGAAAGTAAAACGAGGTATAAAAAACAACTATCATTAAATAGAGATGTTATTAGTGCGCTTTGTCTACTTTACACACTCGTGATTAGCACATGAGAATCTGTTTTTAGTCGTCGGTACACTAATGCTTGATTGTCATTTTACACAGTCCGCCACACACGTTTATTGTCTCAGTCGGATGCCGCTTGTTTGGCTTTTTCTCGTGTTTTAAATCAGCTTTGCTTATGGCGTGGCGGACAAAGCCCTTTAGCTGTTTCTGGCATGCAGACGCTTTAGCTGCTTACACACTGATAATGCCAATTTGGTGCCAAGATCTATTAAATAAGACTGGCGTCTGGAGCTGAATAGCTGGACCTGGAAAAGGATGCGAGTGTGTGTGTGTGTGTGTGTGTTAGCTAGAAAAATAGGGAGCCCAGACAGCCTTGACATGCAGTGTTTGTCATTTCTTTTAATTCTTGATAGATTTCCTTGTCCTTGCTTATGTTCATTGTAGCACAAACCCTTAACAGCTGTGCACGCTGGATGGATCTAGTTACAGGGTGGTGTTGAATGTTGAGAATTGTAGTTGTAGGAAGGCATTATTGGAGTGGATTACTAAGGAAGAGGATTAGTTTGTTTGGATGCGGAGAGCAGCAGGGGGTGGGGGGTTGGGGGGCTCGCATTCAGCGTGCCCTCAAAGGCTGCATCTCAACAATCGCCCTGCGGCTCAAGGACTCAGCGTCGCACCTTCAGCGGGGCTAAGTCGTGTCACAGTGTTACATCATTATTGTACCATGCTGTGTTTGAGTGCTATCATTTTTTTTTTACAACTGAATTAGAGGATAGCAGAGCACCCGAGATACTTTCCACTGCTTTCTCCAATGTGAGCACATTGTTCTCCTTGTTGTCACCTCTTGTGATTCATACCACAGCTTTAAGAGCTGGTCCATTGATCTCACTACAACGTTTTTTCGTGATAAATCAAAACTGCTGAGTAACAAGATTTCCCTTTCCCCTTCTTATCAGATCCACTCCTGTATTTTGCATAGTATCATGATTTTGATTCTAATAATATATTATTCAGTGAGTAGATATTAAAAATGTGAGAAGCTGGGTTTTTAGCTCTTGGCTGGCAGATTTTTAATTTTTTTTTCCCCCAGAAATCTTGCAATGAATGCAGAGAGGTTTGTCATGTTGCGATAAAAGCATGGGATTGTACGGGTCATGGTTTGCTGCTCAACAGCTGTGGAGCTCAGTGTCTCTGGACATGTCTGGCATGATGCCCCATCTGGCACAGTGCAAAATGCAAATGTACACTTGCACATTTACATATGCACACTCGCCCACACACTTAGACACACACACACAAATACGTTTTTCTCTTATTAAATAATGTCTTTGTGGTGCGCTGCCAGCTCCGTGTTTGCAGTCTCGCCAGCTCTACCTGACCTGACCTGCCAGAAACGACATAGGTAGAGTGTGGATTTGACACACCTGTCAGATTTGGCAGACCTGAGCTGGCTGTGACTTAGAGGCAGAGACAACCGCCATCATAAAGGTCTAAGGGAGAGAAGAAACATGCACATTGAAAAAAGAGTCCAATTCATGAGGGAGACGAAGAAGCACAAGATGAATCACTCGGAGTCAAATGGCAGCGGAGCCAGGAAATGAGAGCGAGAGATCGGAGAAAGCATTCAGCTGAGACTTGTGAAGTACAGGACACTTGTGGGACTACCTGTTTATCTGCACCCTCAAGTAAGATATTTGATGTTTCCAAATCGGGCTCCTGTTTGGACACACAACTGCCACTGAAGGTCAATAATTCCAATGAATTCTCCACAGTGGGGACTACATTATAGAGTTAAAAACAGACATTGTGTCTAAAAAAGTGTGAGCATAAGATAAGACAGTGAGTTGTTACCTTAAACTGCCAGCGGGCTGCAGTAGCAGTGTGTCCATCTGTTGATGTAGCTGGACGCTACGGCCTGTTGGCTGATGATGTTCTACAGGAGACACATTAACCAGTTCACACAGATGACTGCATCAGCTTCATCTAAGCTACGCGAGCAGGGCTAATGATGGCACAAATGAAAAGGCAAAAGGTTGAGTTTTCGAAGAGAAGTGCAGTGTTACGACTAGATGTGTGACTTGTCAGCTTTTAAACTCTGCTCTTGCTTTTCATTTGAAATAGTTCAGAGAGTGCAGTGTGCAGTGAAGGCAACTTCATACCTGGTTATCGCAGCACTGCTCATCGGGCCGTTGTTATTAGTGCGACAGAAAGCTCTCATTATGACTTCTGTTAGTCATGATATAACTCTAACATGAATCATGCGCCGCATCTTGTAAATGATCAGCACTATGGTTACACCAGTAACCCCTGTAGCCAGTCACACATTTAGCCTGGAAACTCAGATTTGTTAAGAAAAGATATAGTTATGGGTAAAAAGTTGGTTCTCGGTTGGTTATTAGATGGGGATCTTAAAACCCCCAGAGCTTACCACCTGGGTGAGGATCCTGACCATCCCTCCAGCACAATTAACTGATTATGATCTTCTCTCCCCATCTCTGCCATTTTCTATCAAATCTCTCTCTTCACATTTTTCCTCTTTTTCTCTCCTCCCATCCTCTTCAAGCTGAGGAGCGTTCCACTGTTTGTCATGATGACACAATCTCACACAGCCCTCCATCTCTGTTTTCCTTCTTGCAGCCCTCTCTAACTCTGTCTGTCTCATTCTCCCTGACACGTTCGTGGACGGAGAGAGAATGCCGTTCCTCCTCTCTCTTTCTAAGGCTCCCTCATTACCGCTCTTACACTTTTCCATGCTCGCTCAACCTATCCAGCCATCTCACTGTGGCTCCTGGTCTCTCTTCTCTTCTCCTCATTTACTCTGGGTTACAATGTTGAGATTAGGTTGTCGATGCCATTTTGCTTCTCAGTGCTTCTTCATTGTTTTGGACCCTCTCCCCCTCTCTGTCTCAGTCCCCTTTCTCTTTGTTGTTTTGGACTCTGTTCTTTGTATTGCTGACCTCTGACCTTGAAGTGTCACCTTGGATAATGGGCAAAAAACAAGCCTACAGACCTGTACTTCAGTGCTTATCTATCTATCTATCTATCTATCTATCTATCTATCTATCTATCTATCTATCTATCTATCTATCTATCTATCTATCTATCTATCTATCTATCTATCTATCTATCTATCTATCTATCTGTCTGTCTGTCTGTCTGTCTGTCTGTCTGTCTGTCTGTCTCCTTAAACTAACTAAAATCCTATTGTCTCTTTCCCTTCATTCCCTCTACTTTCACTCGCTACCCCCCTTCTCTTCTATCCTTTATCCTCATCCTTCCCTTCCAGATGAGATTGAGATGCTGGAGCGCCTCTGGCTGTCAGGTATCTGCCATAATGACAAAATTGAGGTGATGAGCAGTAAACTGGACATTGACAACATGGCTGGGGTCTTCTACATGCTGCTGGTGGCTATGGGCCTCAGCCTGCTGGTGTTTGCTTGGGAACACTTAGTGTACTGGAAGCTGCGCCACTGCATGGCCACTAGTTCTGGAAAATTGGACTTTCTCTTGGCAATCAGCAGGGTAAGTGTTTTCCCCTTCGTGTGTTGGGTTTTTTCTTAATGTGCAAACATGTTAAATTTCTCACTGTTTTGAAGACATTCTGGCTGTCAATGTGTTTTATGTCCATGTGTCGACGGCCATTTTCACCCTGAAAACCTCTTTTTGTGCTAAATCTGGCAACATGATGGTAGACAGAAGGCTGTGCTTGTCACCATCTGAACACACATGTGTAAGCATGATCCTGTGTGTGACCTTTCCTGTTACTAAGCGTGAGTGTTAGAAATTGTGAGCTTTGGGGTCATTTCAATTCCCCTCTGTCAATTCAGGAGATTAATTGAAATTCAATTCTGCTCACATACTGGATATCCTCTTCCTCTGACAGTGACCTTGACAGAAACAACCGACTCCATGTATGTAATTATTGTAGCTTCACTGACAAATTATCCATTTCCCACTACTGTGGTCTCAGTTTATGCATTTATGAATGCATTTTATTAACCGTGCTGCGCACAGCTGTACTTATAAATAGTAATGAATGTAAAACTGAAAACGGCAAATTTGCATTTCTTTAAAACACCGTAAGTTTATGGATAGCGTTTTATTCTTACGCGCTCCATTCTTATTCTGTTCTGCTCTTCCTCGCTCCTTCATTATCTTTAATGTAAGCTACATATACAGTAAAATACTGTGCCTTTTGTAACTTTTGTAGCTGTCACTTTTAGGGGGTTTAGTCAAACAGTTTGCAATGTAAACTGCCATCGTTCTTGAGGTCCTCACCCACAGGAGCATTTCCAGAATTTTAGAGTAAAGCAGCAAAAGCAAATTAGAATATTTAATCAGAAATAAAATCAGTGTAGCAAATTGGCACAGAAAACACTGGGCATGATTTTCAGACTGCACCCCTGTGTGCAATTACAGATTTGTTAAGTGAAAAGTGATGATGCACAAGTTTTAAAATATAATTTTGTGTTAGATAATTGTTTTGCAAAATGTGGGAAAAAGTATTAAGACTTTTATTAATAAAAGTTATAATCCTACTTAAGTTTTATAATCAAAATATATCGAAAGTACTGAAAGTAGTAAAGCTCATTATGTAGAATGGCACTTTTCAGATTACTACATATGTATCTATATATGTATTACTGGATCACATTTATTGATCATTTATGTGTGTATATATCTCACTGATTTTCCAACTGCTGATGATTTTAATTACTTTTATATATGATTGAACTTACTTAATATGGCTGATGTAAAATTGCAATTGATTTGCAAAATAATAAGAAACTAAAGGTTTAAAATAAATGATATGAACTACAAAGTAAACTATTTGGATCCAAAATATAGTAGAGTAAAAGCAGAAAGTAGCATAACATAGAAATAGTTAAGTACAATTACAATAAACCTTTAGTAAAGTACTTGAGCAAATGTAGTCATTTCCATTCTGCCTGGATCTGTCCATGCTGTTATCCAGTGGTGTTGGGCATTATAAGATTAACAGCACTCTAGTCAAGTGACATTGGAGGGGAGCTTTATTGCTATTATAGCGGCATGATAAGACACTGAAAAGAAGCAATGTAAAAGTGGAATGCAGAGCGTGGATGTAAACGCTGAAGTGGGTTATGGGACAGGCTACCCCCAGGAGGCTTTTGTGACAGCCATGGTGGAGAAATGGAACGCTCACTTGATCAATGAGCTGCTAAGCTACCAGCTGTTAGCTATTGGAATGTTAGCCAAGCTTTCTGGTGAAATTCACAGTTAACAGTTTAACATATTTTTGCGGTGTTGTGGCAAGCATGTTGGTACAATAAGAATTGAGAAATAGCTTATCTGGGTGTTGAATGGAATGCTAATTAGCCATGTGGAGCTGTGGCGTTTAATACCTGATTAAAGCATTGCTAATCTAGTGACAGCTTAAATGTTTAAAGATGCTTCAGGTGAGGAGGTATGAAACAAACCGTGAATTTAAAAAACTGTTACATCCCTAATATACTTACATTTATTCCCTCTTCAAAGCAAGATTTAATTAATTATGTCCTGATATTTATTTGGGAGAATACATTTGATTCTTTAGCCTTTTAAGTGACTAGTTTTGTATTTGTTCTCTCTTTGTCTTAGGGCATGTACAGCTGCTGTAGCTTTGAGGATGAAACAGCAACAGGTGGAGCTAAAAGTCTGCCAACGCATCACCACACAGCAATGGTTACAGTTCCGTCACAGTCACATGTTGTCTCAACGTCTTTGACCAACCCAGCAATTGCAATGGCGCAACAGCAGCAACAACCGCAACCGCAGCAACCGCAGCCCGTGTACAAAACACCTCTACCGGGCTCTCCTCCCACCGTGGTGCATTCTGGGACAGCACTGGGTCCAGCTAACACACCGATAGCTGGTGCGCCCCTACCTTGCTCCACCTTCCTGCCACGACCAGACCGCAGACTGGCTGTGGTGGATCGTTGGAGGCTGCCCAAATCTGCTACAGCCACCAACCCAATGGCTGTAAGGGGGGGTATCAGTGACATGGGACCCTTTGCTCAGAAAGTCCCACCAAACTGGGCTTCCACTGCTGGAGGGGCTGGGGGACTTGATGGTTATAAGCGTTACTATGGTCCCATTGACCCTGAGGGACTGGGGCCCTGCATGGAGCAGCAGGCAGGGTCCCAGACCCCCAAGACTATGCCCAGGGGCCACCCTCAGCCCCCTCCAGCCAGTGTGGCCTTCTACTCAGAGAAGGGCATCGACCATGGGGTGGGGAAGAAGGTGGTAGGAGGTGGCAGCGGGGGTCAGGGGAAAGGGGCTGTTAAACCTCTGGGCACTCCCAGACTGCCTCCTAAGAGTCAGGCACCTCTACCTCCTACACCCCCGCTGCCACACCCCTCCCCCCCTCTCCCCTCATCCTTCTTGAGGAAACGAAGGCCCAAGAAGCCCAAAGAGTCCGGGGGTCCACTATATGAGAACATTCTGCCCCTAGGGCGGAGGGGAGGAGCACGAGATGGTGTGAGGGAGGGAGTAGGGAGGAGGGCACGCCCCCTCTCTCCCCCACTCTCACTTCCTGTACCGGTACCCCTCAGCCCCTCCTATACCCCTCCTTCTCCCTCTGCATCCTTGCACTATACATCCTCGTCCTCTTCGTCAACCACATCATCCACATCCACGTCGTCATCTGCCTCATCTTCTCGCTCCACCTCTCCTACTTACTCTTACAGCTCCTCCAGGAGCACACGGGACAGAACTGGAGGAATAGATGGAGAGGATGATGATGACGATGAGGAGCTGACAGAAGAGTCAAGCCTCCTCCTTGGGAGGGGAAGAGAGAGGGAGCGCTCAATCATCCGGCCTCGTTCTCTCAGTCACGGCCGCCTGCCACCACCCATACCCCCCAGGAAACCACGCACGTCCTGGGGTGACAGAGAAAGGGAACGAGGGAGAGAAAGAGGTGGGAGCCAACTGTCTCAGCTCCAAGAGTGGTGGGCAAGCTGGAGTGAGAGAGAGAGGAGTGGAGCAGGTGGAGATGCTGAGCGGCAAAAAAGGGAAAAGAAGAGAAGAAAAGAGAAGGAAAAGGAGAAGAAGAAAAAGAAAAAGAACAAAAAGAGGAAAAAGCGAGAAGAAAGGGAAAGAGAGCGAGAGAGAGAAAGGAAGCGTAGAAAAGTAAAAAAGAGGAAGAAGAAGGCCCTTAAAACAAAGAAAAGGAAGAAATCAACAGGGGGAAAGCGGTCTGAGACAGAGGAGGGTGATATAGAGGCAGACAGGGAAGGAGAGGCAGAGGGAGAGAGGGAAGGAGGAATACAAGACTACTCTTCATTTTCTGCGCAGTATCGGAGCACATTTGGGGAAAAGGGGCGCGATTCATGGGAAGGAGATAGGGAGAGATGTAGAAGAGAAGGAGGAGATGAGGGCAATGACAGGGAAGAGGAGGACAGTGGAAGAAGCAGGGATAGGCGCCCTAAATCCTCACACTCTCATTCAAGGCATCGTACACCCAGTAAGCGCTATCCTAACCTGAACAAGCTCCCTGCGTCCGTCAAATTTTGGGTAAATGGAAGAGGAGGTGACTCTAATGCTCCTCCAATATCCCTCCATCCGCTTCTTCCGTCCTCTAAGCGGCGAAGAAGTGGGGGGATGGATAGAGATGATAGCGGCAGGCTTGGAGAACGGCGTCCTTTGTTAATGCGTTATGAAAAAGAGAAAGCACACACAAGAGAAGGGCTATCCTTCCATGAGTGGGACTCTGAAGACGACGATGATGATGATGAGGAGGAGGAGGAAGAGGAGGAGAGGGATAGAGTGAGGGAACGGGTGGAGGGCAGGGGAAGGAGGGCAGGTAGGGGGGCCGTCTCTGAGTCAGAGAGGGACAGGGCCAGGGCAGAGGACAGTTACTCAGATGAGGGCTCGTCGGGGGAGTTTGGCCGTTTTGAAAGATACTGGGAGGGAGGTTCAGGGGGAAGTGTCACTGGGATAGGGGGCATAGGAGGAGGAGGCTGGTTCTTTGGTACCTACCCCTCCAGAGAGAAAGGGGGCAGTGTCAACAGTCGAGATGATTCATTACTAGGAACTAGAGCAGAAGGCTGGATTGGAGCTGATTTCTGGGGATCGGGACCAGGTGTTGGTTGGGGTTCTGGGGGAGGGAGTGGGGGTTTGGGTTCGCAGTGGCCACCACCTCCAGCAGCCTTCCCTCCACCTCGACGATACTGGTCTATGGACAAAATTCCTGTGAAGGGTGAGAAAAAGTGGAAGAGTGGAGGAGGGAAGAACAAGGGACGATCTAGGGAAAGGGAGGAAGAAGCGCCACGGGCGACCATGTGTTCCTGTAGCCTTTACCCCCAACCCCATCCTTATCCACATCCCCACAGCCGCTCACACACCTCCCATTCCAAGAGAGGATCCACAGCACTTTCCCATAGCCAGGAAGAGCTTCTCCCCCACTGCCACAGCTTCAGCGGTGTCTCTCGTCCTAAGCCGCTGCCCCCCAAACCCGATTCCAGCCAGGCCAAATCAGGCAGCCAATCTAACCTCAGCCTTAGCACACAGCCCACAGACCATCCGCCTCAGCCCTCACCGTCACCACCACAGCAGCCGTCCATGTCTCCCACGTCCCTCCCGATGCCCATCCCACCTCCACCCTCCTCATCCTCTGTCTCGCCACCAGCAGGGGTAGGGATGGAAGGCCAGGCCCAGGCTCCGGCTTCAGCCAGTGCCAAACTCCAATATCAGAGACTGCGCTCTGTGCCACAGCCACGGAGGTTCTACTCTCCCCACCTGCCACTCAAAGCCAAGAGCCTGTGCTCACGTCGAGGGTCGGCCCACTTCTCTAGCCTGGAGAGCGAGGTATGACAGGGGGAGAGGAGAGAGGGAGACGTGAGAGCGAGCACCACTGCTGTTGAGAACCGTGGTGCCATGGCAGCTGGAGCCAGGGATGACGTCGGAGATATGGCTGCCCAGGTGACCACAGGTAATCAATTAGCAACTACCACTGCTGGAGCTGATACGGACAGTAGCTCTATTGTTAACACGAGCCAGTGTGAGAGCAACACTGCTGCCACCCGCTCCATTGTACACGTTCTAGTGAGGGCGACAGTGAGACGCCATACCAGGGTGAGCTATGTGCGCCTGGATGGTTCCCACGATGATGATGAGAGTGAAGGCGAGGCTGCATCTCCGGGGACAGCAGCCCCAGAACTTCTTCTCTGCTCAGAAATGAGCTTTGTGATGTCATCTTCGGTTCTCCTCCCCTCCCCGAGTCACAACTGTGGATAACAGTAGTCTCCAACCTGTGAGTAATGATGTCATGTTTGTACACACACACACACGCACGAACACACACACATACACAGATAAAATGCTCAAAACGTCTCCCTCCCTCTGGCTTTGAGAACACACCTCGGTGGGATGAGGAAAGACCCACCTTCTCCAAAAAGATGCCAGAATAGTTGTTGTGTCTGGCTTCCTCTCCTGTCTGGCTTTTGGCTTTTGAACTGGACTGGAGGACTGCTTGTCATGTGTTGGAGAGACCACTCCTTCCTCTTCCCTTTTGTAAATCAGATGATATGAAAAGCAATGCAGTCACCTCTCTCATGCACTGTCTGCCTGATCACCTTTCACTGGGCAGTGAGGACAGTGCTACTTATTTGCCCTTTGACCTCATGACACCATCAGACCCATCTAGCTCTACCCCAGGACCATCTACGTGATGTCATGTTTTACTAGAAACCCTTTTAACCAATCAGAGAGAAAAGGAACAACTTCTCCTCTTCCCTGTTGGAGCTTGTAATGCTTGAACACAGTTGAGTATCAGCATATTTGAATAACAAACTGGAGATCAAAAAGAGAAATAACAATAAGAACAAAAAAGACATGTAGCAGATTTTCTTTCATGTCTGTCTTTTCTTTTCTTATTCAGACTTTTCTCCCCATGCCCTCTTTTTTATTCTATCAATATCTGATTGTGTTAGTGTTTTAATAAAGAGGAGGCTGGATGTGGCTAGTGTTGGAAGTGGGAATGATTCAACAGCTGTGCCAAATTTAAGTGAAGAGCTTTTAAGTAAAATTGGTTTGCAAGTTATCCGTCTTCACAGATGAAATCCCATTTTTTATTTCCACATGCAAACTGCGCATAATTCACCCTCATGGAAGTGGATCAAGAGGATGATTGGTGCAATATCTGTAATTGGCACTAGATGGCTGCATAATATTCAAATAAGCTTATGAGACAATTGTGCAGGAGGCAGGAGTTGGAAGCAGGAGTTGTAAGTACATGATACGGAGGAAGGGTTGTTTAGCTATAAACTTTATTACTTTTATGAAAGTGGCCAGTCAGGATTTATTCTGAGGAGCCGAGGAGAGTTAAAAAAAAAAGTGCAGTGCATTGGAAAAAGCTCTCTTAGGATGTGATTTTATGTTGCTACTCTATTGTACCTTGGCAGAGTTTGTAGGTGATGGATTATAAGAAGCACAATTCCTCATTATATATTTTTTTCAAACACGTGTGCCACACTTGTGCATGCACAATCTCCAGGTACCATATTTTGTTGGTGTAACTATTCACTTAATGTTGAAGTCATGTTGCTATAACGGAGAATAAAATCCACTGTAACCAGTGTTTAAGTACCACGACACTTGTGCTGAGGAAACTGCCCGCTGTGGCTGTTTCCTTTTGGCAAATAAGACTGAACGATATATATACTGTGAACGTTTTGAGGTGCACCTACACTAGCTGACACTTCACTGAATGCAGTCAGTGATAACTCGCGTTATCAAGATTATCAGATGACTGTTTGACTCTGAGCAATATTCCCACCTCCAATGTGACATGGATGCAATAGCACATCTTTTTGCATCGGACACATTCAAGTTTTAACTCTATTTTAAAATGTAAAAAAATCAGAGGTGTTCCATTCGTTCAATTATTTTCTTATCGGTAGGACAAATTTCATCTAACCTGGTCAGATACGATTGTGATCAGGTCTGTACGTCCAAAGCACCAGGCTGTAGCTGACAAGTATGACTATTTAAAAAATGTGTTTCAGAGAGGGTAGTGTTGTGTAGCATTGCACCTTCTGTGAGCTGTGCAAAAAGCCATCTACTGTGTAAACTGTGCCAATAATGCAGTGCATAGACTCTGTATTTTCATAATCCACCTCATCTCTCACGCTAAGACCAGCCACAGCCCAGCTCTTCTTCTGTCGTAGTTGAATGTAGCTTTGACATGATGTAGCAAAAGAACACCTACTTTTAGACTTTGTAGCTTTTCGTTTTGTTTTTCTTTTTTTGGATGCTGTTGATAAGGGTTAGAAGGAGGGAGGGGGTTGACCTGCTATGTCATGGGCTGTGCGTTGTGTTTGTGCATGTCGTCACAGATCGAAGGGTTAGTCGACCTTCTTGTATCCCCCTTTTTAACTCCTTTGCCTTGCAGTGAGGCCAGACTGTACCTTTTATCTGCACATGGATTGCTTTTTTTCTAAGTCTGCGTGGGGCAATTTTTAAAAACAATCTGTCGCTGTTTTTAGAGAAATGCTTTTGCCGTTTCCCATTCTTTGGAAAGCCCCGGAATCATTGCATGTTTAGCTGAATGAAACCTCAAAGATTTGTGGTGGGAGGGTTGTGTAGTTCAGTTTTAGCTAATGCTTAGGACCCAGGACAGCCACCTTTCAGTGAGATAGCAAGCTCGCTCTACTCTGCACCCCAACAGTGGAAAACACGTCAACAGTGCGACTGCTTCCTGCACACTAGAACAAGGTTCTTTCCAACCAATCAACAGGGTTTAAACCTGGTATGTCATTGAGCATTATTGATTTCTATTGAGGCGCTAATACTTAAGTCTGTGACTGCATGAACAGAAGTGACTCTTAAAAACCCTCTGGCTTATTTTGTTTTACTTATTTTATTTTATGCTGAGAAAAAAAAGAATATATTAAAAATATACTATGTTTTTGAGAATGTACCATGTTATACTGTGATTTAACTGAGATATTTTATTGTATTCAATTATCATTTGAATTCTATCATTTATCTATAAAGAAATATATATGTACAAATAAATATATACATATATATACATACAGGTATATATATATATTAGTTAAGTTTGGTATATTTGGAGGAAGTGTTAGATGAAATAGTTTTAAATGTTTTAGCTTTGTAGCGATCCTAGACACTGAAATCATTTTTGAATTTTGATTCCTCCTATATGACTGTGAAGACATTAGTGCCTGTGACAAAAAAGACAAGTAAAAGTCGAAACTCTCTATTCATCTGTATCTACTATAGCTATCAGTCTGTCACTCCTCTACAGTACTACCTAACATGACTTTTTTGGCATTCGCTGCTTTTACACATCAGTATGTTTCTCCCACACAGTCTGCTGTCTCTTTTGCTTTTTACTGCTCTCCTCTGCAGTTCCTTCTCCTGTTTTTTATTAACAAGCTATGAACACTCTCCACCTCTCCTCTTTTAAAGCCGCATCTCATGGTGATCACATCTCTTTGTTAATTAACCCATCCATTGACCTTTGTTTTTGTTTCCTTTGATCACTTTCTTGTTTTTTTTTTTTGTTAAATCAGCTCATTACTCTGTCTCTCACTTAGCAAAAAACAGAGACCAGTAGATACTGTGTTCTTGCTCCTTTTGACTGATTGTTGATGATGATGATCAATTAATTGATTGATAAAAAATAATTAATGAACAATGTTGCTATTACTGATGTGACTGAAGTGTGTATCTGACGACCACACCACTGTAGTGAGTCTGGGCTGTACCACACCACCAGGGAGCAAATGGGGCCACAGTTGCTATGGTGTTGCCATGGCATTTTCATGGCGTTGCCATGGTGTCCTCTGCACCGCCACCACCTGGTGCCTGCTGGGTAATATAGCATAATGTCCTTCACTTTCCCCAAAGTAATGGTCATAGTTCCGCTGTGCTTCCCTCTGCATAGCTTAAGACCTTAAGATATAGGACTTGGAATATTTAAAAAGGGGCAGCATGGTGGTGACATGTCTGCTGTTAATGCTGATCTAGACTGGACTGGTTTGGCTCGAAATGGCTATGAGTGTCAATACTGAGTTGATCACCTAATCTTTAAATCATCTGTGTGTGCTGCTCAGCATGTTCTCCCTTCACCTTCATATCACTTATAGCCTGAAACCAGTCGGGATCCAGATGTGGCTCCTTTGCCATGTTCACACTGCAAGCCTCGGTGCTCAGTTTGAATTTCTTGTTCACATCTGCCATTTCTTCTTCTTTTTCTTCTTCTTTTTTTGCTTGTTTAAATTAGTTTTTGACCCCTGTATGAATAACCTGCATGGTAGAAAGAACAAATCCAAGGGCATTACAAGCAGAATGTTGCTGTAAATATAGAGACCACTGAACACAGCGATTAGAGCATCGTTAATAGGCTGATGAGCAGTGGAAGCTAGCAAATTTGTGAGCAGATGTTAACAAGGGCTAGGATGAGAAGAAAGAGACTTCTCAGTTCTGACATTTTTGATGCAGCGCCACTTCTGTAAAAAGAAGTGTGTGGAAGCTAGAAAAATGCACCATGCCAAGAAGGGGCAGGTGCTAGGTTGAAAACAGGCATACAGCAAAGGAAAAAAATCAACAGCTTGCACACTGCAGGGCTCCAGTTTTACCTATTTATTGCACCACAAAGAATGCCACATTTCCAACCACTGCTTTTCATCAGAACTCTTCAGCAGTGGTGCTTAAATGTCACATTCTTTGTGATGCAATAAATAGGTAAAAATGGAGCCCTGCCGTGTTTCTTTTCTTGCAAGTGCAGTTGAAGCCAGCAATGGTGGGATTATGAGGTGAATAGCCTCAGTGAAACAGATTTGGTCAAAAAAAAATTAAGGATATATTTTTTTGATAAACTATATAGCAGTGTACCTCCATCCCAACACAGTGAAGTAGAAAAGTGTGTCATTTCAAATTCACTGTTCAGACTGAGTAAAAGTAAAAATCAGATTTGTATCCAATTTAGCAAAACGCGGAGTGGTCAAAATTAGAATTGAAAAGATAGGACTGCATGCAAGTTGTGCAGACACACACGCACACACGCACACGCGAGCACACACACACACACATACACAAATCCACACACAAATCAGATCTAAATCTGAGCAGAAAAACAACAAAGATCAGAACACCTTTGCCTGCAGTCTGAATGTAGCCTTTGTCTGCAATTTCATATTCCTGATTTAAAAGGTTTTTGTGTTATGGTGACATATATGCACGTGTATCATGTGCATAAATGATCAAAAGCATTATTTCGAAATTTTCCTGTTCCCGCTTCACTCAAGCAACAATCTTCATCTTCTCCTAACCCTCACTGCAAATGAATCATTGCCTCAAGTAGTCTGATGATGTCACACAGGTAGATGTCTGGCTTTGAAAACGCTCAACACACACTAACACACCCTGTAACTTATTTCTTAAAAGTGTCTTTTTTGCAAATTTAGCTACCCTGTGAAGGTTAAGTACATTCACAATGACTGTTCTGCTTGTTTTAAGCTGTCGGTCTCTTGAGTTTTCTGTATAGCCCTGCACTCTGCTTTGCTCTCTAATCCTTCAATTCTTGTGTTGAATAGCCAAGTTCAATTTGTTTTACTTGCTCTTCCTTTGATTTACCCCGCTGGCTTAATCTGCTTTGATTCATCAGATTTTCCGTTTGTTCAAAATGCATGCATTCAACAGTCCAGTCCAGCCTAGTACAGTGTGCTGTAGTGCCTGAGTTTGTAAGAGATCTTGGTGCAGCCTCAAGCTTATTCCCTCTGTCTATTGGCCCGTGACCTGGGAACTAATACGTGTGGCGCTCCAGAATTCAAACAGGGTCCTCATTGGCTGAATCGGCCATGAATTATATCACGGAAATACCGGAGTGTCACACGTTAACACTCGTCAGGTCTAGGGTCTGCATGTCGCTCTGTGAAAAGCTTATCCTACCACAGTGACAGGGCACATATACCCACAGCAGCCAGTGCGTGTGTGTGTGTGTGCATGTGTGTGTTTTCGACATTGTACAAGGCCCAGTTTTGCTCTAGTAACCTTGCCAACACTACAGGCCTACTTATGGGTTGCTAAGGCGGGTTGCTAGTTGGGTGATGTCGCTCCTAGCCCAGACTGGTCTGGTCTATGCCCTAATTTAAATGTGTTAGTTTATTTGACATTGTCTGTCTGGGGTAGGGCTGGAGGGTCAGTGCTGCACTTACTTCCTGAGAATTGCTTCATAAAATATGATTCTCTTTAATTAATGCCAGTGGTGCTGTGTTTCCTTCCAATTCTGTTGTCTCGAATGCGCTCATAAATAAGGGCCGCTGAGATTGTGTTTGTGGAGCGTGGCATGTCTGTGTGAGTGTGTTTTAGCTTGTGACAGTATTTTCCATACAAGCTATTACTCAGTCAGAACTCCTTCAAAGTAAATTTATGGAGAGCTCAAAGAGTAGTTTCTTTGGCATTCTATCAGGCTGTCCTGCCAGAGTGTGCGTGCGTGTGTTTGTATATGTGTGTGTGTGTGTGTGTGTGTGTGTGTGTGTGTGTGTGTGTGTGTGTGTGTGTGCATGCTCTGTAGCATATTTTTCCTCAGAGTTTTCTCAGCTCCTGTCAGACTTCTGCTTTGATCTGGCCAGAGTTGACCTAACATAATCCACTTCTTTTGCCCTCAAAAAGAGGAACACACCTAACACACTGCCTTAACCCACAACTTCAGGCTACAGAGTACAAATCAGAGCCGCCTGACCAGCTCAGGACCTGCTAAAACACACAAACAAATGTGTTTTCGATGATCAGAATAGAATTTCACACACAACAGACCTTTTCCCTAATGTAAATTTCTAGGATGTCAGCTGTAGACTCTTGTAGCATGTTTGTATTGGAAGACCACTGTTTAAACTGCATGGACTGAAGTCATTATCACGAATAGTGAATATAGAAAACACAAAGTTATATGAAACTGACTTTGAAATTGTCATCATCACCATTTCTTAAAAATCTCTTATCTAGTTGCCACTGCTGAAAATATATTAAAAGATATGGCACAGCCAAGCGAGAAAAAAACATCTAAATATTACCTGACACATGATATTCGATAAGAGCGTTGAGGGGGTCTTAAATATGTTTTGTTCAGCTCCCCGTGCGCCTGTGATCTCCTAATTAGCCGTGCTTTGTTAGTGTGATGGGCTAATGGCTAATTGCATTGTGAGGCCTCTGTGTGTACATGCAGTAATGACTTAACGCTCTAATAAGATTGAGTTACAGGCACTTGGATCATTGTGTCCCCAAGCACTGATCTGAGGTCAGTGTTATGCTTTTCTCTCTAATGACTATGATGGGAGAGTAGATGGGGATAAACTGTTCCATGATCTCCCATGTGATACTTCTATCAATTGCATTGTGTCTCATCATTTATCTTAGAGTCGTGTGCAGTTGGATGCCAGCAGTGATGTAGTTTCCCACTGAGCGCTTTTGTGAATGTCAAATACGGGAATACAAATTTTATTTGATTAAGTATACATTATATTAAGTGCATGCTGCTCAACTCTGCTTTTCTCTGGAAGTTTTATAGTAAAAACAGTAGTGTGCAAAAGTCTTGAGCCACTCCTAATCTCTTTATATTTGCCTTCCAAGGAGCCAGATTTTCTTGTAATTTTTAAAAGTGCAAGGGTTCAAGTCTTTCTGGAGTTCTGTCAAAGTTTTTCTTTTGACATTGGCTGCTTTTTTTTTCTTCTTAATTTCAGTCCAGTCTTTCTGTCTGACCATTTTCATTGGAATGTTTTTTGGTTAAACCACGACACTGACCTATGAACAGTGTTGGGGAGTAACAGAATACATGCACCGGCGTTACGTATTTAAAATACAGAATATGAGTAACTGTATTCTGTTACAGTTACCGTTTAAAAAGGTGGTATTCAGAATACAGTTACTTTGTTGAAATAAATGGATTACACCGCGGTTTATTCCTGTTTCATATGTTAGGCTGTGCCCTCTCTATTTTTGGTAATTTCACGCCGTTGGAAACCCAAGTAAAACACGCACTAAGAGGCTCTAATGTCTGTGTCTCAATCTCGCGGCCCATGTCACCTCTACTTGCGGCCCGCATAATGACGTGACGAAATATTTGTAAAAATTATTATTCAAAAAATGATTTAATATGAAGGCAATAGGCAGAGTCTTACAGGCATAGCCCTAAAGAATGTAGCTTCATGGGCAGTGTAGCCCAGTTGTAAGTGAGCTATTAAGACTCGACTGTATACACTTTGTTCGTGTTTTTCTCCGAAACAGTAAATTTCGTTGGAGCAGCCTTTCAACGCCTCTCTCTGTCTCTCACTAGCAAAGTTGACCCAGACAGCAGAGCAAAGCTAGTTTTCGGCTACGAGCCCAACACCAACCCAACGTATTAGTCAGAGGTCCCTTTACTACAGTTCGGAGCCAGGGACCTGTTTTCTATACGAGATCACTGCAAAAATTGCAGCCTTACCTAATGTCCACCCTACTGTTACTCATTTTATATTAAGAATTAAAAATCTAGTTGGTATTGGTATCCGGTTGTTCAGTCTGACGTCACTAGCCGTGTCTGGACCTAAACTCCGCTGCAGGTCCATATATCAAACGATCACTATGGCATTACTGAGAGTTGAAAAACTGTCTAAAGTCTTTCATCTTTAATAAAATGATCAGTGTTCTGCTCTACCAGGTGTAACAATTGAGTTTAACATCCAGGCATCCATGAAAACGGAATTTATGACATTTAACGGAGTTAGAAGTTAGCAGGGAGTTAGCTCGCTAATTTTCTATCTAAATACAATATAGCATGTCCTGACTGCTGGGTTTTGGAAACAAATTAAAACGTACAGCTCTGTTATCATTTCCAACATAAATGAAGACAGAAAACTAAACAGCAGTGACGTTTGTAGGGTTACTGAAGTTGGGCTAGCTGGTATTTAATGATGTGCTACATGACCGCTAGCGAGACAGCTAGGTTAGCATAATATAAACAAGCTAACTTTTTTTCCACTCAATAAAAGTTAACGTGAGTATTCTCGGTGGTCAGGAACAAATGTAATCGCATGGCAGGATGCTGTAAAAGGACCAAACTTCAGCCAGGAGAACAACTGAGATAATCCATCCATAATACGAGGTTAGTCATTCATATACTGCTGCATGGGCTAGGCTGTAGTTACATCCTAAGATTTTAAAAACTGAGCTTAAATAAATGATTAGCGGTAATAAAAGCCGAGGGAGGTCAACAGTGATCACTGACTGTTTTAGGAGCTTTTTGAGATTAAATAAAAGAAAATACATAACATTAAACATGTTAACAACACAAAAGCCATATTAAACGCAGACTACTTTAGGCCCGGAAGTAGGATTTGTCACGTCATCACTTAACAATCGGATGGCAAGTATTCTTCAGTAATCACACAGCAATAGTACATTCATGTAGTTGTAAAAAAGTAAACCAAAATATTCAGAATACGTTACTGTCATTGAGTAACGTAAAGGAATACATTACAAAATACATTTGAGGGCATGTCTTCTGTAATCTGTAGTGGAATACATTTTAAAAGTTCCCAACACTGCGTATGAATTATTCAAGCCTGTAAAAGGCACCTAACTCAAGGATGTGTTGTGTCTACACATAAGAGACAACACCTAATTTGTTCCCATTTCTTTCGTTAAATCAATGAACACTGAAAAGATAGCAGAGTTAAACAGGCAGAAAAATAGTAATTTTGTATCAGCAAGGTGATTTCCAGAGAGAAAAAACTGAAAAAACTGAGGAAAATGTAAAAGGAAACTGAAAAGTAGAGTACAAAAGATGTGGCAGGCCTAAGACTATCTACAGTAGATGAACAGTGTCTGAACGTCATGTCTGCAAGAAAGGAAAATAATAAAGAAGTGGACTGAAAATGTGTGACAACAAGTCTTATGGAGCGATGAATCCAAATGAGAAATTTCTGGTTTCCTTATCGTCTGTATATAGGAGGTACAACTGTGAGTATCTACAGACATCTGTAAAACAGTGGTGTTGGAGATCTTGTCAAAATTGATGGGATGATGAACGCAGAAAAGTACCATCAGATTTTGATCCACCATGCAATACCATTTATAAAGCTTCTGATTGGCAGCGTCTTCATTTTTCAGTAGGACAGTGATCCTAAAGACACGGCCAATGCTTTACGAGCATAGCTGGATAGAAAAACACACAGTGGAACTATCAGTCATGGATTGGTCTCCCTAGAGAACCCCCCCCCCCCCCCCCCACACACACACACACACACACCCTTAAAATTATTGAAGCAGTGCGAAATCAATTTGACAGAGAACCAAACAAAAGGCAGCCAAGTTTCGAAGAACAGTTTTTAATTTTGTTTAAGAATCCTGGAGAACTATTCCTGAAGACTGCTTAAAGAAATTACAAGAAAGATGCCTAAGACAGTTCAGGCTGTGATGAAGAATAAAGGTAATAATTTGAAGTACTTGCTTTCAAGCTTGTTGGGCTCCATTTTTAAAAAGCATAATGTCTCCTTTCATTGCTTTGCAGATGACCTAAAGATATATTTGCCTATAAAACCAACAGCCATGTTTCTATTCAGACACTAGTAAACAGTCGCAGAGATGTACAATCCTGGTTGGAGATAAACTTCTTTAATCTGAACAAAAGAAAAACAGAAATTGTATTTGGGTAACCCGACCTCTTAGATGGATATGACAGCGCCATCGGTCTTTTAGCTTTTTTGCAAAGAAACTTGGTGTGAGTTGACAGTGCTTTAAAATTTGATGTTAAGACAAGTTTCTTTCAACTAAGGCTTCTCAGTAAGGTGAAGGTCTGCCTCCTGCCACATGACTTTGAGAGATCACACTATAATTTACTTTTTGTCTAAACTATTGTAACACTTTATATGTTGGCTCTGATATGTCCTTACTTTGTCGCCTGCAAGCTGTTCAAAATACAACAGCTGGCCTTTCGACTGGAAAGACATGGTGTGATCACATCACACGTATACTGGGCTCCTTACACTGGCTTCCAGTCCATTCCAGTTTTATTACTTGTTTTTAAGAGTCTTAATGGTTTGGAGCCACCTTACTTAACAGAACTTTTGAAATCCTACCAGAGTACCAGAGTACCAAGGTTAAACTAGCTGCTCCCAGTCTCTCAGTCATTTTAAAACTCTTTTAAAAACGTATTTGTTGCTTTCAGGTCTAGTTGAGCATAATACCCTGGCTTTGATTATCCAATCAGTCTTATTTACTTGTTTTATTCGGTTTTTTAGTTTATTTTTATTTTTAATTTAGTAACTGTTTTCTATGGTGTACGTTTTGTATATTTTGCACTTTGGTCAACGAAGGTTGTTTAAAACATGCTATATAAATAAAGTTTCTTTGACTTGACTTATAAACTCTGTTTTTGCCTTATATACTGCTTATGTTTCAATAGATAATCGGACCTATTTCACGTTTTCCTCGCAAAATATAAAGAAATGAGAAGTGGCTCAAGAATTTTGCGCAGTACTGTAGTTTGGGTTAATCTGCTGAAGAATAACTAAACCCAACCCAACCCCCAATTTTCCCATCTTCTCCTCCACACACCACCACCCTAGCGCACCCAACCTCAGGTATTCAAACACATACAGTATGATGACACACACATTGATGAAGGGTGTGCGGGAATTGAAGGAGTGTTCTGCGTCCCTGCTGAGGTGCAGCAGATTGATCCTGTACTGATCTGCCACCGGCTCCCTGGGGATTTGTAACGCATGTCTGCAGCGCAGGGCTTAACACTCGCTCGCTCTCTTTCTGTCTTTGTCGCTATCATTCTGCCTCTGTCTAGCGTTGTGTCTTGCTAAGCAGTGCAGTGGCTCCATGCTCCTACACCTCTCCAATCTCCATCTTTCTCACTATTCTGCCAGTAACAGGTTTCCTTCATCTTGTGTTTTGATCTTCTTTTGATTCTGTTTCCTCCGACTGACTCTGTCATTTCATTTATATTCTGCTTTCTCTAGTTTATCCCTTCCTTAAAATATTTCTAACCAGTGTGTTCCTGCACTATTTGATTGAATTCCTACATTGTTTCTTCTAATCTTTTATTGTCTGTTGCACATGCCATATGCATTTTTGTATAATTATACATATTGATATGTATACATTATTATATAATTTCTTATCTTCTTTCTGTCTTTATATCTATATCCATGTGTATCTCACACACTTCACTCAGACAGCATATGTGGAAAGAGTGCTCTGTTTCTTTTTTATCATGTATGCTCCGCCACAGGGTTCTACAACTCATCAGCTTGATCTCTGAAGTTGAAAAAACATCCAAGCATCCTTTCATCTTGCTCTTTTTTTCCCCAGCTACACAGCCAATTTCTCGCTTCTTCCACACGAGCCACGAGCTACATCCGGGGACAAATGGGCTAACTGACCCACAGCTAAAACCAATGTTTGTTTATGTGTGTGACAGAGAGTAAGAGAGAGACAACATGTGCACAAATGTGTGTTTGTATGTTTGCACTTCCTTTATTTTGGCCATCCCAAGCAGTGTTTGTTGCAATCTGTGGCTATTTGATTAGTTTTAATGGTAATGAGAACAGAGGGTGTTTACACAATAATGCACATGCAATTTTTTATGCAAATTTTCTCATTTATTCGCATCTCTGCGGATAGTCCGTCTCAAACCATTAGAGTAAACCACAGCAACGTGTATTTTCTGTTGTTCTGCATTGTGCTCATGCTGACACAGATTACCCAAGATGATGTTTTTTGTTTGTTTTTTTTTCTCAATGAAGTGCTTGTTCTAAGAATAGTTCAAAAAAACGGCCATCACAATGGCAGATTGCTAGAGGTGATGTGTTAAAAGCCTCTTTTTAGTTCAGCCTACTATCCCGAAGTTATAGATATTATATTTACATAAAGATAAAACAGAGGAGAGCAGGGTAGTACATTTGAGTAGCCTTAAGAGAATATGAGGCTTTAAAAAAAACATTGAATGAATCATCTTGTTTAAAAAAAGTAATTTTCTATGAATGAACTGAACAATTAATAGAATAATCATTTCAGCTCTAATCTGAGCGCCGGCGCTGTTCACCCTATTTAAATTGTATTTTCTTGATTCGTCTCTAAAGTCAGTGTTTCAGTGCTGACAGTCCTTAAGAGGGAGCATTCACATCAACAGCAATGCAAGTTTGCTGTCTTGTGCAGCTAGTATGTGTGCAACAACATTAACACCGCATCTAGGACACAATAATTATTCGTATTACATCCTTATTTGCCACTGCTTGTGTGTGTGTGTGTGTGTGTGTGTGTGTGTGTGTGTGTGTGTGTGTGTGTGTGGGTGTGTGTGTGTGTGTGTGTGTGTGTGTGTGCGTGCGTAGTGCCGCCTGCCCAAAGGGAATTCATCCTAGAAAACTGGGATGAAGATTAAGATATCCTCAGACTTTACCTTGTTCTCCACATGCCTCATTATCCAATCGCCCCTCTTACCCTCAAACCCCTGCCCTCCTGCTTTCATCCTTCCCCTTGAGCGCATTTTGTTCACAACCTTCTTTTCCTCCTTGTAGCAGTAAGGAAGGTTTTGCAGCCCAAAAGCTGAGGCTTTGAGTTCTTGTTAGTTTTTTTTTCTTTTGCACATACCCAGTGGAGACAAGGTCTGCCAATGGTGAATGTTTTATATATCAAAATTAAAAAATGGTCAAGGTAGAAAGAAGTTTAAAGTTCACAAAGTCCTTATTTTAAAGTAATGGTATAATACATAACTACAGGTATATGAAAGAAGTTCATCATACAGATGTCTGTACCGCTCAGTATTCCCAACAAAACAGCTACAAGAAAAGTGAACTTACATTTACGCGAATGCTCATGTTCCTCTGTTGCTGTTGGATGTGTAAATAAAAAACTATTAGTTAACACAATCAGACATCAGGGTCAAGCTCACTGCCTGAGTGTTTCTAAAAGTTTCTAAAACATTTGTAAATCATATGCATTTATACAATCATTCAAGTTAAGCAAGAGCCATTACATATGGTTTCCCTCTGCATATGGTAATGCACAGTTACACATCAGTGGAAAGCATTATGCTGAAGCAGCATGCTAGAATGTGCTAAAACAAAATAGGAAAGCAGTTTGTTGCGCTACAGGCATACAAAGGAAAAACAGTGGTTGGTTGGAGATTAAAAAATCTAGTTACCTTTAAAAATGGCTTCTGCAAAGATGTGGACCAGGTCGGCCACCACTCAAGTCTTCAGAAGTGATTTTAGTGCATCAGGACAGATTAAATGGCAATGAGATTATTAACTATTTTATAAACTATGATTATAAATTAGATGGCAATTTTTTTGCAAAGCAGTGGTTGCAGTCAGTTTTGTAAATATTTAGAGACAGGTTGGATCCCATCAGGCAGCCTCTGCACACACCTTGCAATTGAGAATAATCACCCAGAAGTTAAGGGTCTTGCACGTTCAGTCTCCGGGCAACTGCTGCAAATACTTGCAAACAGTCACTGAATGTCAAAAGATTCTGTGCAATCATCAGGCAACCACATTTTTCTCAGTCATAAGGAGGTCCTGTCCCATTTTTACTCTAGTGGGCCCGAGACATTAGTGTTGTATTTAAATCGATGGATAGATTCTTTGTATCTGAGAAATGAAGCCAGTGTGCAAAAGCCAACCTTGCATTCTTTTTAGCTTCCTAGCTGAGGACTTGTAGGTGGTCTGGATACTCCTTTGAGCATCATTTTTTGTATATGCAGTTGTAGTAGTCTGAGAGTCAGTAGGACGTACTCAGCATTTGAAATTGGTCCAGTGAGAACAGGAACAGTGCTCTGGTGGTGTCGCCTCAGTGTAACCGTGGTGACCAAGGAGCTGTCAGACAAGACTCAAACTTCTGGTTTAAGGCTGTGCAATTGTGCCATCCACCACCCCCTTCTAACGTGGGCATAGACTGTAGGTTTTCTTTCTTCCTCACATGTAAAAAGGAAACTACAGGGAAAATGACACTAAGTGGAAATATGACTAGAAGCATTCCCTGACCACACATCAGCTTGTGATAAGATGGAAGAGAGCATGTGTTAGCAGATGGCAACTCCTGTGATTTCTAAAAAGTCTAATTGTATAGAAGTCTACGGCTCACTTGATTTAATAGGTCAGTAAACACGTTCCTATTACAGTTATGGTTTCAGATGCTAGTTTAAAGTCTTTTTTAATACACCATGAGGTTCATTTTCTAAGTTATGGCCGTATTTAGAGGAAAATAAAAAAGAAGGATTTGCTTTAGGGCAAGGCATACTTTATGAGTGTGCAGTCTTCTCAGCTCCTTGGTCATATCCACCCCACACTTGCTTATTTGGTTTCAAAACACCAAGATGGTGAACGCCTGAAATTCAATATTTCAAAATGGGATCCCACAGCTTGAGTCCATCTTTAATCAAGCTATGACAGAGACAGACTTCCTGGAACTACACCGGTTCAGCAGAGTTGTAATGAAAATCATAACTTGTAAACGACTGCACAAAGTGATGTAATATTAAAGACATTAATACCTGACACCTCTTACACGCTTAGATGTTTGATTTGCTCAAATGCCTCTGTTTAGGCGTGCGGTTTTCCACTTTGCAGCATTTCACATTGCACTGAGAGTCAGGTCAGGAGTAAAACAAATATGGAGAGCAGGCTTATTTGTTTCAGGACTGAGAGTTTTGTAGGCCATGTTGACAGACCCTAATCGCCTGCCAAATGTCTCATCTGACTGGCGTGGAGGTTTGTTGCTCTCTTTGAAAAACACAGCGGACCACACTTCATTAAAAAAGCAAATAGAAGCCAATACTGGCAAACAGAGCCAATTTGATTCTGAAGAGACAAATTTAACAGGCAGATATGATTACCTCAGACACCACTTCTCCCCTGATTCCACAAACAACAGTTAGGCAAGTCAATTTACCTTAATTTCATTGGAGAAAGCCAGCCAGCCAGCAAGGTTGAAGTCGGTGCTTGATACGACTGAGCACTCGTTAGATGATAATGGATGCATGTAATTGGTAAAGTGCTGATTGCTCCCCCCTCAAAAAGATTCTATCGGAGGAGAATTTTCTGTTTCATTAAGCCATGGTCAGAAATAATGAGATGGCCATCTGTAGACTGTGAGAGAAAAAGAGTGAGTAGGGACTAGTGGTTGGTCATAACTGAGACAGGTTTTTTGTGGTGTCTTCAGCCTTCTGTTTTTTTCCATTGTCAGATATATATTTCCTTTTGGCTTCAGTTCTTTCTGTGTCTATAGCATTTCCCTTTGCTGTTAATCATGCAGGCCGAATCAGTGTGTTTTGCACACTTCCACGTGTATATGTCTTTTTGGTTTACAGCCTTAATGCATCATTGGCTGGCTGCACACCAGCTCACTTTTATGGCCCGGGATCAAACACGCACACATGCTTCAATGGGCATGCAAAAGCACACTGATACAGACACTTTTAGAGCCATAAGTGCTTACTCATCATGCCGCATGGAGAGAACGCATTGGGAGCCATTTATGTTTTGTTTTCCAATGCATTTATTACTGAAGAGTGCATGGTCTGCTGCTTATATTTTTGTGCCCCTGTGTCTTTCTCTCACTGCGCAAGGACATCTTTCTCATTTAGTTGTGACAACAGAACAAGAACATGACTCATCCAAGATAAGACCAATGAAGACTGGGAGTCTTATGGGCCAGAAAATGAAGACAGCAAAGGCAGTTCTATAGAGAAAAAGCAAAGGAAAGCCCCCTCCCTATCATTTCCAATCAGCTGCTGGTTCTGCATGACTAATGCTGAAATGACATATATCATTGTCAGATAGGGCATGTTCACACAGCTGTTATTTTTTTTCACCAAAAATGACTGGCTCTAACACACACGCACACCTTATGCACGCTAGCTCACTATTATCTTGCTGGCTGACACCATTTTGCTCTCTAACAATCTTGCTAATTATAATTGTTAATTAATTCTCTGCCAGTGTCCTCATCAGGAGACTAATAACCTACATTTCCATTAATTAGACCTTCAACCCTTCGCTCCCTCTCTCAGTCTCTCTGTCCCACTCCAATCCACCCCTCCATCCTCTGCCTCTGATCCTGCCTGCTGCTCTCTTCTCCCAGGATCATCCGTGGACCACACATGGCCTGCACACATACATGCACACATAAACTGTGATTAATTGTGTCTGTGTGCGCTTGCATTAGTAGCATTGTGATGACAAACGTTTGTTCTTGCTGTTGCTTCATGAGCTTTCAACCTGTGAAAGGGATTGTGATTTTAAAGTTAAACTAATGAATTATGAAAATGTGTTTATTTACTTCTGAGTGACAGTCAGGTGTAAAGATCATTGCAATCTCTCATGAATGACTTCTAAATATAGCCTGGCTCTTGTTGACATCTCAGCACATCCAAAGATCATAATGAGCATTGCACTGCTAACCATGGCACGTAGTCTCCAAAAACAGCGGCATCATTCTTACACTATGATTGCTGCATGAATGCTATTTACAAAGACTTGCTGAGAGCTCAGTAGTGCAGATTGGTAGCTTTTGTTACTGTCTAAGCCACAGGTGTCGAACTCCAGGCCTCAAGGGCCGGTGTCCTGGAGGTTTTAGATGTGTCCTTGATCCAACACAGCTGATTTAAATGGCTAAATTACCTCTTCAACATGTCTTGATGTTCTCCAGAGGCCTGGTAATGAACTAATCATGTGATTCAGGTGTGTTAACCCAGGGTGAGATCTAAAACCTGCAGGACACCGGCCCTCGAGGCCTGGAGTTCGACACCCCTGGTCTAAGCATAGTAAGAAGGTCCTGGGTTTAAATCCAGTCTGGGTCTTAGTCTTGATCCCTGACTTTGTGTGGGTTCTCTCTGGTTACTCTGCCCTTCTCCCACTGTCTGAGCGTGGCTGGTGGTTACCCACTGTTTTGTCTTTTTGGAAAGCTAACCAGCTCTTTGTTCCAGCTCCATATTTGCTAAACGGACATGAGATGTCATTGTTCTCATCTGGCAAGAAAGTGAAAAGGCACATTTGCAAATATCTTATATTCTAGTCTTACTTTTATAAGTAGAGGCCATTTATCTGAATTTGACGTGCTGGAGCACACCCTGGCCCTTCTGGGCTGTGGTATAGACAAATCACCCCCTCTGGTCATTTGTCTATAAATTTGTTCCCCTTCTTTTTGAGGTTATAAAGCTCTCTCAAAGGTATCAGGGGATCTACCAGGCCCATAGCAGCCACCGCCAATCCATAATGATCTCTGGCCTAGGTTGTTTATTCATTATCAAGAAATTTGTATATGAAGCTCTTGGAGGGGCAGGAGCGTGTGTGGTGCAGTGATCAGCCTAGCAAGAAGGTCCTGTGTTCAAATCTTGATTGAATGTGAGTGTGAATGGTTGTCTGTCTCTATGTGTTAGCGCGTCTACCGTTTGGCACAGGGCAAACACTCCTTTTTCCTTATGACATCTGGGATAGGCTCCAGCCCAACTGCAACCCTAAATTGGATAAGCAGAAGAAAATGGATGGATGCTTCTACTACAAATCTGGAAGCATTTAGTTCTTTGGACTCTTACCGGGTCTCAATAAATATGTGTCCCTATAGAAAAGGTAAGAAGCTACTGCTCGGCTGTGTATGCAGCAATAGGTTGCATCTGCTGTTGTAGTTTGGACTGTAAGGCTTTGTGTTTTTATGGGCCATGTGTGTCTCACTATCTGCCTGTCCTTTGAATGCCCACAAACTGTAGAGGCGGCAGACAAAAAGTCCCACTCTCATGGAGACTACTCTTCCCATCAGGCTTAGCTGACCTGGTTTCAGTGCAGAGCGGAGCAGTGTTACTATATCGCCACTCTACTCCTGATCTCAGAACGCTGATGTGAAAAGCCCGAAACTGAGCCGTAGCAGCATGGACTAACAGGGTTGTTTGTTTTGCAGGCCTGTTGATCCTTCAGTCAGCTGGATCGGCAGCAAACTTGAGTTTGTTTCCACTTTTAGCTACACTCAGCCATTTCTCAGAAGCTCTGCGTTTTTCTTTCAGACTGAATCCTCTCTCTCCATCTGGCACAAGAGGAAGTGAGAGACAGTTGGCACTTGCTCGTCCATACTGTATTTGTGGTGCTAAAATGGCATGTTCTACCTCATCCGTCCTCCTTCCTCTACCTCCCTCACCCTCTCCTGAGAGAAGTAACCCAGATTTCAAAATGAATCGCCGCCTATTCCCCTCAATCTTTCTCCTCTCTCTCTCTCTCTCTCTCTCTCTCTCTCTCTCTCTCTCTCTCCGTATTTCTGTTTTTACTTCCACTCTCTCTCCTTTTCTCTTTCTCTCGTCCTCCTCCTAGTAAAAACCGAATCAATCTTGGAAAGAGAATACCACCTCTCTATCTCGTCCTCCTCCTCACCCTGCCTCTGGGTTAACGGATATATATCACTTCACTTCTCTATATTTGGTTCCTAGAAAGCTTGAGTCTCTCAAAACGCTTGTTGCTTACCCATTTTTCATTTTTACATTTTTCTTTTCATTTTTTTCTTTTTTTGGGGCTGTTTTTCCCCTGCTAGCCACTGCTTTTTCTTCCCCCTGTTCTCTTTTTCCTGAGGTGACCAGCTACAGGTGTGACACCTTAGCCTTTCATTTGAAGTGAGCCAGACAGAGAGGAGGAGGAGAACACGAGGAGAAAGACATCTTCAGCTCAAAACTTTCCTCCAAAATTGTCCCAAATTCAGGTATTAAGTCTTTATTATCTTTTCCGTGTGAGTCTGTACAACATTTATTTCTTCTTGTCATTATTCTACTCATTACTGAGCCCTGTGCCATTTTTCTTACCGTCCACTTTCACGCCTTTGATTGATTTGCTCCTGCTTCTTTGCTGAGACACAAACATTTCATCACATTTCTTTTATGGTATGGGTTTTCGCTGTGGGCTTATTTATTTATTCATTAAATCTCTGTTGGTGTTTCATTTATCATTTAGTAGCGTGCAACTCTTGCACCACAATCTCTCCAGCTAATATTGCCGTTTTGCACTTTTTCCAGCGCATCTCATTCCCTATAGACATGTACATATTATTCTGGTCCAAACTTTTCTTCAGAAATGGGACTAATTGCTAAAAAAGGCAGGCAGGAAGATGAGGAGAAACCAGGCTCTAATATTGGAGCAGCTGGTGGGGGTGTTGTTGACATGGCAACAGAAGTACAGTTGACATAACGACCAGGGGGTAGGAAGGGAAGGGGGGTAGTCATAGCTGCGAGGGACATGGATATGCATGGGTAGCATGGGCAGGCAGTATGTGGGACGCAGCGAGTTGCACTAATCGTTTAGCGTCTCTTAAGAGACTCCTGTCTCAGCATGTGAATTAACCTCCCTGTCTCCTTCATTATATCTCTTCTTTCTCTTTCAATCTCTACCTGCCACTTTCCCTGTGCTCCCTCTTTTGCGCTGCACTTCCGGCCCATTCATCCCTTCTCGATCTTTCTCCTCATCGCGTCACTCTTTCACCGCTCCCTACCCTACATCCCATGTGCCATTAATACAACTTCTGACCCATTACACTTTTCATCCATCGTCCTCCTCCCGCTCCTCCTCCTTGTCCTTGCTTCCTCCTCTCCGCCCTCTCCTCTGTTCTATTCAAGGTCTTCTGCTCAAAGCAAAGCCTTCGTTACTAACACTCATCATCCAATCCCCCTTACCTTTTCATCTTTTTACCGCATCCTCCAGGCATCATGTCTACCCCAGTCTCCCCGTCCCCCTCGCTCTCCCCACTGACACTGGCCTCCCCTACATCTGCAACCTCCCCCAGTGCCTCCCCTCTGCCCTCGCCTCTCTCCCCTCCACCCAGGGTGCCCGTGTTTCAGAGGAAGGGAGCGCTCAAACACAAAAGGATTGTCGAAGTGAAAGACCACCAGTTTACAGCACGCTTCTTCAAACAGCCCACCTTCTGCAGTCATTGCACCGACTTCATATGGTAACACACGTACACACAGACTCACACACAGCTACACAGAAACCACCCCAACTGTTCAAACACCACCTCCTCAGGCATCCCACCACTCCACGTAGTGCTGACTTTCACTGCTTTTTTTTCTTTTCTCTTTCTTTCACCCTTTCCAGCTGCCTGCTGGAGAGACTGCCCACACTGACCTGCTCTGATCACATAACCTCACCTCCACACTGCCGCCCACATAATCCAGGCGTTACTTTAGGAACTCACACACGCCGATGCATTGATTTATATACTGAAAAAACACACACAAACAAGAACTTAATTAGAATATGAACTTTAGCCTGACTGCATTAAAACAGACAGGCACCAACCCTGAAGTAATTTAATTTTTTAGTAATAATTAACTTTCTTTTTTTAAAGGGGTACTCTTTAGTTTCATAAATCTGAAGGACTCATAAGGGATGGACTGAAGAATCTGAGATATCCACAATAATAATGCAGGAGTAGAAAACATTCAGTCTGAAATTCAGACTGAGACTTCAAAAGGGTTAATGTTTCAGACTTCTGCAGTCTCCTCCTGAGAGGCAAAACACATCATAGGATTGTTTTCACAGAGTTAGTAGTATGCTTTTTAATGAGTAAACTAAACCAAGCAGTAAAATACAGTAAAAAGCAGTAAAATACAGTAAAAAGCAGTAAAAATTCTAAAATGCAGTCGGTTTGGCACTGATAGAGTTTTACCATGTTTACTATCTGCTGTAATTGCTCCAGATGGTGCTGGACTGCATTTGGAGATTTGAGATTAATGTTACAGAAACTCTGACATTAATCTCAGAAACACCTAAATCCCAAACTGGGATTTGGTGTAAGTATTTAAGGTTTTAAGTATCTAGAAGTACATATAAGTATTTACAGGTGACTTTAATAACTTAAAATATTAGATTACCTTTAAAAAAAAAAACCTGAGAGTAAAATAACATACCAGTGCTTATCATCATTTATAACATTTATGCGCGTATACATGAATTTAGAATCAGATTTGACTTCTTTATGATCAGACGACACCCTGTGAGCGCGACCACTGAAGGCGCAGTAGTCTGTGTTTATCGTTGTGAGTGTAAGGGGCTGTGTGTTTGAACATATGGTGGGAGTGTATGTTGGATGCAGGGCGCTGTACGTGCCAGCAGCCTCTGGGTATCTTTCAGGACATTTCTCCAACTGGCTGCTGTCTTGGCAGTGGTAGCAGCTCTTAGATGAGGTTGAAAACTCTCTTATTTTGCACAAGATGTCAGAGCAGACGCTTTCAATCACGGTGTTAGAGGCCCCGGGGAGATTGTTAGATTAATTAAAGACTAAGGCAAGATTGTTCTAATTTGTAAATGTAAATATCTTGTTTATTAAGTCAAGGTCTTAAAGAGGAGTGGGTTGTACCTGTTTTGGCTCCTTTGGGTAATAACTAAGCTAAACTGTCTGAAAACATTAAAAAAGTGAAATTGCTTCGTGTCACAGTCCAGTCTTAGCATACTAACAAGGATCATAGTTTTTAAAATATTTGTTATGATACTTAAACCTTTTAACATCTACCAAGCTGCTGGTCACCTGCTTACTGTTAGGGTCAGATGGTATTATCCATATACTAAACAAGTGGATTATTTAAGGAAACATTGCATATATAGTGTCATTTTGGTCCTGTGTTTATTTTTTGTTTTGTTTTTTATTCTTTTACAAGCTTTTCCACTTGTGTGTGCCAAGTAGGACAAAAAAACCCTATCTATAAATAGACTGGATCCTAACCTAATCCTTATCCTAACCAGAGCACCTGGTGGATGTTAGGAGGCTGAAGAAGGCTGAATTGTGATTTGGCATAGATGGAGATCAGATTTGCTGGTCATAACATCACCATCAAGTGTCTCAATAAGCCATAATAGTGAGCCACATCAGAATGGTCTGAAATTAAAGCATCCGTATTGTCAAGGTAGAGACAAGTCTCCAGTGTGTCACAGAGCTAACAACAGGACACACAATTTCATGCTCACATTAGCATCTGGAGCCAAATTAGAATCACCGGTTAACCTAACATGCATGTCTTTGGGCTGTGGGAGGAAGCCAGCAAACTTGGAAAGAATCCACACAGGCACATGCATCCTCACAGAAAGGCCCCAGCCAGTCATCGGGTTCAATCTCGGGCACTTCTTGCTGTGAGATAACAGTGCTAACCACTGCACCGCTGTGCCACCAACTGCAGCATCCATCCATCTAGTTATCCAATAAGGGATTGCAGTTGGGCTGGAGCCTATCCAAGCTGTCATAGGGCGGGAGTTGGGGGGGGTACACCCTGGACAGCTCGCCAATCTATTGCCGGGCTCACACAGAGAGGCAGACAACCATTCACGCTCACAGTCACACCTATGGCCAATTTAGAATTACCAGTTAACACCTAACAAGCATGTCTTTGGACTGTGCCAGAGTACCCGAAGGGAACCCATGCAAACTCCACCCATAAAGGCCCCAGCCGGCTGATGGATTCGAATCCAGGACCTGCTCGCTGTGAGGGGACGGTGCTAATTACCATCAGAGAGAGTGTCATAGATTCTCTATCTGCAGCAGCAAAATTCATTTGTTTATTATGTGTTTGTTCTATTGTCACATGTCAAAGTGTGTTTTTTGATAAAGAGCTTTCTCAAAAAAAAGCTCCAAGAGGGGTTAGTCTGATTTTTTTATAGAAGCATTTTATTCAATTGCATGTGTTTGGTAGATTTTTTTCACATCATTAATTCAAAATGCAGTTATCCCCTACATTAAATTCTCTGTGATATCTGGCCAGAAAGCAGCTCTGTGAATCCTCACCATATCTGGTTCTCTAATGCTCTCTGCTGGTCAAAAAGCAGAACTGGTCGGATGCATTTGGTGCTGCAGACACGGACTTCTGTTGAGTGCCTATCAAGGATCAGATTACCCTCAGCAACCCTTTCTTTAATTATTACTCAGCCAGATGGTGAACTGATTGTAGATCAGTGATTATGATCAGTTTCCTATGAACCCCTGAGCCTCTCCGGTATGACTGTAGAGGAGCTGTCGAGGTCTCTCGTTTGCCTGCCTTTCTAAGTCTTCTAATCAAAACTTGATCCACAACAGGCAAGCTGCTGAGTGGACTGTTTAGTCAATCAATGACTTAATTATTCAATTAAAGCTTTAAGGAGACCATGGAAGCTAGCCAACATTGCAGAAGCATTGTATTGGTGTGTGTGCGTGTAAGTGTTTGACCTGGTCAGCGGTGAGGCTTTGAAAGGAAAAGCACTCAAACTTCACACATAATGACTTAGTATATCAAGTTGTTGGTGTTTTTTTGTCTTTTTATGAGACAATTTGTTCTCCACTAGAGTCTGCATTCCTGTCTTTATACAGTGCAGAGTAACGCAACAGCAATATCTCATTCTCCAAAGCTAAATATTTCACCTTAAGGAGGACTGCAGAAAATTGTTTTTGTATCTTAATCCATGTGTCTTTTTCACACAGGGGCATTGGGAAACAGGGATTCCAATGTCAAGGTAGAGATAAACCTAGCATTATTGCCTTTCCTTGCAGCGTTAATCTTCTCTGATGTATTTTTTGTCCTGCAAAGCAGATTCATTCTGAGATGTTTGCTTTCTCTAGTTTGCAGTTTTGTGGTCCACAAAAGATGTCACGAGTTTGTGACCTTCACGTGCCCCGGCTCTGTGACCGCCCCCAGACCAGATGTGAGCAGACATATCTTTTCCCTTCTTATTTTCGGTTTTTGTGAAGATTTGCATCGTCATCATCATTTTTCAACATCCTTTGATGACAGTAGCATGTGTGCGTGAGTCAGCCATCAGTCCATGCATCTTTCTCATCATGCAGCCTGTTTCCATCCATGACGTCTGCACTCATGTCGTGCAGTCCTAGAAGGCATCTGAAATGCTGGGAGTGGGAGATAGGGTGTGGGGGAGACACAGGTGGAGGGCAGGATGGACTGATAAGAGTGAGAATTAGAGGGGGGAGAAAGAGAGCGAGAGCCACAGACTGCTCAGTCTTCTTCTGTGTGGCATTTTGAGGATTTCAGGGAGATTTGTCTTTCACTCACATTTTTTTTCTACCAGCTAAATAAACTGCCTGAGAATTGAGGTCAATGAGAAAATGTGTGTGTGTGTGTGTGTGTGCATGTGTGAGAGATCGAAAATGGATGAGACAGTGAAAGAACACACAGAGGGAAAGAGAAGAAACAGGGTGACAGTTTTTAAATAGCGACTCAGTGCGACAAGGGAGGGAAAACAGTTTGGGAGAAGGTGGTGTATGAAGCGTGGCGGTGGGGTGGTCTGATGAGCTGAAGAGAGATAAAAATGATTCATCCCTCTGTGCACAGTATATACACGCTCACACACACGCAGACACTGTGTGTCCTCTCCGAGTGGAGAGATCTAATTGGCTTGTCCACGAATGCCCCACTCATCTTCTCTCCGCTAATCACGCTCTGCACGTGTGTGTGTGTGTGTGTGTGTCTGTGTGTGTGTTCCACAATCATCGTATGTATGTGTGTGTGAGAGAGAACGAGTTCTCAGCGCAGATTGTTTTTCTGTTTTATTTCAGGACCTGAAGAGTCGACACACATTTAAGATCCACACGTACTCCAGCCCTACATTTTGTGACCACTGTGGCTCGTTGCTGTATGGCCTCATACACCAGGGCATGAAATGTACCAGTGAGTTTCACTCCACTCTATGAGATACATAAATCTACGTGCTTCGAGCCTTTATTAGCTATTATGCTCAGATGAATATCACTCCACATATGCACATTGCTGAAACTCACATCTGGAGAAGACTTCCAGCTATTATTATCATTAATCTTTTTTTCTTTTCTTTTTTTTTTTGGCTAAGATAAAGGAATAGTTAGTCACTAAAAAAAGAAAAGAAAAAGCGCTTGTTCACTTTCTTGCTGAGAATTAGATGAAGAGTTTGGAAACTAGTGGAGAGTCCAGGAGGCTTCTATACCCCGTGAAGAATGTCTGGCACATACCAACCAATAATTTCAGAACTTGCTCACATAAATGTTCTTGTTTTTTGAAAGCTAGTGAAGCCCACAACCACTATTCCTCATCTCATCTTTTTAATTATTATGCTTAATAAAGCTAGTGGATTTAGACTGATTACAACTAATTACTCCACATGTATCCAGCGCATGTCTGTGTTCACACTTTGTCTTTTGTGCGTCTTTGTGTGGTGAGGCTGTGACATGAACGTCCATCGGCGATGCGAGACCAGCGTCCCCAGTCTGTGTGGCCAGGATCACACAGAGAAGAGAGGAAGAATCCATCTGACCATCAGAGGAGAAAAGGAGGACGTCTTTGTCACAGGTGGGAGGACCCGCTGGATTCAACCAATTTAAACAAAAAGCAGGCTTCTGCAGGAAATGTAAGGTTTCTCTTCTTTCCTTTTATTGTTTCACTGCTGTTTCAGTGCGGGAGGCTCGTAACTTGATGCCCATGGACCCAAATGGCTTGTCAGACCCGTATGTTAAACTGAAATTGATTCCAGACCCAAAGAGCCACAGCAAACAGAAGACTAAGACCATCCGCTCAACACTCAATCCCGTCTGGAATGAGAGCTTCACCTTGTGAGTCCTTGCAAACTTTAGGGTTGAAAATTTACAGGGTTCTGCCACAAACGTTGCTATATGTAAAATCGGATTACTCAGCGGCGTTAACCTTTACTTTCTTATAGGTGCATCTTTGATATCCAGGGGAAATAAGACATTTCAGCAAAGGTCACACTGAAAAGGGATGATTTCGTTCTATGCTTTGTGTTTCATCATGTATCAAATTGTCACAAGTGTGTGTTTGACTCCTCAGCTCCGTGCGTGGTCACCAGTGGGACAGGCGTCTGTCTGTGGAGATATGGGACTGGGACCGGACGTCTAGGAACGATTTCATGGGAGCGCTGTCGTTTGGCGTGAGTGAGATCTTCAGGCGTCCAATCAGTGGTTGGTTCAAACTGCTGGCCCAAGATGAGGGAGAGTACTACAACATTCCTGTGCCAGACCCGGACCTGCAGGTAGGCAGCAGGCTGCTTTATATGGACATAAAGCCATCAGATGGGCTCAAGGTGAACAAAAAGCAAGTGACGGGATATTTATACCTGTATTCACCAGGAAGTGGAGCAACCCTTTATTTTGTGCCATGCCTTTGACCATTCATCCTTAGACCTTGGCATAGCTTTTATCAGCTTATAATTACCTACATCTAACAAACAGCAGCTGCCACAGCTCATACTGGGTCAGCGTCTGTCCTGCTGAACTATCCCGTTTCCTACAGTTCTATCTAAGGAAGAAAAAAAAAACTTGGAAGATTAATGCCGGTGTTATTGCTAAATAATTAGATAATAAATTATACTGAGTGCCCTTTCTTCTCTGTTGCACTCTGCATCCACCAGGGTGCAGAATTGTGCTGCCTGACTGCAGTCCAAAACTGGGGGGTAGGAGGGAGTTTGAGGTTTGTCTTGGGTTCCTGTTTTATGGATCTGTGTGGGTGTGTGTCGTTTATCTCTCGAACATCCCATTTTATTTCTCCAGGAGCCTCAGCCAGATGCTACTACACCTTCTTTGCCTCAAGCGATGCCTTCCCCGCTGTCTGAACCATTTCCCGTGGCCCTGTCCCCGACCCTCATTCCCTCCTGTCCCCCTGTCCACACTCCGGGCCCTGGCAAAGTTAAAATGGGCATCCACGATTTCAACTTCCTCATGGTTCTTGGAAAAGGCAGCTTTGGCAAGGTAAACGAAATGCCATCTTTTCTTTTGTACACACAATCATCACCTCTTATCCAGCAACTGTGAATGATATCAAAGAGACCATTCATGCTGGAAACAACAAAGATTATTCCTGGATTTAAATCCTTTCTTCTATCGATGGACTTGACCTTCAAGTGGCATTTCATGCAGCAGCTCCCAGGCACAGGAAACCAGAATTTCTTTGAAAAAAATAATAAATTACCCTTTCTTACGAACATACTCACTGTCTTTACTTCTGCTGCCAAATGATTCATTTAACCCTTTTCTGCTTTTGTGTTGTCAGCAGTCGTGAGCTTCCCACATGCTACACAGGCAGTCATCCTGGAGGTGTTCATTTCAAGGGAGCCTTTGCTCTCCATTTTCTCTTTAATTCCCCAGTAGATGAGACATAATGAAGAGAGAGGAGTTTTGAGTCCTTCTTCCTCTTCTGAAATCCCCCTGTGCTGTTTCATAACTGTCAGAGGAGAGTCTACAGAGGACAGGAGAAATAGACTCGACTTACGTAAGATGTGAGGAGAGAGGAAAAAAAAAAAAAAGGACCCAAGAAAGGAGAGACAGACCCCGGGGCTGCTGAGTGAGGGAAAGTGAGAAGGAGACAGACAGAGATAGAGGGAAGAGAGAAGGATTACTGTGCTGCAGAAAGTGACAAAATGACCAAAAAGGAAATGGGATAACAAGAGCGGCAAATAGAAAAAGTACATGCTACTAAGATTTGTAATATTCTGCAGGGTGATGAGTCCTATTTTTATGTGAGTTGGTTTAAAACCACGACGCAGAGCAGGAGACACAATCACAGATGGTAGGATTTCTCCTGCTGACTGGCAGTTCATCAATAGCCCTGCACACACACACACAGAGGGAGTGATCTTAGCGTAGTCGCACTGTTTTATATATATATTTTTAAAAACGGTGTAATTTTCAGTGCTATTCACCTCCACTTGAAAGTAAAATGAGATCCTTAATTTCCACTCGCCTCTATTACAGCTCAGCACTGAGGGTTGATCATTTCTAACAGTGTTGTTGTCAGCATTTTCCATATTTATTGACCATATTTATCTCAGTGAAACCTGGATCACGTGGCACTCATTGTGGAAAATTATAGCATCATTAGCACTCAGAGCTACCCACGAGCAGCCAGTTTAATAGGAGTGAGAAAATGTGTTTTTAATGTCTGATTAAAACACGAGAGCAAGCTTTTAGGGCTTTCCCTGTCCACTCGAGACATTAATGTCTCGAAACCCTCAGGCCTGTTTCAACTTTAATTAAACTTTACATTGAGTTATTTCATCATACATGTACATTACCAAACTTGCTGTTATCCATTCTGAAGTTATAACTTTTTCTTTTCCTCTTGCACTATATATGCCTTTTATTCATTTTACACGGGCGCTGGTTTATTTAAACAGTGGAACTAGTTTTCTCCTGCGACCAGTGCACCTCATCACTGCTAACACAATAACCTAAAAAACACTCAGACCTGACTGCAGTACAGCACGTCACATGCATGGCTGTCTTTGGAGCGAGAAGAGTTGCATTGGGGATTTTTTTTTAAGTCTGAGAGGACTTTATGCCAAAGTTATAGTCATTTTTTTAAAGCTGCTCCTGGTTTGCTGCTGTTGTGTTATCCGTTCAGAAATGTTCAAAGGTGACTTTGGAATTTTGGGGAAATTGTGTTTTCTCGACTCTCTAACATTTCAACCCGAAAGCCAGTCCTGTGTTTTCTGTAAACATTTTGTTTATTTATGGGTTTTGAAGACATACGGTAGCTGCTTTGCAGACTTTTGGGATTCACGCTTGTCTCCTTGTTTCTTCAGAAACTTTCTCTTCTCTTCCCGCTCCTGCACAGGTGCTGCTGGCAGAGGAGCGAGGCAGCGAGCGTCTGTTTGCCATAAAAGTGCTGAAGAAAGACGTTCTCTTCCAGGACGAGGACACGGAGAGCGCTCTAGTAGAGAGGAGGGTTCTGGCGCTCCTTTCTCGTCCTCACTTCCTCACGTCCCTCTACTGCGCCTTCCAGACTGAGGTGTGTGGGTATCTGGGTTCCCAAATGATCTATCTAAATTTCATTAAATTGGCCATAAAGCTGCCTGACACTTTGGCTGCATCGTCCTCCCAGGAGTTGTTTCGGTCCAGGTTGGGTGAATTCCGATTAATAAATGAAATAATTAGCTTGCTTTCTTTAACAAGGTCCTCGGTCCTGAAGGAGGTATTTTAACAGATTGCTTTTTAATTTGGACAAGAGGTGCTTATGCATGAGGAGCTTGCGCATGTGTGTGTGTGTGTTTTTGCTTCTGCAGGACCGACTGTATTACGTGATGGAATATGTCAACGGAGGAGACCTGATGTTTCACATTCAGATAGTTGGGAAGTTCAAAGAGCCTCACGCAGCGTATGTAGTCAAAAAGCTCCTTTAATCACCGTCCTTATCTACACAAAGTCTCATTTCCTGCCTTTTTGTTCTGTGCTCTCTTACATACACACTCGTCCCTTAGCTTTGTTCATTATACCTGGTGACTCATAAAAAGTCATCAACTCAAGTGCCAGCCCTTTTCTCTTCCCCGACTTTCTCCTCCCACTAATCTTATCGTATCATCTACATTCTCCCTCCCCCTGGCTGTTCTTCTAATCAATAATCTTTGATCAATCATCTAAAACAAATTTTTGCCCTGTTGCTCATTTCCATCTCTCTTTCTTCATTTTCCTGCCTTTCATCTCTTTGGTTGCTTCTCCCTTTCATCACCCTCTCCAGCGCCATTCCCTCTCTCCTAACCTCTTGTCATCATCCTCTTTTGAATTAGCTGATTCTCTGTCCCTCCTTCTCCTCCTCCTCTCTCCCTCCAGGTTTTATGCGGCAGAGATAGCGGTCGGCCTCTTCTTCCTCCACAGCAAAGGCATCATCTACAGGTAAAGAAGTGGGCTGCTTCATAACGTGGCCTGGTTTGCCCGTGTTCACTTCAGTCTGCGTTCGGCACAGACACGACACAGATTTATCATGTCTCTTGTAGCTAATGACTGTTATAAAGATGGTATCTATCAAAGTGATTCATACCTGTGTGGCGTTTCTCCCCTCTCAGGGATCTAAAGCTGGATAATGTGCTGCTCGACAGCGAGGGCCACATAAAGATAGCAGACTTTGGGATGTGCAGGGAGGGCATGTTCGAGGGCGACACCACACGTACCTTCTGCGGCACTCCTGACTACATCGCCCCTGAGGTACCGTGACCACTGCCCTCACGCTATTGTCCACAGTCACTCCTGATATTTCCCTCATTTGTTCCTTATTTTCCCTCATTTTCCCTCATTTCACCCCTCTTAGTTTGCTTGACCTGTTCTGCATTGCCGCGAGACGCCGAGTTGCTTCGCTGCAGCTCCCCCTCGTCTCTTCTGTCCTCTCTGACCTTGTCAGCAGTTTGTGAATAATTAACTTCACATGATTCAGTAAGCAGTGGTGTGTGATTGTACTATGAGAGTGTTGCATAGAAGTCACTACTGTCCTTCAGAGACATTGTTTTACGAGCATAGCGCCGCTTTCTCACAGCCGCTGACAGGTTTAACTTGCATGTAAAGTCTTTATTTAAAAATAGTTAAACAAACCACTACAATGGGTAGCTTGCCCTTGCTCATACCCGGCAGTTATAAATTTTGCCAACTTTACTTTTTAGTACATTTCCAGAAAATGTAGTGAGGTTTATTTCATGTTATTATGGGATTTCAGCAGTCTGTAAAATTAAGTAGGTTTTTATTTAAAGTTATGGTTAATGAGTTGAAGGAAGCAAACAAAGAAGTGTTTGTGTTGAGCTGCGGTGGAGCACCTAAAAAATGATTCTTTGCCCTCATAAACATGAAAGATGAAAGGTTGTTAAGTAATGAATAATTAAGGAAAATATCCTTGGTATAAAATGAGTGTATACCAATAAAATACATTTCTTTTGACCAGATTCCATTGAAGTTAATGTTCCACATTGTACCTATGCAATAGTATTACATTGAGAATTTACATGTAATCACATTACTTCAAGTCAGCAGTTTATTTTTCTGAATGATAGGAAAAGGGTGGCAAAAAGCTCGGCTATTATCTGTATTTTTTTTTAAAGTAGAGAAATCCGTTTCATCGGTCAGTATAAATTTGTAACAAAGAAATCCTGTTTCAGTTTTCATGTGCGCCACTGTCTGTGGTTGAAGACGGAGCTGAAATTGTGTGAACATAATGAGATGAAGCACCAAAAGACTAAAAGGGATGTCACTAATGTCAGTGCAAATATCAGCCGCAGTGAAATAATGAAAAAGCAAAGGTGGTTTTGCTTGACGTTCTTTTGATATGTAAACCATAACTGTCTGCCTGTATAATGTTTACCTTACAAATTGTTGGAAATGCGTATGTGCCCCTTACCGTGTGAAGTGATCTTAAACAATTTACTTCAGAGAAGGCGTGAAGGCGCATCTCGGTCGGTGGACTCGTAGCTGAGTGATACGGGGGGGGGGGGAGAGAAAGTGGGGAAGCGACTGTTGTGTGCGTCTTTGATATTGTAAACCTTGCTGTGGAACCCCTGGGTATTGACTCTGTTATGTAAACACCCATTGATTCTCCTGTGTCTGCCATTTTGGAAGAGTTGCAATATATTTCCCCAGAGGCTGGGGATTGTTCCCTCGTGCCCCTCTGCACAGCACACCACCACCTCCCCCTCCTGGCATCCACACACACGCGCGCACGTATCGGGGAAACAAACAAACAAACACACACACAAGCTTGTGAACACAAGTGGAAATCCAAATCCGTGTGTTGATTATTTCTGAGCTCATTCACACATGAACCCTCCCTTACGCCGCACTTTATCCTTTCGCTTCTCTCTGTTTTTCACCCCTGCTGTTTCTTGTAGCTGCATATCATCCAAGCAGCCAGCTGCCTCTCTCTTCCTATCGCTGCACTGCCATTCTTCCCCATTTATATCTTCTCATACATTCTCCATCCTTTTTCCCTCCCCCAGATTGTGGCCTATCAGCCCTATAATAAAGCAGTGGACTGGTGGTCTTATGGAGTGCTGCTGTATGAAATGCTGGCAGGACAGGTAACACTCAGCTTAATCCTAACAATAGCGTGCACAGACACTTTAAGCCCCCAGTACTCGTCCTTTGTAATCACTTCAAAAGACTTTCAAAGAACTTTAATTTCATTATATTCGTTATCAATTTGCCCACAGGTCTGTGCTTAAACTCTTCCGCTCTCTCCCTCACTCTCTTTTCCTTTAAGCCGCCATTTGATGGCATTGACGAGGAGGAGCTGTTTCAGTCCATCATGGAGCAGAGTGTCTCATACCCAAAAAGTCTCTCTCGGGAGGCTGTAGCTATCTGCAAGGGAGTGAGTTCAATCCTCGTTTCTCATATTAACTTTTAACACACGGGCAATTAAGATAAAAGTTCATGTACTGTAAATCAGGAAATGAAATAACTCTTTACTCGTGCAAGATTGTATTCGGTCGCCTAAAGGAATAGTTTTTGGAACTATGTTAATTTGCTTCTTTACAAAGAGCTGGACCGACACCACTTTTACAACTGCCTGTTAGATATCAGGCTGGAGGCAACCAACTTTACTCTTCAGCGCAAAACTTTTTATTTTTACACTACAGTGTTTTTATCCATGTTTTGGACAGTTGAGTTTTATTACTCACAAATAGTGAGTAAGAACTGTTTTGTTTTTTTTCCGGTTGTTTATGCATAGCTAAGTGGCTGCTGGCTGTAGCTTCATAATTGGTGTACAGATAGCAGAATCTTAATGATCTTCATCTCTCTGCAAGAAGCAAACAAGCATAATTCCCAAAAAATGTCAAGGTTTTTCAAAGTGATAGTGCAATAAAAATCCATTCGTTGGCAAGACAACAAAGGAATTGGATTACAGTACATGATTCCAAAATAAAGCAAAGCTTATCATGCACACCGACTGCTCTAACCGAGGCAGATCATAAACAGAAGTCATTTATTGTATCACATTATTATCCCAGCCTAGTCGCTTTTTCTCACATTTCTCCCCTCATTTCCTCCTCTCTTGACTCAGCTCCTGACAAAGCACCCGGCCAAGCGCCTGGGTGAAGGAGAAGATGCAGAGAGGGAGATCAGAGAGCATCCGTTCTTCCGCTGGATTGACTGGGACCGTCTGGAGAGACTGGAAATCCCGCCACCTTTCAAACCCAGAACTGTCAGTTCAGTTAAACAGATGAACCACATGTTCCTTCTTTCTTCCTCCTCCTCCTCTCTTTCTTCTCTTCTCTGCCTCTCTGAGGACACTTATAGGGAATTGGAGCTGTCACTTTCTTCCATCTGTCTCCTTTTTCTCTGACTCCCACATTGTCCCTCGTTTCCCTGCGTGTTTCCTCCACATTTGCCTTGGCCTTTTCATTCCCTCTTCCTCTCTCTGTCTCTTCCTCTCTCCCCTTCACATCCCCTCTATTTCCTCATTTATCACCTCTTTGGGTTCTTAGATAGGCTTTAAGAGCTCAGGAACAGACAGTTCAGTCATAACAGACAAGACCTTCTGACCTTGGGGTCTTGCCTACTCCTCCCATATGCAAATGTATGTCATCATTAGCCTGCCACTTGCCAAAGTGCCGGCGCACTGGCCGTTTGTGAGGTGTGCCTTGAGTGAGCCGAGTATGCTCAGGGGTTAGAGGCCAGGCCCATTAGCCAAATGAGATTCATATCATTCGGCAGAACGGCTGTCATATGCTGTTAGGCATCTGGGGAGGATATGTGATCAGCTTTCTTCCTGTGTGCTTCTGTAGTGAGATAAAAGGAGGTCTCAGTGAGGAAAAAACGTGGGGGTGGATTCTTTTTATAGTTTAACATTTTTAATAAACTATTTTTGTTCCGGGGGGAGGGATTTTGTAAAGTTTATTGTGGATGCAATATCATGCATGCATGAAGATGTGCCCCAATCTCAGTCTTGTGTGTACATACCTTCTCTTCTTCTTCATCGCCAGGGTGGGAAAAAAGGTGAGAACTTTGACAAGTTCTTCACAGCTGCTCAAACGGCGCTCACCCCCTCGGACCCGGATATACTCGCAGCCATGAACCAGGAAGACTTCGAAGGCTTCTCCTTCATCAACCCAGACTTTGCTCCGTCACCGCTCACCGCTGTTTGAAAACGGCTCCCAAATCTGCTCCAGCCGCCGTTCCAAGTCTAGCCAGATGATCCTGTTATCCTTCCGATTGTAGTTTTATAGCAGAGAATTTGAACGTGAGAGCTAGCAGCGAGTATTACACCTCTCATAACCAAATTCAGACGTTTACATGAAAATGCCAAGACACCTCGATTTTCGGGCACTCTCTTTGATGCATGTCTATTAACTCACTCATCACACAATGTGTATCAACACTGCAAACATAGTCAGTACTATGGACTGCCATCTTAGACTTTTTTTATAAGACTTAACTTGATCTAAAGGTACTGTAGTATGAACGTGAGAAAAATAATCTCTATGCATGCAGATAGTTTTTATAGCACTAGACTATCCAAGGCAGATACTTTACTTTCCTTTCCTTTAAGTAAAGTAGTCATATGTTGTGCACACGTGCAATTTACCAGTTATATTTCACCAGTCAGGGTTTCATTCATGCAGCTACAATGACCACACAGTATGTAAAAGCAGGACATCTCACCATTTTGATGCCAATTCCACCTTAGCACTTTGTATTGTCCATTGCAAGTACTCAGCATCAACAGCACTTAAATGTTTCTTTCTGACTACCTACAGTATCTCACTCTGGGGTTTTTTGTGCTCTCTATTTTGGATAAATGACATGTTGACTATGAAGCAAATTGAGCGGGGAGCCATTTTTAGATATTTGTGTATTTTATAAGAGAGGCGTCCTGTGGAAGCGCTTAGTCAGACTCCTCTGACCTGGCTCGACCTCAAGGTTTAACGACTTCAGATGACCCACTGAGATGTTTAAACAATGCAGTTATCACAATGTGACAGTTAGGGTGGACCACAGCTCTGCTCCACCCACCCAGGCTCACACTGTGTGGTGTGTAATGTCACTGGAAGGGAGTCCTCATTTGACATTCACAGTTTATCTGCATTATTATTATTTTTTTATTCTTGAGCACGCTATGGAATATGGCCTATCTGCATTGCAACTACAAATATCCTATTACTCCAAGTAAACATTACAGTTTTATCAATAAAAGCCTCTTTTTAATGTCTTTCCCAGACGAGAGGCTTGTTAGCTTGCACAGGTACATATACTTATGATTTTAATGGTGTATGCCGTAAAGCTTTTTGCTGTGTAATGATGTGCTCACAGTATTGATTAGGAGTAATTAAAAGTGAGGCTCACTGGGACTGTTCAATACGTGGAAAAATAACAGCAGTGCTGTCATTAAGCCCTATCTGAGCAGAGCAGGTGGCTGCAAACTTGCTGTGCAAAAATCTCATCCCCGTGCTCTTATCTAATGAACCAGCTGGTCATTTTACACATAAATATGCTTTATTTCTTTGATTCTTTTTTTCATGTACAGTTTTGCTTTACATCTGTTTGCCTGTTATTTTAGATCCGATTGAGCCAAAGTCAGATGTCAGTGCACACAATCCCTCAGTACGATAATTACAATAGATGATGATCAATAGTGCAATAGATCATTGATAGATCATGTATCTGATAGGTTTTGTTTTTATGTGCTGGAAAAAGAAAATAAAGTTGATGGGAAAAAATGATGAAACAGCACCAGTGAAGTGTCTCTTTCTGTGATGGCGTGCGAAGCTGCTGACAAACAAACACGCACGGCCTCTCGCTTTGTCTTCACTACGAGCCTGCCTCCCTGTCACGCTCCTCCCCGCACTTTCACACATACTCACGCTCAAAAGTGCAATCCCTGGCATGTGAACACACTCACGCACGGAGAAGATGCTGACCCCTCTGTTCAGTGGGCTACTGTAGCTGTTGAACCAGCAAAAACACCTCTCAGGCATCTCCCTCCTCTGAAGCAGCCCCCCCCCCCCCCCCCCCCCCCCCGGCCCCTCCAGCATCACCATGATGGGACTAATATCCCTGTGGAGATCTGAGTTATAACAAGTTGACCTTCACATTAAAATCTCATCAACTTCCCATCTCCCTGTCTACTTCCCTCCCTTCTCTATCTGCCCTTCATCTCTGTTCCCCTCTGTTTGTCTTTTCTGTCAGTTCTGCACTGTAAATGCTTTACTGCATCGTTGTACATCATTCTTCAATAATCACCTGTCCAAATTTATTGTGTTGCTTGTATCTCTTTGAAATACTCCTGTTGCTGGCTGTTGATATGTGTAGCTTGTCTTCTCCCGGCCTCTACATCAGTATTATGATCTGATTTACACTTATACAGTATTTTCTATGCTAATGGTGTTCAGGCAGTGGATATGTAGGAGTATAATTTTGAGTGGACTATATCATATAAAAGCATATTTTAATGAAAAAAAACCTTCTTGATCTTTGTGTTGATTTATTTCTTTATTTTTAAAAAAGCCATTGTTCATACTTGCTTACGTTAAAGTGACTTTAATCTGAATATACCTGAGGTAGATATGTTTGTAATGACAGATAAACCTTCTTAATTGTCTGGGATATGTTTCTAATCTGCAGTGCAGACCTGAAGAGTGTCAAACAGAAAATAAAGCACGTAATGACACTTTTCCTCATCAGCCTGTTTCTTTTACATCTAAAGCTGATTCTTAACTTCCATCACAATCTTTTCTCTAGCACTGACAGCATCAGCCTTGGTGTAACTGAACCACCAGCGCTCAGTGGTTGGAGTTGTATGTGCAGTCCATCATTCACTGTCACTCTGACACGATATCATCCCCCTCCTTCGCCACTGCCTCCTCTGCTTCTATCTCTATCCTTCGTCGCTCCTATCGCGCCTCAGTCTCTTATTCTCGCCCCCCTTAATCTCTCACTCTCGTTCTCGCTCGTGCCCTGAGGTCAGAGTGTGCTGTAGACTATTGATATCGTTGCTAAAAATATATGAATCCTCCACCAGCCAGCTAAAAATAGAGTAAGGGACACAGACCACAGGAGACAAAGAAGGAGGGGACAGGAGGAGAACGTGAAGGAGAGGTTACTACACGTTTTTCTGATATTCATCAGTACTGTGGGGTTGAATGAAAGTCCTTATTCAGTCATTAGTTATCTACTGTGCGATACTGAGGGTAGGTAATCTATCGTTTGTGTTTATTTTCAAAACTCCACACAGCAAATGTGTGAAATTTGGAGTTTTTCACCCTTTCCATCCCTAAAGATACTCACTAATGAGTCCTCAACTTTTTTCGTTCAGCTTCTCTTGGCTGGAAAACGTTATATTTATTATATAGTGATATATAATATTGTATATTACTGTTCATCGTGTGAGAAAATTATTGCAAATGTTTACCACATGGACGTTATTTATTCCCTTAAAATCATTTTAAAAGATGTGACATCAAGTAATTTATAGAAACTGTATGCTCATGGCAGCTTCTGTGAAGGTTGCTGGGACAGTTTCAAAGAGTTTTAAAGAGTGAGTACAAAAGCAAGTATTAAAAAAAAAAGCCTATATTATTTTCTTTAAATGTGACAACACATCCAGAAAAATTGATGTTAAAAAGGATGAGTGAGTATTACTATACAACAGTTTATACAGTGAAGTGCGATATGACATCACTCCACTCCACCTCTCTCTCTCACACACACATACTCACATATACTCTCTCTCTTTCTCTCTCACTCTCTCTCCCTTCGACACTTTTACCCCCCTGCTCCCGCTACAGTATGTCTCTTTGGTAACCAAAGTAGCTTCCTGAACCGATCCACCGCAGTGCCTGGGACAGACGGAGTGAAAGAGAGAGTGAGGAATTTTAGAGGATGGGTAAGGGGGCTTAAGGGAAAACACACAGAGGAGAGAAGAAGACAGGGAGAGAGAGAGAGTAAGAAGGAAAGGGGAAAAAGGAGAGAAGAGAGTGAGAGGAGAGACAAAACCCCAGCAAGCCTCCCTGGTGTGAGGTTTCTTGGCTTACTGACGTGTGCGCACGACTCTCGTGGCACGGTGAGTATTTCCCCCTCTCATTGAATACCTGCATTTATGCGTCTTTTCGTAGAAATTATAATCATGACTCCCCGTTTTGTTTCGTCTTTTTAACCCGACTTAAAATGTACGTGCCTGTGTGACAGCTGTGAAAAGAGCTGAATTCATAAGTCGTGTTAGCGTAAAGATAGCCGCTCGTGCTCCAGTGAGAGCGCACGCGAGGTGGTGGTGGGGGGCAAAAAATGTTCTTACCTGACAGCTAAGTCGTTGAGCAGCTCTATTTATTTTACCCATTCCGGTTTTTCAACGTGAGTCGCTCACATGTTCCCTGCTCTGTGTTTATCATCTCAAAACTCCGCGTGTGAGTGCGTGTGACAGCTGCGGGGGTGGGGGGCTAAACAAACCCGTATAGATGCTCGTGTGACTGCCTCACTCAGTACTAGGGTGTTCTTTTGCGGGTACGTGAGAGTATAGTGGCAGTGTTTATCTATCCGCTTTGCACCGTGAAAAAAAGAGAAAGAAATGATGCGAGTGGATTGTCAGAGTGTGTCTGCGCAGAAACCACGAGCAAAACCTTCTACTGAGTCATGGTATCCACGTTTAGTTCCCGTGAAGTCTTTTATTTCCTAATGAGTGGTTTCATTGATTTCTCCAGGGCTGACAACCAGTGCACACCTTTTAATTCGGGGTACGCGCACTCCCGTCGTGCGCGTCCATGTCGAGTACTCCTTCCATTTTTTGGGCCAAGGTCTTTTCTCGTGTTAACCTATATCTTCTCGATACACTCCTTCTGTGCCTGTCTTTAAAAGATCTCTCCACACGTAGTTCGTCCCCATCTTCTCTTCTTTCTGCTGCTTTTGCTTTCGTTTTATTTAAGCTGGGTTGTTTCTTTCACATCCTCTCCTCTTTTCCATCACTGCCTCTTTCTTTCTTGGTGTCTCTTTCCTGAGAGGCTTACAGGTGATGTCAGTCTGCAGATTGTGACAGATTGGAGTGAATTAAACCTTTTGTCCCCCTTGTGGCTCCTATCTAACCAATTCAATTGGCTCATTGCTTTCAGGATGAAGGAGCTGAGGGGCTGTGTCAGAGCACTAAAATGGGATTGTTATCACAAATCTAACAGGAAACTGATTTTTTTTCTCCTTTGCTCTTTTTTTCAAACTCAAACCCAATCTTAAGTCTGAGTGCTTATTTCTTCAAAAGCCACAGCAGCCCTTTAGAAGATTTCTGGCACAATAAATCAGTGCTTTTAATTTTTAATCCCAATCTGTTACGAGCCAGCAGGTCGTATTTTTGTTGTTGTTCTTGGATTTCAGTGTGTTTCTATGACGTTGTGCTCAAAAACAGGGTGCTGTCCGTGGTGCTGAACAAGTCTGAAAACAGGGTGCTGTCCGTGGTGCTGAACAAGCCTAGGAGAGCAACTCGGGCACATCAACTCGTTTGTGCAATTTTGCAACTCCACTTTGATTCACACTCGTTTCTGACCACTCTGGCATTTCCTCCAACAAGTTGGGAAGTGTGATTATTTCTTCGTGAGCCCACTCCTCTGTGTCCTCTGATCTTATCTTTATACCTCATCGGTCTATCCCTCCAATCATGCTGTGTCATTTCACGGAGTTGTTTTTGAGTTCACGGTGACCCTGCCTTGAACTCTTTAACTTAAACTTTTCAGCACCAGTCGACTGTTACTGTGGCAGCGGGAGCTGAAATTGGCCTGCCGTGTGATTTAGACCCCCCAGTTAAAGAAGGAAAGTTAAGACCAGGGCAGCAGGAAACTCATGTACAGCTTAAGCCCATGCAAATCCTCAGTTGTTCCCTTGTGTGGCAGATGACAGTGCCAATTTGTATCCTTTCCCATTTATGTATCTTGTAAGTTTTCCTTTTAATCTCAGTGGCTTTCCATCTTTCATGTGTTTGTCTGACTGGACTTTTTGTGGTTGTGGTTCCTCACTTCTGTCTGCCCCATTAGTAATGCAATCCTTACTTCATCTGCTTCTTTCATCCTTTCAGATGCCCAAACTTGTCATTTCTCAGACTATTTCTCTAATGTGTACCCTCTACCATCACCCAGTTCTGTTCTTACACATCATTATTGTGCCTAGCGCACAAAAGAAACTCTATTCATCCCTGCTGCTGCATAGAAACTGAGGGAACTTAGTGGTCACATCTCCCACAATGGGTGTCCAGATAAGACGAGACCAGGCTTAATCTTTAAGAGTTTGTTCCCCAGTAGACTACTTTTTTTTGTAACCAGACTTCTCAAAGACTCAAAGGTTTGTCATACAAAGAGAGAGCAGAATAATAAAGTGGTTCTCATGTTTTAGTCATTATTTGACATTAAAGTTTCTGTTGTCACAGCCGTCGGAGGTGCACGATAAATGGCCCACGCTGTTAAATTAATTTGCAACCCTGAGCGTTACTTTTTTAAGTCATTATTTTATGCAGATGTATTGTCGTATGTTTAATAGGTGTGAATAATTGATTTGCAGTTTCTGTGCAGCAAAAAGGGGGTCAGGATTTACAAGGGGTGATGCAAGAAACTGTGGAGATTTTTATTAATGACCGTGAAACAGTGTAGTGTGAGTTCAAATAAGAGCTCAGAGCAGCAGTGATATGCTGAGGAAAGGCTCAAGCGCACATTTTTCAAACCTTAAAGCAACGTGTTACATCAGCTGAAGAACATGGATGATTCCACTCCCGTCCTCTACTGAAAGAACAAGAGGTTGAAGCTTGAGTTGTTGTTTAAAGAAGTTCTTTTGCTTTCTTTCCAAGCTCCTTAGATTGCCATGACCTGGATGACTGAGAACCTACCCAAATGAGTTGCTACATGTTTACCAAAATTAGATGGTGTAAGGGTGAAAAAGGGGCAGCACGGCGGCACGGTGGTTAGCACTGTTGCCGCACCGCAAGAAGGTCCTGAGTTCAATTCCACCATCAGGCCGGGGTCTTTCTGTGTGGAGTTTGTATGTTCTCCCGGTGTCTGCGTGGGTTCCCTCCGGGTACTCCGGCTTCCTCCCACCGTCCAAAGACATGCAGCTTGTGGGGATAGGTTCATTGGATAATCCAAATTGCCACTAGGTGTGAATGGTTGTCTGTCCCTGTGTGTTGGCCCTGCGACAGACTGGCGACCTGTCAGGGTGTACCCCGCCTCTCGCCCTATGACAGCTGGGATTGGCTCCAGCACCCCCTGCGACCCTGAAAAGGATAAGCGGAAGCGAATGGATGGATGGATGGTAAGGGTGAAAAACCATCCATGGTGTGGTGAAAATCAACTCTGGTCTCAAGCAAGCTAAGGGTTATATTTTAAAGTGGCTACTTAATTCTAGAGCGCAATGGTTAGCACTGTTGCCTCACAGCAAGAAGGTACTGGGTTCAAATCCACCATCTGGGCCAGGGCCTTTCTGTGTGGAGTTCGCATGTTCTCTCTGGCTTCCTTCCACAGTTCAAAAGCATGCAGTTAGTGGGGTTGGGTTAATTAGTGATTATAAATAGGTGGAATGGTTTTCTGTGACCTGTCCAGGGTGTACCCTGCCTCTCCCACAATGGCAGCCCCACGACACTGAATTGGATAAGCAGAAGAGGATGGATGGATGGATGGATTACTTATTCTACCTATAGCCCACAGTTTCGATGAACACAGCCCTGAAAAATGATGTTTCCTTAGTAAGCACTAGGACACTAAAGTAGTTTTTAGTGGCTTATGTCAGATTGCAGTGCTTATTTAATGCTTCTATTACACTGTCAGGTTTTATTTATTTCATCTTAATTGCTGCACACACTGCAAGAATGTGAAAATCACAAACTAAAAAAGTGTGCAGCTGCTGATAAATGCAAGTCATTCCAGACACATCTCCAGCATCTAAGTGATTTCAAATGTTGACAGTTGGACCTAATTAGCCGTCTAAAGCTAGAGAAACATATTTTTCTAAGGAGTGTTAAGAATGTTTAAAGATTATATGATCATACATAGGGAAATGTGTAAAGAAATGCAAACACCATGATTAGTTAGTGGGAGTGTCTGCAGGTGATCACCACACACTATGCAGCTCAAAAAACCTGTGTTAATAAGGTAAGGGAAAAACCAGGGTGAAGACCGTCTGGCAGACACTCACGTCTGCTCATTAGGCTCATTAAGCTCGTTAGGCATGTTGTGCATCATAGTACCTGAAAGCTGTTCTCTCTTCTCTTCCTTCATCTGGATTTAAAGAGATTTTTAGCAGGAAAAGCAAAGGGGGGCAAGTATAAGATTTTGAAAAGTGAAAGGAACGTCAGCCTGATGTCCTCCACTTTTGCAAACACTGCAGTGAATACAAATCAAAGGAAAATATTCAAACTCTCAGGCTGACAAGTCATCTTCATTATTGTAATAAACCTCACAATATAGCTATAACAAATTACAGTAAGCATCAGCCTTCTCTGTGTTTCGCATGCCTCCATTACTTATGAAGCTGATGACACTGAACAAGGTTCCAAATTAAGCAGAGGCTACACAGACACAGAAACTCTTGAATCTATACAGACAGCATGTTCAAGTCTTTCCCGGTCAACCAGAATTAAGTCACAGAAAGACCATGTGTGAGTCACGTAAGACCTCAACTCTCCTTCCTAATCTGTGTATCTGTTTTTCTGCTTTTTTTTTTTAGTCCTTTCATAATTTTATTTGTGAATTCATCATTCGTTTTGTTGGCTCCTCTCTAACCTTAAACAGGATTGGTTGCCAGTGAATGTGTCACTAACTCTTCTTTAGCAATAACAAGGCAGGACAGGAGGATAGCCTGTAGCTCTTTTTCCCCATGTGAGCGTGTCACATGTCTGTCTCAGAGTTTCCCGTCTCTAATGACCTCCCCTTAGTGAGCCCTTCCATATCTACCTATATTTCTGTCTGCAGTTTTGATGTGCCTCTCTCATCCTGCCTTCCAGATGAGTACGTGTAGCAGCCGTGCGTTAACCATCCTGTCCACAGTGTTCGGCGCCTGCGGACTGTTGCTGGTCGGGGTGGCTGTGTCCACGGACTATTGGCTCATAATGGTGGAGGGAATCATCCTACAGCAGAACCAGAGCCAGGAGGTGAAGATGGCGCTCCATTCAGGCCTCTGGAGAGTTTGCTTTGTGGCTGGTAGGAAGATACAGCACATGTATATATATATATATGCAAAGAATGACTGAATTCATATTTGATCATCACGCAGTGACAAACACACAGAAAGAGCAACAGAGTGAGAGAGCAGAAATCAGAGAAAAGACAGCTAGCAACCTTCCGGCCTTTGGAATCATAGCTGTCACAAAACATGATCGTTACCTGTGAGCAGGACTGCAGAGACCCACATGCTCTTTTGATTTTAGTGTGTTTCTTCATGCACCACTGACTTTGATCCTTGACCAACCCCAACATTTTCCACCTTTTGTGGTTGCTCACAGGATCAGAAAATGGGAGATGTGTTGCGTCAGAGTATTTCACCGAGCCCGATATAGAGATCACCACTGAAAACACTGCGAACATCCTGAGTGAGTAAAACACAGCAGCGGCATTACACTTCATCTACTGTGTGAGAGCCTGCAGCGGTGTCCCCCTGCTGACTGTTTGAGGGTACTGATGTTTGAGTGCAGCAGTTCATCAGTGTTAAAATTCATCAGCAGGTTCTGTAAGTTGACAAGTTTGAGAAAAAGAAATCCAAAGATGTTGAATTTAGAAAAATTATTCATCCAGTGATTCAAAGGTTTTATTTTTTCATTGTAAAGACTTTGCATGAGGTATAATATGTTTTGTGTTAAACCCTTCAGATTGCAGTAGATTACCAATGAATTAGTAAATTCAGTGATTTAACTCCATAATCTATTAGATATTTCACTACAAATTTTATTTATATAGCACGTATTAAGTGTAGGACTGTGTTAATAAAAAGGTTTTGAGTCTGTTTTTGAATGTACGCACAGACAATGTATCCACACTAACTGAAAGCACCCTTTGTGGACTGAGATCTGACTCTGAAAACGTAAAACATTTGAGCCTGGTGACCTCAGTGGTCTGTCTGGGTTGTAGAGAGTGAGTGATTATATTTTTGTATATCTGCAATTGCTGTAATGCCATTTATTTATATGTTGTTGTCAGAAGTCAGAAAGAAGAAAATTACAAGGAATTAGAGGGGGGGAAATGACAAATTCCTGTTGTCTCCAAGTAGAAATGTTTGTGTTTTACAAGTTTTATAGGACTTTCCTCGTAGACGTGACCCCATTGTAAAAAAAAAAAAAAGTTTATTCAATTCATGCTCAATTCATCTAGGATGAGACATAAGTCTTATGAAACATGCAAGACATAAAAAAATAATGTAATTTAACTCTTTTAAGGCCAAGATTATCATCTCCTCTCTCCCCAGTTTAAGGTCACATCCTAAAACGTGCATTTAACACTGTGACCTCTCCTTCCTCCAGAGATGGTGCGTACGGCCACGCCCTTCCCGATGGTGTCGCTGCTCTTTGTCTTCACTGCCTTCGTCATCAGTAACATCGGACACATCCGACCTCAGCGCACCATCCTGGCCTTTGTGTCCGGCATCTTCTTCATCCTCTCAGGTGGGACCCATTACTCATGTCCTGCTGTTACTGCTCCCTCACTCTGTGATTGATTACAGCGTCCTGGTGTGTCCTGTGTCACACATGCAGACACTCCATCACAGCTCTATTTCTGGTCTGTGATGCAGGTGTGGGGAGTGTCAATAGAAAAGGTCAATGGATTTGCTTTGAATGTTCCCGCTGGGTTTTTCATTTGACTTTGTCTCGTATAAACTTTATTAACTTGTTAATTAGGAGTAGCTCTTCCTCCATATTTTAGTGGCATATTTTTAAAAGAGTGTTAAAAAAAATTGCAAAAACCTTTGAATATTTCTTAAGCAGCTTAAGCAGGTTTTTCAGCAGCATTTTCTTCATTAGTGCAGCCGGTCTTGTTGAACAGCAGATGGCGGTAATGCTCCCGTTTCTGGTGCTCAGCCTGATCGTCAGTGGCCACATTGGAGCTTGTGTTCTCTGGCGGTTCTTTCTCCTAACATGCACTTTTGAGGAGGAAGCGTGACTGCAGAGCTCAGAGGAGTATCACGCAGAGTCTGATATGATGACTTCGACATGCCATTTCAGAGTATACGAGGTAATAAATGTTATGTAATGAAGGTTACATAATGTTTATAGCCTCTGCTGGAGTGTCACAGTGTTTTACTTTATGCCTTATTTTGATAATAGGGTGATAATAAGGTGCAAGTGTATCAAATTGCTTACATACTCTGCTGCACTAAGCCTCTCTGTGCCTTCCTCCTGCCTTCCCTACTACACACCCCTCTCAACCCTCCCTCCCCAGCCCCTCTCCTTCCTCCTATTCCTTTCCTCACCCCTTCATTCAAAGGATATTATTTCTGAGTCATTGTTGCTGCAGTGGTGTGTGCGGAAGGATGTTCCACTGGCATCTCTGACGCTGTAGTCTGGTAAATATTGTAGTTTGTATTGGCAGGCTGGGTGCAATGGCACCCTGTTCTGGTTAACATAACAGTATTCAGCGCAGGAAATAAAAAAACAGCATGGGGCCACAGATGTTTAATCTTGGTTAGAGGCTCTCCCGCTCTCTCTGTTACTCGCTTTCCCTCCCTCTCTTTTTCTGTTTATCTCTTCCCCCAACAAACACACCACAGATGAGCTGCACGCCTCCTTGCACCATTTACCTTCATGTTTGCTTCCCCTTTGTCTCACACTCAACACTTCTTCTTTTCCTGCCTCTGACTGTGCACGTGCCTGTGTGTTCCTTTGGATTTTCAGGCATTAACTCAGATAAAGATGTACTTCTGCTGCAGGATTGACAGCAGCACGGTTTCTGCATTTCCCACGCGTTTCAAATTTAAGTCAACAACGAAACCAGGCCATTCACGTAGAGGGCATAAGCACTTGACAGCCCTGTAGTGCACTTGAATGTTGCGGTGAAATATTCATATTCGCTGCTTACAGCATGATGCTGTCTTTGAATATTGATACTGTGATGTTGGCCATATGTTGCATCTCATAATTTTAACATAGCCAAAGTAAGGTGGAGGGCAGGTAAGTGTTCCTGGACAAGAGAGGTTTAAATGTTGTATGGGATGCTTCTGGCTGATTCCAGATCATCCGTTCACGTTTGAAAGGCACTTCTGTTTCCAGTACAGTGAATATACTGAATTTTTCACTATAACATATTCAAGTTTTCACAGCATGCTGCATCAATTCTGACTGCATGACTTTAATTAGCATGCTATGTTAGAGGAGCAGAATTATTCTCTTTCTTTTGTTACATTTTAAGTGGGTTTTTTTCAGGGTTTCTTCTTCTTCTGCCTTAAGATAAATAGCAAGTAACTGTTAACTGTTTAATAAAGAGAAATATCCTTACATACACCTAATCAGAAACAGCAGTCATTATAAGAGAACCTTATAATACTTAAATTATAATTTTCCTCCCAGTAATTCATTTTCCCACCTTTCATACCCTGACATGCTGCCAGTCTGTCTTAGTGAATTAAGTTATTAATTAAGTTGTGCTAGCATAATAAGACATTTTTATAATGAAGATTTATTATTATGTATTTATTTATTTGCCTGATGAGGATATGAATGACATACAGTATGCCAGCATGTTCATTCATCCACTCATATATTAAAAAGAATGTGGCTTTCCTTGTAATGTGTTGCAATCCTCACATCATAAAAACTAAAGGATTTGAAACTTTTTTACAGGATTATGTTTGAGGTGGTTAAAGGTGTGTTAAGCACTTGGTTATAGAAACACTGGTGTTATGGTTAAACCTGGAAAAACACAAAGGTGGTGTGACAGGTTACGTTGATATATCCTGATATATCCTTTTTAAATCAAATTGTCACAAAAGTGCTTTTGAATCCTGAACCTAGTTACATGTTAACTGCATGTTAAAATCATTTGCCGCTGAAAGTAATCCACAGTGACAGTATGCTCTATTTTATTTCTTTTTATTTTATTTTTTGCAAAAAGAATCTTATTTTTTAAAAAGACTGTTTTCATTGTAAAAGGAAAAATGTTCAAAGGTCTTTGTGAATAACTGATATGAAATTTCTCGTCTGTCTCTCTGGTGTCTTTTCCATTTCTCGATCAGTGTAAGTATTTTGAAAGCTAATTAGCTGGCCTGGCCCCTCCCCATCTTTCTCTTTCACTCTGCACACATTGGTGTGGCTGTCTGGATCACTTTTGTATGTGACTTTCTTTCTTACACTCAGTGTCATTGTTAATGTGCTGTGTGCAGGCCTCAGTCTGGTGGTGGGGCTGGTGCTCTACATCTCCAGTATTAATGACGAGGTGATGAACCGTCCCAGAGAGCCTGAGCAGTTCTTCAATTACCACTACGGCTGGTCCTTTGCCTTCGCTGCCTCTTCCTTCTTACTCAAAGAGGTCAGTCGAGGCTCTGTGTGTGCTAGTTAGAAAATTTGGGAAAGAGAGTGAGAGGCCCTTTTCAGACATGAAAACGTGAAGCTGCTTCATCTTTTTGTTAAAGCACAGCATTTTGTCATTCAGACATGGTTCGCTTATACAATATTTTCCTCACTGCTTCATTAAAATATTCCCACTGCATCAGGGGCATCTCCAGATTCCCATTCCTGTGTTAGGTGTCTGCCTCAGAGTATCAGAGTGTGCAAAAGCACTATATTGCCAAAAGTATTCACTCACCCATCCAAATCAATGAATTCAGGTGTTCTTTCCTTTGTACACCTGTGGCCACTTCCATGCCACCTTTACAAGTGCGAGCGTGAAATTTCCTCGTGGCTAACGGTCAGCTGTTAGTGGTTTTATAACAAAGTGGAAATGAGTGGGACTGACAGCATTTTAACTATGAAGTGATAAGCCACGTAAAATCACAAAGCAGGGTCAGCAGATGCTGATTCTTTTAGATTAGCTCGAGAACAGTGCATAGAGAGCTTCATGGAATGGGTTTTTATGGACACCCAGCTGCATCCAAGCCTTACATCACCAACCACAAAGTAAAGCGTCACGTGCAGCGGTGTAAAGCACGCTGTCACTGGACTATAGAGCAGTGGAGATGTGTTCTCTGGAGTGACGAATCTTCTCTTCTCCATCTGGCAATCTGATGGACGAGTCTGGGTTTGGCAGTTGCCAGGAGACCAGTAGTTTTTGAGTATAGGGGATTATGGGGGATTCTAGTGTGGGGTTGTTGTTCAGGTCTGGGCTCAGCCCCTTATTTCCAGTGATAGGAAATCTTAATGCTTCAGCATACAAAGACATTTTAGACAATTTCATGCTCCCAACATTGTGGGAACACTTTCGGAACGGTCCTGTTCCAACATGACTGAGCACCAGTGCATAAAGGAAGGTCCATAAAGACGTGGATTAGCCCTGACCTTAACCCGACAGAACATCTTTGGGATGAATTAGAAGGGAAACTTGAGCGAGGCCTTCTCATCCAACGTTAGTGTCTGATGTCACAAATGCCCTTCTGAAAGAATTGTCAAAAATTTCTGTAAACACACTCCTAAACCTTGTGGAAAGCATTCCCAGAAGAGAAGAAGCTGTTAGTGATTATTTCCAAACCTCGACCATTATCAGTTCTGTTGTTAGTAATATATTGTGTCTATATTACATATTGTGCTGTTGGTGCAGGGGTTAGGTCTGTCAGCCTCACAGCAGATGTTGGTTTGAATCTTGTGGTGGGCGGGGGACTCCCTGTGTGGAGTTTGCATGTCCTCCCTGTCTCTTCATTGGTTTCCTCATGCTACTACAGTTCTAAGATTCTGGATAAAGCAGATAAAGTGCTTAAGTTGCATTGATTAAAGCATTTTATGAACATGTGTTTAAAAGTGATTTGTACTCTAATGCACTGTAGAAATTTGGGTGGCTGTAGCTCAGGTGGTGAAGCAGGTTACCTAGTAATTGGAAGGTTGGTGGTTCAATTCCAATCTGCATGCCAACTATCGTTGGGCCAAATGCATCCATCAGAGTGTGAATGTTAGATAGAAAAATATTAAGAGCATTGAAAAAAGTGTATCAGAACACAACAGACTTGAAGATCACTTCTAACCAAATTTTCAACACAATCCTTATTTTTGAAAGACATTTATGTTTTCCCATAGTCTCTATGACTCCTTCTTATTGTGCCATTCCTCTTAAAAATATATATATCCTAGAAACACACCTACACTAATCAATTACGTTTGCTTCACATCTGTCGAAAAACATTGCCAGTATTGACTGTTGTGAAGTATAACAACACTTTTGAACACAACAATTTAAAGTGTCCTATCAACACTTTGTTGTTGTTTCCACTAGTGTAACTAAGAGCAGGATCTCTGCAGCTGAGAGAAAGCTGCGATACACCGCTGGCACACAGGCTTCAAGAGAAAGACTTTTCTTGTCTCTTGTGGATTTAGAATAGCAAAAATGCATCATGCCAAATGTCCCCATGTTAGGAGTTTAACAGCTCACAAAGTAACAGAAGACACACGTGAAGTTGTAATATTGTGCCTGCTTTCCTGTAATGTGACTGGAGGTAGTTCAAACTTGTGCTGCTTAAAAATTGACAAGCCAGCATTAAGAAAAAGTGACCATGAAGCTGATGCTGTAATATATGAGAGATGTCTGACAGGGGCTATAGTGTGTGCTTGAGTGTCTGATTGCACACGTGCAACACAGTTTGTATGGTGCAGGTACTCCCTGCTGAGTGTGATGATCTGTATTCTGAAGGTAATGTGAGGTATTAGTGGTTATGATGCAGAACAGCAGGGTTTCCGTACAGCTGTGCTCATGTGTGAATTCGTGCATGGTGCAGTTTCACGTGAGTCCTCATCTTCACATATCCCTTCCTTCTCTCCTTCCTCCTCCCCGTCCTGCAGCTTCCTCTCTCCTGTCATCAGTGGCCCTGCTCTTAATGTGCTGCAGTGGCTGATTCAGTGTAAACTAACTGTCTCCTCTGATTTTTCCCTCATCTTTTCTTTTCTCCGGACTCCTTGTTGGCTATTGTTTTACCTTTAAATTTATTTTATACATTCTTCTTCATGTCTCCTTTTATTAGTCATTTATAATCACATCCCACACACCTACTCGTTACTGTTTCTTTGAAATGTTGTCTCTGAACAAAATACGCACTGTCACATATAATCTAATCTCGCTCATCTCTTTAGGGGGCCGGTGTGATGTCAGTCTATCTGTTCATGAAACGTTATGCAGAAGAAGAGATGTACCGCCCCCACCCTGCGCTCTACCGCCCCCGCTTGTCTGAGAGCAGCGACTATAGCGGCCAGTTCCTCCAACCAGACTCCTCCTGGCCCCCACCAAAACGTGGACGCAGCACCTCTGAGGCCTCCAGCGACATCTCCATCCAGCTTAACCAGACTCCGCCAGCCCCATCAAAAAGCAACCTCCAAGCGGTTGGTCCAGGCAGCCCACCTTCTGGCTCTTCTTCCGCAGGAAGCTACCAGATGCCCCCACAGCCTACCGGTTATCCCTCCACACACACCCTGCCCAGGTCTCACTCCTCACATCCCCAGGGCCAGGCTCTTCCAATGGCCATGCCTCCATCACCCGTACCTCCCCCTCATTATCACACACACGTGCACATGAGCGCTTCCCCCTGTTAGGAATAAGGAGCTTCAGGAAGGAAAGTAGACTCTTCATAATCATGTACATTTATATGTGATGACAGTAAATGTTGAGCTTGAATTGCAGATCATGTCAGAGGAAGTGGAAGGAGACCAAATATATTTTCAAATGTTAGTTTTGGAGCAAATATGAACTGAGATCAAAGGCAGTTTTGGAGATTGAGCGGGAAGCTTTAACAAAAACTGTGGACTGAGAGAAACAAATAGGACAAAACATGGAAGAAGGGAGAAATAAATGGGAGGAAAAAGTGATTCCTAGAAAGACATAGAAGGTTAAGCTGAGTTACAGAGGAGATACCAGCGAGGGAGAGTGAGGCAGACAGAGCGTGGGGCTGCGGTATAATACGGAGATACTGCAGTGCTGCAGGAAATTTGTATGCACTTGGAAATGTACAATGCAAAACACTCTTCACAAAGAGAGAATGCACATAGCTTTTTTTTTTAACATACATATACTATGCCGATACATGAACTATGTACATTTTTACCAAATGGCAAATGCAGTTAAATATTCTATTGTCTTCTCTGAATTTAGTAAATCATCAATTCAGTTTCACAACTCACACTGTCAAGTTAGAGTGATCAATATCATGAATTAAAAATAGTTTTAAAAAGAAGTTAAGTAATGCTGAATTGAGAAAACTGTGTATGGATATCGTGTGAAAATAAAAAAAACACAGAAATTGATGATGCAATGAAACATCGTCAGGAGAAATCAACTTACTGTTTTACATCTTTGTATAAGATACAAATTTCTAACTTGCTGTATATAATTGCTCACGAGGGTGTCTGTAGTAAACTGTAAATGAAGCTTTGGCACAAATTACATCAATGAAAGGTCTGACTCATTCTGCTTTGGAGGAAGACTCTGCAACAGGCACACCACAGTCAACAACACGCCCTCAGGATGCAGGCATGCTGGTTTGAAGGAGGAACCACCCAACAATGATACAGGCGGCTGATGCCCTCTACTGGCCACTGTCCTGCACTGACCCCGGTATCAGCCATGGGTCTGGTTCACTACTTTAATGCACTCTTCCTGCTTCCCTGACCTCCACTGTGTGTCTATGGCTGGTGCAGCACAGATGACAAAGTTACACTCATGTAAGGAATGTATGACGATGATGAGACGAGTGTTTGTGAACGATACAAATCAGGAGTGACACATAACTTTAAAGAATGATTAGAAAGATTTTAAAAGCTTTGTAGCTGTAAATGTCTATCTGGAAAAAGTCACAACTAAGTATTAATTGCATTTTTACTTGCTGCTTAACGAACAGCGGCACACACCATTAAAGGCAACATTTAATTTAACATTTTATTATTGCAGCTTGTTTGGCAGGCATTTGTGACAGCATTAGTACAAAGTTTTTAGAATATCTGAAATAATGTGAAAAACTAAAAAATATAACGTTGAGCTCTTTCTGTGTGTTGATGAGTCTCTGAGTGATCCCTGTGTCTATGAAATGCCGACAAATGACGATTAAAAATTTGTTATAATTTTTCATTGCAGTTCCAGAGTTTTCAACACATTCAGCTTGCTCTCAGGCAGGGAACATAAAATCCTCACATAATGATGCAGATTTTTTTTCAGTAATAATTAACATGATTTATAGATTTTAATAGTTGCAGATTAATTTTCTGTTAATAAACTACGGATAAACAGACTTCAGCATCTCTCTCTGGGATGGATTCCCTGTACCAGCAGACATAGGAGGCTCTTCTGTAAGATGTTTGTAGCCACACGTGATTATTTTGTGGTGGTTTTGAAGTGTAGTGAGGTGCTTTCTCAGACGGTCTAGAACAGGGGTGTCCAAAATAAGGCCCGGGGGCCAGAATCTTCCCAGAAAAGAGTCCAGTTGTGAAGAAGGATACACATTTTGGATTTTTAACTGTGCTTTCATAAGTTTTACAACTTTTCCTTCCCCTTGGCTATTCATAAAACACTAATAGATAAACATTTAAGTGACAGAAAAGTTTACACTTTTCCACTTACTAAAGAAATGTCTGTTTTGTTTTTTGTTTTTTACATTGGATCCACAGTAAAAAACAACAACAACAACTGTTTTATAATTACAGGACAGTGGGAAATGAGCTACTAGAACTTTTTCAGTAATTTTACACATCTATTTCTGACAATTTTAGCACAAAGAGTCATGCTGACCGATTTCTTTCATTTATTGCAGCTTCATTTCTTTATCACGTAGAAGAATTGAGACACGTTGTTGAAAGTGCACTTCTTTTTCTTATATCAAGATAGCGATTAAAGGCATAGTTAAACTTCTTCACACTGACAGAAAGGGGTGTTTCACTGGTCCGGCCCATGATGTACAATGAGTTTGACATCCCTGCTCTAGAAGTTGAACGCTTGTTAAATGATGCAGTATCACAAAACCCAGAGCAAGGCAAGAAGAACCTGCACATCAGAAACATAATTCTTTCCTCTATAATAGACACATTTGCTGTTTGTTTTAAGGTGCATCTCTCACAGCGAGACATCCCTATAATAATAGTGTATATGGGCTCATTATAAAGATCACTGTGATGCTGGAGATAGGGAAACACACTGATGTCCTTCACTGCATGAGTGGGATGAAAATTATAGCTCACAGCTCACAAGTATAAAGTGAGATCATTGTGATGTCATGTTTCACCTACATGCAGGGTTATACACTCCCCTGCTTTTTCTTTAAGCACTTGCACACATTGGAATTGAGATGACACCCAGTGTACCTGCAGCTGTCTTTGTTGATTGTGCTGTTGCAGTTAAGGGGTCAAGTGCCTTGCTCAGGCACACCTCAACAGTAGCTGTTAAAGTTTTTTTCTCCAGTCAGTTAAAGTGTGCTTCACTAAATGACTTTGGAGCAGCTGAAAATAACTTTCCCTTTTAATTCTCAGAAGTATTTAATAATACTTTTATAACTCCTAAACTCCTTTCATCTCTGCAACTCTTTGTTTTTCCATCTCTATCCCTAGCCTCATGATTCGTTTGCCTCATGATTATATAAAAGAGTGTAGCTGTGCTTGCTTCTGCGGAACAGCCTGATCTTCATCCACATTACCAGCTTTCTAAAATAAAAAATGGGCAAAAGAATCCTTTTTTTAGTGTTTCAAAGATACTAATTGTTATGATATTTTGATACCATAGTAGCATTTACAGGATATTGTTTTATACAGGAAAACTGTTACTCAATAAGGCCCATATACTAGTTGTTTTTCTCTTTCTCTATGACCCAAGAATTAATGTGTAGGACTCACAGGCTGGTACTCCAAGGTCGAAAACACCACAGAGATGAGACCACTCCTTTACTCCCATCCTCCCTTTTCTTTATCTCCTGGAAAAGGCTCGTTAAAGGCTAGGTGGTTCGTTTCAGAATTCACTAATGAAAGAACTCTGTATTTTATGTCTAGGAGTGTATTTTGCTGGGATGATCATAAATTATAGCTGAACTGATAAACTACACACAGGATACTTCTTGGCTCACAAGGCAGGAAGACGTTTCCTTATTTAGTCTGTACCGGTTTGAACTGGGAAAGCTGACACACGAACCTTTTTTCCTCTATATAAACTGCTGTGTATCAAATAAACCTTTGAGTCGATTGGGAAGGCAACCTAAAGCAGTCTCTGTTTTCTTGTTCTCCCAAGCTGCTCCCGAGCTCGTACTAACACGCTGAATGGCATACCTGAGTGTTACTTTAAATAATTAGGAATCTTAGAAGGAAAGGACAGAACTCTGCTTATCGCTCACGCCACAGAGGAAACCCGGGACGGCAATTTCCTTCACTAATGCTGTCTAATCTGGTGCTATATGATGCAGAAGAAAGTCACTGCTTTTAAAAAGTTGGTCTCTGACACTCACTTTGCTCTGCTGTACAACACTTTTGTACAAAACTTTTAATGTGGGTTGATTGTGCTCTGTTTGCACTTCTGTTGTTAGATGTTCAAAATGTTGCCATTTCATTTTAATTATTTTATATATTATAGCACTACTACTACTACTACAATATTGTAGTCATGTGATTAGACATTGTCCTGGCTTCTGGCTGCTCTCTTTGATTGAGGGAACCTGCAAGTGGATGGATGCTGTACTGCAATGAATCACTGGGTGTTAACTAGACTCCCTCCTCAGTCATAGCACGCCAGCACAGCCTGAGGGCAACAATTGATCAGAGTGTTGTGTGTGTGTGTGTGTGTGTGTGTGTGTGTGTGTGTGTGTGTGTGTGTGTGTGTGTGTGTGTGTGTGTGTGGCTGCATTTGCTGGCATGTGTACTTGTGTTTATCACAGTGAGACTTGAAAAAAAGGATAAGAATTAACAGTGAGAGATATAAAAAAAATTTTTTTACTTATTCCTGTCTCCAAAAGCAGGGATGTCTGTGCTGAACACTGTGTCTTTTAAAAGTGTGTCACAGTAAGACAGAAATGCCAGTTTTTGGTGAAGGTCACAAAGGAAGTACAAAAAAGGAGGGCGTTGTGTAGGTGAACTAATAATACGTACAGTGCAACAGCCTCGTTGTGGTTTATGACCAAGCTGTAACTCATATCAATCTTTAGAAAAAAAATTAACACACATATTTCTGACTGAAACCATTATTAATTAAAAATGAAGCGCAAGATGCTAAACATGTGCATAGATGCATAGGAGGTGCAGCATGCCTGGTTTGACATCAGAAAGTCAAACATCCACAGTCAATACAACTAAAACAATGTGTAAACTCTGCTGTGTGATCATCTGGACTGAGGGTTTCCTGTGTGCGAGCGCCTCTCCTGATGAATGAAGCCCGACTGTAGCTGCAAACAAGTGAGATTAAACCGTGGCCTGTGCTTGTTTGGACACTTTTCTGCAATAGTGTACTTTACACCGTGAGCGTGTGTTGACTTCTGTTTTCCCCTGCCTTTTGTTTGTGTGTGTACATACAAAGTTTCATGTGTGTGTGTGTGTGTGTGTGTTGAGTGGATCTCTCTTTTCACCATCACCATTACTGCATGAAAGCCCTGTCAGTCTGTATTAGGTTCTGCCTCTTCCCCTCTGTGTGTGTGCGTGCGTGCGTGCGTGCGTGTGTGTGTGTGTGTGTGTGTGTGTGTGTGTGTGTGTGTGTGTGTGTGTGTGAGAGAGAGAGAGGGGGGGGGGGAGGGAAAGGTTGAACTAGGCAGTAAAGCCATTTTAAAGCTACTGAAGGTCATTGTTCGCTCACTCTGTTTTATGCGCACTAAATGCTGTGTGAGGTCAGCAGCTCTGGCTTCATTTTTATAGATCTGCGCGTGAAATAATCCGATCTATACCACACCAGCTGTGTAATTTCCCCAGATGATTTGATCATTTTACCACTAATATTACAGCGCTACTGCTGAATTTCCGTTTTTGCTGATATTGCTGATACACTGATATTAACCTGTGGATGTTTGATTCCGTCTTATAAACCCCCCCCCCCCCCCATCTCTCTCTCTCTCTCTCTTACTCCTCCCCCTCCTCCTCTCTCCCTCTCTCTGCAGGGCTGCGCTTGTGCTCCATTTCCCAGAACTACCAGCGCGGCCCTCATCATCAGCATCATCACTACAGAGGAAAAGTGTCCCACTGGCGCTCCATCAAGTCGCTCTCCAGCAAAGGAAAAAAGAAATATCGACATCAATAACGCTCGCGCACTTACGAGCTGGTCATAATAGGCTACTTACGAGCGCGCAACCATGAGCGTGTGGCACACGCTCCAATAAGCACATCCAGACCAATTCCCTCAATATAAGAGGGGGGTGAGGGGGGTCATGCCTTCGTAGTGATCTCGTAGCACAACATAGGCTACTGTGGGAGATTTCATCTTGTGTCGACGATCCAACCTCATTCACATTTAGCGTGGAGTTTTAGTGTGATGCGACAAGTTGCTCGCGCCGCGCGCAGTGTGGAAGAAATCGATGGAGGAGCAGACAGGCGGGCGAGCGCTCATCCAACCGGAGGGGAGGGGGAGACGCATTCTCCCCGAGTACACACAAGCAGCGGCCACATCCACTGTAGACAAATCCGTGTTCAGTGACGTGTTTTGTACTAGCCTTTTTTTTAATATATACACATTGAACCATTTTCCACCTCAGACTTAAATTTAACCGGGACCTGAGACTTCACTCTTTTTTTTCTTTTTGCTCCTAAATTCATGATTTTTAATCACCCCTTTCGATTTAATTATTTATTTTGTTGCCTCGATAGACCCGTTATTTAGCGCCGTCCACCTCCTCTCTCCTGTTCCCTCCATCCCCTTCTCTCTCTGGGAGTGCAAGGCGCTGCGAAGCTCGGAAATTTAAAAAAAAAAAAGAGAGAGAGAGGGAGCCTGCAGGTAAGACCGCCGTAAGCTTCTTTAAAATGATTATAATTGCATTGAGACACTGTTGTTTTGACTTTGCAGCTTAATGAATGACAGTTCATCCAGGCTCATTTTCATAGCACATTGATTTGTTTCACGTTGCCTGCAACTTAACACACTACTGACAGTGTTGATATCGTAATTCCAGAAAAGAATAATAATATTTCTCAGACTTCCACCACTCCTCTCCATCTCCCTCTCTCTCTCTCTCTCTGATTAAATGCTGAATGATAATATTCCCACCTATTTTGCGCGGGCCTATAATTAGCGACCGCAACGTCTATTATGCAAATGATCATTTTAATAGCTCGTTTTTAAGCTCTGCCTGCATTCACGCCGCAGCAGTGGAGACTAAAATATCTGCTGCGTTCGCTGACATGATCGGCCGCTTCCCCGAGGATGGAGAGTTATTTCAGCGTGTGCGAATGCGAGTCTCGGTGTGTCATTCGTGTCCCAGTCCGCTGAGTTTTCTCTGTACTGGTCTCTCGATGCTAGGCGTCCATTTTCCACCGTGCAGCCTATGCAGGCAGGGTGATGTGTGTAGCGTACTCTGTTAACAAATGCACCGCAGTCCGCATCACTATAAGTCAGCTCTGCACGCTCTCGGCCCCGTGGCTCTGAGCTCGTATGTGTCTCATCAGTGTGTTATGCACCGCTTTGGAGTGCAGGGCCAGCATCTCATCTTGGCTCCATGTTGAACCTGGGCCACATCATTGCATCAGACGCGTATTTTTTTCCATTATTTTCCACAGTCTTCTCTCACTGAACAACCTGTGCAGCTTCGACAGATCCAGAGGTAAAGGGCACCGAACACCTGGCACGCGATCAGCCATTCAGTATTCATCACAGCTCACATCATGTCATTGCTAAAGGAGGACTGAAACGTCTTGAATTGGAAATTATGTAGGAGTGTGCACTGCAGTATTCAGGAGTTTCTGTGCACTGTCAGCAAACAGCACAGTGACTTATACCTGTCTTCATTGTGCCTGCAGCCCATGGCAGGTTACAGCTCTGAGTGTTTTCTCAGAAATTTTCATTATTCAATGAGAAATACGCTGTTGTGCTAGCCTACAGTGTTGATGACTGTAGCACAAGTTTATACCCACTAAGCTCAGCTTCTCACTGAGTGCTGCATCTATTCCGTTTGGGGACCAGCCTTTGGTTTTAAAAAGCCAGCATAAATGACCGTCAGCGCTCTGCTTTTACACTGTTCATTTATACCCTTGTTTTGTTTTGTTTTCTGTCACTTGATGTTACAAGTTTGCTGTTGAACTTTTCCTTTGTGATCATGCCAAATGCGATTGCCACTGGGTGGCAGCTGAACTGAAATATTTGTGCATTTCTTAAATATTATCAGCAATGAGATAATGGATGAGAGCCTAAAGTTGTTCATTTCTTAACTACACCTCAAATCATTAATTAACTGCGTGTAATTCTGCGAAAATGCATGCAGTTACTGTTTGCGCTATAACTTCAGTTGTGTGACTTAATGACAGTGCAAGTGCAAGTTTCATGTTACACACTGCACACCGAAAGGGCCTAAAAGTTTGCGGTTATTTCTGATGAGAAATCAAAGGTGTCGTTTTTGTATCACGCTGCTGCCATTTGCCGCCCACCTCTTTATCAGCTATCAGTGATTCTTTCATTAAGTGGTCTTGGCCCTGTCACACCCCATCAGTTCCTCCGCCTCCCACGTGCTAAACACCGTCTGTGCCGTGTGTGTGATGTACGTGTGGCCTTGATGATCGTCTCTGTGGACTTTGGATCACTTTCAAAACCCCTGAGTTGGCTCTAAGATCTGCTTTTTACACTCTAAGGTGACTCACTGCAGTCAATACTGATGCGTAGCCCAAACAGGCTGTAGGTGTGATTTAACGCTGGCCAAATTATAATCATCTAATGCTCAAGCGGTCCACAACAATCGGAAAGGATCTCTAACTTTTGACTGTTTCCACTCGTTTACCTGTCTCGCTTAAATTTCACTCCTGGTTGGTCTCTTTCTCTCTCTATATCTCGCTTTCTCCCTTTGAGGAGAAGTAATTCTGCAATGATCATCACATCTGTCATGTAGCTGTTGTTCAGAGGATCAATGCCTTTGCTGCAATTTTCTTGATGGTCTGAGATTTCACACTGTTCATTCCTCTCTTTAGTGCAGGAGGAAGCCCAGTGCTGTACAAGAGCCACAAATGCCTCAGTTTGAAATACAGCCCCTTAACAATCTAATGTTCATTCACATTACTGCATAACTTTTCATCTCTACCCTATTAGTAAAAAGAAACTCCTGCATATTTAAAGAAAAAGTCTAAACTTACACTTGTAGCAAGTCTTGCAGTATTGGGAAAGCTTACATTCAATACACAACACTGCTTATAACTCCAGTGAGCAGAGGCTTTTATCCAAAGCATTCTAAATGACTCCGTTCTCAGTGGCTATGACCCATGCATCAATTAACCCAGAGCTTTGGTGTTTTTAAGTGCTTTGTTTAAGCTTGTATAGCCTAAGAGCAGGGTTGTAAGAGCCTGTGATTGAACCGTGTTGTGTCAGTGATATGCTGTTAGCTGACCTGTCCGTGTGTGCAGGAGCATGCAGCATAAAAACACGACAGAAACCGTGTTAGCATGTCTGATAGGCCAGCACAAGGCTGTAGATACAGGTTGCAGCACCTGTAACTAAATCCCACAAACAGATTACAAAACGGTGTAGGTGTGAGTGAGAGTCTTAGTTGTTTATATTAGAATATTGAAGCTGCTCACACATGAAATAGATTATGTGACTCAGAGTAGGTGCAGACATATCACTCTACTATTAGGCCTATGAGTAAATAAATGAATGACTATCTGCTAAACATCTGTTTGAGATTAGCTGAGTGATTAACAGAGCAGACCCCAGGTCCACAAGAGTTTGCTCATTTACATTTGTCATCAACTCTTTTCCCTATTTATTTATGAAACGATCCAGAAATTATCTAGTATGCAGACCTTGAGAAAACTCTGCTCAACAGTTTCTTAAATAGGCTTATGTGTATTCTCATAAACCTAGGGATGTCACAGGAACCAAGCGTCCTAGTGTATCATTACACACTGAAGAAAAATGACACCCACAAGTGCAGGAAAAACCACACTCGGAAAAGCAAAACCTCATGATGGTGACTGGTGTAGCTGCCACGAGGCAGTAAGAGTCGGGTTTGAATGTACTTTGTGTTGTTACCCTGAATTCCTAGTTTTTTGATACAGCTGGCATTACCATTGTAATCAACTGAAAGGTTTGCAATGGGTAATGTTAAATGTACAGAGGAGGTCAGGATAAGGTACAACAGTGAGTGTCTACAGCCATGTGTAAAACATGCTGGAGACTCTGTCATGTTTGTGGCTGCACTTCAGTCATTGGTGTTGGGGATCTTGTCAGAATTGATCAAATTGGGAAGGAAGAAAAGTACCATCAGATTCTGATCCACCATGCAGTACCATCTGGAAAGCCTCTGATTGATAACAGCTTCATTTCTTAGTATGACGATGATCCCAAACACACTGCCAGTGCACTAAAAACATAGCCGGATAGAAAAACCCACAGTTGAACACTGTCAGTAATGGATTGGTCTCCCTTGGAGCCAAACCATGATTGTTAGTCCAGGACTGATCCATAGTAAACTCAACATTAGTGAACCAGTCTGGGATCATCTTGACAGAGAACAGAACAAAAGGCAGCCAAAATCCGAAGAAGTGCTTTGAATGTCCTTCAAGAATCCCAGAGAACTATTTCTGAAGACTACTCAAAGAAATGACAGGAACGCTTGCTTAAGAGAGTTCAGGCAGTTGAAAAATAAAGGTGGTCATACCAAATATTGACTTTCAAAGTCGTTAGAATTGTACGAACTGTTTTTGGCTTACATGCTTTATTTACATTTATGTTTGCAAGTGTTTTATTAAATCGCTGCACTTCTTCCCATTTTAATTGCAAAATGTAAAGATACAATTGGTGGCTTTTTCTGGCAATAGGCGTGTTTGGAATCCCAACACAGTCAGCTGATCCAAGCAGAGGTGGACAGAGCGTAGACGAGTAAATAAATCACCAAACATAACAAATGTTCAGGAAATCAGTTTATGTTTCACATGTCTGAAAGAAAATCTGAATATCATATTTTTAAACAACTGGCCGAGATCTATCAACGAAAAACTTATTAATTATAACATTTATCATTTTTTTAAATCTTTCTTTGTTTTTCAGTTTATACAAAAATAAAAAACACCCATAACATCACTGCATCAACCTAAGAAATAATGAAGATGATGCGGCAAGTGTTTAACTTAGTATCTTTAGTTACATATTTAGATATGCTACATATGTTGATATTCTGTTTAGTGGGGTTGGGGACTCATTTTTACCTTCTCATTAATGAAGATTTCATGCATTTCTTACACGATGCATAAGTGGTGATAAATTCTGGATAGTACTGGAGTTTGTGTGGTTGTAATATACACATTCCCCTTTGCCATAAATCTGAGCATCCCGGACCTAACACCCTCACAGTGATGCCTTCACCTGGTGGCCTGTTTGTCAGACAGTTAAAACATCTTTAAATCACCTGCTTGGGCTTTAGGTAAGTTTGATATTTTGTTAACAGGAACCAAATCATAAAGAAAACAGGCACCACATTTGAACTACTCATTTATGGTGAAACCTATTAATTATTGTTACTTTATTTGTATTTAAGTGCATTTCTTTGAACATAAATTATAAATCAACTGGAAAAAAATGAAATAAATAATAAATAAATGTGAACTGAACTAAATATGCCACAGCATGACATTGTGTATTTAGACTTTAAGGGAGGTGCAAAAGTGAAGAGGGAGAGGGATTCAAAAACAGAATGAAGTACAATAATCAATCACTCACTCTGCAGGTGGAGGGAGAGATATAGGAGAGGTGGAGAATGAACTCAACCTGGGTGTCTATTGTCCTGTGTAGTTTGGGAGATGATTGGATGATGGGGTGGGTGCAGTTTTCTCTGGGATGGAGTCGGGTGGGCTGCCCCGGACTCTGTGGGGCTGGGCGGTGCTGCTGCTGCGGGCCCCGGTCCAGATGGGCCTGGGCCCCCTTGCCCTGGTGGGTTCCAGATTGTGAGGTTCCTTGCCCCTCCCTTTCTTCCCTCCCCATCCTCAGCTGCCTCCCTATTCCCGCTCTACCACACCCACCCACACACGCAGGGCTTGGGGTGCAGGTATGTCACCAGGGTGCAGGGGGGGCACTCCCCCTCTGTCCCCTTCTGGCCGCCTGTGCCTCAATTATATTCTGCAACCTAGACATCCACATTACTCACACTCTCACATAACACATACATATAGGGCCTTGGGGGTGGGCACGTTTTACAGCATCCAGAGGATGGTCGGTGTACTCCAACCCACCTCTGGCGCTGGTGCCCTACCCTCAATTTTAAATGCATTTAGACACTAAGGGTTTTCGGGAAGAGCCGTGCTGCTCTCTGAGAGGAAGCTAGTACCATGCTCTCCTGAGTTTTAAATGCACTTTAGAACAGCACACAGCAACACTACATATGAGCGGGCGTAGGGAGGTTTGAGGTCTTCACTCACCCCGGTTCTGTTAGCCGTCAGGGCTGGGGGGCTGGGAGGAGGTGCTGGCCGTCAGACTGGGGTCTCGGATGCGGGGCCTCCCTGCTACTGCAGATAAGGAGGTGGTCCGCTTGCCTCCACCCCAGAGAGAAGGGTTACATCTCCTAGGTCTAGGTGCGGCTTGCCCCTCTGAGGGCGGGGGTACCTGGACCTGGGATATAGAGTATGTTTGGGGAGTGCGACTGTCTGTGCAGTGTCAATTTGTGTCTGTCTACACGTTGGGTGAGTGCCGAGTATTTGGTTGTGCATATGGGGTGGGAATGCACGTCTGTGTCCGCGTGTGCCTGTTCGTCTGTGTCTATATGTCAGGTTGATGTCTGGGTACATCTCAGGCCCTCTAAAGTACGGAGGCCTATCTCCCCTCACCACACTCCCTGCCGGTGGCTGATGCCCTCAGACGTTGGTGTGTTGGTGGTCCTTGTCGTCTGGGGCTGGGCGCTCATGTATGTACCGGCTCACTCCTGGTGGCCGATTGGCAGGGCCTGGCGCCTGTGGCCCGGCTGGGCCCCTTCCGGGGGGTGGGGTGCCCTCAGGCCTCTGGGCCTGAAGCTCGGCCCTCTTTGCCACAGCTGGCTGCCGGCAGAGCCCGTGGGCACGCCACTGCAACCCCCTCTGGCCTCTGCTCCGTAGCTGCGGGGTGACCTCTCCTTTGGGGCTCTACTCAGCTCTTCCCAGGAGGGTGGCACAATATCGTTTATTATTTAGTATCTACTGTTATCTACTGTTAGCTAGTTTATTGTGATGGTGCTGTTTTTTTTATTATGTTGCTCTTTGTTGTTTGCTTTCTCTTCTGTTTTTTTTCTCCATACAGGTGATCCAGGTGTTTTGTTTTGGGTTTTTTTCTTTCTCCCCCCCCCCCCCCCCCCCTTCTCACCGTCTCTTCTCCCCTTTGGTTTTCTTTCTCTCCCTCTCTTTCTTTCATTCTTTCTCCCTGTCCTATCCCCCAGTCATGTCTGTCCCGTTTGTAGCAACTGAAAATAAAATAAATTCATAATTATAATAAAGGTCAATCAAATGGACCAATATGGCAAGGCCATGATGATCCACTTGGTAAAATAAATCCGCTTGGCTAAATTCTGATGGCTAAAGATCCAAACGGGACACAAAAAAACAAAAAAAAACCAATAATCATTTCATCTCAATTCTCTCATTTTATTAATCATTTGAAGCCAAATGGTAATTAAAATTAAATTAACGAGACAGTCGTATAATGTATGAATCAGTAATGAAAATCTGTTGCAGGCCTAATTTAACTGCTGATCACCCATTACTGGAAGATATCTCCCTGGTTAAACTGGATAGGCACTTGTTTGAGTTTCCCAAAGTCTTGTTGACTAAACTCTGTATTAGAGCAGTAATAAAATAATTATAATCCCCAGTTTTTCTATCTTTACAACGGCCAGCTTTCTTCTTGAGTTATTTGCAAGCTTGTTTCCTGGTTAATTTGTTTCTCCCCTGCTGCACTTACATAACAGGATAACTTACTCTTTTATGTATAATAACTATAAATTTAAAGGGCAATTTTGTGTTAGAATTGCTGTCAGAAAGCGGTTTAATCTGTGAAGACTGGAATATTTAAAGTTCATGGTTGCAAGTGTCCATGTGTTTAAGCATGGATTCACGGGTTCATGAGCATCCAGTCATTCAGAGACACTTTATTTTGAGAGCCTCTTAAACCAAGGTGTTACTGCCACTGCCTCCTCAGGCACTTCTGCTCAGACAGGCAAAGCCTTGGTCACATGGAGTCAGAGGATCTTAGCAGACTCTTCACGAGGGCTTAATGGCAGTTCAGCTACACTTTAAAGTACCTTTTAAAGATGACCTATTTTATGCATTTGTTGTCATCATTTTGACAGTTGTGGGTGTTAAAGGCCGCATATGTGCTTGGTTCGTTTGCATGTGGATTTCTTCCTATTTTTCTTTTTTTTTTCCTGTGCATTCACGAGTGTGTTTCTGCATGTGAGCGTGCAAAGATGTAAATGTGCGCCTGCCAGATGTGGGAGCTCAGCAATGAGCTCAGGTGTGTAGCTCTTTCTCATGATTAAGGGGAAAAATCACTGCGGCTACCAAAAGTCACTGCTCTGAATATTTGTGCATGTTTTCCTAATGTTCACTGCCGCCATCAGCACCTCAGAATAGAATACTCGGCTTGTATTTTTAGATCTGCCATCATAAGTAGGCCTAGTGCATGTTTTTGGTCAAGCACTCACTTTTGGTCAAGCACTCACTGTTAGCTTATGTCATTTTCAATAACTACAGTCCCGATTCTGGTCCTGTGGAGACCAGACATAATTCTTCTTTCCATGTGATACCCTTGTGTGTGTGTGTGTGTGTGTGTGTGTGTGTGTGTGTGTGTGTGTGTGTGTGTGTGTGTGTGTGTGTGTGTGTGTGTGTGTGTGTAGATGCTGCACTGAAAACTTCCACACTCGCCCATGCAGGACCACTGCCTTTCACATGTGTGGAAAAACTTATTACGGCTGTCATCATTTATTCAACAAGCAGTTTGGTAGCTGATTTATGCAATGAATAGCTAATGGAGCAGCTGCTACAAAATTCAAATCTCCTGTGTGATTTATGGCTGTGTTATTAGCGCCACAACTCATTGGGCATGCTTGTATTTCATACAAGCAAGGTGGCCTGCCTTGCTGGGAATGAGTCACGCAGGTAGATCTGATTATATCTGAAGTTTTTTTTTTAGGCAAGTGAGAGCCTGGTTCTGTAATGGTCCCTGCAGCCGCTTGCTTCCAAAGCCTTTGTTTCTGCAGTAAGTCCAGCTACAGCTAATTGCCCCTAGCTAGCAACATACAATGAAGGCATCACTGTGAGGGTGTTAGGTCCGGGATGCTCAGATTTATGGCAAAGGGGAATGTGTATATTACATCCACACAAACTCCAGTACTATCCAGAATTTATCACCACTCCTGCAATCATTTGCTATTACGACCAGTGTGAACATTATTGCCGAGAAGAGTGGCTCTGAACCCATTATTTCATAATGTAAAAAAGGTGATGCTGCAGTGCACTCTTATGACATCGTCAGGCTTGCAACAGTTTAAAAAAGGATCAGAATTGAGCTACAGGTACTATCTTATTTATTTCTCACATTCTTCATCCTTCAACCTGGCACCTGCATTAAGCACGGTACACAATGGCCGCTGACAGTGTGTATTTGAGATTCAGGTCTGCTATGTTAGTTGTGGTTAATGTTGCTTTGATCTGCTAGCCTCAAGCAGGGGTGAGGAGAGAGTTAGAGGTCTGGCTAAGCTCACCTCTTTCATATTCAAACTCCCCCCTCCTCCTTTTTTTGTATTCCTCAGCTCAGATCAGCACTGAGTCAAGTGAAATCGCTTGTCAGATCTTGCGCAGCCCCCTTGGGAGCCACAGAGGGCATTTGTACAGATTTCTGCACATATGCAGTAGTACCCCACAGGACCTGCAAACAGAACTAAATGTGTAAAATCTTTTGTCCACATTAACGTTTGAACTAATCACTGTAACGCAACTATTGAAATAATACTGCCACTGTTAATTATCCACTAATTCCTCAGGGTGCAGTTAGAAAATCTTGGCCTTTAGAAGTCATCTACTCTTCAACCAAAAAACATATACAGACTTTCTATATATGCCACAAGGCACTTGAGTGCATTGTGGCCTAAACTTGAGTGCACTCCACCTGTGAGCCCTCCTGGCCTAAATGAATTATAAACAGACATTAAGCTTGCATTGGTGCATCATAAATCATTTTAACCTTGTTATCTTACACAGAAATGATAACAACAGACCTGTCCATATCTTAATAAAATACACAAAATCCTTCTGCCTGCCTGTCTGTCTGCGAACTTCTACCAAGTCAGAAGTTGAGCAGCCAAACTTGGCACACAGGTACATCATAGACTCCTCAAGGTTCTTCTATATCTATATCATGTGTTACTATAATTTTATTCCAATAACATTTAAGAATTTTGATCCACAAAACCTGAAGTAAACATGATATATTATGACATCAACGTGTTTTCTGCCAACCACCTAACAATGTAGTAGAATTGCAGAGCATACACTACTCCAACATGTGCTCATTACATTCCAAATCTGTATCTCTAAATATCCAGAGCAACAACACATCTGACATTTCCTATCATGATATAAATTTTACTTTTTGATGAGAGAGAATACTTTACATCCAGCTTGGTGTAGGTGGACTGCTGCTGTTGCTGACAGCTGTTGCCCACTGCAAGTATTCCAAAGAGCAATTATGGGACAAACTATATTAAAATACGTTAATTCTTGATTTACAGAACATCCTGTTACTGAAAATGTAGCCTACGGTTTTTAGAATACATACTTTGTTGGTTGTTGCCTCGTTGCCCTGTGATTGGAATGTTGTCTCTTTGATTTTTTATTTTATTTTATGAAATGCAGTCATGCGGACAGTTTGTAAAGGTTAAGTAAGTTAGACTTAGAAATCTCGTTTAGGTTAGGTAAGTTCAAAGTAGTAAAGATGCCCAGTTTGTTGCAGATGGTGTATTCTTTCGGTAACACTTTGCAATACGGCTCGTTACTACGGGTTTAATTTTCCTGCAATAAAAAGGGAGTTCGATGGATTTTATTCAAAATTACATTGTAATTATATTTACATGAAAATATATAAAGGCATTACACAAGAATAAGAGGGTAACAAGTCAAACAAACCAGAAATTATATTGCAAGTAAATGTATGTAGTGCATAAGTAATTGTAAGTACTGGATAATTTCCTAGTAATGTAGACAAAGATGTACAATAAACAAACAATATTTTCCCATCTTACATTTTGGGGCAAGGTCCATATTATGTAGTGACTTCATCTTTTCTAACTTCCAGCTATTTTGCAAGGAGAGTGACACAAATTATACTGTATGTAATTTTAAGTAATGTGTGTTTACCTTTGAGCAAATGCAATATTTTCCCATTTTATGTCGGGAATACACCATATTATGGAGTGACTTAACTTTACCTTTTACGTCTTTATTTTTTTTACATCATTATTTAATATTCATTTAGCTAATGTGCATGATGAATTTTGTGTTATGCAGCTGTCCTTTTTTACTTACACTGTTCTTAAAATTACTTCAAATACAATGTGTGTCTCCTTTCTTATAAAATACCCAGAAGTTAAGCCACTTTATAATACTGAAAAGTCTTATTCTTTCCCCATCTCGCATCGTAATTATGCTGATGTATTACCACACTTAAAATAACTTAAGCTTACAGTATAATTTGTATTTCTTTTCCTGCAAAATACCTGCATGTGTTGTTACGTATGCAGTACTTAAAATGACTTACGCACTACTGAAATTTACCTACAATATAATTTTTTCTTGGTTTCCTGTAAAAAGCTGACTGAGCCCCTTAATCTAGTTTACTACCTTTAAGTTTGTCCATCTAAACATTATTACAATGTTATTTACATGGAACAGCAAAATACATGGAAATTCCATTTAATTACAGAAGAATTATGTCTTTGGTTGCAGGCTGTATTATAAAGTGTTACCGTTCTTTCTGCTGCAAAAATGGGTTAACTCTGGCATGTAACTGATGTCCCACTTGTGTCAGTAACACAGTAGATCATCGAGTGTATGGATCGGCCAATCAGCAGTCAAGAGTACAACCCCAGTGCTTGCAAGATTAACAACACTGTCAGTTGCAAATGTCTGCTGACAAAAGACTCTGCAGAGCTCAACACTGACCACTAGGGGGTGGATGCTGTAGCCTCAAAATTATATCATGATATTTGCAATAATGGTATTTATCACTAATGATAATGATATTTATGATGATATAGAAAAGCAATACTGATTACATGATATATTAATGATTGCAGTTTGCAATACAGCAATATGTATTAGTGTAAACAAAACAAAAGATATATTCCATTGATGAAAGACTGCCTAAATCAAACTGTGAATCTGTTGCTGCAAAGTTTCAGCAGCACCACCAGAGTTATAGTCAAACAGTAGCATGTAGCCAGTTCACAGAGCTCAGGTAGTGTTTTCAGTGGAGAAGTAAAAGTGTTAACATAACTGTTTAACACTTTAACAGTAACTAACCTTGTAAGGCTTCAGGAGCCGCACAATATTGTCACATAATATAACTGAAAAAAAAATTTCAGCCTGGGATGTTACATCTTGGGTCAAGGTTTTTAAAGCTGTTTAAGACCATCACCATATAATGTCATCAATATTTCCCATCCACTGTTTGCTCTTTCTGTCATTTGGAGTGCAACTAACCAGAGTTACAGAGATTAATTATTTACTCTGTGGTTTGTTAGGATCTTCTTCTCACATGCCATCATAGCCTGCTTATGCTCGACTTTGTGTTTTTGCCTCAAGTGTTGAAACAAGTTTGTTGTTTCCATCTTTAACAAACAGTTTTGGGGGGAAAAGTATTGGAAAATATCTTGCAAATTGTTGAAGTAGTGCTTGGTTATGATTACCGGTACTACCTTTTTAGGTAGAAATGATCATTCTGCCTAAAAAGAAAGGCTGGTGTGGTGCACAAGGGCGTGTAAATGCATGCCATCCCTATATTTAAATTATATTGTTATATGACACTTTTATTTTACGTAAAAGTTTATACCGGTATTTTTACAGACAATAGAAATTCCACTTTTATAAGTTCTCCATTTCCACAGGTGAACTTGCTGTTTGTACCTTCCTTACACTGAAAAAAGCTCTGTAAAGTTACAATATAACGTACCATTGTGTTTTTTCTGTATTTTCTAACCAGACATTGAATTTTTAAAAAAAGATAATACTGGTTGTCAGTTGTATCGTGACCATAAAAAAAATATTTGGATCAAAAAAGAAGAAAAACAAAGCAAAAAAAAAACTTTAAAGGACCGAACTTAATTATTTTAATGGTGAAGGAACTACTCCTTAAATAACCAACTGTGAGTCTCTAATTCCATAGCAGTTGAATTGACTCCTTTTCATTATCGTAGGGTTTGTGATTAATGTGATTAATAATAGTGTTGTATAATAACAGTACGTAGGTTTTTTTTGTCAATAATCAGGCCGTAAAGTAATATAGCCTGGTTATGGTACAGTGCTTCGCTCCTGAATGCAATCACCGCTCTGATGGTTTTTGAGGTTTTGTGATCAATAAGTGACATGATGCTACAGGGTTTAAACATTTCCACAGTAACAGCAACTCCCATCAGTCAGAGATTATATCAGTTTAGGATTGTAGGTAGAGTAGTTCTTTTCTGCAACATTTCAAATTAAATGCATTTTTGTCAAAGATTGTTAACATAATACGGACTTGTTGTTTCCACAGGAGCACAAAGCATTGTGGTGTCATAGCTTATAATAAGTCTACTTTGCATGGTTACAGCAGTATGGCTCATTATCAAAATGCCAAAGTGGGGTTTCATAGAGCAACAAAATCCCTGCATGGAGGAGGTTTTTGGTAGAGACAGTGTTATTGCAGTCTCTTTTTTTATTGTTTTACCTGATACAACCTAGCCTAAATCAGTATATGTTTCCCCAAAATACAAAGTCTTCTCATTTTAAACTGCAAAAGAAGCATGTCATGTTCACATACCCTTTTAACTACACCATAAAGACTTTTTTAAAAAAAGCAAGACTCCTGTTAGCCTAAAGAAAAGTTACAATGCCTTCTCCCTTATCTGACCTTGAACCCCTTTAATATTTTTTGTGCAGCTCTTTAATTTTTTTTCATGGCCTCTTGTTCTTTCACGCTCTCTTGCTCTAGCTTCTGTGCCATTCTCTTCTTTCCCCTCTTTCTTAATTATTGCTGGAAAATAGAAATTACAGATAATTAAATGACAATTATGATCTCCGCCCACGCAGGGGAGTTTTTACTCGGGAGAGTAACTTTGTAGGTTATTCTTAAGGTCATTCATTACATGGAGTCAAAGACTATACACACACACACATACACGTACACACAGATTAGATACTGTATTTTTACGCCTTGGAGATAGTGTAATCCCTTCTAGAAATGTATTTTCCACAGGGAGAGGCAGCATGTTGATAGGGTTGGAAGGTCATACGGCACACTCACACACACACACACACACACAATCACTTTCGCTTGTTTGCTTACACATATTCAACCACAGTGTATAAATAATAAGCCACACTGTGGTGGTGTCATTTGACAGTTTACATAATAAGATGCCTGAAAGCAGAGATACAAGGCTAACTGTCTAACCAAAGGGAGCTGAGGGGAACATTGCTGGGATTCAATAAGATTGGACTAGACCCATCCTCAGAAGCACTGGAGAGGAAATGTGCACACACACACACACACACCGTTTCTCCTTCCATGTCTCTTTTTCTGTCTCTGAGGCAGCTCTGTTTTGGGCCTCACAATGCAAACAGGATGTAACCTATTTTGATCACGGTGCCATATTGCATCATCAAATATTAACAGACTTGACTGCACTGCATTATGTCTGCTAAATAATGTTTGCTGAATAATGTGTGCTGCTTCATCCTACCCTCGTGTTTGTTTCAAAACCCATCATACAAAGACGCTGAGAAAAGGAAATACTTCCTGTGCCCTCGGTAACGGATGCCGTTTAGTCTTTATTCATGTGTATTTATGAGCGTGCGTGTGTGTGTGACCCAGAGCATCTGTGTTGCTGTGGTCACACATTTATCTATTGATAAAGCTTTAGCACGCTCGTCCTTCTGCCCCGGCCTCAGAGTCAACACGCCGTTAGTGTCTTGAAATATCTGCCTTATTTCTGCCTCTTTCTTTCCCATCTCTGCCCCTTTCTCCCTCTGTCTCCCCCCATCACCCCCCTCGCTCGATGCTGATCCAGACTTTGGAATTCAATGTTGCTATGGTAACAATGTCGGGTTGGTCCTCCCTGCCTCCCCCTCTTGCTCCTCTTATTCAGAGTAGATGCAGTTTCCTTGCTCTGGATTCATTCTCTCTTTAACCTTTAAAGCTGTCCCTCCTGTGACTACACTTTCTGTAAACAGTGTTAAAACACACAACAGAGCAGAGCTGAAAATGGAAAAACTAATTTGGCCATAACCCTAAGCATGGAAAATAAATCATAACTCATGTCATACACTTCACTTCCATTAATTTACAAACCGTCGACATTCCTGAATGCCACACAGGTCTGTTAGGCAGCAGTCGAGCTAAATGCTAACATCAGCATGCCTCACGGTGTAGCGATGGGATTTCCGGCTCTTTCGGCTCGGCTCACTAAAAAGAGCCGGTTCTTTCGGCTCCGAACCGGCTCTTCGGGTTATTTTGTTGCTTTAATTAATTTATTATTACCAATAATATAAAATTATGCACAAAATGAATTACTAATGTAAAAAAAAAAGTGGTTTAATTTATATATGTTTATATATAAATATATGTGGTGGCCCCTAGACCTAGAGACAAAGCACGTACAAACTCCAAAACACATTTCTAGCGTTAACTGAACTTCCAAAACAGAGCTACCTAGATCACTTAAATTACACAATTGAAGGCATATGTGTATTGTTTGTGTATTTATACACAAGCACACATATATAATCAAATAATTTAAAAAAATGTTCATTTACCTGTTACTACCACACACCAAATCCGGTCGTTGGTACTTGCTGGCTTGTGTAGCCACTAGGTAACAAAAACTCAACACTGCGCCCTAGCATCCTGGAGCACTTCTTGTCTTTTGTACGTGTTTTGGAGTTTTTATGTTCTTCTGAGTTTTTACGTGTTTTGGAGTTTGTACGTGCTTCAGAGTTCGTACGTGTTTTGAAGTTTGTATGGGCTTTGTCTCGAGGGGCCATCGTAGATATACTTTTATTTATTCACTCCACATAAAATGCAATAAATAAATCATATAATACAAAAAACAACTATTTATATTTCAACTTTTAATTATTTAAAATTTCAGCTTTTTCCTTTTAAACAAATTTAAAGTGAAACAACACAAAACACTGCAAACCACAACACAATTAAATATAAATTAAAATATGAAAACAAAAAGAAGATGCACATTCTCTGTCATATGGGCCTGCATGAATAAACTTTCTGAATCCTTTAGCATCTGCAACTGAAAATAGTTGTGGTTGATTACTATACCTTTCTAATGTGAGGTTGTTGTCCCTGGCTCTCTTTCTCTGCCTCTCCCTCCCGCTCTGTTCCTGTGCTACTGCAAGTGTAACTACTGCCCCTCTCCCTCTTCCCAGCGCAAAGCACAAGGCTCACGTGCGGAGTGAAGCGGAAAAAAGTGCGAGAGAGGGTGAGAGAAAGAAAAAAAACCCCACAGCTCGCGATAAGGAGCCGGCTCGCGTCATTCACGCCAAAGATCCGGCTCTAAGAGCCATTTCGTTTGCGACGACACATCACTATCACGGTGACAGTGTGCCGATTTCAAGTACATAAAATGTTGTTTCACCATTTTTAATTTCAGATTCAATAACCAAGGTTGGAGTGCTAATTTATCCATGAATGCTAACAAGTAAATGGCCTGTATTTGTATAGTCCCTAAGGACCCAAAGCGCTTTACACTACATTCAGTCATTCACACACACTGGTGATGGCAAGCTACATTGTAGCCACAGCTACCCTTGGGCGCACTGACAGAGGCGAGGCTGCAGGACACTAGCACCACCGGGCCCTCTGACCACCACCAGTAGGCAACAGGTGAGGTGTCTTGCCCAAGGACACAACGACCAAGACTGTCGGAGCTGGGGCTCGAACTGGCAACCTTCCGAATACAGGACAAACTGCCAACTGTTGAGCCATGATCGCCCCAAGCTTAGCTAGCTGAGTGCATATCACATACACCTGCTAACTGTGATGTGTAATTAAATAAACATAAGACATTCACTCACCAAAGGGGATGCACAGAATTTTTGGGAGGTCCATTAGTACAATTAAATATATAAAAGGCCAAACTGTAAAGAGGTCAAGCTCAGTGAATTAAAAACAAATTGGTGAATCCCAGCAGAAGAAGCTAGCAGTTAGCATTGGCTAGTTAAGGCAGCCATGGCGCTAATAAATAAACTTTAAGCCTGAATAGACTGAATAAACAGGTGAGCTGAATACTTTGTTGATGTTAGAGGTCAGAATAGAATGGCCAGACCACTTCAGGATAATAGGAAGGCAGCCAAAGTTCAAACTGTTGCCTTCCACTTGTTACAAGCACGGTATACAGAAGAGCATTTCTGATAACACAACATCTCAAACCTTCAAGAAAATGTGCTACAACAGCTGAAGACCACACCAAGTGCCATTCATGTCAGCTAAGAACATGAAACTGAGGCTACAAATCCCACAGGCTCATCAAAATTAGACAGTAGAAGATTAGAAAAACATTGCTGCAACATTCAGAAGGTAAGGTGAGAATTTGACATTAGCAGTGTGAAAGTATAAATAGTAAATTAAGTGGTTCTTGTAGACCACCCTTCTGTTCTACTCAAAGTGCTTTATACAACATGGCACATTCACTCATTCATACAAGTATTGTTTGCTACACATAAGTGCGTTCTATCTAACATACTCCATGGAAGACATGGGAGAGCCACTTGGGGTTCAGTATCTTTCCCAAGGATACTGAGACATGCAGACTGGAGACCAGAGGAGCCAGGGATCGAAACACCAACCTTCCGATTGGCCTCCTGAGCTACAGCCACCCACTGATAAATTATTAAGTATTAATGGTTCAGGCTGCTGCTGGTGGTGGGATAATGTTGTGGGGGATATTTTCTTGGCACACACCAGCTTTAAGAAGGTCCAACCCATTACTCTCGAGATGGACCTTACAAATAGGCTGGTGAATGTATAACGTTGTTGTAGAGCTGTGCATTTGAGGAACTGCATGTTTCTATTTCAATCCACAGAGGTTGCGACTTGGTTCCAAGCAAATATTGAGCATATTATAAATCTTACTTGGGATAACTTAAATTAATTCATAATAACTTAAAGAATTTTATGGAAGTCTTCCCAAATGACCACATGCCAACAGAAATATCATTTTCCTCAAATATAAGGATACGAAGGATACCCTAGCCCTAACCCTACTGTTGAGCTGGCAAAATGAAATTTTAATTTAAGGAAAGTAATGTAATGTGCCACATTTACTTTTTTCATAATATGTCGTTGACCCAAAAATCACAGCAACAATAAGAGTCCATTTACTAATTTAGTCCTAATTTATACAGCTCTTTGTTATCCATGATACCAGCTAAAAAGTCTTATAGATGCACATGTGAAAAGAAGTTAAATACAACAATGGCTCATGTCAACCGTTACATAATAGCCCTCATCTGCAGAGTCATGACTTAATATTTACTGCTGTACATAAATTTAATACAGTGCAATATATTTCTGTCTTTGTTCATGTGCAGCATCAGAGCAGTGACCATGGACTTCTATCTGCAAGTTTCCTGCTAACAGCAGACGAGCAGAGGGCGGGACAACCGTCCACAACTTCCACCAGCACCAACTTTCCAGTGAGTCGAAAAGAAAGAGAGAGAAAGAGACAGAGGCAAGAGAGAGGACAAGAGCAAGAAGGAGAGAGGAGAGCGGGTGAACACAGTCGATGGATGCTGTCCGGATCGAGGGGACAGCACGTTCTTCACTGACGAGGAAAAGAAAGATTTCAAAATTGAGTCGAAGGATAGAAACTCGCCGTCAGGTAGGTCTCACTTTGTCACTCTCTGCACCGTCAGGTTTAGCACATTTGTGTCTGTGAAAAGGAAACTTTTAACACAACAGAAATATCTGTGGAGGTAACTCTGCGATAATGTGTGAGTGTATACATGGATGTTTGTATGTAAGAGGTTCACCAACATTGCCTCTGTAATAGAAGTAGGTGCAAGGTGATCCCATGTTTCATCTGCTCTGTGTGTGTGTGTGTGTGTGTGTGTGTGTGTGTGTGTGTGTGTGTGTGTGTGTGTGTGTGTGTGTGTGTGTGTGTGTGTGCATCGAGCCCTGCTGATACCGAGGGGGAGAACATTGTCAGGGTCATGAATATGGAGTAGACTGAGTTTGGGAGGGTGAGATCTGTTGTGCTTCACATCAATTCTGTCTTGTTAAGCAGAGTCAGCAGAGTCATCAAACTCTCCTCCAAGGACACATCATAGAGCCACTTATGCACCTCCCACATCCGCCTACACCTCGCGCTCATCTTTTCTCATCGCCTCCCTCTCTCCCTCCCACCGGTGCCCCTCGCCTCCTCCTGCTCCTCATCATCTCACCTTCTTTGTTTGCTGTCTTTTTTAATAAACTGCACTTTGTTAAGTTCTTCCTTGTTCTCCTACTCTTCGATAAATGCTTTTTATTTGCACTCCTGATGCCCACTCTCTCCAACTTCTCACTCACCTCTTCCTCCACTTTCTGGTTTCCCTTAAAGGCATGGTGTGTGAGAAGGGGATCCAGATCCTTCTCACCACCGTGGGGGCATTCGCTGCCTTCGGCCTGATGACGGTGGCAATAGGCACGGACTACTGGCTGTACTCCCGTGCCCTCATCTGCAACAGCACAGCCAACGTGACCCAGGATGACCCTCATAATAAGGACAAGAAGGACCCTGGTGCTCTCACCCACTCCGGTCTATGGAGAATATGCTGCTTGGAAGGTAACAAAAGAGCTTTCATCGACAGGAATCTGTGTGCGGGATTTGGACTTAAGTAGACGCATGTTTGAAAAAGTTTGAAGTTTATAGCTACTTTCTGGATCTTTAGGTTCATATTCAACTGAGAGATATAATAGAGTTGCAGGGTGGAAGGGCACTCACAGTATTGTGTGACTTTAAGTTATGGTCGTGGCGGTTTCAGACTGGATGCTGTGCAGGCAGCAGATGAATTGAACCACTGTTTAAATCACATTAATCACTGCACGCAGTAATTTTGATACTCTGTTTATTATACTGTATTTATTGGCTCTTTTTTTAATTTTCTATATTCAAATATTTAACCTTCAAGCTGGTGGCCTGAAACCCGCTCCTGAGGTCCAACGAGACAATCGTATCTCATTGAAATGTTAAAGCTTATAAATGGGAGTACATTTCCCATTATTCAGTCACATATTTTTAATAGTATGCATTGTTCTTCTGTTAAATGGGATCAGAGTCTAACAGCAAGAACCTCTCACTTGACTTTAGAAAAACTTTGTTCAGGAGGGCGCAGCACTGCAGCAGCACCAACATACACATTTCATTTGTATTTGGTCGACCGTGCCACAGGGCCAAAAAAAACAATTTTGCATAATTGCAATATAATTACGTGATACTGAAGCGTAACCCTCATCCAAAATAATCCATTAATCATTGTCTGTGATTCAGGATGCATTCATTCAAGTCAATTGCTGAAACAAAAGCCTCTGTTCACCCATCGGCTTCTCATTTCAAGTGGCGGAAGATACAGAATCTGGCAGCAACCATCTCTCAATCTTCACTTCTTGTGTCACTGCAACACAAGCTGCTAATTCATTATACATTACACTGCCTGCCTGACACTCTACAGTAAAAGCTGGGATGGAGTTAACAGTGAAGAAGCAAAGGGGTGGTGTGAGTTTGCGATCTGTGCCTTTGCTCACATGCAGACTGAGGTAAAAGCTTTTTTTTGTCTCCGGGAAAACCGCTTGGCTCTCTTTATAAAGCATCCCTGGCCCATCCTGGGCTTGGTCATTGTACAAAGCTAATTTGTCCTCATCTCTAAGCTTCCTGATAGCAAAGCAGCCAATTAGAGATAAGCTCTAGCCCTTGCAGCTCTGCTGCAGTGCACCCCCACCCACTCTTTCCCTCACCGCTCTCTCTCTCAGTTTTTTCCACATGCTATCCCTCTGCCTTCCTCCCCCAAACATTTTTACATTTCATCTTTCACTGGTTTGTCCTCATCTTTGCCTCCTTGTAGTTTCCTCTCGTTTTCAGCCTTTTCTGCTGCAGTAAAGCTGACAGAGTCTTGGCGTGGCTTAGAGGTCAAGTATCCTTGATGTCTGTGGAGTATTCAGCCAAGATAGATGCTCAGTAGTTGTGCAGTGATGCAGTGAGGTGTAGAAGGGGTGGAAATGCAGGACATGCTAGCTCCAAAAGATTTATGCCTGCAGGTGGGTGGCACATTGTGCTGTGGATATAGACGTGTCCTGTCCTCTTCTCCCCTCTGCAGACTCATTCAAGGTGGGGTTGCACTGACTTACCAGTCAATGAAGATTTTATCTGTCTGTGTGATTTTTTGTTAGATAATTCCACAAATGTGTGAGCCCGATACTGAACATGTCAGCTGCCAGAGTCACTTAGCACAGCTGTGTTTGAGGTCATGTAGTGAGATAATATTGGAAGCACGTTCACATACACTCATTGAATACTTTATTCAGTTGCCCCTTTTGTCTTCAGAGCTACCTTAATTATTTCCTGGCACAAATTCAACAAGGTGCTGGAAATGTTCCTCTGAAATGTTGCTCCATATTGGAATGACAGCGTCACACAGCTGATGGGAATCCATGAAATGAATTGAGAGATGTATATATTGGTTGTAATGAGGTTTATTACACGAAGCAGTCCTCTGTCCTCTCATATCAATGAAGCATTTTCACCTAAAGAACTGCTGCACATTGGATGTTTTCTGTTTTTAAGACAATTCTCTGTAAATCATAGAGATGATTGTGTAGGAAAATCCCAGCAGATCAGCAGTTTCTGAAATACTGACTAGCCTATTTGGCTACTGAAACGTTTTATTCACTCTCTCTGCCTCTTAGGGCAGCAGACCACATGAACCAGTGTTTCTAAAACTAACTCTTACATTTATATAAGACTATAGATATAGAATACTCTAAGAACGTGTGTGCATAAGGTGGTATTTTCACAGTCCTGGATTTGTGGTTTAATAAAGGACGATGGAAAATGCCAACATAGACTAATGCAGGGTTTCAAAAATGCCTGATCCATGTGGCTCATCCAGTATTTCCCTCCCATTGTACCACCATCTGTTTCTTTACAGACCTACCTGTGGAAATGTAGGAGCACTGAGAGACCATCTCACCCCACATCTGTTCGTCTCTCCCTCAGTCTGTGTCTCTTAATTTCATCACTCCACCTTTCTCAAAATCCATCCACCAACAACAGTGGTGGGCTGTCATCATCGTTCCGTGCGTCCCTCCGTTCGTCTGTCTGTCTACATTCAAGACCCCGCCGGGTAGTTATCGGTCTGCCTGTGTGTCTGCTTGTATGTATTTACGTTGTGCCTGTGCGTTCACTGTGTTTGTGACATTACTAACATAAGCTGTAATTACAACGAGAGTCATTAACCTCGATGATGTTCCTAAACAATATACCCAAATTTACCATTCAGCGCATTTGCTTGGATTCATTTTCAAATCACGGTACAACATTTTCCAGGTCAATCAGTCTTTTCATCAAGAGGATAGAAACTGTTCTCATAAGGCTTCAGCTTTGAGTTGTTGCCTTTTGTTGAGTCTGGTCACCATTTTTCTTCTTGTCTGTCTCAGGAGTGAAGAGAGGAGTGTGCTCTCAGATTAACCACTTCCCAGAGGATGCAGACTTTGACCATGATGGGGCAGAGTACGTCCTACGTAAGTTATTACCTGAAGTGCCAGATGTGGGTGATGTAGAGGGGGAACAAAAAAACAACCTGAAAACAAATTAAGAGCAAAGTATAAAATGATGCCTTGATGCTTTAAACTTGGCGTTTTATTGCTCATTCTCTCAATCACATTAAGAAATAAACACGTGACAAGGTTTACAAAGCCATGAGAGAAGGGGTGCCCTAGTTCATGCTCAATGCCCTGCAGACATGTCTTTTCTGCACTGATATGATGCATGTGTGCCCGTGCATACGTAAAGAAAAGCTTGTGCTCTGTTTACAATGTTGCAGAGGCATTTTGCTGGCATTTAGGTGGCATTTTCTCTCCTGTGGCCTAGTTGTCCTAGATGAGAGAGGCGTGTTAATGTGTGTGTGTGTGTGTGTGTGTGTGTGTGTGTGTGTGTGTGTGTGTGTGTGTGTGTGTGTGTGTGTGTGTGTGTGTGTGTGTGTGTGTGTGTGGTTGGCAGACCTCCTGAAAGGACCGGGGGCCACATGGGAAGGGTTTGATTCAGTTGGGTGCCTAGAACTGAGTAATTAATTTCCTCAAAAAAGTATTCTGTGTATTTTATTTAAAGCAAATTTCAACATATTTAATTATTTCATAGCATTTTTACCCATTTTTCTCACATTTTCTAAGCCTTGGTTAACAAGGACATAGAATGTTTTTCTCCACCTGTCACTACAGTAGGAGCACAGAAACAGGTTGGCTATAATTTCTTCCTTGTAATCCTTATAGGGAAATATGCTTCTTACAGTTTCAATGTTAGATGATCATATTAAGCATAGCGAAAGAAATCCCAGTGAGCCAAAAGGTCAGGGGTCAGACAGCACTAAACGCTTGGTTTCCAATGGGTTTTCTACTCTTGTGTCGAGTTGATGTCAGCTCAGAACGATTTTCCTTATATTTCTTATTTTAACATGGCTTAGGTTACCATGCCATACCACTTTATTTATAAAGCACTACAGTGCTGATCAAAGTGCTGCACAATAACAGCAAACATAAAAGACCAAAGGGTAAAAGTTAGAGAACACACTGGGTCAAAGGCCATGGCGTAAAAATGTGTCTGTAAACAAGAGTTAAAAACAGCAAGTGAAGGAGACTGCCTGAAGTGCGATGGCAAATTGTTCCACATACATGGAGCCGCAGCTGTGAAAGCTCTATCGTCTTTGAGTTTGTGTTGCATCTTTGTAACAAGCGAAGTCGTCTGGTCTGCTAACCTGAGAGAACAAGACGGGATGTAAGGATGTAACAGCGCACACAGCTGAAACGGGGGAAACAACCACTTAGAGAATTAAAAACAAATAAAAGGATTTTACAGTGGATTTGTAAAGGCTCTGGAAGCCAGTGTAGAGAAACTAAAATTGGAGTGTTATTGGTTGCACCAGATAAAAATCTAGTGTTCTGCACCAGTTGTAGGAGGTGCAAAGGAGCGTGAAGTCAAGCTAATTCCTATGAAAAGTGCATTGCAGTAATCGAGATGAGACGTAATAAAAGCATGTATTAATGTTTCAAGGTTTGCATATGGACAGGAGAGGCTTGATTTGTGACAGCAGCCTCAAGTGGAAAAGGCAGGAATTAGACACTGTGTTCCCATGAGGATCGAACTATAGAGAATGATTCATTTTCACACCTAAATTAGTGATAATGAATTTCTTATATAAGGTCAAGAAGAAAATGTGACACAGGAGGTGCATTTGGTGCCACTGGAACAACATAACTTCTGTCTTGCTCTCATTAAAATTTGGAAAATTTAATCAATAAGCCAGTTAAGGAAAGGCTGGACAGGACATGCACCAATGTGTTTCACTATAAAAATAAACTTGACAGTCATAACAGTTAAAGCAAATATTATGTGTCTGGAAAATAGTGCCAAGTGGTACAAAGAGAAAGATGGAGGTCCAAAAATGGAGCCTTGTGGTACTTTTTTCAGACAGAGAATAAATGTTTTCTTTAAATGTGAAAGTGCTACAAATGAGCATAAAAGATTTAGTCCTAGTTGTCGTAGTGCCAGGATGCACAATAAACACTCTCTGAGCACCTACTTTGTCAAAAACACATCAGAAGAGCAATTTGTAAATTTGCCTGCAGCACAGGCACAACAATTGCATGCTGATTTAATGAAGAAGCCAATCACAGTTGCAACAATGATCTTATTTTTTGTATAGGGTTTTTCTAACAGACCTATTTCAGAATAAAATGCTTGTGATACTCTGTTAGAAAACCTATGACATAATTGACTGTTCTGTCCTGTATACAAGAGCTAAATAACTTGTGCTTATTTAGGTAATTTGATTATATTACACAAACTTTATCAAAAGCAAGTTTTGATCTGGTGAAAATCTTCTATTCATTAAGTTTCTTGATGTCATGTTGCACAGTAATAGCTTTTTGCTTGTTTCATTTACTCTTCATCTTCCATTCTTTTAGGGGTAGTCAGGGCTTCCAACATCTTCCCCATCCTTAGTGCCATCCTTCTGCTGATGGGAGGAGTTTGCATTGCTGCTAGTCGTTTCTATAAAAGCAAAAGGAATATTATCCTGGGGGCAGGGATCCTCTTCGTGGCTGCAGGTAAGTGAGGACTGTTTTACGTAACTCTGTATGTAGCTCAGTATCTGTGCTTGTGTGCACATGTCTTCATGTATTTATCTACACTGCTATAAAAAAATTACAGGAACACATTTTTATAGTAGTGCCAAGTCAGTTACACCTCTGGGATATTGATCTGGTTGGTTAAGTAGCAGAGGGGGTTGTTAATCAGTTTCATCTCTTTTGGAGTTAATGAAATTAACACGGATGCACTAGAGGGACAACAGTGAGACAATCCCCTAGAGAGGAAATTACATTTTTCCCTCCTTATTTTTCCTGACTGTTTTTTCACTAGTTTTGCATTTTGCTAGGGTCAAAAATTACCTACAGCAGGCCTCTAGTGTGAATGTGCCTGACCAAATAATCAAAAACAGGCTTCGTGAGGGTGGCCTCGGGGCCTGACATTGTCTAGTGGGCCCTGTCCTCAGAATATCATGTGGCACAACAGTTTCTATGCTTTGTTTGGGGGTGCCTGTCGCTGCCAAATTAATGGCTACCTGTTGTTTTTATTAACAAATGTCAGACAAATTTATGTATTAGCACTGTATGCAGGCCCATGTTTGTGTACATCTTTTATAAATATCGTATTTCTGTGCTGTCGCAGGTCTGAGCAACATAATTGGTGTGATTGTCTACATCTCGGCTGCGCTGGGGGACATTTCTCCGAAGAAGGATGAAGATAAGAAATGGCAGTACTCCTATGGTTGGTCCTTTTACTTTGGAGGCCTTTCCTTCATTATGGCTGAAATGGTGGGGGTGCTGGCTGTCAACATCTACATCGAGAAGAACAAGGAGCTCCGCTGCCGTTCTCGCACCGACATTTTCAAAAGTACCACGCACGCCATGCTCCGCCTGCCCAGCTACCGCTTCCGCCGCCGCTCTCGCTCCTCATCCCGTTCGACTGACCCTTCCCGCTCCCGAGACCCCTCGCCTGTGGGGGGAGGTGGAGGAAAGAACTTCGGGCTGCCCCCCTCTGCACTACTTTCCCAGGGCCCCATTTCAGTGTCCACTCTACCCAACCCGCACTCTCGCTCCCACACAGCCCTGGCTGGAGGAGACATCTCCCTGTACACGTTGTCCCGTGACCCCAAGTTGGGAGGGTTGCCGCCCATGTATGGAACGGTGGACAGGGCCACGCTCTACCAGCTCCACAACTGCTTTCCAAAGGATGGAGGCGTAGGGGGAGGGGGGGTGATGATGAGCGGCACTCTCCCATCACTCAAGTCCCACAACCCTTCCAATTCTTCCAATTCCAATCCACCAATTCCCAACTCTGTGGGCTCTGGCCCTCCGCCCTTCACCTCATCCACAGTCGACAGGGAGCGAGGGATGGGGACTCTGGACAGGCTGAAGGGAGACAGGGAGAGCAACTCTAACACCCTCAATAGAAAAACAACACCTGTGTAGAGGAAGGGTATTAGAGGGGTAGGTGAGGAGGGAGGAGGATGGGTAGTAAAGAAAGAGGGAAGCCAGAAAGGAGCACTGCAGGCTCAACAGGAGGTAGAAACACAGGTAAAACGCTACATCTCTCCCTCCATGTTCACTGTTATTTAGTCTACTCAATCTCACTGAAGATAAAAAGAAGAGTAATAACAGAGCGATAATAACAACAACAATGAACTTTCACAATAAAACTATTTTGATATTTTAATGTGCTAGAAATGATTTATTTTGTTAATGATCAAACGCAATTAACCTTGGGCTATTATGAAAATGTTTCACATAATTTTTGTGCAATATTACCGCTAATTTAACCAGGCCATCATTGATGTAAAATTGTTGTTGTGATTATTCTTAGAGTTATTACAGGCTAGCTGTATGTGCAAACACTATAATTTAGAATGAAATTTTAATTTTCACATTTTCTTTTCCTTTATGACTTTTACTGTGAATCTCTTCCATGCAGAGCCACTGGGACTAACAGTGAGCTGTAATATGTCAGTGTCCAGCATGAGTGTGCACAATAACGTGGGAGAATGAGAGCCTGTATAATTATTTTTTCTTTTTTAACCCAAATGTTGTATGATTTTCATTTATATGATGAAGTCAGATGTGAATACTGTAAATTGTCTTCCAATATTGATACTGAAAGAAATGCAACAATAATGTGAGTGACTGCGACAGCTCACCAACTTCATTGTTATTATGAGTCTGAGTTTTCTATGGGCCTCTGTTAGTCTTATTTCCATTCTAATCAGTGTGAACAGTAGTAATTGTAGCTCTAGTCGTGTTGAAGATGTTTGTTCTTGGGCATTAACAGAACCTCTGCTCAGACGTAGCAGGAAAAAAAAAGAGACATAGAATTACACATTTGTACAGAATCAGGTGAAGGTTGCTGCCTGAGGAGAAAAACAAAACAAAAAAAAGCAGATTTTTTTCTATGAAAAGTCCCAAAGTGACACATGCAAATCATCATTTTCAGTGGCAAAAAAGAAAAACACTCTGTATATGTGGGTTAAAGGGTTTAAAAAAGATACCTGTACATTGTAATTATGCATACATATATTTGTAACGTCTATAGACATGTTTCTCGGGACCACTGTTCAAAATGGGTATGCATTTTGGAACGAGCCGGTTTGGCTTAAGTGTTTTGCTCCCAGTGCCGTCCCTGGACTCTTGTCGGGTGGTTTCAACCGCCAACCCTGGCCCGCCATATCTGCCCATTTACGGCCACACGATCAGTGTTTTCCCTACTTTATCACCAATGGCGGCTTCACCACAGACAACCCCTTAAGCTCCCCAAAGATTCCTTTCACTGTGCTTCCCCAGTAACTCCTGAGTCTGAACTCTGCGCTGTTTATGTGGATGAGAATGTAGACACATGTAACACCCAGCCATCCCACCCTCTTCCAAACTGTCCCGAGTGACTGCAGATCTAGGTGGAAACTGTGGATTCACCTGCTACGTGGTATAATGAAGAAACAAAAACAATGACCAGATGCTTCCAGATTATTTTCATTTCGTTGATTTCATTTCAGAAAAAGAAAAAAATGTGATTAAAAATGCACACAGATAGCATTTATGTGGGCAATATGAATAGTATGTAGTTGAGAATAGATATATCTAGATAAATGATTATGGTTTATCTAAATGTGTGATAAACTTAAAACACTGTATTGCACGAAGTTTATAAAAAAAACAATAACAGAAATATTTACAGAGTGCTGTCTTTTTTTTCCTTTTTTTGTTGTTCAGTAGAACCTCCAAATTGACTGAAAAAAAAAGGTGGAATATTCTGGTTTTTTACCCGAGTAAATGAAGCAATACAATATTTTACAAATACTGCACTAAAAAAAAGTCCTGCAGTTAATTTGTGTTTCATGTTCTTTCTCCTGTTGTTGCGCTACAGTAGAAGGCTGTGAAAAAACACAGTTGAATCATAAAGATTCAGATTTAATTCCGTTCATATTCAGTGCATATTCATATATAAAATGATTTAGTTTATTTTAATTTGTTATGGTGGTTGACAAAAACAAGTTAATTAGGCATTAACTTGATAGACACTTTATTATGTTGTCAACTCAAGTATCTAATCAGCCAGTCACATGGCAGAAATTCAGTGCATTTAGGCATACAGATATCAGCGAGACAACCTGCTGAAGTTCAAATCGAGCTTCAGAATGGGGAAGAAAGGCAATTTAAGTAACTTTGAAAGTGGCATGGTTGCTGTTGTCAGTCTGTTTCAGAAAATGCTGATCTACTGGGATTTTCCCACACAACCACCTCTAGGGTTTACAGAGAATGGTCTGCAGGTATGCAGGTGAAAGGTATGCAGAGGAGCATCTCTGAACATGCATCATGCCAAACCTTGAAGCAGATGGGCAACAGTAGCTAAACGCAGCACTGAGTATGACTCCTGTCAGTTAAGACTCTCCAGTCCATATAAGTGGATCAAAAAGTTATAAAAACAACAACAACAAGAGTTCCCTATAGACAACTTACACCGTGACCTGCAATTTGGCAGAGGTCATGGACCTTATACCTGAGAGCAATCATCAACTTCTGTTTCAGACTCACCTAAATATTGTGCGGAGGATAACTGCTGATTATGAAAGCTGGGGTGCTGGGTGAGACCAAGTGGTTTTCAGTTGTTCTGAGTTGAGTCTGCAGATTTCAAGATTAGTAGTGAGACTATGTTCATCTTTTCTTTTTCTTTTCCTTTTCTTGGGCTCACCATTGTGAATTCAGCCCCCAGGGACAGGCTGTAAAGATGGAGTTCTGCTGTAACGTCTTAGGGAGAATATTCCACCTTCTTAACTGTAGGGCATACGAGTGTGACACCTCGTGCTGGCTCAGAGTGCACTAAAAAGCGCAAAATTTCTTGGCTAGACAAACACAACCTTTTTTATTTTTTTATTTATTTTATTCTTCTTGCCTGTCCCGTTTGGCTCTTTTGCCATCAGAATTATTGTCTAAAGGCAAAGAAAGATGCCCAACGGATTTACTTTACCAAACTGACCATCCCAGCCTTGCCATAATGGTCCATTTGATTCACCTTTTATTGTTTATTTTATTTTCACTTGCTGAATACGGGACAGACTTGACTGGCGGAAAGAAGGGGGAGAAAGAAAGAGGGAAAGAGAAACAGCTGAGAAGAGGGACGGGGAAGAAGGGCAAAAAACAAAAACCAACAGAATGGGCAGAAAAAAATGCATATATCAATCACCTGGATCACCTGTTGAGAAAGAAAAAAGAAAACAAGCAGAAGAGAACAAGAGTAATAGAATAAACAACATCACAATGATATATGGGAATATGACAGTAAATACTAAATATTAAACATTATTGTGCAGCACATAAGATCAACAGAACACAGTGTGCTTTGAGGTAGGAGCCAAAAAGGGTGTAGTTTGTGGGTGTGATCACCCGTGTGTACACCTGTGAGCATGGATGCGCTTGTTTTTTTAAAAGGTTCCTTCATGTAATGATCTGCTAGAGGGTGTGGGGGGGCCACAGCCCCGTCCTCCAGGGCATGAAGCAGGTATGGAGGAGATCAAGACTCCAGACATCCAGAGGCCCCCAGAACACAAGAGACCAAGGAAGACCAACAGAGGGGCAGCCGTGCCACTGTCCCACTCAGAGTGCACTAAAAAGCGCAAAATTTCTTGGCTAGACAAACACAACCTTTGCTCACCACCAGATTTGGCTCCTTGCAACTTCATCCACTTCCCAAAAAGGAAAATCAAGTTGAAGGATCCCCATTTTGACACATTGGAAGAAATCCAGCACCCACTGCAGAGAAACAAGTGCCAAGAGACACAGTGGTACTTGTAAGGAACAATCTAAAAACAGAATGCTGCTGAAAACCACCCAGAAGTGCACCAAACTATGACCTTGAAAGTGAGATCTGCAAGTCTAGTTCATGACTGAGAATGGACTTCTCAGTTAACTAGAAGATCCTTTTTTGCACTTAATACTTTGAAATAAGCGAATATTTGCATAATTTAAAAAAATTTTTTTTTCAATTACAGCTAAGGAGAGCAATTGATTTTTCTGCTCACTCTGCAAGTGACAAAATGGTAAAATGCCAAAGCTTGGCCAGTTACATTGTTGCAGAGTTGAAGTTAGTACTTCACCGTATCATTAGAGAGCTAAAAAATTAAGGAGAACCCAGCTTTCATCTCTACACCATCATGACTGTCACCGAGCTCCAAGTGTTGTGCGACAGTTTGGCACGTTACATCACATGCCTCCACTGAACGTGTCTTGAAGCCAGTAGTCTGAACACGATGTGAGCATATTCAACTGTTTGGTCAAGAGACCATTTCACAAACTCTGATCCATATCAAAGTAATCTAAAAAAAGTGCCATGAGATAAGGTATTTACAACAAAATTTACTTAAAGCATCAAAACTAAAGGTACTCATGATGGCCTCTGTCACTTTTATGTTATGAAATAGTTGGATTATTATCATACTGCGATTGTGATGGACATTCTGACAGATGAGGTCAGACAAGAGTCTCTGAGGACTGTGATGTTTGCAGATGACAATGTGATTTGAAGTAGGAGTAGGGACCAGGTGGAAGAGAACCTGGTGACGCGGAGGTATGCTCAAGAGAGAAGAAGAATGAAATTTAGTAGAAGTAAGACTACATGCGTGTGAATGAGAGCTAGACAGAAAAGGTAAAGTTGCAAGGAGATGTAGTGAAGGTGGAGGTGAGTTTAAATACCATGCAAAGCAGCATATAGAGCACAAAAAAAGGTGAAGAAGAGGGTGTAAGCAGGGTGGAGTGGATGGAAACGGGTGTCAGGGTGGTTAGTGGCAGAATTATAGCAGCAAGAGTGAAAGTTTATAAAACAGTATTAAGACCTGCTATGATCTATGTTTTGAAGACAGTGGCACTGACCAAAAGACAGGAAACTCGAGGTGGCAGATTTGAAGATGTTAAGATTTTCACTAAGCGTGACCAGAATGGCCAGGATTAGAAATGAGAAAATCAGAGGGAGCAGTTAGGTTGAGTAGTTGACAAGTTAGACACGCAAAGTTAGGATGGTTTGGAAATGTTCACATAAGGAATAGTGGATAAATTGGACAAAAGATGTTTAAGATAGAGCTTCTAGGCAGGAAGAAAACAGGAAGACCACAGAGAAGATTTATGGATGTGTTGTGAAGGATATGAAGAGTGTTGGTATGACAGGGGAGGATGCTAGGGATAGGCTGAGATGGAGGCAGGTGAGACCCCTCAAGCGAGCAGCCGAAAGACGAAGAAGAAGGATTATTATCGTCATCCTTTAACTAACATACAGGCGCAATTTTAATGCTGCAGTTTAATCTGCTAAAGCCAGATTTAACTGTTTGACGTATTGGAGCAATCGTTGCATTATTTTCCATAAATATTTGGTAGAGTAGAATTTTAAAGTGAGTGCAGTACATTACAGCAACTGTGATATTTCACCACTTGTCAATAACACAAACAGTTTGTCATAAACACTGCTCTTAGTAGTTACTGTGGCTCAAGGACTCTTAGCTAATGTTTTGTTTGCTGTGATCCTAAAACGATTTCAACCTTCCCTGTCAGTCTTGAGGCTCCTAATATTTGCAAATATATGGATAGTGCCAGATGGGTGGTACTTGCCAGAGAAGATAATGAGAAGAGCAACTGAAAGTTAATTCACTGAGCCCTACCTCCAAATAACTTTTTTCCGCCTCATAGGGCCATCTGGTACCTCATGCACGTTTTTTGCATGAACGATTACAAAATACTGTAAAGGTGTGCTTCGGTCACTACTCTCCTCAGAGGGATGCAGAGGAGTGGCAGCTCAAAGACTCCCATTACTGACAAGAGATGATACTCCAGATGCATTTGAGCAGGAGGAAGCAGTGACATCCTTGACAAGGGGCCTGAGAATCCTAGAAGTGCTCCAGCACCCTGAGGATTAGTGAGTGTCTTTCCCTGCATATTATCATACTTACTGCAACGTAGCTGCAGTCACAATAAGGATGACTGTGATGAAACATTTAAGGAGAGGGACTGCCAAAGCAAACAAATCTACTGCACAAGCACCATTAACAGTTTATCATATATATCATATAGATACATATATATTTATATATACAATCAATAATGACAGCCCTTCATCATTTCATGCTCTTTTACTTGTCACATTCAGTCTACAGGTCCATCATAAAGAATTCCAGGAAGCATTTCTCCATTTACAAACACGTAACAAGTGCCTACGAACCACTTTTCATGCAGTCTCAGTAGAACTATTAAACAGCTATATATACAACCCGGATAGTGTGTCATGTGGATTCAGTTTCTGCCCACTGGGGAGGTAAAAACATGTGAGTCTACATGCACACATGCATGCATGGGAATGTATGTGACTGCCAGGATGTCAAGTAGTCTCTAGAGAGATGAGTGTGAAGATTTGTTATTTCTGAGATAATCAGTCGGTTTTTGGATGGAGCAAAAAACTCGGGTGGCATGCTGGCGGTGACGCAGTGAGGTCGGGGTGGCAGAACGAGACGGGGAGGCCGCATAGGTATGAGGATAGGGGTACATAGTTAAAATTCAAGTATTAAGTTTCCCAACCTCTGCAGTGAAATGCATTGCGATGAGCTCTGGCCTAATTATAGAGGAGTGGAGTCTGGGGGAGGGGGGTGTTTGGCAGAGGGGTTAAGAGTCACTCTGCAAAGGGGTGAAAATGGGTGAATGTCAAATTGGAGGGCAGACATGGTGTCGTGCCAGCAGAACAAAGGAAGGCAGCTATTTTATGTCAAATCGTTTTAATAATAACCAATAGTGGTGCCATATACTGAGCACAGTTTACATACTGTAAACCAATGTTTCCTGTTTGAGACGTTAGCATCCTATGACAAAAATAAATTGTATTTACTGCATTGCACATAGAGTGATTAGAGACAACACCACAAGCATTGACCATTCATAAAGCACAAAACAAATCCTTTTATATACAGAGGACGCATGGCCACATACTTCTCTGATATCAACATAGTGTTTCATCTGTTTCATTCAACTTACATTCATCTGCTACACTGAAGCAGCATTTACACAAGTGTAAAACACAGGTAATAAAATAAATAGTAATACATAAAATATTAAGATTTAAAAAGCTTAACAGAATTTCCTGCATGTACATGTAATCATATAACATGTACATGATATAATTACTAGCGCTATCAAAACAAAGCATTTGCTACTGTTTAATGTTGATATATGTCAATTTAAGCATGATATAAATAGAAATAAAAAATAACAATATTAAGCAGCCTGATTCCAAAGTTTTCACTTGTTTATTTATAATTCGAACAGATTAAAGTCCAAATTTGGTTTTGCTATTGCATTATTTTGTGTCACATTCTTCCAAGAACAGCAAGCGGAGATTAGAAAGTCAGTTGACATTAGTAGGCATGAGAAATGAGTGAGTGTGTAGATCAACAAAACATTTTCCCCTTATCTTAAATTATTGTAATACCAATCTAGGTCATGTAAACGTTCTAACTTGTGTCATGATCTAACCTAACTGTGCCCTCATCAAACTTAAACTATGGTGTAATGTAATGAATTCTTCAAATGCACAGCTAAATATTGTAATTTTGCCAATAGTCACATCAGAAAACATTAGTATGAGAAGAGTTTCTCCAGGGCATGGACTACACTGTATATTCTAATTTAACTGTGTTTTTAGGGAGAGGTGAGCTTTCATACAAAGCAGACTATGAACATTTTCAAACCTCAAAAAAAAAGTCTTAGCAATTAAAAAGAAAAGCATCTGCACGACTTATCCCAGTATAAAGGTTGGGTTTATATGTTTGTACAGCTACAGGCGGACTAACAAACCTATTTGTGACGCAGGTTTGAGTAAATACTAAAAAAGTCAGCAGTAGCCCCGTCAGTCATTCGATTTTATGCTAAAATGAACAAAAGCACTTCGTTGCAAAATCTACCTCTGCAGGCCATGCTGTGTTGTGTATGTGTTGTTGACTCCCTTTCATAAATTTAAGACCAAGTTAGTATGGCTTCTCTGGCAAAACCAATGCCAAGAGCAAGCTTGACATCACAGCTGTCAGAAATCAATTTCTCCTTCCTCATAAGCAAAGACGTCGTGAATACTGTGTGCAGCATCGGAGGGCTAGGTGTCGCTGTTCTTGTGTGGAAAACATTTCTGCCATGGGCTGAAAGGAAGAGCGAGAATGATGAAGAGGACGCCTCCAAAAATAAGAATGCCTCCCGCTGAGCCCACGCAGGCCACAGACCAGGACAGTTCATGGTGTAAAGGTATGGAGTGGTCACTGGACAGTAAGGCCAGCACAGACTGGTGGAATATGAGGACAGAGAGCAGGACCAGTACACCTGCATGAGAAGATAAAAAAGTAACAGTAACATTTAAAAGTTCAATCAGCAGTTACAATCCTTAAAATACTCATGAAAATATTGTCCTAGCATGACTAAAAAAAGAGTCACATCCCACCTGATAGGATGAAGCAGAAGGAGGCTGGCTTAAGAAAGAATTGCACTCCTTTGCTGAGCGACATGGCGATGCATATGGAGCCCATCACCATCATGGTCAGACTCAAAAGGGCCAAGACAGCTGCTGCTAGATTCAGACCTGTGAGGGAGAGCAGCGAGAAATAACAAAATATAAAGCGCAGATGTTCAGAAGTGCATGCAGAAAGAAATCTGCAGCACAAAAGATGGAGGAATTATTGTGAGGTCTGGAAACTAGTTATGTTACACCACCTCACACATGTTTGATTCCTCTGGGATTTTGGTTAAATCTGGATTTTTGTTAAAGAACAAAAATGATGTCATCTGTGCTCCTTCCTGTACTGGCTCTGCTTAAAACAGATTTTCCTGGCATTCCAAACCTGAACAGGTGCGACCCCAAAAAATAGCCTGTGCCAATTGTGCTGTTTTTGTTTTGTTTTTTTGATTCTCCAACACGTAGATATTATTTCATTAATAAAAGCATTGCAGATAACAGGAATGGTCATAGTTGGTCAATTCCTTCCGTCAGAGTAACGAGTAACATCACAGACTAGCCACCTCTTATTATCATTTTTTATTCTCTTTTTAAACAAATAAATAAAATCATATAAATATGTAACTCTACATACTTGTGAGTAATTTCAACAGAATTTCTGTTATTACTGTAGCCCAGTTGCAGTACTTTCGTAGCCCACCCCGGTCAACACTTTAGGAATCTATGCTTTGAAAAATTGCCACAAAGTTAGCATAAACCGTAAACACAGTACAAAATAGATATGCTAGCTTCCCGGTAGCTCAGAACCTAAAATGTACTTTTCTGTAATAACCAGCAGGGGGCGACTCGACTCTTCTGGATGCAAGAAGATTTGTGGTTGTGCCTATGGGTAAATGACCATCAGCTTCCTTTCCTATTTGACCTCTGTAAAAAAATTACTGAAACGTTTATGGGCTCACTCACTAGTTTCGGGTCATATTGAGTAAAAACTAAGTACATTTTGTAAATTAAGGTCACTGTTAAAGTCAGAAAGGGTTAGATGGGATATGCTCATTGGCTAATGACTTATGATTGAGAAGTGGTATACCCTTACTTATTTTTCACAGGACTGTGCATATCTGTTGGTGTGATTATGTCAAGTCTACTGTGCAGCCACTGACAGCAAATCTTTCCCACAGCTCATATGTCAAATGCCGCCTTCTCTTTAACCATATCAGCAAGCAAATTTTCAAAACAGCCTCTGCTCACAACTTACGACCAAAAGATAAAAATGACTGATGTTTGCTGTGATGTAAGTAGCCTATTAATTCTCATCCAGCTTATCTCCAAACTACACTGAAACCAGTGGCTCCCTGGGCAGCACAGCAAACACATTAATCAGTCTGATAGCTTATGGCTTGCTTTGGAAAAGGGGTGGCAGTGGAAGTTAATGGTCTAAAACATGCAAAAACCACCAGTACGGTCCTGTGAGCACCGCAGTGAGCATCTTTATTGAAAGAAGAAGCTGCTGGTGTAACTGCTAATGTGTATGTCCAGGGGAAGGTGTAACATCTCACTCTTCTTAGTTGTCTTCTTGAATATGACTGCATTCTCCCCAGAGGTGAAGAATTTGAAGTAAGTACAGTTGGATTCTGTGGGCATAAAGAAGAGATCAGACAAAGAAACACACGTGCACCCACGCGCTCGCACACGCACTTACACACTCACTCTCCTATGGACGACTTCTTGTCTTCTCTGATGTGCCTACTATGCATCCATGCACTCTGTCCTTCCAGGCATCATTCCTATTTATATCGAGCATTAGCTGGAATACCCAGAGACACACACCTCTTCGCACACAAACACACACACATACGCACACTCCAGCACTGCACATATGGTGCCGCCAAAGAGGGTGAGAGACAGCAAAACACTAAGGGTGGATGGCAGAGGGGAGAAATAGTGGTAGACAGAGAGAAGGGGCAGATGGAGGCTAATGAAGGGACATGGCTACAGAAGACGGGAAGAGGATGTGCCGGGTGAAAAAGAAGGAGGAAGATGCGAGAAGTATGGATACAGGCTCAGAGGATGAGAGCGGTGAAAAGGAGGAGTGAGTTGCTGGCAGATGGAAGGGTGGTGAGTGAAGGGAAAGAGAGAGGGTAGCCGCAGATGGAGAAGGAGGTGAGACGAGCGAGCAGGAGATGTCAAGAGGGGGGGGGGGGAAACACAGGGGGGTTAGTTAATACTGCATTAGTTATACACTCTCACTCGGTCCCTGCCTGTCCCCCCTCGTTTCCCCTTCTCTATATTTAGACAAAAACTGTGAAGTAGTCAGATTCCGTTTGGCTTCACAAGTGCATAGTGATGACTTTCACCCACTGAAAATTATGTGCTCCAAGATGACCACGTGCATGTGCACACACACACACACACACACACACACACACATACACACACACACACACACACACACACACACACACACACACACACACACACACACACACACACACACACATATTCTGACATCCTTCCTCACCACACAAATATAGCTGTGGCTGAGGGCATTTGCAAACATTTTTTAATGAAGCAGACCGTCCATTTGTCAACCATACTGATTTTGTAACACATTATGCTATCACAGTCAACTGGTTTTGCTCCCACTACCCCCGCTGAGACTGTAATTATTGAGCCGCCATGTTTCTCTCCAGCAGGCAGCGAAGATGGATAGCTGGTGTCGGGATGACAGACACGGCATCGTCAGGCCGCACTTTGAGCGGGACGGGAGCCAGAGGCATGTAAACAGGGATGTGAAATGGGGAACCATAGATGGCAAAAACATTTGTTTTCCTGCAAACATGATGAGCCCACGGCCATCTGTGACAGGCGGCGTGGGCCAACAGTGTTGGGACGTGTGATGAAGATTGTCAGAAGCATACTGGCTTCTCTCAAACACCAACAGAGCATCTTGGAATCATATCTGCCAGCTCGAAGCAGTCAAAAAGGCACAAAAGATAAATTAGCAAAGGATAGATAAATAATCCTTGAAAACTGGATCATTAAGTTGTATATGTGAACCACTTGTGTCTCTGAAATTTAAAGAGACTTTGTGATTTCTTCAGACCGCTGCTGGGTCCTGGCAGAATCCACGAGACATGTGTGATTCCAGGAGCAAGTCTTTCTCCTCCAGTACCTGCCTCTTTCCATCTCCAGACTCACTTTTCAGACAGAAATAGGTCATTGTGCAGATAATCGGCGCACTCCGGAGAACATAACCATGGTCAAGTTGAATAAAGTGCTTTTAGAAAGAACCTGTCACTACTCTAAACATGAATGTCCGTCAGCACAATAAACCTCTGGTTTGCCCCTTTATCACCTGTCTGCACTCTTGGTAAAACAGGAGATGATTCGATGCTTAGTCAGGAGAAAATCTTAATATTAATAATGCCCTGTTACACAGATCATGTTATGACTGCCAACAAATATGCTGTATATTGTATTTGCATGCTGCTGTGTGTTGGTCCAGCAGGATCCAAACTGATAAAGCACCACTGTGTTTATGCACTTGAATGCATTTTCACGCTTTATACTTTTTAATGATTCAATTTGCACATTATCTGTAGGATGACCTAGATACATACTGTATCTACACAAGCGGCTTCAGATACCCAACTCTCATTATTCCTTTGCAAATCCACACAAGTGTACATACACACAAGGAATACATTTATTTTTAAATCTATATCAAAACTCAGAAAAATGTTGCTCAGAAAAATGAAGACTGTTCGCGTTGGATGCAAATGACTTTTTTAAACAAAGTGGCAACAGAGCTTTTTTCAGCCTCTTATGAGTTCAGATACAAAGACCTACAAATGTATTCCCAGGGGGCATACATTATGTCAGCTATGACAGCTCACTCTTATTTTACAACATTTGTCATGGCACAGAAAACCTACAGTGATTAAGGGTGATGTCAGCAACTTCTTTCCACAAACAGTCTCTGACCCCTTGCTGTTAATCCACTTTGATACCGATACACATACTGTAACATGGTGGCAGCTTCAATTCAGACTTGCAAGGAAAGCAGACAGGGAGTTAAACACAAAATAGTCCCTGCAGAAACTCACCAGCTCATCTTGTGCAGATCAAACAGATTTACACAAATTCACACAGACACACACACACACACACACACACCACTCTGAGGTCTCACCTCCAGGTAGATCAGCAGGACCACAGCTTGTCCTCTCTGGGTCTATTTCATCCACCCTTAGGGTGCGGATGCAGCCCTTCCAAAGGCCGTAATGGGCCAGCTGGCAGGTCTGGTTGCCGCTGAAATTCTTTGGTTGGGCCAGCTCCACCCAAAACTCTGTCCCCATGCCGAGCACCGTGAGGGTCACACCGACGATAGAGACAAAGAAAGCCAGCTTGATCTTTCCCTCCTGGCTGTCGCTCAACTTGTGGATCCGCCTCTGTCCTCTACCACCTTTCATTCCAGCCAAACCTCCACTCTGTCCTGCCACCCCTGTGCGACCCTCCTCATCCTGTTGTACAAAGAAGTTGGACCACATACTGATCTAAAGTGGCCAGAACCGAAGAAGTACAGGGGATGGGACGGGACACCTCAAATGAAGATTAGAGAAGCAGATAATAGATGAAAAGTGTTTTAATTAGAATCAAATAATGAGATGTTTTAGGTTCGGAAGGCGAAAGTTTGCAAGAGAGCTATCAGTTGTCCTGTGATGGACGGGAAAATTGAGCAAAAGCAGTGAGAAGATCAAGTAAAAATAAATGGGCTGGACATAAGAGATATGAATAGAACTACTGTGAAGTGGAGAGGGGGGCAGATGAAGTGAGGTAATGACAAAATAGGATAGATGGAGGCAAGGACCAGGAGAGCTGTCTGTCTGTTTTCCGTCCAGGCTTCTGAAAAAGAGAGATGAAACAGGAAGATGAAAGAGTAGCCAGCATATGCTTCACCAGAGCAAAATCCTTTCATCACCAGCGTAATATTTAATTTCCAACAGCTTTATCAGCATCTACAGTATTCCCTCCCTAAAAGCCATATGAAATGCTCTCAGCCAACAATAGATAAGCCATATGGCAGATTTTGCAGGAGATGTAGAAACAATTCGACTGGAAGAGCTACTGGAGTAGGTTTGTGCAAGGTCAAGGTGAGAGATAACACCGTAGTGTCACACCGGACCACCCAGCTTCCAATTTCCCAGATGAGTTGACAACCCATCGTCTCTCTGAGCAGGTACACTATCTCTGGCTTAGACACAGATCCCCTTTGATCTGAGGGGATAATGGATTGCCACAAATACCTCTCAGGCTGCATTACTTATACCAGGAAAACTGGGAATATGTAGCAGCGGCTGTGCACTTGCACATGTGTGCTTCAGCACGAGTTTGGTCCCAGCTTACAGAGACTTTCAACTGTGAGCGAGGGACCTTTGGAGCGATTTAAACAAAGTGAGTGACGGGGCACAACGGTGTCGATGGTCTGCACGAGAGGTGATAATTCAATCCTGAACCCTCTGACAGAGAGAGGGGGCTATAGTAATTAACTCTGCTGTGAGGTCCAACAGGTCACAGAGTGGAGGCGAGAGGCCTGGCCAGTTAGGAAAGCAGCACCAGCAGGCCACGCACAGTTGGCGAATCACCTAATTCAGAGCTTTGGGCTGACAGCATCAGAGGTTTTATTTAGGCAACATGTGCAAAGTCTCACCGCAAAGCCTTTGTCTTTGATACTTTGTAGTATGTGAGGAGACATAATAATAAACATAATAAACATGTAACAAAAAACATTTCATTGTCATTTAGTCGTGCTGCGTGTCGTCTGCCCCGCAATAATCACAATAATAACAATTCAGTAAGAGCAGACAGCATTTACACAGAGCATGAGAAGATGGTTCTGCAATGTCAATAAACAATAATATCAGCTTATCAACAAGCACTAAGTGACAGTTGGGGTAAAAATCATTTTATAGCTAACAAAAGGCAGATACATACGTGTGACTAGTGAACCAAAGGTATGGAATAGCAACCGTGCATTAAAATAACCCTCCAACATAAACTGTAATAAAGGACATCAATACTGCAGCTGCTGACAGCCAAATTAGTGGTCATAGAATTACAAACCTTGATCACATTACATTCATATTAACCACAGTGTGATCAGACGGCTCAGAGGAGCCAAGCTGCTCTCAGGGTGGGTGACACAAACAAGTGCTTACTTTGCAGTAAGTGAAGGATTATCCTTAGCAGGGTATATAGAGCATGTATACAAAGTTATATACTATAATGCAACGAAAACTTTGGTGCAGTAGCCTAAATTCTAAAGCGTCTGAACACAGGATATAACTTCATGCTGCATTTTCTGTCGTGAAAATTAGAAATTCTCTCTACTGCTTGACCGGTGACAGCCAGCGCCACCTGTGTGACACGTGGGCGTAAGAAAGCAACAGCTGGCTAATGCACTTGATTGAAAAGAAGAATAAATCTGACCTGTGTCGTGTGTGTTGTTCAGCTCGAGAGGAAGAGAAGCATGAAACTTAATAGAGGGGGGAGAGCAGTGATGTGAGAGTGAGTGGGAGAGAGAGAGAGTGAGAGAGAGAGAGAGAGAGAGAGAGAGAGAGAGAGAGAGAGGAAAGGGGTGGGAGAGAGGAACGTAAGAGTTATGGAAAGTGAGTGTAAAGGAGTAGAGGTGGGGGATGTGAAGGGGGTTGGAGTCTGGTTGGTTAATGCTGTTGCCCATTAAATGCGTGTGCATCTGTGTGTGTGTGTGTGTGGGTGGGTGTGTGTCTGGTGTTTGGCCCCCAGACTGTGCTTACACCTCACGTTTAATCTCAACAGCATCCAGCTCATGCTCCATAAATGTTTCAAATTTTAAATCAGCAAGGAAAGTTGCTGCAGGGTGGTCCGCTCACATGATGACAAGCCTGCCAGCATGATAAAAAACATCTCTGTATCTGCGACAGCCTTGCTGTTTGTGTGTGTGTGTGCGTCTATTTCGGACAGCCACCTGTTAATGACATTAAGTAAGAGTGAAGGAGGAGTCTGTGTTTATATGAGAGGGACCAGAACAGCATTTTACAGCAACACAATACACTGTGAAGAGGTGAAAATCTAACAGAGAGACAGATTGAAAGTGTACTCGGGGTTTAAAAAGAGCCACAGCATGCAGGGACGCATATAGAAGGGGAAAAAAAGACGTATGAGAACAGGAGATAAAAGGGGAGTAAAAACTGTAAGGGAATGCTGAAGTCTGAGGCAGCTGCCGAAATGGACAACACTGGCTGAAATGAAGCGGTACAGAGAGGAAAATGAGAATGTGCAGCCCCCATTTCATTCCTCACTGAACAAGGTCCAGGGAGACTTCAGAGGCTCAGGCTGATCTTGTGGAAAGCTTTTCTCGTGGCCCATCCCTGCTTGGCCGTTCCACAGTTTAGGTTACATACGTGGCACAGCGAGAGAGAGAGAGAGGGAGGGAGGCCAAACCCTGCAGCCAGCAACACTAAGGGAGGGCGGGGATGGGTGGGGGATGCAAACCGAGAGTGAGTCGGGGACAAAAACACATAACAGGAGACAATTGCAGAAAAGGGACAAAGTAGGCCGCAGGCTGTGACAGGGAAATAAACACCTGGAATGTCCAAAAAAGTCAAACTCTGCTTCTCTTTTCCTTTTTTCAGTCTGCAGACGGCCTCTTCAGACAGAGGTCACATGCTAAATGCGTGACATCCATGATAGATTAATTAATGTGGAGGACAGCTATCTGTTTTAAGGCACACATGTGTGCCAATTCTTTAAAATCGCTTCCTCTAATTACACACACCACCACTGCTCATCCATCATATAAGATAGATCCAAAGTGTCCACAGGCAGTTGGAGGCCATCAATATTCTACATTATGCTGATATGAACAGTCTTGTTCATATGTCTTGTAGTGCCCCTGTCAGCAGTGCTGATTTATGCTTGTACTGTACGCTCATGTATGCACTCATGCGCATGCCGTTCACACTTATGATTACAGCTACAGAAAATTCTTAGTTTCATGCTGCTAAGTAGTACTGACTAAGAGTATTTGCCCACTTGAAGCATCTGATGATTTTCCTACTACGAACAATCCTGCAAAAAGCTTTAAAACTCAATAATGAACTTGATAAAACAAAAAAAGGGACTGCAGAAGTATCCTGAGTATCCGGTAAGGGAAAGGGGGGACTTTTATATCTGTTCACCTGCTGGTTAACACAAATATATAATCAACCAATCACATGGCCAGTGAGCGGTAGTTCTCTGGGTGTCTCTGCGTTGTTGATGCCAGAGGTCAGAGGAGAACTGCCAGACTGTTTCGACCTGACAGGAAGGCAACAGTAAGTCAGATAAGTTCCCGTTACAATCAACGTATGCAGAAAAGCATTTCTGATGGAACAACAGATCGGACCTTGAAGCAAATTCAATGTACCACTGTGTCACATAAAGAGATACAGGTTCCTTCTATTAGGTAGTAAATTGTTGTTAATCAATCTAATTTTTGAACAGATCAACGAGTAACTGATCTGATACGATGCTCTATGATATCTTCCTGGAGAAAAAGACACATTTTTATTAACAGCAGCTGTCAAGGCAGATGCCACTGAGACAGCAAAAGATAAACTGACCTTTTGGTATACGCCTGGAGATCACTGAGAGCGATGTGGACAGTTAGGAAAAAAACCTCAATCTTTTCAGGGGTAAGACTTAATAACTAGATTAAAGTAAAAAATTAATGTTCAGTCATACTGCTGGATGGCTTTTATTAAGATATATTAATGTATGTGTCTTGGTACACATTAACAGCTATACACCAAATCTATATGTGCACTTAAACTTTTAATAAGTGGTGCTGAAAGGTCAGGGTAGTTTCTCTTTTCCAGCATGCAAAGGATTTGTTTGACGTCACTCTTTCGACTGACCAATGCTGGAAACAATGGGAAAGTGCAAGAAAGTCAATGAAGTTATAAGAAGGAGAACTGCAGATTTAGAGAAGTTGTGAAGGTCTCTTGAAGCTATTTCCAAAAAAACATTCCAAGATCATCCATTATTTTAAACATGTAAATGTAAGTACAAGTAATTCAGGTATATCAGCACATTTCCACGGTCCAAATTCTTCATCTTCACCTCGAATCAACAGCAAGATGGCTGAAACTTGGACACTGTTGGGTCAATAATCAAAAGCATGTTCAGGAACAACCCGAACAAAAGCAAACCAAAAGTGGTTTTGAAAAGCAGGCTAACATTAGCTAATGCTAAACTAAGCCATGCTAATGGACTTACCAAAGCCCTGAACTCAACCCTATTGTATATTTGTGTATTTATGCTTAAAAGGTGTCTGTGCCAGGAAACCAACCAATTTTAATGAACTCTACCAATTCTGCCAAGTAGAATAGTAAAATATCCAACCACAAAATGCGAGAAGCTTGTTGATGGATGTTGATGGAATTTACTAATAGACCAAATATTAATATGATGGATGTATATATCTGATGCCGTATATTCCCACCCGGGAAAAAGAACAGTTCAAAGTGGTCATTAAAAGCCCATAATTACCATAACATTGATGAATGAATGTATGTAAACTACAACTATAAATTCCCAAATTTCATCACCACCATTACCTTATACATTAATTCATGCATCCTGGGATAAGCTGCCTGCAGTCTTTGTGCAGTTTACATGTTCTGTTTAGTAACAGTTATGTTACTCTGTAGATTCATATTTTAAAGTTCCAGTTTCCTGCCCAATGACCCTTTTCTAAATGATAAACACTACAAATATGGCTTGTCTGCATTGCATTAATGTTTGATCTCTTCTATTGCAAATCATTGACATTTTTACACAGGTGGAAGAACATCAACAGGACACATTTCTACTAATGTTTTTGACATGTACGTATTATTAAGTTCTTTCTTGTGAGGTGTTTACTTCGTCTAACCTCCTGTGGATTAAATACAAACTGGATCATGTACTCAATGTGTCCATTCTATTCCACTGTTGCACTCTCCCACTGCTGCAGTGTTCTATCTTTTTGAATGAAGATCAATGGGGATGCACTGCCTAGAATGACAATGACCATCACCAGAGTCTTGCATCCGCCACTAGAGGGAGATAATGTATTAACAAGCCTTTACTGCAGCGTTAGGCCTACAATGCACTTGAGAGAGGGCTGCCAATAACATTCAGCGGCTTTCATGACAGACAGCCATCTCTAAAAGACTCAGGGTCAGCTCTCCATTTTTGCTCCAGTGGACATGGTTTCAACTGCATGAGAGAGCTGCTGATTTACCTTTGTCCTGAGGGAACTACTGGGTAGTGAGTGTTGCATCAGAGGCCCTGCTGCTGCTGGGTTTTGTGCAGTGAGGTGCAGCGATGCAGATAGAGATGGGTAGTATAGAGCTGACACAGGACATTATTGCATGACAGAGTGTAGTTGCTTTCCTGTAACCATTTTACATGAAATCCAGGCTGAATAAGACAATCCAGCTTTTGCTCTGCCTTACTCTTTGTACCTTGTGAGATGTAGAAAAATAAATGGGTTAATTGGAAGAACATAAATGACTTGGCTCAAAATAAGCCTGAATCTATCATCAAGATTGACATGATTCAGTTGGATTTTTTATATATATGAAAACTATATGCTCACGGTCACTTTATTAAGTACACCTGTTCTAATCACTCATGGCAGCAACTCAATGCATTTAAAGCTTGAGAACGTGGTCAGGATGACCTGCTGAAGTTGAAGCTGAGCATCAGAGGAATGGGAAGACAGGCAATCAGTCACTTGTTACAAGCGAGCTATGCAGAAGAGCATTTGTCAATGCAAAACACACAGAACGATGAAGCAGAAGAGCTATAGCAGCCGAAGAGCATGCTCCTCTCTGTTAGCTAAAAACAGGAAAATGAGGCTACAATTTACACCTAGATTGAACAATAGAAGACTGGAAAAACATTGTCTCGTCTGGATTTCTACTTCAACATTTGTTTGGTAGGATCAGAATTGGGCTTAAACATAAAAAAAGATCCGGTCTTGTACAAGAGGTTCAGGCTGTCTGGGTGTGGTGTAATAGTGTGGGGATATTTTCTTGGCATACTTTGGACCCCTTAGAAGCAACTGAGCTTCAATTAAATGCCACAGTATTCCCAAATATTGTTGTCCATCCCTTTATATCTATTCACTTTTGATGACTTCTTCCAGCAGGTTGACACACCATGTCACAAAGCTCAAATCATCACAAACTGGCTGCTTGAACGCAACTATCAGGTCAGTATGAATCAAAATCTCTGAAGAATGCTTCAAGCATCTTGTTGAATCTATACCATGAAGAACTGAGGCAGTTGTGGCCCCTGTGTGTGACCAATGTTTATACTACTCTTACGTAAAAGTCAGTCTAGTGACTGTGAAATAGCACCATCATTTGGACATTACCAATAACTACAGTTTGATTAATTATGCTATCAGGTCAGTAAAGCTGACTGTAGCTCCAGTCTACTCCATCTCCATTATTAACTGTGCTACGGTGTGGTGAATGGATGTGGGCGTGCACAGGAAAAGGAAGCACAAAGGGAAGAAAAGCAGTCATGTAAATTCATGTTTTAATCAACATTTGAAAACAAACTGGACAAATGAAAGACTGCTTCTGCTTTTATAAACTATGTGTGGCTTTTAGGTTTTAAATCATTTAAGAAATCACATTTTTTTCCAGAGAAAAAGAAACTAAAAGACACTTAAAAAAAAAAGAAAAGCAGATTTTCAGAAAGTAAGGAGTAACATCTCTAAAGTGTTATCAATGACACAGTCTCTCTTTCAGCGCTGTAAAGCAAACCAAAGGATCAAATGAAAGCACAGTCTCAAGCCCATACAGTTTGAACATGTGGTCCTCAGAGGATACAGGGCAGAAGATGAGGGAGATGAGCGATAAGCAGATTGTGTCTACGTACACAGGGACTGTTTTCTATCAACCCAACAGCTGACCTCAGATTTAGTGAAATTACCAAATAGTTCAACAGCAGAAAAATGACTAACAGTGAACACTAAAATTTAAAAATCAGGTTACTTTATTTGTTTTCCCTAAATAATCTCCTCAAAGCCCCCAAATTTCTGAAGGAGATTGTAGTATTAGTTTTACTTTTAACTCTGATTTTAATTTTTTGAAAGACAAATCTGGCATTTTGTGATTTTAGTTTCACTCTGCAGTACAACATGAGTCGTGGGTATTAGTCTCATGTTTATTTGGTCTTGTCAGAGGTGAGACGCTGCACAAACAAACAACTGGGTCCAACACATCTTACATCCCAAATCTGCTGGGAAACAAGGAAAAATGTGAGCTGGCTGAAGGACAAGACAGTAACATACATGAATATATAGACATCATTGGTAGAGGGGTAAGCCATATTTCTTTCAATAGCAAATTGACATGTAATAACATTAAGGCTTGTTGGTAAGGAAGAAATATATATCCCCCCATGAAATCCCCTCCCAATCTGTCTTTATTGTCTCTTAAACTAAATCAGGGCTGAACTGCTGAGACGAAACAATCTCACCTTTAAAATGCTGTTCACAAAAGATGAACGTGACAAAAGTTGCAAAAATTTGAACAAAAACAAGAAAGCGCATAATTAAAAAAAAAAAAATTCTCTTTTTTTTTTGCAGTTTGTGTTATTCTAAGGGACTGAATGCAGGGTGATATTACAGCTGAAATCAGTGAAGCTACACACAGTATCAGAACAATTACAGTTGACATTCAGATAGAGTCCAATCAGACAACAGATTTTCTAGAGATCATCCTGAAGGGTGGGGGGCAGCAGTCTGATGAAAATGAAGGAACATAAGGAAAGGACAGAGTCCAGACAGGGGGTGGAGGAAAAAAATAATAATAAGAGTGTTCTTTTGCCTTTCTAATGATGACAGAAAAGCTGAAGTGGATGTTACAACTACTGTGTATCTACACTGGATGGTCAAATGAAAATGCCCTCCCATCTTCCTCTCCATCTCCCCAAAACCTCCCTGTCACATTTTTTTTTTTTTTTTTTTTTACCCCCCAACCAGAATCTTCCAGTAAGTGCCCTACCGCGGCTCCTTCCTAATGTACTTAAAACAGGCTAACTCCATTTAAATACAAACCTTAAAGTGTGGCACCCCCCCTCCCACCCAGAAATGACATCCCTGTCTCACAAAGTATAAAAAATGTTCGCCCAACCCCTGGACCTATTATTACACACTTTTTTTTTCTCAAAAATCTTTAACTTGCCCACCCACCCAGCTACACCACTAGCAACCAAACCTAGCCCCCTTTTATTATGTACTGAAAACAAACCCCATAAATTCTCCTCCTCCATTTCCAATTCTGTCTTAACTGCTGAATATTTCGTGAAGATCTCCAATGATAATCTGGATATCACCACTGCCAAACAAATAATACTCCCAGATCGACCTGCAACGTTGCGCTACACACACACACAAAAAAAAAAAAAAAAATCACTTTGGGGGCTGATTTGGAAACTGGCAGTGCACACCCTCCCCATTCCCCTCTTCTCGTCATGCGCCCTCTACCAGAAATCCCGGCGGTGATAGGCGTCTGGATCGCAGTATTTGGTCACCACCACCCTGTTGGCAAACTTCCTGCCTGTCAGCCCCTGCATGGCCTTCTGGGAGTCAAAAACTGATGTGAACTCCACAAAGATCTGAAATTTTTTTAAAAAGATTAAAAAAAAAAAAAAAAGCAGTGAGGGCTTGTAACATCTCACAGCATTGTTTACCACAAGTCAAATGTAAACGGCTCCTACCTTGCCGGTTCCAGGCACTTCCAGGCCATCGACAGGTCGAGGTATCTCAATGCTTTTAACTTGGCCGTACTTGCTGCACTCATCCCTGACGTCCTCCACAATCTCCTCGTACTCTTCGTCATCCAACAGCTCTTCAGGGGCCACCATGTTCATCAGGCACAACACCTCCGTGGGCAGACCGCCCATCTGAGTCACGGAGCTGTTCAGACCTGGCACCTGCAGCGTCACTGGAGTCTGGTTTATACTCGACTGGAAGGAGACACACAAAGGTTAGATGAGGCATTTTATAGCACAGCTTTCTCTACATTTTACAGTAAACTGTATAAAGCCAACAATTTAATATTCTTTACATCCATTTTCACAGCTAAAAAAACAAAACAAAACAAAAAACAAAACAAAAAAAAACAAACTACTGGCCACTGCCACCCACCAGACAAACAATCTCAGTCCAGCTTAAACTCAGTTTGGTCTCCAATCACCGTTTTCGTAAGTGTGGTTGCAGCTTTAACCCTAGGTAGTGTCGGCTGCTGGTTCATAAAATATTGAGAAAATGTGTTTTCGGGTGAACACGTTTTAACTGATTTCATGCAGAGCTTCAGTCAGCAGTATTTCATTGGCCATAGCCGATTAGTAATAAATACGATCTGTTTCATATTTTATTATTATTGTACCGTATCCAATTGAATCCGAATGGATGTACTACACAGAGATTAGTTCAGGCAGTGATAAGGAAAGTGCTGCTACATGCATTTTTCCTGCTTTTATTATAAAATAATAATTATAAAATAATAATAAAAGCAGGGGGAGGCAACTAAAAATGTACTACATTTAGATGTGCACTTGTAAATGGTTAAATTTAAGAGTAACTTCATGAATTGCTGGAGAAGAGTGGCCAAACAATCTTTATGCATTTTACACTCTCTAAAAGAGCATCGATCCTCCCACCACCCGCTGTCATCTGTCCAGCTCCTGGACACTTACCAGAGTTGCGTTCTTCGATCCCACACTGGCTCTTTGCACCAGAAGCTTCTTGTCTCCCAGCTGCATGCCGTTCAGTCCAGCAATAGCCTATAATGACATAACAACGTTGAAAACCATGCCTTCAAAAACTCATACTACAGAGATAGCATTGTATATTCTGTTGGACTGGTTACCTGGTCATTAAGGTTGACATCAACATATTCACAAAAGGCATATCCTTTGGATAGGCCTGTGGCGCTGTCCTTCACCAGGTTAAAAGCCTTCAGAGGGCCAAATGACGTCAACAGCTCTTTCACCTAGCACACATGATGCATAAAGGTCACTGCAAGGCATTTCCAATGGTTTCCAACAGGTCTCATGAACACCAGACACTCCCAACATGACACCACTGTTCAAGATGTGTCACTGGGTAACATGACAGCAAACATAAAAAGAATAACACAATGCTCCTTCTCTTTCGCTTCTTCCAACAGTAAGTATAGTGTCTCTATGTTTCAATACTAGTGGAAATTATATGCCGATGTATGCACATTTTTTTTTTCAGAAAAGCACAAGAAAGAACAGAGTACACTCTGGGGTTCTTTAACCTTTAGTCATGTGAGAAATACAGGACTCAAAGTATAACAGAATGCAATGTAGTGTTGTTTGGGCCATTTTGCAAGGTGAGTGTGTAAGTGTATTGTGCAGAACAATTGATACTGAACAAGCTGTACTGCACTTATAAGAAAATATGAGCTGTTTAAGGCACAAACACTGACCTGGTCATCATTCAGGTAGTTAGGCAAGCCACCAATGAAGAGCTTGTGAGCAGAGTCTGGGACTACTGTGGACACCACACCTGCAGGAGCAGCAACAGACAGAAACATTAATGGAGAAATTGAGTTCACACAGATTACAATTTGCTGAGAATTGTGCCAGAAGTAATTAGAGTTAAAAACCATTAATTGTCTGTATACCAGGCACATAGACACTGGGGTTCTCGCTCATGCCGGGCAGGGGCTGGTAATCGTGGGGACGGCGAATCTTAAGACTCTGGCCTTGAAAGATGATGCCATCAAAGGCCATTGCCTGTGTTGTTTCATCCACAGAACGGAACTACACAAGACAAAAGATGGCTGACTTCAAAACTGCGTATTTTAATAAGGTTTTAGTATTATACCAAGAGAGAACAATCAGTGTTCATGGGAAAATTGACTCACCTCAAGGAAGGCAAAGTTCTTATCCTGATTGATCTGTACTGCAAGAACGGGATTGCCGGGGGCCTGAGTAAGACCACCCAAACGCATCTGGGCATTAAAGAAGTCCATCATTGACTCCTAAACATAAGGGAGGGGAAAAAATAATAGATTGTGTTAATTTGCACAATAACAACCAAACACAAGTATAAATTACTGCAGGATGTTTATAGGGCAGGAGCCAAAGTCAAATGCTGTCCTGTTACTCACCTCTGTGATACCAAAGGGGATATTGCCCACATAGAGCCGACGAGCCTGTCGGGTCATCTGGCTACCCACTACAGGTACTGGGGTTGGAGTAACAGCCAGGCCATCTGGAGTCATGGTCGGCAGGAGGGCTGTAGCTGGGATCTGGCCTGCAGCTGGAGCGTGAAGACAGGAAATATTTAACAACCTCATTCTGTTGTTTCAATAAAGCCATGTGGCAGATTAATACGCACATAAACGTGGAACTATTATGCTCATTTCTATTCTTCATATTTTGCATTTTTGGACTCCATTAATCATTTTTCATCTTAAGCTGGGCCTTGGTATAGCCCCTTAGTTCTACTATGTTTCTGTTAAGGGTGAAAACGAGTAATTTTACACACACTGACTATGTTTAAAATATGATGGGAAAATAAGGAAGAGCATAATAGATCCACTTTAAAGGTGTCTTTCATTCAAGTAAGGCAGAATCAAATATTGTAGTAAACATATAAATAGATGAGACGAGAAGGAAAATGGATGGTTACCTTGCATGGCTTTGTACTGCATGGGAGTGATGTGTTCAAAACCAGGTGGAGGGACATCCCAGTACTTCTTCACCTTCTTCTTCTTCTCACGGTGGGGAGAACGGCTGTTTGAGGAACACACAATCATCATGTAACATATCTCTCATTAGCTCACACTGGACTACTACAGGAAACGATGGTTTGATTTCAGAAATGAACAAAACAGACTACATTTCAATCACAACACTGTAAAACTCATGTTAAAGATGATAAAAGGGATAGAAAACCCTCATCCAGGCAGTTATTTACATACTAAACGGTAGACAGAATCTAAGAAGATAATTAAAATCCAGTTGCTGCAGTAATGCACAAACCAGCTTTGTGTTAGTTTGCTGTATTACCTTCCAGCATTGTCCTGGGGGAAGCTGGATGGTGAGCTGAAATGACATCGGAAGGGTTTCACATTTCTCTCAAATAATAAACACATTAACCAACATTTCCACTTGACAAAATTAGAGCTTCCATTTTGAATACAAGTCAGTCACTAAGTGAGCCTCACAGCTGGCACGAATTCAAACTATTAATGAGGCAATGAAAGCATAAATTACATCGTTAAAAATTGAGGAGCCAGATATTACATCTTTTTAACTACTCACACTGCATATCTGCAAGTAACGCGTTTTATACTGGTACCGAGAAAGAAAAGAGTCAAGCAGCAGTCAAGCAAAGAGGTCACATTCACAGCCAATAAGAAGCAGGAAACTGGAAAACTTTGCAGAAGTCCGCAAGAGAGTGAACATAATGAAGCAGTCACAAAGGAGATGTGTGACTTCAAATGAGAAGTTATTGTATATAAATGCAATCCAAAGGTGAAAGTGAAGGAAAGACTGGCTAATCGTGAGCATAAACACATACGGTTATGTGTTGCCCCGTCAACAGGCAAGCTTTCATCTCTTTGGTATCAAAGATGATGTTCTTAGAAGAACGGACAATTTTCCCACAGCAAGAAGCTTAACGAGATTTGATCAAAGACTGCAGATCAGGCTTGTCACGAGAAAAAGTGGGAGCACATTTCAGAGACACCCGATATTATGCAACTTCAGAGTGAATATGCAAATAATCTACGTTTCAGAAAAGATTCTTTCTGGAGTTTTATTAATAGACCTGAAATTCTTTTTAAAAAACAGTTTTGACTCTTGATATTCTGCATGATGAGTTCCACAGTCGACAGGAAGTGGCAGAAGCTCATTGCCTAAGCTAGTTTTTAGTTCTGATTAATGTGTTTAAGTGCATTTGTTGTCCTGAACAGCAACACAATATGCTATTAAGACAGAAAAACCAAACAAACAAACAAACAAAAGAAAAAGAACAGATGACAGCAAAAGCCAGGAAGGAGAGGGCTGCATTTTGCAAACATAACAAATTTTTATAGTGTCAGTTTTTTGTGCGCATGTGCTTGAGTTTGGAATTTGCAGCCACCTACTGTGCGGCACGATGTCAGTGCAAAGTCGAGGGTGTTTAGACAAGCTGGTGTTTCAACACATTTGTATTGCATATATATAGGGCAATTTAAAACTTCAAAAATTTAGTGTTTACATGTTTGTGAGATCCAAGTTTACTTGGACTCACAAGTAGCTTTCATCATTGTACTAAGAAGGTGTCCAGAGGTTAATATAATCTGATCTATTCTTTGCAGATGCTTTATTTTCGGCCAGTGTGATGACTATACAATGTACACTACATTCCAGTATAGTGGGGCGATTCTTGATGCAACACAGTAGCTTTGACTGCTTGTTGGCCCAGATGTGGTACTAACCTGCGTCTGTGTCTCCGCTCCTTACTGTCTCCACGGCGGTCTCTGCTGCGTCTGTCCCTGTCTCTGCTCCTCCTCTTCCTCTCTCTGCTGCGACTGCGGGACGAGGACCGACGGTGGTGGCGGTTCTCTTTGTCCCTTTCAGCTGTAGGAATTAAATATTAAGTGTTTAATAACTTGCATGACTGCACATAAATGGGATACATAGCTAGCTGGGGATATACACCAATTAGCCACAGCATTAAAACCAGTGAGAGGTGACACTTAACACTGATCATCTTGTGGATGTTTAATTGAAATGTACAATCCACATCCAACTACACCTCGTTCCCACTGCCTTGCACTCCTAGATAGCAAAAGAAAAAAAAAAAAAACTGCAAGGGCCATGAAGAATGGCTCAAAGGATTAACACAGCCTCAAAACTGCATCATAACAATTTGAAAGAGTATTTGTAGGATCCATTCAGACAAGCTGGATACAGAATATCCACTCACAACCTACAGGACCCAAAAAGATCCACTGCTCCCTGTCTATGGTTGAACAAAAAGCCCATGTCCATAGGCCACAAGGTATTTCTGAAGCCCTATGGAGACCACACAATATTAGTCCTGTGTACCGTATGGGTGTACACATAGCTTAATTTAAAGATTGGTAAAATAAACCAAATAAACTTTACATAGACATAAGACCATAAGCCTTGTAGTGCTATACAGCAGGATATTTGAAATTATAAGGAAATGCTAAAGTGGTTACGTTAGCATTTTATAAATAAATACTGGTTATGGTAGCATTTTAAAAACAAGACCACAGCTTTTATAGATTAATAACGTGAATAACAGCTCGTAGAATTTAATAAACCCCATCCACTACACGGATGCAGCTCATAGTGTGCGTGTATCTATACAAATCTACCTTGAAAACAGTCTGTGTCGGATAAGTTTTTTTTTAACTGGTACAGTTACTGGTTGTGTGTCGAAAAGTTAGAGGCAATAATCTAGTAGTAATAGTAATCTGGATTAGAAACGTTCAGTGCACGCAACAGCTGCAAAGAATGAATGCTAGCTGCACCAATTATTCAGTCAGCTGGTCTTGACTCATGATATAAACTTACAATGCTTTAAAGAAACAGTAACCTTTATTTAGTTTGTATTTGGTTACCGGTAAACTTACAGAAAAGTCGGAAAAATGCTCATCCAACAGAATAAAATGACGAGCAATATTCCCGTAAAACTGTAGGCTAGTAATTTGCTAATACTGTTCCAGTAAATAGACATGGCCACAGTAGGATACACTGATGGCGGCCTGTACAAACAAAGGCACCATTGGCGTTTCTAAATGCTGATGCAAAAAGAAAAAGTGATTTACCTTGTTTGTTTTCAGATAACTGTCTTTCGAATTCGTCGAAGTCCGACATCTCTCTGCTGAAGCCTGCTACGCTTTCGGAGATTGCGTTGCTCAGTTGGCGGTGGCTAGCTTAAGCTAGCAACAAAGTGAACAACACTTTTAAAAACAAGTGTCTTGCAGATGCAGCTCCGGAAAGTTAGCCTCGACTAGTAGCTTACCTAACGACAGATTTATCGAAAATGTTTAACTAGAACATATATTAGCGGCAAAGTATTTGTTTACAACGTAACAGCAGAATCATTGATAAAGAAAACGTGTTCGCATGGGTTAGCCTGCTAACGTTAGCTAACTAGCTTGTAGCAAAGTCCAGAAGAATAGTGGGCCCGTGGCTCCTAGCTAGCTACCAACGCCGAATGAATGAGCTTCTTTTCGGAGCCCAAAGCGGATCCGGGGAGTTAATGATCCACGGGAGCCAGTTGTTCGGCTTTACAAGACAAATATATGCGCTTTCAAATATTTCGAAGCTAGAGAAAACAATTAAGACTTCGGTATGCCCGCTTTTTTTGCTCCGTCTCCCTGGAGCTCCGTGACACAGGAAGTTGATGAATGCCTTGTTTCCGGTGAGTGAGAAAGAAGAGACGCTCCGGTGTCCGTTTTCGCTTGTTTTTTATTCTTTTCCCATCAGAGTTAATTTATCTGCTAAGGACATGCTGAGTCCCAAAGTGTCAAAGTTTTATTTTGTAGTTCAAGTGAAGATGAAACCTTTAACTTCAGTCTTAAACTGCTTTTTTTTTTTTTTACTTCTTCCTTAGGGGTCGCCACAGGCCTCCATATCACTCTCTCTTCCCACCCACACTCTGAACCCATCTGTCACTCCTACTGCAAACCTGACTGCTGTCTTGTCTTCTGGCTCAGGGCCTGGACAACTTGCTGTAATTACTGAAATCATGAATTCTACCAAAAAATCCTGAAGCAAAACATTCTGTCCATAAGTTTGTGCCCTGAGGCTTACTTGGGTTATGGAGCAGGGCAATGATCTGAAACACACCAGTAAGTCCACCTCTAAAAAAGTTTTGGAGTGGCCTATTTAAAGTCTGGATTTAAATGTGATTGAGATGCTTTGGTATGACCTTAAACAAGTCATTTCTGCTGCAAAACTTTCCAAGGTGGCTGAATTAAAACAATTTGGCAAACAACAGTGGGCCAAAATTCCTCCACAGCGATGTGAATGAGTCAGTGCCAGTTATTGCAAACACTTGATTGCAGTTCTTTTTTCCCCTTAATAAATGAAATATTGTATTTACTTGGGTTGTCTTTGGCTAGTATTAAAACATTTTTAATGATCTAAAACACGCAAGTCTGACAAATGTGCAAAAAACTAAGAACCGAAGAAGAGGGAAACACTTTTTCACAGCACTGTGAGCTTTGACAATCACACTCACCCGTTTTCACCCATTTAAACATCAATTTGGAACTTTTTGGACTGACATGTTGGACAGTATCAAAGCAGTAAAAATGAGGAAATATCTTTGGAAAAATTATCCTCCATCCCTTCAGTCGAATCTCTGAGACATAGAAGCTGGTCTGGTATCTGGTGGTACCACAATAACTTACTAAGACATTTTATCACCTATTTATTGTAACCTGACGTCTCCTCACATCTTACCCAGCACCAGCAATGCAACAAATCCATTAAAGTAGAAATAAAATTAGAAGTTCGCACTACTTATCAGAAATGAAATCTTTTAATTAGTATTATGTTTTAACAGTAGAGTTCATGAGTCATAAACAGTGGAGCTGTGCAATTTTACAGACAAATAAATCTACATTTTCGTATGAAATCTATGCTGTAATGAATTCTGAGTCTTACTATACATTAGGTGAATAATACGTTACATTATTTAAACACTGCACACTGGTATGACCTTTAAAAGGCTCTGCAGCAGATTCACTGTCTGCTCTTTAGCTCCACAACCAAACACTAAAATGGCTTAAGTTCCACAAATTGGAGTACTTATCACTGTTAGGAAAACAGGTTATTGAGATATGAGGTCACAGTATTCCACTGTAACTTAGTCTGTTTTATTCTAACAGAACTTACTGTCTCACTTCACTGGAACACACACTATACATTACTGTACATTATAGTCAATGTGTGTGCCACTTTGAAATGTAAAAGATCCCTATAAACTACAGCTCACTGAAGATCTCTTTAACATGCACTTGCAGCGGCATCGAGAAAGCATTGAGAAGGAATAAAACATCTTTTGTCATCATGAGAAAGCTACTTTTGCTAAAGTTGTAAGTGACACTGTAAAAATGTTTCACAATTTTTCACAAGGAACCAAAAGTTACACAATGTTACAGAAAACCAGTATAGTAATAATCATTTTAAAGGCTCCAAAACCGTATTTTACAAAAATGTGTTAGTGTCACAATGCATTACAGAAGCCTCGGTATCAGAAGCATAAGAAATGACATCTACTGTAATTTAGTGCAGGTCATGTACAAAAAAGGATTAGTGCACTCCTCAGTGAAACAACAGAGTAATGCAGACACAAGAGCAGCTGGAAGTCATATTACTATTATTACTAACCCTTAAGCAACCAAGATATTTTAATGACTAACATGACAGAGTGGTCATTTATGACCCTATTATTGATGTTTACCATACCTAAGCGGTTTAGATATTCTAATTTGTTCCAAGGTCAGATCCACCAAAGCTTTATGCCATAGTTGGCTGGTTTAGAAGGAATGCATTGCCTGAAACTCCACCTGCCTCTGAAATCTACCAAGTGTTCATTCATGCTGCAAAATGATCTTGACAGTAAAACACTGAACCCGTAACCTCTAGCTGATTCAGATTTTGTAAACAGAAAAGGAAACAACAGTGCAGTTCTGCACAATAAAGGCTGAGCCCTAAATGAGGTAAGCTAAAGACGCTCATTTAAGTACTGAAAAAAGCAGTCTCCTCTATAATCCTGGTAAAGACACATTGTTTTTCACCAAATCTGGATCACACAGACATACCCTCCTGGCCTCAACAACAGAAGCGTGTTTTTTTTCTTTCTGTCTGCAGCAGGCACCCCACATCCTCAATACCCACTGCAGTGAAGATTTGGACAAACAACAAACGTGTAGGATGTTTGTAAAAGTAACACGTGAAGGGTTTGTCCCAGGTTACATGGCCACAACCAGATTGCTGAGATAGCAAAATAATAATAAATAATAACAATAAAATGATCTTAATATTGTTTCTTGGGAGTGAGCTAGCCAGCAGAACCTAACTGCCTTTCCTTTTACTACTCAAACCACAGTTGTTGTTTAGAGAGATCTCCCATTATTCTCTCTTTCTTTCCTTAGTGTCTGAACCTGTAGGAGATGGGCAGAAGCAGGTTATTCTTCTTCAGGGCTTGGACTCTGTTAAGTGTCTCTTCATCCAGGGCAGTGTAGCAGCGCCGGGCATAATCCAGCAGCTTCTCCTTGGATGGATCGAACTCCCCCACCTCTGCCACCTTCTCTGGGGCGACTAGCAGCAGCTCAGCAATGGGCGTGGTAGACGCCACTGTGTTGCGGTCAACGCCATGAATTTGGAAGGCTTTGGACATATTTTTTAGTCGCTGGTATGTAAGTAGGATCTTCTTGTAACGGAAAAGCACTCCAGCAGCATCTTTCACTGAAGAAGAAAAACACACAGGTGAGTCAGCTACAATCTCATGAGCATTGTGGTAACTCATGACCATAGTATGTAAAAGACAGATTAAACAGCCAGGATGTAACACAGCGGTTTGTGAAATACTATTTTTAACCATTAACTTGACATTTTTGTGGCCAGATGTCACAAATCTGACTGAGAAAGAGAGGGCAGTGCACACTCACACCACAGGTAGCGACTTGTACGTCAAAAGGCATCCACACACTAAATCATAACTACATTTTATCATCTATTGTATTTTAAATGGGACCACATTTTACAGAATTAACCTAATGCTGTATTAAACAAGATTAGAAACTAACGATTGAAACTATCAGCTCATCAGGAATCAAGTGTATTCTTTTTATGGGTTAAATTTTTTCAACCAGGAGTTGCAGCCTGCTGGTCATTAGAAAGAACACAGGTTTAAGACACCCAGTATCGTAGTCCCTCGGTCTTGGACCCAAGGCTTTTGTGATTTGCTATCAGTTTTGTGATTTGTTGCACTTCATGTTGTGTGTTTTGTTGTTTTAATCACCTCTTGGTTTCAGTTAGTTTGCTCCTGCTCTGCTCTGTCTTTATGTTTTGTTAATCAGTCAACAACACCCAAAAGCCATGTCCAGCTTTTATATACAGTCAGTATTAAGGACACTGCAATGTTGAGATTTTCCCTTCCTCACCTCTTTGTCGCTCTCTTGGAGGTCTGAAGACCCGCCTTCTTTTTAACTGTCTGTTGCTGTTAATGGCGTCTGACATCACATCTTCCCCTGATATCATTTCCTCCTCCTCAATGTAGCTATCCTGCTCAAGATACTCATCTGATTCTCCCAATAGTGAAAGGGAATCTGACGAGACAAAAATGTTCTATTTAACTAAACCCAATAGTTAAAAGACAACATGTATAAAGCACTGATTGCATTCAGTTAATTACGGTGATTCAAAGCTTTATGCCGTGTCATGTATATTACCTGGACCTACGTTGCTATGCCCACTCATTTCATTCATGGATGACCTTGCAGCACTGCTACTGTTGCCACTGCTGCCACTGGCTGTACTGGAAGTACTATGGCTATGGCCTTGCAGAATGGCTTGGGATTGTGTGGAGTTGAAGAGAGCATTCATAGATGCAAGCTGATTGGTCAATGGACTGGACACGTGGTTTTTCGAAGTCACCATAGTTGGAGGACCAGGCCTTCGCTGCATAAAGTGACGTGAGGGGAAATGCTGAGAGTCGGTCTTCTGTTGTTCTACAAAAAGAAGGAAACCTGAGAATCTGCAAGCTAAGCCCAAATATATGAAATAAAGTATAACATTAACAGGCTGTTTGGGTATGTCTAATTATGACTTTTCAAATTTTTACCAGCAGGACGATCTTCCTCTCTTCTTGCCCTCCAGTTAAATCGTCTTGATTCATATCCTTAAGAGAAAAAAATAACAAGAGATAAAAAATTATTTTTGATTCTAATAGACTTGCTAAAAAATCAGTTTCTCGTTGACCAACTAACATTAATGAACCCATCTTCTCCCCCAGTGACAGATAGGATAGCTGCCAGTCCCCTACATGGATTAACCACGGGTAAAACTGTTGGATGTGTTATTAACTCACACCTGCCCCCTGTCCTCACCATTACTGTATTGGCTCTGACTCTGCTCCTGTCCATGGCTCTTTGTGGAAAAGATGAAGCGGTCCAGCTGGCAACGGAGAAAGTCCCTCTCCTCTTCCAAGTCCTCAATTCTTTTCTGAAGCCAAGAGTTTTTCTCTAAAGAGATCTGCAGCTGGGTCCGCAGGTTGGTGATCACCATGTAGGAATTGTTGACTGGAGATGGTCCAGCAGATGACGGTGACTCTGAAGAGTATCGATGGATAGTTAGTCTGGCCAATAACTAATAATGCACATCAACAGATTGTGTGTATGGAATTAAGTTATTGTAGAGTAGATTTAAAGTATTGATGCGGATGTTCACCATCAAAATTTTGATCACTCTGGTTAAAAAATCCCTGCTGCTCAAAGTTGCCCTCCTCATAGGGGATGGAAATTTCATAGGCGTCCTCATTTTTTGGCGCTGAGAAGAGACAACTTAAACAAATTAATTATCATGCTTGACCCAAAGACAGGACGGCCATATGTGCTGGGACCACTTCGAAATCTTACTCTGCAGGTGGAGTGAGCCTGCGTGGCTCTTGGATGTGGACGCAGCATCATTCCTGTTTCCGTCCTCCATCTCACACCACAGACAAACCTTTGCTTGGTGCACAGTTTAAAAGGTGTCTTCAGTGACTTTGTTACATTTAGCGATGATGTGCTCACATTTATCTAAACAGCTACAGCTCACCGGAAACCTTTCACAACGTGGGGGTGTTGTGCTTTATGCATACGCAGTGAGCCTACAAAGCATAGCTAATTTTATCACACAGCTCTCTCCCATGCAATTAGAAATTAAAACAGTGAAACTGATTGTATTACTCAAACATAAGTTTGTAGCGCCCTGCTACGGCGCTCAGAAGAGAGCCCTATGTTAGCGTCCTGTAATATTAGCACAAAAAATTAGCTACAATATAAAATTACAATCCATTTCTTTCTGCACCCTCAAGTTTAATGATTTCACTCTCACATTGTTAAAATCCCCGAGTTACGAATATCATCTGCAGAAACTGTTACATACCACTTTATGTTTGTAATAACTTAGTCTTGCACATGTAATAAGACGTTATAACTCCGTCATATCTCCATTTCACCAGTTCGTCGGCTAGCTAACAAGCTAACAATAACAATTATCGGGGGGTTTTTTTCTACCGAGACTCTGACGTCACTTCCGGATGACCGCCCGCTGCAGATACTTTTATTTTAGGAAAAGTGTTGGGGTTTTTTGAACGACGGTATTTAATGCGTGTGTATAGTTAAATATATAAGTAAATATAAACGTTTAGGTATATTTATATAAAATGTATATATTATTTGAAGATATTTGGGAAACCTTTTACTTTTAAACTCATGTTTCTTGATAAAATGTTACTTGTAAAAAAACAAAAATAAAATACCGTAACTTCCACTCACTTGTTTCGAAACATTTCATTGTTTTTCCTCTGGTGTAGGAAAACTACAGGACAGGTTGAACAGGTGACGAGGTGTCAGGTTTCAGCTTTGTCTACTGGTCGCTTCTGACAAACTGTATGCGGAAGGACAACAAAAGCGTAGAAACATTTGACTTTTAAGTACTCAACAACGTAGAAGGGGGTAAGTGTTCTGTTTTGAGTTTGTGTGTTTTTTGTTTGGTAAAATGTTTTTTTTAGCTCATGTAAACAGTAAAATCTGTTTGTAAAAGGCGTTAAAGGCGCATCCACAGGTGTTATAAGTGTGGCATGGCCGGTGTAAACAGTGCTATCAACATTACTCCCATTTTTACACACACACACATATATATATATATACACACACACATTTTTTTATATTGTTAGCTTCTTTTAAAATTCTTTTTAGGTAGAGATGTGTGAAAATCAATAATATTAATGGATTGGATTTATATAGCGCTTTTCAAGGCATCCAAAGCGCTTTACAATGCCACTATTCATTCACTCTCACATTCACACACTGGTGGAGGCAGCTACGGTTGTAGCCACAGCTGCCCTGGGGCAGACTGACAGAAGCGAGGCTGCCATATCGCGCCATCGGCCCCTCTGGCCAACACCAGTAGGCAAGTAGGGTAAAGTGTCTTGCCCAAGGACACAACGACCAGGACAAAGAGCCCGGGCATCGAACCGGCGATCTTCCGGTTACAGATACGCTTCCCAACCCCCTGAGCCACGGTCGCCCCAATAATATGTTGTAAATATGACTTTGTTTAAATATTTTATGTATCTATTTTTAACAATGGAGTCAAAAGATATAAAAGCTGATATGTTAAAGGAACAAGCTTCCCTCCCTCTCTCTTTCAGTGCAGTAATGGCACCGAAGTATGATGGGTTGTCCCACTGTAAGCTGGCTCTGGTGTTTGCTGTGCTGATGGACCTGCTCGGTGTGATATCCCTGCTGCTGGGGGTCTTTGCCCCACTGGAGATCAAAGGTCAAGACTTTGGGGATCTGCTGGTGTACTCGGGAGCTCTGCTGGTGCTGTTTTCCCTAGCAGGCTGGGTCATGTGGTACAGTGGAAACATTGAGGGTCTAACCTCCAAAATAGAGCTTGGTGGAGTTGTGGGTGGAGCTGTGGACAGACTTGCCCGCAACCTGAGTCGCAGGATACGGCTGCCCAGGACCCAAAGCAGTCCATCGTAGGTAGAGAAGCCTCACTGGACCAAAGACTAACTGACTTGGGCTGTCCTTATTTAGGCAGCAGGCCAGACTGCCTGAGGCAAAGGAGTGTCATTACTGTTTGACTCTTTACAAATACTTCCTTTGCTGACACCACCTCATTTACTTAAAAACGATCTGTTGTGCTATTTTCTATAAGGAAAACTATGTTTGTTTCATCTTTACCTAATATATAAAAGGAATAATTTATAGAGGTTGAAGACATGAATCTGCAACATTGTCTCACAGTGCTAATTGAAAATTATTCATTCATTTACTTGTGTCATATTGCTGGACCAGATTATGGCAGCAGAATCACTCAAAGCTAAGGATTGTACATTATTGTTATTAAAATGCCTTCAGCTGTTAATCATATTTGCACAAGGTTGAGTCAAAACATAATTTCAAAGAAGGATACAGAGCCGCTACGACATCAACATGTGTGCACAAACTGCATATAAATACTGCAAAGGACATTTGAAAGATTTTATCTCCCTTATTTTACAAGGAAAACAAGAACAGAAATCCAAACATAACTGAAATTAAAAGAATTGCATAACATCCAAAGGAAGACGTCAAGCAAACAGCCAATTGAGAAAATAAAACATTTTTAACAACAGCTTCTGAAGTTGTTCCTTTAAGCGAGGGGATATCGGATATATTTTCAATACAGACACCTCAAGCACTGTGAACAGGTAGAAATTGAGTTAACACTCATGGCAGGAATACCCAAAAAATATACATCACAAAAGATGGAGCTTTAATAAGACAATAAAATGTCTGATTGTGTTTATGGTGCGAGACCAAAAATCTGTCTCCAGTTCACAATTAACAACAAAGTATGTACACAGCAGCTACGAGAGAAGCCACATCACCAGCTTATATGTTTTTGATGCATGCACGACTCCTCTCTACATTTTTTTCCCCACCAAGCAAAGGAAAAATGTATAATTCAGTTGACAGTCAGCAATACTGCATTGATTTTTAGGGCAAAGGTATTGATCTATTAACCACCAGGGAGCTGAATTACTGACCAGTTATACAGCAGTGATATAAAATGAGATGAAGGCACACGGGAAGGTTTCACTAAAAAATATATATATATATATATATATATATATATATATATATATATATATATATATATATATATATATATATATATATATATATATATATATATATATATATATATATATATATATATATATATATAAATAAATAAATGAGGTAAACAAGTATGATTCATATCTTTAAATGGTATTTTATTGCTACCACACTAAGATGTTGGTTCATTCAGTTCCACGAAAGACCCGTTTCAATGCTTTGTTGAGTCTGCTCCATCTTCATCATAGGTGAGAAGCATGGAACAGTTACCTCCTTTCCATCAATGCAGTGCTGGTGCTGAGGGAACAAGAGAGCTGCCAGAATTCCAGCAGGTTTAAACCTGGGATAAGTTGGGATAAACTGAGTCAGAAGAATTTCTTGCATTAGTCCCTCTCACACTCTCACACAGCTGCTGACATCAGTGGTTCAAACTTCAGGTACAGAAATATATTTAGTTGGTGTTGCTTCTAGATTGGGTACCAGCACTGCGCTGAGGGAAAGGACGTGTGAGATGAAAAAGCTCAGAGTGCAGGGTTAGGCACAGGTGGTGTGGGAGTCTGCCAGATGATCATGTGACTACGTTCAGATCGCTGTGGCGTGGCTTGGGACACCTCTTCCGAGTCATCGCTTGCATCATCTCCTGGAAACAAAGAGGACTTTGTCAGCCTTTAAATAGACCAAGTAGTGCACAAATGATGCAATGGATGAGACAGACTTAAGTACAGTTTTATTATTCTTCAGCTTACCAATTCGAAAGTTGATGTAGCCCTCTCCTCCACTGAGGATAAGCTGAGCAGTAGTGACATGGCTGCTGCCAGGATTGGTGATCAAACAACCTGACAGGCACAAACATTTTTTTGTGGTCACTCAAACACAAAAAATAACATGCATGTGCAATCTGAAGCGTCTCACTTAATTGTTAAGAAGTTACATGTAATGCCTATCTAACTCTTACCGGGTGCAGCAATGATGAATCTGACAACTTGTCTATGTCCATGGTAACACAGCTGGGCAGATGCAGTGGAGCAATAAGGGATGGAAACATCCTCTGAAGCTGCAGAGAGTTCGTAATATGGTTAATAGTACATAGAGACCATTTATGGCCAAATAACTTTAAGTTCCAGGCATTATTAAGCTAAACATACTTATGGACAAAGGGATGGAGAAAATGGCACCACCTCCTGTGCCCACCCACAAACGGCCACAGATAACAGTGAGAGAGGAGATCTGGAGAGGTGAGAGTGTCAGGAAGGGCTGGCCTGTGGAGAGAGAGAGAAAACTGGTTAGCAAAGCTGTGAGATTAAAGTTAAAGTGGTCGGTTACAAAACAAAATGTATGTAAAACAAAAATAATGAATAAAATATACACACAGTACTCTGCATCCCTTATTGCTTTATATTTTCTTCAGAAAATGGGGAAAAGGGGCATCAATCTATTGAAACGTACATACATGGAAATATTGTACATAAGGCAAAAAAGTGTACAAGCTTCAAAGTCAATATTTGGTGTGACCACCTTATATGGCGACAAATTACAAGAAAGCTTCTAAGAGAGTTCATTACTACATAGGACCTGTTGCCACTGACTTTCGGTTCAGTTTATGTGTAATTTGGCACATTTAGCCTTTCAAATAGCCAATGTCAAAAGAGAAATATCTTCAGAAAGCCTTCAGAAAAACTATTGCTCAAGACTGATTAAAAAAGTACAACAAAGTCTGGCTCTTTGGAAGCAAAATTTAAAGAGATGTATTACTTTTTTTTCCCAGTTACCAAATAAGAAATGATAGTAATAAATGTTCCCATTACTGTAGTCCATCAAATGATTTTTTTGCTCTAGTAGCTGCTCAGTAACAACACTTAAGTCATACATACAGGTATATGTATTGTAAGAAAAACAAAAAAAACAACAAACAAAAACGGTTCGACTACCTAATGTTTTAGTGACCAAAGCTGCAAAGTCAACTTCCTGTAGTGGCCGTCCTGTGGACCAGTCAAACAGCCTGAGGATTGGGTCCAGTCGGCAGGAAGTCCAAACCCCACTTCCACCAGCGCACAGAAAGCGAACCTGCTGTTCACTGCGCTCAGAGACTGAGAATGTTTGCTATAAAGTAGGATAAGGAATAAAGAGAGTGAGTTAAAGATATGGTAAGAATGAGACACAATAAACAATAATAGGTATCATTTCCTCTGTTTCTTACCTCCACCTTCTTGCTTTCAGTGTCTACCACGTAGATTTTGTTCCAGTATCCCACCCACAAGCGGCCGCCTTTTGCAAGGCAACAACGAATGGGCTGCACAGGATTTGATCCAAGAGGCATCAAAGAGTGTGACTGCAGATTCCAGCCATCTATTAATCACATGACTCATTGCATCATTATTCATTTCACTCACTTATGCAAATCAAACAAAATGAAGAAATTAATTAGCCGAGACAGCTGGATGTAAGTTTGAAACAAATCCATTACCTGTACTGTGTGAGAAAAAAGCCAAAGTCCCATCACCTAAACCAGCAATGACCTGACCCTGTGAATACCTGTGAGAGCGAGTCAACACAAAGTAGATCGTTTTCAATTCTGCTTAGAGACTTCAAGGTAACTCATCTCGTGTTACAACATCCAAATGCAAATGGACAGAACTCACGTGAGAGAATGAACACTCTCAGAGAGGGATACAGACCGCAGACAGAGGCTTCTGCCAGCAGAGGCCAAATGCACCAGTATACTGTGAGAGAAGGACAATGGGAGAAAGGAGCCAAGGGAAGAAGAGGCAGTCTGTGATAAACTAACAGACAAAAAAGTCTTTTAATTGTTTAGATGATATTTACTGTCGTAAACTGCTTATTCAGCTGGCACTACCTTCCTTCCTGAGTTCCAATCCACACAGTTCCTGCAGTGTTACCTTAAATAACAAGACAGACAGGCCCTGTCAGAGCTAAGTAAGCAATGTTGATTTCCAAGCGTTTCCAGTAAAACAGCACGGTAACAGGGGATAATAGAAGTACAGAATACACTCGACAAGTCATCTGTGGGCAGCTGCTGCAGCCCATTGTACCAGCACTGACCTATGGGAGGCACAGCACAGATGCAGAGGGCAGGAGCTGTGGGAGGGAGGCTGAACTGATCCAGAACTGTGTTGGAGCGTGCTGGATCAATCACTGTAATATCACTGCAGGAGGCAGGGCCAGAAACTACCCACACAGAACACTGGCAGAAAAGGGGTGGATATGAAGTTTGAAAAGATGAATGGCATGAACCAATTTGTGCCTCGACAAGTGTTAGTCATGGTTGGGTGATCATAATTAGAGGATGACTGTAGCTGCTTCTTAACTAGGATTATGACAAACTTACTGTGGCTTCGCCAGAGATCTCAGATGGGACTGCGACTGCACACTTAAGCTGAAGGGAACAGAAGTAGCTTTGAATTCATGGTTAAAAACAAAAAACATCTTGTGCATTAAACAGTGCTGTGCAAAAGTTTTGAGCCACCCTTAATTTCTTTACATTTTGCAAGGAAACTGGGTAGTAGTCTTCAGGAATAGTTCTCCAGGCATATTGAAGGACCTTCAAGGCTCTTCTTTAGATGACAGCTGCCTTTTCTTCTGTTCTCTGTCAAGATGATCCCATGCACCCCTTCAATAATGTTGTGGCCCGGGCTCTGGTGAGGCCAATGTGTATGTTTGGGACCATGGTCATGTTGAAAAATGAAGGTATTGCCAATTAGACACTTTCCAGATCGTATGACATGGTGGATCAAAATCTTGTGGTACTTTTCTGGGTTCATATTTCCATCCATTTTTTTAAAAAAAAAGGTCCCCGAAACCACTGAGTGACATCCAGTGGGGTAGTTCAAGACTTCTGCACAGAAAATAAGCCTCCTTTGAGTGACATTTACCTTGGCAGTCGATTCTTTGTGATCCAGCAGTCTGAGCTGCATTAGAACAGGCACGTCTTTAGGCTCTGGTACTGGTTCACTGGAGTCCTACAGTAATTAACAATATTTTTACCGGAGTATTGCTTGTATAGTGATCTGCACAGTAAATATCCATATTGTGCAAAAAAAAGTCTTGAATGAAAGCCAGACATTATTTTATTTTATTTTTTTTATTGGTATAGTTACTATTTTCATTGTTTTAGTATTTTAACTATATAGACTCAATAACAGCAACAGGAAGCTTTTTATTCCACTGTTTCCTATTTATTCTCTATAGCACGTCACTATTTATTTGTATATAGAAATGTGGTTCTACTACCTGTGTGTTTGCTAGTGGCAGGCTCCAGCCATGTAACTGCCGCTTTCCCAGAGTTCCCCAAATCTGGGAGCGAATTTCTCTGTAGATTTCCCTCTTCCTGACACGTGGTGAAAGAGCAGCAGGAGAAGCAGACCTAGACAAAATGATTCTGGCATTTATCAGCTTCACATTAAATATGTTTTATTTTTTTAAGTGAAATACATAGAGCCACGGTAGGACAAAGAGCCTTCACTGTTAGTATCTTGCATTTCATTTACTTAATAATTTGGAAAGTGGAAAGAAGTACCCGAGGCCGGTGCAAGAGTTTGGACACTCCTGTTTCAGTACTTAGTGACCTCTCCTGTGGCCGAGGCAAACACTTGTTGTATATAAATAGAAAGTGTCTATTTATGATTTTCATCCAATGTTTCCAGCTTATCGCTTAAAATTCTGAGATATTCTTAGGCTGTCTTGTGAAGCGTGCTTATGAATTTCCCACAGATATAAAGGGAACGGATAATTTTTCATGTCTGATTCTTATTTCACTTGCATTAGCAAGTAGCTGAACCCCAACCGTGAATGAAAAATATTTATTGACAATGAGGTAATCAGCTAGGCCAGACTCTGTAGTTCAGAGAAGACCTCACTCAGATCCAATCTCTATTTTTCTCACTTGCATTTTGTCTAAATCTTTGCACACAACTGCTGAAAAACACATAAGCAGGAGTAACTTATTAAGAGACAGATGCTTACTCAGCCTGAGTTCGACTGATGGTTGGTGGTTGTGGAGAGCCCAGAGCAGTGCGAGTGAGTGATGGGGAAGGTCGCAGAGCTGATATGGAAGCAGGAGGTGAAACTAATGGTTCCTTGGACCGGCCAAAGAAGCGGTTGAATCTTTAATTGAAGAAAAAATGAACAATTCTAAGTATTTTAACCATGAACAAATATACACTTCTTAATTTCAGCCCACCTAATGCCAGGTGCATTTAGTAACACCACAACACCAAAACATTTGTCCCTCTCCTGCATTTTAACTGACGCCTTTTCACTTTTATGTAATGGTTCTCATCTCGTGTTGTTTTCTGCACTTCTTGGCAACTGCTAGCTGAATGCTCAGCCAATGTGACTGCACAGCTGCAATGATGATCCTGGACTAACACTGTTATGAAGATGTCAGCTCAGATATCAGATCATGCGGCTTGCACCACCCACCTCTGTTTGGGTTATAAGAGCTTCAACATCATCTTAAGGTACAGGAGGATGGGTGTGTAACAAGTCGTAAATTATTTTCAAAGACAGATTTACTTACTTTCTCCAAACACTTGACCTTCTTTCTTCTGAAAATCTCTCCTCCTTTGTTGCTCTAAAGAAAAAGTAATAGATGAGGTTGGAGGCAAAGATTTGAGCCACTGATGTTACACGAGTTGTTGTAATCACACAACAGATTCTCAAATGTAACAATTTTTTAAATCTTCAAGAAGGGCACAAAAGTTACCTGAGTGTCTGACTGCGTCTAACCGCCTCCTGCAGTTCAAACAGACGCTGCTTATACTGGTTCTTCTCCATGACCACACGAGCCATTTCAGAACGGGAAAAGTTACGCATGGATGCTGGCTGAGACACCTGAAGGGGAAAATAAATTAATCCATCAAACCATCTATGAGCAGCTAGAAAGGCAGTGAAGACTACACCTACAGATAGTACATCACAGCTTACATCAGAATCCTCAGACTGACAAGTTTCCAGTTCTTTCCGAAGTCTGTAAAATAAAGGGCGAGATTATTGTCAGAACGTGTATGTAATAACAACAATGAACAGGTTATTTATTGAACAGCTGAATGATCCTCTTCACCTCTTAGTTTCCTCCTCCTTCTCCTTCACCCGCCCCTCCAATCGGGAGAGTGTTTCCCGAAGAGTTTCCACTTCCAGTTTAAGAGCTGACCGCTCATCTGTCAGCTCCACTACCCGAGATATCAAAGTCTTACGAGCAGTTTCAACCAATTCACTGAGAAAAAGGAAGTATAGCATCAGATATAAAACAGAATTATGGTGGAAAAGAAAAACAGTGGTTAATCATATTAGATAATACAAAGCTTTCTGTTGGTATTTGGCGAAGTAAGAAATCCAAGTGTTTGGAAACTCCCCATGTCCTCAACAAATCACAATAGACTAGTCATAGAAAATAAACTGAGGACTCACTGGGTGACTTTCAGTTCCTCATACTGAGAAAGAATCTCCTCAGACTGGTCTACGCTGCCTAAAAACACACACAAAAAATTAAACTGCGTGAATGCACATGCAAACAGACAAGTACTGAAATTAATACATTTCTAACCTGTATTAAGGACTATTTAACCTGCATTCATGTTTAAGAAGAAATCAGGACATGAGATTTTGTAGAATAGGAAAAGGGGAAGTAAAACTTTGTAAAACACATACTTGAACTTAATATAAGTAGAGTATAAATAGTCTCCCAACAGAGCCTGATTATTTTTGGATACCAACTTTCTGTCACTTCTTTTGCCTCGGATCACTTTGTGTTTCAAAGAAGCAGCAAAGATTCTATGTTTGTGACATTTATTTCTTTAAAACTCAAAAAAGCAACTCAGGAATGCAGATCTTAACAAAAAAAACAAACTTGCATTTACCTCTGACACTGGCCCCTCGGTCTACACTCTCCACATAATCGCGGCTCAGCTCAGACAGTTCAGAGAATACAGAGTCAGTGTTGCGGAGCTCCCACTCTATACTATCCTCGTCCTCTACCTCCTCTCCCTCATCCTTTTTGTCCGCCTCTTCTCCTTTTTCTTCTTCTACATTGCTCTGCCCCAACTCATTCATCTCGTCCTTGAAGCTGGTCTCCAGCTCACCTTTTAAAGGTTCTTCAGTGTCAGGTTTAACTGGGGTGCTGAAAAATTTGGAGGTGGTTGATACAATATGTGTGCGTGCAGATGAATTCAAGTAAATGTTGGCTTAGTTAATAAATATAAAGCTGAAATAAATCAGTTAATGCTTTCAGGTTAGTACCTTGCATTTACACAGCCATTAAAATGTGCCAACTCAGGAGTGGAGTTTATGATGTCAATGACAAACTGATTTGTGGAAGGCTTTGCAGCTCTATCGACCTGTTTTTCTTTCTTGGCCATGAGATCTTCCAAACAGGGGGGACCAGACTTTGAATGTGGTCTTTTAATCATCTGTAAAAGAAAAAAAACAAAACAAAACAGAACACGTAAGCTACATCTTTGGCAAAATCTCGAATTAGAAATTTGGAAGATGGTCATTTTAGGTGCAAAGCCATTTACCTTTTCAGTAACACTGGGTTCTGGCAAGACCTGATGTGACGGAAAGTCAGCATTCCTGGAACGCACATGATTCCTAAACGCAACAACTCAGTTTATGCTTTTTTAAATCCTCTTATTTTTCACCATGTTCTTGCAACGGTGTTTCTAAAATATATCCTGTGACTTTAAAAAAAAAAAAATTTCTAGTTAATAATCTTTTACTAATCACTTTCCACAAATATTGCATTTAACAACAATAAAGGTAGAGAATTTGCGAGTATCTTGCCAAATGCAACTAAAAAGCTGAAGTTAACGCTACAAAGTAGCTTCAGGTTTTCATTTTCAGTCACATGTGGTATACACTGTACTTGATATCCCTTTCAAACAAAGAAATACCACCAACCTGCTGTCAGAAATGCCAGAAGCATTCAACATTTAGTTTAATATTACAACAGGCTGAGAGTTTTTCATTTTGCGCATGGCTACAACACGATTCACAATAAGGCTGCTGCTACTTAAAGTCTTCCTGTGTGATACTTTATGCAGAATAGCAAATGTGTTTTAGCATAATGTTGAAAAGAACCTTAAAGGAGAATCTCTTTCAGACTCCTTCCTCTTTTCCAAAAGTTCCCGATATGTCAGGGCCAACTAAAAAAAAAGAAAAGAAAAGAACATCAGCTACATGTAAGAAACCTGACGACTTAAGAATAAGACAGTGGTTACTGAGCATACGCATGGAGGTTAACCAAAAATATCTGACCTTGTTGTGGGTATTTCTCAGTGCGCTCAGTTCTCTACTGAGATTTGCCTTCTGTTCCTCCAAGGCCACCACTGCAAGAAAACAGAAGGCATGTAAGAACAGAATACAGTCTAGACACCTAAAACTAGACTTGAGTTGCTCTTTGGCATTTATTCCTGATACACACCAGTAAGCCACAACTTTTAAACCACTGACATTTGAAGTGAAAATTGTGCTCTGTGGGAAAACTTTGCACCTTCACATTTATTTTTGTGTAATGTGATTTATTTCAGGGCAATGTCCTCTACTAAAGAAATTGTCTCGAAATGGCTAGAGAAACACAGAAAGAAGGGACTGATGTGGCCTTTAAACCTCCCAAATCCTGAATACAAGCCTATTCCATTGTGCAAACCATATTCAAATGTCCATCAATCCACCTTCTTTAGTTTATCCAATTCAGAGTCATAAGGGGGAGGGGGTGCAGCCTATTCCTTCTGTCATGGGGTGAGAGGCAAGATAAACCCTGTATAAGTCACCAGTCTGTCACAGGGGTCACATATAGAGACAAACAACTATTCAAACACCTACGGGCAATTTCAAATCAGCATTTAAGCTAACATGCGTATCTTTGGACTGTGGGAGGAACCCAGAACACCTGGAGAGAATCCACAGAGTCACAGGAAGAACTTGCAGGCTGCACCACCATGTCACCCCTGGATGGCAAACCCACACAATCTGCTGCCAACCTCATTGTGCGTGACTCTTTGTACACAGCAAAGACAGGATAAACTCAAAAGAAAAAACAGAAATGAAACCAAACAACTAAACGTCCTGGAGAAAACTGTGCATGAGAGCCCCACAAACCCGATTAACATGTTAAAATTATAACCCCCGAGTAGTCATTACTGCATTGTTACTGCATGAATCTAAGACTTTATTTTGATCTCAATACGCCTGTACAGTTGTGCTGCTGTCATGTTGACAGTATCTGTCCACAGACATATGAACACCAGCTAAAAATCCTCAAATTGCCTTTGCAGTAGCTTCTACTGCAGTAGAGGTTTCCAGAAACATATTTTATCAACAGAGACCGACGTACAGGGTCAAAACAATACCAGTGACATTACTGTTGCTGGTAAATATTCAAATACGCACACTGATCAGCTTGTTGTCTTGCTTTCTTCTCTAGATCTCTCTCTCGCCGTTCTCGCTCCTTTTCCCTGCCCCTCATGGCTCTCCTCTCCTGTTCAATTTGGTCATCCAACTCAAGATACCTCTTAAGAAAAGAAAAAGACTTGAACAGTGAAATGCCTGCTTTTACAATAAAACCTGCAATAGCACACCTTCACAGTATCATGACTCACCTCTTGACTTTCTTTCCTCAGTGTTTTCTCTGCATGATATCGCTCGAGCAGCTCTTCTCGTTCAGCTTTCTCCCTCTCAGCCTCTTCCTCCCTGTCTCTCAGCTGTGCTTTGCAGCTGGCCAGGCCCTCCAGTACCCACACAAATATGGGTACCAGAGACTCCACCACGCTTTCACCATGGATCTCAATAACAGTCTGTGATAGAGTAAAGCAGCAGAGAGAGAAAACAGGTATCTGTGACCACATGTAAATAATATTTCCACCCAGATCAACATAACATATTGTTCTCATTCTTACCTGTAATTCTGAATACAGCTTTCCTGCCTCTTCACTCACAATGTTTGGGTCCGGCTCCACCTCCCCGGTCCCACAAAGCACTCTCTCACTGTACTCCATCAGCCAAAGATTTTTTTCTTTTTTTTCGCTACCTCTGCTGCAACACAGTTGCCAAAAGCTCAAAACCAAAAGCAAACAGATCTGTGAGTCGATGGTGTGTTACAGTTTCTCACTAACAACTCGTTTGTCTAGGTTCTTAACCTTTCTCCCAACACTAGCACCTCCCATTCTCCACATGTTCATTCATACAGCAGCATCCTCGAAGACTTCACTTTCTATAGAGGTTTATCTGATGTCTGGAGGTGTTTTAGAGTCCATCCTGCAGAAAAAAGGAAGGAAAAGGTCATGTCACTTTCTTTAGAGATGATTTAACTGGAAGTGCACTGTCAGCTGTTTTGGCCATTTTCCCTTTTCAGCATTACTATAACCTTGGAAGTGACACAACACAATCATTTGGTTTTCTTGTATTCCGGTATGATTCTTTGAACTTTTTTGAGACCATGAAGCAGGCTATTAGGTTTTGATCAATTAAATATTAAAAGAAATAAGAAAAGGAAGCTATTTCCTGGTTTTGGTGTATTTTCTATTTTTAAACGCTTTGTTTTGCACTTTTACTCAGCTAAAACGTCTGCTTTCACACCAAATAAATTGATCTTAATCTATAATAGTTTCCCCAGTAGTTCAACCTTGGGATCAATAATAATTAAAAAAAAAACCCTTATAAATCACAACTAAACTATAGATACCTAATGTGATGTTGTCCGTTTCCTTGGTTTTCCAGGCTATAGCACAAGACACAACTATGTTCTGTGAACTAGCAAATAGAGCGAAGAATCACATACTTCATATTTGACTTTAAAGTCGAGTTGTGTGCTTCAAACTGCTGACATTTCACCTCAGTACGGTGAGGCTTTCTGTTAATTATTTATATGGATCTAATGAGGATAATACCATAGCATGCAGACCAAGTGACCTCCTGTGTGTGTGTTTTTAAAAGCTCCACAAATAGCACCAACTAAGCAAACATGACAGACTATGACAGCGATAGGTTTTATTATTCGACTCCTTACTCTAATTATTAATACTCTCGGTAAGCATTACTAGACCTAACAGACTCGAATCGGCATACTGTATAAATAAGTAAGAAGCCTGACAGTGGACACCTTGAGAGTTCGTTAGCAGTAGGTTCACAAAGTTGAAATCTAGCCAAAAATAAAGCCGTGTTTCTTCAGTTGTTCGGCTGCCGTTTTACAAACTTACCTTAGCGCCTGACTTCCTCACAACTTTCATTTTACTGCCCCAAAATAAGGAAACTCCAGCCGTCTTTTTCTTCGGGACGATATCAATTACACATAAACGAGTTTAAAGAAGGGGGTGTTGCTCGAATTTGACGTGCGCAGACATGTCCTCAGATTGACCAATGCGAGCGCTGTAACTGTTTGCTCTAACCAATGGACGGTTAAATGGGCGGGACATTGTTAGTTTTGTTTTCGAGAGGAGGAAAAAAAACGGTTTCCTGAAACTTGAGCGACGACACGTGACCAAGGAGTTTGCAGCGGACTGTCAGGTGATCTGAGGAAAGCACGTTCGAATCCGAAACCTGTCGAAATACCTTACATTCCTGAGAACAGCTCAATCTCTTTTCCCATGTTGCCACAAGTGGTTGGAACAGTTTACCGCAATGTTTGTGAGCGAATCATTAAAATAAAAACATTACAGATGTGATGTCAAATTAAAAAGTCGAAAGAGATGAAGTGTCTTTAAGGGATATTTGTGCAGGGATCTCTTTCCTAGTGAGATGGGGAAAAACAATCATGCAAACGTGTTTAATATTACACCGACGAAACTAAAGTAAAACTACTGCAAACTTGCAAAAGCTAGAATTGTCTTAGGATAAAGTACAGTTAGTTTTCCTTCCACTAGATGGCGATATTCTAAAAAAAAAAAAGACAAAAAAAGAATAATAATTCAAATACTTAATATTTAAGGAAAATGTGCTTAACCTGAATGTATATCAATCGGGTACAGTTAATTGGACTCGATTTTATTAAATGTAACTTTAAACATTGTTCTTGTGTAACAAAACTAAAGGGAAAATGAAGGTAAATCAGTTAAGTCAGTATTTTGGGCAGTATTGGTCCCTCAGTACATTTCATGTTCATTGTATGTGGTTAGAGCTTTGTTATGTTTGTTTGTTTTGCTGTTTTTGTTTTCTCACAACTTTTTTACATTTGCTTTTACAAGCATAAAAGAACATTACACTTCCTCAGTGTCAATGAAAATAAGCTACGGAAACAAAAACAAAGCCTTTCGGAGTTTTGTCCTTCCTTTTTTTATTTTTGTAAAGTGTTATACTATACCTGGATGATCATGAATCCTATCTGCAGGATGTCCATCATGCAGCTACCTTCACTTTAAAATGCCTGCTCCATGAACCTTAACAGGTAAATGATATTTTACAAGGTAAATTCAGCAAAAAATTAACAATACATTTAAACTCTCACGTTAGACAGTCACAGAAACCTAATATCCGAAGTCCTGTCCCTCTTTTTGTCAGAAGATAGTCAGAGTGTTACTATACAAACATTTTTAATTGTGCTAGCCTCCTAGCTAGCTCTACAGGATTAAAATAATTAGTTGAATAATTCATCAAATTGCAAATTTTAGAGTTGACTAAAACAAAATGACTATGTGACTTTGTGTTCCATGAAATTCCCACGATATGGTCATTTTCTTTGACTAAATAAAATATTGATAAAAACAACCTGAATTGCATTGTTGGATATCAAGTATTTCATTGCTTTTGTTTATTTTTTAATGTTATTTGTGATATTAAATTAATTTTCTAAACTTTGTTTTGCACTTTATTAAGTTAGCTTAACTGTCCCTGTCTAGCTAACTTCTGTGGGTCTTACTGGTGATATAGTTTCTCTTTCACTTTTTTTTTCCTTTTCAGGTCAGTGAGCAGCAAAGACATATGGGCACATCACATGAGAAGCACAGGTCTGAAATATAACATTTATTTTGTACTTTATTTATTCTCGTTACAGTAGCCAAAACATTAAACATAACCTACAACAAAAAATTACAAATCAAGCAGGAAAGCTCAATAAAATCAAATATGATCTGACCAAAAATACAAAATAAAGGACCCCAGTGAACACAAATCTTAGAAAAATAATATACAATTTAAAATTATATTTAGTATTTTATTGTCACACACACTCCTGAGACTCCCAAAAAAGAATTAACAACTTTTTTTCTGTGTATTAGTAACTCCAGTGCTTTTTATAGTCTACCTTACTTCTGTTGGTCTGCACTTTTATGAATCATGCTCACTGTGATTTGTAAATTTGTCTGGTTACTAGTAACTTTAACTAAACCCTCAAATGACATTTGTGGTGCTTAAAGTTAAAAAAAAAAATCATAAAAGGCAAAATACTAAGGATAATGTAGCTCAGGATAATCCCCATATCTGATCCTAAAAGATACGTAGACAGGAAGGTCTCTGTTATCCCAGCAACATTGTGAAAGGCTTTGGGTTATCCTCACTAACCAGTGTTTCTATAAAGATGTCGTCCTGCTGAGTTTTTAATATCAAGTTTGGGTGCAAATACAAAACCTAAAAGGTATCTGCATGCATGGGACCCACTAGGTTAAAATGAGCAATGTCCTGTATTCTGTTGTAATAAAACCCTGTCTCTCTCTTCCTTTTTTTGATTCTCTCACATTTTACCCAGTCCAATTATTGCATTCTGTTTATGCTCTGTGCACACATTACAAGCTGCAGGAGTGAAAAAAAAAACCCATTACAAGGAAAATAATTAGTGGGATTAAACATTTATATTCATAATTTTAATTAAGTGTAAGTAGCACAATGTGCATAATGTAGTCGAATAGTGTTACATTATTGGCTTATTATTATTAATGTGACATGAACCACTGCTCAAGACGAAACTCATTTTCACTGCTTTTTTTTTAGATTTACAAAGCAACAAGTCATAAGCATAAGCAATAACATATGTTGATCATTAAGAAGAACTTTGCCAGCCTACACGGCTCAATTAGAATACAAAACTACAATATTAGTGTGTAAAATTTTAATGACTGTAAGTTGAAATAAAATGCCTCAAAACTGAATAACTGCATTTCTACATTATTTAGATTAAAGATACCTAATAAGTAGTGGTACAGAGTTGGGTTGGAATGGTGATAATTTATTTCTAAAAGATCAGAGATCTTTTTTCCTTAATGTCTGTCATTAAACACTGTTTATACTGTGACTTTTTTTATTACCCTACCACTCTCTACAAGAACTTCTTTCCCATGCTGTCTCACTTCTTTTGTCATCTGTCTTTTTCTCTTGGTTAGGAGGTGAATTGTTGCCACACCCACCACCACCACAAAACTGAGGGCCAGTATCACAAGCCCCAGTCCCAGCAAATGAGAGGTTCCCCCTTTATAGAAGTTCAGCTGGTCCCACAGCCCCACAGCCAGGCAGCTGAAGCCGATGAGAGTTCCCCAAAATCCAAAAGCTAGCATGCAGGATCCACAAGACAGTTCAACGCCTCCAGTAACCACAGTGACGCCCGCCACTGACACAACTCCTCCTGGTAAGGTCACGGTTTCCGATTTAGACCCGTATCTCACAGTAGAGGTGACATCTGATAAAGTTGAAGGATCAAGGGTTTCCATTTTGGACGCCATGGTCTGTTTTTATTGCTTGGTAGATGGCCAAGAGGGCTTTTTACATGTAGCTTCTTCTCTCTTCTTTCTACGATATCACACATAGTCTTGATTAGAAAACCCCCCACTTTGCTTTCATGTCTGGTATCAGTTATGCAGCTTCAAGTTTAAAATAAATCATCCCAAGCTGTCGGTATAAACTTTGTATAATTATATACTGTGTCAAATTCCCATCAGTGTGTTTGAGCTTTCCTTGAAATAACTGAACCTGTTTAGGCAGGCAACCAGAAGAAAACGTCCAAAGCTTATAGGATCTGTATTTTATAATGATAGCCATACATATTATACACATTTCATGAAAAAGCCTTAACTGATGACCGATGTGTATTTTGTGGCTGTAAAGTATAATATGCATCGATCAATTCACTGCAGGCTCAGTGAATTAAATGTAAACTAGCTCAGTACACACTTTTTTAAAGATTGGACATTGTTTTAATCTGATAATCGAAACAACCTTTCACACACGCGTTTGTCACGTCAGGTTTTCTACCAGTATTTGTAACTGTAACTCTTTACTTTTTTAATTGAGTGGACCTGAATATTAGGATATAAAAGCTTTTTATTCTAGAAAGCCAAATGAATTGTTAATATTTGTAATTTTAGACAGCCAAAAAAGTCAATTTTTTTCTCTTTTTTTACATTTTAAGTGTAACATTTCTTACCTCAGTCTTGATCCAGGAGCTTAGACGTCAGAGGAAACTTTATAAAAGTGAAGGTCCTTAAATAAAGTCTTAAAGTAAGTATCTTTTAAATATGAAACTCTCTATGATTAGACACTAAAGGCACTCCTGACTTCTCTCTGGACAGTGGGTGTAGAAATGGGCGCCAGCGGCAAAGTGCTTTTCTGAAATACATCACCTACTCGAGGCCTTGCAAAATTGTGGACGCAATCATCAAGACTTCCGTCACAGCATGTTTGTTCCCCTCTTTCCTTGTGTTTAGTAGGAAGCTGTCGTCTGTCATTACGCGTCATTATGAGCCATTACCAGATATTTATCTGGAAACAACTCCCTTCCTCCTTTCCTCTTGCTTTCAGTCTTAAGATTTGAGTTGCGTCCCACCAAGGCACTGTTTGGACTAAGATTGTTTTTTTTTTTCTTTAAACGTTTTCCTGTTTGGCATTCCTATTTCTCGAATTATTTTCTCAGTGCTCTTACATCTCAAACTTTATACTCGTACTCAACTTTGAAATGTTATTGGGGAATTTCAATCCTGAGCCTGTCTATATTAAAACAGAACTATAGGTCAACACAAATTCAAGTTATAAACGATTAACTTCAAGACAACCTTGTTTCAGAGATCTGTTACCAAATGTAGATAGTAATTAATAAGGCTGATCCTTCATTGACACATTAAGTGTTGCAGATTTATAGAATACGTCAGTACTGACGTTTCACAGGTCAGTGCTGTAACACATGCGACACTTGATACAGCCCATTAATACCATATAATGCTGCCAAGTAGGTTGTCACTGACCTAATTGTGGATATTTATAGTCATGTTATTTTCTGATACAAATAAACCTTCGAGTTTTCATTGTTTATGTTACTGTATGTGCATGTGTTCCTGCCTGTGAAAGAAATACAGATTTAATGTTGCAAAGCAATGTTAAAACTTCTTTATTAATTTCTGACAGAATCCTAATTAATCTAAGATGCCAAACGCCCATGTTACCGATATTTTTACGCACTCTCTCCCCCAAGTGGAAAAACATCTCAAGAGTAGCTACAAATCCTTGCTCGTTCTGGCTCTAGCAATTAGCCCAAACGAGAGTAGAGATCACATGTCAGGGATTGTTCTGTAGAGAAGGGGTAATTCAGTTGACCGTCACCCTTATAGGATGAAGACGGGGGTAATTGGCTATTCTCTGGCTTGTGTAGGAGAGGGCGGGGCTTGACTAATCCAGTTAGCAAATTATAGTTTAAACATAAAAAATGAATTATTGATTATCATACAGGGAAATACATGTCCTAAATACGATAAGTGCATGCTGCTTTCATCTCTGGTGTTTATGTGTGTTTCTTATACGTGTGCATAACTCATGAAGTCTCCTTTACACATGCTATGTTGGTCTGAAACAACACCTAAGACAATCAAGATAATACTTTCGCTCTAATTAAAGTAGACACAAAGTAAACAGACTAATGACGTAAATGTGGCAGCCAAAGTGTCATGAAGTGAGTTTGTTATACTGATAATACCTGATAGCCTCCAATGAGAACATAGCTGTTGGCAATGAATATGGAAACGACAAGAAAAAGTAAATCGGAGCTGAGTTACAAGAGACTAGACAGAAAAAGAGTTTCTATCAGAAAAAAATTCAAGTGAAGTCATCAGTGTGTGTTTTGTTAGTGTGCAGTTCAGTAAGCCTTTAAAACATGAAAGTACCTTATGGCGGAGAAAAGAGAATGTAAGTCATGTCCGCAACTATTAATGTTGAGATTAAAGAAATTCATACAGTCAAAAAAACATGTAAAAAAACAAAACAAAGTTTAGCTAGGTAATATAAACCTAAACTAGTGACTCAAAGGAAAGCAGTACTGTAGGACAGGAAGGAGGACGTGCACAGAGGATATTAAGGGCGCAGGTGGGATTGGACGTAGACGTGGGTTGCTGGGGGAGTTAAAATTGCCTGGACAGATGGTGGAGTGGCTTTCAGTGCTCAATCAAACCTATTGAAGGTCATAACTAAAACAGCAGACAGAATTTTCTGAAACCCACCTGAAGCTTTGTTCACAGTTTGCTAGAAAGCACCTACTCACTTTTTGGTGAGTTTACCGAAGTAACGTTTGGCTCCCAGAGTGAACTGTAACTTACAGTTGGATGCACTAAAGTTCTGTTTATCGGTTCATATTCAGCAATTTAGTACTAGTAAATTAGTGAGTACAAGACTAACAGGGACAAATTGATTGCCAGAGTTCATAAGTAATTTAGCAGGGGTATAAACGTACACTAGAGCTTTCTGGACTTTTCAAACAGACAATAGATAAAATTAGGATCTGGGGTTGCAATTTGGTCAAATGCTCATCCACCTTAAATCCCGCATTAACAGACTTAACCTAGTCAACTCGTGTAGGATGTGCTTTCCCCGCCCGCCTATATCTTTCACTGTCTTACTGTCGAGAGAGACACTCGGTTCCTCAGCCATCATCTGCTCACACAACACACTGGTAAGGTTTCTGCACATTTTGCACATTTTAACAAGCAAGTTGTTATTAATTTAAAGTTAAGTGAATTATATCACAATTCAAAATTATATTTCAGATTTCTGCTTGGTTTTTGACATCGAGAGAAGACATCAAGCCAGTAAGCAATAATAGTTTGGAAAAAGAAGAGTCATTTGACACCAGAGAAGAAAGCCTATCAAGTGGCATATCCCAGCCAAGCAGTTTAACACATTGCAAAGATATTAAAAAGAAACTACAATGGGAAATGCAACCAGTAGCGCGATATCAAAGGAGATCCTGGAGGACCTGAAGCTCACCACAAAATTTACTGAGCAAGAAATCTCCCAGTGGTACGAGAACTTTCAGAAGCAGTGTCCATCAGGACGCATCTCACCAGGGGAGTTTGAGGAAATCTATGCGCGCTTCTTCCCTGACAGTGATCCTAAGAGCTACGCAAGGCATGTGTTTCGCTCCTTTGACACCAACGATGACGGCACCTTAGACTTCAAGGAGTACATCATTGCACTACATATGACCTCCACTGGGAGGACAACCCGAAAACTGGAGTGGGCCTTCTCCCTGTTTGATGTAGACAAGAACGGATACATCACCAAGACAGAAGTGAAAGAAATATGCCAGGTGAGCGTGGTTCAGTTTATAAAAGCGACATTGATGAATGGATGAGTGGCTTTAATGGTTCTAGTGTGACAGCAAGCAGTTAATGTTAACTCATATCCCGTCAGAAAGAGATTCATTTTAAACATTGATCTTTTTTTCTTATTCTGGTTTTTATTAATCCCCAAGCCCCCAAAAACCTAAAGTGTTATTTTTCTTTCACTATAACAACTTTGTAAATCAGAAGTTCAAGCTATTCTCCCAGCCGTGGTTTCAGTGAGGAGGGAACGGAGATGTCCGATTAAATTTATTGGATTAACTGACATAAGGCAACATAACGCAAAACCTTACATTAATGCCTGTTATTGAATCTAATGTTTTTGCTTTTTTTCTATGTTTAACTGGTTTAACTCTGTAACATTAGGTCAACTAGCATTATTAATGGATTATTTTGTTAGGTTATCTCCTTATTTTGTCCACGTTCTGCAAAATCCATTAAAGCTGTGTTGCTGTTAACTAAGAATTTACTATTCTTCTCATGGTATGTAGGTCTCAGTCTTAATTGGCAGCCCTATTAGCCAGTCTATTTGAGCCTAAAACTCCTGATAATCTTGGCGATTACAGGTTTAGCCTGCAGACAATATAGGGAGCCCTACTCCTGAGCAGAGCTACTCTTAAGTTCCACTCCTAAACAAGAGTATACTCATCATCTCGATTCTAATCCACGGCTGTTTTACTTGTGAGACTGCCACTGTGGACTGAAGACTGTACTATAATAAATGTTATGAAACTTATGGAGGTTTTACACTTTTCTATATTCTCTCTTCAGACAAATGATATGGAATTGTAAGCGGTTTAGACAGATGAGCCAAGAATCCAGCTGGCATTGTAATGGGATTGAATTCCTGGCCAACTGGCTTGAGTCCATAAGCACCATGTTTACAGCACACTGCATAAAATAGCTGCATTTTAAAGCCCCGATAGCAGTTCAAAAACTTACTATAAGATGAGATTCTTTCCGGTCTGTAAAACACTGAGGTAGAGGTCGACAAATACAAATTTACTGTGTGGTAAAAGGATACACCGCCTCCATTTTCCAGAAAGTATTCTTATGTAATGTATAAATAATATGTTAAATTAGAAAACATAAGTGAAAAAGGTGGAAATGCCTCAAAACCAGCCCGCAAGTACACTGTTCTGACATGTTAGACAAATCCTTAAAGACTGCAAGTGTGATTTATTTTAAGGAAACCAGCTGCTTAATTTTATTTTTATGACTTCACAACCTTGATGTCTGTCAGCGTAGATCACAGTCTGAAGTCTAAACTGTACTGACCATAACATCAGAGCAGGGGCGAGATTGAGGGATAGTCCAGGGAAAAGAGATGACATCTTGGTGTTTGGCCTGTGGCCTGAGTCTTGGCACTAATCCATGTTAATCTAGGTGTCTTAAATGTGGGAGATGAGTGCTCCCTCTCTAAGTGGGACACAAACTTAAAGGCCTGAACCTAAAGTGCACACTCAGGAGGTTTACACTCAGTTAGTCATTCAGTCCACTGTCTGAGAGATGACAGGAGAGTTGCCCTATGAAATGCTGTAGCTTGTTTGAATATTTATGTATTTGTAATAAAAGGATTTTGCAATTTGTATAAATAGTCTATGTTTAAAAACTATAAAAAAAAATACTGGCCTCCATATTTTCACTACAATACCAGTAACTCCAAATATGCACAAGACATTAATAAATTAACTGAAGAAGGCTGTTAGCATCCTCAGTTTTACTAGTGCTTACATATTCTTTGGTCAGTATCCATCTGCTTTATGTACTGTGCTGGTGATGAGAAAAATCATGCAGCATTACTTTCCATCTTATACCCAACCCCCTCTCAGGCCTTGTTTAAGCTGATCCCCAAAGAGGACCTCAGCAAACTACCAGATGATGAGAACACACCCGAGAAGAGAGCCACCAAGCTGTGGGGCTGCTTTGAAAAGAAAGACAATGGTAGGACGTGTAGTGGTAGTGCTTCTGCTCAGAGGGAGATAATATCAATGGAAGCCTCTGCTACCTTTCTTTAGCTGATGTTCCAGCATCCTGTGGGGGAGATTACATTTTACAATCAGCTGTTTGGCTTAACAGTAATACAAGTATTAATCCACCTGGGGGCAAGTCTCCACTTACAGGATCACTTGTGTCACGCAAGCTTTATTACAAATCATTGGCCCAAAAACATCTTAAGTTATACATCACATGCTACTGTGTACCAAGCACACGAGATAAGAACATGTTGTTTAGATAACAATAATCCATCCTCGTGTTATCTCACTTTCCTGGCTTGTTTTGTACTTATACGTTTCTCGTCTTAACTCCTTATTTTTTCCTCCCTTCACAGATCGACTGGCTGAAGGAGAGTTCATTACAGGAGTGATCGAAAATGAGAACGCAATGCGTCTGATCCATTACGAACCAATAAAACATTAAATCCCTTCTCATTCCTACGTTTCTCCTCTTGGATCCCTATTCAGTTTTTATTAAACTATTTTTCTTTTTTTAAAAACCCACTTTTCCCTCTTCTTTCTCTCTCCGTATCAGATGTTTTCTCCGTCCTCTTCCTTAAATTCTCGGCCCCTCTGTAAATAAGCATTCCTACAGTTTCTGTACATTTGTGTGTTACACATACTTATACACATTAAGTATCATACTTAATTATTAGCTTGTTATGCTTTTCTTGTTTTTTAGAAATTTGAAATGTCCTCCAGTATTGTAATTTACTCACTTGTACAAAAAAATTAAAGATTTTATCATTCATCTGGGCTTTGGAAATCTATTTATCTTATCTCTCCTGGAAAACAATTAAATCTCCTTTGACCTAGAAACATACTGCATATTAAAATGCTGGTAGTTGATAAAATTTTCACTTTAGGTTTTACTTTTTCAGTTGTATTAATCCCTGACAGTAAATCCAGGATTACCTCAAATGTATAACCTACAAAAATTAAAGGTAAATTTAACTACTTGTTTTTGACTTTTGTAAAAAAACAAAACAAAAAAACCTCAGTACTTATACAGTTTTATCTCAAACATAGTATATGACAGGAGCTAAATGCAGTTTTTTAGAGCGTTGTTTTCCTGAAACTGGTGTCTCGGTGTTGCAGATATTAGTGTGTGCAGGCAATTCTTTCCAACTTTCATCCTGACCCCCCCACATGCTGCTCCCCTCTTGCTTCACTCTCCTCCCTCTATTCCTCCTCCCTTCCATCCAACTCGGGATTACTGGTTTACACATAATCTTCTGTTCAACATCAGAGAGCAGACTTTTCAAAATCTCTGTAATCTTTCCATCTCTATGGGTTTGTCTGTGCATCTCCAGAGAGGCTGTGCTTGTGGTAGCTTCTGCTATACATGAATTGCATTAAAAAATTTTGTCTCTCAAAAGTTTCTGACCAAAGAAGTTTAAAAAAGGAAACATATTTATGAGCAGCATGTTTCTCTATAGAACGTGCTGTTCTTTCAGGAATAAACGCATCGTCCTCTGAAACGAACTGATCGCTAAGATGATGCTTTTCAAGTTAATATATAAACAATAGAATAGAGGAAGCATTTCTTTCCATTTGCAAACAAAGTCATACATTTCTTTCCTACTATGAGGCACTGAGAAATACCCAGAAAAATGCAGGCTTGCATGTGAACGAGATACATACACAGATACATACGTTGTAGGCTTAGCGTTTTGATATGTGTGGATTTCTTTGGACCTTGAGCCCAATCAGTACATCCCATGTTCACAGAGAGTCAAAGTGGACGACGAGAAAGAAAGGATGTGTCTGCTTACATTGACCTTCTCCACCTTAGTTAAAGTGTCTTTCCTTTTCAGATTTTCAGCCCTTTCAGTTGATACGTGTTACTGATTCGCTAACAAGGTGAATCAACTCGGTCCATGGCTTCCCCCATCTCATCCATCTCTCTCTCACAGTCCTCACACCCCTCAGGGCCACAGCCTCCTACTAAAACCAAAGTTGGTACATCCCCATTTCCCACTCCGACTACGCTGCCATTTGGAGCCCACGCCACATCAATCATCCCATCTGGACATTGCAATAGGCCACTGACAGAGTAGAGCCCTCCCCCTGGGACCACCTCGTCATAGGATGGAGCGTGAGTGGTGGCTCTGGCTTCCTCTAAACGTAGTCTCTGTCTGCGGCGAAGCTCGATGATGGTCTTTGTGTATGAGTTGAGCGTGACGACAGCAGCTCCCATGCAGCAGCTGAAGGACACCCAGGCGAGACTAGGAGCAGGGAATTTAACATAGTTAGGAGATGAGAAATATCAAGCTTGTAGTGAAACATTAAGTCCCGACGAAAGCTTAAATCATATCTGGCACCTACGCAAATGACCAGCCGTAGTCCCAGGATTGAGGCCTCCAGTCCTTGGGGCCCACAATTACTGTCATCTGAAACACTGTGGTGAACATCATATGTGCCACCATCCCAAGAAGACCTACACAGGAGGTGAAACAGACAAACTTAATCCAACATAAACCGGAAAGATCAGAGGAACATGCAATAAAATAGATATATCTGAATATGCACACGCGGGTTACAAAATAATGTAAAAGTGAGCATTAGACTGAGTCTGACCTGATAACACAGTGCAGATAGCTGCATAGGCATTGATTTTTAGTGAGTGCATCTCTTTATGGGAACACAAGACTTCCAGCCACATGAGTAAGAACCCCATTCCCAGCAGACCGATGTATGTAAACTCAGAAACAACTGACAGCCAGAGCACACCTGCAACATGTCAACAACAGTGTGAGCACACTGTCACAAGCTAACTTTTAATCAAATGGCAACATGGCAATATTAAGGCAGGAGACTGTTAAGCAGTTCACATCTCACCTTGAGTTTCTCCTGGAGTTAAGTCTATAAAGCTGCGACACTTCTCCCCTGCCAACAAAACGTCATGATTTAAGGATAAAGTTTTGTAGTTGAAAGTGAAAAACATCAACTTTGATTAACAATCCAAGTTGAAACCAAACGGCAACCAAAAAAATGAACTGCCCAGGTGTGCCTCTTACCATCACTGTGTTTTTCACAGCTTTCCCAGAAGCCCGTGTGGAAGTATCTAAAAGCAAACTTGTCTTCGCCCGTCTCCCATATGTAGTGGACAGCGTTGGCCAGCTGCCTTTGTCTGATCTTAGCCAGCTCCTCTCTCCTGGCTGGAGATAGCGTGCGGTTGTATGGGTTCTGAGTGGGACTCTCTGAGAGGGTGACAGTGGAAAAAAGCAAATTTAAGGTTCGGTTCTGCACCTGCTCATTCTTAATGTGGTCAGAGTATAATCCAGCCTTCACTAGGGGTACGTTCTGTCTCCATGTAGTTTCTCACCATATGATGCAAACATTTAACAAATTCAGGAAATGTTGTTGGTGAGGCGTGAGTATTAACAGCGGATCCACTGACTGTCAAACACACAATGCAAGAAAAGGCAGTGAGAACATATAAATGACGAGGGAGTTAGACAGCAGAATAGCGGGTATCAAATTGAGGGGTAAGCATGTAAAAGTATGTGTCGTTAAAAAGAGAATGGTTAGGGGTAAACACAAAAGTCCTGCAAGTCTGCTAATTATACCAGTGCCTCAAAATCAGCAAGCCTCTGTGTACATGCAGTCTTGTCAGTGTTCACTATGATGTGCCAAACACGTCCTGAGGTTTAGAAGCATAAGGGAGAGTTAAATGGACGCACTGCACATAGTAAAAATGAAATATTTCTGTGTGAGTTCACAAAGCACGTGTAGTGTCAAAGATGATTGTTATATGCAATAAGAGCTGTCAACAACGAAACCTTTAGAAATAACCTCACACCCCACAGATTAATACTAAGCCATAACTGAGTACACTGTGGAACAAAGGTATTGGGGGGAAAGGAGATTAAAAGCAAGGACAATTGCTTTCTAACAGTTCAGTGTCAGAAAGCCTCATCCACTTTATTGTGTAAGCCGATCCAGCACCGCAAACAATCTCAGTGTGCCTGAGGAGCAGATTTGAATTCTCTAGATACTGTTTAACTTAGGATAGAAGCATAGCCTCAAAAAGCACCTAGGCATGAAGGTTCAATCTTAAACTTTAAAAACGTGGTTTCACATAACAGTGTTACCTAAGACTCCACCTGTTGAGCTTTTTTCCTTTCAGCAGAGCTTTCTTTTCAGCAAACTTCCCCCAGATGGAGTTTACTTCAGATGAAGCAGATGGAGTTTGCTTCAAGCAGAGCTGCCTCCATCTGCTTTACATGAAGCGTTCCTGAACACCGAGAACCAGAGAGAAGCTCCAGAAAAAATTAAAATTATTTTGACAAATCTGTCTAATCAAATCAAATCTTATCTATTGTCTATAAATGATAGAAATCCCTAATTAAATCCTATTTTATTGTATTGCGTTGGCGATTATACAACCTACTGCAATAAAACGCAATGAAAGACAGCATGTTTGCTTTTGAAGGTGTATCATAAGGCTGTGGCTATGATTGGCTGTACCTTTCTACTTACAGTTAAGACTTTCAAATCATCCCAGGCTCTTCAAGTGGCTAAATGCCAAGATAATATCACAACTGTTTACACAAGAATGAATCCAAGAATTTTTGCTGTTACAAGCAAATTGTGACATGTCTGTGAACGTGATGCAGCAGACTCTGGATTAGTCACCAGTGTATTTTCCCAACTTCTGTGCAGCACAGAAGTCGACTCCGATTTGATTGTTTGCTTTTTCTTTTAGTCCAAGTCAAAACCTGATGTTCTTAAATACTCCTGAACACTACTATGAAGCATAAGCCTTTCCACATGGTTCCACATTTCATGGAATGTCTAAAGGTCAAAGGACGATGCACTTTGACACTGAATTTCTGCTGACGCCCTAAAGATTTAGTGATGCTATTTCAAAACTATACTATAAAATATGATGACTCACAGATCATAAAAGCATAAGTCTTAATAAACAGGTACACGATAAAAGGTTAAAGGTTACCAAAAAGCAATGCGATGAAAAAAATATTTGTCCCGTACTGATTTCTTTTTTCTTTTCTTTTTTTTTTTGCATTTTGGTCACACTTACATGTTTCATCGAACAAATAATAACATTAGACTAAGATAACCTGAGCAAATAAAAATGGATACAGTTTTTAATTGATGATTTAATTTATTAAAGGGAAAAAGTTATCCAAACCTACCTGCCCTTATGTGGAAAAAGTAATTGTGCCCTAAATCAAATAACTAGTTGTGTAACCCTTGGCAACGAAAACTGCAATCATCATTTGCCACGATTGAATTTTGAACTTTGACTAGGCCACTTCAAAACTTTTATTTTGTTTTGGGGTTTTTGGAGCCATTACTGATATGTTTTATTGTCCTGCTGCATAAGCAAAAATTCAAACTGATGGCCGGACATTCTCCTTTAGGACTTTCTAATAAAGAGCAGAATTTATTGTCCCATCAGTTACACCAAACCGTCCAGGTCCTGAAGCAGCAAAGCAATCCCAGACCATCACACTACCACCACCACGTCTGACTGTTGGTGTGATGTTCTATTTATGAAATGCTGTGTTAGTTTTACTCCACATGTAACAGGATTCAAACCTTCAAAAAAGTCCCAGCATTGTCTCATTAGTTCACATCATATTATCCCTAAGGTCTCGGGGCTCATCTAAAGTTTTTCTTTGCCGAATGAGAGATGAGCCCTTGTGTTTTTTTGGTCAGCAGGAGGTTTTCTCCGTGGAACTTGGAACTAACACTGACCTTAACTGAGAGACGTGAGGCCTGCAGTTCTTTAGATGTCGTTCTAGGTTCTTTTGTGACCTCTACAATGAGTCGCTGATGTGCTCTTGGAGTAATTTTAGTAAGCTGGCCACTCCTGGGAAGCTTCACCACTGTTCCAAGTGTTCTCCATTTGTGGATAATGATCTCACTGTAGTTCACTGGCACTCCAAAGCCTTAGAAATTGCTTTGTAACCCTTTCTAGACTGATAGATGTCAATGTGTTGGCTTTTGAGATCTTTTAGCCTTCTTCACTTTATTGACAGGAGCTATTTAAATGATCTCTTGATTCAGGTTTTGATAGCTTTTAACAAGTGAAATTAGCATCTGAAAACGGCATTGTGTTTACTCTGGTTATCTTTGTATAATATATAAAAGTTTGTCTGATCTGAGATATTTAAGTTTAACAAATATCCAAACAACTAAGAAATCGGGAAGGGAGTAAACTCCTTTTGACGATGACACTGTAAGTGTATGTACAATACATTAACAGTAAATAAATACAGAACTCCTTTGGATATGTTGAGTTTCCTACCTGTGGTGTAAGGCTCACTGTTGTTTTGACCACAGTTCTTCATTTTGACAGGCGACAGGCAGAGGGGCTTGACCACCTTGTGAGTGCCCTCACACCAGTAGGAGGTGCAGAGAGCCAGGATAGAGAGGGCCAGAGCCAAAGAGGTCAAGGTGAGGGAGAGCAGGGAGCGAGAGCGACGGGACATGCGTTCCAGCATGGCCACGCGGGAGAAGATGGAGGTACGGGTGGGGTCAGATATAGAGAGAGGAAGGTCAAAGTAAGACAAACAGGGGACAGAACGGGACAAGGCACACGCGAATAGCAGGACAGAAGGTATGAAAACAGCCACAGATGGAGCTGAGAGGGTGGGACAGATGCTTTGTGGGGGTTTTAAGAGGTTATGGGCGGCCAGGTTTAAAAAGAAAACAAATAAAAACGTGATGTAACAGTAAAGAAAGAAGATAAGAAAACAGATGGGGAACGATATTGTAAAGTCAGTGGGATTAATAGAAAGGAAGATAAAGAAAGAGAGAGAGCAGGGAGCACGACAAGATGCTCTGATTTTGATACACGTGGGAAAGAGGGACAGAAGGAACAAAAAAATGAACAAGAGGAGATTTAGGTGGATGATTTGGGCACAGTGGGAGAGAACCGAGGGATTCCAGGATATTACTCTTTGTTGCCCTGACTTCTTCAGTATGAGGAGCGATTGATTCCTGCGGGAACAGATACAGACATGCGTCCTCTGAAATCAACACTCGAAGCCCTTTTTTCCTGTATTAGATCAATTCAACTGTATCAAAAAAGCATCTACAAATACTAGAATTTATTAATAAAACTTGTATGTCTAAAGAGGACATCAAAATAGATTCCTGAACTTATTATTTTGCAAAAAAAGTTAAATGAAATTGAGAGCAAGTGAGCATAAAAAAGAAAACAGAGGGTAAAAGGAAATTGCCCATATAATGAAATCTAGCTTTACACTGTCAATCACTGCCTGAAGTCACATAAGTCCTCCAGCTGTTTAAAGGGGGGTTGTGAAAGGCTGAGTAATGTGTACTTTCCTGTGACCCCGGCTAACATCTCTGTGCTTCCTGATTAACGCACTCAAGCCCGAGCCTGCCACTCATTATAAACTGTGGGCCTTAAGTGGAAGGCACGATGCAGGGGAGCAAAACACTAGATTACTTTTTTGATGAAATTATAGATAAGCCAGAGATCTAAATGAAATTTTACACGTAATCCCTGGAAATCTGCTTTAATCTGTTTTTGTTAGGTGTGTTTTAGTGTGAAGTACACTTTGACCATGTCTGCTGCCAATCTTTCTCTCATGCAATGTCCCCCTGTCAGCTCACAGCCCCTGAAACATAACACAGATTAAATCAGGTGAATGTAGCACATCACTCATCCCTTAGCATGGTTTCTGTCATCTGTACTGCTGGAAATAAAACTCCATCAGTATGATAATACGCTTAATGACCATTGGAGTGTTACTGAGGCAGTTAAAGCCAATGCTCAGCAGAGATAAGGCTTTCCTAAATACTTGCATTGCGTTTATTCTCAGATGTACATTATGTCCTTTCAGAACTGCACATCTTTTAAGCACTGTTTGTTTAGATTACCGCTCAGTGCGTCACACCATCACAGAGATGCCAGTTTAATTCATTCAGCACTGAAACAATTACCCCACAAAGCACCTTGATAATCTGTGTGAAAGTCTACCTCTGCATATTACTGATGGTTTAACAGCAGCCAGTGACCAAGTATTGATATTTATAAGATTATGTTTGAAATGGTTACTCTTAGCATGAACCTTACCATGTCGACTGCTGCTAAGACAATAAATATTTTCAGCCTTTACACGTCAGTAACTAGCTGATGCATCATTTTCCAGCTTGCTCAATTTTTGCAGACGTCCATCCAAAATAGCTCGTTCAGTTTTCGTTCACAAATGACAGATTTAATTGAACACTCAGTGTAATAACGACGTTTTTTTGCTATGTGTAAATATTAAAGAAATTATGTTTTTGCGATTGCTGATGAAGAATCCACAAATGACTTCAGAACAAATTATTTTTAAATAAGTAAAATACCTACCAGACTTTGTTCTCGCCCTCTGTAGTCTTTCATGTCCATCATAAAACATATTTCACTGCCTTGCAGTGAACTTACATTGTGGTTTTTCTCTGCCTTCTTGATAAGCCCTTAATCAAAAAGCTCGTTCATAACTTTAGTTCAGCTGCTCCATCTTGAATACCCTCTCTGTTGCTACTCTCTTCATCTTTTCTCTGTGCATCAGCTTTCCTTCTCCAGTGTGAGCATCAGTGGCCCTTACCTCTCCGGCTGCAAGCCCCGTGTAATCCTCCTCCGATGGAGATGCGAACCAATGGAGTGACTGCATGTCTGTCTCCAAGCCACTCTACTCCCTTTACTGTCTTTCTTGGTAATTTATGACACAAACCCACCCTGAATCATGTAATCCCTCTAAGTCCATCTGTTACTATAGTGCCCCCTCTCTTCCCGTGTCTGTCCCTTTTCAGCGGTGGCCTTCACTAACCCTCCCTAAACTTTAAGCAGCAGTTTAAGTTCCACTGCATTACAGCTCTATTTTATTATTTTTATTAACATTATAGTACCTTATGTACATTTCCCCAGATTAGCAACAGAACAAAAAACAAGAACAGTGTCAAGACTTTTATGATATACACAATAATTTATTTACAGTGTATTTACAAAAAAACCTGTAAGACAGCAAACAGCAAAGGGGAAAGACAACACTATGTTGTCGTGTTTAGAAGTTAAGGATGGGGATAGGAGGGAAAATGTAGTTGTAGAAAGCAGCTAACCCCAGGCTTGAGATTTACAATAATGTAGAATCAGCTTGCCATCACTTCCAAAACACTGAAAGACAAAAAGACGGGAATACAAACGTTGAAGTTAAACTGTCAAACACAGGAGTGAGCTGTCAACAAAGTCTAAAATCAGTGTTAACTGCTGTTGTGACATCAGAAAGGACCTTTTAACTAGATATTGATCTAGCAGTGAGAGCAGAGAGGTGATCAGCCAACCACTGATCTAGACTTTGACGTTTTTACTGTTACTTGTTAAGACATTTACCAGTGCTCAAGGATTTAAGATTATGTCACAGAAGGCTTGTCTCTTATTGCACCCTCTGCTGGTAGAAGCTCTGCATGACCTGTCCAGTCACACAGGCTGAACCTGCAGAAACAGTTAGGTCTAGAAGTTTCATACGTTTTTGGACATTGACCGTTTTCTCCCCTCTGTTAATTTTGCATCTATACTCCACCACAGTGGATTTTAAATCAAGAAAACAAGATGTGATTGAAGTGCAGATGTCCAGCATTAGTTTAAGGGGTTCAACAGAAGTTTTCATTAACTGCCTAGGAACCACAATGATTTTTATACAAAGACTTCCAGAGTAATCACCAGGTGAAGCAGGTTCCCTTGTTATTTAACAACAAATTAAGTAGATAAAAGATCTGGAGTTATTTCCAAGTGTTGAACATGCATTTGGCAGCTTTAACTGGAACTCTCGATAAGATGTCCAAACAGTAGTTTCATGCAAGTAAAGGAACCTTCATTAGGCTGGAAAAACAAAGTAATGCCATCAGAGAGACAGCAAAAAATTTTAGGAGTGGTTAAGTTAACAATCTGGCTCATTCTTAAAAAGGGAGGAATCTGGTCAGGCAACACCAAATGGCCTGAAAAAACACAGACAACAACTCAAGTGGATAAAGCAGTAGCATTGTTCAGGTCCACAAGCAAGAGACCGTTTCATGAATAGAAATATAGAGGCTTTACAATAACATGTAAACCCCTCAAGAACAAGAAGGTCTGATTAGATTCATTTGTATCAGAACAATGGGAAGAGAAAAGTATGGAGAAGGAAAGAACAGCTCACGAAGCATATGACATTATCTGGTGGAGGAAATGCCAGTGGAAGCTGGGCACTGGTGTTTACTGATGATGTCACTGCTGGTAGAAGGAGCAGGACAAATTGTGAAGTGTGCAGGGTTACACTCTCTGCTCAGAGTCAGCTAAATGCTTCAAAACTGTGCAGACAGCACTTCACAGTCCAAATGGATAATGACCCAAAACGTACTGCAAAAGCGACTCAAGAAATTAGATATACTTCAATAGCCATGTCAGTGGCCTCATGTCAACCTGATAGAGCAGATTTTCAGTTATTGGTTGTGGAGAGAACCACAATGAAGCAGCAACTGGCTGCAGTAAAGGTCAAAACGCTTAAGAGAGGAAACGCAGCATTTAGTGAGGTCTCTGGGTTCTAGAGCTCAGGCAGTCTCTGACTACAAAGGATTTTCTTTCAATTACTAAAAACAATACTTATATTTAAAATGATGTTCATTTGTCCAATTAATTTTGCGCCTCTGACAATGGATTCTGTATTAAAAAAACAACAAAAACAAAAAGAAAAAAACTCTTGAGTTAAAGCTGAAAGTCTGCACTTTAGTCACATTTTGATGGTTTGAGTTAAAAATTAATTGAGCTGATGTACAGAGGCAAAAAGAAGTGTCCAAAGAAGTTTGGACCCAGTTAAATACTTGCCTAACACTAGTGCTACTGATGTAATATTTCAGTGAAGACCAACTCGGTCTGTAACTCCAGACTGTGCGCTATTAAATTAATAAAACAACAGGGAACATAATGTTGTTGATAAACTGTATGTCTGTGTGTGCTGCCCCATTTAAAACTACACTCACATCAAAGAGGACCCCTACTTCTTGATCCGGTGAGGGGGCAAAAGACTGGTTAACATAGATGAACTGAGAAAAGAAAAAAAAGATTTAGTTTTCATAATTGGTTTTTAAATCATGTCCATTATAAGACTTCAAAAATTAACAAGCTGGTAGAAAAAAATGTCATGCTTACTAGTTGTTCATTGGCATCAAGCTTGAGGAAGCGAGATATGAATTGTGAAAGAGACTGTACTGTTCTCCCCCTGTCCACTGCCCACTTCTTTGTTTTCATTATAGGAGTGTCTCCCACTGCCTTCAACAGCACATCGACTATAAAAATGAAGAAAACAAAACTGAAAGTTATTCAACATTGTTGCAATGCCGACTGGCACAGGCAAATCTCAACTTGAATTTACAGTGGAATTTCTGGGAAGGTGCAGTCACTGATGCATAGACACTACATTATACCATGGTGGAAAAACAAAAACACTGTAAAGGCAAACCCTCATCCCAAGTAAACATCTACCTATGCAACTAAGCCAGTGCTGCACAGAGTTCAAAAATGTTACTGTAATATTTTCCCCCAATAGTGTTTTGGTGAAATATCAAACACTCCCCTGTGGAAATTTTAATTTCATATTGCTCTAGGTGTTGTTATTTTTTGTGATGTGTTTAATGTGGAATGTGCATAATAACCGCCTTTAACTTCTTGTCTTCATGTGCTTTCACATCAGCTTTTCTGAAGGGCAGAACCCCCCCCCCCCCCCCCCCCCCCAAAAAAAAACCCAAACAGTGCCTAAGCTTAAACATAACCTCTAATAGTAATATAAACAACATTCAACACCCAGATCTAATTCAATTACTAAAATCTAGTTATAAGTTACTATGACCTCATTCATTTGTTTCATTAAATTTTAGGCAGGGTATTGCAAAATTGAAATTAGATGTCTGGCTACATACAGACTAAGCTGTCTCTTTACCTCATTTTAATTTAAATTTCTGTTGTGGTATTTGTGCAAATTAGTCCTGCAAAACTACGCAGGTTAAGTGAGCTATTATCTTTACTTTTCTTATTTTCTTTACTCTTGAATGTTTCCAGTGCAGTAGGTCTCAAAAATGAAAAATATGCATATATTTAACGTTATTTCCGTAGTTATAATTGATATAACATCTGCAAACTCCTAATTTTGTTCATTAGACTGTCTACTCATATTTCTGGTAAATCCAGCAGGAAGGTTGAAGGAAAGTAGCATTTTCTTCCCTTTTGTGACTAAGAAGTTCATGTTAAAAAGTATTATAGTCATTTTATTTTGCATTAGCTATATATCATTCAAAAATAGTTGCTGTTTGTCTCTTATTACCTATTATTATTACTTTCATTAGTATGTTCTTAGTATGGAACTTTGAACTGCTTGAATTGTTTTTTGTAGAACAAGGAAATATTCAGATCTTTTTAGATCAGTCCCAAACTACAGATATTGACTGACTTTTATGGCAAGAGAGGCCAGTGAAAACATCTGGCTTATCTTTTATAGTTTTTCGATGTTCAAACATCGCCTAAGTGAGTATCCTGGGAGTGGATTGATGGACAATTTATTAAAACAAATATATCTTTAAAAGTATTTGATTTATGAAGCTAATATTTTAACAGCAGTGGTTTGTATATATATGAAAACTTTGGAGCTTAACATTTTTAGGCAAATGGAGACAGTTGAGCAGCAAATGTAAAAAAAAATTATGAATTGAGATGGAATGTTCTATTTTTAGTGGTATGTTCAAAGTAATCGCACATCGGGAGCCAACAGAAAAAGTTATGTTTTTAGAGGTCATATTATAAAGTGATATCAATCTTTCAAAGCCTTTTAATTTCCCCTTTGTGTAGATCAGAAGATCAGTAGTAGCTGTTGTTATTCCTTTTGCAGTCCAGGATTCGACTCTATAAACTATTTTATTAGGTTTAAACTCACAGTCGTAGGCACACCATGCAAGTTTTATATATTCTAGTTTATGTTCTCTTCTTAACATATCCCAGATTTTCAGCTCCATGGATTTTGTGACATTTTAAGAGATTTGAGCCAAGTGTAGCTCCTTAAGATCCTTGTTGCATTTGCACGCAGAATATGTTGCTATTGAGACGACTGGTTAGTATATTTGATCAAATATGGCAAAACAGAGACTTTCTGTGAACTATGTAACATATAAGAATACAAAATACATGTAATGTTTATTAGCATTAGCTTCAGCTGTTCCCCAAACCGGCAGTACCACTTGCTAGAAAACGACGCGCTTATTGGCTGAAGAGAGAACATGCTTCCACCCTAGTGGCCGACTTTCACTGTCAATCATATTGTACGTCACACATCCGGATGTGTTTTCTTTAGCATTAGCAAGTCATCAGAAACACAATTGTTTTCCCGTAACTGAGAAGTTATTTTCCGCTCTCTTACTTTTCTTCTTCTCGTCATTTGTCGTCGAGTCGTCTGACGGCGGCTGTGTTTCTTCTTTCTGCGTCTCTGTTGGGGACTCTGCAGTGTCAGACATCTTTGGTTCACCACTCCGGGTTACTTTATGGTTTCCAACCACCTCAACATTTGCTCAGCACCGGCGGCTATTGGCGCAAAAGAAGCGTCAATCTCTACAGCTCGCAATACTATTGGTCAATAATCGCTCCCAGGAAGGCAGCGCCTGTCAAAGAAAGGCTGAAGCCGAAGTTGAACTCCGTGGTCTTCTTAGCTTCGTGCTAGGTTAGTTTTTATTTTTTACATCCGACTATAGATGCTAATATATTAACTCTTTAATAACAAATATACTTATTTATTATTAGTTAATATGATTACATATACGCAATTTTGTCTGCAATATTAAATTCGGTCGTTCTTTTTTCTATTACAAGTAAGACATGTAAATATTTTATTTGGTTTACACAGGCGACGTCACATGGGAAATAATACTTTAACCTGACAGTTAAAGTTTCTGCAGTCCCCTTCAGCCTGTTACCCACTACTCTCTACCTCACCTCTGGACTATTAAAGCAACAAGAGTAAGTGACATTTCTTATGCTTTAATTCGCTAAAACGAGCCATGATCTTAGCAAATTCCTTTGAGTCTAGCTGTTTTTGAGTTGTCACTGGTGCCTTTGTTATCAAAACAGTGCAATATCAAAGAAGGAAATAATGTCCTACAAGGAAGAAAACGCACCATTTTAGACTCATGCTGACAGGTTAGCTAGAGTCTACGATTGTCCAAATAATGGTTAAAGACTGCAACAAGCAGCTGTGCTACAGTTGTAAGCTATAAAACTTATAAAGTTTCACCTTTACAAATTTTACTTCAAATCTCTCTGATGATAGTACAAGATGGTATTAAATCTACCTGAATGCCTTCTGTGACCTTGCTCTTGTAGTGGCAAACATTGGCAGGCTCTCCACCAAGGATGCAGTGCTTTTCCTGTGCGATATGCAGGAGAAGTTCAGACCCAACATCTTCCAGTTCACCAACATTGTCAGCAATGCAGCCAGACTGCTCCAGGTTGGTTCTCCTCATCAGCACAGTTGTCGAGGATGAATAATTTGGAGAGTCTGAATCAAATTTGCCAGGTTTCTCCTCTTCTCTGACAGGCCAGTCGTATCCTGGGCATCCCCCCCATTTTGACAGAGCAATATCCTAAAGGTCTTGGGCCCACAGTACCAGAGCTGGGAGCTGAGGACCTAAAGGCCCATGCTAAAACTTCATTCACCATGATGATAGAGGAGGTGCAGAAGGAGCTGGAGGCCCTGGGGAACCCCAAACAAGCCATACTGTGTGGAATAGAGGCTCACGCCTGTATCGCTGTAAGACACAAATGGGATTCAGCATCTGCGCCGTTAAAACGAAACAAAATCTTTCCATTGACTTGGGTATTTTGAATAGAGTGACATTCAGTATCTGTTATTCTGAGCATACAATTATTCAATGAGGCACCAACTCTTTCATATTTTTCAAATGTATATTTTATATGCGAAGCATAGTTGTAGTTATCAGGAGACAATTATATGGAGACGTTAGTCTTCAACTGGATTCTCTAACATGCACAAACAATGCATGTCACATCAGTATGTGTCTTATCAGTTGTTCCACAAAAGAAGCAACAAGCAGTTTATCTGTGACCTGCAGAAATGACATAAATATAATAATTTAAGGTGCACTTGGATGCATGCAAGATATTGTATCTTTATAATGTCGGCTAAGTGTTAAGTTTTAATCACAAAAACAGAGTGGTGGAGGTAATGATGTTAGGTGATTATTAATTTATTACACTGTCATTAAGTAACATAAATATGTAATTTTGTAACTGTGTTTGACTGAGTTTGCAGTTTTAGTTGACAAATAGAAAACTTTCCTCCTTGTCTTTTGCTCAGTGCACAGCTTTTGATCTGCTCGAGAAGGGGATAGAGGTTCATATTGTAGCTGACGCCGTGTCATCCAGAAGGTATCGGTGTATTTGAACAGTATTTTTTCATTGCAGTAAGAGATGTCACACACACGGAATGAGTGTGCCTTGGGGAAGTTACATGTGCACTTTACTATAACGTTTTCACTTCCCTCCTCAGCCAAACGGATCGTTTGTTTGCTCTGTCACGACTGAAACAGAGCGGAGCATACCTCACCACCACAGAGGCTGTTCTGCTGCAGCTGGTTCAAGATGCCAAACACCCCAACTTCAAGGAGGTACCTGCTACAGATGCTTCCTGTCGCCCTCCTGACTCAGTATTGTTTAGCTTAGTTTATTCAGTCAATACATATTAGATTCCATAAACAGTTGGTGGTCAATGTACAAAACAGACACTGAACAGGCTTAACCCCCTAAAGAAAACCAAACAAAAAAATGAGCAAAATACACATTTCTGTGTTTATATCATCATTATTAAAGTAATTACACAATAACTACAATATTAACACAAATTCCTTTAATGTTTTTTTTAATCCTTTTCTTTGGTGAGAAAAAAGAAATACACTTCAATCTGTTGCCAGTAAACCTAATTAGTTGCAAAATGTTCCTCCAGCTGTTTTAATTCCAACCCTTTGTTTTCCCTCATCCCAGCTTTTTGGAGACAGTTTGCTATCATCAAATTCAAAATTACTTTATTCTTTTCTTGCAGTGATACAGCATGTCAGTTTAAATGTTTGATGATGTCTATGCTCAGACATGCATAAGATAATGTTTTGGCATTCAGGGGCTGAATAAAAAAAAAAAAAGGGAAAATTCAAACAGAGCTAAACATTAAAGTCACACAAAACAGACAAAAACACAAACAAAAACCAGGTGCAACAGAAATGGCCCATGCACGCTCTCCCCCACTCTCTCACACACACAAACACACACACAATAAGCTGTTGTGAGTGGTAATAATTTGCGACTTATCCCCACTGACCTTTTGTTGTAAAGGGTGCAGCAATCAGACACCTGTTTTTGTGCGTGTGAACATGCCAAAATTTATACGATTACATGGCTAACCCACGTCGTAAACTGTGTTGACAGATTCAGAAGCTTCTGGCGCATCCGTCTCCTGACACCGGCCTCCTTGCTTTCTTCAGCGCTCTGTAAAGAGACCCATGTCCTACCATTGTGTCCCACTGTAAAGAGCTGTACCAATAAAGTGATGCTGCTACTTTAAATCTGCTCTGTGTGTGTTTGTGTATATGAATCAGACCCTTGTACCTTGCATAACAGCTTGGACTTGTCTTAGTGGAAAATTCAGGTGCATTATCTGTAACCAGAACCTGACAGGCAGAGAAAAGGCTGGTGAAAGAGTAAAGAGGTGGAACCAGCTCCCAGAGGCGGTGCATAGAGTGATATCACGCAGGAGGAGGAGTGAGTGACGTAATTCTGGTAAACCAGAAAGGGAGGGGAAGCAAAGAGAGGGAGGGAGAGCGAAAAAGGAAGCTGTCGGATAAGTTTTTTGTGTGTATATTTCTCCAAAGTTACACAAACTTTCACTAGCCGAAGGTATGACTGCAGCCCTGCGGGGACCGACATGCTGAGGACAGAGACCTGAAGGAGAGGACGTACAGCAGTTTGTTAGCAGCTGTGCACAGCTGATGACAACATAAGCCATTAACACTTCTGAAGGCCTTGGGCCTCGAGTGACCATACAGAGGTAAGTAAGTCATTCTTCCTTCTCAGAAAACAACACAAGTAGTTGGAATTGGCAAACATATGTACCTATAGTCATGCTATGGCTTTGCTGGTGAGTGGAAAGTTTCCCGAGCAGCACAAAGTGTCTTCTGTCTGAACTTACTGGTGTGTAATAGACGCTAGTTGGGAAGTACAGGAACAGGACTGCTGACACAGTTACAGGCAGAGGGAAATCCTCTGTGGGAGTGCTCAGTGTTTTGACTGCCTACTATATTCAGAGTAAGCAAAATGTAAAAAGACTTGTTGATCCAGTACTTTCTCTTCTGATCCTTCAGAGCCTGGACTGAGAAAAAAACAAAACAAACTAAAACTGAAAAATGTCCTCTGACTTGGACTCCAGTCTTACCAGTATTGACTGGTTGCCCCAGCTGGGAATCAGCAGCCTGCGCTCTGGGAAAGAGAGAGGAGGAGGAGGGGAGAAGGAGAAGAAAAAAGACAGAGGGAGGGAGAAAGGAGACTTTCTACCCTCAGTGCCGGACCCCTCCCCTTCTAACTGTAAAGGGAAACCCCCTCACAGCTATGCTACTCTAATCGCCATGGCAATAGCCGCTGCACCTGAGAGGAAACTGAGTTTAAATGACATTTACACCTGGATCAGTGACACTTTCCCCTACTACAGCCGGGCGGGCCGCGGATGGAAAGTAAGCTACAACATATTATCAGTGTGGGCGAGCAGTAATAATATGTCACTAAAGTGTAGTCAGTGTAACATCTGCTTTACTGGACATTCCTGACACATGTCATTCCCAACAGAATTCCATTCGACACAATCTGTCCCTTAATAAATGCTTCAGGAAAGTTCCTCGACCGCAGAACGACCCTGGCAAGGTGAGTTACTTCTACCTACTGTTGGAGTTTTCATCATTTGAGATTGATGACTGTTTAAAAAAAAGAGCATGAGTTCACAAACCTGTGGTGTCTTTCCAGGGTTCCTATTGGACAATGGATGGACCTTCAGACGGACATCAAGTGAGGGCACCTAAACGTTCCTATCCTGAAGAGGACGAGGAGAGAGAGGATGTATGTTTTTGGTTTTCGGGGTGTTTTTTTGTGACAAACCTTTATTCTCCACCTGTCAAATACATAGAGGTTTAATGAGACCACATAAAGTGCAAACACAGATGTAAATTATAGCCCATTAACGCTTAAAACTCTTAACCAAACCTCAAGCATGTGGCAGATTATTAAAACCGCCACATTTTTCTAATTATGCCATTATTTGCAATGTGTGAGAACATTAAGATGGACTAAGATATCAGTTTTGGTATGGCTACGTCCTATGAAAAGAAGTGTACCAATGTGCTTCCCCGGGTCTTTAAAAGTTCAGCTTCCGGGCCCCTCCCCAGTGGAGCCAACTCCCAGTTTGGATTTAGGAGACAAACAGCATCTCTAGTTTTAAGATTAGACTGAGCAAACTTTCTTTTTTGACAAAAGCTGAGAGCCAAAAGGGAGTTGGTTTCTTTTTTTGAAAGGAGGTAATTTCTGGCTGTAGTGGAGGTGCTCAGTCTTATTTAACATTTAATATATATATTAGCCTGCAGGATATTGACAACTTTTTTTTTGTTGCTGTTGAAAGTATTTATGCTGTGCTGTTACAGGTTCCTCAACTGCAGGAACTAAAAGCAGAGACGGGGCTCTCTCCTCGTCAGCCTCAATCAGCTTCACACACAGACCAACAGCTCTTTAACTCAGAGTCACTTGGAGGCATCCAGCAGCAGTCACCACAGTCTGCCTCCCTCTCTCCTCCCCCATGCAAAGTACAGTCACTTTCTCACTCCTTTTATAAGGTTTACTTTAATTAAACAACACCTTGCTCTTCATAACACCTTATTCTTATCTTTACAGCAACCATCTCCCTACATGCCCACCTCTGTCTCCAGTCTCCCTGTCCCTCATCCATCCGTCTCGCCATCAGCGGTGCTCCCACCTGCAGCCCCTATGTCATCCATCACTTCTTTCCCACCTTCTCACCCACCTGGCCCCACTTTCTCCATCCCCCCTGCTTCTGCTACACCTCTGGCTCCTGCCAACATGTCTACAGCGTCTCCAGCTGCTCCCTCCTTCTCTGACGCTGCGCTGTCTTTTCCTGTGACTTCAGACCCTGTGTCTGTTCCCGCTTTCTCCTGCGCGCCTGATCCGACAGCTGTTCCCATTTGCATCGTCTCGGGACCCAATCACTCATCCGAACTGACTGTCCCATCATCAGCCGTCGCCCCTCCCGTCGTTTCAGTAAACCCCCCTACTGATCCCTTGCTGCGTTTCACCTTTGACGAGCTCAACTTACCTGATCTGTATGCGTCTTTCAAGTCTCTGTTCAGGACAGTGCGCGAGAGGGGAGGCTCGCAGTGTAAGTGGCATGTGTGTATCTGTGTTTTGACTCTGTACAGTTTAGATTCTGCATAGATGGATTGAAGGAATTGTCTCTTTTCTTTCCAGCGGATATAGTTCCCCTGGTGATCCCAAATAATGACATTACCCCACTTCACACTCCAACTCTGCTACCCATGTCCCCCCATCCTGCAACCGCACAAATTGCACCACCTGCATTGGCTGCACCAGCTGCACATCCTGCCGACACTGAGCGCATTTCACAATTAAGTAAGTCTCATGCGACTTTCTCAAACCAGAAATGCATAAACTGTATAAAAGTTCAATGCTTCTAAAGTTGCCTTCTTGCCTTCCACTTGTAGCGGTGCCAGCTGACTGGTTCAGTAACCCAGATTCTCTGAAGGAGAGTTTCCGCATTGCCAGCAACTTAGACTGGGCAAACATAGACCTCACTGGTCACCCAGGTCTGTTTTGTTCTTGTTTAAATGGGCACATTAATCAATCATCAGGGTTCATAGATCTGTGGAGTTTAGAGTCGTGAGGACATGGGTAAAAATGTTCAATCAGCCAGTTAATAGAGTGATTGGAATTCAGTCATTTTGATCATTAATTCATCATTTAATTTAATCATTATTATTATTATTATTTATTTAGTCTTTTCTGGTTTCACCTTTATCTTTGTCACATGTAACACTGAAGTATTTAGTTTTGTATTTTGGAGTGATGGCTACATAAAGCGAGCAGTTAGAAGATTTCACAGCAGGCCTGTAAAAAGGAGATTAGGCAATTTTTCAGAAATGATCAGCTGATTAGTAAAAGTAATTATTGTCCTAGATTACAGTCCTCTTTCACTGCGACCATTTACATGAAATAGTGGTTAAACACAGACATGTTTCAGTGCTACGTACATTGGCAGGAAAACAAAAGATTGCAAAGAGTCCTCTGAAAAACCATGCACACATTTACAACTTCCATAGGATAAATATCATCCCTACACTTTTAATCAAATACACTTGATTAACTGATCCTAATCAAACATTCAGTCAATCTCACAAACTTCCAAGAAGTGGATGTCCCAGCAAATCCCCCCCCCCCCCAGGTGCAAGACTCAAGAACTCTGAGAACTACATCTCAGGCTCTACTGGCCTCAGGATGTTAAATGTTAAAGTTCACGGCTGTAAAATCTGAAAAACACTGAACAAGTATGGCTTGTTTAGAAGAGCTGCCAGGAGAAAGAGTCTTCCCTCTAAAAAGAACATGACAACTCAGCTTATGAATGAAGAACCAAGGTTCAGTCAGACTTCAACCTGACTGAAAGGCTGTTTCATGTTAAATGGCTGCTGTGAAAAATGGCTGTCTGCAGACTGTGTGCAAGTTATTATTAAGCCAAGAAACAAGAGTTGTCGTAGCTATATTCCTCCAGTGTTTTTATTGTCATTTGGGCGGCCTGACTCTTTAGAAGTTAGACAAGCACATCATGCACACTAAACAATCAATCCAATCCATTGAAAGCTTTTCTGTATTTTGTAAAGAAAGGCCTGTGATGTTTCATATTGTTCTTAAAAAGCCACAGACTGGACCTTCGTGCTCTGATCTGCTGTTTCATTTTATATTTGCAGACCTTGTTCAGAGCATGAGACAGGCAGAGCTCTGCGACTGGGCTCTGGACCCGGCGGTCTTCACTTCCCTCTGCGACTCTCTGAACCGCTTCTTCACTCAGAAAGGCATGATCACCCCTGGGAATAACTCCCCTGTAGCCCCTGGTGCCCCTCAACCCTTACCAGCCTTTAACTTCAACCCACCCCCTACCCTCTCCAGCCTCACTCAGCCCTCACCCCTTCCCTACTCTTCAATAGCTCCCCCTGCCAATGGTGCACAACCACCGCGGCGGGCTCTGCCCATGCAGGGACCAGGTCTTCAGAGACCACAGCTAACACAGCCTGCAAGCACAGCCGGTGAGACCTGGACTTAAAAACATATTTTCTTCTTTACTTTTATGAAATAAGACAGGATGGGTTCATATTTTCCCCAAGCCTGTTTTAGAATAATCTTCCAGATCAGTGACATGTTTCTGCTATGAGAGCTATTTATGGAAACACTGAATTAAAAACAGTTTTTCTCCTAAGATTGAACAGAAATTGTTATAAATCTGGACAGCAGGTTTTGTCTGTTTAAAAGAAGTTGTTTAGATAGAAAAATATGATTTGACATTCTCTCACTTCCTTCTTGTTATATACTCAGTCCATGTGTCCTCTTTTTTTTTCCTTCTCAGCTGGGATTCATCCTCAGCCGATGACGCCACGACAGCGTCCCCCACTAAAGAATCTGCACAGCAACAGTGAGGAGATCCAGGACGACTTTGACTGGGACTCTCTGATTGTTTGACCCTCTCGCTCTGTGTGGAAACCCCAAAATGTTTTTGAGAAAATACTCTACTCTTTGCAGAAGCTGTCTCACTCTGTTGTACATGTTTAAAGCTTCTCTGACAGCAAGTATGGGATCGAGTTTGTCACATATGACTGAATGCCCCCCGAGGTTCAAATAGTTATTTTTTCAATATTACTCAAATTCATATGCTGTAATACTGTTTGTTTAGCATATCCTATGTAGGTAGTTGGGAGGCTGGTGTCTATTGGATTGTAAAACACAGAACTGTGTAAAGGTCTTGAGCCTCACCTCATCTTTTTATGTTTTTCTTCCAAGGAGCCAGGCTTTTGTAAAAGTGCTCCTGAGCAGTAGTTCTCCAAGATTTCTGAAGGTCTTTCAGAGCTTTTCTTTGGACATTGGCTGCTTTTTTTTTGTTTTTGATAACTCGTTTTCAGCCAAGTCCTTGTACCTGACCATTTTCAGAGGAATGTTTATTTTGTTTTTGGTTTAGCTACTTAACACTGACCTTTAAATCATTAAAAAGACACCAAACTCAAGGGATGAACCAGTGTTGCCTACACATAACTTATAAAGAACTCAATTTAAGTTGCATCTTTAGGCTCTTTGTTACTTGCTGCCTGTCACAGATAGGGATGGGTATCGTTTAGGTTTTATCCGATACCAGTGCCAAACCGGTACTTTTGAAACAGTGCCGGTGCTTAAACGGTGCTCAAACCGGTGCTTAAAGAATGGAGAACACAAAATTGGTCCGAAAACCTCTCATGTTCAGCTGTTTTTTTGTAAAAAGATATCAATGTTAGCCTTTTCTACAGCTATGGGGCCTATATGCTATCACTCTTGGTTGGAAGCAGTGCTTAAACAATGGAAAAAACACAAACTTTGTCCAAAACCTCTCATGTTTAGCTGTTTTCCACTTTTTCTTTGGTTATTTTAGCCTTTTTGGCCAGGGTGAAGGGAGTATCTGCCAGAGGTGTGGACTCGAGTCACATGACTTGGACTCGAGTCAGACTCAAGTCATTAATTTTATGACTTTAGACTTGACTTGAAAAAATGTTCTAAGACTTGTGACTTGACTTGGACTTTTACACCAATGACTTGGGACTTGAATTGGACTTGAACCGGTTTACTTGAAAAGACTTGATATTTTACCCCAAATATAAAATTTAACATGCATATTATATAGAGATTGAAAATGTGACGTCATTCACGGATAGAACCGCAAAGGATTCTGGGAACTCGTGGCAAGCGGTACTAGCGCACGCAGGCTTTCAATTAAAATCAGTTATACAGCGATAAAAAGAAACACAAAAATGTCAAGAAGCTGTTGTATTATTAACTGCAATAGCCGGTCGCATGACAGCCACGGGAAGCCGACGGGTAAAGAGATCGGTTGTTATCGGATTATGTCGTTGAAGAGAAATTGTTCGAGCCATGTTTCCGAAGTAACAAAGAGGCGACTGGATTGCAGCCATTCAAAGACAAAATATAACGTCCCAGAACCCTCCAGCTCACATGTTAGTCTGCTCCAAGCATTTACACAAACGTCAGTCTGCTGTTGTAGTTAATACGTCATTTTTCTTAACATAATTGGTGATATAGGTTACAAGCAAGTCTGGCGCTGAACAGAAATGGTCGCGCTATGCTCCTTTGTTTATTGTGCATAAATAGTGAATTGTCCTGACACAATATTGCGTTTCGCTTCTGTTATTATGGTACATTGACAAAAACATATACTTTTATTCACAGGATAAAACAGTTGTTTTGTATCACTAATTGCACAGTAGGATTACAGCATACAATATTATTGTCACTGCTACATTTCTGTGATGCTACCAAAAATTATTTCCACTGCTAATTAATTACCATTGAGCTCAAAGGTCCTATTAATAAACGGTTAACGAATGTGTATTTATGACGACGATTTGTGAGACTGGTAAACTTATGATACGTACGATGGTCTTTACTTTCCCATCCGTCGGTAAACTGTACCTGGGCTTGTTGCAGTGACCGGAAGTTGCTAAACTTCATGAGTGTATGCACTCACTCCAAGAAGCGTATGATTATAAATATGCATATAAATATGCTAAGATGAGATAGCTGACTTCATCTAACTTGCAAATGTTGTCCAGGCTACGTTGGTGATGCAGTTTTTTTTAATGTGTATGATATTTTTGTCATGTGATTTTAAAGCTGGTCCTACAAGCGCATCCAAAAATAACATGCAGCTTATCTCAGAACTGTCGGTGAAAATTATTCTTGGAGCTAGGTTTAATTGAGCTGCATTTTAAAGAGGTGCAATTTCACAATTTGTGTATATTTTCTAAGTTCACTATTTTGTCATGTGTTGAGAAAAACACAGATTTAAAAATTACATGGTCTAATATTTACATTTAGCATAAAACTGCAACATGCTTTTTTTCGTTTTTTTTTAAAGACTCGAAATGACTTGAAATTCAAAATTTCAGACTTGTGACTTTACTTGGACTTTTACACCAGTGACTTGAGACTCGACTCTGACTTGCCTGACATTACTTGAGACTTGACTTGAGACTTGAGGATAAAGACTTGAGACTTACTTGAGACTTGCAAAACAATGACTTGGTCCCACCTCTGGTATCTGCCATCAAAAAAGAGGACAGCCGCATGTAGCTATGATGATGTTTGCTAGTTCACCTTACATGCATTAATGTAATAACGTGGTTAACCTACTCAGCGTAAATTACACACGAACAACATTAAGCTACTCACGCAGAGAAGAACGGCTGCTGCTGCATCATCATCCGTCATCATTTCTGCTACACTGGCAGGGCTAGGGGCCAGGACTCTCCTCTTCGGGTTTTTGGGGGATGTTGCTAACTCCGGGTCCGATAACAGGCACCACACCCGCAGTAGATGTGCTCGGTGTGAGGTCTGGCAGCAAGCTATCAAATACGGCACATTTCTCGGCTTTTAAAAAAAACGCTATGCGTCGCCAGGTGTCTCATCAGATTTGAGGTGTTACCTCCTTTGACAGTATCACAGTATCAGCTTAAAGCACTTGTTGCAGGCTGCTGAGTTTGCATCTTTTGCTGTGAAGTACAGCCAGACTTTTGACCGCTTCGCCTTGGGCATTTTTAATCTGTAGCTCTGCTCTAAAATAACGTACGTACCTGGGCCCGCCTACTATCCTTGACATCTCAGGGGGGGAAAAAGCACCGAAATGTGCGCTGCTTTTCGGTCTGGTTACTACTAGTACCGTTTATGTCAGAACTGGTGCCATCATGGCACCGAATACCGGTACCCATCCCTAGTCACAGAGCTATTTTACTACTTGGCATGGTGTGTTCTTAAAGAAATCTGAGGAAACTGGACAAAAGAAAGAAGTAGCAAGCCTAAAAAATGGTGGATGATGGATGGTATCTGAAAAGTCATATCCTTAAAAAGCAGGCGGAAATCCAGCAAAGACCTGACACAGAGATACATGACTTCAGCTGATCCATCCAAGAATAGGGATGGGTATGGTTTAGGTTTTATCCGATACCAGTACCAAACCGGTACTTTTGAAACGCCGGTGCTTAAACCAGTGCTTAAAGAATGGAGAACACACACTTTGTCCAAAAACCTCTCATGTTCAGCTGTTTTTTTGTAAAAAGATAACAATGTTAGCCTTTTCTGCAGCTATAGGGGATTTATGGCATCACTCTTGGCTGGAAGCAGTGCTTAAACAATGGAAAAAACAAACTTTGTCCAAAAACCTCTCATGTTTAACTGTTTTCCACTTTTTCTTTGGTCATTTTAGCCTTTTTGGCCAGGGTGAAGGGAGTATCTGCCATCAAACAAGAAGACAGCCGCATGTAACTATGACGGTGTTTGCTAGTTCACCTTACATGCATTAATGCACTCATTTCCCATCTTCCTACTCAAATAATGAAACAAGATTTTAGTCACATTGGAAGAACGAAAAAGCAAAAGACATTTCGTGTTTTTGTTTTATTTCATAAATTTCTTCTGATTTTTTTCCATTTTACTTTTCAAATGTGAATGTTCACAGTCAACACCACACAAAATTCCACCTTACCCGATAAAAGAGATATTCTTCTTGTTGATATAAAATAACAATAAATTCATCAAACTAAATTAAAAGAACAGCATGAAAAGCATATTGTCGAGTCCCAGTTTTATCTCCTTCCATTTGCTGAAATAATTGTCTTTTTTTGTTTATTTCTTATTTTTAAAGAAGCATCAGTTGCCGTCCCTCTCCAAAGGAAAGGGGGATGAAACACAAGGACAGTGCTGCTCTAGGACACCTGCATGCCAGGAATCCCATATGAAATGTGTGATTAAGAAAAACTGCTTTTAATTACTGAAAAGAAGAGTGTGAAATATGATTGGCAGGGAAAAAACAAAACAAAAAAACAAAGGTGACCCTTACAACACCTCATTTGAAATCCCCACATTACATCTTATTATTACAACTTCCAAAAGCAAAAATAATCAATGTGGATTCTTCCTTTCTGAGTCACTGAAATGAGATCGGACACGGGGGGGAAAAAAAAAAAAAATGGAGACAGACACATACAAAGACATGAACATTTGAACAATTGCGTACTTGCACACTCAAAAATGAGCATTTGTGTTCTCATTCGCACTTTGCCACACACACACACACACACACACTCTTTCAACGAACATCACTCCCTCCCTCCCCCCATTGGATCACAGATGTCAGAGCTCTTTAGGTTTTCTACAGTAACCAGGAAGAAGCAGAATAGGGGAAAAAAGGGGGGGGGGGGGAAAGGCATTTGATCTAGATGGCATCATCACACAATCCTCCTTGTTTATTTGTTCCCAAAAAGTTGGAAAAAATAAATTACATTTACCATTAAATTAAAAGTGAAACAATTTGACCACATTGTGCCTGAAATGTTAATGCAGGTTGTTCAGCCCGTATCTCAGTCTACAGTTCATTAAAAATAGCTCTTCATGCACTCGTTTCATTTCAGTGATTCAGTGTTTGTCTTCATCCTAGAGGGAGAGAAGAGGAAGAGGCAGGTACAACAGTTTCTTTGTCCAGTTTGTTAGTGGCTGTCTCCTCATCCTCCCTCTCTCCCAGTGCAGTAATGTTAGAATAGAGACACTACTGAAAAAGCCTCGAGGTATCACAGACTTACCTTCATTTCAAGACAGGACTGAAAGGACCAAAAATGAAAAACAAAAACAAATACATGAAGTACGATACAGAACAGAATTAAAACAAAATAAATAGATCTCTATTTCCCACCCGTAAAATAACCCGTGAAATGAAAGGACTAAATAAACGAAATAATTATTCTGAAATGAAATAATGCTTTCAAAAAAGGAAAAGATGAAACATTTTTTTGATTTCGTTTTTTTTCGTTTGTTTGTTTTCTTTAAATATAGAGATGTAGACACTTTTCTTTTTGGACACAAATTGCATTGGTGAGGGGGGGGGGGTGACTGAAGGGGGCAGCAGGTATGACAGAGGAGGCTGAAAGGTGAGCCAAGTAGTGGTGACACTTCCTCAAAGAAGAAATGGGTTGGTGCTTGTGCCCGTCGTTCCTCCACCTCCCACTGATCCTCCAGCACCCATCACCCCTCCTGGTCCTGTGGGCCCACCCAAAATCAGCTGAGGAGGTGGTGCGACTCCGGGTCCCATCAGACCTGAGCCTGGGGGTGCCATTGGGGAGAGCCCGCTGTACGGCATGCTCATGGGGCTGGGCTGCATCATGCCCAGGCCCATTCCCGGAGCCCCCATTCCCATACTCATTGGCACCATGCCCATTCCTGGTTGCACCATGCCCAGCATGGGATTGGGAGGCACAGGACTGGTGCGGAGGCCGCTAAGGCCGAGTGAGGAGGGCTGAGGTGAGATGGAGGTCATAGGAGGAGCCACCCCAAAAGGGTTGGATGATGCAGGTGTTGGAGAAACCCCCCTACTGGAAATGGTACTGCCCGGAGTCACTGCCATGCCAGTAGCAGGAGATGAACCTGGGACAGAAGAAACACGTACACGGGATAAATCAAAGTTCACTCGTCTAACACATTTTTAATTTAATGTTATTATTAACATTGGCACAGTTTAATGTGGAGCTGGAGGCTGTGGAGTTGTATTAAACATGCAGACGATCTGTTAACGTAGTCTGATATCAGAATGGTTAAATTACAAATACAGCTTTCTAAAGGCTGACGGCAGCTGTCATATTTTACATGGAAGGAACAACTTGCAGCAGACAGAGTGAGTCTAAAGGGGGGCAGGGGTGTACTAGACCATATTCATTACAAGGCTTTCATAACATTTTTCAGATTGAAAGTGAAATGATATAAAAAAAATATTATTTAGATTGCATTAATATTTAAAAAAAAAAAAAAAATAAAAGTTTTTTTCATGAGCCATTAAACTGACCCGAGGGTTGTTAGGTTGGTCAGTGAATTATTGTTAATATTAATTAACGTCTATACCAGGGGTCGGCAACCCTGGGCACGCTTGCCAGCTGGGTTAACTGATGGCATGGCCATAAGTGGACTGGCCATCGGGATACCGGACATTTGCTTGATGGGTCAATGGTGATTTTTCATTTTTATGGGCCGATTATTATTATTTTTTTGTAACAGCATAAACAATGAATGGTGGTGGATTGGCCAGATGCTGGCCGATGTGTAAAAATAACTCAGTTGTTTGGTGGTTGCTGTGGCAGAGGATCCACAGAGGCCAGCAGGTGGATGAGCGAAAGGGGGAGGAGGAGAGACCCGAGGCGGCCGCCGGTCCGAGTGTCAGGTGAACTGAACTTCCGATAAGAAGTTATGACCTGCAGTCTATCTGGGTCAGATATAAACCAAGTTTAGGTGTAGTTTATTTTCGTTGGGCTTACTTTTTACCGTCAGTTACAATAACTCATACTGCGTACTAGCTAGCATGACTGAGTTTCTATACAGCTGGGTGGGTGCTATGATGTTACTGATAGTGAACTTTATTTTATTCATAAGGTTAGTTAGTAGAGAAAAACAGAATCGTCTCGTATTCAGAGAAAATATTACACGTTTCATATGGAGCTGAAAAGAAACAAAGTTTGTCCCGTAAAGACACAAAGCTGGAGTTATTCTGGGTCTATACGCTGCACAGCTGCCTCTTCTCTCATTCTCTCCCCCTCCCTCTCCTGTTGCTACTCCAATCATGAAACTGATCAGTGATCAGCTTTTCTCTCGTTTGTTTTTTGTCCCAGTCCAGCCCTGGGCACGACATGCAGTGAATTAATCTGAGAAGGTGCATTCAAATAAATGGCCGGGCCAGCGGTGCACATCGCAAATTAGCTCACATAGACACAGTAGTTGTGCCGCTTCTTATTGATGGTATCTTAGCTAACAACCCCAACTACCAGATTCAACTTGTAATTGGCTAAAAATAACGTAGCCTACCGGTGAGAGGGACGTTGCTAGCTTTCCACATTCTGACACTTCAAAAGCTTCAGGAGCTGTCTGCTCAGCGCAGCATCAGCACCATGGAAATACATGGCTACCTCCGTAGACTTGAGACAGAATTCACAATAGGTTTTCTGGACTTTCAGGTGTATGGACCAATGTTTTCTTTTCTGATCAAACCAGAAAGCTTTAATGAGCAGCTGGATTTGTCTCGCATTAACTGGCTGAGTTAATGCCAGTTAATGCAACATTGAAATGCAGCTGATTGAGCTGGAAAGCTTGACTCTGTGGGGGTCAAAGTTTGCAGAACTACGAACGCAGCTGGAATCCACAGCTGTGCGTGTTCATGGAACTTGCATTTTCACCTGCTGGACATCACTACCTGACAGGTTTAACTGTCTTCAGAACATTGCAGAGGTCTTATTGACAGATTTTGGCTCTACATACTGTATCTGTGTGAGCAGATTTTCTCTCACACGAATAGTGTCCTCAGGTAGCCGTCTGAATGCTGGACACTCGGAGACCTGTGTCTCTGAGTGGGAGACCAGAAATCACATTAACATGTGTGTCTCTGCATTAACAAACATGCCATATTGGCCCAGTTAATTTTTCTTATCATTGTTGTGAGGAGACCATAAATAGCATTTGCATTTCTGTTGTACAGTTCATTTGCTGTTATGAAGTTCTTGTTATGGATAAAAAGTGTCTGTTTTTTGTTTCAAAATAGCTGATAACTATTCGCTGATAGCTGCCAACATCTACAAACAAATATAATTTTACAAAGTGGTTCTATATAGTGTGAAACTGTTAATATAGAGCGTTATTAAATTTATTGCTAATGCAATCATATGGCACATTGACTTCTGAGGAAAGTTTAGACGGCACACATCATCAGAAAGGTTGCCTACCCCTGGTCTATATCATAACATCATCCTTATTAACATCAGAAAGCCTTTAAGACATAGTAAAGATACATTTTTACTGGCTTAGTTCACATAGCCAGATATATTAAGATATATATGCAATGATCTTTCACAGTATTTGAGATTATTATATATTTTTTGCAATTAAGAAAATGTTTTCTTTAAAAAAAACCAAACAAACTAAATGTGAATATGGCACGCACATACAATTAAAAGGGTTGCGTTTTGTCTTTGCTTTGCTAACAGACGTTTTATGGAATTAATTTTTAATACATTGCACTTTCTAAAAGAGCAGTTCATTCTGAAACTTCTGTGTTTTTTGCCATTATTGTCTGTGTTTGGTCGGTAACGATGTGTGGATTGTGATTAAGAAGAAGTTTCTCGTTATCGAATCAGAAAATGCCACAAACGTTATTTGTAAACCACAATAATGAATAAAAGAATGGAGACAGTTTGACATCTCAGAGTTAAAATCTCGCAGAGAAGATTAAATCAATTTTCGCCATGTTAACCTAGAAGTTTTAAAATTTTAGCAAACAAAAAAGCAAAACAATATTTTGGACTTCAGCCTGGTTTCTGCATGTTGATCAGATATTATGATATTGTGACATGTGCATGAAAGTGAGGCAAATGCAAAAAAAAATAAAAAATAAAAATGAAGAGACGGCAGCTTAATTAGTAAACTGATCGACCAAATTAATCAGAAACCACTGTGATAATCATTTTACATCTTCATTTTGTTTTTATTTCCCTGACAAGCATGTTTTAAATTCATTTTTCATCTTTCAAATAAAATACTCATATTTTGTTTCAGTCCCACAAAATAAAGGTGGAAACGCAAACATTTGCTCTTACATTTTACTTTTACAGTTACTCAAATTTTTATTTTACATTTAAACAAATAAGTTATATATTTTCTACTGATTTATTAACTCAATGATTTTCTTTCCTTTTTCAATTTCTGTAAATGCTTCCATAGGCTGATAAAAGGTACGCCCCTAAAGTTTGCAAAGCCCCATTACACAGCAGTTTCATGTTAATGTCAGTCATTTTCATATAAATGCTTACAGAAATTCATGAATATTCCAGGCTCTCCCTAAATACGAGTCACAGGAATTCAGCGAGACTGAATTTGTCTTTCTGGACACAAAACGTCGAGCTCATGAAGTTCAGCAGTAACTAACCTGTGTTCTGAAGGAAGGGGTTGTGTGCTGATGAGGACGAGATAGAGGGAGGCGGTGGCTGTTTGGGTTTGGGTTTAGACGGCACCAGAGAATCGAGATCCACCAGTGCTGCGTTGGGGCCCAGGAAGGACTCGGGAGTCTTCCGAACAGGAAGTGAAGAACCAAGAGAGGACAGGTCAAAGGGTACCGGTGAGCCTGTGCTGTCAGCGCCTGCTCCTGAAGATCCTAGTTGCTCTGGATCTCCTAAGCGAGGTAATGAGGAGCAGAAAGAGTAAATCAGACTCTTAAAAACGCACTCATAACAGCAAAAAACAATATCCGAGTACATACTCACACAAAGGAGGATGAAATGTTAGACAGGACAGCTGCTGAGTGCATGAATTTGGAAATTTGTGTGCAAAATATGTCAATTCTGTTTACAATTTTGCGCCAGAACCCGAGCATGTGAGAGTTCACGTAGTTTTAAGTGTCAATGTACCTGTGCCGTTAGTGTGTTTGGCGGAGCCACTCCAGATGTCAGAGGTGATGGGGTCAGAGGCAGGGACAGGCCCGTCCTTTGCCCAGGGGTCTACTGGCCCCCCGGAGGAGGAAGTGCTGGGAGGCAATGGAGGACCCCAGGGGTCAGCACTGGGGGGGGTCACAGCTACAGGGGAGGGAAGGACACGCAAGGGAGGGGAGGGTTAACACAACACCTTACAGGTACAACTCACAATAAGGCGGGGACAGGAAGCTGGGCTGGGCAACAACAGAGGTGTTTCTCTCTCCTCAACCTCTCCATTGTTAACTTTCCAGGAGGACTGATGCAACTGACAGCCACATTACTTACTCCTAAAGATAATCTGAAACTTATCGGAGGTAAAGGAGAGATAAGAAGCAACCTTATACATTTAAAAAAAATAAATAAATAAATAAATAGATAAATAACTGAAAAAGGCATACAGAGGGCAAGAGAAGAGAAAGCTCTGGTTGAGACAGCCACAGTCAGTCCTGAGTAAAAACAAGAGGATAAAAATCCCTGGTTTAGACACAGAGGGGGAATGGCATGCTTGCTTTCATCACTACAAAGAGAAAGCATGTATAGACGGATGAAAAGATCAGCTATGACAGCATGGTGACATGTATGAGGGGAAATGCAACCGTGGAGTGAAGGGGAGAAAAAGTCTCCACATCCTCTTTCACCCACAGAGACAAGGTTCTGTTTTAATCACCAGCAACAAGTACAGTCCCACCCACCTGACTGCCGACAGAGGTCAAACATGACCACGGGTCGAAGATCCTTACCTGAGCTTCCCCAGGGGTCGACGTTGTTTACTTTGTTGGACGATTCACCCCATGGATCTGGAGGAGGAGCTATAACAGGCGGAGCTCCCCCACCCCAAGGATCAGAGCTTGTAGGGGATGTGGGTGATGCTACCCCCCATGGATCTGTGGTGGCTGTGCCCCACGGGCCCGAGGCGGCAGAGGCAGAAACTGTGGGTAGAGGTGAGGGCCCGGCGGAGCTCACGACAGGAGCAGCAGGGGTCCCCCAGGGGTCCACAGCACTCAGCTCCATCAGAGCGCTCTGTACAAGAGAACATTTAATGAATTAATGCTTGCACAGCTGATGGACATCATTACACACGGTTCACTATGCCAGCACATTTATCATTTTCTATCAGTCTTATTAGCCTGTTCTCTCTCTCGGGCATTCATCAATAGTGCTGATGAGATGTAAAACCACAGAAGGAGAATTGTTGGCATCTCTCCTCTGTCAGCACCAACTTTTCTTTCGCTGTTTTTTGCACATTTTTAAAATTATTTATTACTTGAGTTGGGACTTAAATGAAAGTGATTTCAATCTTTGTTTCAAAAGTTTAGTTTTCCAAATAGTTTAGGGAAGTAAGCCTTAACCAAACTGCTCACTGTGTGGGCGGTTAAAGGCCTTCTTCCTCTCCATTGTTTTTGCAGAGGCTTCCATTTTTCTTATGTGTGTTTGGTCTTTTTAAGCAACTATTTTACATGAATAAAATTGGGATAATCTCAAATGTTGGCTTGTATGAACCAAGGATCAGGGGAGTAGAACCTCAGGTGACATTCTGAGGTTAGATAATAGTGTTCTGATAAAGGAGAAAATTGAAAATTAGAAATATTAATTAATTTATTATTAAAAATAATAATAGCTGTTAGTTATGCTTTGAAGACCATCTGCAGTCTCAACAAAGATGCCTTTTTGGTAGAAAATTCTGGCAACGGCTGAACTGATTTTTATTACTGTAGAGGAGAAAAAAACTGAATGAAAGCACAAAGGTATCTCACATTTCAGAGAATGATTAATGTGTCTTAAGCTCTGAAACTTGAAAGACCTGAAGGGTTGTGTAACACTGAGGAGTAGCTTTGGACCCAAAGCTTTCTTACGAACGAGCGGATTATTGCATCAGTCATGATAAAATCTACGCACTGTGCGTTTTATGGAGCACAATGTGTCTCCCCAGTAAATGAAAACATTGTGTGTTTCCAAGCTTCATGCAAATTTGAATCCTTAGCAACACTGCTTACACATGAAGTCAAATAAGACACCTGATAATGCTTTCACGTACCATCTGCTTTTTTCTTTTTGCTGAACAGTCCATCTGTATTTTACCAACACTTTTAGTATCTGAAAGTTTTCACTTCAAGTCAAGTCACACTTTGTTAATCAGACACACAGCTAACAAAGCTGAATTTACTCATGGAGACACACACAGACCCAAGTAAAGCAGATGATCCAATGCAGCTTATCTATATTCATTAAAACAAAACAAAAACACCCACCTCTTCTGGTTTTGGTTTCTCCCTCTTGCTCTCCTCAATAGCCATCTGCAGTCTCAGGTCATCACCTCTGCGCAGCCGCTCCTCCTGCCAATCACAAACACACAATTATATCCATCAGCAAACTCCAAAAACGCACCACAGGCACAGATTCATTAAATCCACACTGAAGGTCAGTATGAGCGAAAGAGGAAACCCTAACCTTTAATCATGATTCAAAGGCAAAAGATAAGGCTGTTCACACAATGTGTGTGAAGAGCTTGTAATTTTTACACAGCTTAACACAATTTAGATTACAAGCGCTGTCACGCGGCATCCTAAAACTGAAGACGGTGGCAGGAAGATGTCTTAGACATGGGTAGGCAAAACGGCTCCTGAGAGGGAGGATACAGGTGCAAAAGCAGCTGTGGTTCGTTTGTTTGCTATCAAATGCTGCCATGGTGAATACTCCAACTGCTGTGTGGGTTTTAACTGCCTGCACCAACAATGGTATCAGTTCGGTAGCTGCGCACAGCAGAGCTTCTTTATCACCTGAAGGACAAAACTTTTATAGTAGAAATAGAAAGCCTTTTATATGAAATCAATAACAATTAATTTCAGCTCAGATGGAGATCTTGAACATCAACTTAAGATCCTGCCTATTGCCACCTTTATTCTAACACATTTCACTGAGGACTGACAGCATAACACAGACTTATCTGCAAGACAACAGATCGTCTTTAATGCCAGTAAGCAACATTAACATTAAATCTGAAAGGCTAAACTAGTCTAGTTTTACAGTAAGTGCAGGACTGCAAACACTTGATGCAGACAAACAAGGTTAGCACTCAGTAAACACAGAAACAGGAAGTTACAACAGCAGGAGGGTGTTAGAGGTTAGGAAAGAAATGTTTCAAATCAAGACTAGGGTTAAGTGCATGCTATCAGAGACGGCAATGAGAAAGAAAGAATAATCAATACTTGCAAGCCACTCATTGTTAATAAATTATGGCAAATATTTGCAAGTGACATGCAAATTCTAGATGGCAGATGATTAATTTGTTAGGTGCACGTTTTTCTTGCAGTTTTAACACATCTTGATGAGGTTCTGAAAAGCGCCTCTTAGGATGCGACTTTTTAAACTGAATTACTGCAACAGGATTACTGCAAATACGAGCATTAATTCATTTTTTCTTGATCGATCAATACTTGACATTTGCTTGAGAAATTCCATTTGACAGAAAGACAGATAGTTGATGACTGGCTCTCCAGCCAGCTGGACACACTCTCTGCCCCTGACCTGTTGGTGAATCTCTTTGCTGAGTGTGAGTGCATAGCGGAGCTCTGCATCCTCCAGAGGGTCCGTGCTATTCTGGGGGAGTTCAGGGGTTAAATGGTGAGAGCAAAGCTAGGTGTGCTGCATGTACAATATTTGTAAAGCCTTTGTGTACATAAGTGACGTGTACATTAGACTGACTGCAAACTTATCTGAAGTAAAGGACCAGTAAGCTTAGCTCAACAGGTCTACTTGGTGTTACCTGCTCTGCCTCTTCTTTACTCATAGCCAAAGCCAGCTGGAGCTGCAGATCTTCTTCTCCAGAGCTCTGTGGCCAAGCCTGCTCACTATCAGCACCCCCAGAGTGTGAGCCCAGCGACAGGCTGCCCCCCAGGCTGGGTGCTGAGGGGGCTGAGGAGGCTAAAGTGGAGATAAATATGCACAGAAGGGACCAAACCCTCTTATAAATACTGCAACTGTGACCACTGGATCAGTCTGTTAACTACTTAGAGTAGGTGTCTCACCACTGGAGGTCTGTGCCATCTTCTCTTTGGTTTTCAGGGCGTGGATCCTCTCCTCTCTTAGTCTCTCTTCATCTTTTAACAGCGTCACCAACTGTTTGGCTTTCTCTCGAACATTCACACCCTGGAAAAACAAAGCGAACCACTGTTAATTTAATACATAACATAAAACAGATACAAAATCAAGTATAAAAGCAGTTACTTACACAGCATACTGTATTGATTTAAAAAATGTTTTAACTCAAGCAAAGCTCATTTATCAACAACCAATAAAACTTTTATGGCTGGCTTTGTGTAGTTGCACAACAGGTCAGAGACACCTAGTCAAACATGCTGCTTGTAGTTTAGTCAAGGACGTTTTACAGAGTGCGCCTGCATTCCACAAACGTGGACTTTAATCACCACTGACTTCTCCTTTCCATTCAGCTTTGAATGCATGGGTGTGTCTGTGTACCTGGTCTTTGCCATCTCGGTCTATGTACTGGAAATCCTTGAGGGTCTGGACTGCGTAAATGTTCTCTCGGCACTGCTGGGCAACACGTTCTGAACCAGTTTTGATCAGGTACTCCATAAGAGTCATAGCCTAGAGAAAATGGAGAGAACTGTAAATTTTCAAATACAAAAATTCCCAAAAAGAAAATAAACATCTTACACACAAAAATAAAAACAAATATTTGAGCTTTCGGTTTTTAAATCCCGCACATAATTACTGACCATCTCTGTACTACAGACATAACTACGCCATGGATTCCCATCCAAAGCCCCAAACCTTTTTAGGTGGCAATTATTCCCTGCTGCAGACACTCAAACATTGCGGATAAGTAGTTATTCCTGGAAAACTTTTTTTAAAGGGCACATAGGTAGTGCACTCTTTGGTAATGTCCTGTAAACAAACCTGCGCAGTCATAAAAAAAGAAAAAAGAAAAAGAAAAGAAAACAGAACTGCACACAGCTTCAAGCAAAATGTCTGATGGGAGACTTTTTGTTGCTTGGACCCAAGCAGCGCACTTGCAGACACTGAAACTACAAAACATCTAAGGGTGATGTGTCTACCAAGCAGTTTTTTTAAAGACTATGGCTGTGCAATTAGGTGAACCTTAATTTCGGTTTCCACGACTTATTAACACAAGCTGATTCTGATAGAAAGATTATTATGCTGCACTCTGTTTTGGACATTCCTTTCCTTTACTGTAACCTCTATATAAAAGTCCACATTTACTTCCAGCCAGGCAGCAGATTTAGTTTGGTTCACATTTATTTCTTTATTTAGTTTTTCAGTTGAATTAAAGTTAATGGAAATACACTTGTATAAAAGACATCATTCTTCTTTTACGTTTAGTCAGTCGATTTTTGCAAAACCAAAAATTAATTGTAATCTTACTATTTAATACAATAATTGTGACTATGAATTCTCCTATAATTGAGGCACTTTCCTTCCAAAGGTCTGTAAGAATTGTGCCATATTTTTACACATTTCAAAAAGGCTGCGTTCGCCACTGTCAGCTTTTACCAAGGCACCTAATGAAGGAGGGGTGGCATAAATACTATGTCAACCAATAGTCACAGTGGTGCTCTGTGTGTGTAAATACCACGAGATTAGTATGAAAATAATACTTGCAGGAACATTTTGGGTCTCTTGGTTAAGCAAAAAGACAGAAATATGCAGAAAAAAAAAAAAAGGTTGCACACTGCAAAGTCCCAGATTCGCCCTTTTTATTAAACCAGATATCTGATGAACTGTTCCAAACAACTTACTTTTAAATATTCACAATTTAAGTAGCATGCTTTATTTCCTTTGGATGAAATAATGAGATAATGATATGCTATATTTTGGAGTTTTCCCATTGTGTTTACGGTCTTGTGTTTAATCTGTATTGTTATTCCCCAACTTCACTTCTGGACTCACAAACCTTGTACACATGTCTCCAATTCTTGCCGTGGTCATTGAGGCGCTTCCACACCATGCTCATGATTTCCGAGAAGGCCACGACATTGTAGGTAAGATCAGCGATCTCTGACATAAGGGAGCTGCTGGGGCCCCATGGGTCATTCGACGTTGCCTCCCTAACCTGGACACAAGAACACACAAAAGGGATAAACCATTAATTATTCCACTCAAACCGACTGAGATGGGAATTATTTCAGACATTACTTTGTGACATGTTGGTGCACAGTGTTCTGAGTAACAAAATAAATTCAATCAGATCACAAGCTGCAGAGAATAATGAATGGGTACGATATGATTAGATTAGCTCATTCTCTACATAACAAGGGGAAGAGTGAGGAGGTTCTCCAAAGAAATATTAGATTATCGGAATCCGCATAATCTCATCATCTGTGTGGCAGAGATGCATTTGCTACACTTAAGTCCTAGATACAAAATGGGAATGTGTGCAGAAAATGAAACAGAAGAAGAAAAGCCAGCTAAGAAGCCAAGAGACAACCTTGATTTCAGCCTCTGAATAGTTGTGGACGATGTTCTTTACTTGTCGCCGTAGCGATGAGGTCGACATGGCAACGGTCTGGCCACTGAGCTCTGTTGAAATCTGAACAGCAGATGGGCAAGACGAAATGTAAAGTATAGTTAGTACAACACAAATAATACAAGTTTATTTCCAGCGCACACAAATCAACAAGACTTACAACCAATAAAACAACCAGCAAGAAAGACGATGAAGACTTGAAATACTCGTAAGGAAGTGTGCGTATACAAGAGTCTGAAAGAAAGAGCAGCAGACTTTAAGAAGAACAATCAGTGAGTGGAAGATGGCATTGGTAACCCAAATCAGCATCAAACGAGGAATAAAGACAATATCATGCACACCTGTTACACAAGACTGATGCAGGAAAAGGGTCTCTCCTCTTGGTATATTGCCGTTCCTCTATCTTGGCTGCCACTCATTCATGGAGTGCTTTGTCTCGGTTTGTCTGTTTCTTCCCGTGGCAACATTGGGTCCCAAAACCACAGACTAAGGGGGATGAAAACTAGGGAGCAGGATTGAGATTAATGTAAGTGTAAATGCATTGTGACTTGGATACTTCTGCTACAGCACAGCAAGCAGCCTTAAACTTAATCTGTCACTAAATCTAAAGTAACCATTTATAAAAATTTTAAAAAACAAAAGGACAAAGGAGATATTCAGCAACAAATATCACATGATCTGTTGCTGATCCACACATGCTTCACAGAGACACAACTTATCAGTTACAAGCTTTTTCTCTTATTAGAGCAAACAGCTTAAAAATAGGAATGCAGTCATTTTAAATATGACCATCTGACTGAAAGCTAATACAGGTTGTCTTTTTATTTACTTGTCAAGTGAAGAGAAACATTACAATCTAACTATAAATAATTATTCAGTGAGTTTTAAAGTCTGTTTTCTCTTCTTTACATCTTCTTTGAAGATTTACCCCAGGCCAAACTGATAAATAATGTTTACTGACAATGTTAAATTCCATCTTTAGAAGCAAAAAATAAAAGTAATCAGTAAAAAGAGCAAGAAAGCGTGAATGAAAACAAAGTAAATTTATGACAGAAATGTAGCAGTGAATTTAACTGGATGCGATTTTACAGAAAAAGATGGCGTTCACACTTTCAGGCAAACCATTTTGGCTCCTCAACCTTGATTCCTTAACAAAGTCAATAATTTAGTTTTCACATCTAAACATCTAGGCAACTTCCAGCTTCACACCAGACTAAATTTATACAAGAGTTGCACTAAGATAAATATTTTAGAAGGGATCCATTTACTTAACTTCAGGTACTCTAATCATTACACTGCCACAAACTTTAATCTTGAACCCATATTTGCAGGCCTCAAGAGCAGAACCACGGATTATTAAAAACAACATATCATCAACCAGTGCTGACACTAATCAGAGACAGAGTCACGTATGGATGTCAAGAAAATGACACGCATGGTTAAAACAAACTATAAACTTGAGACGGATTTTAAATGAGTATTTTAATTCGAAGAGATTGATACCCACAAGTGTGGGAAACCTTATGGTGCAATAACGTATAGTTTCTGTTTTGCAACACCACTGACAGTTCCTGAATTTGGTCTAAGAAAAAAAAAACAAAAAACCATGGACTTATTCTGTTTGCTGATGGAGAAAGAAAAAAGGCACGCAGAATGATTTTTGTGGATCAACAGCACATCCCTCACTACCTGCTGAGCTTTTTTTAGTATCCGATTGCTCACGCATCAGGTTGAAACACTGTTGCTGACCAGATGCAAGCTCTCACTGCCACAATCTGCATTTTCCTTGCGTAACAGATGCTACCTCAGCTTGTGCCACAAAAATACAGTCAGGTCCATAAGTATTTGGACACCGACAGAAGCACTGAAGGGGCTAGCTACACTTTTCTGATGTGAACAGAGGCAAAATTACAAAAACTATCACTCTCAAAACACTTATGGATCTAACTGAATAAAGGCAATAAAACAGATCAAAATAAAGGAAGCACATTGTCTTTCCTTTATAATATAATAAATATCAAATTTTCCCCACCCACTGTATGAGGACCTTCCCCCAGGTGGCAAACCAGCACTGGCAAGAAACATTGCCGCTCTTTCCGTTTCTCCGGATTCAAGCAGATCCTTCTTCATACTGAACCAATAAAGTAAAGAAACTGACTTCTACAAACAGCATGCTGGTTACAAACTTGAGATTAGTTAAAGAACGAAAGAAAAATAAGATTTTAGCTCTGACTGCTTGTTACTTATTAAAATAAGTTGTAACTTGCAGTAATAAATCAACCTGCTGACAATGTTTAAACCAGTGGTTCCCAAATAGTGTGGCTGGATAAAAAAAATGATTACTGTAACTGCACAAGAAGTAACCAATGAAATTCAAATGTACTACATTAGTTGACATGAAATGACCTGATTGAGAGTGAGGAGGATCAAATTTGCACAGTGGTAAAACTGATCACTTTTTTGTATAGAGAAAAACACATACAACCACTTCAAGATCAAGAACTGTTAGGAGGAAAAAAAAAATACAAAAAAATATACTTTTTTATAGCTTCAGCTGGACTGGGATGTTAATAGGCCTTTATTTTCTGTAAGGTATTAACAAATGTGAACGCTGTGCCACACAAGCAAGACACACCTGAAAACCAGATCTTGAGAGAAACTCCGACTACTAAGTTGCATGTTTGTGGAGCTTACTGGAGACCAAAAAAAAATTTAAAAAAAAAATTGTAGGTGTCACACTTAAAAGTGCTTTCATCTGACACAACAGCTAAAACAGTCATTCACACCATTTTAGCTGACATAAAGGCTAGTTTCTGCAGATATAAACACTGGTTTAAAGTTTGAAAACTGCTGGGTCATTCCATCACAAAACAAAGTGGGCCTTCTGCTCGAACATCGCAGATATCCCTAAAAATGAGATGGTCCAAAGTTTGGATTTATATTAATATATGAAATACTTCTCTAGCTTACACTTTGAAATTTGGGACCATGTTTGAATGAGCATACCTCAGCAAATATTAAAGATAAATACCTGAAATTTACTATATCAAATGATGAATCGGGATCTGTAATTTCAGACAAATACAGAGTATTTTCTAACTAAAATATGGAGGGGGAAAATGAAAGCCATCTTGTAAATTCCCATGTTTATTCACATACTGATAAAAAAAAAAAATTTAAAAAAAAATCACATTGCAAAAGCCAACTATTAATAATTTCTGAGTGATATATAATTTTATTTCACAATTACACAAAATGAAATGTGTAGAATATTGTTTTGACATGAAATTCTTAGTTAATTCATAATCCAAATATAGTAAATTTATAGTTTCCAGAGTTTCAACTGAGAAAATTTTGTTAAATACATGCACGTTCTTAATTTTCAAGACCTACTGCCCTGTATGACTCAGGTTAGGTTTAAAATATACAAAGAATATTAAAAATGCAGTGAAAATGTACAAAAAAAGACAGGCACATCGGACAAGGTTGAGCAGAAAATGTTCTTAACAATTGGATGATTTAGGATGGTTTGGCCCCAGTGTCACGTTCAAAAATGCCTTCATCTGACCACACAGCTAAAACTGTCATTCACACCATTTCAGCTGTGTGAAAACCATTCGATTACACATTTTAAATGGATTTTAAATGGCACAAACTTAAAGCCTTTAGTTTGGATACTATATGAAAAACATAACCGTTCCAAAGATCATTAAGTGTTTTACATGAGCCTGACAGCTATAAGGGGTTCAGATTTGTAGGTCAGATAAACATGAGAGCATGTTGCATAACTGAACAGAAAGCAACCATTGCAAAAGTCAGTTCAGAGACTCCTGAAGCCCAGTGCCAAAGTTCAGACACGCCAGCTAATCCGTGATAACCATGATAAGTGACATAACATACCTTTTATATAGCTCCTCTTCTCGGATATCGTCAGTCTGAAGCCACACTGAAGGGAAAAAGATCCCCCACAAAGTTTCATCAGAAGCACTACAGTACACACTTTATCAGCCTCAAGCGCCAAAAATACACAGATCTCTCACTTATATCACATACAGAACAAGCGATAAACGATCTGCTGTAGCGTTTATTTACTCATAACTCACGTCACAGGAAGCTGCTCTATATGAAGGATGGATTGTATGGTTGAAGCCAACTAAAAAAGGCGAAAAGCAGGCATAAGTGTTAACTGATTTATTCCTCCTATCACTCATATCCAGCTAACACTGCACAGCCTCCCGAAGACGTGACCCCCACCCAGATAACGTTAACGACCCTGCCAGGCAGATGCTGAGCTCCCTGTCACACCTATTAAGATAGCAGGCTAACTAAATGACATGTTAGCAACCAAACTGTCATCTAACGTTTTTCTAGCTGCAAGCAAACGATAATGCCCGCTGTAAAATGGCACACACGGGTATTAAGCGAACATTTTTATGTCGCAGAGGCTTAATTTATCGACTAAAGCTGAGCACCAAACTCTCTTATTCCCAGCTAAGCTAATCGAAACTGTTTGCGATCACTTTGCTATCAAAAAGTCTGGGTGTAGTACTAACAGGTGCACGGAGGGGTTTAGTTAGGCACAAAAAAGCGGGGTAACTAAACAGAACGAGTCGCTCCTGTCCCAGCGCTGAATTACCCCAAAATCGATAAAAAGGTGAAGGTTACCTGCCACTTTGACTGATAAAAGAAATCACTTTGCTGCTGTTGCTGTTCGGACACATTAGCCAGCTAGCCTGGTAGCAGTTAGCTGTTGCTAGTTCGCTACATGACTGACAGACCGTATGAGCTCCAGCTTCACGTCCTGCTTTGGGACACTACTGAATACACGCATTCAAGAGTCGAAAAAGGCTGACAACCCGGCACAATAAATATCTAAAATAAATGTCTACTGACCCTGCTGTAGCTTGAATGTACGAGGAGATGGCCGAATTTCCGCTTCCGTTCTCGCCTACAGGAAAGACCGCACCCCCTGTAGCTTTGTTTTCCTGTGATGGTAGTAGGAGACTCATGAATTATTAATTGAGATGAAATGAAAGTCTCAAATAAAGAGACATCGAAATGATTGTTTATTACCGTTTAATACGTAATACGGGGTACGTTTTTACATCTGAGATAAATTTCCTCTTTAATATTCATTTTGTGTCAAAGGGAAGAACTCACATCCTCTTTTTTGTCATTATTTTTGATTTGGGAGACGTTTGTTCCACGTTTTCCAGACTTCTCAGAGATTAAAAAAAAAAGATTTTGTGTGGCTAATAGAAAAGAAAACTGTTTGATACTATACAAGGTGTCTCTCTGGTTTCATTTTTAAAAATCCTAGATGAGGAACTCGTTTTACTATTGGCAAGAAAATGGAGAACTTGCCCCTGATTTTATATTTTTACATTGTGATAGGAGGTTTAATATTAGACAAAGATTACCCAAAGAAACACAAAATGCAGTTTTTAAATGATGATTTCATTCATTAGGGTAATCCAAACCTAGCTGGCCCCTCCTCAGTAAAGGAACTGTTAATTAATGTGAACAACATTTTTTTTAGAAAGCACAGTTCAGTTTCTTTAGCTGTCTCCAGGACTGATTATTGCCAGCCTGTTGATTCGAGAAATCACTTAAATCGTTCCTGTCTGACCAAGTGAAATAGGCTAAAAGATCCCAAAAAGGAAAGCTTCACACCACAACCTAAAGAAATAGCTGAGAAACACAGTCATCAACATCAATCAGTCTGGAAAGAGTTACAAAGCCATTTCTAAGACTTTGGGACTCCAGTGAACCATGGTGAGAGCCATTATCTACAAATGGAAAAAAAAAAGTGGAATAGTGGTGAAGCTTTCCAGGAGTGGTCAGCCAACCAAAATTAGTCTAAGAGCACATTAATGACTCACTCAAGATGTCACAAAAGAAGTAAAACTAACAAAGCATTTCATAAAAGAACATCATACCATCATTCAAACATGGTCGTTTTAATGTGATGGTCTGGGGCTGCTTTTCTGGTTCAGGGCCTGGGCGACTCGCCATAATTGATGGAACCATGAATTCTGCTCTCTACCAGAAAATCCTGAAGGAGAACATCCAGCCATTAATTTATACCCTGAAACTCAAAGTGAATTTGGGTTATGCACCAGGACAAAGCTCCGAAACACACCAGCAAGCCTACCTCTGACGCAAGAAAATAAAGGTTTTAGAGTGGCCTAGACAAAGTCCAGATTTAAATCACATCGAGATGCTTTGACCTGACCATAAACAATTCATTCATGCTTGAAAACCCCTCTACTGTGGCTGACTTAAAACAATTCTGAGACGATAAATGGTCCAAAATTCTTCTACAGTGATGTGAAAGATCATTGCCGGTTATTGAAAATGACTGATTGCAGTTCTTCCTGCCAAGGGTGGCCCAACCCTTAGCTTTAAGGGGCAATAATTTTTTTCACATAGGGGCAGATAGGTTTGGATAGCTTTTTTTGCCCTTAATAAACCAAACCATCATTTAAAAAATGCATTTTATATTTGCTCGGGATATTGTTATCTAATGTTAAAATTTGTTAAACAAGGACTCTGGCCAAAATAACATCTCTGATGGACAGAGTCTCCCACCCCATGCATGTAAATGTTGCTGAACTGCAGAGCTCCTTCAGTGAGAGACTGCTGCATCCTAGATGCATGAAGGAGCGTTTCCGCAGGTCCTTCCTCCCTGCAGCTGTCAGACTGTACAATCAGAACGGCTCCCAACAAACACAGATGTTTACATCTGCGCTGTAACTGCAATAATTTAATCAACCGATTTGCACTACAACCTGGTTTGCCTCTTATCTGTAGTTATTTTTATTTAATTTAATAACTGTACAGTACTCTGTTTATAGCAACCATTGTCCATATGTTAAATTGTGTATGTTTCTGTCCTGTGTACTGTTTGTTTGTATATGTGTCTTTCTGGCTGCTGTTACAACCAAATTTCCCCTTGTGGGACAATTAAAGGATTATTCTATTCTATTCTATTCTATTCTATTCTTGTTTGACGATTTTGAAACATGTAAGTAAACTGTAAAACCTAATATTGTGCTTAATTAAAAACATTAAGTAGACTGAACTCAGTTTTTGTCAGCTTGTTAGAATTCAGTTTAAGTTACCAGCAGCTTTTGTTAAAAAAAAAAGCTGATTAATAACTCTAACTTTATTTGAATTGGCTTAATGACAATGACAATAAATAAATAAATACTAAATAAATACTAAATGCTTAAATTAGGAAAATTTAAGCTGGAAATTTTGCTTTTCAGTGGTGCAATGTAACTAAGTTAATTTACTCTGTGCTGTACTTAAGTAGGTTACATCTCACAGGCAGCTTACTTTACTTGAGTGTCTGGCCTTTTATGCCTCTCTCTATTGCTGCCTCTCTATGGATATTTTATATTTTACTTCATTATCTGACAGTTTATACTACTGTTGGAATTTTGTATGTAAAACATACAAATAAGTCACCCAACTAAAATCATTAATTATTAATTAGTTCATATATTTTTGATCGTTTTTTCTTGTTGACCTTTTTTTTTTTTGTAGTTTGTTATGTTTTTGTTTCTAGATAAAAAACAAAGAAGTAGATTGAGAGAGTGTATCTCAGGTCAATACAAATGCCCTCATAATTAAAAAAAAACAAACATATGAAATGGTCATTTTATTTTTGTTTTAATGGTCATTTTATTTTCCGTGATTGGTGGTGCCTGTTTTGTGGTGGTAATCCCAGAAGGGAGCCATCAAGCTGAAGGAGGAGTCCTATTGGGCTTGGTCAGCCATCAAGTGGTGGTCTCCAGCTGGCAATGGAGCAGTTCACAGCTGAGTGTGAAGTGTCGGGAATGAGAAGGCCTGGACTGAGAAACAAACTATCCTTAGAACTATTACAATATACCAAGCTTCTGTGTTTAAATGCAAAACAAATATGTTGTTTGAGCTACAGACTGCACTTATGGCTGAACAATAAATACATTTTATATTTATTAATGTTACTTGCAGTACAAAGTTATGGGAAGCCTAAGTTTAGTTTCAGAATAATTATATCTGAGACCTTGTTTTATTGTAAGGTTATTCAAGTTTAAAATTGTGTAAAAATAAATATAACATTTCAATTTGATAATATTTAAATAACTCAAGCTACAATGGTTGCAGTATACTTGTTTGTTGTTCAGCAGAATGGTGTCCAGCATGTTGGCTGAAATACTGTTTTTGCATTTAAAAATAAAAGTTGGGCTGATTTTAATTGCATTACAAGAAGTGTTTTTAATTATGCTTACATACAACAACACTTAATATGAACACCGTATAAGAAATTTCTTAAGCTCCAGGATGATAAAACATAATTTGTTTAGTTTAGTTTAGTTACACTCAATTTTTATGAAAGCAAAATTTAAAGTTCTCACAAATTGTGATTTAATTTAGTTGATTTTTGTCAGTGGATAAATATTTAGTATTGCTCACTCAGAAAACTCAAGTTATACAGGAGAGGTGGAGGAAGATCTCAGCCTGGGTGTTTATTGTCTTATGTAGTCTGGAAGATGAGTGGATGGTGGGGTGGGTGCAGTTTTCTCTGTGGTGGGGTTGGGTGGACTGTCCACTGCCCACTGGGCCCCGGTCTGGATGGGCCTGGGCCCCCTTTCCCTGGCGGAGTATGGGGGTGCCTACTGGGGTCAGCGGGGGAGCTGGCCCCAGGGAGGGGTCACTTGCCCCTCCCTTCCTTCCCTCCCCATCTCCAGCTGCCTCCCCCTTCCCGCTCCACCACATCCACCCACACATGCAGGACCTTGGAGTAGGGGTATGTCACCAGGGTGCAGAGGAGGCTCGCCCCCCCCCCCTCTGTCCCCTTCTGGCTGCCTCTGCCTCAATTTTATCCCACAACTTAGACATTCACATTACTCACACTCTCATTACACATACATATAGGATCTTGGGGGTGGGCACGATGCACGGAGTCCAAAGTACCATCAGGGTGTACACCCCACCCATGGCGTCGTTGCCCACCTCTCAAAGTTAAATACACGTAGACATTGAGGGCTAGCAGGAGGGACCATGCGCTTACCTGCTGCTCTCTGGCAGGTAGCTCCATGCCCTCCTGGGTTTTAAATGCACCTTAGAACACACATGCATCAACACTACAATGAGCGGGTGGAGGGAGGTTTGGAGTCTTCTCTCACCCCCATTCTCTGCGGCCTGCTGGAGCGGGGGGGGGGGGGGCTAGGAGGAGGAGTTGGCCGTCCGACTGCGGTCTGGAGTGTGGGGCCTCCCTGCTGCTGCGGAGTCGGGGCGGTCTGCCTCCCCCCACCGCAGGGAAAAGGGTAACACCACCTGGGTCTGGGTGCAGTTCCCCCCTCCAGGGACAAGGGTACCTAGACCCGGTTTGTAGAGTACGCTTGGAGAGTGTGATCGTGTGTACAGCGTCTCTTTATGTCTGTCTCCACGTTGGTTGAGTGTGGAGTAAGTGCATATGAGAGCATGAGGGTGGGAATGGATGTTTGTATATGTGTGTGCCTGTATTTCTGTGTCTATATGTCAGGTTGGGTGTCAGGCGCCACCTCTCTGGGGACATCTCAGGCCCTCCAAGGTTTGGAGGCCTATCTCCCCCTACCACCACTTCCCCTGCCAGTGGCGGACTCCCTCAGACATCGGTGCGTTGGTGGTTCTTTGTGTCCGGGGATGGGCGTCCAGGTACACACCGGCTCACTCCTTGGCGGCCGCTTATCGGGGCCTGGAGCCTGGGGCTCGCTCGGGCCACTTCGGAGGTGGGGTGCCCCCGGCCTCTCAGCCTGGGGCTCGGTCACTCAGGCACGGCTGGCTGCCGGCGGAGCTCACGGGCGTGTCACTGCAACTCCCCCTGGCTTCTGCTCCGCGGCTGCTGAGTGAACCCTCATCTGGGACTCTCCTCAGCTCTTTTTGGGACAGTGGCGCAGCTGCCCCTCTGTTGGTCTTCCTTGGTCTCTTGTGTTCTGAGGGCCTCTGGATGTCTGGAGTTTTGATCTCCTCCATACCTACTTCATGCCCTGGAGGACGGGCTGTGGCCCCCCCACACCCTCAGGCAGATCATTACATGAAGGAACCTTTTAAAAAAAACCAAAAAAACAAGCGCGTCCATGCTCACAGGTGTACACACGGGTGATCACACCCACAAACTACACCCTTTTTGGCTCCTACCTCAAAGCACACTGTGTTCTGTTGATCTTATGAGCTGCACAATAATGTTTAATATTTAGTATTTACTGTCATATTCCCATATATCATTGTGATGCTGTTTATTCTATTACTCTTGTTCTCTTCTGCTTGTTTTCTTTTTTCTTTCTCAGCAGGTGATCCAGGTGATTGATATATGCATTTTTTTTCCCTTTTTTTTCTCTGCCCGTTCTGTTGGTTTTTGTTTTTTGCCCTTCTCCCCCGTCCCTCTTCTCAGCTGTTTCTCTTTCCCTCTTTCTTTCTCCCCTTCTTTCCCCCAGTCAAGTCTGTCCCGTATTCAGTAAGTGAAAATAAAATAAACAATAAAAGGTGAATCAAATGGACCATTATGGCAAGGCTGGGATGGTCAGTTTGGTAAAGTAAATCCGTTGGGCATCTTCCTTTGCCTTTAGACAACAATTCTGATGGCAAAAGAGCCAAACGGGACAGGCCAAAAAAAAAAGAAAAAAAGAAAAAAAAGAAAACTCAAGTTATTTTTAGTACTGTGTACCCACAATGAACAAGTTGTCCTGCCTTAGTTATCTTAAGTAAGCTTTACTACTTTTTTTTTTTAAGTTCTGGAAACGAATTTGATTTTATGGTGTATTAAAAAAAATAAGCACAAAAAAAATCAGGAAAGGAACAAATTATTTATTTATTTATTTAACAGCGCATCATTTAAGTAAAATTCCAAAGACTCTATTTTGATGTTGTGTTTAACTGAAGCTTCTTGTCAGAGTGAGAAGACCCATAAGCACACTGATGATGTGAAAAATATTGAGAAATATTTGAGCAGGAAGTATTTCACTTCTTAATGAATGAAAACATGAAAAGTGACACCATAAATTGAGTAAATCTTAAGATTTAACGTGCAGCAACAATTTCTGCCCAAAACTGCAATGACCCTCACCGTCCACAGAGAGGCATCCTCGAACTATCTGGTGTGACACCAGACCAGCGTTGCCTTCCCTGGGACCATGAAAAATACCCCGCAAGCCTCTTGGATCAGAACAACAGCTGGCATGCATGTGTGTTACAAGTTCCCCTTTAATCCTTCATCTCTTTATCCCTTTATCTTTCCCTTCTCTCCAGGGAGGAGGAGATTGAAGAAAACATTGCAGCGTGACTCAAGCAAACTATATGACTGTAATGTAATGTTACTCTGCTTTGGAAACACTAATCTTATGAGGACAAGCAAAATGCCGGCGATTATAACAAGTATAAATTATTCTGACAGGTGTCGTTCCACTATTATGTCACACTGAAACTTTATTTAGTATTTCCTCTGTGCCCACTCCCCCAAGAGGAGAGGATTGTTACTTTGTTTTAAAAGAAAGACCTGGACTCAGCCTGAGGAGGGGCTTTTGAAGAGGAGGAATCAAACAAACTAACACCGAAGCTCTCACGAGATGCTCTTTTGAAAGTCTGTGCTGTCACTTTCTGGATGTAAATAACATTCATCACTGTGGTTTCTTGTCTGACAAATGAACTCTCAGATCTGTTTCTGTTCATTTTATGTCTAGTTATTTATTTATTACTAAAAAAACCCGTTTTTTTTCTGAGTAGGTATTTGTTTGTAGGCTCAACCCTGCAACATTGTGTACGTATCAGGTCCTTTTGTCACAATCACTTGAATTAATAATTTATCATCATGCTAAAATTGCCTTTTGTATTAGTCTGTATAAGTTTGTTTTGTTGGCCTCTTTTGAGCTCCTGGCTATTCAGTAAATGCAGTTGCTTCCATTTATTTATTCATTCCTGTTTTGCCGATGAGTGAGGAGATGGCAAACCAGTTTCTTTGAAAACTGTACTTGTAATACATTGCTTATCGGCTGCTCAGTACCTGACTATTACTTTGCCACAAGACAAACTGACTAAAAGATACTGCATCAACTCAAGACTAACTGAAGTGATTCATTTTTTAGGCACTTTCATTTTATTATGAACTAGAGCGAGGTTAGAGAGAGAGAAAGAGACACAACGATTCACACTCACATTGACATCTATGGCCAATTTAGCATCATCAGTTAACTTGGCATGCTTGCTAACAGGTCTTTGGACTGTGGGAGAAACGCACAGAGGGAGAACATGCAAACAGATAAAAAAAAAACCCCATCTCTGTTAGCTGGAGTCTCAAACACAGGACCTTCTTGTCGTGAGAAGACTGTGTTACTGAGATAAACCCATCAAATATTGCTCCAGTTGTCTCAGAGGTGAGAGGTTTTTCCTCTTTGTTTAGACTGTATCAGAGTCGCTTTGCATGGTTTTGCATACTCAATCTTGGTGAAACACCTCATTTTCATCCGCTGCCTGAAACAAGCAGCTTTAGCTTGTCGTTAAACTAACCTTATTTTGTCTGGCTGCCACAACAGTCCCGTGCCCATATTAAGACATCACTGTGACATCACAGAGATTCAGCAATAGAAAAAAATGTCATAACCCAAACCTTTAGTGCAACCTTTGGCTCATGTAGAAACATTTAGCCATGTTTAATATGAACTTTTATCAGTGAAACAGGAAATAAGGACAAAATGTCGTACCCATAGATGAAAAAATAAAATAATAAGGAAACACAAACATACCAAGTTGTAACAGGATTCTTTTATTTCAAAATGCATATAAGAAAGTCAGGCTGTGTTGTGAGGTGACTGTGCACTATTTCTGTTTCTGAAGCCCGACATAAATGATTTGGTTAAGATGATGTGATTACCATCATTATCATACTTATCAAACCCCAGTGGATAAGGGCAGTGACATCCTGAAAGAGACTGCTTTCATTAGCATGGAAATGTGTCATTGCAGGATGAAGGTGACGCTGGACTATTTGTACTAATTTGCACTCACCCATTCCTGTGGGAGACAAGAAGACTAACCCGTGCCAGAAAAGATCCCAACCAGAGCATAACTCCAGCACTGCAGGGGTCAAAGGTTCAGGATTTTTCTTTAATGTGCCCCCCCGTATAATAAGCACAGAACATTCCCTCAAAGAACATGGAACCTGGACAAATGGGGCCCACTTTGTGTATATATATCTATCTACTGTATATTATGTAATGTGCCAGTAAAGCAAAGGTGAAAGTTTGTGTGAAACATCATCAGCAACAAAGTGGGCAATCTGTTTGCATTTTGTACATGCATGCCTTACACACAGTATTTGTGAATGAAACTGAATGCATCTTGGCATCAAAATGAGAGCAGTAAGAGTTTTGTTGGTGGAGTGGGCAAGTTGGTTGTCACAGCAGAGGCCAAAGAGCCTTGTGGTACATGCACAAACATGCAGCCTGTCGGTGATGACCAGCTGAACACAAGCAGTGGTGTTAGTAACCTGAGAAGGGACTGGCCCGTTGTGATAGCAGCCAGTGTTTGTGTTACATAATGCACAGCCAACAATCCAGTGGCAAGAATATGTCTGTAGTATGTAGTACCAGGGGAAATCTATCTGAGCAGACCGAAAGAGGAGGAGGGTGTTGAAGCTATGGGAGCTGGAGGAAAGGCCTGACCTACAGCTGGTGTTAAGTAGGAAATAAAGCTGGCATTTAGATCAAGTGCAGAATTAAGTTTTATGTTTTTCTTTTAAAGCAAGGTCTCAGATCTTCTTAATATGAGTCTGATGATTAATATGTGCTTGAAAAGAGAGTAAGTCAGATAGCATTGTGTAACAAGAAGAGGAATTATGATGACCAATGAAAACCTTCATTTATGGATGTGATGATTATATTTTAGTCGATTTTAATTTTGATCAATTTTAAATGCCTCCATCAGAAAGTGGCAGATATCAAGGATAAGGAAGAGAGAACATCAATATTTAAAAATAAAATGCTCTGTAACTATATGCTGTAATCCCAGTAAGATTCAGGGATCATGGATACAGCTTGTTGGCCTATTCCAATCATTCCAGCATACCTGTTGATTAAAAGAGGAATCCTATACTGTGTGTGGATTTCACTGACTCAGACAGGCTGAGAGGGTGAGAAAGAGACATGGAAGGAAAACGAGGGGGTACAAGGTGAATGACAGCTGAGGAGAGGGGAGGCAGGAGAGCGATGGGTTAATGTGGTCAGGCTGACTGACAGATTGGAAGAGGTGGGATATTAGCAGTGCTGTGCAGTAGAGAGGGGCACACGGGGAGTAGGAGGTTTGAAATGCCTTGTAGCTGGTTCGTGCGTATTTGCCAGCATAACAGGCCAGAGGCGGAGAGAGCGGGAGTCTTGGCACAAGAGTAGGAAAAGAGAGGGAGGGAGTTAAGCATGTGTCTCATGGGGAGAAACACACAGCCAATATCCTGGTCTCCAGTAAACATCTATAAGCCTCCTTTATAAAGTCAGCTGTGCTACTGCATGGAACAAGGGAGCCAAGGCAAAAATATCCACTTTGATTATCAGTCTAGCTGCAAACATTCAGTAGATCTTCAGCCTGAACAGCAGCTCCCTAACAGGAGCCTGTCAAGTTTTCAAAGTCTCTTTGATTAGATGCTGAAAAGAGCAGAGAAAACTGAGTAGAGATCATCCAACTGAGCAGAAAATGACAGTAAGTATTGCACATTATTCCTGTCCATCCAAACCTTTACATTTAGTTTTCAGATACATATTTGTGACTTTAATCAAACTCATAATGTCAACATGTGAGTGCAGGAAAAACTACTGTCAAGAAAACAGTAATATCGTGCACATGCAGACCGTTTGCAGGTTTTCTGTAATGCCTTAATGATTTGCCTCTAGCTGATGGGATGGCATGCAGACGTTGCATGAATACACTGATGACTTTTTACTACAGCATTTCTCTTTGGCTTCAGACTGTATCATTAAGTGGTGTTTTCAACTCCCGATGCTTGACACTTCTAATGGACTTCAAATTAGTTAGTGATGAGCTACATTAAGACATTATAACACTTACTTCTTTGTGCCAAAGAGCTTTTAATTAATAATCACCTTAGTGACTTAGGACATGGCAAGTATCAGCATACAACCAGTGTCTTAGATGCTTCTGTGTGATTAATGTGTAGGAGTCACTCAGCTAAACTGTGACCTAGATAAAATAAATGATAGTCATTTTCACTTAAGCACGCGTGGAATGAGGAGCACCAAAAGAATCTGACAATGCGATAACTTCAACTCGTGTTAACAGCTCCTGGAACGAAATCCCACTGAGGCTTAAACTCGTGGAAATGTGCTTAAAAACATTTCAACATTTTGCTTTCATGCATGTGGAAGCTGTCTGAAATGTCATGTTTGATCCTCCTTGTGATATAAAATGTTTTAGTTGCTGCAGAGCAGAGTCTGTTGTTGCACCTGCAGCATTAATCTGTGCAGTATCAGTCCTCAAACGGGCCATCATTAGTCTGTTTAAAATACAGCTCATCTGCACAACGTCGTGCTCGCAGGCTGGTCAAAACCTGTTTTTTTCCGGTATTGGCTGCACATCAAGTCTATCAGTTTCCTTAAAAATGACTCAAAGCTGAAATTAATCAATTTTCCAACCATTTGGAATGATTGTAAGTGATTGGAAATGTTTTTCTGTAACAGTAATCAGGCTTATTATATTAATTCAAACCAGAAATATTGATTGGTACCAGCACAGCAAATACTACTAGGTGTTTGCAGGGACGTCACAGTTACACAACATGTAGAAGGTCAAGAATAAAAATATGTTATCCTTCTGGAGTCTCTTTATCTTTTGCGTTAAGCTCTTGTCTTAGTTGTTCACACCCGTCCTGGTGTTATGGGCTATGTGGTGGCGGATCTACTTCAAAGTAAATCATCATGCGTGAGACTTCATGAAGCAACGAATAACAATAGGGATGAACACTAAATCACGCTGCCAAATGTTCTGATCATCCTGATAAGACATCCTGATGTCTGGAGTGTCTATATACCCCAACATGTTCCAGTATTTTCTGCCAAATGTTTGCTGGGATGGCACAAACATCTTAAACTTAAATAGTAAGCCAATAAACTTGCATAGAATTAAAAAAAAAAAAAAGATTTTTACTATTGCAGCTAATGTGATGTGTGAGGTTTGAAGTCCCGAGGTCTTGTCATGCCCGAGGTTCAGGTAACGCATCTGAACGTGCTCCCTCAGATTCAGACTTCATTCTCTGAAGTTATCTATCAATAACATCAACACATGCTGCTCAAGCTGCGGCTCTTATTTCATCAATTTGGATTTATGTGTGTGTGCTTTCATATGTTCCCAGGCTGCAGCAGCTCAGGAACTCGACGAGCTATGTTTCCTCTCGGCGCAATCCATGCCCAATCTGAAAGTTTCTGAACACTTTCGGATGGTGAAGCTCCTGGGAGAAGGATCCTATGGGAAAGTCATGCTGGCTGTGCACAGAAAGAGAGGTTAGTGCAAGACTCAGTTCAGTGGGAGCTTCTTTAACTAAACATTTTTCCATTTTTTTTTTAAACTCGCTGCCTATCTGAAGTATTTGCAAAAGTGTCCCTGAGCACCTCAGACTCAGTTTTCCTTCTAGTAAAGAAACCACATGTTTTTTGTGGGGTCAGCTCTGCAGTAACGTGAGAACAGATCCTTCTTTATTCTGTTGCTCTAATGAAGAGCTTTCTTACATTCTCTCGGATAAAGTTGCTGCAACTGGGGTGTAGACGTGAAATATGGTCTCCCCAAAGGGGAAGTTATATTTGTTCACAGTGTCGGTGATGGACAACACTCACATGCCACAGGTGGTGAGATTATTTATAAGGGAATTTTAAAGCTAATTAGATCTCATCTTGGTTTACTCTCATCAGGAACTCCTATGGCTCTGAAGTTCTTCCCTCGTCAGTCTACCTCGCTCACCTCTTTCCTGCGTGAATACAATCTGTCCCTATCTTACTGCACCCATCCGTCTCTGACACGAGCCCTGGGCATCTTCTTCTCCACGCCATCCTACTATGTGTTTGCCCAGCAAGCCGGTCTATACGGTGACCTCTACAGTGTTATAGTGTCCGAGGTCAGTTTGGCTGACGTGTGGCATGAAAGAAACTATATGCACGCCCTACTAATACAACAGAAAACATATACAGCAGCAAAACTTAATACAAATGTTATACAAGCTGATATGTTTTTGCTTCATAAACCCCAGAATCCCAATATTCCAGTCATTTTATCCAAAGAACTAAAAAGCTATTACAGCTATTACAGCCTACACAGTTTATTACTTTCAATAGAATCACAGTATTGTTGTTTAAGTGTTCCTGCTGTAGTCTCCAAATATTATTGTATAATATAACTACATGTCCTCACTCACATCACCTACCCTGAATTCAGTTTCTTCTCCTTCTTAGACTATGACATATCAGCTAAAAAACACTGCAGTATTCGATACTTTAACAAAAACCCTGAAGGTGAACAGTGACCAGGTGTGATGAATCACTGCAGGAGTCTATAGCTAAACCTTAACATTCATCTCAGCCACACAAACTGCATCACATCACAAGATGTGCAGCAGCATGCACAGTGTTTAACTGTATTCATGAAGACTGGCATATTATTCCACAAATTTTCCTTTACTCTTTTGGGAGTTTGTACTTGTTGAGCGCTCATTTCTAAAAGTTTAAACATAAGACATGCTTGATAACAGCTTCCAGCTCACCTACTTCCCTGTTTGTGTCTCTGCCAATAACACAATGAAGCGCTGATAAGAATAAGAACAGCCCGCTCTCACTCAATGAAGAGAGAGTACATGAAGTTAAACAGGGATTTCCAAATGCGTCACCAACCAGTTAAGATTTTGTTGTCTTAGTGCCAGTAACACAGTCCTCCTATCAGACTCCACTTGGCCTAATTGTCTTGTAAAATATTATATAAAAAATAATAATAACTGTCTGATATTGGGCCACCACTCAATCATACTGTCTGTCTGTTTCAGGCAGGGGTGAATGAGGACTGCGTGCAGAGGGTGATGTCCCAGCTGAGCGGTGCAGTTACACACCTCCACTCTCTGGGCTTTGTCCACCGTGACATCAAACCTGAGAACATCTTCCTCTGTGACAGCTCCTGTCGCTGGGTCAAACTCGGGGACTTTGGCCTCGCCCGAGCCATTGGCACCACCGTTCGAGCTGTCTGGTACGAGTCGCCTTTCTGCACGCCTGAGGTGGAACCTGCCAAGGAGGCCGAGAAGGAGATGGAGAGAAGGCGGACTGAAGGAACTGAAGAAGAGGTAGAAGACATCTGGATATCAGTAGAGCCCTGCATTGACAGCTGGGCTCTTGGTGTGCTCGTCTACTGCCTGCTAACTGGCTGCTTCCCCTGGGAGGAGAGCACTCACGATGATCGTGGCTACCGAAAATATAAGGAGTGGTTTGACCGTGAGGCCAAACGTGACGAGAAAATGCGAGATGGCGAGTGGAGGGGTGAGGAGGACGCTGATGATTACATTATTATGGAGAGAAAACAAAGAGACAATCCTCCTCCTTCACAGTTTGAGGGCCTCAGCCCATTAGTGATGACTCTGTTGAAGGAGCTACTCCACCCTGAGCCCAAACACAGAGGGACTCCAGAGGAGATCCTGAGCTATCTGGGAGGGCCGTGGCTGATGGAGACAGAGAGAGAGGAGAAGAGGAAAGCAGAGGAGGCGGAGAAGGAAGCCAGAAAAATGAGGGAGAGAGGGGGGGTAGAAGAAGAGCTGCTCAGGGAAGGAAGGGGGGAGAGATAAACTTTGTCTTTATGAAACTGTTTAAGCGTTTTCATATTTTTATAAGTACCCTTAATACTCAAAGTGCAACTTCATTGTACATATTTCTGTTTGTGAACGTTTGTAAATATGTGTGTTTGTGTGAAAATAATACAAGAAAAGTGTGATGTCTGAACAAAAAGCTGTATTATAATGCTATTAAAGACTTGTGTTGGAATGTTGGTTTATGCAAAATAAATCAGTGGTGTTGCATGTGTTATATAAGTAGCAAGTCAGGCTGACAATAAAGAGGATTTGCAGATGATGATGGTTCAGATAAAAGCTACATTTGAAGACACTACAAAGCACCCTAGACTTTATTCTGTTTAGACAGCATTGCATACAGCACGTAGACAAGCACATCTATGGAAATTATGACATCTTGGATGTGGTGTTGAAGCAACAGGTGCAGCAGAACAGCAGGAGCACATCTAAAATTGGACTAACAATACAGTCTGACAGCGATACCAGCATGATCTTCTTTCGTGCTGGAGTGATGAAAATCACAGGCATGGCACCTATACTAGGAGAGAAAAGGATTTTAGGGCTAAAATAACCCCTTCATGCTGTTCTCAGTGATGCCCACTGTAGGTGATGTACTGACAATGAAACACACCTCATGGGAAATCTGCAAGTGGCTAGTTGGCCTCAGTATGGATTCAGGAGAGAGCTGTCCTGTATCTGTCAGAGAGAATAATTACTTGTTGAAAGATCACCTGCAAGCCTGCATACAGAACCCTCCGAAATGGATTTCACGGAATTGCTGATGGCGCCTTTGTTCACATTTGCCGTCACTCAGTCATGCTGTGATGTTAACTGTCCAGTAGTATGTAAGAAAAAACACGACGCAGTCCTCACCCTGCTAGATATTAAATGGTGCAAGGACTATTTAATGTGGAGCAAATGTACCATTTGGACTGGATCCCTGCTGGTAGCGAGCTGCTAATGCGCTGTGCGTGAGTGTGTGCATGCTGGTGGGGCCTGCGCTAACCCCTGCTAAGGACCACTCCAGATGGATTTATAAATAGACTTCTGGGCCATCTATTTACAAACCATGCAAATCATCACCTCCCTCTGACTATCTGCACTTCACAGCCTTCCAAACGCAAAAGTCAGGCTGCCTTGGCGCCCACAGGCCTGTAGCAGCACAATCTGATGGAACACTTTGACCCATCTTGCCCATTTACCCTCATCTCGTTTTATCTCTGGCCCTTGTGCAGATTACTTTTCCCTTTCTTCTGCCGTGCCACTTGGACCTGGTCTTTCCCTTTCATCTTTGCAATTACAGTCAGATCTGTTTTCTTCACACTTGACGGCTGTCATTCCCTCACTCTACTTACTTCTTTTTTTAATCTCGGATCACGGCCGCGTATCAGCTGTGTCACACAATACCAAATGTTTACGTGAAAACATTTGTTATCTCCTTTAGCAATGGTGGTTTGGGATTTACTGGTTTCTGGGAACCAAAGCTCATGTGACACTCAGATTGGGCGTTAAAGGAGGACCTCAGCCTGACAAATGGAAACACATGGTGCAGACTGCTGAGACAATCGAGTGCCAACACAAAGATGCTGATCGAGGTGCAAATCTGTTGGAGGTTCAGAAGGACAGATAGCGGGGATGATGAAAACAGGAGAAACAAGGACAGCTACACATGTGGACTACTGCTGAATTGCTGAACCAAGCTGGAGATGCAGCTTAGTTTATTTTAACTCACGTATGTACTTCCAAGTCACATGTCATGACAGACCTTTGAACATTTGTCAAGTTGAAAGACACACTCCCACGTCCAGAAACCAAAGAAGCTAGTATTTAGATGTCAGCGCCATTGAGATTGCGTGTTACCAATATTGCATGAAGCACACTTTAGCTGGAAAGTTTAAACTCTGTAAAGGTCTACATCATCACATTCGCTGCCTTCAAGCTACCTGCTTATTTTTCATCCTTTACATTATACAGCGTTTGCCTTCTTTCTGACTCTGAGAGGACATGCATTAGTGTTTTTAAAAGTGCATTTTTTACAAAGGTGAGACAGAGGGCACAGAGAAAACCAGCCTGAAAACTCCACACTATGTAACAGATATTTAGACAGATATCTGATGAAGGTTTTCACCTGTCACCAGAATGAGGTCTGCAAAAATGCACAGTGATATAAGAGCCAGATTAATTGACCAAGTTAAATGTTCATATAGCCAAATGAACGAAATGTACCCCAACTTGGAAGCCAAACCCTCTGCCCATCATGGCCTAATATTTCCACTGCAACTTTTTCTCCCACCTGGCAGCATCTTACAGCTCAGCAGGTTTAATTACTTAAACAGGACTGGCAGAGGTGATTCTGGCTGACTGGGAGAACCTGAGATTATCAGTTTTGAACAGCGAGAAGCATCAATGAGCCACACTGGATCTAGTTTAGAAAACGAAGTGCTTAAGTGTGCTGCGCTGCTGGTTTTCGTGCACAGGAAACACAGCAGTACTAGAAAAAAACAAAAATCTATCAGCTGGTTGAAATCCAGAGACTGTAAGTGAGACGAAGAGCGAAGGCGAAGCATGTTGGGGTGAAAGAGAGGAGAGAGGGTATGTATTGCATTGCCGGCATGCCTCATGCAATGCCATACAACTAATAAACAACTAGAGTTTTTATCATGTGTTTACAGTCAGGCATGTTTTGCCTTAACCATTGCTGGTCCTTCTTGCTCAGCACCTGACCCCTTTAATCCTCTTTTTTGTCTTCATTTTAGCTTTACTTTGTAGCTCCTGCTACAGAAGTGTAGACCGAGGGGCAGTTGGATACGTTCGCAGGACTGATCGTGCTTATTGGCTCCTCTCCTCGTCTCTTTTGCTTACACTGCCTCTATCTGTCAAGCTGTCATCATCCTCACCCTGTCGACCTTGTTAGGGGCATCCCGCAGGCTCAACCTGGAGTCCATGTAGCCCCAATATGTCAAGGGAGATGATGAGTGTGTCCCTATTGAGCTGACTTGGCCCACCACATGGTGAGAGCCAGTAAGACTTTGTAGCTTCAAGAGTATGCGTAGCAATATTTATATTGGTCAACTTCGTAGAAGCCAAAGAAGAGTCAAGTTTCACCAAAGCTGCTATAAAGGTCACAATGAAAGAAAGCTTTCAACACAATGAGACAAAGGGTCTGGAACAGTGGCCTTCATCTACATGGATAAGACAACTCTGAACGATAGCTTAGGTATGTAATGAACTGTAGTCCACAGATGACAAGTTTATATACAGTAATAAAAAATGTCCACTCCCTGTCTAACTTGTGGTCTTCCAAGCAATTGTGATGCATCTCTTTGTTTCGAAAGAGAACAAACAGCGAGCTGCGTGAGCTGATGACAGAGTGTAAGTACTTTGGGCTTATCGGGGATGAGAAACCATCTTTGGAGCTACATGTTGTTATTTTCTTGAGAGCATTCATGATTAATTCTTACCTGTGTAATCTGTAAATACAGACAAGGTCGATCGCCTTTAACTTCAGGCAATAAATTAAATAAAGGTCATAACATGATCCATTTCTCATATAACTTTAATTAAGTTAATTGTTTTCTACATCTTGCTAGTATTGGGTTGGAACTCCTTTTGCAAGCAGAACTGCCTCAATGAAGACAGTTTGAAATGATCTGAGCTTTGTGACATTCTGTGATGTGGTCATAAAGGCATGGAGATGATCAACAACAACAACAACAACAACAACACTCAGTTAGGCTGTGCTTGCGCTTGGTACTAAGGAACCCACAGTGTACCAAGAAAATATTTCCAACACTATTAATACCATTGATATAAGACAGGAGGGATTCATGCCTTCATGTTGTTTATCATAATCATGATCATTAATATGCAAATTGTCACGATGATTGATCATTCACCATTGATCAATGGCCACGAGAGCATCCTTACCTGAATGATTGAGCATGTGTCAAGACGATTGTCTGTTAATGGGAGGCACCACTTTCTTATGTGCATTGCTCCATCTGCTGGCTGTACCAAGTATTGCAAAAGTCAGATTTGGAGCTCATTCTTGACTGTTAATTTGTGAAATAACTACAAACATATGCCAGGAAATAAATGGCTCATGTTTACAGCCTTCTCATTTGTCACAGGAATACAAGAGGAAATATTAAATTAAAGCTTTTTCTATCTCTTTTATCTTTGTGTGTGCTTTTTCAAGCAAATACAAAGAAAATGAGTTGTTGAGCGTGTCTGTAACTCCTGTGCTCAATCTACCTTTATTCAGAGAAGGATAACTGCTGATGTATGCTGATGAAACAGTGAAACACGGGGAAGTAAAAATATATAAAGATGCACTACTGTGCAAAGGTTCAGGTAGCTTTAGTTCTTATCCATCACATGGAGGCCCCCTGAATTTACTCTGCATCCTAACAGTCATAAAGACCCACCTTTAGATTTGAGAATAATACAGTCCAGTAGACTGTTTACCTTTACAAAGTAAAGTGAGTATAGCGTGTTATCACAGCAATATAATTGGATACTAACCATCAGATATGACGACAAAGGCAGAAGATTTTATCAAATCGAGACATGAAAATAGCGAAAAGCATGAAAAGTGCCAGGGGAAGGAGGACAGGGGGAAGAGGAGAGGGAGGAGGAAGCAGAGGAGGAGAAGGAGGGTGCAGGAGAGGGAAGGAGGGGAAAAGAAGAGAAGACAAAAGATTCATAAAACTAAAGCAGTTGTGGACGACAGCAAAAGTTGTGAGTACAAGTTATGTTTCTTTTTCCACCTGATTTGTACACATTCTGTAGGAATTACACAGAAGAACATCTGCAGACTCAGGATAACTCACAGCCAAAGACATTAACTGGGTGATACATCCTTCTGATTAGATGTAAACACAAGTTAGGAGGAGAATGCCTGACTAGTTAACTAACTTAGTCAAAAAGGCTTTGTAGACGAGTGAAGGGTTGATTGCATGCGAAGTTCAGCAGACATAAAGAGTGAAAAAACAAACGAGCCAACGGAGACAAACAAGCAGCTAAAGCAGAAAAATGCAGTGTTTTCAACTGAGTGATTGCAAATGTGTGACTCTGGGATGTATCGCTGCTGAAAGGACAAGATGTGGAAAAAAAAAAAACACCATCGAGTTCAGATTGGCTGGCGATGATTGTACAGTTGGAAAGCGGCGATATGTTCTCTGAAAATAAAGCTGGGAAAGAATGTGAGAGCGTAACAGAGGAGGGGTGGAGGGGTCCTCAAATAGGCCACACACAAAAAACACATTCTTTTGCGAGAACTCACATCTTGGACTCCAAAGTTACTGTGACACATCAGGAGAGGAATGGTGCAGGGCGGGAGATGAGAGAGGGAAGGGGGGGGGGGGGGGGGGGGGGAAGGAGGAAGGAAATCAGGCATCACTTATCTGTTTACAAGGAGTCCAATAAATACTAGAATAAATAAATGTAGGAAAAATGACATCAGAGGCTCTTGTGCGACACTGTGCTACACATCTGTGTTTTCAGCTGATGCAAAACTCTAAGGAAAACATTACCCTGAGCTGAAATGTTGTTAGCATTTATGTAACGGGATTAAAGGAAACATAAACAGTTAAGGAATTAGAAAAAAAAATCATAGTGAGGATATTGAGCAGTTCCACTCTGTGAAATCATCCCGACTCTTTTCCTCTTCGGTTTCCTGCAGCTCGTAAAGTTCACCCCTTACAAGCTGAAGGAATGGGCAGCCTCCCAGTGGTCCTGCTCCTCTGCAGTTTCCAGGGTAACGTTACCAAACAGGACACACAAATCAACTTGTTTAATTATGGTTGAGTCGCTGTGTGTTTGCTTTTATGCTGCAAACCTCTCCCCTCATGCGGTTTCTGTTCCACAGCACTCACGGTTATAGCCCAAACTCAGCCAACTGGTAAAGCCCTTTTACTTTTGATAATGATGACAGACGTCTGCTACTCTTTGAGTTTTTCTCATTTATTCTTTTTCTTTTCTTTCCTCACTTCTAGAAGCACCTGGGAACGCCATACCAACCGGTGAGTATCTCCACTTTTAGGACTTTTGTGATTTACACAATATCAACATGACATGTGTCTCCGCTGTTATCACTCTGCAGAATGTAGGGAGGAGACGTATCCTTGCACCAGGATGTACTCAGTTCACAAGCCCATCAAGAGATGTATTGGTAGTCTTTGTCTCTACAGGTGATCTGCAAATCCTCTACAACACACTTTTAATTAGTCTTTTTTCCAGAAAAAGGACTTACTTATTTTTAAAAACTGAGCAGTAAAGGTCTTACTTTTTCTTCAGTGTTTTAACGACAGGTGGTGAAAGAAAACAAGGAAATGGTCTTGAGCAACAGTTCTCCAGGCTTTTCTTTGGACATTTTGGCTGTTTTTTCACACATTTTCAGTCCAGTCCTCGCACCTGATCATTTTTAGAGGACTTTTATTTTTTGGTTGTTAAGCCACTTAACGCCGACCCATGAGTCATTCAATCATAAAAAGGCACCTGACTCAAGGGATGAACCACTATTGTGTCTAAACATAACAGACAGCTCAGCAAAGCAGCTTTAAATTGCATCTTTAGTCACTTTGTTACCAGCAGCCTGTCACGAAGACACATAATTTGTTGCCATTTCTGTAATTTAATCTATGCCAAAGATAACTTCGTTTGACGGGCATAAAATAGTATTTTTGCACCGACAGGGTGATTCCCAAAGAGGTATTCCCTGAAAATGACAGCTTCATCTTTGCATCAGTACAAGTAGTAAAGAGCTTTGAATGTCCTTCAAGAAGCCTGGAAAACTACTACTGAAGACTACTTAAATGATATGTTAACAGACACAGCTAGAAGTATAAAGTACTACAAATAGCGTCCTTAATTATTAGTACAATATTTGTGTAACAGTATTGAGCTCACAAGACTTTCATTACTGAACACAGTTACCCTGTCAGCCTGTATCAGTATATCCATCCTCATAATGTTCATGTTTTACCCCGGTGCTCTCGCAGCCTCCCTCGTGTTTATGTGATCAACAAAGAGATCTGTGTGAGGACAGTGTGCCGTGAGGATGAGTATCTGAAAGGTGAATTAGTCTTAATGTATACACAGGTGACAAATTAAAGGAAAAGACAACACTGGAGCAGCTTCATTGCTCCTTGGCAGTGATTCTCTAAAACAAATAACCAAAAAAATATAATTTGTTCCCTCAGTTGATGATGCCAAAGAGTGCAGTTTAACAAGTTGGTACATTCATCAGCTTGATTTTGAGGGTAAAAACCAAATAAATCGCCAATAATAATAATAATAATAATAATATATTTGCTGATGCTGTAACGCTCACTTTTATTTTATTAAAATTAAACTTGGATCTTTTGTTTAATAGATGAAGAATGATAAAAATGACAGCAGGTATGAACCACACCACAGCAGGTCAGAGCCACAGGATCCCTCCACTGCAGGGCTCAGGTTTCGCCTTTCATTTGTCACCTGTCTGTATAAAGGAACAGTGATCTTACAGTCCATGAAAATATGCATACAAATAAATAACCCTTTTCCCCCCTTTCTTTACATTACAGCTGAATTATGCAGAGAGTTGTCTGGGTGGCCCAGACGTATCCAGAGGTCATCCAATAGCAAACGTTGTCGCAATCGTCGTGGCAACCCCCAAACCTGGGCAAACAAAGCCTGATCTTGCCTAGAATGGGCCCGTGACCACCGGGTGACGATGGTGCGACCCATGGGCGTCGTCATCGAAAACAGCCAATAAAAACACCATAAATCCGCTGCGCCACACCTGAGGGTCTCTTTCCTTTTCTTTCACGCGAGCACACACACACACACACACACACACACACACACACACACACACGTGTGCTGAGTCATATCTACATATGTTTATGTATTCGTCCTTTTACTGTGTGAGTATTTCATTTCGTCCGTGTGTATTGGACACAGGTCATGTCTTCCATGGTTTACGATCCATTTGAGGTACTGCAGTAATGGGCCTATAGGAGCACTGAGTCACTTAATCGTATAAGAAACAAAGTAAAACAAAGACCCACTCTGTTGTGGATTGTAAGGTACACACTGACCGTTCAGTATTATGTGCACTATTGTAACCAATAAAATATAATGGAAGTTGTTCACGAGATTATTTATTTTTTTACTACTCAATTTAAAGAAGAAGAAAAAAAACAACAACCACAAAAGAAAGTTATGGCCATTAAGTGTTTTCTTTATAGTTTTCTTTGCATATTCATTTGCACACACACTTACGGTTTGAATAACAGGTAACATCTGGGAGAAATAATTTAGACAATAAACAAACACTGACAAGCATCCTTGGGGCTTTACACTCACACACACTCTGTTCTCTGATCCATTATCACACCACTTTCCACTGCACATCTGTTACAACACATGTGCGTGTGATATCATTTTTTACATAATCCATCTCTGGGTACACAACAATATCACAACAAAACACTGCATCAAACACGGACTATCTTATTTCCACGTTGCATTTGTCTGCATCACAATACCGCTGATAGCTTAACACCTTGATATGGAACTGGAGTTCACATTTAACTCATCTGTACAGCACAACACGCTGTGCTTGAGCACGACCCGATCGCCCTTCTCATAAACACTTACGGAGACAGAAACACAGAGCGATTCACTGACGAGGAGAGAGGCCGTGACCTAAATGACTCACCAGTCACAACTTTAACAGCTGTGCTGAGTGAAGATGACATAACACGGACTAAATCATCTCTGCTTCCCCCCTGAGGCAAAGATAAAAGCACTTGATGCCTCTCCTTCTTTTGCTTACACCCTCTCCCATCCAGCATTCCTGCTTCCAAGTGTCCTGATTTATGGTTAAAACAATGCGCGCGGCTCCCGCGGCCCGTCCCCGGTGGAATATGTGTTTGACAGCTGCAGAACCGCAAGAGCCGAGCAGAGAGTGCTAAAGAGCACGGCCGCTCTGTAAATCAGCTGCGACTTAACAGGAGTCTTTCAAGTAAAATCCTTATGCGGTAAACGTTGCAATAAACTGAAGCTAGCATGAGCCAATCATGGCGTTCACTGCGGATTTCATGAATTACTAACTACACAGACAGATGCGACCGTCAGTCAGTGCATATAATCAGTCCCGCTGCTGGAGACTTGGAGAAACAGGACGTAGACCAACAACAATAATTACAAACCACTTACAATATATGTATATACACATTTAAAATAAATATTCTCTGTACATTTAAGTCATTCATGAACATTTCATTAGATTTCAGTAGATCATTAGATGTTGATGACAAGATTATGCCTCCCTTGATATTCCTATTGTGTATCATTAGCAAATAAAACACTGTAAGAACGGGAAAATTGGCGGAATAAACTGTTACAGGGCGAATCTAGACAAATACAGAGTCCAAGCAGATGGAGTGAATGATGGGGATGCAGAGCCTGCTGAATATGTCAAGTTGGCCCGCAGCTGTAGCTGTAAGCGTAATTAAGACGGTGCTGTGAGGTCAGAACAAAGTAGGAGGAATTCAAGAGAAATAAAACTACGACAGGGGCTTACCCTGCTTGGCAGGGAGAGATACGGGACCCCGTAATCGGGAAAAGAAAGTTGCAAAAAGTGCTGCATAAATTTACAGAGAAAAGGGAGAAAAAAACAGGGGGACTCTCTCCTCACTTCGGGGATGCAGAATCAAAGTCTCCCCACAGGTCAGAGCTGCCTGTCGAGGTGGGGTTGGGTGGAGCCACAGAGTTGGAGTTACTGGAGTCCAGGTCTAGCAAACACCCTGGCAGTTTGAAATCAAAGAAAAAGAGAGACGCACATCTGAAACTTTAATACACGTCATATGTTATAATCTGCAAACAAATTGTCTTTTTGAGGGATTAAAAAAGTTATCTGAATGTCAATACAAGGATTTCTCAAATAATACATCAGCTCTAAGCAATCGATAAAAATATAATTTCACCAGATAACAAAAAAATATTGTCCTACAACTTTTACTTACAGTGGTATTCGCACTATTTTCCAGTTTACCCTGGTGGTATCAGTGATGCACACGGTTTCAGTTTTATGCACTGAGCTTTCTAGATCTCGACCTCTGAAACTTCTGCCGCCACCCAAACACAATGGTGGTAAAGTATTGAAAATTTCCACTTGAAACTCAAAACTAGTGAGTCTTTTCCCACATTTACTCTGGACAAACCACACACACCGCGCCACTAACAGGACAATGATTTCAGATAGACAAGCTTTTGGAATGTTTTTCAGTGCTTTAAACACACATTCACCTCTGCTCTATACAGATGGCGGAGGAAATCTTACACAGGCATCTACAAATCTTAATACACGAAACCGAAACCGCGCGCATGATTAGATACCACTAGAAGAGTGTAGAAAACCATGACACAGTTTAGCTCTGTAAACATCTATGCTACAGAAGCTACAGGAAACACTATTTTCTAAATGAAAGATATTTAAAAAAAATATGTGTCATAGTTTTGGATAATAGACCTGCGCAACACTGTACTCACTACATCAACTATGAAGACTGACTTGTGCTTCAATGGAAACAGACAAGCTCAAGGAACTAATCTTCAACACTCTGATTCATTTCTGGAAGCATTTTTTTTTCAGTTTGACTTCTGCTTTAAGCAGGTCAGATCCCCCACTGTAAATGAAAAAGCAGCGCCCAAACTCGAAGCATTAATGGAGTAATAAGGTTCACCTTCATTTGCACTATAAATCAAAAAAACTGCTTCTGACATAAATTAAAAACTGGGCTCAACCAGCAAACTGCACAGATTCACGACCTTCACATTAACCCCTGAAATACACCTGCCGCTTGTCTGTGAGACTGTGTCTCGAGTGCGGTTTTCTGTTGCCTTTAGCACGGCTTCAAATCACAACAGGAGAGTTTCAGAAAACTGTGCATGTGGTCTATTATTTTGAAAAGTGGCCAGATTTCTATACCTGACTTCCTGCCCTCCTTATTGGCTCTGTGCAGCTTGACAGTCGTTCTATAAAAAAACTGACCCGATGCTATTTTAAGTATCGCAGACCAGAGCTGCTGCGCTGCACCTGGTGGAATTGCAAGCATCATTTTGAGCGTAGTAGTGACACAGCATTAAGTCAAATGTAAGCGATGAAGAAGCCTATGCGGTGTTTAAAAAAAATTCACAACTTGAAACTCTTTAGGACTGTGCACAGATTTGTCATGTTATAAAACTGAAAGTGAACAGCATTTCATTTCAACCGGGATGTTCTACCTTGAGTAGAACTTTTAACCAGCTCCTTAAAGCCCTACTTTTCTACAGAGTAACCGCATCAGTAATTTCCATCCACATATGCTCCTCCTGTCATATGGAGTATAGCCAGCGACTCATGTGACTCATTTGTTTTACTTTTGGGCTGCACATCACCAGCTGCTAGCATCTCCACCTTTGCAGCCTTCTTGAACTCAACGATCTGTTTTTGCCTCGAGTGGTGAAATAAGTTTGTTGCTTCCATTGTGCTGTGTTTGGAGTTCAGTGAAGTAGCTCCCTCTTTTACTAAATCATCATCGGAAGCTGACATGCGACTCTCGCAGTCAGACATGCCTGGGCTTGTTTTCTTATTGTGCATGCTAGGGAATGTAAACACATGGCGCCGCTCTGTCGCTGATATCACGATACGACGCTTTTAAATCACGTAAAAATTTATTCCGGTATCATACTGGACGATATGATATACCGCAGCCCTAGTTCTGAAACCTCCTTTATATCTTTTCTTAACCTCATAACATTGTAAATTGAGGTGAAGATTAAACATGGGGTTGTTGTTGGACTGTTACATACCAGAGTCACTTCCTCCTGCTGATGGTTGTGTGTTATGATTTGTTGATCTGGAAGAAGGGGGTGGAGCCAGTTTGCCCCCAGGGGGAGGCGGAAGGAGCCCAAAGCCGCCTGAACTCTGTGGACGAGACCTGTCCTTCTTTTTCGATTGCTAGATAAGATATAGATGGAAGGAAACAAAATCTGTGCATGAATGAGGGTATATCCAGTATGATTGATGCTTTTTTAAACCTAGCAGTAAATATATGCGATGCAATGCATTTGAGCTTGACAGAGACATATTTGTACAGCTTTGAAAAAGGCCTGAACACCACACTAGTACTATGAAACTCTATGAAAATAAATAATACCCCAATGTTCAGAGTAATGGTCTGTCCTTCTTTGAAGCCCAGGTCCAGCTTTGGAGTGGAGTCTGGAGCCTGAGCCTGCTTGCTAAATTCAGTTTCCTGTTTCACCCACCTGAAGAAAGCAAGGGAGGAAAGCAGTGATACAAAAATGTATCTTAGGAAACACTAAAGGAAAAAATACACTGACAACTCAATTAGTCATGATTAGAGCTGCGTTCACAGAGCAGCTTCATACTTAAAGTGGTCCTGAAGTGCAACATTGAAGTCGAAGGCATCGCTTCGGTCTCCAAACCCAATGCCTATGAATGCAGTGCGGCCTTTGATAAAAAAACACAAAGACAACAATCAAGTTACAGCAGTAATAACAAACAAAATAAACCCACAGGTCTCTCAGAATGACCTGCACACCGTAGCACAAACTGGCTGAAAATGTGCTGTACAGAAACAGAACTTCTGTAATGAACACTGTCCCTGCATTACTTTAAAAATGAAGACCTTTAAAATAAAAATCAGGACTGAACGAAATTTGAATTATGTAATAAAGTTTTGTCTTTGCGAAACAAATTAAGGATACAGCTACTCCACAGTTCAGTAATCTCTAAAACAGACAGTATGTGATTCTATAAAAAATATTTTAAAGGCTTTAAAAAAATACCCAACATTCTTTAATTTAAATTTATTAGACTTTTAAAAAAAACCCACATCAATCCGGATAATGTCCTTGTATCCTGTTCAAACACATTTTTTTTCAATATTTTATGGCTTAGCAATAATTGTTTTACCCACCGTTGTCGTCCATGATGCGCAGCACAAAGTAACGGCTTGAGTCGCTAACTGTTTCCATTGCAACTCCAGGATACTCGTCCACTGGTGCTTGGGCAAAAAGCTCCCCTGAAAAGATATGTGTTCGTTATCAGCTTGGCAAAACAGTCTGAAGGTTTGATGGAAAATGCCACGAGGTAAAGGACAGATGTGAAGGAGAATAATTAAATAAGTGTGGAGCTGGTGAGAATCTGACTGCACTCACAAAAGTCTCTTAAACAATGTGACGATGACATCATTGATGTCGACTGTGTTGAAACTACAGGGCCCTGAAGATGGACTACAAAAAGCTTATTTTAGATACTCACCTATAGCTTTGTATGTTGCAATATGTTTCAGGTGGTTTTAAATAAACAGGAATATATAGCCTATAAAGTCAGTAAAAATCCCGGTCATACTCAGATTAGTTGGTCATCATGTCCTCACTTACTTTAATAAAGGTTTATGTGATTCAGGTCAGATGAATTCATGATAATCTTAAAGGCAGCAATACAACAACGGATATACAGTCCTATGCAAACATCCTGAGTATCCCTCATCATTTCTTTATATTATCAAAATCTGATGGTACTTCTTTGTTTTCATAATTCAATCGATTTGGACAAGTTCACCAACATCATTGGCTGAAATGCAGCCCCAAACCATGGCAGAGTCTTCTACACGTTTTGGAGATGGCTGTTGTACCTCCTCCGTACATACTGATGACTTGAACTGCAAATTTCAGGTCTTTGCTGTAGTTTTTCCTCTTAAGGACAAGGCTTTCTGTTCATCTGCTTTAGACAGTGTCTTACACCTCCCACTTTTTCTTTTTTCCTCTACTCTCATCCAGTTTACTCATTTTTTAAGGATACACTACACACCATGCTGACATAGGCCAAATTTTTGGGAATCACCTTGCTGGTACAAAAAATACTATTTTGTGCTCTCCAACAGTGTTATTTTTGGCATTTACTGTAGATTTAACTAAAGACATGGGAACAAATTATGTGTTTTTGTGACAAAGTGCCTAAAGGTACAAATTAAACTGGGTTCTTTCCTAAGTGTTATGTGTAGACACAACACTGGTTTGTCACTTGAGTCAGGTGTCTTTTTTTATGCTTGAATGAGTCACAGGTCAATGTTAACCAGCTTAACAAACAAACAGAAAAAAAACATTTCTCTGAAAATGGTCAGGTACAGGGACTGGACCGAAAATGAACCAAAAAGTAGTCAATGTCCATAAAAAACAACAACAACTTTTGCATGGTACTATAACGTATTCAAGCTCAATTACTGTAAACCTTAAACTCACTTTGGTCATTTTAATACAGCTATGAATCTCTTTCACATTGTGTCTTCTCCCCATCACCCCCAGTTGGTCGCAGCAGATGGCTGCTCCTACCTGGGCCTGGTTTCTTCCAGCTAAAAGGGAGTTTTTCCTTCCCACTGTCACCAAATCTTTGCTCAAAATGGGTTAGTTGATTGGTGGGATTTACACTGCATTATTGTAGGTACTTTACCTTATAATATAAAGCACCTTGAGGTGTTTGTTCTTGTGTTTTAGAGTTAGATAAATAAAACTGAATTGAATAATCTTGATTTTCTAAATGATTTACTTCATGATGAAGATTTTATCACAGCAGTTCTGTGTCCACATTTAAAGGCTGCTATTCCAGGTTCAAAACATATCATCAGGTTATGTTAATTCAAATTTACACGATCTGCATCACCTATTTGTTATTCTGATTGTTCTGCAGGACATTACTTGTATCCTATGCTGAAGGAGGTAGTAAATAAACCACCTTTCTTTAGGATTTAAAGAATCAGACCAGAACTTGTAATTGTTGCCATGTTACGTGAATGGAAAACAAAAGGTGTATTTTACAGAAAACAAGGACATTAAGTTTCTAAAAAATGCACTGATGCAGCCTCCAGACTGCTCACTCGGCTGCAGGCTGGGTCACCTTGGAATCGATGAGTAACAGAGGGGCAGGGTGACAAACAGGAGACTATACAGTGAAGTGATTTACAGCAGCGACAGCCCGGTAAACAATGGCGCTGCCCTGTCTGCTCGTCTCTCACCAGAGACTTTGTCTTCCAATTTCACGTAGGCTACTTTGCCCCGGGCCGTCACACGCATGCGTCCCGTCCAGTCAGGAGCATCCAGCTTCCAATCAGCAGCCCTAAGACACGCACACACACACAGAGGTAGATGTTGTGATGTAGGTGAATTGTTGACAGTTTACTCAGACTGATGTTGACAGAGGAGGTGAATAAGCAAGACACAGGAAAGTTACTGTTATGATTTGTCATACTCAGACACACTCATTTTCTACGTGTGCAAAACGTGACTAAGACATTTCACTGAGACATGGGGATGAAATATTACATCATCACCCTTACTCACAATACATATGGTCAGCGGTTAACCAATCCTGTGGCTCATGGGACCTGAGGCACATGCTACTGTTTGGTTGGTGTAATGTCCAGTCAGAAGCAGCTGCAGCAGGTCATGCTGAAGGACCAGCCAATGAAAAATGGGGTAAACAAACCAATATCGACCTCTTTATAACATATGCATTATCTGCACAGTAAAGACATAACAATGGATTGAGGTGACCACATTGGCTATGAGCCAGGACATCCCATGTTTAACCCCTTGACATGGAGCAACATCAAACAATGTTCAAGCGTCCTTGAGGAGGACTCTAGCCTCTCTGCAGCCTCAGGGATGCTCTTCTGTTTGTACTTAAACGACAAACTAGCGAAATTAGGACGTGTAGCACGCTGTTCTCAGCTGATAGCTGATTTTAAGTGCCAGATCTCTCCTGATGTGTCACAGGATGAAAGCACGAACACAGACAAACCGAGAGGGATGTAGCCGATCCGATACAGTCGTTGTTAAGTGGGCTAACAGGGCCCAGTACAACCCTATGACCTTGTAAATACACACCCAAAAACAACCTGCTCATAAACTACCGCCGCCGCTACGTGAGGCTTCGTGACTAGCGGATGAGCTGGGTAGGTTGGTAGGCAGGTCGCTGAGGCAACGGCTTCTAAAGGCAGCAGCAAGCGAGCGCTGGGTCAGAAACCTCCCCCATCCCTCACCTGATAGCCCGGTTAGATGTTCTCGGTGGGATTCGGTAAACGTTGACTTCAGGTTTGACACAGAGGATCGACTCATATTCGAACTGACCATCAGTCGCCATCTTGACTTTTACTCAGTCGGAGTACGCCGGTGGCGGTGATGGTGACGGTGTGGTGTGTCCGCGCCGCGTTAACGGCTATTTGACCGTAATAGACGGTGTATTTGCGCATAAGCGGGTCCCTCTGCGCCATTGCTACCGACACGTTGCTACATTAAAGGGGTGTTACGCACACATTTTCTACGCTAGATCAAAAGGAACAAATCAAATGATTAATAGCTCTTGGTTGTATTATGGGATTGTTTTCGGTTTAACTTTAAAATTTTGATATTAAGCCTTTGCTGCTTTGATTACGACCTTTGTTTTTCGACTTTATTGCCAGAGTACAGTTTAAATGTGAAAAACTGGAATAGTTTTTAACCATAATCCACGTGGATTATGGTTAAAAACTATTCCAGTACAGTTGTGGGTTATGGTAGCTACTACCTACCGGTAGTTAGCTTATCGGCCCAGAATAATTGGTACTATAAAACTATAACATTAATAATGATTACCGTTCGCAATCAATAACACAATCCAGTATCTGATTGTAAAGTACTTTATTTGACTTCGCTACAGATACAGCAAGCAGCAGCTACCCAATGTTACAAGCCTTGCCACAACTTGAAAGCATTTTTTTCTCAGTTTTTCTAATTCTCAGTTTAGCTCTTGTAGTGATGGTCCAACACCAACATATCTTTTTCTCATCAGACTTAATAATAGACTTAATGCTAACTTCAGAGGCAGCCACAGGTTTGTTTTACAGTCCAAGAAGCTTGAAGGCATCTCTTAAATCTTCTGTGTCACAGGGCTGAAAGAGAAAAGGCAGAACAGGACATTATTATCATTCTGAACACATCATTATTTCGATTGGCCTCATCCTGCTTGCCTGAGGGAAAATATGTTGTGTGTTACATGTTATACCTGGAGGATGCGGTTGAGTTTTCTGGCCAGACGTACTGAGTTTCGATGCAGATCTTCCCAGGCCTTAAATTTGCTTTGCTGAGCCACAAAAGTCTGCCAGCAGTAGAAGAAGTCTTAAAACAATTAGCAAAATAAATAATTGTTACTGATATCCAGGAAAGGACTATTTTAGGGAATAGTGCACAACTCTAAAGTCAAATATGTCTCTACTTTTTCTGTTTATCGCCCACATATGCATAAATTCATTCATCCACCTTTGTAACTCATGACTGTGATGTGCACGCCGACTTTTTTAAGCAGCCTGAGACCCTCTCTTTCACGACTGTCCTCCATGTCACAGAAGTAAAGACGAGAGACAAAGATCCTGAGGCGAAGGTTGGGTGTCTGTTTGAGGAACTGGGCCAGTCTGGAAGAGCAGTTTGCACAGGGAGACCAGGAGCAGAACCAGGTGATAGAGTAGCTGACCCTCCTCTCCCCATGAAATCCATACCCAGATAGACCAGGGCATAATGTACTAAGGTGGCGCAGGAACAGCAGCTGCAGAGAAAAATAAGAATAAAATAATCATTATACAGCCTTCATTCAATTGCTGTTTTCTCTCTTGCTACTGAGCAGACCCTTTTCATATCTTCTCCCACTTTACCTACCTCTACATGGCAGCCATTGCGATTGCGGAGGTGTCCAAAGTCAAAGGACAAGGAGTCAGGCCCTACTCGTCTTTTTACTACAAAACAGAGGTATGTTTCATGCCGGCCCCTTGCCCAGCGCACATTCTTGTAATGATAGAGGAACTTTTTTCTGGGCAAAAGCATACTGAAATAAAGGGAGAAAACATTAAAGAGCACACTGCAGTAGACACAGCACAGATTAAAAAAAAAAACAAGATACAATTTAAAAGCACGCTATGTTGAATTTATCAGTCAACATTTCAGTGCAAAAGGTGTGGCAGCTTTGTGGTGTCAGAAAGTTTCCCTAGTCATTCGCACAATTAATAATTTTACACCACTAAGGTCTGAGACTAATTCTTATTACTACTTAGATGAGTCGCTCATTAATACAAGTTTTATCTCTTAAGTTAGCACAAGTAATGCATGCAAAACCTGTGGTTAACCAAACACAAGTGATGGACAGTCAGAAAGCGGCTTACGTTCACTCACAAACCTTTTCTCACTCTCAGTTTCACGACTTTTAGTGAAAGCAGGACAGTTATTCATCACTTGTTAATACTGAAACCCTGATATAACTCACGAGTAAAGGGTCATAATTATTGAAACAGATTTCCAATGACAAATCTTATAATGGCATCAAAAGTATCGTAGCGTGGTAAAAGAACTATAAAAAAAGCGTTCTTTTTTTTCTTAATTAAATAGTTTGCACGCACAATTTGGTCAAATAGTTGTTGTTTGGAACGATAAATGCAACATATAAATATAATATATCCATTTTGCTTACCTGTCTAGCTTTGCAATCATTTCAAAAGACGCGCTTTGCCACTCGTCGGGCTTGGGTAGCATAAAGGAAGGTAAATGAGAAAGAGTGAAAGTGTGTTTGTGTGTGTGTGTGTGTGTGTGTGTGTGTGTGTGTGTGTGTGTGTGTGTGTGTATGTGTGTGTGTGTGTGTTGGGGGGTTAAAGGGAGGGAACTGAGAAGATATACCTCTAAACATAAACATCCTGCATACAACACAAGGCAGCATCTGGTTGGACAGAATGATTTTTCAAAGATAATTTGGGGAGGCGTGATACAGAAGAGACTGCTGGATTACACCGTGCTGCTGCTAAGCAATTAAAGTTGTAATTGGATTACTCACTGGCCAAATGTTTTCTTTTTGAATGCTTCGTGGTTCTTATGTTTATTTAAAGAATTTGACATCTGTTTAAACAATGATTAAAGTGAAACCATTCTTTTGGTGAAAGGCAATAAAGGAATTTTATTGGAGGGGGAGATTACACAACGCAGATTTTAAAAAATAATCCGAGTGACCACACATGAGAGGAGCGTTTGACGTGATTTGTAACCTTTAGAGTTTTTACAGACGTCAGTAAATGGAGCCAACTGGATGGAACTTTCCAGACACTTAAGACTCATGCAGTCACAGGCTCTCAACTGTTTGTTTTTGCCATATCATCAAGTAAAAGCTTCCAGATACCGTCTCACCTTGATTTACAGTGCTATTCAGTCTTTTCCACGTAGCTGGTCCCCCCTCCCCACTTCCTCAGGGGCCCCAAGATTTGGTGGAGTTACAGGCGTTCCCAGACGTAACACGTACTTTGTATTTTCATCTGGGTTTTCCCAAACTGTGTCAGGATGGGAGCAGACCTGTAATCGACCCACCTCGTCCTACGTGCCTGCCGGACTGGCTGGCCAGCTGACCGACCACAGCGTGTGGATAAATCGCACTCACAAGCCTTTGAACCTTCAGATGCTGTCATCGGTTCGGTGCCAAATCAGGATGTGTATTATTTTGCTTCTTTTTTGCTCAGTCTGTTTTAGCTTGGGCCCAGTCTGCTCACTCAGTGGCACTGCATGCAGGCATCCTGCTTTCCCATGACTCCCCTCACCCTCTCATGCACTCTGTGGTTTGGGGAATTCACCGTTTCCCAGGGTGGCTGTTTTTGGCGCTCATCTGTGTGTGTATGTGTGCAAGCATGTGTGTGTTGGCCATCTGTATGAGCATGTCATTAACACAGTCTATATGTTATACATCATCTGGAACAAATTTATCTAATTTATCCTGTGATTGTGTGGTGCCCCCAAATTTAGAGTGATTCATGTGTGTGTGTGTGTCTACATGCACTGAACAACCTCACATCATATTGCATTACTCTGACAGCGCACTAAGCCTAATGTCTCTGCACATTTGATCTTGAGCGCATGTGTCTTTTCTGGACTTCAAGAGGCTGATCAAATGCCAAACTATATGTAACCACTTCCCAACCACCTCTCTGGGTTTGACCACAGTTGACCAAGGTCATCTCACAGTCACTCATGAACACTCATGCGTGCACTACCACCCCTCCTGTGCACTGTATGAATGTGTGTGTGTGTGTGCTGGAGTAGTACCGTATGGCCAGACATGCATTTAAACCGTAGTCGAGGATGGGGGGGACCGGGTGTAAGAAATGCCAAGTCATACTTTCCGAAACCCACCCGCCCACACCCTGCTCATGCGCGCACAGGCACACACACACATACACACTCACACAGCCATACCGTGCAGACGCATATGACCACAGTCACAAACAGACTTTCTTTCCAGTGTGTGAACTCACATCTGTTTCCTGACAACAATAATAGCTACAGATCAGGCGGGTAGAGGCCCAGCTTACAGGTGTCTACTGTTTGGCAGTCACGTGGAAACAACCTGATGATGACCGAGAAGTGTCACAAGTAAAGACTACAGCTTTTACAAGGCGAAAATGCCCTGACCACACACTTACTCGTGCATGCTACAACACCGCTGTGTTACTAGGTGTTTCAGCTTTGTCATTTAAGTTAATTAAAGGACGGCGATTTTCCACTATGGCTTGGCTTGCATGATTTAGCAGCAAAGTATAGGCCTATATTTGCCTTCACATCAGGTGTGATATGCCTCCTTCCCACACACATTAACACTGCACAAACATCCTGTGGTGTTTATGTGTGGCAGATTGATGCTATACTGACATCGTCTGAGGTTAGCAGTGGGGTAGACTCGCAATGCAAGCGTGAGGGCTGCTAACCATATTAAGGTTAGCCTCAAGCAGGGGGGTTGTGTGCATTTCCCCACTTAGTCATATAAACTGCCATTCACCTGCAAACCACACACATGCTCAAGTCATAATATCTATGTATAACTTTTACATAGCGTGCTACAATCTCCATACAAATGAAAGCATAACTGATTTTGATTAAATCTTTGTAATAACTCAGTATTTTGGGGATGCAGCTAATAGCTACTTTCTGCAGAATGAATCTACATGTAGTATTTTAGTGATAACGTAAATTTAAATGGAAAAAAACAAAAAATCCTTGCATTTATGATGCTGTGACCCACAATAGCTTCTAATTTTAAAAAAAGATAATACAGTTTCTAGTGTATAAATTAAAATGAATGAAAGTGGAAAATAATGATTTATTTCCTCTTCATTAAGGAAATATAATGTATAATTGAACAAGAACGCATTGTTAAAGCACTATATATTTTATCAATTAACACTAGCATTAAAGTATGCACTCTCTTTGCGATTGATAACTTTACCATCGCCTAAAATATAACATAGAAAACTAAAAGTGGAAGAAAACGTTATTGAGGTTGTGCTGTTTTTGCAGCCTCATCGACCCACAAGCTATTACGAAGGTGAGCAGCGGCAGTCAGGGAGTGCAGAGATAAAAGTAGATAAATTCTGCATATTCACGAAACCGCACATACTTCCTATACAGTAACTGTACAGCCTCCTACACATCTGTTTGGTTTCACACAAAGAAATGCGTGCAGTCTCACACACTCACACACACACGCGCGCACACACACGCACCTTTTACAGTGTTGATTTTGCTTAAGAAAAGGAACTGCACAAACACAGCTAACAGATATGAAATGTAGTTATTACTTTATTACAAATGCTCAGAGAACAGCACAGCTGAGGCATGATCATGCAATCTTTGAATGATTAAATAAAGAATCCGTTTTTCATCTAAATGAAAATGACGAGATGATAAAAAATAAACTCAAAACAATGAATCCTCGGGATAGCAGCACACTCAATAAATAATCGAATAAATAACACAAAGATTACAAAAATGAAATACTTGAACATGTTGCCGCAGAAATCAGACGCACTTCTTTACCTTTTAAACTGCACGTGTCCATTAAAACTCAATCACAAGTCTTTGTAATACACTTTAGTGAGGGGGTAGCCCAGGAAGCCTCTCTCAGGACTCTCTTGTTTCAGTTCCATATCATCTTCATCACTAGTTTCCACTCCAAGCTGGCGATAACCCAGTTTCCTGAAGAAGGCTTCCCCCAACTTTGAGGGGTAGGGGACGTGTGCATACACTCTGTGTGCCCCTGTCTCCCTCTCTCTCTGCTCCAGGCTTTGGACAAGCAGCCGACCGAGGCCCTCCCTGCGGTACCAGGAGCCTGTCACCAGCCTGCAAATCCTGCTGATGCCCGCTCGTGTCTCGCCCTCCCGGAAGATGCAGCCCAGGATATCTCCCTCACACTCTGCCAGCCAGACCTGCCCTGCTGCCTGCTCCCTCTCTGGAGTGATCTTTTCTGTTGTCGTCTCTTTGTCCTTGTCTTTGGATCCAGCTCGGCGCTTTGGCTGAACAGAAGTAATATTTAGCAACTAGTCTTAAATAAAAACTGCTCCAAAAAAAGTGAATTTAAGCAAGTCAACAGACTAACCTTTTTTGTAAATGGTGTCTTGCCACTGATCCGGCAGTAGGGATTCTGCAGGGTGTCATCCTGTGCCTCTCTGTAGCTGCTACCCACATAGTCCCAGTAGGGCCGGCTGCTGCCCAGGACCCCGGTTGACCGCGGCATGGTGATTTTGAGAAAGACAATTAACAGGAAGACAGGTATAGCAAGGGCCAGGATGAAAGAGTGGACAAGGCAGCGCAGAATTGAGGAAAACACAGCCAGGATGAAAAGGCAGAGTGGGCGAGTGAGGATGTGGAGGATGAGACGATTTTCCGTGCCCTCGCAGCCCTCCTGCAAAGAAATTCATGCACTTTTTAAAAAAATAAAGGGCACTAACCTCAAAAGGATTTGACTTAATACCCAACATGATGAAGCCCAAAGCATTGTCTAAATACAAACCTTGATAAGGGCTTTCACAATTTCGATGTCCTCCTCCTTCATCCTCTTTATCACCACCTGGTCAAGCTCCAGCCTCACCATATTTAGGCTTTTTGCTCAAACAGCTGGCCTGCTCCAACGCTGTCTTACGTTGCAAACTTCAGCATCCACACCGTCTGCACAGGGAGCCTTGAAGAGGAGTGGATGGATAGGAGGATGTAATTCTGGTGAAACGCTTGTGGATGATTTTGTTGGAGAGTAAGATACTGGTTAGTGTTTTTTTAAACACATAGTATGACAAACGTGACGTAGTTAAAATAGGTCAATACATTTCAAAACTATGAAATGGACTAGACTTCGCTTCCACTGAGCCAGTAGTTGCATTGTAACAGCACACCCACGCTGGCTCCAAGCAACAAAGGCAGATGGAGATTATGGGGGATTTGCAGCCTGCAGCACCGTTTTTCAGTACTGTATAATTCACATACATCAAGCTTTCGTCTTTACATTTAACAGAGATCATCAAAGGTACACTCGAAAGCGAAAAGACCTGGTTCAAATCCTTATATGGTTATTACGAAGTGCTGCGGTCTCCTGACACATTTAACCCCCAGATTCGCTTACCTTCTGCACAGAGTACCTCAGATCAAGCTGAAAGGTGGGAAACGCGCTCTGTGCGTTTCTGTTGGTTTTTAGCCCGTGTACGTTTGGTACGTTTCACTGAATGACCATCATATGTTTTCTTGCAGAAAGAAGGGAATTATGAATACAAGCTTACTCTATTTTATGCCCGTTATACGCTTTCAATGTGGCTGCCTACGCCATTTGCGTACGTAAAACTTACACTGCGCAACTGTTACGTGAATAGCGAACGCAACGTGACAGCGCTGCGTACGTCTGGTGGTCGCTGTGACGTCAACCAAGTTCCAGTCTAGATGGAGTTACAGTGGCAAAGTCGCTGCTGTATGCCACTTTATTAGGTACACCTGTTTAACTGCTTCTTAATGCAAGTATTAAACCAGTCAAGCCCATGGCACCAACTCAATGCATTTAGGTCTGTAGGCATGGCCAAAACTACAGCCAGGCTGGTTTAAGCATTTCGGAAAACTGCTGATCTACTGAGATTTTCTCTCGCACGCACTTAGGGTTTACAGAGAATGGTTTGAAAAAGAGAAAATATCCCGTGCGCGGCACTTGAATGAAAATGCCCTGTTGATGCCAGATATCAGAGAAGAATAATCAGACCTCATGAAGCTGACAGGAAGGCAAAAGTCAAATAAACCACTTGTCATGATTGAGGCATGCAGCATGTCTGAATGAACAAGTCAAACCTCGAAGCAGATAGTATACAGCAGCAGAATTCCACACCAGGTGCCACTCCTGTTAGTTAAGAACAGGAAACCGAGGCTACAGTTCACACAGACTCACCAAAACCGGACAATAGATGATTGGAAAAAAGTTGTGTGGTCCGGTGAGTCTTGATTTCTGCTGGAACATTCAGATGAGATGGTATGCAGAGGTTGGTGTAAATAATATGATCTTGTGGAACCCTCCTGCCTTGTATGTACAGTTCAGTCTGGAGGTGGTGGTGTAATGGTGTGGGGTATATTTCGTTTGTATACTTAGTTCTTTAGTAACAAATAAATGGTAAATGATCTGGTTCTTATTAACTCCAAGCAGTCAAAGCATTTTACAACTGCTTGCCTCATTTACCCATTTGCACCCATTCACACAGAGTGTTAGTATCTACCTGAGTATTATTGTTGACCATGTCCATCTACTAAAGACCGATCTTTGTTGTGCGGGAAAATACAACAAAGCTCAAATCGTATCAAACTGTTTTATTCATCAGTGTTATGGATGAGCCTCACGGATCCAGTCCAATCCCAGTAAAGTCACTTTGCCCTCTCAGCTGAATTCTCCTGATACAGTCCAACTATAAGTTACATTGATTCATACTATTTTGTGATAAAAAACTTAAAGACCAAAAGTTATTACAGTGCAACCTCAGTTTAATACACCAAGCGGTGCAAGTCCAAAGCTAGGAAGATTATGATGGACCTCTCCCATCCCAACAATGGACTCTTCTCACTGTTGAGGTCTGGGAAGCGCTTCTGCTCCCTTAAGGCCAAAACAGAGAGAATGAGGAGGAGCTTCTTCCCCCAGGCTATTCGGGCCCTGAACCAGGTGTAGGACTGGACTCTCCCACACACGTCACTATAAGACTGGACTCTCACACACATCACATCACCACACGCACAACCACACATTTCCTATAATCCTATAATTTATAATCTTTATAATCTTTATAATCTCTTCTGCTATTTGCACATTCTTTCCTGTAAATTCCTAAGTTAATTTGTAAATTTTGTAGTAAACTGTAAATTGTAAACATTGTAAAACTTTTCTTCTGTCATTTAATGGTCGGGCATTGTACAGCTACAAGGATTTCACCCCCATGTCATACTGTGTATGGTTGTGACAAATAAAATTTGAATTTGAATAATTATTCAGTTCAAAGTAGTTTAGTGTAGCAATCCTGGTGCGGATGAGCGGATGATTTATTGCAAGTCACGTTTTGGGAAGTAACTCTCATGTCTCACTAACACCATAAGCAGGTCATTCATTAACGTGTGCTAGTGTTAAAGCATGACACTACTTGAAAATATGGATATTGTGTGTTCACAATCAACTGCCCATTTCTGCAGCTGGAGCATATCATTTTTAAAAGCAAAAATTTGAAATAGCAAAGTGACTTGAGCCAAATGACCCTCATCAAAGTTGATTGCCCATCACATTTATGTGGACTGTTGCTGACCCTGACAGTGAGTTCAGTGCACTCAAATGGCCCCCAACAGTCACCAGATCTCAATCCAACAGAGCACCTTTGTGGTGGAACAGGAGGTTTACATCATGCATCCGACGAATCTGCAGATGCTATCTGTGATGCATTTTTGTGATGCAAAATCTCTGAGGAATGTTTCCAGCACCTTGTTGAATCTGTGCCACAAAGATTTAAGGCTGTGCTGAAGTCAAAAGAGGGTCTAACTCAGTACTTGCAAGGTATATCTAAGAAATAGTCGTGTGAGTGTATAATCAAAGGCTATTTGTGGTGCTGCGATGTGGGCTTTTACTATTACTTAAAAAAAAAAGGGTTGCTCTTATTAATTTTATGCCTTTAGTGGTGGCATGCAGTCCATGAACTGAAATGAATTTGACACCTGACCAGTCATCCTGCCTTGTGGCTTGTATGTACCTCAGAAATGGACGTGCTTAACTCTGGATGTATCCCTGAACTGAAACTAAACAGCAGGTGAAATACAACTAAACAATATTAACACACTCTTTGTTCAACATTTTGTTTGTTGGGATGTGGACACCCTACCTACAAGTAGTAAAAATAATTAAAAATCCAAATGACAAAAGGTATTAACAGATTTATTAATTATTAGTTACTATTAACATTGTGAAGAAAGTAGGCAATATACAACATTTATTCACAAAAAACATATTTACTTAATAAAACTGCCAACGACAGTATCATTTAAACTAATCTTTAGGAATATTCTGAGGTCCATGTACAGCCTATTTAAATGTATAACATTTGGCATGGCATTACAACACAGTACTCATCTAACTGCATGTCCTCACTCACTTGCATGAGAACTCAACTGACTATAAAGTGCTAACAAACAGCCCACAAAAAGTGAGGCATTTACTCATACATACGCTTTATTCGTCTCTAACATGCACACCGTTCTCAGTTAGAGAACTGCACCTCTTTAGGTTTAGAGCTAGGTCCATTCAGTGCGTCTTCCTCTGAGCTGACTGCAGAGTTCACTTCCTTTGTAGACTTTTCCTTGGCCTCTGCTGTTACACCTTCATATTTCACCTCGCTACTTTGTGGGATCTCCCCGTCCCCTTCTCTCTCCATTCCCCCTTCTCTTAAGCTGCTGGTGCTGACTTCAATTATTACAATTTCATCTCCACTTTCCAGCTGAAAGATACTTTCCATTCCTCCTCCACCCTCAGTAACTGTGCCACTTCCAGTACTGCAACCTCGGCCCTCCTCTCCTATCATTCCTCCTTCACCTTCTATCAGGGCTATCATCTGCATGCCTTCCTCAGTTTCCTGTTCCAGCTTGGTCTCACCCCCCAGCTCAAACACCACCTCCTGCCCATTAAGGGGTACTAAGCCTTGGGTAGATGTGCACGAAAGCTGCAGGCTGTTGTCCTGCCCTTGGCTGAAGGTAGCACTGGTTGAACCACTATCCTGTGTGTCAGTGTGGAAATGAAGGACATACGACTCCCCCTGGCTGCCATCCCCTCCCGATTGTCTCCCATCCTGCTTTTCTCCACTCCATTCTTGCAGGAGTGACATCATCCCTCCCTTATCTACCCCTTTTTCCTCTTCACCTGGCACATCTGTCTTGAACTGCAGCACGAGTGACTTTCCCTCTCCACCCATTCCTTCATCGATTGCCTCCCCAGATGAATTCCCTTCAAACTGCAGCACGTATGACTCCCCGGCCTCCCCGATATTCATCCCCTCCTTTGCCTGTTCTTCATTATCAAAACACAACACAAACTCTTTCCCTGACAAAGTTTCCCCAGTCCTCATTTGCTCCACAGTGGAATGAGGTTTCCTTTCTGCAGGGACAGGAGCAGAATCTGATGCTGCAGCTACTGTGGTGGCTGGTGTAACCATGGTAACAGTCGGCAAGGGTCCTGAGGTATCCGCTATGGGGGCTACAGTGGCAGGGGATGACAGAGTCGGGGTAATGGTGTCAGATGTTGTGGGTAGAGAAGATGAGTTTGTGGTAGTATTAGCAGCAGTAACAGTCTGGGTGCCACTGGTCACATTAGAGTTTGTTACTGCAGCAGCTCCGCCTGCAGTGTGACTGACTGGGGTTGGGGCCGATTTCAGAAGTGTAGCTTTTGGTTTGCGCCCCCGTCTGCCTCGTGCAGTCCGTGTGCTCTTCCCCAGTATCGGCTTCGTAAGTAGGGAGCTGGCTGAGAGGTTGTGCATTGGTGTGGCAACTGGAGTGTGTGCATTGTTACTGTTGTTAGTAATTATGATTTGTTGTTGCTGTGATACAGATGGAAACTGGGGTATCTGAGTCTGGTTTTGGTTAAGCACAGGCTGGAATGCTTGGATAGTCTGAAGCATGGGGAGGGACTGAGGCTCTGGAGCTGGTGGAGGGTTGTTTGCTGTGGGGAGGAGAATCAGGCTGGACTGGCTGCCGTTGTTGGAGGGGCACTGCAAGAGGAGGAAGTTTTGAGGCTGGGACGGTTGCGGTGGTGGCGGAGGAGGTGGTGGCTGGACTGGCGTAGGCGTTGACAGAGGAATGAGCTGCAGGCCGCTTGCTGTCTGTATCATGAAGTAGTTCTGGGAGGTGTTGGGGGGAATATTAAGTGCTGGTTGGGATACAATCAGACTGCCATTGTTTCCTGAGGCTTCCAGGGTGATGGGGTTCAGCAGGGTTGTGGTGGTGGTTACTCCTCCAACACTGGCTTTCACAGCCACGCCGTCTTTACCTCCACCACCTGGGCATGGCAGGGAAACGCCAGTGCCGTGGGTGCGGATATGCCTCTGCAAGTAGGAGTGCATGACAAACTCCTTCGAGCAGTAGGGGCATTTGTAGTCCTTGCGTGAGGAGTGTGTGCGAAGGTGGAGTTGAAGGTTGGAGGAATGAGTAAAACTCTTACTGCAGTGGGTGCACTGAAAAGGTCTCTCGCCTGAATGCGTGCGTTCATGCTGCTCTCAGAAAAATAGTAACCAAAAAAAAGAAACGAAGTTATGAAATCAGTTGATAAAACTGAACATTTTATAACATGACACTGCAGCTGCACTGACCTGTTTCAGATTTGACGTCTGGGAGAAGGACTTGGAGCAGATGGAGCACGTATGAGGCCGCAGACCAGAGTGCATCTGACTGTGTCTGCGCAGGCAGCTGGTGTTCTTGAAGGACTTGCCGCACTCTTTACAAACATATGGCCTCTCACCTGTGTGCTGCCGCAAGTGGTACTGGTAGTGGGAGCTCCACTTGAAGGTGAGTGGGCAGTGAGGGCACTGAAATGCCCGTACACCTGTATGCACCTAGGTAAGATATATGTTAAAAAAAAGGGGGGAGTTAATTTTTAGTGTCCTACCAAAAGAAGAATCTAGAACTGAGCTTGACAAAGAGTGGAAGTCATCACAGGGAACATCAAAATATGAACGCTTGTTACAACTGAAGCACTGAGTGACAGTGACTTTAGTCATGAGAGACCAATAACTTACACCATATTTTTTTTCCTTTTGCTGTTTGCATTTGCCTGATGTAGACTGCATTCATCTCCAGAGGTAATTACATGAGAGCTAAAATACCTAATCAAGTGGAATGTAGAGTTTCACACAGACCACAATCAAGAAACCTCACATCAAGAAAATTATTTTGGTAATTAAAACCTTATTTGATTTATTTGAGTGGAACAGAAGAGTGAGCCTTACCCGCTGATGGATAGAGAGCAGTGATGATCTCTTGAAGCTCTTTCCACACTCCGTGCAGCGGTAGGGCCTTTCCCCAGTGTGATCCCTCATGTGGTATTTCAACCCTGATGAACCTTTGAAGGCTTTTCCACACTCTGAACAGCGGTATGGCCTTTCTGTGTGAACATGTGAGACACGAGTTTAAAAATAACAACAACAAAAAGAACAGCAGAATAAGGAGTTCTTTAAAAAAATAGAAAAAAAAAGAGACTGAATATCAGCACAGTTTTATGCCTCATCTGCTTTCTTTCTAATTATCTTTACCTCCAGCAGGAGTGCTCTTGCTAGATCCCGTCTTTTTGTGGGCTTTGGTTGGTTTTGCTGGCTGCTCCTCTTGTTCCTCTCCAACGGCTATGATGTCGACATGAATCTCCCTCTGGTCCTCCTGCTGCTTGTCAGCCTGGCTCGGAGAAGAGGGAAGCGGGAGAGACAAGGAAAGCGATGGAGGGCACACGATTTCGGCCTCTGCCTCAGCCAGGAGACGCTGCTCGGGAGTGTGGGAGTGTTGGTGCGTGAGGAGCGAGGAGAGAAGAGGGAAAGAGCGGTCGCAGGCAGAGCAGCTGAACTGGGAACGGGACTGTGATGAAAGAGAGTGCATCTGGAGGGAAAAAAAAAAGAAAATGAAAACAGGAGGTAGTTCATTTGATAGTTGTTGTTTTTTTTATTAGAAAGCACTGATCTAAATAAATATTAGTACATTATAGAAAATGCAGAACCCAGAGAGCAATGCACACAGTTCACTCAGAAACTGCCTTGAACACAAGCTATGAAGACTTTCATAATGTTGTGATGCCACAACTCTTTAGTCCCACCTACACCAACGATCCAACTTTTTTCCTTTTTGGCACTGCCAGCTCTGACTCCAAAACATCTCAGCCACAAGAAAAGCAATAAATGACACTAAATTTCCTGTTGCTTACTGCAAGACCATGTAAGAGTCTTCGTGCACTCCAATGCGCTACTTTTATTTTTGGTGGCAATGTTCCCTCAGCAGGAAAAGAAAACATTCTTGGAGGAAATCGGAACTTATGGAAACTCGAAGACCAGTTTCAGACCAATAAACAAGGACTGGGAGTGGGGTGCATTTTTTTCCCTATATCACCTACAGTGCCACTTAAAATTAGTTGGATTATTTCTTAGCATTCCCAAACACAAACGAGTGAAAAATTAGCTAAAAATTAATGTACTATTGGAAATGGTAACACAACTGCAGGAAAACATTGTGTTTTATCTAACATAGTGACTTCAGCATGACTGCATCACTGTACTGAGTTGGATTGTGGTTTTAAATGTGTGCGATTTGGACTTTTTTTGTTACCGACAGTTCATAGAGAGCTGGAGGGCTCTTTTGGAAAGGCCTGTTAGATTTCATGTAGAGCTACAGACACAGCATGGGCATGATAAAACAATCCATAAAAGTCCCATTCTTGATATATGACACACTTATACTAACACTAACAAAAGGACCTTTAAGATGGATAAATGTTAGTCTTGCTGTAGGTTTTGTAATCTGTACAAAAGTGTTAGTAGTAGAACAGTTGCAACAGTCATTCTCACCAGTGATACATGTCTATTGAGGCCTCCGCTCGTCTTAAAGGTCTTATTGCAGTAGCCACATGACAGCCCTGCCCATGTGGTTCTGGCCTCTGGCTGAACGGTCTCAGAGCTCTGAGTCACCTCAGTGAAGCTCTGTAACAGGTCAAACTGGGCCTGGGTGGTGCCGACATTCTGAGGACAAACCAAAGGAAGTAGTAATACATATCAAAAATATATGTCCTCAAACTGAACTCATTGGCTTTATAGGGACTTTTATTTGCTCCAATTCAAAGTATATTTTAATTAAGAGTACTTATACTTCTGCCCCACATTACATAAAAAACAGAAGCTACACTATCTAACAGGGAAAACCTTTTGAATTCACGCCAGTTTATTTTGCATACCACTGGGTTCATGTTAACAATGCTTGTTTGGGTGTTGATCATTTGTGGCCTTCACACACCAACATCATGTTCAGACGACACATAAGCTGCAGCAGCAGTTACAGGATGAGCCAATCACAAAGTTTGTTGCAAAAACCTGTGTCAGCCTATGAGTTGACTGACAGCGGTTTCAAGTGCACAACCAACAATTCGTGGTTATCACAGTTTTTCTGCCTAACGCCCTATTTCAAATCGGTTCTACCACTATTATGAATGTGTTTCTACTATTTGTAGGATCTAAATTGGGCTTAATTGTACAACTACAAATTTTAAAGCATTTAAAGAAATGTGTGATGTTGGCAGTTTTTGAGATAAATATTTTTATGCAATGTGCATTTATCCGTTTGAACCCATCACTTACTGCATTGCTGCCATCTACTCCCTCTGACAATCCAAGGAGCACCTCTGTCGTGTGTCCACTTTCAGCCACTGTGGTAGTTTCCACCACCTCCTCAAAGTCAGCAAGCAGGTGTCCAGCTCCCACCAGCCCATCCCCAACTTCCATCCCAGAGCCGACCCCTGCCCCTCCACCAACCCCATCTTCCTCTGGAGCCATGTGAATGGCCTGGTGCTCCTCTAGGTCTGTCCGTGTGCCAAAAGTGTGGCTGCAGCTGCCACAGCTGTACAAGAGCACACTGGCTCCGGTGTCTGTACTCAGGTGAACCTCTGTCCCAATGGCTCTAGATGTGCACATGTTCTCCCCAGAAGAAGTGAGGGTGAGCTGGGGGAGAAGGCCTGGATTCTGGCCAGAGGAAGTGGTTGACAGGAACACTTCTTCCATCCCCACCCCAACTCCATCAGTTCCTTCCTGGCTCACAAATCCCACCATGTCTGTCAACATTGATGATGTCACTTCCTCTCCCCCCACCACCACCTCCACTACCTCATTTCTCTTCCTTGCATCCTCGCCCCTCTTTCCCTCTTTCCCACCTGCGTTTAGGTTGGAGTGCGAGTTCTTGTGCAGGGCCAGGTTTGACGAATGAGTAAAGCTTCGTCCACACTCACCGCAGATGTAGGGCCTCTCGCCTGTATGTATCCTCATGTGCTGCCTCAGGTTGGTGGACTGCGTGAAGGATTTGTTACACACTGTGCAGGTGTAAGGTTTGAGACCGAGATGGACATTCTTGTGTCTCCGCAGACTGCTCGAGTTCTTGAAGGCCTTCGGACAAGTGTCACACGGGTATGGGCATTCTCCTGTGTGTTGGCGCAGGTGATACTGGTAGTGAGAACTCCATTTAAAAGTAAGGGGGCAGTAGGGACACAAGAAGGTACGCACTCCAGTGTGGACACTCTGGTGGACCTGGGCAGAAACCGATATGGTGAAATATCTCATTTGTAAACATTGAAAAAAACAAACAAACAAAAAAAACCTTTTTTGGCGTCTCACCTGGAGAAGAGAAGAGCGTTTGAAGGCTTTGCCGCAGTCCTGACATTTATAAGGCTTCTCCCCTGAGTGTGACCTGCAAAATAAAGGTAACTATTCAGGAGGAAAACATGGTTAATCATATGACATCATTATTTGTGCAAAATACAATCAAACCCATATCTAAGTAATTTCTTTTGCTATGCATCGTATAGTATAACATCTTGTTTTATGTCAGAAATTAGCTCTTTATTTTACATTGAAATTTGCCTTTTTGACACTTTCCATCAACCTGACTGTGGCCCGATTTAAGATGTGAAAAAGGAAGGCTGGGAGGTGCTGGTTAGATTGTATGTCTTCCTGCTGATATTCAGTCCTCTTCTCATTCATTCCCTAATCACTCACTGCTTCTGATTAATCTCCTGGTCAGTTCTAGTAAACTGGGTTTATTAAATATTGTTTACATGACATGCTATTCCTGTATTCCTGATCGCAGGAATTAAAATATTAATGGATCTGTATTTTAGCTGTAGAAGCCAATTGACTGCAGAACGTCTTCTGTATTTGAAATGTACATCATCGAGTTAGATATGAGATGGCGAACATGAAAACACCATCAGGATTGAAACAAAGACGTAGCAGACAATTCTTGAATCCCCTGTTATAGAGTTAGTCCATTAGGGTTTTTGGACAGCGACATAATTTGGTATTTTTGCCTCTGTACACTTCCACAGTGGATTTTAACTCGTGATAAATTAAACAGATAAAATATTTGGAGTTGATCACAAGTGCTGAATTTGCACTTCGTAGCTTTTCACTGGATATCCTAATAGAATAGGTTCAAAGAGATGGCGATGGAAGTGAAGGAGGCCATCATTAGACCGAAACGAATAAAATAAATCTGATGGATTAAATAAACTTTGGGAGTGGCCAAATCAACAATTTTGTTCATTCTTCAAAAGAAGGAATGCATTGGCCAACTCAGTAACACCAAAAAGCCTGAAAGAAATCCAAAGCCAGCTAAAGTTCATGATGACAGAATTTCCATGGTTACAAAAACAACTTCACAACATCCAACCAAGGAGGTGTGTCATTGTCAAAGTCCACAATCATGGGATGCCTTTATGAACAGAGCGTTCACAACAGGGTGCAAACCCCTCATTACACTCAGGAGGTCACATTAGATTAAAAAAAAAAAAAAAAAAATCTAAATGAGCCTTCACCATTCTGGGGAAAAAAAAACCAACCCTAGATGACACTGAGAAGAAGAGAAAAAGCTGTGATCTGAGGTTTACCACATTATCTGTAAAACATGGTGGAGGAAATGTTATGGGATGAGCCGGTGTTCTGGAAATCCATCCTACCTGACAAACCATCCTATTCGTTGTTTGTGCGCATGCGCACAACATGAAATTAAGTGGCGAACCGTCCTACCTTTGTGAATGTGACCTACAAGCATACTTTAACAGCTAAAATTTAGTCGCAAAACGTCCTACCTTTGTTAATCTGAGCTAGAAGCATATTTTAACAGCTAAAATTCAGTGGCGAACCATCCTACCTTTGTGAATATGAGCTAAAAGCATACTTTAACAGGTAAAATGAAGTGCCAAACCATGCTATCTTTGTGAATGTTACCTACAAGCATACTTTGACGGGTAAAATGAAGTGGCAAACCGTCCTGGCTTTATAATTATGAGCTACAGGCATACTCTGATGGGCAAAGTTAAGTGGCAAACCATCATACCCACTTAAATTTGTGCTGGAATTACTCTGTGACAGCAGAAATATGCATAAACTACTTACGGTAGGACGTTTTCCCAAAGTAGGATGGTTTGTCAGAATACCGGGTCACTAGTGTTTATTGATAATATGACTGCTGATTGAAGAAAAAGGGTGATTTTTTTTTTTTTTTTGCTTAGCAGACTCCACCTTTGGCAAACATATTTAATGAGGACACATTGAGATGTGCAGGTGAGGGAGGTTAAATGACTAAATTTGTTAGTGCAGAACCGTATTAGCCTTAAAAGACAAAACTGTAACAGTATCAAACTTAATGATATAACGGCCAAATACGGATATCGGCTGATATTAGCCTTGTTGACTCATACCAACATATATGCATTTACATTTGCCTTTTGTGGTTTTTTGGGGTGACTAAATGTTCAAACATAGCATAAAGAGCAAGGAGATGCTGATCTTTTTATGAAACACAGTTTTGGGTTTGTTTTTTTTACTCCTCCTGGTACAAAGACTGGAATTATTAACAGAAGAAAACAAACTGGAAAACATCACTGGTATCTGCTAACAGCTAAAATGTTCAATTCAATTTTATTTATGTAGCACCAAATCACAACAACAGATGCTTTAAGGTGCTTCATATTGTAAGGTAAAGGCTCTACAAAAATATAGAGAAAACCCCAACAATCAGATAACTGCCTATGAGATAGCACTTGGTGACAGTGAGAAGGAAAAACAACCCTTTAACTGGAAGAAAGCTACAGCAAAACATTATTTTAGACATCAGAACTGGTCATGAACTTCCTAATATGTGAATCCTCAATATTAATATAATTTTAGTGTGGGTACCGTTGGTGATAGAGCAGAGCAGAGGAGCCCTTGAAGGCCTTGGGACAGAGGTTGCAGCGGTAGGGCCTTTCATTGTTGTGGCTCCGCAGGTGGTGGGTCAGCCTGGATGACCACCTGAAGCTCTTGCCACAGTCCAGACACTGGAAGGGATGATCCGTCTGCTCTGGCTGCGGGACTGACCCGGACACTGACGATGACACCATGTCCAGAACCACTTCCTCGCCACCTTCTACTCCCCCTTTTTCTCCCTCCACCAGCTCCCCTCTCTCCCGTTCATCCTCGCCATCTTCCCCCGAACCAAGAAGAGACGGGAAAGGTGAGAGGGACGTGGTGGACTGAGCTGGCAAAAGCTCTGCTTGGACGACTAGGGCCACTGAGTTGGCCATTACCAGATCAACCTGGTGGCAGATGATGGTTTTCCTTAGAGGCAGAGGGGTGGGTGGGATCAGTTTGTGTGCGGCATCATGGTTTTTCTTTCATCTTTTCTTCTGTGCCTTCATAAATTCCTTCCCTGCTGGCCACTGTAGCACCAGCTGTCATCCCAAGCAGTGAAATGAGGGCAAGTCTGAGATAAAAGGAGATGGAAATAAATACAGTATTACAACATTATAACAGTTGGTACCAAAGCTCCCTTTAAATTTCCCTCCCTCCCTCCCATCTCTGAAGCTGGTCCTCCCTCCCCGCTGTCTTTCCTCCGGCCGTCAGTCCGTGTGCGCTGTATCTCCACACTGGCGCACGGTTTCTGTCCTTCCCCGCAGTGCGGTGCTTGTTAGCACCACAAACCAGCGGCTACAGCAAAGTTACACACCGAGCTACTCTATAACTGTCCCAATGTCTTCCGACGAGCTCTTGCAATCCAGCAGTTAAAGCAGACACACACACAGATTCTTTGGCGAATTAACAAAAACAGTTAGTGGCCTGCTTTTAAAGCTAACCAAGCCTCCGGCTCAGTGCGGAACAGCTTCTTTTAACTGCTCGCCATGAATGTGCATGAATGCGGGCTGAGGCCGTACTCACCGCGGGTACTTAACTCATCTTAAAGCTATATTGTTGATCATATGAAAAGAAACTGGGTGCTGCAGTGCTAATCCACACAACCTTAACAATAAACACAGCACAAACTAACAGCAGTTCTCCACCCAATGCCGCCTTTCAAGAACAGCGGCAGCGATTGGCTGATATGTACAATAGATGAGCTACTCCCATTGGCTGGGGGCTTGAACAGACAGGTTGACGTTCTTACCAGAAAACATTTAGAAAATCAAAATTTGGCGTAAGCTAGTTATTAGTAAAGGATCCATACTCCAAGATGCTCCAAATTAATCTAAAAGCTTTTTTCACATTCGAGCTCAACATTTATCAGTTTTTGCCTCGACTCTTCTGCACAGACTGTTGGGTAATGTAGTTTCTGAGTGTGCACCCCCTCAAAAAACGTCCATCTGTCACACAGTTCATATTACAGGTGTGGTAGTAGGCCACGCATATTTAAAGACACACAAAAACCAGTGTGCACATTCTGAAGTTTTTATTTCACCAAGGCACATATTTCACATTGAGGCCAATTAGTGTGTGTAAGAGGCATTTTGATGTTACAACAATAATTTAAACGTGATGGTATAATAATAGCGAATAAGAATAAAAACTGTATAAAAGTACAAAAGGACAGGAGACTTGCTCCACTGCAGCACAAAATAAATAGTTCCACCAAGTTACTTAAATAAATAGTCAATACTGTAACAAATACTAGAATAGGAATGAATGAAAATTATAGTGATAAAATTGGTCATCTACAGTATGTTGTAGAAAACGACATAATACACAAAAGCACTGTATACAACATTTACATTCTTGTACATTTATGTACACCTGTACAGAACATAGTGTCACAATACATAGTATTTTAAGGCTTTGGGTGTTTAACTAAAAACAAAAACAAAAAAATCCCCAAACTTTTCTACACCAAAGCACAGGTTCAAAATCAGCCATCCCACTCTTAGGAAGGGCCAATCCCGACAAGTTTGTGCAAAGAATCTAATCAGAATCATCAGTGCTTAGCAACAGGGCACATTCATATGACTTTACCACAATGTTAACTACGCCTCCACGTGCAGAACACAAGGGAAGCAGGCACTGAAAACACAAATGTGACTGTGGTACGAAAGAAAGGATTCGCTTTTCTTCAAATACCATCCTAACGTGGAAGAAATAAAGTAAAATGAATTTGATAAGGAATTGATAAATTAATGTGTCATGTGGAATATTTTACCATGGCTGGTAGATGACATTATGAGCTTTTGAAACGTATACTTTAAGGGCCCTATAAATAAGGAATAGTGAAGGCCTAGGCTGCCCCAAATGCATGCTACATCTACTGGAAGAATTATCATCTGAAGAAAAATAAAAATGTAAAAGTAAATTAAGCTGATTTATACAAATGTCATTATCAGAGCTATCAGTTCAGGAAGTGCTACAGTGTTTGTTTTTTGTTTTTTGTTTTTGTTTTTGGGTTCAGTGAGACACAAGAGAAAGGGAAAGATTACAGAAATGTGGGCAAATGAGTTCACGTTAGTACAGAAATAAGATAAATAAATAAAAATTAAATAAATAACTAACATTCAATAAATAAATAAATACATAAATAACACGGTCATGACATGACGGTTTCTTGACATAATCATTGGAGTTAAACTGGAACTTGAGCTGGAATCGATGGTTGTAACTGGCTGCATTGTGGTGCATCCTCAATGGCTCTGATGGAAAGACACATTCCTCAACACACATGCTGACACACAGGTTGATATTTGGGCCTCTTTAGGGATGCTGTCAACTACAGTGCACACTGACATGGTCTTGTTTCCCTTTTGATGGGGACGGAAGTCCATGTATTCTCACTGGCTCTGCAGCCCCCTTTTACTTTCTGTATCATCATTGGACTGCAGTGACCTTGGGCTTAAGGCTGAGGAAGGCTCTGTACGCCCAGTCACAGAAGAGCTTGAAGTGCTGAAGAAGCTCATTGGTGGACTGCAGGACATCAAACTGATAGGGGAGGTGAGGGGGGAGGGAGGGGGTCGCCGGACTGAGCCTTGGTGCTTCAACTCTCAGCATCTGTGGAGGAGAAGACGGGCAAACACACGGATTAGAAAGCTCAATCACAGCGGCGGTGGCGCGCGCTGAGAATCGAACAGACAAACTCAGCTCCTCACCTGACGGTGCAGCAGAGTGATGAGAGATTTCATCTCTCTGATCATCTCCACCAGCTTGGGCACTGCAGGGTGGTGGTGCTTCTTCGACACTCTGTTGAGCCACTCAAAGTGGTGCTCGTACAGCTTCAGGTCGGAATGAAGCTGTGAGAGCGTGGGCTTCAGCTGGAAACAACGCAAAAAGACTTCAGAGACTTAGCATGGGAGTGTCGAAACAGGCCAGCTCCCCGCCCCCTCTCTCTCTTTCTCGCCACATGCACACACACAAATACATTATCAGAGCATTACCTCAAGATTGTTGAGGTCATGGGCTGATCTGTTGCTCATTTCTGGCAGAGACTTGAACCTGTGGGGCTCCACTTCTGAGTCAAATGCATGCTCCTTCTGAAAGAGAAAACAAGACACAGAGCAGCCCCTTAGCAATTTACATCAGCGCAATTTTACTCATCCTGAAACAAGTCACGGCAGCATGAGGAAAGTATTAGTCTAGCATCTTGATTGGGTGCCTGTTTTCTGCACTTAGAGACAGTAGCTCTCACTGAGGGGAGTGTGGTCGATCGGGTCAGTGTGAGTTCACCCACATTCAGCCTCCCCAAATGTCAACAATAAGAGAAAATGAGCTGAACCCACAGGATGTTTTCTGCTGGGAGTGTGGATAACAACATACGCAGTGACTAAGAAAGCTCCAAGTGGGACAGACAACACAGGCCTGCGGGGAAACTCCAGGGTCACAGCTATAAAAAGAAAGAATGACGCAGTGCCGCTGCCCAGCTCAGCCTGTGTAGTGCCCACTTTGACCAGCAGAGGGGGATAAACAACCTAATGCCAGGTTTATGGGATTCTGCTTTGGAAGGGCAGCTGAGCTCATCAGTAGTGCAATTTAGTATTAAAGACGTAGGCCTATTTTAGTAATGAATAGGGACAAATAGAGATGAGTGAAGTGGTATGCGTCATTTCTAATCAGCAGAGGAACATAACAACATTAGAATAATGATTGCTGAGAAATGTTTTGTATAAACAAGTTGAGTGCGCTTATTGCTTCCTTAACCTGTTGTTCTGTGCTTCCCTTGCATTACTTGTTGTTCGCTTCCACTTGTTTTTGTTGATGTTTTTGGAGATAAATGTCCTGTATTGTCTCTCCATCAGCCCTTTATAAGAGCTCACTTATGTCTGTGGTCCAATGTTTTGTCTCCGCTGCCGTTTTCTCCCCTGCTGTACCTTACTTCCCCCGTCCCTCGCCTCTCCCTGTGTCTCATACCAGGTGCACAGGCACATGCAACATGACGTGCACATGTGCATGCATGCACACACACACACACACACACACACACACACACACACACACACACACACACACACACACACACACACACACACACACACACACACACACACACCACCGGCTTGTCATCTAGTTGTTTCTCTGATCTCTCTTCATCTCTTGTGGTTTTTGCACCATCTTTCTCAGCCTTTAATTCTGCCTCTTATCCCAGTTTCTCTCGCTCTCTTCATCCCAGACCATGACCTCACCCGACAGAACCTAGCATCCAACCTTTTTCTTCCTGAATGCAAATACTGGAATGTGATAAATCTTTTTGATTTTTATCAAGTCACTTTGCTGTGGCGACCGAAAGCAAAACACTAAACACCGCACCTACACTACCACGGCTATTTACAGAGCCCTCAATGCACACACACACGGCCACAAAAATGCATACAGACAAACGCATGCACACACGTATACACATTTGTATGTATGCAAGTGTGCACAGACTCATACACAGGCACACTGGAAAACCTGGGCCCATATAGAACTATGTTTATACACATACGCACATTTCTCCCTCTTTAAAGCATCAGTTTCATTGCTCTTTTGCAGGGACTTTCCATGGATTCCCATTCTATTTATCTTTCCTAACTTTGTCCTCTTTTTAGTGGAATTCCACACAAAAAAGGGGGGGGGGGGGGGGGGGGGGGAATTAAAAATAAATCCCCAGTGTTAGTGAACACTGTCTAACACTGTTTCGGATGCCCTTTGATAATCCTGGTGTGCTCACATCTGGATTTCAGATTGTGATGCTACTACACAATGACTATAACATTATTTCAAAGCACAAACACAAACACACACGCAAACACTTTCTCAACACTGCTGGACAAGACTAGAGAGAGTATGTGGCTATTTCTAATTTTATCTCCTGAACAAAAGAGTTTAAAGATTTGCATAATGCAAAAATAGAATCAATATCAGCCATGTGTAACCAAAGATCCAGAGATATGATGCCGTTTTCTTTTCACCTGTTAAAACACAGTGTTGATACACAATCACCTGTCGGATCCAAATCTTGTCTAAGTTCTCAAATCTGATTTCCCTACTAACTCGACTGTCATCGCAATAGGATTTCGGGCCAGACTTGTCGCATTTAATTGGGGAGAGAAGCTCAACACTTCACCAACCGCCGACCATAAACATGTTTCTGTGTAAACAAGCATGCGATACACGCTGCTGTCATTTCACAGACGGCGTGCTTGGCTGTTTTTGTAGCTGGATGGAGGTAGATTTAATTTCACTGCACCTCCACTGGCACCTTCTTTGCCACCAAGTCTTAATGCAACCGCCACCAGGGGAGGTGACCAGGCACACCGGCATGCTGCTGAGTCAGACCGCCTCTCCCGTGTGGATTAAAAGTGAGATCACTGAGTCAAATCCCCCCCGAGACGTTTGTTGCCCCGTGTAAGCATGCAGATGGACTCGTGAAAGCAGCTTAAGGTGGACTAAAGCCCCGAGCAAACCTGGTATGCGTTTGCACAATAGTGCGTGATGCAAAGTGGGTGCAGTTTAATGTGTGAGGTTACCTAAACCGAAAGCTAACATTAGCACCCAAATCCAATTAGTAAAAGATCAGTCTGTGGTGTAATGACCAGCATCGTCTTCCAATTCAATTAGCACGGGGTGGTCAGGGCCTCGCAGCCTCCACTCCCGATGTCAGAGGCTGATTGGTAAACCTAATGGTCTTGAGGACAGCTTCATCACTTACCAGCAGTTCTGTGGTGAGTTTCATTAGATTTTTGGTCTGATTGGACAGTTTATCCAAGTCACTGGGTCGCCGCTGTGGCACCGGAGAGGCAGACGTGAACACGGGCAGCTGAGCCAATAGCAGCGAGAAGAGGAGAGATGAGGAGGAGTCGAGCAGCACTGGAGGGGTAGAACAAAACGGAAGCAATTAGTGGAGAGGCGCTGTCATCTCGCCATAATGATAATGGCCTCGGGGCACGGCTGTCAGCTTTAGGGGAAGATATTGCACCATGATATAAACAATAGCTCCAGACTTGGCAAGAAGAATCCTGAAGAGCTTCAGAGTCATGTTTTCACAGGCTGAATGCAAATCATTAAAACATTAAATGCCAGGCTTTGACACAGAATAGCTCCATTTCATCTTTACCATAAGCAAGGCAATGAATGCCGCTGATTGTCACACCTGCAACTCGATAGGTACGTGAGCCGGTGGTATAAATTATATAGACCAAGTCAAGCCAAGTCAACTCTCCTAACAGTAAGCTCATTCATTCTTGTCCTTTCAAGTTCAAGTACAAGGTAGACTAAGTATTAAAAGGGAACCACAGTGGTGTTGAGATGATGAATGCTTGATAATTACAGGTGAACCACAAGAATCGCAGCCAAAATAACACTGCAGAAGCATCTGAGCTCTTCGTCCCAGAGCAACTTTAACAGAATTAAGTTGCCCAAATCTTCAGTCGAGCAATAAAGAAGCAGTTGCTTAGATTTTCTGATCTCTAAATAATTTAACCTGTGCACAGTGGGGGGGAAAGCAACTTTTTAACAACAACAACAAAAAACTAACAAAAATCTTTTAGAACAAAGCTGATTAAAAATGAGAAACATTTATAAGATTTTTTTTTAACCCACAGTCATATAATCACTTACATTTCATATTGGTTCGGATCCAAGAGATAGGCAAACCAGCAGAAAAACGGAGGCAAATAAATAAATAAATAGAAAATTAATAAATAAATTGAACTCCGGAAACTGTCACGTGCTCCGGTTTCTTCTTGCTCACTCTTCTGTCAGAGTGAGGAGGAAAGTTGTCAGGACACACTGAATGAGAGAGCGCAGAGTGATGAGTGCGAGCACTCAGACGGCAAAGTCAGAAAGTTAAAGGTAAAAAAAAAAAGCGAATATCGTCAAACTTTCTTTTTTCAGTAAAGTTTGAGAGGAGCCCCTGCAGTCTTTATAGAGTGCTGAAGGCAGAGAAGCACTTTGGCAGTTTGGAGAGAGACAGAGAGAGAGGCTACAGAAATGCAGAGAGAGGGATGCGAGTGTGGTAAGTCCAATTTTTGCGCGCAGTGAAGTGTTTAGGCTTGTTTAAAACTTCCTTTATAAAGACGTCGGGCCTATGACACATCGGCAGTGACTCACTTCATTCATAAAAACACACACACACGCAGACACACGCTCTCTCTCCCTCTCCCTCCTCTCTCTCTCTCTCTCTCTCGCCCTCTCTCTCGCCCTCTCTCTCCCTTTCCTCCTCCCCTCCCTTCTGCCCTGTCTCCCTTTGCGAAACTTTAAAAAAATGTTCCGTTGTTTTTTTCCCCCTCTATCACTTTCTCTCTATCCTATCCTATCCTGTCCTGTCCCTATCTCCGGCACTTCCTCCGTCGCATCTCGCTACCTGCCCCAATCAGTCGCATCTACCTCTTTCTATCTTTCCATCGCCAAATCTCTTCCCCCCTAACTCTCTATCACTGCAGATGTTTTAAAAAGCCCATTGTTTTCATGTGTATCAGTATATCTTATGTAACCATGTATCTTTTCGAGCCTCTACACTCTAGTTTTACCTGTCCTATCTTTTTCTTGCGTGCTGGTGTGTTTTTGTGTTTTTTTTCCTGTTATACTTCAGGGGGAAATGTCACAGAAATTGTGCTCCTGCTTGTGGTTTAGGCTACACACGTCACATTCCCAGTACAGTATTATGGCTAATACCTTTTAGCAAACACCTTTTTCTCCTGTATTTCTTTTCCTCCTTTTTTTTTACCCCTTGCTATTTTTTTCAGAGCCCCTCTTGAGACAGCAGCCTGTTATTTCCACTGCCCCCCCACCCCCTCTCTTTTTTTCACTTCTTCTCTCCCTCTCCAGGGTGAAGGAAAGAGTGAGAGACTACGGATAGGAGCAGGAGAGGTGCTGTCCAGACCAGAAGGGGCCTCTCAAAGTGTTGCATAGAAACAGTGAGCGGACACACGCCACAGGAGTGTCGAGGCGGTGGTGGGTTATTTGTGTTTGTGTTTGGGTCAACATCATATAGAGACAGATGCATGTGGATGTGTCACAGAAAGGAGGATTCAGCTCTAATAAACCAAAACAGTCTTTTTCTGGCACCAAAACGCACATGCTGATGCATGCAGAAACATCACAGACTCACTACTCCAACTTGTTTGTGTCTCTTTTTCGTACAAACACACACACACACACACACACACACACACACACACACACACACACACACACACACATACAGAGCGGGGCAGCCTGGAAACACTCAGTCAGGTGCAGTAAAGCGTGGCCCACTGTTGCAAAAGGGCAAAAATGAGTTTCCAGTCATCACATTTGGGACAGCTAATGCATCATACTGTACACACACTGTAAAGTAAATCACAAGGGAATCTCACTCAGACATACACAAAGGGAGGAAAAAAGGGAGAACGTGAGAGAAGGAAGGAGAGACGGGAGAGAGAGCGGGGAAAAGGAAGAAAGCGTTTTTGAGTCTGGGTGTGAGATTAGGAGACCCTCATTCACAGACATACACTCATGGTGTGGTTAGAAAATAATTAGTGGTGGGCTTTGTATGCGCACACTTGCACACTCATGCACATATACACACAGAGTTGCCAGTCCAGCGGTGGGCCTACACAGACAAACAAACACCCTCCAAATGATGAGGGCCCGGTGGCAACGAGTGGGTGGCGGAGTTGTTGTGGTGAAAAAGGGTCATGCTCTGTTTTCTCAGGTCAACAGTAGAAAAAAAAAAGCAGGGAAAGGAGGAGAGCAGGGGGAAGGAGCAGAAGAAATAGATGAGTGCGGTTGGACGTAGGGAGATATTGACACACTCGCTCTTTTTAATTTCCCACATCAAAGGGACGTTTGAAGACACAGCTGGGGAGAGAAGAAAAGAAAGAGTGAAGTTAGTCACTCTCCCTCATTCCCTCTCCGGGCTGCCTCTTATGATGGGGGTCTCCTGGGTGGTTCTGAAGCACTGTTAGGCCATCCGCCAGCACTGATCACTCACACACTATGACACAGGGAGTGCGTCTGTGTGCGTTTGTGCACGTGGGAGTGTGCACACGTGCATCGATGTCAGTGTGCAAAGTTAAAAAAAAAAAAGAAAAAGCTCTGTATCTTTGTTTAGACGTTTGCTTTTCGTGTGTGAGAGCGAGCACAGAGCGGCGCATGTTGGAAAAGGGGGAATCCAGGGTTTGTGTAAATGGGTGTGCATACAGTATATGTGTGTAATTATGGGTATGCGGTGGTACAAGTGCGGTGTCTGTATAACATGCATGAGCGTTTGCGTGCGCGTCTGTGCGTGAGAGTGTGTTTGTGTGTGGCCTTCATATGCTACCCATTACATCACCAATCTGTGTAAACCACCACAGGAGGAGAAACAGAGTGAGACACTCAGACTACGACCTCAAAGACATCAGAGAGGAAGGGGAACCTGTGACAGAGCCTGCCAGCCTGCCTCGCTGCCAGACAAACTTTACTCACACAAGCTTCTCTCACTTCGCCCGTACTTTACACTGGGTTTGCTGTGCGCCATGACATGTACTCGCACTTCTATGCTTTCTTCGAATCACTCGAATGCCTCGCTCACTTCTCTCACATTTTGCTTCGTTGTTAATCCACACAGCTGCTCAAATCATTAGTCATTTAAAAAAGAAAAAAAAAACTATCAAATTCAGGAGTGTGTGTATTTTTGTAACATCCTGCAATAAACTGACAGGGAAAAGCTTGAAGAGTAGATCTTGTAATGTGGGATTTTTTTGTTCAATGTTTACTTTAGTGTGCTTTGTGGTTGTACTTTGATTATGAGAACAAATACCAAATCAGCCCATTCTGTTAATGTTGGTTTTCTCATAAATGTTTATTGCCGTGGGTCAATATCCAGGTCCAGGTGGGTGAAAAAGTAGTCTTTGTGGATTTTAGGGTTACGTCTCATGTTCTGCTTGCCTCAGTGTCATAAGTAAACAGTGAAGACGCTGGCCGTGACGCAACTCTGCTTCGATGGTAAAAGGGATTATGGGAGAAGAAGTAGTAATAAATTCACCATTTTTATGTTACACCCTCATTTCCTCTTGGGAATTCCAACGGGGCCTGAAAAAACAAACCAGGAGATTACGTTCAAAGGGGAAACCAAATGTCCGACCCATTACTGTTAATATTTATCCTCCTATAACAGTACGCTTTCAAGTTTCCCTGTGACCTCCTCAACCTCCTGTCTTCTTCCTCTTTCCTCTGCCATTCTGTCCTTCATTCATTTTCTCCAGCTTGCTCCCAGTTGGGGGACTCCAGCGGGGTATCCTATCCTACCTATCACTATCACTGCTCCATCCCGCTTCTTTCCTCCGCTTAACCCCTGTTACTGTACCTCAACCTACGTCAGAGAGCGAGTGAGTGTGCTAATAGTTCTGGGGGGAAAGAAGAAATAGTGACACACAGAAAGGGGGCTGCAGTCATTGGGCTATAAAGTGACGTCTCTGACTTTCTTTGTCCATGTCAAAGATCAGCTTTAATGTGCTCTTGCGCTTTTTTAAAAACAGCTATCAGACAGAAGGGGCTTCTTTCAAGTCCCCACATCTCTGTGCCACTGGCAAGCTCTTATTTGAGAAAACTCCCTGCAGACGCGATTTACAAATTACGCGTGTCAATTGCTCTCTTCCTTTTCCATTTGAGCAGCCCACTCAAGACAGATATGGCTGTTGTGCATCTACTGCTTTGCCTTTTTTATTCGCCCATTAAAGGAGCATATTAACCAGCATCATTATGGCAGGTTTCCTCCGCTGGCTTAGTTCACAGAGCCGTGCAAAAGGGCAGGATGCAGTGATGAAAGGGAGAGCATGAAGCAGACGTCTCTCCCTGGCAGAAAGTTGGGGAGCCAGAACGTTTAAATCAACTCTCTATTAAGCACACTTTTACAAGGGTCATTTTGTTTGGAAACCAAACTCTATGGTATGTGACAAAACACAGTGTATGTGTGTGTATGTGCATGTATGTGTAGCGGGCAGACTCAACCGAAACCCTCTCCCTCGCTGACTCTGTGTTGCTCACCTGCTCACGTTCACCACCTCCCCAGCTCTCTCTCACTGCTTCCAAGAATTTATGCGTCTGCCAGTGAGGAAATCGCGAGCTGAAGGAACAGGTCACAGAAGGAGTATGAGAAGGAGAAGACGAGGGGCGGGAGGGGTGGTGGGGTGTACAGCAGGAAGTAAGCAACCCACGCACAAGGAACTTTTTACTGTGCAAACACTCTTTCCATCTACCCTGCTTGCTTCCTTCATCTCAGACTGGTGTTAATACACTGGAGAGCCCAGGCCTGTCTCAGAGCTCCCGCTTTCTCCTCCGGTTCTCCCTCCCGCTCCTCTCACTCTCATTCTCAGTCGCCTTAAACATTCTTTCCTCTCCTGTCATGGTGTGTCCTGTCTGCGTCCCGCTCTCTCCTCATCTCTTCCTCCCCTCAAAGTGCTTCCCCTCAGCTCCCCCTCGCTTTCTCTTTCACTCACTCGCTACCTTCCCCTTCACCTCTGATCTCCCTGTTTTCTATGACAGTGCAGAGAAAGATCCGTGAAATAGTGCTCGAGCAAATTTTTATTCACCAGCCCGACATATCACTCCACCGCTGACTCCATGCAGAGGTTTGTTTGTTTTGTTTTTTTCAAGTAAAGGAATAAAAAGAGGGGAGTGAAAGTGAAGCTCCTATTTTTGGTGCATTCCTTGGTGCTTGCAGAGTAGTTACCCCAGAGACCTTACTTGTGCATTCGCTGTCTCTTTGTCAGGATTGCACCACTTCTGTGGTGAGTTACTACATCTATGTGAGATGTGTACTCAATCAAAGCTGACCACTACTTACCGGCGCGCAGTGCGTCTGCGTCAGTCACACATTCAGCCTGTCGTCGTGTTATTCTACCGAAGCTGAGAGCTGCTGACAAACACACAGGGGAAACTGGGAAGGGTGTAAGTGAATGTGCGGTGGTGGGGGAGCGGGGGGCAGCAGAGGTTGCTGAGACGATGGGGAAAGAGTGAGGGGCGCAAGCAGACAAAAGCAAGAGGACTTGCGTGACGTCACAGTTTACCCTAGAGAGCAACTTTGTCAACGTGACATGACCTTAGTCACACTGGGGGAGGCGGGAGGATGCCCTTTTGCAGACAGATGGACACCTACATACACATTGACACATATGCTTACGTCTGTTCACACCAGCATTTAAAACTATTTATAGGCCACTATCCCCTTTAACCTGACAAGGTCCGGCTGTTTCTCTGAATGCTGACGCATTTCAGGTCCCTTCATCACTTGCCATTCATTAAATTAACGCTCATTACACACTGACAATCGTAAATCAACCTCCCACAACAATGATAGCAGATAACACAACTTATAAGAGAGCACATGGGCAGCTCGTTCTCCTGAACACTTCCTGTGCGTCAGCCATAGAGAGTGTGTAAATTTCATCATAAATGAGAGCAAACACAGGAAAGGAAGTTTCATATCCGCATGTTGTCAATGTTTATGTTTTGAAGCAGAGTACGTAAAGGGATTGGGAGCCGAGGACAACTGGTTTAGAGAGTATATTTGAAAATGTCTGGAAATCAAGAAAGACTTCTCTCCACATTCAGTAGGCTGCGCTTTGACCGCACAGGGAGGGGAGGTGGACCTCAAGTTCACTGAAATGTCAACTTTGGTTTGAAGTGACTTTGACTAAAAGCAGTGCAAACACAGCACAGAAGATACACTGTCGTCCGTCTTAGATTCAAATTTCAGCGGTTGTTGTGTTGCTGTTTGTTTTTCTTCTCTTTTCTTTTTTTGTGTATTCTCCAAGGAACAAAAACATTTACTGTAAATGTTTATTTAAAATGTGAACTGTCTATCCCCCATACTTCTTGGACATGCTATCTTATCTCTGGAATAGTGAGAGTAAGATATGGAAGTAATGTGTTTGCGTGCATTCTTCTTAACCACCCTTATCATTATCTCCAGCTGACAAGTTTGACGGCCATCTTTTCCTTGCACATCTGCACATCCTTGTCACAGCCCCCGGTGTCTCTCGAGTTTTATTTTCTTGACCTTTGTTCATCGTGGGAATGCAAAAAAAAATAAATAAATAAAAAGCTCAGTTTAGGATGCAGTTTGAGAACCATTTGTATCATTGAGGTCTATGACTAAGAGGAACGACATGAAAGTTATTCTAATCTCTCTATAATTATTCAGACTGTTTATGTGCACTTTGACCCCCCTGCTGTTTCCAATTACCCATAAACTGCTCTTTCGGGAGACATTTAAATGCCTTGCATGTCTCCTTTTTTTCAATAACATTTTCTGAGTCAAGGACTTAGAAATGAAAGCTATCCAGAATTTTCTATTTTTGGCACAGAGTTCACACACATTGACAGCAGCCCCCCTCCACCACCACTACCCACCGCTTCATTCTTTTTATGTCACCTCCTTCTCCTCATCCTCTTTCTGTTCATCAATCACACTGTCCATCCTCATCAAAAGCAAACCCCTGGATGTATGAATGATGTTAGTTTGCATCAGCGCCTGCCTTGCATTGCTGACACCCTTGCGGCTGGCTGGACCTCCAGCAGTGCCAGGAAGTATGCTAAGAATGCAAGGAATGGCCCAGTGAACGATAAGTAGGAAATTCCCTGCAGTAGACTGGACTAAATGCCCAAAAGCAACCGGGGGCAAGGACATTCATCTGGGATAATAAATGACGATAAAAGGTGGGATTGGAAAAGACGGAAGAAGGAAATCTAGACTGACGTAGGTCTAGGCTATGACTCTAAAACTGTGAACAAAGGCAGTGGCTTTATTAGGAGGCCGAGAGAGAGGATGAAGAAAAGGATGGGGCCATGACACACATAAAGAGACAAGAAAGGGACAGGAGGGGTTGGGATGACTGGATCGAGATAGGTGGGACACTAATAGGGAAAAGAGCAAATTAACAGAGGAAGAGGTGGATTTGAAAAAACAAAGTGGTACCATGGAAAAGAATGACTGAATAAAGATAGCAACTACAAAGACGTAAATCACTCTATCGTTCATTGAAAGGGTGCTGAACGAGATCGAGAGCTGGCTGTGGGGCAGGAAGAGGGCGTTCAGATAGAGGCATGTCACAGGAAAGATAAAGCTCTTTAATCAGCCCTGATTGGGTGACTGTGACTGGGAAGAGGACACACACCTCACAGACCGATTTCTTGCTGGTGAACCCTTCGGTTTGACTGACACCGCCTCTGTATGACTCACTCACCTGACTTTTTCTTGCCATCTCCCACGCAGTGGCATGTGCAGAGGCTTTCAAACATGGTTTAAACAGCGAGCGCAACATTGCCAAACCCTGATCCAGATTAGCCTCCCGTCTGTAGTGACCTACTAAATGCGACTTTACATCAGCTTCTTCTAACGAGCCTACACCCCTTTTGTCTGGCTGCTGTTTTTCTGAACAGCCAGGTGGTAATTGTTTTGAGTTGCCAAATTGCGACTGGAGGGATTAGATTACCTACCACCGGGGTAGTACCCCCCTCCTTGTTTCCCCATTTTCCCCGGATTACATCAGAACAGAAGCACCTTCATTTGTGAGTAAGCACATACCTCACAGATGCACGGGAGGCCAAAAACATGTCAGATGTGTTAGAATACAAAGGAGATAATGGGATATATGAAACAGGGCAGGAAGTGTAAACAGTCCTTCCTGTGTATGTTTTTTTTATTCAACTCAATGGAAAGATAAGAGATGTAGAAGATGGTTGATGGGGATCTAGTTTCTGTTCATGCATGCTAGTGTGTGCCTGTATATGTGCTTCTGCATGTTTGCTTATTGTTCCTATCTGGCCTAAACCCAGTCTTTTCTGTATTCAGATCATAAATAACAACCTAGAAGGAAATGAAACATTAAAAAACTCCCAAGGGTGTCTTATCTTGTATGACATTGATTCATTCCTGTAATATCATGATCATAGCATAGACCTTGGCCAGATATAATAACAAAATTGAGACAGATAAACAATATTCTCAGCCACAATCTGGGCTTTCTCTTTCAAAAGCTATGTATTAATTAATCTTCAAAGTAAGAAGCATTCTTGCTTGACAAAGCAGGTCATTTAAATTGGCAGTCAGAAAATACTTTCCTAGACCAGGTCAACATTGTAAAGCTTAATGGAGACACAGTAAGTAAAGACCAAGATGAGATGAGATGAGAGCCAATACATGAGACTCCATTTGTACTTTATGGTGTGGTTGTGCAGGGTCGGGATTGGATCCAGTGAACGTGGACAGTTATGCTTTTCTCTCGTATGTTTAGTTCAAAACCTCATAAAATGACTCGGTGCGGTTCTCTGGCTTTTCGACCCATCTGAAACAGCTGACACAAGGCTGATAAGTGGGTGTGTGAGTTTTGAGGTGAAGCAGTGAAAGGCTCAGGCAGACAAGGAGGAGTTTTTCTTTTCTTTTTCTCATTAACTCCATTAAAAAGAACCCCTGGGAAGTTTGGACGACTGACAGCTGAGGTGGAGCCTGCGGCAACCAAGCAGGAGGGAGAGTGTTTTCATGTGTTTATGTGTGTGTTTTCCTTCACTCCTGGGACTTATATATATACATACATATATGTGGCTGCAGGTCTGTCTCTCAGGCCCTGAGCTGAGTGTGATGGGGGTTCACTCAGGGGTATAAGACCAGGCCTGGGGACGACCTGTGGAACACCCTCATTATCCTCCAGGCAGCGATGCTTTTGAGGTGTGGTCCCCCCGCCACCCTTCACCCCCAATGTGCCGAATCAGTGGAAGGCAGAAACCCAGAGAGTATCCCTGACACTAATATGGAAAAAAGCCTGTTTGGAGTGAATATAAGGGCAAATATTATTCTTCCTGAGCGTAACCACGGCGAGCACCTCTGACCTGGCAGTGAAAGTGCTGAAACAAAAAGCCCAAAGACTTTTTCTGCTCCATCAAAGCAGCGCTACATAAAATAAACATGGCCATCAGATTACCACGCTGAACACGGGGCCGCGTTAGCCCGCGCCGGCCGCCCTGCCGCCCAACCCCATGGCTCTATGGGAGTTAAGTGTGGGGTCCGCTCAGTCAACACCATGACGCAAAATGGAACAAGCCTCTGACAGAAGCCCCAGGCTGGTGGAATAAGGCCCCTGCCCACAGGCCCCCTGGCCCGGGAGAAACATACTGAATAAGAACGAAAGCGAGAGAGAGAAGCAGGAAAACAGAAGGAAAGAAGAAAGGAGAAGGGAAGAGGTAGATGAGGGCATTTTGGTAAAGAGGAAAACACCACCAATTCCAAATTTGTACCTCTCTCTCAAATTGAACAGCACGTGCATGAAGGCAAAAGCTGCTTGAGAGAACCAGCAGCAGCAGCCTAGGACAGACAGCCGCCAGTGGAGAGAAGGCCGCGGCAGGGCAGGACAGGGCAGGGTAAGATACAGTGGTTGGTGGTGGTGGTTGTAGCTGCCAGAGAGACTGTGAGGCTTACCTGGCTAGTCCTACTAACAGTGGACAGCCTCAGCTCGGTGGATCTGACCTCACAGGGGTTCCTTTATATCACGGCCTATGCCTGTGTGCATTTGTGTGTAGGTGCATGCATGCATGCACCAAAAAAAAGAAAGAAGAAGAAGTTTATGTGTTTATGTGAGGAGTTCACGTTTGGGTGATGTAACTAGGAGAAAACAAATCTGTCCCTTGAGCTTTTCTCTTGGCCTTGTAATTACCCCACTGAGGCTCTGCTGTCTGGTTCATCATCAGTCTCCCCATCACCAACCTCAGCTTCAGCCTGTCGTCTGTCTGCGTCTCACAGATGTCCCTCCAAGCATCCCTGACCTTCTCCTCAGTTATCTCAAACCCCACACAGATTCTTACATCCCCCAGTCTGTCTTTTTTGTTGTCTCTGACAGGGACATGCACATTATTCCACTTTCAGCTGACTTCACGCTACAACTACCTTTAGTTTGCACTTGAACCTCACAAGTCTCATTTCTTTGTCCTATATGAGTGATCCAGTAGTCAGCATTTTCTGCCCTTTTTGCCTGACATATGACCTGAAAAACCTTCTTATACTGTAGGTTTTAGGATGACGCAAGGCTCAGGTAAAGTGCTACCAGATCGCAAATAGATACTGACGCTGTGCCATGTTGTAGCTGTTAGCGTTAAGTGTGAGAGCCACAGGCTTTTTCACTCCTGTGTGTACAACAATGAGCACAATCACTGTGGTCCACTGGGCCTCACACCAGCAGCATTGCGTTACCACCCGTGCCTCCCTACTGTTCTCCTTTTCTTTTCATCCTTCCCTCCTTTTCTCCTCTGACTCAGCCGTTTTGTAGGAAACTCCGTCCCTTTGAAGAAGGGAAGTATCTTTCATTACTCGACAGCAGGGAGAGAGAAAGAGATGATAGGGACGGAATAACTGCCCCATTGTCTTCACCCCCTCCCTCCATCCACCAATGATAATTGTGTCGGGCTAATTACAGAGAGCTGCAACAACAGGTGTGGGGCTGTGCACCTGGGTAAAGAAGTGTACTTAGTCCTTGTGTGTGTGTCAGACAGAAAAAAAGAAAAAAAAGAAAAGAGTTGTGCGTCTCTGTGTGACTACGCAATTCTGGGAGAAAGTGGGGCTGACATGCACAGTTTGTTAGTGATTGAGATCACAGAAAACCTTGTGTGTGTCACATCCTTACAAAACCTCACTTGTTAGTGATAGTACTCAGACACTGGTCACCGCATTGTATCACAGACTACTGTATTATCACACAATGAGCACGGACCTATACCAGTCTGTCTTCCATCTGTGTTTAATTATAAAGCTACAAACTACATCTGTATGGCATTACTGGAAAGTTTAAATTAGCACACAACGCAGTCTCACTCTCACTCATACGCCACATTGAATTTCAAATGAGAGTGATTACAATCACCTAATTGATGAATTTAACCACAGGGGGCCTCTCCTCATGATTCATAATCTATAACTGGTCTATTTCAGTGGCATGTTTTTCAGTGTCGGCACAGTAAGAAAGCGGGGGAACAGAACCAGTGGCAACAGTAATGATGTAAGCAGGGGTCTCCCACGGGACTGATGTGTTTTTGGAAATTCTTTGGCTTTTTACCGTAAAGGAACTCATCTAAGAAGCTGACCGGAAGAAAGGAAGCCATTTGGATGGACGCCAAAGGAGGAGCGTGATAACTTTCTCTGAGACGTCACAGAGCTTCATACTCAAAATAAAGAAAGTTGGGAACTGTTTTCTAAAGACGTTTGGCTGACCCCGCAGTTAAATTGACTGGATATTGCCAAACTGGAACAGACGCACTTTCAAGTTACTCACTCTCAATGATGATATCACCTGTCTGCTGTCTACTCACGAGAACTTCTTGCTGTTTTGTGCTTAATGAGCTGGACTTTTTCTTCAGGGACCCAGGGGGATCGCACCACATTAATGAAAAAGGAAACCCTACACACCAGGAGTGAAAACTCACTCCTGCTTTTAAGTAACCAGCTTTGGCCTTTACAACAGCTCACCTTGGTAAAGGTAACCTTTGTGTGCGATGATCACAGTCTCATTTGCTCGCTGAGTCATGACCCCTGCGTAAAATGATGCCATTATTACAGGAAATGAGAATGTGCTTTGGATCAGTCGATAATGCAGTTGTACGGTCACCTCCTTAGTCAGGCAGTTCTACCTGCAGACTCATCGGTTAACCTACAAGTGGAGTGAGTCCTGCATCGCCACCTTGTGGAATGTTTCTTTGGTGTAGAAGCAAAGGTGTGTGCCAAGCCCCGGGGGCCCCGCTGTGGGAAACAAGCTTGTCAAAGACCATGCGGAAACTGTAAGTCTTTTAGGCTTGAATTCAGCATTTTATTAAAAACAAGTAGTTTGAAAACATACACGGAAGCCAAGGAAAACAGCCACGTAAAGCACAACACTATGTTACCTAACAGACATGGGGTTTTGCTCCTTGCTTTCAAACAAATCCTATAAAGGCATGACAGAGCTAGTACATTTATTTAGCTAGACAATATCTAAGTGAATAAATGAGATGATATGAAGTGTGAGGAAAACCAACAACCAGCCAATAAAAATACAGAAAGCATGTCCAGTTTGCATTATTTTCTGGTGTCCAGTTTGATGTTTTTGGTGATATCCTTTTTTTTTTACTTCTATGAGACATTAATACAGAGACATATAAGGGCTTCCTCAGAGCCGAGTCCTCTGATTGGCTGGGAGCTCATCCTGGTCGAGTCCCCACAAGAAGGTGCGGAGACGTGTAACTTCTTTTTGTAGCTCAGGGCTTGGGATTGGCTGGGAGAGGTCAAGGCGTGGTGTCTCATTTGGCAGGATAAGAGGAGGATGGTCCAAAAAGCTCTCAAAGATGTCTGAAAAATGAGAAAAGGTTGAGAAACAGTTTACTTGACATATAATGCCACTATTCATTATAGTTATTAAATGTTCAATCATAAGCCCTTTTGATTTATTACCTCCACTGAGTTCAGTGCCTGGCGGAGGGGCCCAGGATGCTGGTGGAGCTCTGCTGGGTCCCAGCTTGTAATGGGTGAGCAGGTGGTGCAACTGAGAAGGACTTAACAAAGCATGTTCTTCCTGTAGACTGGCCCAGGATGACTTGGAGATAAGAAGTTAATGGAGGAGATGTTAGATGGCATTCTAGGAGAGGGCTCAAAGGGCATGTTGTACATGCAGCTGTGTTACCTGGATGAGTCGAGTCTTGGGAATACACAGGAAGTTGACTGTGACTGACAGTTTCTTCATAAACTCTGAGGCGATGTCTCCTAATCCTGCACCCTGTAGCCAGTCCAGAACCAGGTCTAGGTTTGTTCGGATCTGTACTGCTCTGGACCATGAAAACAGTCCGTCTGAAAAGAGGGGGAGAGGATGTTGGAGAAAACAGAAAAAACATTTGAAAAAAGCTAATTTTGTTTGTTTTATCAGGAGTAAAGCAGTGAGTCTTCCTTTTATCCAAAAGGTCACTTTTATCATCTCTAGCTTCAGTTTTTACAAAGTGATACCGTATTTATTGCTGAATTAACCACACAGGATTTCTTTGCCCCGTGCCTTCTCACCTCTCTCCAGCAAAGTATTGAGCAAGGAGGTATTGGTGAAGAAGAAGAGGTAGCCGAAGGTTTGCGAGGTGAGCGGTGGGGAAAGACATGCCTCCCGTGACAGCATCAGGGAACAGCGATACACTTCCACAAGTCCAGCAACCTTGGGCGGCAAGGTGGACACATCATCTACCTCTTCTTCTCCTCCTCTTTTCTCTTCTCCCTCTGCAGCCTGAGCTCCATCCTTCTCTTTCTCCTTCTCCTCGCTGGAAAATGGGTTGGTGTCCAGAAGGGCTGGAAGAAGGGAGTACAGTGTCTTTGTGGACAGAAAGAGAAAAAAAAGTAAGTTCATTTTTATATTAAAAATATTATAAAAATCCGGAAATGATGGATGTTGAATGGACAGTATAAACTGGAATGAATTAAGTGGAAGAAGATGTTAAGATGATTTGTAGCAACACTTGAAGTGATGGCTATCACAATAGTTTGTACAGGTCCAGATCTCTGACCTTGGTGACTTTTCCTCTAGCGCCATCATCAGGTTAAGCTTTTAATCTTGTGCTCATAAGCAAATGCACAACTATACAACACTAATGACACTTCTGTTAAACTCACTTTCACTTTGTGCTAAATCATAGATTGGATCATGCTGGGACTCTTAGTGAAGATGACTAACATGCTAAAAATTACACCATCAACATGCTTGCATCGGCTTTCTGGACATGTTATCCTCTAGTATTGCTATTTCCATGTCAGTATGTTCCAATTCAATACAGGTTTTCCACACAAAGCTAAAAAAGTATGATTTCACAAATGAGTACATCCTAAGTATGGTCTCAGAATGCAATGCACAAAGGGACTGGAGGAGCTGCATGCAGCTGGAGAAAATTAAAATCAATTGTGGGTGGTGGTGAGCTTGTTCCAGAAAGGAACAGTTTTTATGTCTTAAGAAAGTAATTTGTGCTGTCTCTCGGGGAGGTTAAATAGAAGTGGCTATCCGGAGTTACAGTTTAAAAGGGCATGCAACATTACACATAAAATGGTAACGTTGATTTGAAGCCAAAGCACATCGGAGTATGTGGACCGCTGTATCTGGCTTTTTTTCCACTTTACCTTGGTAAGGTGATACACACACTGCTGGAAGGTGTGCATAATGACATCATCCAGCTGTGCCAGAGCTTCTGAGCAGGTGTCCATATCAGCTGTCAAAACTGGATCCCCAGGGGCTTCAAAGAAACAATCATTATGATCAATTCCAGGCTCAGTGTCAGCTTTGATTTCTCTGTTTAGCTTTGCCAAATTCCTGTGCCAGCTTATACGTTTGATCTTCTAAAGGTCCCCCCCCGGCCTTCTGTTGTTTTCCAGTTATTCTCACCTTCAAACTCCCACTCTTTCTCCATCACTTCTACTTTAACCTGGAAGAAGTTGAGGAGCTCCGTGGCATTTGACATCCAGAACATGAGAGGTCGAAGGTCAGATGACAGTTTCTGGACGTTTGGCGTGCTTATCTCTCCTTCTTGCTCTGTTGAACTGGACAACACATTTAAGTAATTCCAAAGTTATGTTTGCTATCAAGTATTGTGAACATTCCCCTGTCAGGTTTGTGTTTGTGCACTAAAAGCAAAACGCTCCATACTGAAGTAAAAATAGACTGAGTTATTATTATCTAGCTATATTCGAGACAATGCTTCCATCATACCACAAAAATTTACCAAAGACATAACAGCACAGGCACAAATGTATCATGAATCACTCAGCTGGAAATCTCTAAACAGAGGAAACATTACGTAGAACATAAATATTCTTACTTTTGCGTGGGATGCTTATCCCCAAATTCCTTAATGTTATCCTGCAAAGATAGTTGGAAACAGAAGAGACGAGACTTAGTGTGGGGGTGGAGGAGGGGGAGTGGAGTCTAGCCCTGCAGCCTGGACAGTTAGAGCAGATTTTCCAGCGGGAGGGAAGTGACATCAGCCCATCCTCACTCCTGCTCACAAGCCAGTAGGCCACAATGAAGGGCATATGTCTGTCTGCTGGTTTTTCTGTCTGACTTAATGTGGCATTCTCAATCTGCCTACCTGAGGTTTATCTGCCAGACTTGTTTAAGTGTGGTCACGACCATACTGTCATTAAATATAAAAAACTTAACATTTGTTCCATAGATGAGCCACTCTCTGACTTCCTCCAACATATTATTAATTCACACGTCACAGATATGATTATATATGTTGTATTTTTTTTAATTACACAAGCAGCATGACCCTTTGGAAAGCAATGTCTCCCAGTTGGTCCATTAATTTTGTCCAAGTTATCTTAACAGCTGGTGAATTGATGGCCTTGAGCTTTGGTCTAGAGACTCATGGTCCCCAGTGGATGAATCCTTCTGAATTTGCTGATCCTTTGAATGTTTTATTGACACTAAGACGGAAAATGGAAAGACTGGAACGATAAATTGAATTCAGGTGCGCAAAGTAGGTTTGAAATAGTAATAAGTAATTTATTTCAGTGGGCAACAGATATAAAAGAATACACCAACATGAATCAGCTCGCACCTTCTTTTCACTGGGAGGCTGAGATTGTTGTGTTTTAGTGACATATTTTGACACCCATCTCCTGACTTTTTATGTAATGCCATTTAAAGTTTTAATTTTGTCCAATACTTTGGTTTATGACCAGCAAATGCTAAATTGAGGATTGCAAAAACAAGATGTGAACAAGTAACAATACCAAACATGACATCAAGCTATTGTTTTTGTTTGTTTGTGTTACTTACCCACACAATTTCTTTTATTAGATTGGCTGACTTGAGCAATATCTGTGGTAGGAGAGCAGGGTCCAGGTGTTTGGAGGCATGATCTATCATGATTGACAGGAGATAAGCAGGAGCTAAAGGCCCGCCTCCAGAGTCTGGAGAGGAATTTCTGGAGATGATCTCCTATGAGAAAAGTAAAGGATCAACACATATATGTATAAATAAAAGTTTATTTCGACTAGATAACTACAGTCAGACTATAAGAAGTCTGCTATTTTCCCTTCTTACCTGTAACAAGGAATCGGCGTGACGAGAATGGAATTTCAACACGGCCTCAGTGGAGCCCAGGTACTGCCTCAGAGCTTCCTGTCTGTCCACCAACCCTGAAGGGCAGCAGGTGGTGGAGGCATCAGTCTGCCATGGCAAGGTCAGTGCCAGCGGTGGAGGCGGAGTCACACGAGGGTCACGATACAAGAAAAGAAAGTGGTTCCCCAGACCAATCACATCGCCCGGCTTTAGGACCGTCTCCCTGTAAAGGGCCACTCCATTGTGTGTAACTGCACCTCCTCTGAAAGGTCGCATCAGGGCTGGGATAAAATTCACAAAATATTATTGAGTTAAATTTACCCACCAGTTTATGACAGTCATGTCAAGGTAAATTATTCCCTCTGAACTAGCATTTGACAAAAATGGAGAGGAAGAATCCTCTTTTAACAGGAATAACATTGAGAACAATGATGTCCTACTTTGGATGAACAATCTACCTTCTCTAGTTTTGTATTTTCTGCAAGAGAGTGCAGCAAGATTCTAACGATGATCTGTGCCGGTGTACCTTGTCCAGTGGGTGTCTCTGGAACAGCGGAGTCTCTCCGGACTAGTAAGTGTCTAGCCAAAAGGTCAGGAGCAGACAGGAACGTGTCCACCTTCAGCGGCCTCTTCCCCTTCCTCTCTCTTTCTCTATCCTTCTCTCTCTCCCTTATTGTGGGTTTCCTTCCAAACACATGCATATGTCCCGACATGATGTACAAAACAAAATCCTACACAAAACACACAGTGGATCAGTGAGTCAGGGAGGTCTGTTATCTTTTAAGTGTTATGGTTTATATCAATCTTCTATCAGATGTTAAGCCAAACAGAAGGCAGTCGATAAGGAATGAAGTGTGTCACAGTTTGTTACAATGGAGACCTGTGTGAGGTCATTGTGTGAGATGAAGTGATGTACACAGGGGGGTTTTGTGCATTTGATGGATACATTTTCTGGCATTGTGCTGCTCAGAGGCTGTTTTGTGCTGGGTGGTGAATGGGAGAAGCGTGTAGAGGGATGGAAACCCTGATGGTATGTGGCGATTACAGACATGCAGGTATGATGTAATGCACAGGGTGCGTGCACGCGTGTGCACAACTCCACTACAGCCATGCCTGCGCTTTTGCTAATGCGCACATGAGAGCGCATGTCAACGAGTACGTTGCTGTTTATGTGTGTTTATGTGTTTACATGATGTACGTGTGCGTGGGTGTTGTTTGCGAGAATTTGTATGGGCGATACCATCTGTCAGCATGTCTTGCCTTGCTCTGATCGTAACCCTGCAGCAACAGGAAGTAAGGCCGGTCTGTAGGTGGAAGGATCAGACTTTGTGACATCACTTCCAGGTCACAGCTGGAATAATCCTTCTCATCCTCTGCCGGCTGGTTTGTCCATCCAACCTTCCCTTCAGCTTTCGACGCCCTGATCTGCAGAAATGGTTTATGATGGTTAGAAGACCGAACGTGTGGTCAGTTCAGCTTCTACTTACTGCAGCCTTCTCTTTACCTCTCCTGGCTGTGGGTTGATCATGCTCACAATGTTCTTCCTGTCATGCACCCCTGCGCTGTTGTTAGGCCGGTTTCCAGAACCGCGGGGGTCGTTGCTGACGTGATTGCCTTGGCGACGTCGCAGACTGAGGTTCATGTCGCTGATGCTCCTCCTCAGCTCTGTGTTCCTTCCACGGTGACCCCGTTCGCCCTCCTCTGCTCCGCTACCTGATGACATCCTGCTCCGCCGCCAGCGCACACCTGTTGCCCAGACAACCCAAGTATCAATCAGCTTTGCCCTGTGCTGTGCATAAATGGTCAATTTTTTCTTTTCTTGCCACTGTACCTATCTGCTGCATCTCATACGTACCTTGGTAGTTCTCTCCCTCCCTCTCACGCTCCTTCTCCCTCTCTAACTCTTCTCTCTCATAGTCTTCCTTCCTTTGGATTTCAAAGCGCCGCTCAAATCCATCCTTAGGCCGCCACATGTCCACTAACAACAAAGGACATTCCCACGGGGCAACGCTTCTCCGGCACTCTGTCTCCCATTTGATAGCTCCATCTGGCTGCTGGATGGGCTTTCCAATGACATCACACAATAGGAAGTCTTCAGGGCTGTGTTTCTGGAGAACTAGAAAGTAATGGAGGAAAGGGGGAATGAGGGGGAGGGTAATTATTTTTCCATAACACTGCTATTTATGTTTATATAAAGTCATTCCCAATTGGTAAAAAATTTTTAAGCAAACAATTCCTAGTCATGGATCGCAGCAGAGGTCCAAATGAGCCAAAATTTCCCTTTCATACCTGCGTCATCTGTCTCCTCCCGCTCTCTTTCAGTGTAGCGAGTGATGACCTGGGCAATGAGTTGCCTAGCTGTGGAGTGTATGTTGGCCAGCAGGGAGCGATAATTGGCTCCACTGGAGAGTGCATCTCCATAGATTTTGATCAGGCCTGGGGCAGAGGAAGAAGCAGGGGGCAAGTAGTGGTGGGAGGAGGGGGCTGCCGAATGAGCCCAAACTTCTCTCTCCTTCTCTCCCACTGCCCGGTCCCGGTCACTGTTGGAACGCCCCCGTAAGAAGAGATGGGAAAGGCGCTTAGCACGGGACTGGGGTGCAGCAGGCCGCGGCCTGAGGAAGGCCGGGGAAGGAGATGGAGATGGGGTAGGGGAAGCCAGCGAGGGGGTGGAGTTAGAAAGGGAAGAGGAAGGAGCAGAGGGGGCCTCGTGGAGAGAGGCTGCGTCAGAGCTGGTAGTCGACCTGGAAACAACAGAGGAGGGAAGACAGATGGAGGAGAGAGGAAGCAGAAAGGAAGGGACAAGTCAGCTGTGAGTTATGACTGACAAACAACAAGGACTAAAATAAATGGAAGACATGAATACAAATGACAGTGGAAGTGAGATAAGATAAGATCAATACACAAACTAATTCTACATGCAGGACACAAGTTGGAACAAAACTAAAGATTAATTTTAAAAAAGCGAATTAAAGAAGTTTAGACCAACTTGACAGAGAGCGCGCTGGGCCAACGACCACCAAGCTTTGCAAAGTGTTTCCTGGGGGAGTTGATCCACAAACCCACTGGGAAATGGAGTTTTCTGAATCGAGGACTGCCAGATCCCTCCATCTGACCGAGAAGAATTCAGATATTAAAGGGCAATTCTCTCTAAAATCAACTTAATAACTCATCTTTTTATAAGATATATAAACATTAGGTTTCCCTTAATAATATTTCTCTGCACCATACCAAAGGCTGTGTGTCACCAGTGCCAGGATATAAACAATATAACAATAGAATGATGTCAACCTTCAAAAATATCAACAGGATACCTACAGCAGGTTGTCAACATGGTAAAAACAAATGAAAAGACATTAGCCCTCCCTACAGCCCCTGAAAATCCCAGTGTGTTTTCCTATCCTCAAACAGGAAGTGTGTTTTGTAGGACTCAGGTCCAGCTGTCGCAGTGACAGGGAAAAACCCACTCCAAAGGTCACTGCCTGTCCAATTCTCTGTAACACTTCTATTTAACCTACCATCACAATTTAGGATAACATGTTTTCTTTTAGCTACGATTAGAATTTTGAGATAAAGGCTAGTACTATGTTGAAAATGAGTTCCTTTTTAAAGTTGTTCCCTCAGACACGCCATTTCTCGACATGCGTCCACACCTAAAATCTGTTATTGGTATTCTAGGCAGAAAGGCCTCCTCTCCTAGAAAACCATGTTGGGATATTTTCACAGAATTCTAAATACTACAAGAAAGAAATTACTCAAATTATTTGGTTTTGAACAAACTTACCCACAGTTACTTCAAATCCTTTTTATAGTGTGTTTTGATTATCCTTTGCCACCAAAATGCCAATGCGCAGCTCAAAGTACCCTAAAAAATGTGCGCTCGTCCTTCTCCTCAGGATGAAAATCCATTTTCTAAAGGCCTCGGCTCCTTAAAAATGGACAAAGGTATCTTTAATTCTAATAATTCTTTTTTCTTCTGTTAAAGAAAATGCCCCTTTACATTAGTTTTTTACTCTAAGTGGCTGCTACCTCCCTCTCTGGCTCTCGGGCGCTCTGGGTCTATAGATAGAGAAACCAACCCATTGTTCTAAGTGACAGAATTTCCTTCCTTTGCTTTGGACAACACCTATATCCTGACTGAGTGAGAAAGAGAGGCAGAGATTGGTAGAAGTGAGAGAACGGTAAATTTACACACACAAACACACACATGGGTGTTTGGCACCCTGTTGGGAATATAATATACTGTATTGTACTCTGCACAAAACAATCTTGATATCTATCTTTTTGCCCATCTGAGTTAAATGAAAATGTCACAGAATAAAGCTAAATTATATGAAAAAGCCTTAATGGGTTTAAAAGACTATTTTTGATTTAAACCAGGTACTGTGACGTGATTTATGATGAGAAAGACTATCACAGTGCTCAACAAAATGCAAGGAAGTTTGAAGTTTTGCTGAAAAGAGGATGAAGGAAATGCACACAGTGAGACAGGAAGCTAGAGCGAGACACCTGTGATCTTTGACCTGGTCTTCAACAGGAAGATGTTGATGGAAAGAGAAACTGTCACAGTCATCATAAAGGGCTAATAAAGTTTGTCCCATTACAAAGACTCCTCCACCATTTCCAAGTTCTTACCATGACTAAAAGAGAAAATAATATATTACTTATGATTAAATGTTAAATTTCCTGTTATTGTCACTACCAGTGAAGTGATATGAAAATTTCGTATTGTTTGCGAAACAGAGGAGTACTGTATGTATTACCTATGCTCACCGGTCACTTCATTAGGCACACCTGTCCAACTGCTTGTTAGTGCATGTGGTGCTGATGTTCAAACTGAGCATCAGAATGAGGAAGAAAATGTGAAAAGGGTGTTAAATGATTTTAAATATTTCAGAAGGTGTTGATTTGCTGGGATTTTCCCACACAACCATCTCTAGGGTTTACAGAAAATGGTCCAAAAAAAGAGAAAATATCCAGTGAGCAGTAGCTCTCTGGGTGAACATCCTTTGCTGCCTTCTTGTCAGAGGTCGAAAGAAAATGGCCAGAATGCTTTGAGCTGATAGGAAGGCACTAGTAACTCAAATAACCCCCTTTCTCAACCAAGATATGCATAAAAGCATCTCTGAAAGCACAACATGTCAACCTTGAAGCAGAAGAGCCACAGCAACAAATCACCACAACACGTGCTACTCCTGTCAGATAAGAACAGGAAACTGAGGCTACAGTTTACAACAAAATTAGAACACAAAAGATTGGAAAAATATTGTTTGGTCTGATAAGTCTCAATTTCTTCTCCGACATTCATGGTAAAATCAGAATTTGGTGTAAACAACATGAAAGAACACCTTGTATCAATCGTTCATGCTGCTGCTGTTGCAATATGGCAGATGTTTTCTTGGGACACGTTAGACCTTTTAGTACCAACTGATCATCATTTAAACGCCGTGTCCATGTCTATCCTATTAAGACGCCAGTCTACCCATCTTCTGATGGATGCTTCAAGCAGGATAACACACCTTGGTCAAATCATCACAAAGGTCAAATCATCTCAAACTGGCTTCTTGAACATGGCAATGAGTTCAAGTGTACTCAGATGCCCTCCACAGTCACCAGATCTCAAATAGAGCACCTTTGTGATGTGGTGGAACAGGAGATTCACATCACCTACGTGCAGCTGACAAATCTGCAGGATCTGTGTGATGCTGTCATCACGATGTGGACCAGACTCTCTGAGGAATTTTTCCAGCACCTTGTTGAATCAAAGGGAGCCCAACCCTAGCAACATATAAGTAGTGAAGTATTTAGTGGGTATATATGCAAGCTATCTAAGAGCAACCAAAACATTAAAAGAAGAAGATGTCACCAAAAAAATAAAATAATAATAATAATACTGGGTTAAGCTATGCTTTGAAAAATTTGCTCTTAATAGGTTACATATTTTCTTCTGTTTATCATGTCACAGTGTCGGAAACTCTGGGAGGGGGCAGCAAAATATGGGTACAAATTAAGAGCAGAAACACAGGAATGTATCTGATTTTTTTAAGGATATCTGGGGTCTGGCATTGATTTAATCTGAGGTCTAAGTGACTTGGAACCAAACAGCCTTAAAGGCAAGAAGGTGAGGTCATCTTTTGATCCAAAATCTGTAAATATTATGTCGCAGAATGAAAACCACCGCTTTCCCTCAAGCAGCAACAAATCCGGAGGTCACACGGGGGGAAGCAAATAAATAAATATATAATAAACTTCTTCTATGACCCTTGACTCTTCTTATTTCGCTGTATGTTAACTTTTTACCTCTGAAAAAAACATAAATACAATTATTATACAAATATGTGACTGTTAAAGATTAAACGCTGTCGTAAATAAACAGGACGGATTTGATTACGGCGATATCCCAGCGTGCCTTGCGCGTCGGAGAGGAAGGACAATTTTTTCTAGAGAGGACACGTTGAAGAAGCGTCCCAAGGTTAGCTTCGTAACTTCGTAGTATGCTGTTCTAATCCTAACCTTTTGAACCTTTAAAGGTGTCTTTCCAGCGTTTTTTTTGTCGTTTAAAACGGTTTAAGTGCTGCGTGTTAATTACGGCCGTATACACACAGATTAACTCGTTAGCTTTGAGCTAACGGCTAGCGATAACCTATTGCCTGAGTTATTTTGTGTGATTACGTTGACTGGGCTCATTTGTATACCGACCTGTGTGCTTATGACAATAGATTTATATACTCAAAACATGTAATTTGTGTGTATCTGAATTAGTAACAATAAGACTGTAAACGTCTAGTAGCTCGGTTAACTAACGTTGTTCCCTCTGTGATAGCTAACACTAGTTAAATGTCTCGTTTGTCTTACACCTTTTTATTCCTGTTTCCCCTGCAGGCTAACCTAGGCCGTGCCCTGTTTCAACATCGTTTAAACCTCCCACTGACTGAAGGATAGAAAAATGGCCGAAGCCGTGTCAGATAAGATCAAGAACTACAAGACGGCTCCGTTTGACGCCCGATTCCCAAACACCAACCAGACCAGAAACTGCTTCCAAAACTACCTGGGTGAGGACTGCTGTGCTGTGATCACACATTATCATACATTAACCCGACCAGAACTGTCTTAACACAACAGGACATGCACTTCACATGCGCGTATGGGGCTAATTTTAGTACTGTGCAAAAACACTTTTTATTTCTTCACTTTGTGCTATGGAAATGGGAAATGTGAGCAGTTCATTGGAACATGTAAACAAACACGGAAATACAGTATTTAAGGTTAAAAAAATGATACGCTTTTCTCCCCCCCCCCCCCCCCCCCCCCCCCCCCATGTGTCCCTTGTTGACAGTCGGTCCAGATGCATCTGTCAAGTCTTTGTTTGATGTTTCCTTTCTCAAGGACATGATACTGGTCATTTGCTGTAGAAAATAGTAGAAAATTTAAAAGGTCTGGTTCTTAGATGTAACTTTAAAAATGGGAATCAGTGACTGGTGCTAGTAACAAAGTGCCAAAAATGCAATCTGAAATTGGTTCTTTGCTGAGTTGTTGTTATGTGTGGATGCAACACTGGTTCCTCCCTTGACCTTTTTAATGCTTTTATAGGTCAGTGTTCGTTGGCTAAACAAAGAAACCAAAAAAATATTCCTCTGGAAATGTTCATGTACAAGGACTGGACTAATAATGAGCGAAAAGCAGCCAATGTCAAAAGAAACTTTGAAAGGTCTTCAGAAAGGCTGCAGAACTGTTACTCAAGACAACTTTAAAAATGACAAAGTCTGACTCCTTGGAAGCAAAATATAAATAAATGGAGGGGGAGAGACTGATGACTGGAATTGGTACTCTTAATTCATGCATAATTTTCAAACTTCCCTATATGAGTCTCACAAAGTATACATTATAAAGCCCAATGTTACACTAGTATCACTATGCCTTCACTGTGTAACACAATCCATCCAAGTATAATGATATGCTATATGTTATACTTGGATCGCTATGTTTTTTTAACTGATATGTAAAAACAAATTTCTTAGCGATTAAGTACTTGCGAGTATGTTGAGTAAAAGATACTTGACTTGGTGACAAGACTGCCAAACATTCTTTAAAAGTTCACTCGCTCTCAGATGTGGACTTTAAACCTTTTTGTAAATAAACCATAACAAAACTTTACTTAATATTAACATTCTAACCTGATTGTTTTCTGGCTGTTATCTTTCTGTGTTCTCTTTTTTTCAGATAAATGTGTTAGATTAAAAAAAAAAAGATAAAAATCAGTGCAATAACAGCAGCTGCTGCACTGGACAGACAATAGGTATTGTTATTCAGGAAGTTGAAACATATCAAACAAATCCTGAAGAGAAGGACAAAAAAGACATATTCCCCTCCTCCAAGCATTCAGTGTTCATATTAGGTACTTCAGCAATGTAAACACCAGTTCAGCTTAAAATGATGTTTTATGTAAACAGAAAAGCTTTAACCTGTTTTCACAATGAGCTCTTAGTTTTGCTTCATGCCGGTACTATTTATCTTCAAGAAGACTTTTATCATTTAAGTAAACCCTGTACCGTTTTTGTTCTTGCAGACTTCCACAGGTGCAACAAAGCTCTGTCAGCCAAAGGCCAGGAAGTTTCTCCATGTGAGTGGTACCAGAAGGTTTACAAGAGCCTCTGCCCTATGAGCTGGGTAAGTTTAAGAAGAAACTGCAGATGTCTCTGACTGCCACAGTTTGTTTCCCTGTACTTCCAGTGTTTTGTTTTTTTGTTTTTTTTTCTTCTGAATGACTGTTCTGGAGTAAACAGGAGTTTGGGGCTCTTTAACCACATTAGGCTTTTGCGTTTCATCACATTTACCGTTGTGACACAAAGTTCTCACTGCTGCATGTGTTGCAGTCAAAGCTGGAAACCTTGTTTGCAGTTGATGTTTTGAAACAGTTTCCACATCACATGTAACTTGTGTGAGACTGTTGTGTCTCATCACCATTTCCAAGGCTAATAATGCTGCTGGTAGGCGTAAGTTACACTTAAGCCTCATGTTTTCTTTAATGTCTCCTGCAGGTTTCTAAATGGGATGAGCAGATAGAAAACGGAAGTTTCCCTGGAAAGATCTGAACTAACCCGTCATGACAGGTGGCTGCAAGACTATTACTTGCAAACTCTTTCATCTGCCTACAAATGTCTTTACAACTGTTACCCTTTCATTATTAGCACTGGTCTTACAAACTAAAAACACGCACAACAAGCACAGTTTTAAAGCTTAAACATGTGTTTCCTGCCTCTGTTATAAACTGGTCTTTAGTGTGGTTGATTTAATAAATACCAGTGCAGCTTTATTTCAGGAAGTTGTTCAGTATTCTGCTGTCTTGGATTGACTTGTGAGTCACCAGAGAGCAAATAAATCAATTTCACAAATCAATTGTGAGTTCTTTCTTTTTTTTTGCCATCTGTAATTTAAAACGATCGTGTTATTATCAAAAAAGTTCATTCTTTTATTATTTCTCAGCATTTAAAATCAGTAAGCTGAATAAATTGAGTGCGCTCCTACAACTACATTTAGAGTGTAATTATGTCTAAAATGTGAACACAGAAGTCAATAACTAATGAACAAAAATGCTCCAAAGCTTTATCTGACAAAAACTTCTGTTCACATTGGCCTTGTTACATATCTGCCTGCTTTCGTCTTAAAGTTCACTTGAATATCAGTAGCAGGTTTTCAGTTCTGTTATTTAGTATCAGCAAGGCCTTCATGAGTAACTAAGTTTATTTAATCCTCTCAGATATATTCGTTACCCTCAGCAAAATGCTGATGCGGTCTTGTCACCCAGGGCGAACACCTAAATTTGAATGTGATAACTTAAGAAAGCTGGGATGTAGGATTTTCACATTGATACCATAGGTGCATCTACTACAGATCTCTGAGGAGTTTAAATCTCGGTAACCTCGACCTGGTAGACTGAATGGTAGCACCCACTGTTATTTATCAACTTTTCTTTTTGTTTCCACGGAGTGGCTGGAGCACTGAGGTCAGAGGCTGATTTTGTTGAAACCACCCTTTTTACCACAAGGGTGCACTATTGTCACTCACTTGCTGTATAAAATAGTTAAAATAATTGGACCCTACATAATTTTTTTTTAGTCAATTTGGAACAGTTTTTATACCAAACCACAGTAAAAACACCTGAAGTGTCATTCTCTGGCTTGGAATTTGATTACTTTCCCTAATGTGATCCAAATTATATGAAAATATACTGCTGTATAGGTGCTAAATGTAATCAGAATGCTTCAGATCCATTGGCATGAGTCAGATCAAGAAGGATGGTGGCTTTAGGGAATCCCAATTTGTACTACCTCTGTATATAGATAGATAGAGATATACAATAGATAATATAGGACAAAGGTTCAAGGGGTAACTTGGCACCGTCTTCAGTTGTGTTCCCACTAAATTTGTCCAGGTTCCCTTGAAGACATCAACCTATCATTTTCTTAAGGATTGTTCCAGACAGTGTAAGAATAAAGCAGCACAGGTGTGGTCATATACACTGCAAATAATGCATGGAACAGAGGTCAGAGGGTTACTTGACAAGGATCACAAGATCTGTGACAGGACTGTGATTCAGTGGATTGCTCTGTTGCCTCATAACAAGAAGGTTCCTGCTTCAAATCTGAGTCGCAATTTCAGTGAGTGTCGGAAACTCATTGAAATCCCACATGAAAGGTTTCATACCACTGCTTTGAACACACACTTTGAAGTTTGCACGAGTTTTTAAAATTTTATTTATTTTTAAATCCACGTCTGTTTGTGTTTGGCAAAACTGAACATCATATCCTGTAATAATAGATATTTTACTCCAAAATAAGTGTTTTTAGATATCAAATAAACTCTTCTCTGAGTGGTATTCCACCTATTCAGGAAACATTCATTGTTCATTGACTCATGTTTTATTCCCTGTTGAAGACCTGTGTGCCAAAATGTGTTTCTTTTAACCTTGCTGTGCAAATAAAGGCATTTTAGTCTTATTTCAAAAAGGGAGAGCCTGGAACTTAAAAAATGTATCCCTTCCAAAGTGCGCCTCACATAGAAGTGAGTTGAATGGAGGATGTGGTCCTTCTCTTATAGTTGGCCCAGATCAAAACTGACCAGAGGATACAATAAAGGCATGTAAGAGTCATTGGCTAGTGATGTAGAAAGAGACTGTATGGGGTGTATTGGTGCATAGCTGGTGCTACACCCAAATTTATGTCATAAACTGAACTGTGTAGCATGCGGAAGTTACACCAAGAATGGATTTCATCAGAGGTGGGTGTGCACCAACTGAACTCCCCCTGAGAGGGAAGTGCGAGACGTTTTAATGAACGGGTGACTGAAACCCCAATAAATTAATCAAGAAGGTTACAATGAGAACTTTATCAATCCTGACGTAAGCTTGTAGAAAATATACGCTTAATCATCTAAAGTTAAACATGATATCTGCTCAAAATTAGTTTTCATTTATTGCTTGTTTGATTCAAAGACTGTTCACTACATGCAAAGTTTCCAAAGCTGGAGACCCAGGCGGTATGCATCAAACTATGCATCACATTTTCTTTCAGTTTATTGTGGATCTGATAAATGCCTACTCGAACTCTGTCTAAGATTGACTTGACTTGAGTTGACTGAAAAAAGTGTATGAAACATAAACCTTGTTATTATAATTATTTATAAGTTTGTAACAGCCTCTGCTCAATAAATATCAGCTAAATGAATAAGTAGGAGTGTTTACAATCGTTAGTAAAAAAAATGCTCTTTTGGATCAATAGCAAATCTGAAACATGAGGTGGCAGTGTTGCACTAGTTAGTGTACTATCCCTCCACAGTCTGTCAGATCTTTGCAGTAAAAGAAATTACTTCATAACCCACATGACCCACAATCTTAACATTAATAACCTATGTTCACCCACAGCTAAAAAGCTTAAAAGCATTGATGCCCAAAGGGAGATATATGAAATGTTATCTTTAGTATGGAGCCATGCTACTGGAATAAATGCAGAATGTGGTTTGACAATTTTCTGTAATAAGCAAGGCCTTTCCTGTGTTGCAGCATACGTGGTTCCTTAACTAGTTAAGGATTCAAATGGTTTACTTATCAGGATATAAATATAATCATCTGTCCGGTCTTAAAATCAGGAAAATACTACCTCAGAAAAACACATGAAATACCAGCAATTGGTTTCTGTATGAGTTTATCAGAGTCTTAGATCACTGTGTGGAAATGTTGCCCCACTCTTCTTTATAGTGTTGCTTCAGTTTACTGAAGTCTGGAGGCATTAGTTCTCTTAAGATATTGCTACAGTATTTCAGTCAGGTTGAGGTCTGGCCTTTGTCATTGATTCTCTTCTTTTCAGCCATTATCTTGTAGATTTGTTGCTGTGGATGAGTTCACTGGGTTCATTGTCCTTTTGCACGACCTCAGTTTTGGTGAAGCTTTAGTTGTCGGACAGATGGCCTCACATTTGACTCTTTAATACTTTGGTATATTTAGGAATTCATGGACAACTCAGTGACCACAAGCTGCCCCTCTAAATCACCACCATGATTGATAATAATTAATAATCATGCATAATCGTTCTTTTTAATGTAGCTACTTTGAAGTATTTTGTTCCCAAGCATTTGCACCATTAAACCTCCTAAGTAGGATAATAACTTTCACATGAGTAAAGAGTCTAAATCTTGCCAGCTACTATATACAAAATGATGTTCTTCCATAACACACCACTTTTCGTGCAATACGCTTGTTTAGGACACAATGCTTTACCTTAAAAAAAAATACCCCTAGCAATGTTTTCTGACATTTATTTCCCCCGTTGAATGTTTTTCCTGGCAGTATGGATTAGAGGATGTGTTAGATAAGTATTCAAGAATTTTATCAAATCTAAGGTACACACACACAAGGTCCACCTGTTCAAAAAGGCACATCTAAAGGCCAGTCTTATGTTCTAAGGTGAACGTCTAAATAATTCAGAGAAGGCTGGGGGGAAAGTGTTGTGGTCAGATGAAACATATAATGAGCTTTTTGGCACTAAGTCAACTCAGTGTGTTTGGAGGAAAAGAAATGATATGACCCAAAGAACACCACCCAACAGTCAAACATGGAGGTGGAAACATTATTTTTTGGGGCTGTTTCTCTGCCAAGGGTACAGGAGGACTTCACCATATTGAGGGGCCAATGGACATGTGGAGGAAAAGCTACTTCTCTCAGCCAGAATACTGAAGATAGGTCATGGATGGGTCATCCAGCATGACAATGGTCAAAAAGATACTGTCAAGACAACCAAGGAGTGACTACAGAAGAAGAAGCACATTGAGGTCATGGGAATGGCGTTTCCGTATCCCTATCCTGAGGAACACTGTGGGGGGAGCTGAAGCTTCAAGTTCCTAAGCAGCAGCCAAGAGACCTACATGATCAAACGAGTTTCTATAGACAAGTGGGCCAAAGTCCCTCCTGAAATGTGGGTAAACCTGGTGACCAACTACAAGAAATGTCTCAGCAACAACGGTTTCTCCCACAATTACTGAATCATGCTTTGCTTTGTGGATCAAATACTTATTATTTATTTATGGTTAATATTCTGGTTGATATTTCTTTGGAAGTGAGGAAAATTGTAAATTCAGCAGGGGAAATAATAATGTATTTAAGAAATTCTTAGACAAAATGCAGAAGCTGCATGGAGAAAACTACGCCCATCTTTCAGTAACTTGTAGAAACACCTTAGAAGCAAATGGTTTCTGTATGACTTTAGACTGTTGAGTCACTGTGGGGGAAATGTTGCCCTACTCTTCTTTACAGTGTTGCTTCAGTTCATTGACATTTGCAGGCATTTGTTCATGCATAGCGTTCTTAACGTCCTGCTACAGTATTTCAGACCGTTTGAGTTCTGGACTTTGACTGGGCCACTGCAACATCTGGATTCTTTACTTTTTCAGCCCCTCTTGCTTAGATTTTCTGCTATGCTTGGGATCATTGTCCTGTTGCATGACACAGTTTAAGTAAAGCTTTGGTTGTCAGACAGATGGCCTCACATTTGACTCTAGAATATTTTGATATACAGGGGAATTCATGGTTTACTCAGTGACCCTCCAAATCAGTAACCTGCCTCCATCATGACTGGCAGGTGGAATGAGGTGTTTGTGTGGTTATGCCGTGTTTGGCGCTGTGCATGGTGGTCAAACATCTCCACTTTGTTCTTGTCTGTCCAAAGCATATCTACAGGAAAGGGCAGAGCAGGCTGTACCTGCCGCAGAGACTCAGGTTGTTTGGAGTGGAGGGCCCACTCCTGAAGATCTTCTATGACTCTGTGGTGGCCTCAGCCATCTTTTACGGTGTGGTCTGCTGGGGTGGCAGCATCTCTGCCGGGGACAGGAAGAGACTGAACAGGCTGATTAAAAGGGCCAGCTCTGTTCTAGGATGCCCTCTGGACCCAGTGGAGGTGGTGAGTGGCAGGAGAATGGCGGCTAAGCTATCATCCCTGTTGGACAACATCTCCCACCCCATGCAGGAGACTGTGACAGCACTGAGCAGCTCCTTCAGTGGCAGGCTGCGGCACCCACGGTGTGGGACGGAGAGATTTCACAGGTCTTTTCTCCCCACTGCTGTCAGACTCCACAACAAAGACTATAACTGATCAAACACACACATCCACACATGTGCAGTAACAGTAAGTGCAATAATCTTTTCTGACATCATTGTATTTTTACTCAGTTGGATACAGCATTTGTATTCTATTTTTGTCCTATTGTATATTTTATTCTATTGTATATAGTATTTTATTTTTATTTTATTCTGTACAGTTGTGTACTGTATTTATTCTTATTGTATTCAAATTTTTGCTTCATAACTTTTGTACTGTCCACTTCCTGCTGTGACAAAACAAATTTCCCATGTGTGGGACTAATAAAGGTTATCTTATCTCATCTTATATTGTTCCAGAGATCTTGTAATACATTCAGATGAAACTTTGCAAACCTAAGTTGTGCTAACATGTTCTTTTTAGAGACAAGAGGCTTACTCCAGGATGTAGTTTTTCAGTTTTTCTGACTGTACTGTCATAAACTTTAACATTTAAAATGCTAAGTTTTAATTCAAATACAGTGGGGCAAAAAAGTATTTAGTCAGCCACCGATTGTGCAAGTTCCCCCACTTAAAATGATGACAGAGGTCAGTAATTTGCACCAGAGGTACACTTCAACTGTGAGAGACAGAATGTGAAAAAAAAATCCATGAATCCACATGGTAGGATTTATAAAGAATTTATTCGTAAATCAGGGTGGAAAATAAGTATTTGGTCACCTCAAACAAGGAAAATCTCTGGCTCTCACAGACCTGTAACGTCGTCTGTAAGAAGCTTTTCTGTCCCCCACTCGTTACCTGTATGAATGGCACCTGTTTGAACCCATCATCTGTATAAAAGACACCTGTCCACAGCCTCAAACAGTCAGACTCCAAACTCCGCCATGGCCAAGACCAAAGAGCTTTCGAAGGACACCAGGAAAAGTATTGTAGACCTGCACCAGACTGGGAAGAGTGAATCTACAATAGGCAAGCAGCTTGGTGTGAAAAAATCAACTGTGGGAGCAATCATCAGAAAATGGAAGACATACAAGACCACTGATAATCTCCCTCGATCTGGGGCTCCACGCAAGATCTCATCCCGTGGGGTCAAAATGATCATGAGAACGGTGAGCAAAGATCCCAGAACCACACGGGGGGACCTGGTGAATGACCTGCAGAGAGCTGGGACCAAAGTAACAAAGGTCACCATCAGTAACACACTACAACGGCAGGGAATCAAATCCCGCAGTGCCAGACGTGTTCCGCTGCTGAAGCCAGTGCATGTCCAGGCCCGTCTGAAGTTTGCCAGAGAGCACATGGATGATACAGCAGAGGATTGGGAGAATGTCATGTGGTCAGATGAAACCAAAGTAGAACTTTTTGGTATAAACTCAACTCGTCGTGTTTGGAGGAAGAAGAATACTGAGTTGCATCCCAAGAACACCATACCTACTGTGAAGCATGGGGGTGGAAACATCATGCTATGGGGCTGTTTTTCTGCCAAGGGGACAGGACGACTGATCCGTGTTAAGGACAGAATGAATGGGGCCATGTATCGTGAGATTTTGAGCCAAAACCTCCTTCCATCAGTGAGAACTTTGAAGATGAAACGAGGCTGGGTCTTCCAACATGACAATGATCCAAAACACACCGCCCGGGCAACAAAGGAGTGGCTCCGTAAGAAGCATTTGAAAGTCCTGGAGTGGCCTAGCCAGTCTCCAGACCTCAACCCCATAGAAAATCTGTGGCGGGAGTTGAAAGTCCGTGTTGCTCGGCGACAGCCCCAAAACATCACTGCTCTCGAGAAGATCTGCATGGAGGAATGGGCCAAAATACCAGCTACTGTGTGTGCAAACCTGGTAAAGACCTATAGTAAACGTTTGACTGCCCCACTGTAAATGTAATTTATATAGCACCAAATCACAGCAACTGTTGCCTCAAAGTGCTTTAGATCAGTTAGCCAAATGCATATGATTATCAGCACCTGGTTGCTACTTGTTTTCAGCATTGTTTTCATGGATTCAGCAAGGTGCTGGAAACATTCATCAGATTTTGAATGTGTAGGTTTGCTCACTTATAAAAAAAAAAAAAAGTTCAAATCCTTATTTTACTCAGTCCTGGGTTTTAAAAATCTAGACTGTAATTAATTTGGAAGTGAGCAAACTTACAAATTCAGGATCAAGTAAACATTTTGCCACCTGCTTACGACACTATACACAGTAACTGATACCACATTTTGCAAGAAGTGTTGTAAGCTACCTTTATTGTTTTCAACATGCTGCTACAGAAAATGGAAGAAATGAAATTGTTTCATAACTTCTACTTTTCAAATGAACTGCATTACAAACCAAGACTGTCAGAACAAAACTGAAACTAATTTTCTGATGGAAGACAAATTCAAAAACATAAGTTAATGTTTTTAAACCGTTGGCAATATCTACGAAGCACAAACACAATTTTGGTGGAATTAACTTCCTTCTATAGACAAACAGCGAGTTCTGATGGTGTAAATCATTAAGTGTTTAGCATCCCCGGTTGAAAAGATGGTCTCGCAAATTGATGGTTCAGAATCCTTTTATTAACTTAAACAGCCGTGTATGTGAACACACCGTAAGAGCTACAACATACAGACTAAAAGACTATTAGTAAATCAAACAGTGTGTTACCTTTAACCTTTTGACTTATTCATTAATCACAAAGTAATTATCTTTAACTTTACATAACTGTTGCATCTTCAAAAAATAAAAAATACAATAAGTGAGACTTACAATGAAGTATCGTTGCACTGGTTTACTGAACCTTTCTTTCAGGGCATGTACCGAACATCAGTATCCATTTTCTACTGCCTCCTACAGGACACACTCTTCTTCCACTTCCTTACACATTAATGTAACACAGAACTAATACTGCCTCTCCTGGCATTACCATTGTAACGACACACTCATTCTGTTTCTTTCAGAAGAATAACAGGAACTTAGGATGTAGGTATCTATGAATAATAACTATTATGCATACTCATATATTTATATAACCTACTAATTTCTTGCGATACCACAATAACATATAACAGTGAAACAAATTTTGCATGTAAGTGAAATCGTTGCATCGCTGCCTAAACATGACGAGGTATGTTAGCACCCTCTAGTGGGTGAAAACTTAGCCTTTATCCTTAGTAGCGGTCAGCAGCTATATGCTCCGTAAAACAACAAAGTACATATCCACAGGACAAACTTTGTTACAAACCTTGTTCCCTCATCAACCAGGTGCTAAGAAACTGCTCAGTGTTGCACCTTAATAGCCGTTCTTTTTCCAATTCCCGTCCATTAACCATAGAGCACACCTTCTCTCTACTAGTGATGTGTCGGTCGTGAACGAAATGGCTCTTAGAGCCGCCTCCTTATTGCGAGCCGTGGTTTGTTTGTTTTTTGTTTTTTTTCCCTCTTTCTCTCACTCTCTCGCACTTTTTTCTATGAGGTGCCGTAAGGGACATTATTACTGAAACGCTCTCACACACACTACTGAAACGCTCTCACACACACTACTGAAATTTTAGCTCTCACACACACTACTGAAACGCTCTCACACACACTACTGAAATTTTAGCTCTCACACACACAACTGAAACGCTCTCACACACACTACTGAAATTTTAGCTCTCACACACACTACTGAAACGCTCTCACACACACTACTGAAATGCTCTCACACACACAACTGAAACCAGAGGCATTTCCGCTGAGCAGGAAGTTGTTTCCTGACAAGGAAACTGATGGAAAAAGTGGTATATTTCAAAACACTACAAGGATGTCTACTCAGCAACCTGCTAGTACAGCAGTCCCCAACCTTTTTTGCGCCACGTAAACGATATAAAATAAAATAAAATGATAAATACCATGAAAACCATTAATAGAAATGTTTTCGAATTTTTGTGGAGGAATAAAACCCATTACATAGAAAGATCTCAGCCTGTGAAGGGATACAATAAAACTCCAGAATTAGAATTTATGGTTGGCACCCTTAGAATTAAATGGTTAAAATCTTGTCTGTCACAGCCAGACTCTACTTAGCTCCACATCCCATGATTCTTGTTTAATAAAATAATATACAGGATTAGACTTTATTTTGAAATGTGATTTTGCGGCAAATAAAATCCCCATAAAGATATCAAACTTTCCAAAACAGACGTTGCATTTTTGGGAAAATGAGATTTACCCACAACTTCTCCCCATAATTCAACCTTATGGAATAATAGGGTAATAACACTTAATCAAAAATCAATTTTCAAGAGTGACTGATTTGAACAAAAATATTATATTCATAACAGATTTGTTGGATGATAACGGTGTCATTCTAAGTTACACAGACTTTTCAGAAAAATATTGTCTAAACTGTTCTCAAAGAGAATATAACACATTTTGTGAACTGGTCCCACTGCCTCTGCTTCATTTGATTAAAATTTTTATGATATACAATAATTTCTCATCAGTGCTCCCAAATTTATTGCTAGGGCAATGTCAGCTGTTTGATAAAAATGCAATAAGAAATTTGTTACTAGTTTCTTCAAAGACAAAATATTTCATAGTTACAACAGAATGGTTACATGGCATGGTTCTAATTTAGTTATTTCATATACACTGGATAAAGCATACTAAAAATTTATGAAATAGCCTATTCTACCTAAAGTTAAAGAAACACACTTTAAACAAAACTAATACTGTGGCAGAATTTCTAAAAAAAGAGATTTGGCTTTGAGGTGGATCAGTGTTCTTTTTGTACTGATGAAAATGAAACCCTAGAACATCTTTTTTTTTTCTATGCCCTATCACACAATGTATTTGGTGCAACTTAAAAAATTGGATTTCCCTAAATATTAATGATGTGCCACTGTTTGAATTACATCATAATTTTTTTTATATGGATCATCTAGCATTGGATGTCTCAGACATTATTAACATCATCATACTTTTGAGTAAATATCATATCCATTGTGCTAAATGGAGGAACGCTAAGCCTTCTCTCCCTGGTTTTATTGATGATTTTAAGATATCTTTTTCTTTGCTAAAAAAGACAAAAAGCACATATGCCAAAAAAATAACCAGGATAATGCACGTCTCCCGCTATTCTAAATTTTGACTTATGCTGAGGCTAATATATTGTTAAGTAATGCAGCTGTCTCACTAAGGTCCAGAATCGATTTGTTCCACGATTCGATTCAATTCAATTCGATTTGATTATGGGGAATTTTGACAGTCAGAAATATTATAATTCAGATCAGTACATTTTCATATATTTTTGTATTTAAAAAAAAGGAAGCTGACACACGCAAGACTTTATCAAAGGTGTGAGCATCACAGCAGATGCCTTTGTGTCAAAGTAGCTGAAGATAAAACACATAAAAACATGAAGGTGGTTTTCCTGACCTGGGATTTTATAAAAAATATTCTGCAGTACATCAAAAACGAAAGAAAACCATTAATCAACATATGAACGTTACCTCTGACATTACAGCGGTTTTATCAGAGACACGGCTAACGTTTTGCATTTTGCATAATTTTAAAAAGTTTAAATTTGTTCAGTATTCAACGGCAGAAATTAGGTTTTCTTTTCGGAAGTATGTAAAATGAAGAAGAAAAAAAACAGCAGCCGACTGCGCTGTAAACAACAGTAGACTTGTGCCTAACAAGCAAGCGAATAATACAGAAAACTGATTTTTAGACGGGAAACTGTTCTTGAAGTACAGAGAGAGAGAGAGAGGGCTGTGCATGACGTGCGATTTTATCGTGGTGGAAGCAAAACAGTGAGGGAATTCATGACGATGTTTATGTGAAGCGCAGTTTGGATCTTCTTTTGCTGCTGGTTCAGTCAATATTGTTTGGAGAGAGATAAAACTAACAGCTTTAGAATTGCTGCAAAAACGGCGTGAAAACAAAGCGCGGACCTGCCGACAGATCAGAGTCAGCGAGCTGTCGGCTTTCAGCCCCGACCGTGTCCGTGCTGTCGGGTGAGAAAGGCGACATCTCACTGATTCTGATCCGCGGGTTGCGCTGTGTGTTGTGTACCTGCTCTCATTTACTGTCTTAGCTGTTTGGTGGTTGTTGAAATTTTGTGAGGTTTCACCAGAGATTCTGGCATTTCGGGCAAAATAAATTTATATTAAAAAAATCGATTCAGGATTTTAATGAATCGATTTCACGTTATCCAAGCCAGAATCGATTTTAATCGATGAATCGATTATAAAAACCCACCCCTAACTAACACCATACATAGCACTTATTCCCAGCTGCGCTGAGACCCGAATTGTTTGCAGTGTGCGCCACGATTGCAGTGTCGCTAAGCGGGGTGTGACGGGTTGCAGTATTGTTATTTTCGCACAGTTTGTGTGGTAAGTCTCATGTGCAGCTGGGATATCAGCAGGATGTGTTGTAAGTCCTGTCTGGAATTGACTGGGAATTATTATGTCTAACTCATGTAATAAATAAACGATCAATTTATTTCTTTGCCCCGTTTACTCATCCCTTGTCCTCGGTTACAAACTGAAATGCCTTCCTGTTTAACTGAAACGCCTTCCTGTTCAACTGAAATGTCTTGGTTTTTCAGTTGTGTGTGTGAGAGCTAAAATTTCAGTAGTGTGTGTGAGAGCGTTTCAGTAGTGTGTGTGAGAGCGTTTCAGTAGTGTGTGTGAGAGCGTTTCAGTAGTGTGTGTGAGAGCGTTTCAGTTGTGTGTGTGAGAGCTAAAATTTCAGTAGTGTGTGTGAGAGCTAAAATTTCAGTAGTGTGTGTGAGAGCTAAAATTTCAGTAGTGTGTGTGAGAGCGTTTCAGTAGTGTGTGTGAGAGCTAAAATTTCAGTAGTGTGCGTGAGAGCATTTCAGTAGTGTGTGTATGCTAAAATTTCAGTAGTGTGTGTGAGAGCGTTTCAGTTGTGTGTGTGAGAGCTAAAATTTCAGTAGTGTGTGTGAGAGCATTTCAGTAGTGTGTGTGAGAGCGTTTCAGTAGTGTGTGAGAGCGTTTCAGTTGTGTGTGTGAGAGCGTTTCAGTAGTGTGTGTGAGAGCTAAAGTTTCAGTAGTGTGTGTGAGAGCTAAAATTTCAGTAGTGTGTGTGAGAGCGTTTCAGTTGTGTGTGTGAGAGCTAAAATTTCAGTAGTGTGTGTGAGAGCTAAAATTTCAGTAGTGTGTGTGAGAGCGTTTCAGTAGTGTGTGTGAGAGCTAAAATTTCAGTAGTGTGCGTGAGAGCATTTCAGTAGTGTGTGTGTGTGCTAAAATTTCAGTAGTGTGTGTGAGAGCGTTTCAGTTGTGTGTGTGAGAGCTAAAATTTCAGTAGTGTGTGTGAGAGCTAAAATTTCAGTAGTGTGTGTGAGAGCGTTTCAGTAGTGTGTGTGAGAGCTAAAATTTCAGTAGTGTGTGTGAGAGCGTTTCAGTAGTGTGTGTGAGAGCTAAAATTTCAGTAGTGTGTGTGAGAGCGTTTCAGTAGTGTGTGTGAGAGCTAAAATTTCAGTAGTGTGTGTGAGAGCGTTTCAGTTGTGTGTGTGTGAGAGCTAAAATTTCAGTAGTGTGTGTGAGAGTGTTTCAGTTGTGTGTGTGAGAGCTAAAATTTCAGTAGTGTGTGTGAGAGCGTTTCAGTGGTGTGTGTGAGAGCTAAAATTTCAGTAGTGTGTGTGAGAGCGTTTCAGTTGTGTGTGTGAGAGCGTTTCAGTAGTGTGTGTGAGAGCTAAAATTTCAGTAGTGTGTGTGAGAGCGTTTCAGTTGTGTGTGTGAGAGCTAAAATTTCAGTAGTGTGTGTGAGAGCTAAAATTTCAGTGGTGTGTGTGAGAGCTAAAATTTCAGTAGTGTGTGTGAGAGCGTTTCAGTAGTGTGTGTGAGAGCGTTTCAGTAGTGTGTGTGAGAGCGTTTCAGTAGTGTGTGTGAGAGCGTTTCAGTAGTGTGTGTGAGAGCGTTTCAGTTGTGTGTGTGAGAGCTAAAATTTCAGTAGTGTGTGTGAGAGCTAAAATTTCAGTAGTGTGTGTGAGAGCGTTTCAGTGGTGTGTGTGAGAGCTAAAATTTCAGTAGTGTGTGTGAGAGCGTTTCAGTAGTGTGTGTGAGAGCGTTTCAGTAGTGTGTGTGAGAGCGTTTCAGTTGTGTGTGTGAGAGCGTTTCAGTTGTGTGTGCTAAAATTTCAGTAGTGTGTGTGAGAGCTAAAATTTCAGTAGTGTGTGTGAGAGCATTTCAGTTGTGTGTGTGAGAGCGTTTCAGTAGTGTGTGTGAGAGCGTTTCAGTTGTGTGTGTGAGAGCGTTTCAGTTGTGTGTGTGAGAGCGTTTCAGTAGTGTGTGTGAGAGCGTTTCAGTTGTGTGTGTGAGAGTGTTTCAGTAGTGTGTGTGAGAGCGTTTCAGTAGTGTGTGTGAGAGCTAAAATTTCAGTAGTGTGTGTGTGAGAGCGTTTCAGTAGTGTGTGTGAGAGCTAAAATTTCAGTAGTGTGTGTGAGAGCGTTTCAGTGGTGTGTGTGAGAGCGTTTCAGTGGTGTGTGTGAGAGCTAAAATTTCAGTAGTGTGTGTGAGAGCTAAAATTTCAGTGGTGTGTGTGTGAGAGCGTTTCAGTTGTGTGTGTGAGAGCTAAAATTTCAGTAGTGTGTGTGAGAGCGTTTCAGTAATAATGTCCCTTACGGCACCTCATATTTTTCCGCTTCACTCCGCATGCAGTCTTGTGCTTTGCGCTGGGAAGAGGGGGAGGGGCAGTAGTTAAGCTCGCAGTAGCACAGGAACAGAGCGGGAGGGAGAGAGAGAGAGAACGAGCCAGGGACAACAACGTCACATTAGAAAGGTATAGTAATCATCCACAACTATTTTCAGTTGCAGATGATAAAGGATTCAGAAAGTTTATTCATGCAGGTCCATATGACAGAGAATGTGCATCTTCTTTTTGTTTTCATATTATAATTTATATTTAATTGTGTTGTGGTTTGCAGTGTTTTGTGTTGTTTCACTTTAAATTTGTTTAAAAGGAAAAAGCTGAAAATGTAAATAGTTAAAAGCTGAACTGTGAATACTTGATTTTTGTAATATATGATTTATTACATTTTATGTGGAGTGAATAAATAAAAGTATATTTACGATGGCCCCTAGAGACAAAGCACGTACAAACTCCAATACATGTAAAAACTCCAAAACACGTACAAAACACAACAGAAATGCTCCAGGATGCTAGGGCGCAGAGTTTTTGTTACCTAGTGGCTACACAAGCCAGGAAGTACCAACGACTGGATTTGGTGTGTGGTAGTAACAGGTAACATTTTTTAAAATTATTTGAATATATGTATGTGTGCTTGTGTATAAATACACAAACCATACACATATGCTTTCAATTGTGTAATTTAAATGATCTAGGTAGCTCTGTTTTGGAAGTTCAGTTAATGCTAGAAATGTCATGAAACGCTGTGTGGCAGGCAGGAGATGAGGACTCAAAGTGCAGGACTCAGACTCAGGGGATGAACTCAAAAATCACAGCTCTATTTGCTGGCAGGAAAAAAAAACATACAAACTAAACTGGGAAACAACAAACTAAAACTCACAGTGAGACACAGGGAGATCCACACAGCATGAGGGACGACACGACACTGACTCAGAGAAACACAGGGTTTAAATACACTGGGAAGTAACGAGGGGAATGAGACACAGAAGGAGAGCACAGCTGGAGGAAATCAGAACCTACGAGACAAGGAAGGGTAAACTGAACACATTCACATAAGACACGGACCTTCAAAGTAAAGTACAATATTACAAAAATCACAAAGAACTAAAAAAGCTGGGTCAGGGGACCCAGGACCCTGACAAGAAATGTGCTTTGGAATTTGTACGTGCTTTGTTTCTAGGGGCCACCACATATATTTTTATATAAACATATATAAATAAAACCACTTTTTTTTTACATTAGTAATTCCTTTTGTGCATAATTTTATATTATTGTTAATAATAAATTAATTAAAGCAACAAAACAACCTGAAGAGCCGGTTCGGAGCCGAAAGAGCCGGAAATCCCATCACTACTCTCTGTGCATTAAAACTCGCGCTTCTGCTATATGGTTTACACCACTTGATTTACGGCACCTTGTCGCTCTGTGACTTTCAAAATAAAAGCATCCACTGGGTCCAAGCTCCAACAATATAATAGCCACTCATAAGTTTACAAAACACTTTACAAAATATTAATGAGGTCATTTACAAAGTGTTAGCGCGAAGGGTTGATTTAAGATGGATTAGACAAATTTCCAGGAAATTATTGTAAGTTAGCATTATGAACGGTATCTCTTCTCAAATCTGTGATAGCAAGTCAGGCTGAGCGAGACTTTATTTCCTTCTTCACTATCACTCATCTGGTTGCTCAGATATTTTATAATTTGCTCACTCAGACTAAATTACTAGAGAAGATGCTGCAGCTTTTCCTTACTAATTGAACCAGCAGAAGAAGAGATGCTGGCAGGTGTGGTTTTAGAAGCACAAACAGTATTTTTACAAGCCCTTAAGGCACTGAAAGGCTTGAACCTGAATATCTGCACGTTGCCATTTTAACTTCCTGTTTTAGCGTTTACTTATTTCGAGATCAATAGTTGTGATTCCTCAGTAGGCTAAAAGGGAAGAAGCCACCCACGTGAAAAAGAAAAACCTTGACATTTAGTCACTGTCACAACTGAAGTGACGCCACAAGTCAAAGTTGAGAAAACTATATCACAGCTTAGTGTTGGAGGACGGGAGGAGGACGGGATATCCAAAACACTGATGCCCATTAAACTTATTGGCTTTAAGGTATTTTCCAAATGAAAAAAAAATGTTAAAACATAACTCATGTTTAAGTCCTTTTTTGGGTTTGGCCTGTGTGAATAATAGTGTTCTCATGCAATGCAGGATTTCCTCAATTCCTAAACAGTGCGTAATGGCGGCTTCATAAGAACCACAGGCATGAGTTCATAATCTTAAAATAAACTGACTGTCAGAAAGCTTTGAAGACATTGTTTAAAACTTACTTCATTGTTTGTTTGTTTTGGTAATTATCAGAAACCACTGCAGGTGGTAGCTAACACAATAAAATTTTACCTTTCACTAAAACTACCTCATCACCTCAAACTGACCTTTGAGGTGACTTTGATTTGGACTGTTTGTAATAATATATTGAAATTTTTGTTCTTAAGAAAGAAAGAAAGAAAGAAAGAAAGGGACCAGTGGCGTATCCATAATTGGGGTATAGGGTGGCACCGACCTCCTCTGGTGTCTCTTCCACAACTAGTGCTATTTTATTTCTACGTGCTCAATCTCAATGTCAGTCTTACAACTACAGTAGACTAGCGTTGTTATATAACTTTTACTGAACTATGTTGTTATTGTACAGTGACACCAACAAATGTAAGGTTTAGCTTTGGCTTCCTCCCAAAGTCCAGAGACATGCAGTTAGCAGGGTTTGATTAACTGATGATTCTAAATTGATCATAGGTGTGAATGTGAGAGTGAGTAATTGTCTGTCTCTCTCTGTTTACCTTGTGACAGACTCCAGGGGGAAAAAAATATTAAAGTAATGTAATTAGTTAAGATCAGATAGTTAGATGTGATCATTCAGTTCCTTTTAATTTAGGTACATTAAAGTATTTTGATCCTAAACAACCAATCAATACCAGGGGCACTGGAAGCACTTGGTGATGTAATTAAGACACACCAAATCTAAATTATCAAAACAAAAGAAACCAGGATGCGTTTTCGCTCTCACGTTTTCTAGAGAATTTGCTAAATTCCAGACTGAGATTTGATGGACTGTCAAGATTAAAGCTGATGAAGAATTACGGGTGGATTGGGGGGGTTGTTAACCACCCACTGAGCCGGTCTCATGATTTCTGCATGACCGGGCTTTGTATCTGAGTTCTGGGCACACTGCCTTTTGTTTTCGGTGGGCGGCCGACCGAACCAGCACAGAGCCTCTTTTCACCGTTTGCTCGCCCATCACTCCGCTCCGCACGCGGTCAGGAGCACATAGACCCCATCCACCTCTTTGTCTCTCTCTCTGCAGCTGAGCGGAAGCTCGGCTGTGCGATTTCCTAACAAGTGATCGGCCCAGATCGGAAACTACGCATCGTGTGCTTTCGTCAACAATGAGTAAGACAGTAAGACGTGCCGCCAAGCGCGTCTAGGTTTCTTTAAAACACACCCCGATAGGAAGGCGGACTTAATTTTGAAGATACATAAGAGGTGTAGACACGAGGTTTATTATAAACTGGATACACAGAGGCTGGCACAAACCCAACAAAGCGGTAAAACTTTAATTTTAAAACTTGCTTTGCTGATTCATTTATGTGATTTAGTTCTGTAAAGAGATTTACTTTGCTTGGACTTCATTGTTATATTCTTTAGTGATACTGCTCGTATAAAAGTGTTAAAATAGCCTGTTGGGTGTAAACATTTTTAACTTTAATCCGGGCATCAGTTCAGCATCATCTCCGGCTCCATCGCATCACATGGGTTATTATAATGTTCTCTGTAGATGTCACTGATGCGTTATTTTGTGCTTTATATGGATAAGAAAAAAAATATGGATAAGAAATAAGGCAGGGCAGTAATTTAATTGGGAAAGATGAGGTTATATCAGTTTTTTCACTCTTTATAACTTTAAAACTGCGGAGCGAACATGTGGAGGGTGAACAGAGTGAAATAGAGGGAGGGACTTATTGTCATTGCTCTAACACATTCTCCATCACAACTGACAGATTCACACAGTGCCGAGAAGTGTCTCAACTGCCTGCGCATAGACTCTCCCTTAACAGAATCCATTAGGGGTATGTACTTTATAGCTCTTAATATATATAAGAGGCTTCTTTTCTTTGTAAACCTCAAGATCCATAAAGATTGTCTGATTCTGGATTTTGATCAAAATATGTTAATGTGTGTGTTTGCTTTGCTTATTGTTTTTTAGGTTTTCCTGCTGACTGCTTGCACACAGGTGTGCGCATAAAGAATTAAGACTCCCGCTGTCCTTTCTGCGAACATCAAACAGAAGAGATCAGGATGCAGCATCTGGATGATGACAAGGTGAACATCATAGTCTTTCGCTTATGCTCTCGTATAAGTGTCGCTGGTATTGTTTTCATTGGCATTCATTTTCATTATCAGAAATCAATTTGAACCTTTTTGACAATGAGCCACATGCGTTACGCTGGAACGGATGCTGAGTTTCACTACAAAAAACCACCAAAGGATGAGTTTATGTGAGGCAAGTCAGAGTGAGCCTTATACAATAGACCTGCTGGTTTTCTGTATTTTTCCATGTTGGCAAAAGCAGGAGTGGTGGATGAGAGTTGAGCACTTCAGGACATGAGTAAGAGAGTGTGATTGGGAGTCGAGACTGTTGGCTGGCAAGTCTGAACTTGAGCATGTCATAGTTCCTTGTTTTTATTGCGTCCTGACTTGGAGAGAGGTGGGATGAGGGCATAGCAGTTCGACTGCAAACCTTCTTATAACAATGTCACAATGTTTTGATACGTGCAGCACAGAGGAGTTAGTGTTATTGCTCATATAAATGAGCTTAATGCACCTGCTTCCCTGCTACCTCTGAACTTAGCATTTTGCAAAGCATAGCTGCGGTTTCTCTTTTGTAAGACGTTTCTTGCAGTTACTTCATTTTCATGGTTATTTCCTAACTTTTTTCTTTACATAATCTTGGACAGGGCAGACAATTGCAAGATAGTATGAATGTGGAAGCTGAATTCTGCTTTCCGATTTTTATTATTATTTTAAGACAGGCTTCAATCTAGTCTAACTGCATGTACTTATTAATATTTTATTACTAAATGATTAATGTGAGAGGAAAGATCAGTCAGCAGTAAGACAAGAATTTAAGAGAGTCGAGTTCAGAAGGCGAAGTTCAAGCAGCTGCAGACTGATGCTTTCTTTTTTTCTTTTAGCTGAATCCTTAGTTGCAAACCAAAGTTGGACTGGTATGCAAATTCTACTCCAAAGTCATTAAAGAAAAATAGATATTGAGCAACACTGTGGGCTTGGCTGCTGATGTTACTAGTAACCTACAAATGGCACATGCATAAACAATCATGTGAATGCATGACTGTACAATCGCATGCCTCGGGGCAAGTCGATACAACCTAGAGTCAGATGCGTTATGGTTGTAAGATTTGTAATGCTCCGCGCTCAGCTGGACACGCCCCAGTAAGAGGGGATTTTTTTAAGGGTGATTTTAAAGTCACATCTTAGGTAACACACACGTTTACACATGCACCCAGGAGCACCCGCTACACTCAGCCTCCATCTCCTCCACAATCGGACACACATTACTCTATTGCTCTTCAGATCACGCAGTGCTAATGTCACTGTTATTCTCAAAAATGAGGTCACTTCCAACATTTTTACCTTTTCTTCCCTCGCATCTAAAAGTCTCAGTTTGAATTAGAACTAACATGAATTGTGAAATTGTCTTTAGTTCACCAACGTATGTCCTCATTAAAAGCAGGACTGACTGCAACTGCACAGACCCCACACATTATTGAATGTCACAAATAGCTAATTCCCTAACACTTGTACATTCAGCTTGTTTTAAGCGGTGATATCTCAGTGAGAAGCAGAGCAGCGTGCAGCCTCAGTCTCAGTGAAATATTGTCACTTATCAGCCCTCTGTCTTTATTTGGTTCATCAGTTCCTCTTGCATGCATGTTTCATTCTGAGCCATGCGATATTTTTGATAACTACAGCACACTGGATATGAGTGATATAAAGTACTGTCATGTGGCAGTTTAAGATAACTACATTGCACCAGCATTTTCCTGTTTTGGTGATAGTACAGGCATTTGGTTTCCTGTAAAAATGTAGCATTTGAAAGAAGGCTTAACCACATGCAAAAACGGGCAGCTTGTTTGAGGCAGTCTGTGAGCAGCTGTTTAGAAGTCAATGTTGCTAATATTGAGGCACTCTGTTCTCAAAAACTTTCAAGATGTTTAATCTGTCCAGACAGTAATATCATGTATGATAAATGGACAAGTCTGTGTGCTTATCTTGGCAGGACTGTTTCTAAAAGTGTCTGTTTTTGACTTGACAAACTGTACAAAACAGGCTCCTAATCCATCTGATGAATGTTTCACGGATGCTGCTTAGTCGAGTTAATGTTGCATAAGCAGCAGATTTCAAAACTAGATGGATTAAACTTGATTAACATGGATTTCCTTTCATTAATGAGCCTGTTTGGACATTAGCATTTGCTCATTAGGAGACATGAAGGAAAGCTTTTGCAACAGTTCTTAGAGATTGTTATGTAACAATCTGTAAGGATGTAATCGTTAGGTTAGTTTTAAAGTCAAACCAAAACTTGGATCGAGAGTCACATTTTCTCTTTATGCTGCCCACACGCAGCATGACTGAAGTTTGGCGTCATTTAAACCTCAGTTCTCCTTAGCAGAATGACTTTACATATTGGAAATGTCACTCCTCAAGCAAACCGTGCCAGTGTAAGGGATTAATGTGAGGTGTATTAGCTTGTTAGTATGTGCTAAGCCCATTTTAATTCTGAAACAAGCAGGAGCAAACACTCCCAAGAGGATTCAGACTTAGTCTCTCAGGGTGTCTTTAGCTACTTATCAGGGAAATACCTCAGAGCCACAAATCATGGTACTTTGTTGCATTGCAGCGGGCCTACAGTTACTAATGCAGCGATGCGAAAACAAGAAGCGAGAACAGATGGAGAAAGGCTCATTGTTTGTAATTACCAGTGTGACTGTAAACAACGAAAGCTTTGTAGAGCCCAGAAGAGGACATTCAAACTGAGGGACTGATTGGAGAGAGGCTTCATCTGCAATTTATTGTGGCGATAGATAATAACTCTGTGTTTTCTCCTCTTTCAACAGCCCAAGAAGAAGTTGACGCCTTACCTTCTCTACTGCGTTTCAACAGCAGTCATCGGCTCCCTACAATTTGGCTACAACACCGGCGTCATCAATGCACCCGAGCAGGTGTGTGATTGATTGAGTTCATGCACAGTTTTTCCTACGTTTTCAAAAATGATAACTGGACTGGTTCTTATGTAGTGCCTTATGTAAGATGTCACATTAACCCATTCACACACATTCATACAAGCACTTTTTTTCTAAGTGCTTTCTACTTTCACACTCTTGTTAAAAATACCTTGGCATGCAGACTGGAGCACCAGCCTTACGATTAGTTATCGTATCGTTAGTTACACGATTATCATTTAAGGTGTGTCGACCCAGGGTGATATCTAAAACCTGCAGGACACCGGCCCTTGAGGCCTGGAGTTGGATGCCCCTGACCTACATGTCTGCTCTCATTTGTATGCTCTCATGAGGATGGTAAAAGTTATACTGCCCCCATGTGGAAGAGTTAAAAACACCCCCTAAGTGCCACTACATCTGGTAGACTTCACTGATGTTTCATGAAATAATAATAATCTTAACACTCCAACCTTTTTCTTGTTTGTTTTTTCAGAAACTGCGGACATTTTTCTCTAATGTGTCTCAGAGCCGATACGGGGAGCCTTTTCAGTCACAGACAATTACTCTGGTCTGGAGTTTTGCTGTGGCCATCTTTAGCGTGGGAGGCATGATCGGGTCCTTCTCTGTTGGAGCAGTGGTTAACAAATTTGGCAGGTGAGAAAATCAAAGATAAACACTGTGGTGGTGCGACCAAACGATCTACTACTGAGAGTGCGATACAGACTCTGATTTCACTTCTGTTTTTGTGTCTTACTACCAGGCGAAAGTCCATGCTGATGAACAACATCCTGGCTCTACTGGGTGGCGGTATGATGGGACTGGCGACTCTGAGTCAATCTTTTGAGATGGTCATAATTGGCCGGTTCATCATCGGTGTGTTCTGCGGTCTATGCACGGGTCTGACGCCCATGTACGTGGGCGAGATCTCTCCCACCGCTGTCCGCGGAGCCTTCGGCACGCTGCACCAGCTGGGTGTAGTTATTGGCATCCTGGTGGCACAGGTACACAAACACGCTCAACACTAAACATGCAAACCGACATAATAATCTTTTCCTTTTTATAGAAGGTCACATTTACTCTCAACAGGTACCGAAATTTAGATGAGCATAAATAAACGAAACACATCCTGTTTTATAAGCCGTGTGTAACGGTGTGTATAATGAAAGAGGAAACAGACACTGCTCTGATAAAAGGCAGTGTAGCTAAAAACACTGGAGAGCTCACACTTTTCTGCATGTACCTGTGTGTGTGTGTGTGTGTGTGTGTGTGTGTGTGTGTGTGTGTGTGTGTGTCTGTGTACTCATAGCTGAAAGAGAAGAATTTCATATACAAGGAGTAAATTGGCTCAAATGGGTCAATTTTATGCACCTCGTTCCCTCATTATTTTTGCTGTGTGTTCCTCAGATCTTTGGTCTGGAGTTTTTGCTGGGCTCAGACACTCTGTGGCCTCTCCTGCTCGCTCTGACTATCCTGCCTGCCGTACTGCAGACAATCATGCTGCCCTTTTGCCCTGAAAGCCCTCGCTACCTCTTCATTGTTCTCAAACAAGAGGAGGAGGCTAGAAAAGGTCAGTCTTAAGTCAGTTTGCATACTTACAAACCAAGTTGGCAACGTCGGGTTAGTGAGACCGACTCTGACTGATTTTTAATGATGTGTGGGAAACTTTACTTTGTTATATAACGCTCCGAGCTGCTTTTTTCTTACTTATACTTACCTCCTCCTCCTATTTCTTTGATCTGTTTTACTTTTTGTAGCTCTGGTGCGTCTGCGTGGCACTGAAGACGTGGATGATGACATTCAAGAGATGAAGGAAGAAGGGATGAAGATGGCCATGGAAAAGAAAGTGACCATCTTAGAACTGTTCCGCTCGCCAAACTATCGCCAGCCAATCATTATCGCTATTATCCTGCAGCTCTCCCAGCAGCTGTCTGGCATCAACGCTGTGAGTAGACGTCACATCCTATAATACAGCGACGTGATAGGGATATATTTAGCACATGTCAAACTGGGAGAAAGTGTAATGTGAGAAAAGCAATGTTTAACGTTAGCCACGAATGCTTAAAGGAGCATTCATTGAAATTGCACAAATGTTTTTGACAAGCACGTAAGAAGATGTGCTTCTTGGCTTCAGGCAATGTTAGATTGAGTTGAATAATTTGAGGCTGATTGGAAGAAGATAAGCACAGTGGTATTTAATAGCTATTTTGTTAATAAGGTCATGTAACCGGGCTGACTAAATTCATTAGCAGCTGCTGTATCTGACCTGACAATCACTGTGAAGGAGCCTGGAGCTAAAGGCTGCAACATAACCCATATCACTCACCAGAAAGACGCTGGTGCAGTTTTACACGCTGCTACGTGTATTGTTTTTTGTGCAACCGTTCCAAAACGTATATTTATCAGATTTTTTATAGTCAAATGACTACACGTGGAGAATTTCCACTCAACTCTGCCTTGCATCCTTGCACTTTCACTGCTCTCAGCAACCTTGTTTCCAGCCTCAGCAGGAGGAAAGAAACTATTAAAGCCACTGTGTGACGACTGTAGCTGCTGAGCATAAAGGAGAATTTTGTTACAAGAGAATCAGATAATATATCAGGGGTTAGTGAGGAGGCAAAAAAAGAGAGAGAGAGAGAGAGGAAAAAACTGAGTGTAATAGAAAATAAACAGAAATGTATGAGTAAATAAACATATCCATCCATCCATCCATCCATCCATCCATCCATCCATCCATCCATCTTCATCCGTTTTATCTGAGGCTGGGTCGCGGGGGCAGCAGCCTAAGCAAAGAGGCCCAGACCTCCCTCTCCCCAGCCACCTCCTCCAGCTTATCCGGGGGAACACCAAGGCGTTCCCAGGCCAGCCGAGAGATATAATCTCTCCAGCGTGTCCTGGGTGTGCTCCGGGGCCTCCTCCCGGTGGGACATGCCTGGAACACCTCACCCAGGAGGCGCCCAGGGGGCATCCTTGTCAGATGCCCGAACCACCTCAGCTGGCTCCTTTCGATGTGGAGCAGCAGCGGCTCTACTCTGAGCCCCTCCCAGATGGCTGAACTTCTCACCCTATCTGTAAGGGAGAGGCCAGCCACCCTTCGGAGGAAGCTCATTTCTGCCGCTTGTATCCGCGATCTCGTTCTTTCGGTCACTACCCACAGCTCGTGGCCATAGGTGAGGGTAGGGACGTAGATCGACCGGTAAATTGAGAGCTTCGCTTTTACACTCAGCTCCCTCTTCACCACGACAGACCGGTGCAGCATCTGCATTACTGCAGCTGCAGCCCCAATCCGTCTGTCGATCTCCGGCTCCCTTCTCCCATCACTCGCGAAAAAGACCCCGAGATACTTGAACTCCTCCACTTGGGGCAGGAACTCATCCCCGACCCGGAAATAAACACATAATTACAAAAACTTACAATATGATTAAAAAAAACTGACAAAACTTTCTGTTAGTCTTGTTGTGATGGAAAAGAAAAATACCCTAAATATGATAGTATTAATTAAGTGTTCACATTGTTTCACTTCTTTTCATGTTGCTAGACTCAAATGCAAGTCTTGCTCCAAATCTGCAGCATCAACTTCAACTGTTTGTTTTTTTTTTGATCTGCCAAAAATCTAAAACAAACTGATGCATGTGCAATCAAATCATGTTCTGAGCACTTTTTATTAATCAGAATCAATATTAACTGACTTTTCCTTCATTTCCTCTTTCAGGTCTTTTACTACTCCACAGGCATCTTTAGTAACGCTGGTGTATCTGAGCCCATCTACGCCACCATCGGCGCTGGAGTCGTCAACACAGTGTTTACTGTTGTCTCTGTAAGTGTCTGAGTGCGCAGGTGGTTTCGTTAATTTAGTACAGGTTAAATATTACGTTGAATGTCAGTTGATAATTGTGTTTCTTTGAACTCCAGCTCTTCCTGGTTGAACGGGCGGGACGCAGGACGTTGCACCTGATTGGACTGGCTGGAATGGCCATCTGCGCCCTGATCATGACCATCTCCCTGTCCTTAGTGGTGAGTTCGTCATTGTAAAATAAAAATGAGAAGCCAGCCTATTGCTGCTGCATTACATCTTTTCCTCATGCTCTCTGTTTCTTTCTCTGAGCAGAAGACCACCCCATCTCTAAGTTATCTGGCAATTGTGGCTGTGTTTGGCTTTGTTGCCAGTTTTGAGATGGGTCCAGGTCCCATCCCCTGGTTCATCGTGGCTGAGCTCTTCTCCCAGGGGCCCCGACCTGCAGCCATGGCCGTCTCTGGTTTCTCAAACTGGACTGCCAACTTCCTGGTGGGGCTGGGTTTCCCTAGACTGGAGGTATTTTTCACATTTATCATCCCTGCAGAAAATGTTCACATTCACACACATGTACAAATAATAGTCGTCTTCCAGTTTGTCTCATAACAAACATCCCTCTGATTTTCCCAGGAAATTTGTGGCCCTTACGTCTTCATCATCTTCATGGTCCTCCTCATCCTGTTCTTCATCTTCACCTACCTACGAGTCCCTGAGACAAAAGGGAGGACCTTTGACGACATTGCACAGGGATTCGCCGCCAGGGTGGAAAAACCCTCCCACTCCCCGGTGCCTGAGGCAGTTGTGGTTGAAAACAAAGAGCCTGCACCGATGTCCCCCACAGAAAAAGTTCCCATGGTGAATCTTCCTTCAGAAGCAAAATGAAAAACTGTAGAAGATACGAAGGAAGATTTGGTGCAAAACAAAGCAGACAAACATGGGCCTTGCACATAGCTAGTGTAAAAGTTCTATTATTATATATACTATTTTATATTTACATATTAAGTTATATTGCATAAGTCAGAAATAATGAAAGGTGTGTGTTTGGAAGAAGCCATTTCAGTGTACTAATGCAAAAAAAAAAAAGTTTTGGTATTTTATATGTGTGCTTTTAAAGTGCCTTTTTAAAAAAATGAAAGAGTGTTTTTAAAGATCCCTCCCAGCTAGAAATGCTTAATTAATGGACTGAATTCCTCTTTAATCCTGCTTTAAACACGGTCTACACTTAAATGAATTACCAGTATTTAAGGTTTGTTGACATTTCCGGTGCCAGCTCCCATCCTTTTTTACCTTATAAGAGGATCAGCATATGTTCTGTGTGAGGTCTTCAGCTACCAACAGTGTTAAAAGGTTGCAGGATTTGGGGGTTTATGTATTGAGGTCAAGCTTGAAAAGACGGATTTGGAGTTCGGTTGTTTGACCCCCCAAAAAGAAAAGATTGACTTGCTGTCCTCTCTGAAATGCCTTGTTGCCTGCCTTGAGGCAGAAAAAAAGCACTGAGGGGGGTTTAGCAGCAGTTCCTCTCCACTTCAGGTCCATATAGATTTTGAATAAATATATTTATGTATGTAGAAAACAAAGACTTCCTCTCATCCAGCAGTAGCACCACATACCCTGACAGCAGAGGATGTCTCTGCTTGTCCGCTGTTTGGATGCGACAGCTTTTGTGCCGAGAAAGAAACAAAACAAGGCGAGTTCTGTAAGCTGGAGCCGTCTGCATCAAATGTAATATTTGTGTGAGGATGAGAGAGACGTAGTCCAGCACCGCCAAGCCTGAACAAAGCCTCTTTAAGGCTTCTCAAAAAAACAAAAGCTTACCTCTTTAGTTTGCAGATTTCACTGCAGGGTACAAAGTAGAATGAGAAAAAAAAAATGCTGGCGTTTACAGCTCAGATTGGATTTTAGAAACTCAGGTGGCCAACTGTGTATGTTTATAGCTCCCAACTGTTACAGCACAGAAAGGATATTTATCCACCACTGCACTTGAAACTCTTTCCACATCTGTAGAGCATTTGAGAGAAGCAGCTATTGCAAAGTAGGTCGTAAAATAAAATACAGTTTTAAAGCAGTGTTTTAAAGTATTTGCTAGTGTGAAACTGTTACCTCATTTGAGGGATGTGTAGAAGCACATTGTGGTCTACTGATAACTAAACACACATCTCAGTCAAAACAGGTCATTACACACGCTTGACGATGTTGAATTAAAAAAACACTACGTGAATTGTATTTATTTTAGAACCGAAGAGTCGTTGTTTGCATTTGTTTCTAACTGTTTGAAATGATGTGAATATATTGTAAAGGCTCCAGTTACTGCACACTGATCAGCTGCTGCAGCACATGATGTGTCGGTGTTTGCAGAGCAGCATCTTCTTCTGGGTGTGCACAAACTGATGAGCTTAACAGGGTTATGTTAGCACTTTGGCAGTCAGACTACTGAATAATGATTGCGCATACTGTTTGCGCCCGTTACATGTAAATGTGTCGCACGTGCTCGAGAGGTGTGCGGTTTTCACCTGTCCTGTGAAACCTGTTACTTCCACCTTGATTTTTCTTGCACTCTGCACTCCTAGTGTCACTGTATCAGATGCAGTTGTGTTGCTTTGCAGTTTTCACATTTTTAATATGTATATTTTGCTCTTTTGTTATCTCTTTTTTTGTTTGTGTAAATAAACAGAAACACTTAGCCAAGTTGAGCGTGTGTCAGAGTTAGAGATGACCTTTGCTGCTCTGCATTTCGTGCGAGACACTTGGCTTAGAGAAACCAAGAAGAAAAAGTTTTACATGTTTCAAGGGAAAAGCGCCACCTGACTAATGAGCGTGAACATGATAAGTTTTGTGAGTTTATAAGGCCACAAGTCAAAGCCAGTTAGTTATCATGAATGTTTAATGTTAACTGTCGCTCCGTGGTAATCCATCGGGCAACCACTTCTCCACTGCAGCGTTTCCTTCTCGTTTCGCTGTGGAAAAACCTCAGTGAGCTGTGAGGCGCGGTATTACAACACAAGCCACGAGCGCCGCTGTTGATGAATCGGGTTTAAATAATACATTTGGGTGTTGTGTTGACATTTTTGTTACGAGCTCAAAAATCAAATCAGAAGACGCAGAGGGAACTTCCTGTGATCTGTTTTTAAATCACTGATCTCGTGTTTGTGAGGTCACATCCAAAGGGACTCGCTTTTCAGAATAGCAAAAAGACACTGATTACGATGCTTCATTTAGAATTTGCTCGCAGACAAAACTGAGGCGAAAGTTGATATTAAAGGTTTTCGTCATTAGTCTTGTAATACATTATCCGTCTTCAGTTTAAGCTGCGATCATGGCTCAAATTTCCATAATGCTTTGACAGATGAAGAATCTGCTGAGTACCTGTGGGCTACAGATATTTTACATCCCACTATTTGTTTACGTGCCTGCATCACACTGAATTCATTAAAAGCTGTTAGCGACTCCAGTTTTCCATGATTTCTAAGCAGATTAATCATTTATTCACAATGATCGGAGTCACACTGAATCGGGTCTGTGTGGCAGACTAAACCCCATACCTGTGCTCCAAAAGGGTGATCTCATTTCTAAGCACCTATATGTGGACAACCAGACTGAGATTGAAATTTCTCCCCTAGTGGGGCACACAAGTCAATTGTAGATGTTTACATATTTGTCTGACAAGCACAAAGGTGCCCAGTTTGATTCCATGAGGACACACAAATCCCTTGGCTGTTGTGTCAGAGGGCCATCTGGCATAAAAATCTGCTAAATCCAAGATGTAAAGCTACCTGCTCTGAATGAAAGCTGAAATTACCCTTTTCCCTTTTTTGCTTATATCAAAAATTTTCTGACGATGGACAAGATAAGCTTCAGTCTGATTGGTCGCTTTAGCTATACAATATAATCTTCCATTTCCTGTTTGGCTTTACCTTGTGTACCTCAGCCCATCGAAGAAGCACACAGCCTTTGGTAAGGGGCCCCCCAGCTGGCTGGGAATGGTGCCATCTAACTGTGTCAAACCCACACAGCACATCTCCCTGCAAGAGTCCACAGCAGTTACTCACAGCAGTGAACTGGAGCATGAAAGCCCATCAACAAGCTGCAGTACTGCAGGCTGGCCAGCTAGTGGCGTGCACAGACCAGAAGGGCTGCTCAGATGTGTGTGTGTGTGCCTGAGTGTGAGTCTGCATACTGTCTGGATGAGCTGTCCTATGAGGCGAGGAGTGTGTCTGAGAGAGTAGGGTGGTGGTTGTGGTGGAGGGGTGTTAGAGCATGAAGCCACATGAAGGATGGCGAGCGTCCCAAAAAACATGTCTAAATGATATTCATTTTCCATAAAGGCTGAGCTGAGTGAGATCAAGAAAAACAGCAAAAAAATAAAAAGTTGGTCACTCTCACATGCCACAGCTTGAAAAAATGCGGGTTAGCACAGTGTCCAGACATGAGAGGGATGCCACAGCCTGCCAGCCAGCGTTGCAATGGACGCCGTTAGTCGTGTCTAGACAGCTGTTTTAAAGACCAGAAAAACTTGTTTATTAATTCTCTCCCTTCGCTCTCTGTCACTCTCTTGTTGGCTCTCCTCTCTGTCTTTGTTTCTCCCATATAAGAAAATAAACCCTCTCTCCCACTTTCCTCCTCTCACTCGTTCTCTCCTCCTGTCTCTGTGACAACGGTGTTTTGTTTACTTCCTCACTTGGCAGCGTACTTATTGTATCTGCTGCTCTGTAAATATTTTTCTGCTTCCCTCATCCATTCATCCATCCACCCCCCATCCTCTCTCTCTCTTTTTCTTAGATAAAGGGAGCAAACAGACTCCACCCCCTCTCCACCCCCCCCCCCCCCCCACCTCTTGCTCTGTCACACACACTCATTCTATCTCCCTCTTTCTCTTTCATACTCTCTCCCTCCCTCTCTCCCTGTCAGTGTCATTCTGTAGTGGAGATGTGGAGTGTCTTTCTGTCTCTCTGTCTGTTTTTCCAGCCTAACTCAGCTGAGGAAGGTAAGAACCAAACTTTTGATTGCATTTATTCACGTCAAACCTGTGACTGCACGCGCGTGTATGTGTGTATGTATGTGTGTGTGTGGTCATAAAGCTTGATGCCGTGTTTGTACAGCGCTCTCATCACGTTCCTGAAACAAGTCCACAAGTGAAGGATGGGCACTTAGTATGCAACTGTTATAGCTCTCTAAGAACAAGCTTCTGTGGGAATTAATGGGACTTTGACAATGTGTGAAACTGTGGCACATTAGTCTGCCACGCTACGAGTCAAGCCACCCTGGATTATGAGTCCTCCACCTGCACCTTGGGACCCCCGGAATAATTACCAGCTTTACCCCTGCTTAGACAGCCCTTAGTTTTCTGGGCTCTGTGTTGTGTCTCAAAGCAACAGTGCACGTGAATATGCATGCAGATGCTTGTGTGCACCACTGTAGAAGCACATCAGATAGTAGTTTGTTGGCACGGAAGGGCCAGGTGCGTGCCAGGACCTATCAAGATCCGGCAACAAAAGGATATGGAAATAAGGCAGAAGACAAATGAATATTAAGCCGCATAACCCCTTCTCTTTACTATGCACTCGGTGACCTACCACCCCCCTCCCGTGTCACACATGATCTCATGGATGTGACAGCCGCAGGCCCCCTCTTCTTCTTATCATTGCCCCCCCCCCCCCCCCCCCCCCTTTTTATTTCTTCTGCACTGGTGTCCTTAAAGCGTGTCTCCTGTTTCTCCTGTTTCTCCAGTTCTCTCCTGGTAACTTTTAATGCTTTGCTTACATAAATGGAAAGAATGTATGCCTTAAAAAGTGCAAGACTGAGTGACTGTTTGTGTGTGTGAGAGAGAGAGAAAGAGAAAGAGAGCGAGTGACAGACAGTCTAAAAAGATGGATAATTAAGTGAGACTCCATCTATGAAGTGTTCTGTCAGATCAGAGTGGGCTGACTTGAGAAACCTGCAAAAACATGATGACTCAAACTGGCTTTGTGTGTGTGTATATATATATATATATATATATATATATATATATAGCCAAACACACACACACACACACACACACACACACACACACACACACACATATATGTATATATACATATAAGTGTATACACATACATGTGTATATATACATATATGTGTGTGTGTGTGTGTGTGTGTGTGCGTCTCCATATGTGTTTGGCTATAGGTGCATACATGCCTTTAGATTTGGCCTATACATAGCTCCCGCTCCTACACCCTGTCCCCAGCACTAGAGAGGGTGTCAGCAGTCAGCACGCAATTACTTTCAAAGGATATGTCTCTATGTTGCAAAGAGCTGCACCTGTTCGCGCTCATCTTCTTCTTTGGCTTTAGTTTACTGCGAGGTGTGTGTCAGTAATAGTCTGTTACAGTGGTAACTTATATGTCAGCCTCACGCCGTGGATTCGAGCCGCGCTTGTAACAGATGGCTTGGACTAAGATGAGACAGAATGACTGCGAGGAGAGAGGCCGGGCAGTGTAACGAGCCCATACTGACTCTGTGTAATTGAAACAGAGCTCGACATAATACAGTATTAACCCAGTAGCATGGGCGTCCCTATAAATCCACATGAAGTGAAACATCCAGTTACATCGTGAATGGACGGTTTGGCATCTGCCTCAGCTTTCGTCGCAGCAAATGACGTCTGGACCGGCTGGATATAGCTGCACGTTAACTATTTTTAAAGTCGTTCTTTCTATTGTGAAATGTGAGCCATCTGCTTTTCAAGTACACTATATCTGCATCAAAAATCCGAATTATTGTCTATTTTTATGTCACAAGATATGAGGAAGTGTCATTTTTTTCAATAGTTTCCTCTAGGTTAAAAAAAACCTAAATCTTTGCCGCTTCTCATGAAGACAAATCACAAGTGAGCGACAACTGATTTGCATCTCTCAAATGCAGCCATGTGTAAGTGTTGCTCCATTCGCCCACATGCATTGTTGATGTGGAGCCTCTGAACCTTACGAATCTGTGTTGAGGATTGCGTGTTCACTTTGGATTAACACCTCACACCCAAGGAAGGGCCTGAACGGGAGACACACCTGATGCCCCTCCGGCCCTTTCTGTCATAGACGAGCGGAGTTGCAGCGATGCTCACTGAACTATGCAGTTCCAGGAATTAACCTTGCACTGTTAGTTAAACTTGTTTCATGCCTTGAAAAGGTAATCTCTTCTGAATATCACCAGATGGCAACAGGCTGCTCAAAAAATGTATCGATTTTTTATTTTAACGACAACATTGATTAATGAATTCATGCATTTCTCTCAACGTAAAATAAAACGTTTCTTCTATAATTCTACTTAATTACATTTCTGAAAAAAATGCAATATATTTTAACTCCCTACACTTAATTCCATTCAATTCCATTTTATTTCTATAGCTCCAAATCTAATACGTATTGTAAGGTAAAGAGGTAGAGGAAGATATTACAGAGAAAACACCAGCAATCAGACTACGCCCTATGAGCAAGCACTTCCCAACACTGAGAAGGAAAAACTCAGAAACCGAAGTAGGCTCAGGGAGGGGCAGCCATAACCTGCCATCGGTTGGGAGTGAGGATGGGCGGAGCCTATCCCAACCATCATAGGGTGAGTGGACGGGTTGTCAGTCTATTGCAGGGCTTCACATAAAGATTTTACAAAAAAACCCCTTATGATGTTATAAAATATCTCCCTAAATTTTTGCATAACTTTTTACAAAAAAAGCAGCCAGCTGTTACCACTTTACCAAATAGCACCATTTAAATATCACATCTGAAACATTTCAATGTCAAAAAACTAATTTGTACAGAAAGACTTTGTTTCATCGCCCTTCAAATGTGCTGTGAATCTACCACTAACCTACACCAGCACTATAAAAGTATAAAAACCTACTGTCTCCCTGTTGGTTACGTTTTGAGTTAGCTATCCTTCTCCTTCTTCTTTTTCTTTCTTCGGCTGCTCCCTTTAGGGGTTGGCACAGTGCATCATCTCCTTTCATCTCACCCTATCCCTAGCATCCTCCTCTGTCACACCAACCCTCTGCATGTCCTCTTTCACTACAGCCATCGTCCTTTTCCTTCTGTCTTTGTCCAGTATATCCACTATCTTTCCTCTGCACATGTCCGAACCATCGCAGGCTTGCCTCTCTGACTTCATCTTCTCATCCCTCTCTACCTTCAGCCAACAGTAGCGCAGTTTCCACCGGCAGCCACTGTTTTGATGTCTTTATGCTATTCTGCTTTCTTGCCTCTCTTTACTTTGTTGGGTTCTTTTGCTTTTACCTGTTTAACTTTGGAAGTTGTTGTCACCTTTGTTTGACTTTGACTTTTGACTGTCATTATTCTCTGCACCTATTTCTGATTTCCACTTCCCTTATTACACTGTGAAGCATTGTCATAGCATCTGTCAATCTTGCCTGGCTCCCTATGATGGCCTTTTGGATATCGGTTTGTTTTCATTTTGGACTTTTATTTTTTGGGAGTTGGACTGCCAGCTAAATAAAGGTCCATTTTTGTCATTTGGTGTCTGCCTGGGTCCTGCATTTTGGTCCTGCTTTCAAATACTGTGACAGCTACATCATTACAATGCTGCTTACAGACTGATGCATCAGTATTATGGATGTAATGATGTAAGAGGCCATTTTTCTGCAAGTAAGATCCTTTTAGCTAGCCACTCTATACATACTGCTTTACTGCTGCTTTAAATTAAATAAAGGACATGAATCCTTCTTGAAACACCAGACTGCATAAATTTAAAGCCATGTTGACATTCTCACTCTAAGGTCATCTGGGCCATCGTTCCTGCTGTCTCTGGTTTTAACTGGGTATTAATTAGGCAGAGTGCCCTCCCTATCCCAGGCGTAATAAGCCACTCTTTCAGGACATGATCAACTAGAGAAAGTGTGATAAGAAAATAAATGGCATGCTTGTCACAGTGGGAGTGCTGCAGAACGGATGCCGCTAAAAGCCCTCAGCAGCTTCTTGCGCCCGTCCTTCCATCCTGCATGTGCACGGGGCTGCAGTAACCAAGAAATCACATGCTGGTGGGAAGTGGAGGACTCAACTCAACCCATCATTGACACTACAACACTTAACTGTGACCCAGCTTTATTTTTAGTTCCAGCATGCTGAGAGCTTTGTAATGACATTAGGCCACTTTTATTAAAATGAATGACACATCTGCCATTTGTGATATAAGAGGTTCAGCCAAGACTCTCCGCTTTGAGCCAGGCACTGTCGTGGCAGATAGCGTCACAGATAATACGCCTGTGTGGACAGGCAACGAGTTAGAGCCAAAAAAAATAAAAAAAATACTAAAAGATGAACACGTGGCATGGGCTGCTGTAACACTGGAATGCAGTTTTTAGTTTTGAATTTCACATTAAAGCAGTTGCCTGGCAGTTTGGGTGCTGGCACCAACCGAACGGACAGAGAGCTGAGTTAGGCTGTTGAAGGCTTCACTAATGAGAAATGACACAGTGGGTTTGAATTAAACTGATCTCTTGCATTCCTTCATCTGGCAGCGGTGAGGGTTGAGGGTTGAGGGTGGAGAAGATGATGTTTGCGGCTTCTGTTTTTGGTGGTAACTGGATATCTATTAATGGAGGAGTCAAGCCTGTTTAGAAGAAACTTTTAAGCTTTTGTCTTTGTACACATTACTCCACTCGAGTGAATTATTATCCTTTTAACAACCAACATGCCACTAGCAAAACATTTAGCGTTTGGGTGAGGGGTAGGGTTTAGGTTGGGTTAATGTCCCCCACTTTTTTATAGTACTTTTACTTATTTGGATTAAGTGAAAACTATTTAAAATTGAAGCTGTTATGCCAAAATAATTATATGAAACTTTATTTGAAAGGTGACATTTGCCTATTTAACAAAGCTCAACTCTAACTATACCCCTAGCATTCGTCACTTTTGACCTGGTGGATGAGTAAAAACTTGTATCACGATTGTTTTTGTCTTTCCAAAACGTTGAAATTCTCAGACAAAAATGAACAAGTGAAATATCTCTGATCTGCTCCTGACTTTAAAATCAAGTCCTTTGATCAAAGAAGAGGAGAAAGTTACACCTGAGTTATACCTCGGTAGTGGAGTTGGCAACATGTTTAATCGTGTGCTGGTTGAGGATGACGTTTAGTCATATTTCTGCATGTCAAATACTTTTTGCAATTATGACATATCTATGGCACAGATCCATCCATTCATTTCCTTCTGCTTACCTAATTCAGGGCTGCTGGAGCCTTTCCCTGCTGTTACAGGGTGAGATGCAGGGTGGCATGGCGGTGTGGTGGTTAGCACTGTCAGCTCACAGCAACAAGGTTCTGGGTTTGAATCAAGATTGGAGGCTTGCTGCGTGGAGTTTGCACATTCTCCCCAGCTTCTTCCACAACACAAAGAGCTGCATGGGGTTACCATGGGCAACCTCAGGTGTGAATGTGAACGTAGATTAAACACAAAAAATATAAAATTATTAGATACAGACATAAAGAAAGAGTAAATACTTTTAACTTAGTAGGTTATACCTTTATCTGCTCTTGTCACAATACTGAGGTTATAAAATTGATGCCACCCTCATGTCTGCACTGCAGACATTAAATCAGAACCTGCAGATGCTTGCCTTAGTGCCACACAGACACACAGGAAACTGCTACCCTGGCCTTGAAATACAACATGCCAGACCCACAGTATATCAATCCTGAAAGATCTAGCCAAAAATAAAGGCTAGATCATAACAAATCCTTTGTTATGAGGTTTTGAGAACTGGCACGCAGATTTTACCCACCTTCCACCTTCATTGCTAAGCTAAGCTAAGTGGCAGTTTGTGTCTCCTATTTAACACCAGACATAAGAGTCAGTCTCCACATTTAAATTTAGTTCACTTACAATTTATTTAGTCATATATTCCTTACCACCTTCAGATTTGGAGGCCTTTGTCGGACCATTTCTGTGACTTTCTGAAACTGACAATACAATATTCTCACCCACTTCACACTGTGATTGGCCAGCTATGAAGAAGTGTGAAAGTAAGCTGGGTTTGAACTTCTTTCCCAAGCTTACTTTTTTCATTTGTTACAGCTCTTTGTGGCACTTTCAGTGTGAAGAACAAAGTGAAACACTATGAATCTCTTCCAGGAATGTTGAGAGACCCATTAACGTCACCATCTTGGTTTTTGGAGCTAGAACTGACTATATTTAGAGTGCTAAGTTATCAAGTACCGCTAGCTAGCTAGCTTAGCAATGTGCATCCATAGACTGTATGGATACCTTAAAGATACCTGATTAGTGCGAGCTAAATAAATAAAACATTAGGATTTCACTCATCAAAACTGGAGCACAGACTTCTTCTTAACTGTCAGATAATTGTTCTAAAAACATGTAAAAGGCCCAAACAGCACAAACACAACAAAAGTCCAATTTAGTTAGCTGAGGTGACACATTGGCTGCATAACTGCTAGAAAATAAAAGCAAATACATTTTAAACTGGAAAATTTGAAAAAAAAAAAAAAAGTCCATCCAGCTGTTGTGTTTTGCACCAGCCTGTAACATGTTTATTTGGACATTTTAACATGGCGTCTGTGAGGATTCAGTCACGTTTGGAGTCAGCCATTTGAGCTGCACTTTTTGGCACTTTGTGCTGGCTTCATTTTTTCAACTGCAGTGGTTGCTGCTTGCCACCATCCCACTAATGCCTGTTATTTCAATCTGCCTGCGAGCTTGCCTGAACAACTAAAACAGGTTTTTATTGCAACAAGATTGACAGAAAGCAAATAACTGTTTCTCTCAAGAAGTCAAACTATAATTTTAAAATCTTCATGTCTGCCAGTTTTACTTTAGCAAACATGCTGTAATCAAGACAGAGAGTCAGTTGTTTTGATGTGTCCTCCTACCTGTGCCTGTTGCTGCCTGCACGTAGGGATTGATCATCTAACCTGGTTGTTTGTGCTCTTTGGTGCAGCTGCGCTTTCATTCAGTTTTTTTGAGATAACTCCCTTTGACATGTGCATGCTTATTTCTGGAGACATGTTAATCCCCTTCCTTCCTTTCGTCCAACCTCCTCCTGCTCGCTTTCTGACTTGGCGTATCACTCTCTCACTGTGGTTGTTTGTAATGAGGGTTTGGTAAGGGCCTTGTCCTTGACTGACTGTCTGTGGGAGGGAGCATCTGGAGTGTATCAAGAAAGGGTGGAGATGGGTGGATGAGTGGACAAAAGACAAAACACAAGCTGACCGCTGCTCAAAACGCTTGCAGGCACTGTGGGAATTTTTTTGTGTGTGTGTGTGCATGAGTGTGTTTCTGTAACGTGTTGTTACCTGTGAGCTCGCTGACTATGTCTTCTCTGCTGGTGCATTCACTTTGGTGTTAAGGCATAATTTACACTCGGATCCCTCTAGTAGGCATTAATATTTACAGCAAATTTCTTTTCAGAGTGAGTCAGGAGGGGCTCCACTGCCTTGCAAAATTTGGCGTTAAAGTAGCATACATCTGCTGTCGAAGAGGCGTGACATGAACAATGGCACTACACTTAGCACTGGAGAGTGTCGGTGTATGCATGGCTGCACAGAGAGGAAAAGTGTTGGACTCAGAGAAATGGATGGAGAGAGCAGAGAGGGTCACTCAGCTGAAGTGAGCACTCCAGTGGCGGAGGGGACATTCATGAACTAATGCAGGTCACCTCTATAACAAGGCAGAAGAGCATTTACACCCACACCGTGGACAGAAAGAGAGGGGGAAAGAGCAAAAGAAACACATTCATATGCGCAAACACAATCCCGCCAGCCTCTCCTTCCATAATGATGCTTTGTCTACTATATTGTCTCCCCCTTTTCTCTCTCTGAGTATCAAACCACTTTCCACACAAACAGCAGAGCTGCCATCAGTAACGGAGAAGAGTGTTTCTCTTTATCTGACAGACCCTACTGTCACATTTTGGAGGAATAATATCCACATGCAAAGAGGAGGAGGATACAAGGGACAAGGGACAAAATGGAGGTAGAGTTATCAAGCAGAGCGAGTAAAAAAAATCAGAGTGGAACAGGAGGACGTAAGAGGCCAGCGTGCATTAACGCAGCACTCAGGCTCAGATTGCAGACTCAGCACTTCGTCAAACTGTCAGGGACAAACTTCGAGCATCTCAGCCATCGGATGGACCAATAACGGAGATGCTGTAGTGCTCTGCGCACATGGAGTGGGCTGTCTGAGAGTTAAATAAAGGGGCTTTTACTGCCAAGTGGACCTGCCAGTAAATGTCCCTCTCTTTTGTTCATGGTTGTCTCACGCACACACAAACAGACGCGCACCAGAGCCACGGTGCCCAAGCTCCAACTAATCTTTGAAAGGTGTGCATAACACACCACTTCAATGCTAATCTTAGGATGTCATGGTGAATTATTCAACATGCTAATGTCACGCAACGAGACATGCATGAAGCACTTTGAACGCTCCTCCATGTAATCTTCATGTACAGGTTTATCCCGGGAAGAAAGAGCGGAGGCGATGTAAGGACCTCTGTCCCCAAGGCCCAGCGACAAGAAACTAAATAGTAGAGGCATAAATATTAATGTCAAAAATAGTTTGCTCCGTGTTATTTATGCATGACTGTGCCCTGAAGCAGAAGGTTAATTGAATTTGGAATGACACTTTTGCAGCATTTGTGTCTGTTGCTTATCTGATATAAATCAAATGGTGCTTAATGAGGTCACATATAACATGTTAGTCAATCTGACAAACTGAAGATTATTTTTCACAGGGCCAAGAAACTAATCAATAATGAGTTTGCATGCCATCACGCACAGCTGGAATTGTACACCGTTTCCAGCTAGAGTCAAACAAAGCATGAAAGGTGTCTCACTGGTGGATACTGTCAAAATTCGGAGGTTTAAGCATCCCTGGCTTGGTGAGTTTAGCTTTCTTCCTTTAGCTGATTTTATCCCAATTGCCTCCAAAATTCCACTAGCCAAGCTTCCCAGACGTGCGCGGCACTAAAAACTGTTTATTCTGATGCCTGTGGCTGCATATAATCCTTAGCTGTCACAGTCTATTTGTATTCTCTTCTTGATACAATTCATATCACTCCAAATCCTGGAGCACTTCCATGGAAAAATGTGTGAATTTACTAAGAGTGACATAAAGACCAGCCAGTGGGTGAAAACGGATAGACAGGCTGAGGGGTTTGGAAAGGGGGGAAAAAGAGAGGAGGGAAAGGAAGGCTTGAAGCACAGATTTGCGGGGTGTCCATCTGTGACTATAATCCGAAAAAATCTGTTTACAGAGTAGTCAGAGAACAGTAGGGGTGGGGTCGATTCATGTCATGAGCCACAAATAATATAGTTTTCTTATTATTTGTTTTATTTATTGGGGCATGCGGCAGGATTGAGTGTGCTCACGGTGCCACTGGGTACTTCTGTGTTTGACTGGCAGAAGGAGAGAGACACAATGTATCTATTGGTGTTTTGGTGGACCGGGGAACCTTTTCAAATGCCCGTGTGCGAGTGCTGATTATGTAGATAATATTTTTCCGCCACCCTTTGTCTGGTTGTCAGCGAGAGAGGCAGGAAAAAAGAGAGGCCCCTTTTCTCTGGTGAATTATTGTGTGACATGCAATGGAAGCAAAAACATAAAAATTGTATAACGACAATGAGAAGAATTATTTATTTGTAAACAGAGGCGAATGCCGCCGGCCTCCCACAATGTCTCGTGTGTATACGTGTCTACAGCCCTTTAGTTGATTAGCGTTGTGCTTGATGCAATCAGGCACTGAGCGTTTTCCTCCATTACCTCCATCTGTGCAAGCATCCAAATCTGAAGTCTGATGTTTTTGGTACCTCTGCGTACACGACAAACTTTGGCCCGCGTTCAGTCGGTGGCTCTTGAACAGCACCGAGCGCAGACTGTGCCAGACTGAAGGAGCGGCAGCCACCACGGTTTTGGAATGCTAATGGAAAATTCAAGGGCTTCAGTTTTTGTGTGGGAAGCTGCCATGTGTCAGCACGCAACACTCAGCATTAAAGTCACTTTGCATGTGTGTGTCTGTGTGTGTAATTTCTTTGCCAGCTTGCTTTTTGAAGCACTTAAAGCAAATTATGGGAAAACACACTCCAGCATAAAACTCATATGCTATTCTTGTGCTTTCGCTCTTGATCAGGGTTAATGAGCAAAACCTGCAACAAAAGAGGAACACAGAACATATTAACCCCCCCGAAACATGACGAAGGTTCCCTTTGGGACAAGCTATGAAAAGCATCAGCACGGCAAGTTTCAACAAATCGTGACAGTAACTGTTATGGCCTTTTAAAGTTGGGAAATTTGACCTTTAATCACAGTGCCCCATCAGGTCAATCAGTTTAATTTTTCAAACACCAGAATAGTGTGCCAGAGTGCATCATCACTTTATAGCAGTCATTAAATTTGACAGATGCACACAGCTTGAGCTCTCCTGGATTTTATTGGATGTGGTGGGAGAAAAATCAAAGAAAATGGGACTAATGGTTCCAACAACTTGTGGTATTTTACAAAAGGAAAAAAAAGGATTAATTATACAACCGCCTTCAAAAGGGATACTCTGCAAAGTGCTTTTCTGCTTCAGTTTCACTGGAGCAAATCCGTGTTTTATATGTTTTTATGGCCTCACAGCCTCACACACTATTTGGTTTTCAGTCCTTCAGAGAATATCTCATGATTACAAATTCTGTTTAACAGTCACTTAGCTTTTATAGCACCGACTCCGTTTCTCAGTTAAATTCTTGAGCTGAAATCAAAGTTTAAACTGAAAGCTCGCGCACACGTCTGCCTGTTTTCTTTGCGTTAAAATGAAAGCATACGCAACTGTTTCCTGTCTGTTTTTTCTAACCTTATCTTTGTCTCTGCTTCTTCGTCCCACAGTGATGCTGCTGGACACAACAGAGTCTACCTCAGAGCTGGGCTGGATCACCTATCCAGATACGGGGGTAAGCAGGGAGCTGAGTGTCAATGCGTTTTCCAGCTGTTGCAGCATTAAAGCCATCTGTAGAATGTGTTATACACGTGTCGCACATGCTGATGTTTGAAGTGTCGGGTTATAATCGCATTGTTAGTCGGGCCTTGTGCTGTAATGCTAATGAGGGCTTAAAACAGGATGCTATGAAATAATACATTTAGTTTTATAACGTTTTTCATCATTCTGTCAGGCAGCTGGTGGTAAAGTTTAGACATTAAATCGATAATGGTGATAAATGGTACAGGACTGCAACTGATATTCATTTTAATACTGATCGATTTGCTGTTTACACTCTGGATTTATTGCTCGGCACATGCGGGTTAGAAAATAATGGAAAGCCAAGGATGTTCATTGAACAACAAGAAAATCTTGATTGATTTTCAAAATTCATTAGATGCCAGTCACTAAACTCAGATAAAAGTCTTTTGGGTGAGGTTGAACAGATTGAAGATATTGGAAATGTCAGATCTGTAGACATGTCGTGGTTTTGTTTTGTCTGTGTTGTGTTTTGGTTTGTTACGCTGGCTGGTTTTGTGGTTCTTCCAGTTTCTCTGGTCTGTCATCACATATTAATGTTACCTTTCATGTTTCAGTGTTAGCCACTTATCGTTCATTTCTTTCTTTTGTGCCTCGAAGGTGAGTTTTCTCCAGAGTCTTGCTCTAGTTTTACTTCCTGTTCCGTTCATGCCTTTGGGCTTTTATTCCCCAACCTCATCATGCATCCACCGTGGATTGTTTCCACCTGTGTCCTTCTATCACCTGTGCCTTGTTATTCAGTATATTAGGTTTGAGCTACTGTACATTCAGTTAATAAAACACTTTAAGACCAGAACAACAAACATATGCAGACGACTGCCTTCATGAATGATCAGTTTGTTTGGTTATCAACATCTGTTGATGAATGTAATCCACTCCCCACCATCTTTTCACTTTCACACATAAAAATCAAGCATGGATGGGGCTTTCTGGGACTTTTTGAATAGTGGAGAGATTAGAGTGACTGAGATGTGCAGCAGGCCTCCACAACAGCACTTGGAGTTTACAGAAGTCGCAGATCAAAGATTATTAAGAATTAGGTTATAAATGCTTTATGTTTAGTTATGGCTTGAGGTAAGGATTATTATCTTCCTGAATGGCTGGCATATGTCACTGGTAATACCTCAAGTGCGCTGAACACAGTCTTAGACGGGGCAGGAACTCACCTTTCCTTTAAGATAACCTTGAAGGTCTAAATGCTCCCCCAATTCTTTTTATCTGTTGTTCTACTCCACTGTGTGTGTGTGTGTGTGTGTGTGTGTGTGTGTGTGTGTGTGTGTGTGTGTGTGTGTGTGTGTGTGTCGTCATTCATAATTAAACTTCTCAGATTGAGCCGTAGATCTCCCATCTCCCTTTTGAGTTGATTTGTATTCAAGGTTGTTGCTTTGCCTTGAGCTGTGTAAATATATGTGTGTGTGTGTATGGAGGTTTGGGGGAGGAAGGAGGAGGTCACTTGCGTGACTGTGCGAGGGTCAACTCCTGGGGGCCAATCCAATTGTTAAATTCATTCATTTCTTTGTGATTGCATCTCAGTTCTAATACGGCTCGTAGTTACACCCTTCCTACTGAAACACTACATTGATGCATCTATTAGACTCCGTTTGAAATGGACATCACCTGTTCAACCACAACAGGCTGAATGCTAAACATTTATTTGTTACTTTTGGCAAAAAAAAACAAACAAACAAAACAAAACTGAGTTGACTCTTGTGACCAGCTATTGTCAGGATGGAGTCTAATAGCTACTAACCAACATCTGGCAGGAATACATTACCACCCTCACCTGGCCTCCAGTGTCAGAGCATAATTGTACATGATGTTTGAATAATTAGGGCCTCGTGTGTGTTAGGAACTTGTGAAGCATGATGGCAGCTGCTAATAGGAGAGCATCCAATTGTGTTTGAATGTGCGTGTGTGTGTGCATGAGCAAGTCAAGCATTTGCATGAGTTTTTTTTCCCTTTATAGTCCCTGGATGAGAAGTGCTTCTGAGATGGAGATATGGTTATTTGACCCGGGGCATCAAGCTGAGAGAAGTAGAAAGACAGACCAAGAAAGGGGGATAGAGCGAGAGAGGTTGTGTGTGTGTCTTTGTGTGTGTGTGTGTTTTCTTTTTTAACCCCTTCCACACACCCCATCTCTACTTTTGCTTTAGGGTCTGTGGATATTCTTTAATGTGTTTTCTCTCTTCCTGCGCTTTCTTTCTTCCTTTCTTTCTTTCTTTCTTTCTTTCTTTCTTTCTTTCTTTCTTTCTTTCTTTCTTTCTTTCTTTCTTTCTTTCTTTCTTTCTTTCTTTCTTTCTTTCCCATTTTTACAATGTACTGACAAGCATCTTCATCTCTGCCTGTTTTTCCTCCCTCTTTTAATTTTTTCTCCCTTTGCCCTTCACAGCCACAGAGCCACTGGGTCTTTGCCTCATTTTTTTTCTTTTTATCCCCCAAGTCAGTCTCCACTCTGGCCCTTATTTTTCTTCAGTGTCAAACCAGCAGAGACTTCCAGTCTCGCTGCAGACTTTATTTTTTATTTTTTTCCACCCTCCTGTTATTTTCACTCCCCGCTCTTCGTTTTTGTGTATAAATATGCGCATGTGCCTTTCTCTGCTTGCGTGTATCTGTGTCTGTGTGTCCACGGTTGTGTCCGAGGCCCTGCCCCTCCCTGTCCTCTGTCACTGCAGAGGTTGCGTGGCTCTCTGGCATTTCGGTTCAAATTAAATCACAAAGATGAGTCGTCCCTATAACGATTCATCCGCCCCCTACTCCCCAATCTGGCCCGTTTTTTTTCCTCCTCTTTTTCTTTCTTCCTTTATAAGAGAGGAAGAAAACAAGATGTGGAAAAATAGGGAAGGGGGCAGGAGACAAAGGGGGAGTGAGGTGGGGGTGTAGGGTCAGAAAACAAATGAAAGCTGTGTTTTTTTCACAAAGGTACAGAAGCGAGCTGCACGCGATGCCACACACGAACAACGGCGGCTTCTCTTTCCACCTAAAAGTCCCTGCCTGGCCACATACTCAGCATAGCTTTTACCGCACCCACCGCCGCGTGTCACAAAAAATGCTCATAAACTCTTTCTGTTTGCTATTTTTCCCACATTTCTCCCTCTACCATCCGCATCCCTGCATCCCACCATGAGCTCGGTGTGATCCAACTCTTTCGTCCGTTTTCCCTCATACACTGGTCTGACAGAGTGAACCAAAGCCTGAGAGAGAGAAAACTGCCCTTTCACTCCATTAGACTGACAGCGACTCCGGCTCTTTCTATCTCCTCACTGATCTTATCATTATTTCAGCTGGACCAAATATGAATGCATTCTCTCATGGTGCGATGCTCAGTAGATTTCTGTTCACACTGGCTGTCAGAGCCACACAGAGAAAGAGACATGAGCATGCAGAGATACACTAACATGCACAAACAGTGATTCACACACTCTAAATACACCCTGATAGGGTGTCAGGACCTTTTGTCCTCTTGCCATTGTCATAGGGAGAATAATGATGATGAGGCCTAATACATAATTCCTCTGTGTTACAACAGAAAAGACCCTGCTTGTCACTCAGGGCTACACAGGCTTAAAGCAGATCCTTTTCATCCTTCAACGCAACGCACTGTATAATTGGTGAAACTAAACCCTGCGGCTACATTAACATTTTGTCTCATCTTACAAAGTCTCATCCAGAACCTTGTCTCCGGGCTGCTCCATTTTCTCCATGTGCGACTCTCTTCTACTCACATCCATTTGCGCATCTACCGTGGATTCATCTTCCCGAAAAATGCAACAAAATCTGCTGATTTTATTGCACAACAGCTGCCCTAAGTCAGGCACACAAGTGTCTGCCACCTGTCACATGTGAACAATGGCGCACATGCAAATGCCAAAACTAGTGCAAGAGAAAAAAAACAAGCACATGTCACTGTATAATACGCATTAATTGTTATTATAATACAGCATTATACTACTGTAACATATTAAAATTGCAAAGTGCCAGCATCGCCCGTGAACTTCTTTCTTTCTTTCCTTTAGATATGTCAAGGCATGAAAAAAAAGTTTATCTCTTTCAGATGTGTCTCTGATAATTCGGCCTCCACCTCGGAGCAACAGCTGCAAATAGAATTTATTTTTCATCTGAGCGTCGAAGAAATTCTAGCATCAATATGTCTTTTCACAGGCGTCCTTGTTGCTCTGTATTTCGTACTTTGTACTAAGGAAATGGTCCACTGACATTATCTTCTGTTGATTAACAAATATAATCAGTGCAGACTTTTTGAAACCATACATTGATTATCCTTTTTTTTAACATGAAGGATGACGGTCATCGCTTCAGTCCAATATCTCAACAAAGTTTGGGTGAATGAAAGTACAGAAATCCATACTCCCCAAAACTTCACAGCTGAAATGATTGGTTAATGCTGCAGTCACACCAGGGAAAACAGTGGCTGAAGACCAGAAGTACAACAACTGTGACGATAAAATTATGACCTTAATACATTTGGTTGCTTTGAAGATGGGGACCAAGTCATCTTCAGAGTGACTTTGGTGTGTCAAGAAGGTGATTAAAAAAGGTCTGCTATCAGTTTGCAACAGAATGGAGTCAAGTTGGCAGTTACATGCAGTTTGTTTGTGATATGACATCGATGAACTGTGACTTGTATTGTGTACATACACAAGTCGAATCAGAACCTCACAGATCTGAAACAGAAATTTAGAAATTCCTCCACAAACAGAAACGCAGATGCTGCAAAACTGCAAAATCACACTTTGCACACTTGCTTTGATATAGGAATATAACCAGAATACAACTGGTGCAGTCTAACCCGGACTGAATGCAACATGTTGGGAATCTGTCTGCGTTTATAAATTAGGTCAGAATTACTTCCAAACCTTCGCCAATCTGAGAGTGAATGTAATCAGTCCAAGTCCTGACCATGAGTGTTTGGAGACAGGTTCATTACATGCATTAATTATTATCACATTTGATAAACCTTACTATAATGATCACATATAATGAGCATATATATATGTCTGCATCTATCCTCAATAGGTGGACCAATCTGATCTTCACATACAATCCCAGTTCTTGTATATATTATGTTTATTTCAGCAACTTTAAGCATGTTTAGTTTTCACTCATGAGGACAAGACTATAACATTTAAATTTGTTGCAAGAATCCGTAATGCAATTTTCATCAATAATAACTATGTAGATCCCTTGTTGTCAGGTCACAATCAGGTTCTGCAACATTTAAAACCATGTATACAGCACAGTTTCCAAAAATACTTCAGTGTAGAGACATTAAAAATGCAAAACAAAAAAAAAAAAAAAAAAAACCATTAAAAAGACGGTGCAGTTGAATATGTCAGTTAATGATAGCTTTTCTGTGTAATGTCATCATGCTACCATGCTAGAATAAGTACCAAATAATAGCTAGCTAGTATGCCAATGTAAGCATTTAGGTAAAAGTGCTGCTGTGCATCAGTCTTGTTAAATGTCACTTTTAAGCACCACAAACAGGCAAAAATCACCAAAACACTAAAGTCTCAAAGGCTTCACCACAGTGAGAGCTGAACCGTCCCTGTTAACACAGTTTTGTCTTCACCACCTGAAACATGTTGCTCTAAATGAAAGGCTGGAGCTGTTTAATTAAATTACTGTTCTTTTAATCATTGATTAAGTAATTAGAGAGCCTACTCTGCAGCACTATAGAGACGACCTAGATCAGTGAGGACAGGGAACAAAAGCTTTTCCTGTGATATTACAGCAAAAACAAAAAACAAAAGAACAACTGCTCTATCAGACTTATCTCAAGTAGCCTCCATAGAGAACACCCAGTGAAGGACAAGGCTGATGTCAGCAACAGCAGCAATATGTTCAATATTTACCTTGTAAAATGTAAACCGCCTTCTAAGTCATGAGTAAGATTCATGGCTGTGGAAAAGTCATAAACATACCGGCGTTTTAACAGTTTATACAGGCCTATTCTGGAGCCCTGTGCTTATAGTTTTATTTCTGTTTTGCTGAGGTCAGTTTACACAAGCTCATAATATTGTTTCTGTCTTCCAGTGGGATGAGGTCAGCGTCCTGGATGACCGAGGGAAGCTCATACGAACCTTTGAAGTCTGCAATGTCAACCAAAATCCCCGTCAGCAGGACAACTGGTTGGCTACTCCTTTCCTGTACCGCCACTCGGCTCCACGGGTGTTCGTCACGTTGCGTTTTTCTGTGCGAGACTGCGCGAGCCTGCGTTCACCGTCGCCCGCCTGCAGGGAGACACTCACTCTATACTACAAGCAGGCCGACTCCCAGAGGGAGCTGGAGAGGACTTGGGTAGCTGAGGTAAGGTGACACACTGGATGAGCTGCGATGATGCATTTGATTCTAAAGATGATGTATTATACTGTTGTTAATTTTCTGTCAAATAGTTTTACAGTGGTGGCTACTCATATTAAACATGGGCAGCTTCAATCATATGGGAGCCAAAAGCTCAGCTTCAGGCTGCTCTGAGTGTTTAGCTTCAGGAAGTTTTTACTAGAAGTTGGCAGATCGAGCCAAATGTCCCTGGATTGATACTCGCGTGAAAGCATCGGTACTTCGTTTCTTTCCCATGAGTTCAGTATGTAGCACACTGTGTGTTGTGTTAAATAAATTATTTATTTATACATGCACTATGAAAAAAGTATGAACATTTTTTTGTGTTGACTGTCACATTTATTTATAGCCTATAGCACATTTAAACAACAGAAATTCACCCGAGGCGCTTTAGAGATGGGCACATTTTCATCTCAGGTCTTCAAAAAAACTGAGTTTCAAAATACATGAAAACCTCAAAGGTGCATTTTCTTGTGTTAACTCTTTGAAAATCACAGTGGTCTTTAAAATATTCAGAATTTGCAAATTGATGATGTTTCATTTCATAAATCATGAGACACTCCTCTCCCCTAAATATCCTGCGTTTATAGCTTAAAAGTGTCCTTACTGGTATTTGTTTTGGCAGTGCTGGTCTTAGTTTAATTGTGAGGGATAGCCAATCAGAAGAAAGTTGGCTTAAAAGGAGAAGCGCTAAAAACTGATTGTTTCAGACAGAGGATGGACTGATAGGCTGCACTAAGATCCAGGATATAAATATAATTATTTTGAAATGTGAACAATGCAAAGCTACATTATCAGAGTTCAAGAATAATAATCTGGAGTTGGAAAAGGGCCCTTAAAGTGTTTGTGGTTAGCACCAGAACCTAGCAAAAGAAAAGTTCTAAAAGAAAAGCTAATCTGATGGCTAAATTCAAAGCATGTGCACCACATGGGCTAAAATGTCCTTAGCAGCACATGTTTGACTTCTAGCTAGCTGGTAGGACTGCATGTCATGTCACGGCTGTCTCCTGCTGTGTTTCCTGTCTGTCTCTACTGCACGGGGCTCAAAAATGACAAAAAGATGAAGAAAGGTTTCTCCTCTGATGGGCATGTTTTGAAATTTTGTTGCCTAAGCTTGTGCCACTCGTGCATTAGCCTAAATTCAGGTCACAGGGCTTAACATCCTCACAAGCCCAACAATTAATTTGGCAGCAAACACTCACCCAGTTCTGGCAGTATTTCTAGAAACACTCTTCTAACATCTGGATATAAACAAACTCATCTGATCTTGGAAAAAAAAAGAAACTAGCAGCAACTCAAGTGATGGACTCTAACCTAGACATTTTTAATAAAACTAAGCTTCGATTGAAAATAATCCACCTGTAAGTAATGTTAAAAAAAAAAAAGCCAAATTGTAGTGTTAAATAAATTACATATGTAGTATTAAACAGACTAAATATGGCAACTGTAACAACAGTGAGTATTTATTGAGGCTTTTGTGTTTTATGACTGGTAATTAAAGATTTCAGGTTGGGGTTTGATGGTCACATGAAAAAGAAAGTTTTCATGTGACTCTGTGTAGTCCTGTAGAAACAGTGCACCCAGAAGACGTAAGAGTTGCAGCAAGGCTGCAAGTCAAATGTATTTGATTAATTGCTCAACAACAAGTGCGAGCAGCTCAATAAAAACAGATGTTTTGGCAGTTTACTGCTCTAGAGCATTCAGGTGTGTGCTAAGATAACGTCGCAATCTTCTCAGGAGTGGATGTTCCAGCAAGTTCGAGGTCAGACCATGCAATGCTCAGAGAAATGGCAAAAACCCAAGAACTACATCTCTGAATCTACAGGCCTCAGCTAGTTAAAGTTCATGACATTTGATCAAGAAAAAGACAGAATACTGGCTTGTTTAGAAGGATTCCCAGGAGAAAAGGCTCTTGTCTAAGCTCGGCTCAGGTCTGCAAAGTTACATGTGAATAAACCGCAAGACTTCTGTCTTGTCACATCCTTTGAATAGGGCAGCTGTCAAGCATGGTGGAGGAGGGGTGATGATTTGGGCTTGTTTTATGGCCAAAAGGCCTGGGTACCTTGCGGCCATTAAGTCGAACATTAATTTCTTTGTATAGCAAATAGTTTGAGAATCAAATGTAAGACAGATGTAGCTTAGCCCAAACTGTGTTATGCAGCAGAACAGAGATCTCAAGCACAGCAGCAAATCTACAACAGAATGGCTGAAAGTGAAAAGAATCAAAGTGTCGTAATGGCCAAGTCAAAGTCCAGGTCTGAAATGCTGTGGAGGGACCTGAACAGAGCTGCCTGCAAATCTTAATAAACTGAAGTAATGTTGTAAAGAATAATGGGGCAAAATTCCTCCACAATCATGAGCGAGACAGTGCTAACCACTGTGCACGGTGGCACAGTGGTTAGCACTGTTTAGGTGTGAATGCGGGAGTGAATGTGAGCACGAATGGTTGTCTGTCTCTGTGTGTTAGCCCTGCGACAGACTGGTGACCTGTCCAGGGTGTACCCCGCCTCTCGCCCCATGACAGTTGGGATAGGCTCCAGCGCCCCCCGTGGAAGCGAATGGATGGATAGATGGATGTTTTTCACTGACTCCATCAGTGTTGTTTATTCTAACTTTATTCTTTTGCATATTTCATCCAGATGAAATATACATTGATACATTAGATAGAAACTATCAAGACTTTTACGTTACATTCAATAAACATACTGTATCTCTAAATAAGTAAACCACATATAATAGACTAACAATGACAGATTAGGACGATAAACAGCCTGTTAAGTCTTCCTAATCACAGATTTCCCACTTGAAACTCTTTCACCACTTTATCTAGTTTTTACTCTAGCACTTAGCAGTTTTATACAAATGTAATAGTGGGTTTACAAAGCTTGTTGCAAGGCAGTCACGTCACAGTTTGCGTGCACTAATCCTAACATGCTGGGCTGCAGACTGCACTGAGATATCCTGTTGTTTGTTTTGGTTTGGTTTTGCTGCTCAGCATCCTCCAAGAACTACACAAACACATCAACTGGAAATATAAAAAGTTGAGTAACTAATCTCTAATTGAGTCTCATATGGCCACAGTTGATTTGAACAAGTGTTAAATCCTGACTTTTTGTCACCGCTTGCTGCAAGGCCACCTGCAGACGGAGTCATTAAACTCGAGCTGTGTTGGTGATTGATTGTTATTCCCCTAATGCTCCATCAAAACAATGAATCCTATCATGTCCCATGGTACTGAGCAATTGTATAATCACTGATTGGTGAAGAAAAAGTGACACCATCCTCAGACTACACTGGTGCGAAGCACAATCTAGTGTCACTGTGGTCTCCATAAATGTCACTTCAGCCCCACTAATTACATCCTTAACACATACAATGAACGTTTTCTACGGAGTGCGGAAAAATCTCTGAACCCCATGTGTTGTCAGTGAAGACTGACACTTCCCATATGATTTATTTATTTATTTAAGCACTTAGCGTTGTTGGTGTTGTTTAATTTAGTGCTTTTCCTCTGCTGCTTTTCGAGCTACTGAGTCTGTGAATTGCCTGAACTACATCAGGAGACATCAGTGGGAGGGATTCTCTGTTTGTATAGATGAATGCGTTTCTCCTTGGGGAAGTCAAATGCTTTTAAAAAATGCAAATCAAAGCCTGATGAGGAATCAGAGGAGGGCTTTAGAAGAGCAGGAAGCAGTGCAGAGATGAAAGTCTTTGCAGGGACTTCAGCACGAATCCCCACTGGGACCTGCACAGATCTTAAGTCAGTGATTACACTGCATACTAAACTACTTCATAGTATGCATATGCCTGCGACTAAAAAAGCACGATCTGAGCTTATCTTTAATCTTACCATGTGTTTCCAGACCATATTTATATGTAAACCAGTGCCTCCATAATTTCCCCCTTGTTTACTTGATGTCAGCCACACTCTCTTTAAGCTATTTTGTTTCCTCCTGACCAATAATTATCCTTTTTTTCTTGGTCTCCTGTCTAATTTGTGTTTTCTCCAGCCATCGAGCGGGGAGAGGGAGACCAGGGAGGGCTGGGTAAAGATCGACACCATCGCAGCCGATAAGAGTTTTTCCAAGGTGGAGCCCAGCTCACCTCACCAGTATCAGCCCAACAGATACAGCCGTATCAACATTAAGACACGCAGCTTTGCTCCCCTCACACGCAAAGGGTAATCATTTCTGTACGACACTTTGTTTCTCACGATTTAAAAGCATCACTAAACCTTATGAATGCTCTCTGACCCCCTTCTTCTTAGATTTGTCTTGGCCGTCGTCGACAGCGGAGCTTGCGTTTCCCTCATGGGGGTGTCTATCTTCTACCGCCGCTGTCCAGCCACGAGCCTCTACCTAGCTTCGTATCCACCGACTCCCTCGGGTGCCGAGCCAACTGCTTTAGTGCCTGTGACTGGGACGTGTGTCCCTCACAGTAAGGCACAAGGAGACACGCCCCCTCGCATGCACTGCAATGCTGAAGGAGAGTGGATGGTGCCCGTCGGTGGATGCGTCTGTGATGAAGGTTATGAGCCGAACCTCAATGGATCTGCCTGTCTGGGTGAGTCCGGTGGACACTGTTCAGGTTGACGGACACTAAAGAAATCAATGCTTCTTTGATGCAAAGCTTAGACATATGCTTTTATAAATGTCACAGAGCTGTGAGAGACAGATTTTAAAAAAGGTCAAAATCGCAGATATTCTTTTATTTTTTCATATATTCTCTTAGTTGCTTGAATGGGACAAACATGATCTATTAAAGTAATCGTGTGGTGTTTCGGGTAATGCGCTTATTCAAAGCTGGCTGCCTGGCAGGACTCCAGGAGGTCACTGTGGCTGGTGAAGAAAAAATCTTGCTCGAAACATCTGATAAACCCACAAACTGCTGTTGCAATGCTTTGGTTCTAAACGTATAAAACTTAAGCTCCAGGCTTGATTTCCTGCCAGCTCTCTTTTCTTTTTCTTTCTTTTTTTGTGATATTTGTTGAGATAAGCATCTGGATCAATACTGAATGGAGCTGCTGTCACCCCGATACTCTGCTGTGCTTGATGTAGAGACCAGAAGGAGATGAGGGCAGACAGGTCAGGTCAGGATAAGATGAGACGAAGAAGGACGAGACAATCCAAGCAATGCATCTGGAGGGATTTAACAACTGCATCAGGACTTTTAAGGACAAATACAGAGAAACTGTTAAATCAGAGGTGCTATATTGACTGTTTACTCTTCCAGTGACTTTCAGTGGAGAGGCAGAGAGACAAAGGAGAGGCAGGCCGATAATACTGAGGTCAGCATTTGCAAAACTGGTCAAAAAGTGTTGCACTTTTAAAAGTGGGTGTAAATAGTAGGGGCAAGAAGTGGGGAAAAATTTGATAGATGTCCAGACGGACACGAAGGGATGCAGGGAGAGAGCAAGAGGAGGGAGAGAGGGAGAGAGTCATAGAGAGAGAACTGTGACACATTTAGGTCATAGCGATGTAATGGCCACTCGTCTGTGAACAAGTGACAGAAACCGCAGGGGGAGAGAGAGAGTGGAGGGAAAATAGGGAGACGTGGAAGGAGAATGAAAGATAGGAGGATGCAAGTTAATGACTTTAAAGAACTGAGCAGGCAAAAAAGTACCGAGGGCGTGACGGCAGGGCTGTGCGACTGTCTTTGTGCGAATGTGTGAGTACACACAAGCGTATCTCGCCGGGACGCCGATGCTCACCCCGTCCACATACGTCTGAGGATTACAGTCAAAAAACTGTATTCTCACAGGAATTTCAACGGCTGTAATTCCTCAAGTCTAACTAATGGCAGCGCAATTAATCCTCCAGTCCTGCCAAGTCAGCTGTGAAATGTGTTCATGCTCTTTTTGCTTTACATCTGCACCCGACCTGCCACTTGCGTTTGTCTCTGTTTGATTGATAACTACTGACAAATCACTCCTCGAAGCTGCTCGGCTGCCGGAGCGAAGACTTTTCCAGTGACTGTCTCTGACTGATCAAACACGTTGCGGCTTTCTTTCTTTCCTTTCTTTTTTTAATGATTATGTTTTGTTGGTCACTTCACTGACTAATGATGTGGATTGGCATTGTTGTCCTCTCTGCCTCCCTGGGAACGTCGAGAAAAGAGGCAGATGGTTAACTGCCAATGCAGCCGTCAACGATTATTAACAGTAGCCGATCCTTGTTCTCTTTGGAAACTGGAGCATGAACTTCCTTAACTCTAACAACTTGTACATTTTGTTCTTGTTTAAATTAAACATCAAGGCTGTTTAATAGTAACGCAAAGTGAGCAAATTATCAGCTGTGCTGCACTGAATTATTGGTTTGAAGCTGTATGTTTTTTTTATGCTGCTGGCACTTTAAATACAGGGAAAAGCACTTTAAGAAGTTGACTGACACTAATTTCCACTGCCTTCAAGTGTCCAGTCTTAACTAATATGCCCATGCATTTCATTAAATGCATTTCATTTTAATTTTCACAAAAATTTGCATTACACTTGCTATTTAAACTCCTACAATGTAAATGAATGCTGTTGGAAATCCACCTGACAACCACACACTCAGGCTTGTCACCTCAAGCAAGACATCGTTTTTAGGGGCACGTAGGAGATTATCAGATCCCACCTCTCAGTCTCATGGGAAAATTACGATCGGTGTTAAATGATTGCCTTTAACTACATGCAGCACTAATAGCTTTTTATTTTTAGATCCAAGGCAAGATCATGCATTCCTTTATTTGCAAAACCAGATTAATATGGCAAGGACGTACGTTTCTTAAGTGTGGTCCATATGCATTTGCACTGCATGGCTTCATGGATGTTCATTTTTTGAAAGATTTGATAACACTATTAAATGGATTGCTAAAAAATTTGCACACACCTGACTAAATAGTGGGTATTTTTTTTCAAATGAGAGGACAAAAGAAAACGAAAGAATAGTTTTTAAAACTCCTTTAAAAGTTTTTTTTCGTATAGATATAGTTTTGTACAGTGCCACTAGTCACTCATATGAGGTGCAATCAAAAAGGTTAGAGGCTGGGCCTGTAGGCAGAAACTATAAAAAAAAATATGCCTCCTATCTGCTTCAAGGTTGTAATCTTGTGCAGCAAAATATGTTTTGATTGGAAGACCTGTTCTGGCCACTTACAGGTGTGCAATCGCTGCACACACTGGATCTTGATCACTGTGTCAAAAAAAGCACTTCAAGTCAAATTTCATTGTGGAAAAAGGGGAAGAGCTTGTAGGGAGCCACAGCCTTTGAATAGGGCAGATGATGAGTACTGGTCTTGGTTGATTTCAGTCCTGATGTGCTTTCTTTGCGCTGCAGACTGCAGCTTTTTCTAAAAGTCTCTGTTTATAACTGCATCTCTCATTCCTGGTGATGATCCTTTAAAAGAAGGTCAGGTCAGTTTGACTGTGAAGTTGATGGTGCAGCTTGAGATCTGTGGCAGAGTCACAGATGCATATGTTTAAGTGGTCAGAAGGAGACTTTGAAGGAGATGGCAACCATAACTTTTAGTCGCATATGGTTTTCTCTTTGTTATAGAGCCAGTTACATACATTTTTAATCACATCTCTTAGTGAGAAACTGACTGAAAAAGTAGGTTTATTTGTTATTAATAAGAGCTGCATCTTGTGATGTTCTCCCAAAGTCAGATCTATTGTGAAACCATTTGTCATTGCCATGGGTTTAAAATAAATCCCTGGTGAGAGACACTCACCACAGGCATCATAGTTCAGTCGGTTTACTGCGGGCATGATGCTTGATTATTCTGTTTTTTCAGGCTCACCAAAACAACACTCCGACATTTGGACCGATGATAAATTGAGAATCCAACTGAAAAATCAGACACTTAAAAAAACACAGCCGGCCCTTTGGCAGACAAACATTAAAAGATCATCCCTTGATTATTTATGAGCTTGTTTATCACAAGTAAGTCTACAAGAACACCCAAGTTCTATATGATCACTAAAATATTCAGAAGTCAGTTCGGGATAAAAACTCTTCTGGAGTCTTTTATAAAACGATAAGAACAGAGGCAGACGTCACGCAGCAGCTGCCTGCTGTTATTTTATTTTTCTGCCAGGCAGCATCAGGACGTTTTTCTCCTTTGACATTTGCATCCCACAAGGGAGACAGAGACGTAGAGAGGACAGGCAGAAACATGACCGAGCATAAGCCACAGTTACACCTGTTCAGCCAAACATGAAACAGTTCTGTAGTTTGAGGCAGCTTGAGTTGGTCCCTGCTGGATGTGCATCATCCTCAGATACACACCTTCTGCTTGAGTCCCCTTAAGCGACTGTTGATGGTTTAGGACAAAGATTATTGTGGCGGATGCTCAGATGGAGCTTTGAGCTTACTTGAAGCCATGTTGATATTTTATGTGGCGTGAGACTACGTCCTGAAATATTCAACATGTCAGTTTGTCCTGATTTTTTGCCCAGAGCCCTTACTCTCAGCACAGACACATCCACCAACTACCCCGAGGCAGGTTGTGGTGAGAAACAAGAACATTTGGCCAGGGGAGGACGTACGAGTGCAAGTGTGACATTATTTTGAGTCTGCTTTAGTCCCAAACAGACACTCTTCACCAAATAACAAAGTAGATAATCGTCTCATAGAATATACCGACTACATTTTCCCAGTTGCAGTTGTGTCCCCTTCTTCATCAAGCCGTCAGTAAGCCTACTCATCAGCAGCGCTGGAATTCAATTGATTTTCCAGTCTATTAGTAAAGGTCAAGTACTGAGAGAAACACAGTTGAGTGAAATGATCAATGACGTACTGTATCGACTGGGCTGTAGGGTGTTGACATGCAGCGGTGATAAATCAGCTTGAATACATACACATCATATCAAATCAATCGCTACATGAGTCAAAACTCTTTATGATGGTGTTCATTATATTTTACAGGGCAGTTCAGTGGAGAAATTACAATCATTTTTTTAAACATTCATGTGAAATGGGGATGCCGGGCTCTCAAAAACTGTCACGTGAATCCGCACATCCTCCAGCTTTATGAAACGTTATCACAGCAAATTTCAGAGTTCAGTTCATTGCCACTTCTCCTTTTTCAGTAAAAAAGCCACTGTACACTTTCTGCTTGGCACCAAACAGGCATGTAGACACACTTAGGGGCAGTCTGGCAAACCTATTGGAGCATTTAGCAGCTAAAAAGCCTGGAAAAGGCCTCCTGGGAAATGGTTAAAAAAAAACAGCAAAAACAGAGCAGAAGAGACAGAAACATGACTGCAAATTGCTAAATGTGGATAGTAATAACTAAAAAAAATGTTTTGAAAGAAATAAAATGATCCCTGTTAAGTCAGAAACGGTGCTGAGCTGTCATGATTATTAGGCTGAGAGCTCAAATCTTACAGGGGCAGATGCAGGCCCAGGGAAGAGGAAACAAGACGTCAGCACGCTGAAAATTTAATGTGTGAAGGTCTTAGGTAAATATCACAGCTCCAGCAGCTCCAGCAGCTCCAACAGCTCCACCTACAATTAGGGTCATTTGCATTATGTAACATCCATTTTTAGTGCACACTGTTGTCTTTTGAATCAGTTTACATCAGCTCGACAAAGAGTGTGCAGGTCAAAAGGTTGCCTCGTTAAACTGCACGATGTTCACCGTGGGAGCGACGGTGAATCCTGAATCCTTCCAAGATTTCTGTGAACATGCAGGATTTGCCTAATGCAGTAATTTGTCAAGATATGTAAGAGGGAGTCTTCAAATCATTTTCTTTGTCGCTGCATCAGCGGTGAAAATCCAACAAAGGATTATTTTGCTTTCACGTGTGGTAGAGTGCTGCTGGAGCTTACGAGGAAGAGAGACAATATTAGAGCACACGATTCAGTGTGTGTCTTGTTTTCAGGATCCACTAAATTACCGAATGTAGTCTGTTGTGTGGTCGCATCTGTGACTGTTGTGTGTTTGTGTGCGTGCGTTTGTTGTGCGTCTGAGCGAGAGAGAGAGAGAGAAACAGAGAGAGATTATGCTGGGAGCCAAAAGAGGGAATGAGTGCATGAAAGAGGGAGAGGAAGAGGAAAAAAAGACAGAAATTGGGTCAGTGATCTACATACCAACGTACAATGTTAACATCAAATTACTCAGCTCGTGGCTTTCTTATTTCTGCTTGTGTTTATCTCTTTATCTCTTTAGAAAATAAATGCAGTTTTCAGTCATCCTTCTTGCCTAATCTCGTTCTCTTTCCATGCAGCCTTTGTCAAATTAATCCCTATCCCCATACGCCCGCCCATCCGTCTATCAGTAAATACATACACGCTTGCATGTAAACATCAATGCACTGTGGCAATAGCACACGAATAACACACCCGGTCGTGTTTGTTGTGAGTTAGTTTCATAAATGATGCCACAAACTGACCTTATGACCTTAATCTCATCCCTGACTGCTTTCAGAGCGGTTTGCTGTTTTAAAATGACCCGCAAATTAAGAAAAACATGACATATAAAAGTTGGCTCCTGTTTATATGCAGTACCTTCACACACTGCCCTCTTCCCATCACTCCTTTTCATTTCATTGCCCTTCATTTAGTAATCCACTGGATTATGATAAAAACATGGCAGGGATTTTTGAAGCAAGACTTAAAGGTATTATATATTTAAAAATAAGACCTCAGTTTTTTCTTTGTGTAAAGTTAGGGTGAAGCTGTAAGCACATCGGTATTCACATTTTCAGCTCGTCTATTGTTTGTTTGCGAACGGTCCCTTTTCAAAATGCTAATTGCTTATTTCCATCTATCAAAAGCACAAAGTTTTAACTGTACTTAAGCAGAAAATCCTTACCTTTGGTTCGAAAAGATGAAAAACAAATAAATTATCAAAGTGTGTGTAGTCGGAGATTAATTTTCTGACGCTTAATCGTGTCATCTTTTCAGTTTTCAGTCACCTCAACAAACGAGCGATATTTATATCTGTCATTGCCAGAGACGCTCGTTTGTTTTGTTGGCAGGGCTCGCTGGGACTTTGCTGTGTGCACTTTTGCACACTTGTAATGTAAAGGCATCTGTGACTGAGCTTATAATGGTGGTACGCTTTCTGTTTTATTGCTGGGTGGGTGACTGAGAGAGGGATGCAGATCAAGCAAGAGGGCAGAGGGCTCTGCACGTTCATTGGCTGCTCAAATCGGGCGGATGCGGGAGAGGAGGGGGAGGGGAAGGAGGAGGAGGAGGGGGTTGAGGGAGCTCATAACGCTGGTGATGAGAGGCTTTGTAGCAAAGTCATGTTTCATGTCAGTGCTGTAGGAGAACACGTCTGCTAATGTGCATCTGGGACATAAAAGATGTCTATTCCTCTGTTGTCGCCCTCCTGCTGCTTTCCACTTTCAATTTCCTCATTGTCACCCATCATCTCAGGCTTATATACATAATTCTGCTGTTCATCCTACAGCTGTCTCAGTCCATCCGTCTCCATGTTCACTTCTTCCCCAGTTTGGTTTCTCTCTTTGTTGTCTTCGCATTATTTTAGTCCCCCTTCCTTTTTCTCACTTCACACCTGTTTGAAAGCAAGGTGCGCTCTCAGAGACAAGTGAGAACACAGGAAGCCTTTTATCTGTTTATTCTCCACTTTTTTTTTCCACTTTGTGCCTTCTTATCTTCCCCTCCCACACTGCTGCACCAGCGCCAAGCATGCATAAATGCATCCGTGCGCTCTTTTAGCACGTCAAGTTTAAGACATGCTACGCATTCTTGACAAGGTTATATAAGTGAGGTCAGGGGTTTGCTCCCACTGATGCCCTCGCTCTCATTCTCCAACTCCGAGGGTACTGTAAGGCTCCAAAAACATATGAAACTGCTGGGTCATGTTTTTTTGTTTTTAGTGTGCCATTTGCACTCAACAATACAAGAGGTTGTCTGTCTGAGGATACGCACATACTCTACATTTAGCTTTCAGACAAAGGGAGCACATTTTGAACGATGCAACCTTTAGCCGACACTCCTTTAATGGCACTCACATGCCCACACACACTCGCAGTGTAAAAATGGCAGCAGACCAACCTGGAGGCTGTGGACTCAAAATCCTCATAAGTACGAGCACTCGAGGCTCAGGCTGGCAGCAGCATGAAGTCATGTGTCAGTCACCTTGACCTCAGCGGTCAGTTGACATTAACAACTGGCAGATTTCACAGATTTTTCTGTCATATAACACAGCCTGCAGGTTCAGATGGTATTTGTTTGTGTGCGTGCGTGCGTGTTAGTGTGCGTATGAGAGAGAAAGAGCGAGAGAAATAATCAATTTATGCTTGAATGTGACTTGATTTGACAGTTCCAATGGATTATGAATTCCAGCACATGATTCCTGAATACATATGAGGACAGTAGGCCTTTTTATTAAAAAAAGGCCAATAAAATGTTTTAATAGGGAAATATTTGCCTAGGAATGAAGTGGTCCTGTTACGGTAATGTGCTAAAGTCTTGAGAAAACCCTTGTTTCTTTATTTTTTGCTTGGAGAATGAGGAATGCGTGCAGCGAATTATTGAAATGTGTCCAAACATACACGGAAATTTGTTATATAAGGGAACAAGAGAGCTTGTACAGTTCTAACAAGTAAGCATTGAAAGTTAATAATTGGTATGACCACACAGCCTAAACTCTCTTAGGAAAGTTTTCAGGAATCGTTCTCCGGGCTTCATGAAGGACATTCAAAGCTCTTCTTTGGATGTTGGCTGCCTTTTTGTTCTGGTCTCTGTCAAGATGATCTCACAGTGCTTCAATAATGTTAAGGTCAATGTAGAGGCCAATCCACGACTAATAGCATTACATTGTGTATTTTTCTATCCAGGTATGCTTTTACTGCACAGTGCTAGTTTGTTTGGGATCATTGTCATTGCCAATGAAACACTTACTAGGTCATTTTGCATGGTGTATCATATTTTTCTGTGTTCATAATTCTGTCAATTTTGACCATGACAGAGCCTCCACCTCGTTTTAGAGATGGCTGCAGACACTCGTTGTTGTACCTGTCTCTATTCTATGTTGATAATTTGAACCAAAAATCACAAATTTTGATTCATCACTCCATAAGACCTGTTAGCACTGATCTTAATTTCAGTTCTTGTGCAATTAGGCCTTAACACCCACCCCTTTACTGAGACCATTTTTGTTCTATTCTTCAATTTGTTTCTATCGCAGGGGTCAGATTCATCTCTCAGATCCTGTGTCAGCTCTTCATTATGTATTTATTGAGGACTTTCAGCTACTGTTTATCTGCTGTAGATAGTTTTTTAGACCTGTCACTTCTCACTTTGTCATTTATTTTTCCAGTTTACTCAAAAGTTTTGAGGACACATCGCACACATTGCAGCTCTACTTTATTTAATCCAACAAATTGTGCTTTCTTTGCCATTTTTAAAGATTCGTCTAAAGAAACAGGAAAAGAATTATGCTTTTGTGACAGGCCAGGATGAGCAAATTGCCTAACGATACAATTTAAAATAGATTCCTTGTGAAATTATCTCTTATGTGTAGACACAACACTGGTCAATCCCTTGACTTTGGTGCCTTTTTGTACTTGATTCATAGGTCGGTGTTAAGTGGCTTAATAAGCAAAAAAATATTCCTCTAAAAATGGCTTGGTATGTACAAGGACTGGAGTGAAAAAAAACAACCAGCGTGCAAAGAAAAACCTTGAAAGAGAACTAATGCTCAAGATAACTTTACAGAAATTACAGGAAAATCTGGCTCGTTTTTAAGAAAATATAAAGAAATTAGGAGTGGCTCATTATATAAGGCACCGTACTGTAGAAGGATTGTTTAGTACTTAATAAATATCTTTACACAGTTCTGCCGCAACTTTAGAATCACAATCCTAATATTGTGTTGGCCTCCCTCGTGCTGCTGAAATAGCTCTGATCCATCGAGGCGTGGGCTTCACGAGACTTCTGAAGGTGTCGTGTGGTATCAGGCACCAGACGTTAGCATCAGATCCTTGAAGTTCGGTAGGGTGAAAGTGAATCTGTCACACTGATACAGGCTACACAGCACCTTGAACTCCTTTACATATTCCTCAAATACTGGGTGCATTACTCTGCTGAAAGAGACCACCGTCGTCAGACAAAAACTGCTGCCATGAAGGGATTACAGAGGTTATTGTTAGGTAGGTCAAGAACGATCTTCCACGCTTGAGTTGGGATATTAACTCAGACAAGTTAGACAAGTTAAAAAACTTTAAAGGAGTGTTTTAACACTTAGGGAAAATATTTTCTACTCTTACTTGCTAGAAGGGCTGACACCACTCTCTCTGCTGCTCTTTGTACGATAAATACAAATCATATAAGCAGTCGGTTAGGCCAGGTTAGCATAAATACTGCAAAAGGAGAATAAAAACATCCAATTCTGTCCAAAGTGAGACAAATCTGCCCTACAGCAGCCTTACAGCTCACAAATCAACACACTCAAACTCCTAATTATGGTGTGTATAAATATTTATCATTAATTGCTTTTACCACATGAGACTGTGGCTAAACCGTCTCCTCCTGTTTACAGTCTTTATGCTGAAGTAAACTAACGCTTCTGTAAGTAATATCATCGTATTGCTTATTGTCCAGGAGGAGAGTGGTGCAGATGAGGTAAATAAGTCAACCTCCACCTTCAAAACGCTCACTATGACCTTTCGTGTGTGTCTTTGTGTGTGTGTATGTGACTGTCGGTTTGCTGGCCACTTCCTCTATAAACAAAAGTTAATGATAGTTCCGGGTTAAGCCAACAACAAACAAGAGACCGCTGCCTTTCAGATGAACTTTTGAACCAATGGGAACCACAAGCCAAGCTGAAATTGATGCTTAACCCCAAACCAGTTACTGCAGTTTGATTTTGTTCTGGACAAAATGAGGGGAGCAATAAAAAGGGAGTAAGTAAGAGGGTTTTTTTGTTTGTTTTTTTGATATTCGTGACTTCTGAGCTGCACATAATACAGATCGCAAAGACCTTACATAAAACAAAATCTGAATTGTCTGAATAATGCCAGATGTTCAATTTAAACTACGTCGCACATGATGTACACGTGCACTTTCAGTGAACCTGTGAGTATCAGCTGCACCTTGCAATCAGAGTTGACAAAGCAATCTTAACCGAAGGTCCGCTTGCTGAGGTCTTCCCAAGTTTTCGCTTTGAATGTCATGCAGATTACTTTCCATTATCTACTTCAACAGTGCACTGACAACTGAGCTTTGAGAAAGACGGTGTGATATCACTGAAAGGTCCAGAAGAAGCTAGTCTGAGCGCAAAAGATATTTGGTCAGCTGAACTTTTATTAATGTATTTCAGCGACAAATCCAAGTGCTGGCTATTCTTAACTGGCTTGAATGTTATCAGTGTGTTATTTTCTGACCATATAAAAAAAAATAGTGGTATGTGCATCTGAGCCCAAATTTAAGCTTGTTTCTTTAACAGCAGCTGCAGCATTTCATAGTTTAAACCTGCAAACTCATAGCAGTGAACACCGCTAATGGAGCAGTGATCACTTTATTTATATAACCGCAAGCTGTTAATAAAACACAACCTCTCTTCTGTCTTCATGTCTCCTTACAGCCTGTCCTGTGGGCTACTTTAAGTCTATTTCAGGCTCTATTCCCTGCACTGTGTGCCCATCCAACAGCCGAACCAGCCATGAGGGATCGAGTGTGTGTGAATGTCGCAGCGGCTTTTACCGGGCCGCCAGCGATGCCAACTCTTCTGCCTGCACAAGTGAGCTTTGTCTGTTTGTTTGTTTACGCCTGGCTCCTCTGCGAGGCGTTCAAGGGGCCTCATTGGAGTCATTTGTCATTTGCTCAGACTGTGAGAACCGAGATACACAGTCAATGGAACAAAATCCTTTTGCTTTTAAAGACTATTTTAATCTTTAAATTGCACCAACAGAAAAACCTGTTAAGAATGAAACTTTCCTACGCTCGTTCATACGAAATTGCCTCACCATCAAACTATTTTATAAAGTTCTTTCCATTACTTTTCATTGCATAAATGTCTTTGCCAGCCTGCAGGTTCTTTCATATCTTAAACATTTTACCAGATGCTTCCATCTTAGAGTCCACCGCTTGCATTATGTATGTCAAACTCCTCCCATTCTCCCCATCTCTGCTTTCTCCGCAGCTCCTCCGTCTGCTCCTGTCTCTCTGACCTGGGAGTATGAGAGCGGCGATGGTGGGGTTTCCTTGAGGTGGCGCCCTCCGGTGGACATGGGAGGCCGAAGTGAGGTGTGGTACGGGGTGGTGTGTCGCATCTGTCCGTCACCGACCTTCACCAACTCGGCTTTGTGCTCTTGGTGTGGGGAGGGCGTCACCTTCAGCCCCTCCCAGACCAACCTGAAACAAACCAAGGTCACCCTCAACAACCTGCTGACCAGGGTCACGTATCTCATACAGGTGCTGTGGAAAAACGGAAGATTCTTCCTTGTCTTATCTCACTCAAAGTTTGAAGCACTTCCTGGACCCACAGATGAGATGAATCCACTGTGCTCTATTATTTTATTATAAGTGCCGCATCAGTAAATACACACCAACATTTAATATTTAGTTCGGCATACCTTGACTAAAGCATCGCTTATTCCTTATTCATAATGGACAGATATTTCCCCATTTCCTGGCGTTTGTTGACCTGTCATAGTGGACGCTGCACGTGTCTGTCTTTGTTTCTCAAACGTTGAAGCGTGTCATAAATATAAATGGGGAGAAAAAGGCTTTGAAATTCACATCTGTGTGTTCTTGGTATTGACAGGTGCAAGCCATGAATGAAGTGTCAGCTTTGAGTCCTTTCCCAGTTCGATACTCAAGCATCAATTTCACTACGAGCCAGTCAGGTGAGAACAGGACGGAGACGATGAAAAAGATGAGATGAAAGAGGAAGAGACGCTCTGATGATGACGTTTGCGTAGATTGTGTGTGTGTGTGTGTGTGTGTGTGTGTGTGTGTGTGTGTGTGTGTGTGTGTGTGTGTGTGTGTGTGTGTCAGTTTTCTCTCCCCCTCCTCCTCCCCTCTCTTTCGGTCTCTTTGCTCCATGTTTTCTGCTCCTGCTCTCTGAACGGGAGGTTGCTCGAGGTTACAAAATCCTGTCAGATCCCATTATGGTCACTGTGGAGGAAGAAAGGGACAAATGAGAGATGGGAAGACAAAGAGACGGAGAGAAAGAAAGATGAAAGCAGATGAGTGGGCAAAGGAGAGGAGAATGGGGCATTGTGCACACCAAGTACACCATTATACAATTTTCCATGAAACCGATCAAGACTGGCTCGGAGGTTCAATGAGCTCACATTATCTAAAATCTTCCTGTGAGTGCTCTCAGAGCTTATTGATCAAATGAATGGAATGCCAGAAAGTTCCCTTTAACTGCTCCCAGCTCACTGAGTGAAACTAGATCCTGACTGGTGCACCATAAAAACTCCTACTTCACTTTTACGCTCAACTGAATTCTGTCTACATGTTTTGTAACACTGCCCTCATGTGGGCACTGTCACTTGTGAACTAACAGCTCTCCTGTTTTAACGTGCTCAAGTATCGTCTCTTGTCACCCACAGTTCCCAGTACCGTTCCTATGATGCACCAGCTGAGCCGGGCCCCGGACTCCATCACTCTGTCGTGGCCTCAGCCAGACAGGCCTAATGGAGACATCCTGGAGTATCAGCTCAGATACTATGACAAGGTATGTTCAGTGAAGTCACACATACCGGCAGAAGGTTTCAGCATTCGTTTTTCAGTTTGATAGCAGCTGGTTGTGAGGGGACGTCACAACCTCTCTTACAAAACCAAGTTATTTGGTTACGAAATGGTTGTGATGAGACAGATGCAGTATCAACTCTATGGACTGGTTTTGCCATAAACATGTTTTTAACACAAATATCTAATCAGCCAATTACGTGAAGCTCAGCACGTTTAGGTATGTAGACGTGGTCAAGATAACCAGCTGAAATTCAAACTGAGCATCAGGATGAGGAAGAAAGGTGAATTCAGTGACTTTGAACGTGGCAGGGTTTTTAGAAATTAAAGAGAGTGGTTCAAAAAAGGGCAGCACGGTGGCACGGTGGTTGGCACCGTTGCCGCACAGCAAGAAGGTCCTGAGTTCAATTCCACCATCAGGCCGGGGTCTTTCTGTGTGGAGTTTGCATGTTCTCCTCATGTTTGCGTGGGTTCCCTCCGGGTACTCCGGCTTCCTCCCACCGTCCAAAGACATGCAACTTGTGGGGATAGGTTAATTGGATAATCCAAATTGTTACTAGGTGTGAATGTGCGAATGGTTGTCTGTCCCTGTGTGTTGGCCCTGCGACAGACTGGTGACCTGTCCAGGGTGTACCCTGCCTCTCGCCCTATGACAGCTGGGATAGGCTCCAGCGCCCCCCTCGACCCTGAAAAGGATAAGCGGAAGCGAATGGATGGATGGATGGTTCAAAAAAGAGAAAAGATCAGGTTTTCTGGGTGAAAATGTCTTGCTGATCCCAGAAGTCAAAGGAGAATAGTCAAACTCCTTGATGCTGATTGGAAAGTAACATCATCCCAAATAACCACCTGTTGCAGCCTTGGTATGCAGAGAGCATCTCTGAATACACATCAAATCTGTAGCAGAAGACCATCTTGTACTGGATGGTGAGCTTTTATGGGCCTCTTGACTTTCACCGTGACTACAAGCATCTCTCTACCTACCCGACGTGTGGTGTATTCTTTATTAGTGAGCTGGCCTGTTTTCACAGCAGTGAGCATGATCTTGCTGTTTTGACTGCAGCCTGTCTTACTCTTCCAGTATTACCAGAATTATTTAGATTTCTTTGTTTAACTGACAAAATTATAATGTACAAAAATGTGCTAGAAACTACAAGAAGAACATTAACTCGTGTTCACAATGGCCAGCCTGCGCAGGCAACAAGATGTTTTATAATGGAACCATTTTTTCCACCATAACACAGTATGGCATTCAAACGACAAAACAACGGTGGTTTAAGTGTTCGCTGGGTAAATACACACAAAGGCATCCTTTACTGAACATACTGGCCGTGATTGTACACAAAACAAACTGAGCCCAAACAACAGACCCTTCCTCTCTGTTCGTCAGGGTTCAGACGTGGACAGCGCATTGACTGTGTACAGTGAGACTAACACAGTGACCGTCAAGTCTCTGATTCCCGGCTCCATCTACGCCTTCCAGATCAGAGCTCGAAATGAGCGAGGCTACGGGCCCTACAGCAACACCATCTACTTCACGACGCTGCCTCTAGGTAATGCACACAGTCATTAATTTTTTTATAGTTTAAGAAAAAAGTATATATTCTGTTATTGTAGGGTCTGTCCCTTACAATAGAAAGCATGTTGAGGCAACTGTTGTTGTGATTTGATGCTATATAAATACAACTGAATTGAACTGATTTGAAATGATTATAGAAAACTGTCAAAAGATCATATTGGCATAAGCATTAAAATAAATGCACATGCTGTTGTTTGAGTGTGGGTGTGCACAACTGTACTTAGTACAAAAACAAGCATTTACAAAGGAAAAACAGACAAAAGCTGGGGCAGCTTTCAATTACTGTAACTGCAGTTACATTCATCTCAGTGAAGTTGCATTACTATATGTAATACAAAGCTTAGCGGTTAATATAAGGCCTTACCATTCACATAAAAAATAGTAAGAGTAAGACCAGAGGAAGATGTCAGGATAGCATGATAAATTCAGGATAGCAGTTAGAGAAACTAGGGAACAAAGAATAAACTGTGAATCATTTTCAGTGCACTTTATTTTGCTCAATGTAAACTTCATCATGTAGAAATGAGAAGACTGTGTTGCAAACCAGAAGCACAAAACCAGCTATCAGCGACTAGATGTGATATAATTAGAAAAAGTGGACACACCAGGGTAGCAAAATTAAAGGTGATAATAATCAAAGACAGCGAGACAGGAGGGGAAAGAATCGAAGCACAGGAGAGAAATGACTGCCAAAATAAAAGAGTAAGTTAGAAACCGGAGCTAAAGAGTGAGCAGACACAGGACGTTGAGACAGGAACTATTGAAGGAACACTTCTAAACTCTAAAACTGACTAAATTAAAACAAGAACTAAAGGCTCCAAAAATCCTCAAAAATAAAAAAGACATAACAAAACTCTGAACACCTGAAAAAGAAAGAATTCAACCTCAAAAACCCACAATTAGAACCGGGATGGTGCCACTAGAAGGGCCAAAGTTACACTATATGGATACATGTCCTGGGCCACCTACAGATTTCACCTGCAGCAGCAGCTGCTTGGCCATGGAGACCCACACCGTGAACCAGTTTCTGTGTTGGTGTTAACGTCAGAGGTTTGAAACTCAGCAGTTATTGAATCAGCAGAAAGGTGCGTCTCAGTGACCTTGTGCTATAACTTAACATGGTCTGCCACTTCCTGCCCGAGCTGCTGTGGTTCCTGAGCGTATTCACTTCGCAATAATACAACTTACCGTTGATTGTGGAATAGCTAGGAGGAATAAGTTCCCACGCTCGACCTCAGTGGGGCATTTAGAATGACCTATGCTTTTACAGATGTTTCTAAAAACAGGCTGCATGGCTGCACCTGTGGGAATAGGATTGAAAACACCTGAATTCAAAAATTAAGAGGTTAAACACCTCGGTATGAACACAGCAAACATCTCTCTGTAGTTATTTTGTCATTTTTAATACTAAGAAAACATCTCTGCCTCAGTATTAACATCAATATCAAACTTTCAAATAGAACATATATCGCTGTAACTAAAGATAAAGTGGTCTGTATATCCAATAAAAGCACATCTGAACTTGATAGCTGAAGGTGTTTCATTTTCTCTCCCGCAGAGGAGCATTCACAGCAAATCCAGACCCGGCTTCCTCTGCTGGTGGGCTCAGTCATGGGTGGGGCCGCGTTTCTCCTTGTCGTGGCAGCCATTGTGGTTGTGGTGGTGTTTCGCAGGTTGGTTGTGGTATAAATGCCATAACAGATGAATGCATGTATGTTTTAATCTGGTATTTCAGTTTTTGACTGCTTTTACATGGCAGTAAGAGGAGGGAGAGTCCATACAGTGACCGACTCCAGAGGTACATCAGTAACAGAGGTGAGTGAAATATAATAAAATGAATTATTTATTTTGGGATTCATTGTTTTTTTACAGGAAAAAAATAAAGATGCTCTATATGTTTATTATTAAATGAATAATACAAAGAAATGCTATCTGTGTGTAAAGTAAAGCTCATCAGCTTTGCATTATAAAAGATCATTTTTACCTTGTTTTTGGGATTACATGTCTAAAGTAAAGGACTAAAAGTTCTGAATCAGTTTTTCAAAAGTAGATTTCTTGTTCCCAGGTGGAGTTAAGTATTACGTTGACCCATCCACTTATGAGGACCCTAGCGAGGCCGTCAAAGAATTTGCCCGTGAGATCGACCCAACTCACCTCAAGATCGAGGAGGTGATTGGTGCAGGTACGTTTCATGGTCTCCTTTCTTTTAAATCTTGCTGTTGTTACATGCTGGCAGCAGCACAGTGTAATCTCCTCCGTGTTTATTCCATTACAGCCCAATTTGGCGAGGTTTCTCGTGGTCGTTACCATCCGCTGGGTCGCAGGGAAGTGCTGGTAGCAGTGAAGACTCTGCGCTGGGGGGCATCAGACAGAGAGAAGGGGATGTTCCTCAGTGAAGCAGGAGTCCTGGGACAGTTTGACCACCCCAATGTCCTGAAACTAGAGGGTGTTATCACCCGTACCCCTCCAGAGAGGATCATCACTGAGTTCATGGAGAACGGGCCCCTGGATGCCTTCCTCAGGGTGAGAAAAACAACGCACTGTCAGGAATTCCTGCACATGTTACACCACACTGGAGACTTTTTTTTCTCCATCATGTCTCTTAATTTCTTCAGGAGAACGAAGGTCAGTTCAGTGTCCTCCAGCTTGTCGGGATGCTCAGGGGAGTTGGAGCAGGGATGCGTTACCTCTCTGAGAGAAACTTTGTTCACCGAGACCTGGCGGCCAGGAACGTGTTGGTCAACTCCAACCTGGTCTGTAAAGTATCTGATTTTGGCCTCTCCAGGCTTATGAGGGGCTTGGACCACAACATACCAACTTACACTGCCTCACTGGTAGGTTAGAAGGGAAGGAGCGCCTTTTAGCTTGGTTTCCATCATCACTGAGTGACTGTATATGTTTTTTGCTCTGTTTTCATCTATCAGGGCAGTAAGATTCCTGTGAGATGGACGGCACCTGAAGCATTTCAGCATCGCAAGTTCAGCTCAGCTAGTGATGTCTGGAGCTTTGGAATACTGATGTGGGAAGTTATGTCCTACGGAGAGCGTCCGTACTGGGACATGAGCAATCAAGAGGTGAGTATGAAGAAAAATGTTTCCTGAATTGTTAAAGAAGCAAATGTGCAAAACCCTTGGTATAGTGCACTTATCTTTATTATGGTGTAACAATATACAGTTAACTTGAATTACTGCTTTGCTGTTGTGTTCTTCCATTAACTTGTCAGGTGGCAATTTACATCTGAGTTTTTTAAAAGTCTTATAATACATAATTTAATAAAGTGTTCAAGAAATTACATATCAACAAAAGCAATTCAGTATTGGACTAAAGGGTGCCCTCTGCTCATGTTTTAAATATTAGACAGAAAAGTGTATTTAACATTATGATGTCAAAGTGAAGCTGACTTTTGACCTTTGGGATTTTCTTTTCATATTTTGCATATAAGTTCTTCAGATACATCCAAAAACGTGACATCAAAGTGATCTTGAACTTCATCTTCGAGTACAAACGGATATTTGCACCATAAATATTCCTTCCAGCTGTTCCTGAGCTATAGCATTCATATCATTCATAAGAATGAGGTGCTCATGAAGTCAATAAATGGGATCACAGTGATCTAATCAAGTCCTTCTTTAGCCCAAATTAAAGTTTCGCCAAGCTCATGGATTAGGCATTATTATCTGCCTTTCTCAGCCAATGTGAAGTTTTTAATAAAAAATCTCCTAAATTTTGCATTCAGTGCATCATGTAGCAATAAAGTACCAATAAAATCAAATCACTACCGACGCTGACAGATGCAGAAAATACTGTATCTGCAAAATAAAGATGAATTTGTGCTGTGTAAATCATATTTTAAATGCTTAAGCTGTTAAAACAGCCTTCATTAGGTACAATATTTCAGTAATCTAGAGGAATAAACGTATTATTACACAAATGTGACCCTCCAGTACTTAAATGTACTTCCCTCCCCCTCCTCCTGTTACACAACAGGCATATTTAAACGGTGACAAAATGCCAAACTGATGAAATTTGCATAATTTTCTCTTAGTCATTCTTGAAAGCTCTGAGAGATCTGTGACCTTTCATGGAGGCTAATTGCACAAGACTCCATCTGCCCTACTTCTGTCTGATGCCTTCCTCTTTGTGTCTGCAGGTGATGAAGGCAGTAGCAGATCAGTACCGTCTCCCGGCCCCCCACAACTGCCCCCCTGCCCTCCACTCTCTAATGCTTCAGTGCTGGCAGGCCGAGCGGGCAGACCGACCAGGTTTCGACTCAGTCCTGTCTTCTCTGGATCGACTCATCAGGCACCCTGCGTCCCTCAAAGCTGAGCCAACTCGGTGAGACGCCAGCTCCTGGCAAACGCACCTGCAAAGCATATCCGAGGCAGCAGGTGATGCACAATCTGCTGCAGTTATGGATTCTCGTGCTCTCATTTTTGACATTTACAGAAGCTGCTCCCAGCCGCTGCTCAGCCCCACTCCCACAGACTTATCGTCAGTGGTGACAGTCAGTGATTGGCTGAAAGCGCTGAGGATGGAGAGGTATCAGGATGAGTTTGATCGAGCGCACCTGGACACATTAGACAGCGTCAGCAAGCTTACGATGGAGTGAGTATGCATGGATAGTTACAAACGTAAAAATACAGAAAAATATATCAAACATTTTTAAAGCTGCCTTCTTGACTTAAGATTTAATTAGATCAGTCATTAATTTAATTTTAGCTATGTCATGAGTATTATCAAGCACACCAGCCACCTGGTATCCACTGAATCCTCAAGTCGAGTTGTCGCATAGTGGTAAAGAGCCCAGTGGGCCGACGCACTTTTAGACTGTGCCAGAAGCACTGGCAGCCTTTTTGTTCATTTTCATTACTGTATTTCCCTATCAAATCTCTTTATGCAACTGGACCCTCCCCAATCTTTGCTGTGCTCTTACACACCTTATTGAACAGAGTTTAGTGTGAAAGAAGAGCTGAAAAGGTGGCGCTGAAAGCTAAGAGAGACAAAGAAAGAGAAGCTAGAAATAGATACAGGAAATGTCAAATTGAGCAACATGTTAGCTGTCAGGGCAATTGCTGCTGCGCCGTCAACAGTAGTAATGTACCAGCAACAAGCAGTAATGAGCCTTCATAGACACAGGAGGCAGCTGTAGCACTAGCTGTGGAGAAGCTGTGCAGGCGGAGGGACACCAGTCCCAAAAACAGAGTGAGAGACAGACAGAGGGAAATGAAATTAGAATAATAAGAAAATAGAAGAAGGGAGAGAGAGAGAGAGACGCGATAGACCGACTGCAACAAAAGTGACAAGGCCGATTTTTTTTTTGTGCATTTCAGTGCACAAAAACATTTCAGAGCAGCCCTGCATACTGGTGCTTGGTCAGGACCTGTAGGTGTCTCATTGCAACTCACTGAGCACTCCATTAGTGTTATGAAACAGACACCATAAGATAAAGGTGCTCTGATGGTGCAACTGATGAGGGACAAATAGCCGAGAGGATTTTGCAGTTTTTGTAGGTATCTGATAACCAAAACAAGTCACCATAAGATAAGGAAAGGAGAAACTTCTGCAACCTGCAGATTTAATTCTTTAAACAATCTTAGAATAGAATAGGGACAGAATGGTGGGCCAGTAGTTAGCACGAGGGTCCAAGAAGGTCCAAGAGGAACGAATGCATGAAGAACCCATGCTTGAGCTCCGATTTCAACCATCATCATAAAACTTTGTAGATTACACCTGTGTGCTTCACACAGGTTTTTTGTTGATCTCAAAAGTTTTTCTTCCATCCATCCATCCATCCATCCATCTTCATCCGCTTTATCCGAGGCCGGGTCGCAGGGGCAGCAGCCTAAGCAAAAAGGATGGATGGATGGATGGACTTTGGCAACAGTAGGATGGGAAAATTGATGCTGAATCATCCTGGTAAGGAAATTCCAGAAAGTTGTATTTTCAGTGGGAGAAAATGCAACGTCCAGGTGAACTGACTCAACCTTCTGGGATAATCCAAACTGTTAGAAAATTACCTTGGTAATTTTATGTTGCTCTTACACATTGATTTTGTCAAGATTTGAATATTGTTGTCTGAACTCTCTTTCAGAGACGTCCAGGATCTCGGCGTGAACCTGCTGGGACACCAGAGGAAGATCGTCAGTGCAGCCCAGCAGCTCAGGGCTCACCTGACACAGGGGCAGGTGGAGGTCTGAAACCTACCAGCAATACACCCTGTGCTGTGGATTTATGGGCTTCACATTCCTTTGCTTGTTGCGTCCAGTTTCGGCAACATTTTATTTGGATGGTGCACATTTTAACCGTAACAAAAAAGAGAGCGAGATAATCAGCTAACAGTGCCACTCTGTCTATTCTGATATACCTGACACTGCAACCAGAAGCAGTGAGAAAAGACTTTCTCAGCCAGTCATTCAAGACGACTAACAGAAGAGAGATACACTACAGGAGCTGCGGCCCAACTCAAAGTGAGGCTAGAAAGTTGCTGACAAGGAGGACTTTAAAGATTCCTCTATGTTTTTCCACTAGATTTCACTTTATTGTTGTCTGCCTTCTCCTCTCCTCCCCCCTCTGCAGTCCAATCTCTCCCTTCCTCCTCCTCTACTCACCTTGCCTGAAATGCTTCTGTTTCCTCTGTGCTCAATAAAACCACAAAAGTATTTTTTGTTAAAGTATCTAGGGAGATCTCTCCTCACAAAGAATTGCGTGAAGACAATCAAAGCCTTTTTCTATTTTTTTTTTTTTGAGTTATTTGTAAAGTTGTATCACTTCCTCTCCACTTTAAATGCCAAATGCTAAACAAACAGTGTTACCTAGCAGCTAATGAATCACCTAATGAGGTGTTACCGTTAGCTGTCAGAAAAATGTATAGGTTGTTCAGTGTTACAGCAAATACTATGAACCACCAGTCCAAAGTCGGTACTGCAGATCCTTAAAGTTATATAGCAATCACTGCCATAATATTGGGAAAATCAAACCTAAGCACGAAAAGGCTTTTAATAAATGTAAGCCATGTTTTGTTTTGTTTTTTTTAATCCGCCTTTAGAAGACATATCCAAGGTCTGAGAGCTGCCCTGTTTGTGCAACTCACTGTAGAGCCTCTCAGTGACAGCAGAGCTCACTTACTCTAAAACACTTAACAAACTTCACCTCAGCTGCAAACACGAGCTTCTGCCTGCGCTGGACACAGAAGCTAACAGCACCCACCTTTACAGTATGTCTGCATTTCACACTTCACCTCTTTTGTTTGATTGCTAGAGTAACGACACTGAGTCATTGGAGCATTGTGAATGTGTGAAATGAGCAAGATGGACAAAATCTGATCTGATTTACACTTGAAGGAAGGAAGCAAAATGCTTTGTAGGTAGCTGCCCGTATGTCTGTGTGCTGTATATGAAACTCTGTTATTGCGTACATGCTGTACATGATGTGTGTGAGTGAGTGTGTCTGTGTGTGCATGTGTGTGTGCGCGCGCGTGTGAGACAAGTGTGTCAGGCTACACACATTTATAGGTGTTTACTTGTATGAATGTTCACCACTGTTCCGTAATTGTGCAAATTTGTAAAATAAATATGATTTTATTTAAAGAAGGAGTCTCCTGCATTTTCTTTCTCATCCGTTCTGCTCTTATATAAAAATAATAATTATCTGGAAACAGTTGTGATATTAAATATGACTTGCAAAAAGAAAATAATGAATATAGTCATTTTCAGGAGGCAAATGAATGCTTCAGTTCAGAAGACGCAAGCATGACACCACCCACACATGCAAACACCACAAAGCATATGTTTTGAATCCTGAGACTAAACCATTGTTAATATACACTTTGGCAAGTCGTAAGTTTACATATGCTCATCATGGGCATTAATGTGTGTGAATGTGTGTGTGAATGGGTGGATGACAGGTTGTGTAAAGCGCTTTGGGGTCCTTAGGGACTAGAAAAGCGCTATACAAATACAGGCCATTTACCATTTAATGTCATGTAATTTAGTCATCGTGATCTTTAATAAACCCTGGGTCAAAAGGATACATATAGGTTCAAATATATACATACATTTACTTAAATCTAATACTCATTGGAAGATCCGAGGAACTCTGTGAAGATCTAAGGAGAGCTGTGAAAGTTTAGAGTTATTTCTAAACAACCGCAGATTACAAGATCGTCAAAAACAACCTATACGTTAGTACAAATTATTCAGCTGTGTCAACAATTTGCCAAGGTCTGGAAGGAGACATAAAGTGTCACCCTCAGATGAAAGGAAATTAGTTGGTATGCTCAGGATTAACCCACGAGCCACCGAGCCTCAAGCATGCCATGAACCAGGGATAGCTGGAACACCGGTGTCACAGTGGACAGCGATGCCGTGAACTCAGAGGGTGCCGACTAAGAAAGAAACCTGTTTCTAAAATCAGCACCTTAAAAATTGACTGAAACTTGCAGCTGGACAAAGGTTTTATGGTCAGACAAGACAAAGATTGAGCTGGCCGCAATGACAAGAGCCATGTTTGGAGAAGAAACAGTGAAGCATCGTGCTCTGGGACTGTTTTGCTTAACAATAGTAATTCTTGTTTAATTTTGACTGATGTGAATTTGACATGATGGCAGTAATAAAGAATGAGCAACACAAATTGCCCATATAACCAAGAAGAAAGAATATATGATAGATTTTTCTTGTTTAACATCATGTTTGGTGCAAAAGATGTGAGACAGAGGAAGAAAATCAGGTTGCAGCCACGGGGAAGGATAATGAAAGAAAGGTGCAAATTACTCATGAGTTCATGGATTGGCACCTTTAAGTTTTTCTTAGATATGTTACATTATGACATTTATTTTCAAACTTTACTTTTTCAAATATAAAACTAATACTGTATTATACATTATGGTTGTGGTAGCTTTATTTACCTTCTCAAAGGAGCCAAACAGTACATACAGCATGACAGCAGTCTGCATGGTTTTTGACCAAGAATAGTTTATAGAAACAAGTTATCTGTCATGGTCAAACAATAGTGTCGGAAGATTGTGTAACAAAAGATAAACACAAGTGGCATGTCACGGTCATGGACAAAGCAACAGAATGACTAACATGGTCACAGATTTACATATTTATGGTCACATTTCGCTTGAAAAAATATGTAAACATTTCCCCTGGTTTGAACAAGGCTCACCTTGTTCCGCTAATATCACCTTCACAGTGTCCAAAAGTGAACTTCTCGAACTCCTCGCACTTCACGTTCCACACATCAGCAGGTTTGTGTGAAATCAGAGTTAGAGATCTGCTGGGATCAGCAGTAATCCAAGAACAGAAACAGGTCTCCCACATGTCCCAGTGGTGCTGATATCAGAGCAGATCTGGACTGATATAAAGACTACACAAACCTCCATGTCATGGCTGCCAGAGTAATCTGGCTGGCGCCTTGCTGTATTTTACTGTATATATATTTTTCATACTGCAGAGCATTGCATCCCAATGTCAAACTGCGGGATAATTATAACAATATTTACACCAACAAAACTTTACTTTAGGAATTATCATCCACAGACAGCTTTAAGATCTTTTCAACTTCATGCATTTTCTATTCTTTTACATTGCAGAGTAAAATTACACATCTATGTGGTAACTATTAACAGCTGTTATTTTTGCAGACTAGGATTTTACGTTAAAAATTTTACAATGGTACAAAATTAAGTCTTTACTGAAACTGTTCTTAAATTAAAGCACAAAAGCAACATCAGCGAAAGATACACAACAAAACCATTTACAGACCTTCCAATGAATTCAGATTTTTTTTTCCCTTTTCAATTGCAAATAATTTGAACTATTGACTTTAGGATCTATCACCCTAATGAAACTGCTGTTCTTAGAGTTTCTCGTGGCATTTTAGTGAAGAGAGATGCAGATGAAAACGTTGTTCAGCTACATTTGACACAATTCATCATGGTATTTTGATTGACAGGTTAGCAACATGGCTGGGCATCTCTGGATCAGACTTAAAATGTTTTTAATTCTTATTTCCAGACAGAACTTACTCAGTTGCTGCTGACAGCTTGGCGTCCTCATTTGCAACTTTGTGCTATGGTGTGTCCCAAGGTTCTGTTTTGGGACCTGTTCTGTTTGCACTGTATTTGCTATCTCCAAAAAGTTGATTCTGTTCATCTGGACGTAGCGTTTTGTGGGAGAAACGTTTCATCACTCATCCAAGTGACTTCTTCAGTCTCAGCTGACTGCAGGTTTCCCCAAATCTTATAAACAGTACATTTGGATAATGACTGAAACCAGCCCACTGAGGAACAATGGGCTGGGAGGTCAGTTCCTTAATCTTAATTATGCAAATTCTCATGACCACTGATCAAAACCCACTGATCAATGGCCATGAGTACCATTCACAGAGAGTTGGGGAATGGCTGCAATCACAGCATTGTAAGATGGTGACAGATGTACCCTTAGGCCCCCTCCTCGACTCAGAGATGGTCTTTCCCTTTTCAAGTAAATGGTCTCCTTGACTCCGCACTCAAACCAGCGTTCCTCCCTGTCCAGGATGTGTACATCCTCATCATTGAAAGAGTGTCCACTGGCCTGTTGGTGTAAATAGACTGCAGAGTCCTGGCCTGACGAGGTAGCTCCTCTGTGTTGTGCCATCCGCTTTGCCAGAGGTTGTTTGGTTTCCCCGATGTATAAATCCTGGCAATCCTTCTGGCACTTAACAGCGTACACTATGTTGCTCTGTTTGTGTCGGGGGACCCGATCCTTGGGGTGGACCAATTTTTGGCGCAGCGTGTTTTGGGGTTTAAAAGCCACAGAGACCCGGTGTTTAGAAAAAAAGGGATCACATGGATCACATGGGATCACTACAGGCTTTCGCTTGGGCAGCGGTTGTAACCTGCAGTCAGCTGAGACTGAAGAAGTCACTTGGATGAGTGACGAAACGTTTCTCCCACAAAATGCTACGTCCAGATGAACAGAATCAACTTTTTGGAGATTTACTTTCCTGGGTGATTGAGAATGCATCAATATGTATTTGCTATCACTTCAACACCTTTGAATGTGTCTCATATCATTGTTATGCAGATGATATCCAACTGTACATTTCTTTTACTCCAAAGAATGTTGTAAAAATATCCATCCTTTAAGACTGTATTGATGCCATACAGAACTGGATGGCTGCTAATTATTTTCAGTTAACACAGAGAAAAGTTTTTGTTTGTGCTACTGATAGCTTTGTTTGCACTCTGATTATTAGTCTTGGGTCTTCATCATTGTTTCAATCAAATGTCAAAAATGTAGGTGTCAGATTTGATCAGGCTCTTAGTTTTAATACACATATCAATAGCCTTGTTTGATCCTGCATTTTATCTGTGAAATGCTGCCCGCCTCAGTCGAACGGTGTCCAAGTCAGAATTAGAAATGATAATTCATGCTTTTGTTTCCTCAAAGTTGTAATTCACTGTACGTTGGCCTCAGGAAGTCCTTTTTGGATCACTTACAAATCACTCACTGCAAAGTGCAGCTACTTATTAGGCTCGCTAGTGATCTCACTTGACACCTATTTTGCTGTCTTTGCATTATGTATCTTTGTGATTATTTCCAGAGCTATGCATGGTTGAATGCCTACTTACTTAGTGAACTGCAGTCATATAAAACATGCAGGTCATTGAGATCTTTGGACCAAAACCTGTTGGTGGTTCATCTTTTTGGACTGAACATTAAAAGAGACTGTCTGTTTGAGGTTGTGGCTTCTTAACTATGGTATGCACCACCACTACAGTTCAGATTTCGTTTCTGTGGGCTGCAATGAAACGGTTAAAAAGTAACTCAAGACTTACTTGTACAGGCTTGCTTTTAAATTATGAATATTATTGTTGTGTTTTAATGTCTATATTTTTATTTGATTATTGTTGTGAATAACTTTGTGATCCTTGTCTACAATGGTTCTACATAAATACATTTTACTTATTTACTTGGTGCTATGTTAAATTTAACTCATATAAACTATCTTCCACTGACATTAAGTTAAACACAAAGGCTCAAATAAACACTGTGCATGTCAGACTGTTGATGAAGATGAAGAATATTAAAAAGGTGCAATTGGTTTAAGATTTAAATAAAAATATGCTTTAATTTCAATTCTGATCACATAAAGACAGACAACCCGCTTTAATCTAAAACGTTAATTTTAATTACCCTCTCTAAAAACTTTAAGGAAACAGTAATTCACAAATTTTGAAAATAGCATTATTTTTGTAACAGACCTTTTTTTTTCATTTACAACGACATTGCACTCATGTAGGCTGAACAGTTGTTAAAAATTATGTTTTGTATATTTGATTTCATTTGCAGTATAACCTTGCAAATGAAATTAAAATATTTTCTGCAAAGTCGTGAGTGAACATTTACTTCATCCTACTGAATTATTATCGTAACCATCTGAAGCCTGAACCATGAAATAACTGCCTTTTTATGTGTTTATTGAAGCTTGTGACAATTTTGTTTAAACAAGAAATTAAATATTAATTCACATATATGAGTTTTAATATTTTTTGCTCACACTTTATGTGTTAACTTTACACATCTGGTTTTTAAGGGGTAAAAAAAATCGCATTGACGTCTCAAAACGTGTGTATAAAATATGACACATTTGGCATTACGGGGTCAAAGAAAGATTCAAAATATTTTTTAACACTGAAAAATCTGATGATGAACTAAAGAGTAATATGAGAATGACTCATGTGACCTGGAATTTTCCAGATGGCAGAGGGTGATGGTTTTACATAATCCAATTTAATCATGATTTAAAATACATATTATAATACATCTTACTTGCAATATCATTTAATGCTGTCTATTAGGAATAATTAAAGTTTGGATATTAAGAAGCATGTGGGGGGAAGTTTTTTTTTATTTTATTTCATTCTTATAGTTTTTCAAAGAGTTTTTCAAATTACTTTGATTAATGGCCCATGTGTGGAAAGTTGTAGGTTCAAATCTCTGGCCAGTCAGGGGACTTTTGTAGAGTCACTCTAGAGACGTCCTGTCTGTGACTCTGTGGGTGTCCCTGTGTCCAAAGACATGCATGTCAGGTTATCAGTGAGATTGTTGGCTGACCTGTCTAGGGTGTACCCTGCCACTAGCCTCTAACTCACCTGTGACCCTAAGAGACGGAGTGTGTTTATCCTGCAGGCCGCAGAGGTGTACATTTGTTGTAATATCTCACAAGTGCTTCCTCTACAATTCACTTTGTTAATCATGTTGTTCTTTATGTTGTATCATTTTCTATTTTAATGCTTTGATTAATGCTTTTTAAAAATAAAAATGTTTTGGGGTATGCAAAGTTAAATATGTTGGAAGGGTCAAAAAAGGTTTTGCGCTGGTCTATTTTTCTTTTTATCATTCTAGGATATTTCTTTTTTTTTTTAAAGATATTCAGGATTATGTAATCCTTACACATTTATAGACTCACAGCTATAAGGAATCAGTCTCAGTTAATTTCTTCCTCTTGATCCTTGTTGTCCTGACAGATTTGACCAAGTTCACAAAAACTACAAAAGATATTTCCTGAAGATTTCTTTCATTTTAATTGCATTTCTATCACTAAACAGTTTGTGGGATTTTACGGCTAGTTTAACTTTCGTTTTGGTTTGGCTCTTAAATAACGGTCATCAAGTACTATTAAGTCACTCTGGACTCAGGAGTCAGCTGTCATAAGATTTCTGTAATAATTGTTTTCTGTGGTGTCTCACCTCAAATTAACTCAGTGTTGTTACACATGTCCAGAAACAGTGAACACCAAAGCCACAAAATCATGTTTTTTTTTACAGTGTTATTGTTTTCTTATAAAGACCTTAGCAGTTTTGAAACTACTGGTCTTTATGACACTGCTTAAAGATGGTGCTCTCTGTCTGGTAAACAGCTATTATCTCCACAATACTAAATGATGGCCACATCGGCAGCCATTATCAGGGCCTCCTATAGTCTTCCTAAACCCTGTTTATCCAGTGGTTAACCAGCTTTTTAGTCATGACCTAAAAATGGTGCAGAAAAATATGTGTCCACTACAGCCGAGGTGACCAGAAATTTAAATGTTCGCTGATTCAATAGTTTGTAAATAAATCAGATCTCTGTAAATGAAATTTGTGGCTTTTTATCAGCTGAATGTGTCAACTCTGAAACTAATTGCAGTTTCACAAAACAACACGCGCCATTAGCTTTGTTTTCCACATTCAGAGAAAAGTGACATTCTCTCATTGAACATGATGCTGCTGCCAGCCTCTAGATGATCATTATAGTCTTTGTAGTGCAGTAATTACTGCATCTGGGATCATTCCTGTTGACACATGAATGGTGCTCAACATGTTATATCACTGTGAATGAAGCTAGATGTTTAGTGTTTGTGTGTCCAAGAAGCAGCATGGTGGAAAATCCTTTATAATCTCCATATTTTCCAAATAATTCCAGTTTCACTCTGAGGATTTTGCTCATTCATTAAAAAAAAAGATCCAAACTAAAACGCAATGCCATAAAGCGAGGTATAGAACAGCATGCTTGCAATTTCCAAACAGGTTTTCTTAACAGTTCACTACAAGTGGTGTGTTGACTGTCATGATCTTGCTGAATTTTCATAGTGGCCATGCAGGTTTCGGTGGTAGTCAGAGGAATGCTGAGAGGCCTGGTGATTGCATAGATATCCGCGAACTGGGGACTGGACCATTGTCACTTTGCTTTTAAGGAGATCAAGCCAATAATTTTAGATCAGCATGACAAAGGAATTCCTTGTCAACAGGGAGTTGAAGCACAGCTTTCTCTGTGGCACTTCTGACCAGTGAAAGTCTCCTTGCTCATTACTGCGTCACTGTCTTATTCTTACCTGTCAGCTTTCCACGCATCCTCCTTCTCCACCCATTTGCTCTCATATCTCCTCCCTCTTGGCTGGGACATATATATATATATTGGTGATGCCACAGGGATTTCATCTCTCCTCGGGGACATTTTTAAAGGTGGTGTGTCCACTTTTGAGTGTTTCTCTCAGTGTCACCAGAGATTGAGGAGCAGCAGTTTCATTGCTTAAGGGTGAGGTAAGACTGAAAAGATTTACTTTAATTTATTAATAGAAAAAACTACCAAAATGAACAATTTTTTTTTCCACCTGTGGATTTAGACTCCATAGCATTTATTTTTCACCCACTCTACTTTTGTCTTTCTTGAGTTTCTTAAAAAACATTCCTAACTTTTCGTTTCACAATTCTAGTCAAACCTCAGGTGCCAATGTCACCGTCTTTAGCCAGATCTGCTCCGAGCGAGCTCAACCATTGGTGGAGCCAGCTGAAGTTTCGCCTTCAGAACAAAAAAGGATGGAATGAAATGCTGGATGAGACATTTCTGCTCTACACAAAAGGGTAAACTCCTGCTGACGCCACTTTCCAGTACATTCAGTTTTGTTTAAAGTTTTACCATAAATCTGATTTCTTGTTTCTGTCCTTCTGTCCCTCAGTGTGAATGACATTCCTCTCTTCTATGCGGCTAAAAACAACAGTGCTGGTTGCATCAAGAAACTGCTAGGTTGTGCATCCACGAATATCTTTGAGAGAGGTACGACTGAACAAGGAGTTTAAACCTTACATTGCTGCCTTTTTGGTGTGTTTTCCGTGATTTTAGAAGGTGTATCTTCTTGTTCAGGCTCCCTGGGAGAGACGGCCCTTCACGTTGCTGTTATGAACGATAACCTGGATGCTGCTGTGGCTCTGATGGATGGAGCTCCTGACCTCATTAACGAGCCCATGACCTCTGAACTTTTCCAAGGTTGACATGCAGAAATTCATAACTGCAAAACACCAATGCACATCATGCAGACTGAGTGCTGTGTGTAACTATATAGATGTCAAGTTGGCAGCTTTTTGGTCTGCAATTCAAATAATTCAGCTTATTAGCAAAATCTGTGAGATTTTTGATACAGTGGATACAAGGGCATGTAAAAGCCTAACACAACAATTTAAGCAGGTTTTTAAAAAATCTAAGGACCTTAGAAAGTAAGCGAACTGAAGAAACTTAAAGAAACTTAAAGAAGTCTTAGTCACTTTCTTTCTAAGCTCCCTAATATTTTAAAAAATATTTTAATTAGTCAAATCATATCGCTGAGGTTTTGTTTTTTTTTACTTCATTATTTTATTCATCTAACAATAAATCAATAAAGGGCAACAAATTCCAATTATGAGGCCTCATCTGCTGCTTTTGGAGAGCAAACCCTGTCAGGGTTACAGTGGTGGATAAAGCAAAAGCATTAAGTGTAGGTTTTACCAAAGCTGGTGAAACGAAAACCAGTGTGTTGGCAGTGAACTGATGTACACTTTCTCTCTGTGCTCCGCCTCAGGGATTACTCCTCTCCACATTGCTGTGGTGAATCAGAACATCGACCTGGTTCGTCATCTGATTAGTCGCGGTGGTGACGTGTCCACACCTAGAGTCACTGGTCTGTATTTCAGGAAGAGGATAGGAGGACTTATGTACTGTGGTAAGCCAGCATGAGTGAACTTACGTAAAGAAATGTTTCAACCATTAATTACAAGGCCAGTGGCAGGACAATAAAACCCCAAACTGGTCCCAACATATGTGATAAAAACAAGGCAGAGAGAGATTTTGTGCAAAATAACAAAACGCGTGGCTTTTCATCAGGCGAGCACATCCTGTCTTTTGCTGCTTGTGCTGGGAATATGGATATCATCTCCATGGTAATCGATGCAGGCGCCAGCACCAGGATCCAGGATTACAAAGGTATGAGCCCTTGAGTGAGAGAAGATCAAGTATTATTTTACACTGCTAGGAAATTTGACTGTGTGACTGCTTAAGCCACAAAATATTCTGCATCCCATGTGTTATTAGGGTCTTATTTTTAATTTGATTTATCACAGCATTGTCTAAAATTCTCACCACTAAAGGACAAAATCAACCCTGATGGGTTTGCCACTAATTGCAGCTTTCTGGCACTGGTCTTGTAATTTAAACTCAAAGAACCTCAAGAATTACTGTCAGGCTCAAACTAGCAATTTTCTTATCTAACCAACAGCTGAAAATGCAAAAAGAAAAATTGACATCAGCCTGAAAAGGTAAAAGTTTCAGGCTTCTTTTTTGTCAAAGCTAAATTATATTGAGGAAACTGTTCATATCAAAGACACTACTGAGGCATTATACAATACAATACAATACAATAAAACGTTATTTGTATAGCACATTTAAAACCAGAGGTTGCCAAAGTGCTTCACATAATCCAATAAAACAGTAGTAAAGTACAAAGGCGGATAAGCTAGCAGGTGGGCGGCATTGTTTAAACAAGCATACAAGTACACAAGTACGCAGATAAGGAAGCAAGACTTAACGATAAAAACAATAAAACAATGTAAGTAAAAGAGTAAAAGAGAGGAAAGGGGAGGGCAAGAAAGTACAATTAAAAGGCATGCTCTAGGAGGCCGGGAAGGCTAAGCTAAAAAGGTTTGTTTTCAATCGAGACTTGAAGGTCTGGATCGAGTGAGACGCGTGAATAGTATGAGGGAGGTTATTCCAGAGGTTAGGTGCGGTCACCTCTGGTTTGCAGCCGTGACCTAGGTTGCACCAAAAGTAAGACGATCTCAGTGTTCTACTGGGAGTATTCACGCTAAGGAGATCAATAAGGTAGCTAGGTGCAATATTATTTATGATTTTACAAGTAAGCAGTAGGACTTTGAAATCAATGTGATGTTTAATTGGAAGCCAGTGGAGGCCAGTGAGAATTGGGGTGATAGACTCAAGCCTACGAGTACCAGTTAGAAGGCGAGCCGCGGCGTTATGGACGACTTGCAATCTATGAAGAAGGGCAGAATGAATCCCACTGTATAGGGAGTCTAACCTGGATGTGACAAAGGCATGGATAAGCTTTTCTAGATCCTCACATGGTAAATATGGCTTGGCCTTAGAAATTAAACGAAGTTGATAGAAACAAGATTTAATAACAGAGGACACATGCTTGTCAAGTTTAAAGGAGCCGTCCTGGTAAACACCCAAATTACTTGCAGAATCGGAAAGATAATCAGCGAAGGGCCCGAGGACACCAGTTAGATGGGCTCTAGGGGTGTGACTGTCAAAGATTACAATTTCTGTTTTCTTGTCATTAAGGGAATTGCTCAGCAGCCAGTCTTTACCCACATAGCAAAATTGGTATGACCCGGATCTGGCCCACACAATGTGCTTACACATGGCCCACATACCGCAAAGAACGACGGCCCTTTGGTGGCCCAGATCAGGTTTGCCAGATGTGGCCCACACATGGGCCAGCACAAGGCCAGTTGCAGACACACTGGTCTGTGTCCGGCAGCCTCGCCTCTGTCAGTGCGCCCCAGGGCAGCTGTGGCTACAATGTAGCTTGCTATCGCCAGTGTGTGAATGTGTGTGTGAATGGGTGGATGACTGAATGTAGTGTAAAGCGCTTTGGGGTCCTATGGACTAGAAAAGCGCTATACAAATGCAGGCCATTTACCATTTACCATAACATGAGAAAACTCTGTTCAGACAGTGAATGGACTGATTCTTATATGGCGCTTTTCTAGTCTCCCGGATTACTCAAAGTGCTCTATACAACATGCCACATTCACCCAATCACACATACTTTCTCTTAACTGAGTGCTACCTAACTGCATTCATACACATTCACATTCTTAACATGCAGACTAGATAAGCCAGGGCTGGAACCACTAACCTTCCGATCAGTAGGTAAACTGCTCTACCGCCTGAGCTACAGCCACCCACTGGTGAAGATGAGTAAACCGTCACTTGGTTTTGGATAAAGTGTACACTCACAAACCTGTCAAACCTGCATTTGAAATCTTGGCTACCATAGCAGTATCGTATTGCAACATGGCATTTGGGTCTTCTAACTAAAATAGGAAAATAGGAACATAAATAGTGCCACCATTGCCAGACCTGGCCCACATCTGGTTGACATACACCCTGCCATGACACCGGTCAGTCAGATGTGCCACCTTGATGCCAGATCTGGGCCAGACCTGTTTTCTATGGGCCCGGGCCACATAAACCAAACCACAATTGAGCCAGATATGGCATGCCATCGCATAGACAGTGCCATCTATGCCAGGCCTGGCCCATATCTGGATGACATATGTTTTTACATGCCAGAAGTCAGCCAGCAGTGCCGGCTTGATACCAGATCCGGGCCAGAACTGCTTGCTATGTGGGTAACTTCACTTATACAATCGAAGAAGCGAAGCATTGATGAAGTATCACCCTCAGTCATTTCAAAATAAATTTGAATGTCATCCGTGTAGCAATGATAAGAGAGTTTGTACTTTTCAATAATATGACCAAGGGGTGACATATATAGAGAAAACAGCATAGGACCCAGCACAGACCCTTGAGGGACACCACAGGTAACAGGGGCAATGGAAGAGGAGTAGGTACCCATGGTGACAGAGAAGGACCTCTCCGATAAGTAGGAATTAAACCAACCAAGGACCATACCTGTAATGCAACCAGATGTTCAAGCCTTATTAAGAGAATGTTATGGTCCAACAGCTCAAAAGCAGAGGACAGGTCCAACAAAACTAAGGCCGCGGGGCACCCAGAGTCAGTAATTAAAAGAAGATCATTGAAGTACCTCGAGAGTATAGGTTAAAAATTAAAAAAACATTTTTAAATGCTAAACTAATTGTTGCCAGTTTTTGCTCACATAGCTAAATGTTTCAGAGTAATGACTGATTTCTGGTTTATGGGGACCTTCAGGAGGTTAACCCAGCTGTGCATATCTGAATATGAGCGTCTTATTAACAATTAATAGCTTTCTCCTGTCTTCTTGTGCCTCCTGCGTACACACTCTCCATACAGGCAACACAGTGCTTCACATTTTGGTCTTGCAGCCCAACAAGAACATTGCCTGCCAGGTCATTGACTTGATTATGGCACGCGATGCAGAGCTGGACCAGCAAGTGCCCCTTGATATGGTTCCCAACTCCCGAGGCCTTACACCTTTTAAGCTGGCTGCAAAAGAGGGAAACACAGTGGTGAGTAGTACCATGGAAGATTCACATGGTGACCCAAACATGAAAGGTGGAACAGATTGTTCCTAATCTCATCCTAACCCCCTGTCTCTTAAAGATATTCCAGCACCTAGTTAACAAAAGGCGTGTAGTCCAGTGGAGTCTGGGCCCTTTGACCTCTCACCTGTATGACCTGTCCGAGATCGACTCGTGGGCCGATAGCATGTCAGTGCTGGAGGTCATTGTGGCCAGCCAGCAGAAAGAGGTACAGAAGAATATGTAGGTAGCATTCAGGAGAAAATGCTAATTGTTATCAGGAAGTTAGTTCTGACTCTGAGATTTTTTATATCTCTTCTATTTTTGCTCTCCAGGCAAGGAAGATCCTGGAGGTCACTCCTGTGAGGCAGCTGGTTAGTCTGAAGTGGAACCTGTATGGGAAACATTACTTCAGGTAAGATTTTGTTAGTTTTGTTAAATCTGAACTAAAATACTTGAATTGTACACATGTCTATTGCTGTTTAACACACTGGGTTTCTTCCTCCCTTTTTGTTGTTAGGTTTCTGCTGTTTCTGTATCTCTTGTACATCGGGACTTTCACAATGTGCTGTATGTTTCGCCCCCTAAAGAACGCTCCAGAGAACTACACAACGTCAGATGCAGACAAAACTGTCTGGGTTCAGAAGACGCTCAAGGTGGGCCAGAACTATGAATTATCATAGACATTAGAAAACCTTAAACAGATCTCAACATTTTACTCACTATACTGTTTGAATGAGACACCTAAAGTGAAATTTTTATGTTCAATGTGCTGACTGTTTTTGAACTATCCCAAAAATATAATTAGATTTTTATTACAGCACATTTATTTTAAAGAGTCATATTTCAGATTAACCTTTTGGAAATAAAATATGAACATTTATAAAACTGACTGCCTAGAAGTAACATTAAACCAGCTCTCACGTGTTAGTACTAATTATTATGATCCAAATAGTCGACCGAATCTGCATAATGAGTACTTTGATTTAGTTTTCTACCCTCTTATCTTTGTTTAATTTTTTCAGTTTGTACTTCTATTACATGAGTTTTATGGAGTTGACGTTTTGGGTGTAGATGTTTAGGTCAGTCCCCACTAAAAATTCAGATTCCTCTAATTGAATCCATTATTACCCCCTATTTTCCCAGTCCCCACCTGCACTGGGGCCTGCTACACATTTTAGGAAGGCAACACTTTCATAGCGTGTCACTTCTACTTTGGCAGTTAGTACTTCCTGAACTACAGCACCACCAGAGGTTTTTTTGCCCCAAATTACTTCAGCCATAACTTACGTAAAAATTCAAATACATAAGATCCACTAAATGCATGTGTAAATGCCAAACTTTACACCTACATAAGTTACACTGTCAGACAATAATGAGATTTTAATATTTATAACAGCATCATTTCCTCTTTGTCCACCTCAGGAGAGTTATACAACACATGGGGATAATGTGCGGCTCGCAGGAGAGATTATCAGCGTCATTGGAGCTTTTGTCATCCTTGTGCTGGAGGTGGACATTTAAAATATGCTTTTTGTTTAAAAATATTCAACAGTACATTACTGTGAACTGTTCTGACCTCATGCATCCCCTGTGCTCCTAACAGATCCCAGATATTCTGAGAGTTGGAGCAAAGCGCTACTTTGGCCAGACGGCACTGGGAGGCCCTTTCCATGTTATCCTGTAAGCAAGCACACACACCCTCTGAGAACCCAAGCAAAGCATAATGTTTGGGAACACTGCCTAACCTTGCTGCCGCTCTTGTTTTTGACCAGTATCAGCTATGCCTGCTTGGTGGTGCTGCTGTGCGTGTTCAGAGCCTGTGAGGTGCAGAGGGAGGCCGAGGTGATGGCAGTGTGTTTGGTCCTCGGCTGGTGTAATGTCATGTTCTTCGCCCGTGGCTTCGAAATGCTTGGCCCTTACGTCATCACGATACAGAAGGTGCGGATGGGTTTCTACACGAGCTCCATGAGTAACAAAAACATGAGCTTGCTCTGCTCACACACCTGCTCACACATGTTTTCATTTGTTGTTTTGGTTTTTGAGGTTTTACATTTTCAGACTGAGCTCGCTTGTGTCTCGTTTCCCCCTAGATTATATTTGGAGACCTGACAAAGTTTATGTGGCTGATTTCCATTGTGCTCTTTGCCTTTTCCACCTGTGAGTATATTGTTAGCAATAAAAATAAACACAAATTTTACAAAACATTCTTTAAAGGAGACCTTCCTGCTCTCTTACAAACATTTTTTTCTTCTCAGCCCTCTGGATAGTCTACATGACTCAGGAGGTAGATTCCCTTCCTGCGTATCGCTCATATCCCATCAGCCTCTTCTCCCAATTTGAGCTCAGCGTTGGCCTCATCGATCTGCCTGTGGACCACACCATCCCTATACCTGCGATTGTCCATGTGTTGCACTGCACCTCCTCTCTGGTTTCCCACATCCTTCTGCTAAATCTGCTCACCGCCATGATGAGTGACACACAATGGAGGGTGGGCCAGGAGAGAGATGAGCTCTGGAGGACTCAGGTAACAGGGTTATTACACACACATGTGTAATCACCTCTTCAGCGTGCGTTAAGCATTGCTGTGTCATGTTTACAGCTGTAATGTTGTTATTCAGGTGGTGGCCACGACGCTCATGCTGGAGAGGAGGCTTCCTCGCTGTCTCTGGCCTCGACTTGGGGTCTGTGGGCTGAACTATGGCCTGAAAGAGTGCTGGTATCTCAGGTAAGATGCAACCTTGTGTCAGGAACAGACGAAAACCCACAGAAATCACCTAACACAGCAGAAAGGGATGTTATCTTTAAAAATAAAGTCAAACAGGAAGTTTGTACAGAAACGACAGCCACAGCTCATGTCACGCTATAAAATGCTCAATTCTTTTTTTTTTATTGTCGTTTTTATATTACTTTCACACCTCCTAAGGCTACACTGCATGTTTTTCTTAGTCGATTCTTTTCATTTTTGCGTCCGTCTCATCAAGGTTAAAGAGGAAAAACATTCAGCCTGGCTAACAAAAGCTGCCTTTCAGTACAAATCAATTCAGTCTATTTCTCAACACATCAAATATTCCTTTGGTTGTGTTTTTTCTTATTTTATCTCAACTGGTGAATGCTCATATGAAAGAAAACATGAAACAAAAGCCAAAAGCTTGAAATTCGAAGTGCTGTAACTCAGTTTTATAAGTTCTTTCTACTCTTGACATACAACTTTGAATGCAAGCCCTTGTTTGAGCACAAGCTCCTGTTTGTGAGGGCCAACCAATCAGAAGACAGGTAGTTTAAAGTGAATTGGACAAATATGAGTTGCTCCAAGCCAGTATAAGACTAATAAGGATCATTTTGAACTGCAAGTTATGGAAAGCTAGTGTAGACAGGGAAAATGTGCATAATACACCCTTTTAAGTGTAATAGTAGGTTATATATGTATAAGTAGGGGGAAAAATATAGTATTAGTAATACGATAAGAATGGTGCTTCTCACTGCAGGCACAGCATTACTCATGGGTGAAGTCCATCAAAGGCTTTCATTTAGTGTCAGTGGGCAAAACTGTTTTCCTTCTGTAAGTGAATAAGCTTTTTGTTTTGTAGGTGGGGCCCCAAAAAAAACCGGAAACTAAAAAGAAGAGTGTAACATAATTAATTTTGAAACATGCGTGACTTTTTCTTTATTCGTCTTCTTTGCAGGGTTGAGGAAAGAAATGACTCCATGATGCAAAAGATGCGGCGTTACGTAAACGTCTTCTCCAAAGAGGATGAAAAGGAAACGGAGGGAGATGAAAATTCTGACTTCAAGGGAACCTTGAAGCTGAGACTTAAAAACAAAGGAGGATGGTGGGAGCTGGTTCGACACAGCGCTTTAGGTTTGGAGATGGAACAGGATGAGCCAGAGGAGGAACAGAGCATTAAATATGTTTAGAGAGAGATGCCATCTAACCCAGAAGTTCCTTCCTATCATCAACTTTGAGTCATATACATATTAAGTAGATGTAAAGAATTGCTGAATTTCAGTGACCTTGGGGTGAAAGAACCACACTATCTTGATTTTTCAACATAGTAAACAGTGCAATTATTTCCGCAGTATTATGCCATAGAACAGACTGTGATTTTTATAGAAATATGAAAGATGTCTAGCAGGAATATATGCTAAAAAAAACAACATAGAGATTCATCTTATCATGTAGGTAATGAGTAATTTTATATGAGAATAAAACTTTCTTAAAACAGTTTCACTGTCACTTCATTTGTAAAGCAGACAGCAGATAATAAAATCATACAAAACAAAGGAGCAAGGCACTTACAAAGCTTTACAATCAAATATTAGAGCAGAAATTATTCCACACTAAGCTGCAAGAAAATCTACTGTAAATAAACTGCTAAGTGTCAGACTTAGCAACTGTTATCTAAAAAGCTTGTTTATATTTCTTTGCTGGATACTGGAAAGAGATGTCTTGGCATGTTATTGTTGAATTTGATGCTTGCTGGCGGAACAGATTTGCTCGCGGTTCTTTTACAAGAGCTGCAGCTGACAGATGAAGTAAGTGGCGACGTTGCAGGGAGCTCTAATCCAGTTTCTGGCAGATGGGCCTGTGCTGTCTAGGATCCCACAATTCCCAGTTCTTGGATCTTCTGCCCAATAGCTGCAAAACAAAAGAAAGAGTCATTAACTATTATTCTGCAATCTATATCTGGATTTTTTCTTTGTTTGAACAAAGTGTCCACTTTATTAGGTACACTTGTAATTCAATTTGCCAGCTGTGCAATAAATATTTTATAAGCTTATTAACACATGTACAAACACCAATATGCACAGTGCAATAGTGGCAACCCTGATCTAAACCACAAACAACTATGTCTAAACTAGTCAATTGTCTGTTTTAATAACTATTTATAGAATCATTTATAGAATAAAGACCTCTCTTGCAGCTTTGTGCTGTCAACCCAGGTCCATTCAGTGCCTTTTTTAATGGTGCCGATCCAGTATTGGAGATTCCCTTTCTGTGTCAGAAAGTCCTAAAAGAAAAAACACCATTGATGCGTAACTATTAGCAATTATTACCACTTCATAAACTGCTTGCTTGTAATATATAAGCATATAGTTAATAACTCAAGGAAGGAAGAGAGCGGCATAAAAGTTATCAGATTCACCTGAACTTCTTTGCTTGTAATAACAGCCAGAGATCCCCCTCTGGAGGTGCAGTTCTGCTCGCTCTGGTGCCACTTCAGTCTAAAAGTCGACAGGAAAAAGCACGATCGGCCAAAGGTCATCCACCCATCACCACACAGCCGGCAGCCATGATCTGGAAGCAGAGAGAACAGGAAAAGCTTATTTAAAAAACAGGTTAATGAAAAAGTAAAAAGCTGTTAATCAGACCTGAAGCTTCCCACACTCTTTTTTTCCTTTGCATATTCAAGGGTTTTGCTTGTGATTTAATTTTCATCATATTTTCATCTTTATGCATGTATTTTTTCAGTTGCACAGAAATCTAAAAGAGTCTCAATTTTTCCTGTTCTATAAACAAAAAAAGAAGCCAAAGACGAACACGAACTTGAGTCGAGACTTGTTTAAAAACTAATTTGAATCATTATGAAAGCAGAACTATAGCTAAAAACAAGGTGATTGAGAAAGAATCCCCCCCACTTTTTGTGCCTGCTCACGTTTAATGTGAATAGCTGGGAACTGGGCCTGGCAGTTCTCGAAGGAGCATCCTGGAGCAAACGCAGGTACTGCTTCTTTAGCTGTTGCGCTTTCCTCTACCACCGGGCAGACTGTGGGTCCAGTTTGCACTAGAAATCAGAGCACAATGGGAGGAGATTTGAGAGAAGGAATAATGCCCTGAGGCTGCAGCAAAGCAATAAGCAATAGTTTTACTCCTTTGTTATGCACTGTTATGAGAAATAGAATTTTAAAAATCCATAGCTGAAAACAACTGTGCACCATTTTGATCCTGCTCTGCCAGGACCTTCAGTCTTATGTAATCTGCTTTGGTGTTATAAACATGGTGGTGCCAGGAAGGGTTTGTTATCACAGCGCTGACATGAATTCAGATCCATGGCTGCAGCTACTCACGTTTCAGGCTGAGGATAATGACAACCACCAGAAGGACGATGCACATTAAGGTGAGGAATAAGCACACTCCACGGTACAGACGCACATTTCCTCCAGTCGGTTCTTTGCCTGAGGAAGACGACATCAGATAAATGTTAATGAGCACAACAAAGACCGCCATGAAGCCTGCAAAAGCTGCAGCTTCCTACCTTTCTTCCCCTCCAGTTCAACCGATAATTTGGGTTGCAAGTTTTCATCAGCCTCATCTTTCTTATCCTCACCGTAACTGCGGCAGAATTTAATATACATGGAGAAAAACGTCCTGGTATTTGAGAGAAAGCTTGTTTGCTCTGTTGTGCTCCGTCTTCTCTGCTGACTCAAGACTGGCTGCAACAGTGCAGTTATAGGACGCCCCCTTTGTCTCATCACCATAGCAACTTGACCTTCATAGATTCCTAAGTTATTCATGGAGCACAGTGCCTGGCTTGTCCTTGAATGACCCAAACTTTAAACTCTCTTCCTGTCTCTCTCATTTTAAACATTAGTCTGTGTGTGTGACAAAGTTCTGAGAAAAACACAGACACAGCAGACTTTCTCCTTCAAAACAGCAGATAACTAATTTCAGATCAGTATTTATGTCTAATGCTTTGGAGATACGGAGGATGCACACGTCACTGATGCAGATTTAAAACATTAGTCTGTAAATATCATGTTATAGTACAAGGTTTTGCAAAGAAAGAGGACGTGGGTGACGACTTAATGAAGCACAAGAAAGCAAGACTTGTTTGTTTGTACCTCAGCAATGTAATAAAAATATCTTCCATTAATCTAATTAACAACATATTCTTGTAAACAAAACCATTATTTGATTTCACCAAATTGCAAAAAAGAACATGACTCGTGCTGTGATAGCTTTAATTGGCTTTGTTGCCTTTTTGCGGGTTAGTGATCATAAAAAAGTTAGACACATTGCTGTGCCATGTTGTCATGCCGTCTTATGTACTTATTTATTTATTTATTTATGCAGCTGTTGTTGTTGTCTTAACGACTAAACTGACTCACTACAACAATAAAGAACGATGGAAGTTCAACACAAAGGCCAAACTACAACAGGTTGTGAGTAATGTGGTTAGAGGGAAGTTTAGTTAAAATTGTTCTTTGTAAAGACACACAACAGACAGACTTCCTGTCAGACCGTTTTGCCTTCAGGCTGTGGGCGAATTTTTATTCGCACTGGGTTACATTAACAGCACAGCAACCTCAAACTACATGTGGTCTTATCATAATGGTTGCACGCAAATTGGATTAAAATGATGTAACAGATGAAGGAAAAACTCATGAACTAAGCTTAATTAACCAACATAAATTATAGCAGTAGCATTTCATAACAAAGCCCAGATCTTACAGAGTAATTTTACACAATTACGTAAGTAATTCTTCTGGACTTAGGATGTAATTTGATTAACTAAACATACTTACTTTTAGTGATACTTAGCATTTACAGTTGACATACGTGAAATTTAATTACTATAGGTACTCTGGACAGTTTCCAGTATATACCTACAAAGAGAAGAGTAAAGAGAAACTATTATTTTATTTTATTTAATATAATATAGTAATATAATATATATTTATAATGTAGTAAGGGAGGTTCAGACCCTTGACGATACAGCCAGTACCTTTGATACTAACGTGTAGATAGAAGGTAATTATTAGTAAAATATTCTATATCACATTTTACTCTATAAGAGACATGAAAATTAATGCTAAACAAATGATTAATAAAGAAAATATTTTTGTAATTAATTGATTATATGATAACATAAATGATTATACAATTAAAAAACTAAACAAGAAGAGGGCACAATAAGTTTTTCTCTAAAGTATCCCAAAGTACACACTAAATGAAAAACATTTTTTTCACCCTTCTTCTCTTCTCTCCATTAAAACAGAAAATCCTGAATCCCATGTTCTGCTGAGCCTGCTTAAAAGCATTTTTAGATACTAAAAATTGCACAATTTCCATGTGATTTAGACGAATTAAACCGAAAGCGCATGACAATAACACCATAAGTTGCGAAATCATGAAACGCCACCAATATATCTAGTTCTATTTTCCTGTATATTACTCTTTAATGGTAAGATTATTGATTATGTTAAGTAACAGTTTTATTAGCAGTGGCAGCTGTATTAATACTGCTTCTAATTATAAGACAGCAATATTTCAGAGTACCTTATATTTCAGGTAAACTTACATTGTTACTCCGCAGTGATTTTCATTTTTCTACTTTTTAACACAAATTCTTTTTTATATATATTGCAATATCTCCAGACATTAGTAAAAACACATTTTCTTGATGCATATCATTAGCATTATAAATGCATGGGAAAAACTGAGGGAGCTTTTTATGCCGAAACAATTTACTTAGGACAAAATGGTCAATAAATTCATTTGTTTTGAAAAGCAACAAATAATGTATCACGTCAAAGATCATTGTCTTAATAAAGACAAGAAATCTGCCTCTACATTGTAAGTTTTAGTGTAAAACAAGAAAACATCAACAATAAATCACTAAAAATAAAAAGACGGTCACAGCCCTAAATACTACAAACTGAAACATTTAATACCATATATCAAATATTCAGTACTATATTTATTTGATAATCCTACAAAAACATTAAAGAATAGTATTATACAGACTCTACAGTAAATTCTACAAAGATTTAAACATGCGCAATTTCACTGCAATGGTTACTATTATACACATTTTACTGTAACTGGTGATGCGGTTTGAAGATTACCAAAAAAAACCCACTTCTGCTTTTTTTTTTCTTTTCTCTTTGGTTGAATCGTTTTTTGTGAGAAACCAAAATATTTACTGCTTTAATTTATCTCCCAGATGGTAGATTATAAAGACAAAAAACACATTTATTATTATTCTGTATAATAATGATACTAAATCCTGTGTTTTACCTAAAGCACGTACTGAAAAAAGAAAGAACGAGCCGAAACTGGGCAACCAACCAGCTGAAGACACAAATATTTTGTGTAAAACTGTACCCAGTATTTGTTTTCGTGAACCAGCCGCAGAGAAAGCTTCTGAATAGACATCCTCAGATGAAATTTGCAGTTTGGCGTAGTGGTCTTGTTCTGCTTCCTCTAAAGATAAAAATACAGATGGACACATTTTAGCAAGAGAAATGAACCAACTGTGGTCGGCTTTCAAATAATCTGGATTTTCTAAAGTAAACTTTTTTAAAAATCTCAAAACTTTAAGGATTTTCTTTTTATTAAACAAGTTTTGAATCTTTTGCACAGTTTACTTACTTTACATAACATTTGCATGACTTGTATACATAATTTTAATTTAGACTTTGGTACAATGTAAACAGCTTCTTTTTTTTTACCTTCTTTTTTCACCTCCAGCATCGGTTTGCTCGGTCCTTCATCCCCTTCTTTGGCTTTTTCCGTCTCTTTGGGGATCTCTTGCATCTCCATGGCTCCCCTCTTCTTGTTTTCTCACAGTTTCGATTTTGCTGGAGCTTTTCAGACCTGCCTAGTCAACTGACAATGAGCTTATGTAACTTGTCATGCAGTTGCACAGACACTAAGTGACTTAGACTTGAACTTGGACTTAGACCTTTTATTGTCATTTTACAGTTGCTTGCACAATGGAATTACGTAACAAGACCACAAGGTTTAAAAGTAAAAGACAATATAGAAGAAGAAAAAAATATATAGGAACACTATGTACACTAGAATATAACAAATAATAAAAAAGGGTGGATGGAAACTGCACATCTGCCAAAATATTGCACAAAAAAGACATTTTACATTAAATGGAGAGACATCTAGAGCTGGTAATGGAGTCCAGAATGGAGAGTGGACACCTTCTCTGCAGTTTTGATGACCAATAAGGAGAGAGGGTCTGGATGACCCTCTCTCCTTATTGGCTGTTGTGCAACCAACGTACCACACAGGGATGGCGTGCACCAGCACACTCTCGATTGTGGCACGATAGAAGGACACTAGGAGGTCAGTCTGCAGCCTGTTGCATCTCAGAACCCTCAATAAATGGAGGAGCTGCTGAGCTTTCTTCATTCAGGCTGATGTATTTGTAGTCCAGGACAGGTCCTCAGAAATGTGGGTACCGAGGAACTTGAAGGAGGACAACCTCTCCATGTAGTCACCTTTTATGGAGAGGGGACAGGTGGTTTCCCTGTGTTTAGGGTAAGGTTATTGTGGTCACACCATTCTGTCAGACCCTGGACCTCTGTCTGTGTTGTCAACGTTGGTGATGATTCTCATCAGGGTGGTGTCATCTGCAAATTTGATGATGATGTTGCGGGGTTGCGGGGGGTGCAGTCACTGGTGTAGATGGTGTATGGGAGAGGACTCAGCACACATCCCTATGGTGAGCCAGTGCTGAGTGACAGGGAGGACGATCTGATGACAGATTGTGATAAAGTTTTTGATCCATGCACATGTAGCGGGGGGAGGAGTCTAAGTTTACCAGCTTGGCTATAAGGATGTCTGGGATGATGGTATTGAAAACCGAGCTGAAATCAATGAAGAGACTTCCTTACTGAAGTCCCAAGATTCTAAGCAGAGTTTAGGGCAGTGGAAACAGCATCCTCTGTGGACCTGCGAGGGCCAAAGCTGAGTGGGCGGCAGTCCTTTATGTGCTTTAGGACCAGCTTCTCAAAACACTTTGCAACCACTGGTGTCAGTGTGATGGGTCTGTAGTCATTGAGGCCACTGATGATGGTGGACTTGGGGACTGGTACTATTGTCGCTGATTTCAGGCAGTGAGGGACAGTGGCATGTAACAGGGAGAGGCTGAATAGTCTGGTGAACACAGGAGCCAGCTGGTCAGCTCAGACTTTGAAGACACTCCCAGGTATTCCGTCAGTGCCAGCGGCTTTTCTCTGATCAACTGCTTTGAACACATTGTAAACCTGGTGTTCTTGGGGAGTAAATGTGTGTGGGCTGTGCTCAAAGGCAGCTATGGGCAGGGTGGTGTGAATGGTAAGGGTGTTTACAGTTCTCTCAAAGCAGGCTAAGAAGTGGTTAAGTTCCTCTGCTAATGAGATGTCTATTTTATCTGTATTTGCCCTATTGCCTTTGTAGTTTGTGGTGTGTTTCAGGCACTCCCATACCTTCTTAGAGTTGTTATCTGAGAAGCGATCCGATAGTTTATTTAAATAGTCAAGTTTTGCTGCTCTGATGCTTTTTTAAAGGTCTGCTCTTTCTCTGCTCTACATATCCTGGTCCCCAGATTGGTATGCAGAGTTGCGTGCCTTTAATAATGCCTGAACCTTACTTGTCATCCAGGGTTTATGGCTGTGGTCTACCCGTACCCGCTTTTACATGGTGACAGTGTCCATGCAGTGCTTGATGTAACCTAGCACTGCAGCAGTGCGAGTCTCTAGGTCGACATGTTCGAAGACACTCCACTCTGTGAAGGCAAAACAGTCCTGCAGCTGAGCCAGAGCTTCCTAAAAAAGGTGTTGATAGTTTGGTTGGTGCCCTTTGTCCTTTTCCTGAGTGGTGTGTATGCCAGGACAATGAGCAGAGAGAGGTGGTCAGACATGCTCGGGTGGGGGAGGGGAACAGATCTGTAGGCTTGGTTAATAATTGAGTAAACATGGTCCAAAGTTTTGTTCCCTCTCGTAGGGCATTTCACATGTTGAACAAATTTAGGCAGCACAGTTCTTAAGCATGCTTTGTTGATGTCCCCGCAACAATGTGTACTCCTCTGGACACGCCCGTTGCTGTTCGGAGATTGACTCATGCAGGATGCAGGTAGACAAGCGCTGATCTAACATTAGCGTCTGGTGGTATGTAGACTGCTGTTATATATATATATATACACACACACACACACACACACATATTATTATTATTATAAATACTAATAATATTCACTTTATTGATCCCCGTGGGGATTACTCTCTCTGCATTTAACCCATTCACTTAGTGAAGCAGTGGGCAGCCACCAATCAGGCGCCTGGGGAGCAATGTGTAGGGACGGTACCTTGCTCAGGGGTACTTCACGTTAGCCGTTCAGTGGCAAACAAATAAGAAAAGAACGCACACAATGGATGGCTTCTTTTTTTTTTCCACAAAAGTTTATGATAATTTACAAAAACAAAAGTACTATTTGCATTAAATACAGGTAAGTGAGGAAAAAAAGAGCTCTCTCAACATAATTGCAATAAGTTCCACTTCTTACAAAGAATTCGTGCTTTCAAACCTTCCTGTGTTTTTGTTTACTGAGTAAGGAAATCAACATGACTTACCCATCCTTCGCCCCTTAAAATACTGTTGAAAGTTAAAACCATGCCAGCACCACATTGTTTTATACAAAGCTTTTCTTCCACCATGCACGGTAGTTACTTATCAAAGCTACTATTATAGAGAATAAAAGGTGGATGTGAAGCATTTCGAAACAGCCCCAATTCTTTCTTCAGCCCATATCACTCTTCTCATTTGCTCTCTTGCTTGCTTGAGTCTTTCGTTCGTCCTCATGCACCGTACACGCTCTCATTACTGTAGGTCATGTAGAGAAACAGGTCCTCTTCATGGTGCTCCTGAACACATTAAAATAGCAGGGAATAATCCACAAATGAGCATGAAAAGTTTGTGAACTTGGAGACACACAACAACAATGAAAAACAGAAGTTTATTTTGGATGTGAAATAAAACAAGTCAGCAATTTATCTAACTTCCTTCTCTGACGAAGTGTAAAAAGAATGGGAAAAAAATGTGTCTTCATTTACACGTTACCTTTAGAGCTAATCAAACCCTCAACTGTATCAAGATGTTCACTTCTCTTTTCTATATATTCTGATTTTGGCATCACTTTTCGGATGATAAAATATCACTTAGCTCATCCTTACTTCTGTTTACTTTCTGTTAGGCGCGTATTAATAGGATTAGAAAAAGCGAAGTAACACTGCTGCCTAAGCAGATCTGCCAAAAGAGTTTCAGAATGTGAAGACAAATTCAGTATGTTATGCCCAGAGCAGCAACTTTTTAAAGCTTTTTCCTACTTTTTAAGCCACTTAACATGGACCTTCAAATTATTCAAGCATTAAAAAGGCACCGAACTCAAGGGATGAACCAGTGTTGTGTCTATACATACCAGACAAATTAGCAGAGAACCAATTTTAATTTCTTTAGTTGGATCTATTAAAAACATTCCCGGTTTGTGCCTGTTTCAATACATTTCTGCACCTATTTTCCATTTTCCTAGAAAAATATAAAGAAATGAGGGGCTACTCAAGACTATTCCACAGTGTAGTGTTTTTTGCATTTTTTGTTTTGGAAAAGGAAAGCAATCTCTAAATGTGGATAACTGTTGTTGTGAGTCTGTGCGTGCGTGCACTGAAATGTTTACCTCATATACTGCAGAAAGAGGGGAGCTGGATGGGGGAAGAGAGTTGTTGACAAAGAAGAAGAGCGCCTCCTCTGGTCTCAAAGACACACGCTGACGGATTAGGAAGCACAACTGGCCGACTAAAAAAAGGGGAAGGAGATAAAGGAGTGGATGGTCAGTGTATAGCAGACACAGGAGTTTCACTTCATGTAAGATGAGAAAGGAGGAAAAAACTGATCATGACAAGTCACAGATCAGTCTGTGACTCAACCAGTTACCGTAAAACAAAACTTCTGTAAAGTTAAGAGAACTACCAATAGATTGAAGAGACCATTAAAGGAGAACTGGAGAGCTCTCTGTAATTTTATCGAGTTATTATCAAACAGACCTATGATTCCCAAAGTGTGGCTGGTGCCCCCTGGTTGACAGGGAAGGTACTGCGGGAGGGTTGCAGTAATAGCAGAATTTCGTTTGAAATTATGAGTATGTACAGTTACATATATATGTAAATAGTACTTTTTATTCACTTTTGATTTACATAAAAATGCATTAAAACTGGTAATGGGAGGTGGTTAGTTTTGTTTTAATCAAAGTGAATGGCCTCCTGCTGTGCTGCTCCTCCACTGACACTTGAAAATCTCTAAATATGTTTAAAAAGATGCCCGCAAAAGCTTTTAACTTATTAGGGACATCCTGTCTGGTCCAAAAGCTTTGGAAAGTACATCATAGGAGATACGGTTGGCTTGTGTGGATAGAGCAGATATTTGCTGTTTAGTCCTGTGTTGGCTGATCACCAAAACCAGAAGAGCAAAGTTGACACTGGCTTAAAGTAATTTGAAAACAGCTTTGACATTGCATAGTTTGTCAGGCCCTGTTAAAATATAACACGTCCTGCTTACAAATACTCTTCAATCATTCACTTTTTAATTTTTCCTTTGGTTTCAAAATATCTGTAATGTCGTTTCACCTGTTAAATCGGAGGGTACTAAGTATTTCTTCTTGTCCAGTTCAGGAGCTCGTGACCTCGGGGACCTCTCAACAATGATCTGCAAAAACACACCCCGAAACAAAAAGCAATCATTAACAAACAAAGGCACAGAGAACAAGTACCTGAATATAAACAAGAAAAAAATCATTTATCATTTATATATATATATATATAAAACAGCAGTCTACATACCACCAATTAAAATGAGTCTTAAAGAATAATAATGTTGTTGTCATTTTTTTTTATTACAAACCTATGAAGTAGATCTATTACACTTTTATTTGCTTTCTGTCACATATATACTGTTACAATGGTGGGTGCTCACATTAAACATGGCCAAAGTTCCAAATATTGAGGTCAGCAGATGTCCAAATAATCCCTGAGAGGCAAAAGTGCCACTTTAAAGTGCCAGCCAATCAGATGAAAGTTGTCTTAAAGGGAGAGTGGCTACAACAGTTGCTTTAGAGAGATGATGAACTGAGGTCCAGTAGAAGACAAAGAAAGATCTTTTTTTAACCGAAGATACTCTAATAGAGCCCAAGAATTTAAAAAAAAAATGCTTAAAATGACCATAGAAAGTCCACCTTAAATTAGCTGTGCATAATTTTCAAGAGTAAATTGCTAAACTTGTTAAGGCACTTTGTTGTCCGTGTATAAATTTATAAAAATTAATCAAGTTTACTGGGAAAAAGTCACTGTTGTTGTACTCACCGGTATCTTGTCGGGATGCTTGGCCCGAACTCTCTCTCCCTCTGCTCTCCTCACTTCTAGTGGTACTGAGCGCTGGTACTGACTGCCCATCTGAAACCATACACAGGGAAACATGAAGTTTCTCACAATAGCTATATTTATGCAGTAGACAAAGGAGAAAGCACACTGGTGGACTGACTTCAGTGCCCAGTGCATTCAGTTAACAAGTGATGATGACAGCTGGAAGAGTGCATCATTGTTTAATATCAATCCATCTTTAGGTCAAGAGTTTTGCAAAGGTCGTATTAGGAATTGTGGACATTATGGACATTGTGTACATTGCATATTTTTGTAAGCAGGGTTAGAGTTTTCCATTAAAATAAAAACAACACAAAATTGTACCTTAAATCTATCTGTCAACAGCACAATACCCATTGCCGTTTTTGGAACGGGAAATGTATTTTTATTTTTGTCAAACTTTGCAGACCTCACAGTCAGCTCTGCAAAGTTATGATGGGCTAATTTTTTATTTTATTTTGATTAGATTTATTTTTAGGAAACAAAACAATGTTTACATGTTCATTAACTCTACTAAAACAGGGCACGACCATGACAATTAGACTTAAAACGCATTTTAGGTTCAGTCAGGTTGCTCCTGATGGACAAAAATAATGTATGACATTTCCTTGACTGATTTTTATCAGTGTAGAGATTGTGCAGATTGTACAGATGTACCGTTGTGATCATGGTTACACCCGTTTGTGGGTTCACGTAGGTTGGGGTCATTATGAAGTTAGGCCACGTCATTTCTCACAACAGCACCGGACTAAGCTCGCTTCCCGTATGTTAAGCAACCATAAAACAACCAAACCCTTAAAATCATTCAAGTCCAAGTGCCTCCAAGTCTAGCATGTAAAGGCCGATCGTAATTACAGTGAGAGAAATCCGATACGATGCTATGTAATGCTAGTAACGGCAGCTAACGTATCAAGACTGACTGCTCACATACCTTTAAAACAAGTTTTAGTCAAAACAGGTCAGAAAAAAAGATATACTCCAGTGATGCTCTGGGCTTTCAAATTTCCCCCCAAAAAATAACCAGAATTCTTTTTAAATGCTAATAAAAAACGCACGATCACGCACGAGACGGCTATCGCTGTCAAAGATGTCGACCGCTCTACTTATTCTGTTCAACGAAAACAACAACAAACACTTTAAACCCCGCCCACTGTAAACTTAGCCAATCGGGGACGAGCAAGTAGATTGACAGCGGAAAGCACGGAATCTATTGGGTGGATTTCTCGATCCGTGACCAGTTGTCACCGCCTCATATTCCTTGAGTGACGGCAGACATAACCAATATGTGGCTGTATGTGAGATTGCACTTGAGCCATGCCCCACACCCATGATCGCACACAGTCTGGCTACGTGCACAGCGTGATTTTTTTTTCTTTATCTGAACTGTTCATTTTGTTCTAGAAACAGCTCCTGCAGACGCATGCCAGCAGTTTAATGCAAGTGAACTCTTACTGTGTACGTGCAAAATTACCGCCGGTGGTGAAGTTTTTGTTTACAAAAAACAACATTGATTGAAAGAACTCCAAGCGTGTTGTACAATGTTCAAATACGTGTTGTACATTGTTTTGTTATGTTTTATGCTGCTGTATGTACATCTTGGATATGTCCTGTAGATTTTGCATTATATGAGTCCACTCTCCTGCATGCAGGGCCCAATTTCAAAAACATACAATGCACAAAAAATACACCACATAAAGATTAAGATTGCAAGATCGATTACTTAATGCAGTGTATCAGGTATGGAAACTTTGTTTGCTGGATTGTGGATTTTTTTATAATAGCTCTAGACAGTTGCATTTCCCAATACGAATCCACAGAAGTTTAGTTTAGGCATGTTTATAAACCATGCAATTATTCTCATAATTATAACTAGGGAGGTGAGGTTAACATTTTCTGCTGCTCGCCTTCTCTATTTATGTTTTCCGTGTGGCACATTCTGCTTTTTTAAGTGTATTAAAGTTGAAACGTTAACATTTTTGTTTTGTTAAAACTCACGCAACTCAATGTCTGGCTTTAGCTAGTTGTGTAAATTGCTATCATAAGTTATACATTGTTACTGATAATGCAAACTAAAGAAGTTTTAAATGTTTATTGACTGCTGTGAAGGGAATGAATGGCTGTACTCACGTTTAACCATAAAGTAAACACAATTCAACATTAACCCAGCATGAAAACTTTACCTTGGGCGACATATATATTTTAAGAAGCTTATCACTCCTGGGAAAATAAAAGAAAGCTGCATTTTATGCAAGCTTTTATAATAAGGTGACAGACACAACTGCTCTTGTCTAAGTCTCTTATGGTGAATCAGCCCATAAAAGCAAGGAGTTTTGTGTCATTCAACTGGAACATCATCATCTCTAGGCAGCTCTCATACCAGACAAGTAACCAGTTGCTGTAAATCTCCACTGTCTGCAAAAAGCAAAAATACAAGATAAATGAGATAACGGAAGGAAAACTGTGATAAGACTGAAAAGATGACGACACAAAACTGTCTAACAGGATGAAACAACTGGTAATGAGAGATTTCCTTGTGATGCAGATCCAGTGCTTCTGATATTCTGTGGGAGGCATTCTGCAGAGATTTGGGCCACCCTTGCATCTAATCTGCATTCAAAGTCCACCCTTAAACGAGACCAGAGACTCAATACTTTAGCAGATGATTTCATTACTCGAGTAATTCAGAAGAGAAGAAAATGAAAGAAAAAGAGATTTATCAACAAGACGTCGAAGATATTCAGACTACTTTCTATTTAACTTTTATCTTGGTATTTTTTGTGAAAAGAGAGCATTGCTGTACCCAGGGGTGCCTCCAAGTGGGGGACCGCTGGGGGGGGGGGGGCCCAATTTGCTTTTCTTTCTCTCTTTTTTGTCGTATTTTTCAAGTAACCTATATTTGACAACAGCATAATAAAACTTGTAATTCCGCTTTTAGCGTGCCACCCGAATCCTTTTAGTGGCCCCCATATGGCCACACCTTTGGAAAAATCTGAAGGAGCCCCTTTCTTTACCTTCTCAAGAAGTTTTAGTTTTAATTGTTGCCTCTGCAATGCTGCGTGTTGTTTTCTTGACAATATTCTGGTCCGAAACAGCATGCACATGTTCAGGTCAGATAACAGAAAACAGGAAAGATGAAATATGCAAAGGTTAATCGTGATAACAGTGTATGAAATAAGAATCAGCACAATTTTAAAATATACATTCCTCTACCAATTTTTTTTCTTAATTTTCTTCTTTTAGCAGCAAACAATTTTACATCAATTTTCTATATTGTTCTATAAGCATTAATATACAATCCTAAAATATGACACCTACTACCTACCACCAAGACATTTTCCTGTGAAGTCATATGACCCGTGACATGTCCCTCTTAGATTGACCAGATGCTGCCAAAACCACTCCTTGTCCATGAATGGACCGGGGAAACCCTGGGATGACTTAGCATGCTGATGTGTGGCTGTTTATCCCAATTTAGGTGAAGTGAATCAGAGAATGGAAAGATATCTTAGATAGTTTGAACTTGTTTCGTAGTATAGGGCCCAGTTTAACTGGGGATCCTCTTTTGTGTTTACATACTTCCTGAGTTCCAGTTATTTCTGTACACAGATTCATCATTTCCCACTAACAGCAACAAATTATGTCATAAAATTTATGAGATTAAAGACATTGCAGGAAAAAACAAATTCCATGAAAAGTTTGTGCCAAATCCATGTCAACATCACCTTCAGACAATAATGTGAGACAGGATGACAGGGGCGTACCACTGTGCCTCTGTGCCAACAATCACAGGTGGATGTTAACCCTGTGACACCATTGATTCCTTGATTGATAATTGAGTTTGCCTGCTGTTCACTCTGTGAGCTGTATAACACTTATGACCTATTTTAATAAGTGAGCATCACAGCTTGACACATACAGTCATTATTCTGTTCACAATAAGCAACTTTCCTTCATTTTTTATCAGCTCAGACAATTGTTAGATTTGTCGAGTTTTGTTGAGCTTTGTAATTCAGGAAATAACAAAGATCTAATCAGTAGCCGATTTCCTTACTCTGTGGGTGCGTCACCATAAAATGTGCAGTGGAAAGTTTAGCCCTGCACTAAAGGACACTACCTGAAGGTTAAAAATCCAGAATTCATTGGATGTGTTCTGATCTACACTTGTAGCACACCCATTTGGCACGTGACTGCACGGATAAAAAGCGCTCATTAATAAGGAAGCTTTTTTGTTTTTTGCTTTTTTAACTATCCAAAAGCCATAAAACTTTATTTACTAGAGAGATATGTCGAAATTTTGAGATACTGCCTCGAAAAATGTCTACTTAGTGCTAGCTGGTTATTTATTTGTTTAGTAAGGGGGGAGCAAGCTTCGTTGGTGCTCCTGATACTCCTGTGAATGCATATCTTGGGCATGATTTTGTTTTTTTAACACTAACCCTCCTGTTGTTTGTGAGATATTTCAGATATTTCTGTAATGATTTACAGTAAGGAGAATGTAAGTCTGATCAGGTTCCCTGAGTTTCAAGCTAATATTAAATGTCTAATAGCAAACATGCATCTACAGTATTATTAAGTTATAGTGCATTTATTTTCCCCAATGAATTCGACGTATGAGATAAAATATATCTTACCTGTGTTTCCCGCCCTCCTTGTATATGTGGATTTTAATTTAATGTCGCACCCTGCCCTTTATTTTTATCTGTACAGATACAGTACATGTACATGTATCGCTACATTTATATTAAATACTGTAATTAGTATTCCCTTTGGCAACTTTGAAAATTAAAATTTAAATAAAAAAGAAAAGAAAAAGCAGTGGATCTCAGAGCCAGCTTACATAGATAGTCCACAGAGAGCATGCGCGATCTTCCCACCGACTGACTACTTGCTCACGTCGCAGACACCCAGGGATGCTGTAGTCTGTACCCTGAGACCCTGAGTGGAAGCTGAAGGTGTGGGACTCTGTAAGCTGAGCTGTGAGCGTACTGGAAGAGGTGAAAATGGACTTTGGAGAAAACAGGAGATGATGAGGAAGTGAAATACAGTGTGAGAAAACAAGAGACATAGGATCTGTGTTTTTGTTGTTGTTGTTTTGTGTGTGTGCCTGTGTGCTTTGTATCGTTGGGTTTAGACATAGATTAGATTTTTTTAAAATTTAATTTATTGTTTTTTTTTTTCCATAGGTCAGTTGGCTTAATGAATTTCATTTGTCACAGTGATTTAAATTATAAGCTGAGATCAGTTTGTTTAAATGCCAAAATAAAAGTTGGCTTAAAACAATCAACAAATTAATGACACATCGTTTAACTGGGATCGGAGACAAATAATAAATAAGCGATCTTCTCTAAGCACAATTTCTTTACCAAAGTTTTAAATCTACCAACAAATAAGTGTTGTGGAGTTTACACCATGTCGTAACAAAAAGACAACTGTCTGCAATATCAAGGACAATGGACAACATGCTGCTGACATGAGGACTCAGAGGAGACCAGCTGCATGTCTCTGCTCACTGTACTTTCTCATTGCAAATTCATAGTTTTATAATTAAACTGCAGGTGAACTCAACATCATCTAGACGATTTAATTTCCTCTATTACTGCGTCACTTGTAATAACACAAACATATTTCTATATTTTTAAAAAGGCTGTTTTTATGGAAATGCGGGACTCTAGGAGTCTATTCCTGGGAGCACAGCACACACAATTGCGTAATATTTGTTGTCAGAGGACAAATATTCAGATTCCTAGTATTCCTATTGGAGTCCTAATTTTAGTTTACAATTTCCTGTCGTGGAGAGAAAGAGAGGTGCAGCCACTTGCTATGTCTCCAAAACATCATCAACAGTTAACATGTTAAAACTGGTCAGCAATTTAAGCACATAAAGTGAAGTAATTCAAGGCTCCACCATTATGCCTGCACTGGTGCAGGGCAAACGTTTACAGGCAAGTCTAGATAGAGTAGATTTTTGTTGAAACTTGTCTGCAGTTTAAAAAAAATATGTGGTTCAACTGGAAATTGGGCTATACTCTTGTTTATGCTTGAGCTGTTGGCTTTAACCTCTCTATAGAGAAGACTGAATCTTTAGTGGACATAACGGTGTCTCAATAGCTTCCCTGTCGGCCACATTCCCAAAATTGTCTTTGTTTAGGTGCAGCACCATAAACTAGTCTTAACCCACAAATAACAGCAGCATTATCTTGAGTTTTCTCCCATTATTGGGAACCAACAAGAACACTGCAGCACCATCCTCCAAAACACGACATGAGACAAGCTTTAAATGACCAAGTCAGAGAATGTGAACTCTGACTGTTCAGTGTTGTTGTAAATGTAATAGTGACCTATATGTCATGAGAAGGTTTACTGAATTTAGATTTTTATGACTATGTAGTTGAATTGTGAGACAGTGCCACTTCATCAAAGTTGACTTGTTTCAAAATCAAACATATTTAAGCAGCAACTGTTGCATTAAAGTTTGTTTGAAGACATTAACATGTTCGTAGTCTTTGCTGGTAGTGCTTTGACCCTCACTCCAAATTTGTGGACCTCTACGTGTCACACAAACACACTTGGGTTTGTGTCTTTCCTCAAAAAAGCTGTTTTTTTCCCCTGATGTTTTGTGTTCGAGAGGAATAATAAATTGGAATCAGCTGACAAAGGCTTACATTGAGTCTAAACACTACATTATACTTTACACGAACATGGTGAAAAATGTTAGAATATTAAGTTTTTAACTATGAAAAAAAGAGAACCACTTCCTTTGTGTTTTATTCAATGTCAGCTGTGCTTTTGATCACAGATCACCTCTGACTAACTGATGTGTTTTTTTCTTGCATTTTTATTCAGGCCTTCACATTTTTTGCAGTAGGAAAATTCTTTCAGTTTGTGGCTGCAACGAATGGTAACTGGTAAAGCACATAAGCATAATTCAGGTGTTAACTGGATTTGTGTTAGAGTAAGGATGAAGTCACTCAATGTAGCAACTACATTTTCTATTAAAAGTAGGACAACATTTAGAACGTGCAGTTTCTATTGACATTCATTTATGAATCTGTGGTATGTTGAGCTCTCTCTCCACTGTGATATTGCTCAATGTAGCTCACCCAGTCTATCAGCTATAATCATTTGAATGTGACAGAATTATTGCAATACGGATCTCAGAGTTTAAGTCAACAGGAAAATTATTGGTCTACAACAAAGACATGAGTGATAGATTGAGTATTGTTTCCTTAATTTGTAAACCCGGGTGTGCCTGCTTGTAATAATTTATGAATGTAGTATTAAAACCATTTACTTATGTAATTACAAGGCCCAACCTGAAGTACTGTGGCCCACCTAAAAATCAGAATCCTGGCATTGTGTCCGTCTGCTGATGTAGTTCAGCTTAAAATTTAAAAGTTCAGCTTGAAATCAGCCTCAATTCATTGTCAAGTCACACACAATGTTCAAATATGTTTTTATTTCATAAGTCTGCGTTTACTGAAATGTGTCCCATGTAACCTATGAACCTCGTTGTACGTCTTGGAATTGTCTGGCAGATCTCTTATGATACATCTCATGATTTCTCTCCTGCACGCAGGGGCCCATTTTTCAAAAACCGTATATTACAACACAAAAAATAATACAGATTCCAAGAATAATATTTCTTGGGAAAAAGTCATTTCCATAAGAAAATATTTTTTTAAAACAAATCTACTGATGTACACACAATATTTGTAATGTACTGTGCATAGCAGATAAAAACCATAATACCCACACCCCCTTTCTGGCAGTCTTCAGCAGTTCACTTTGCTGCTTCATGCAGTAAAGTGAATACATTGTTTCAACACATGAAACAAATGAGAGCCACTGCTACACTGAGATGCAATCTTATAGCATTTTGAGCTGCTGCATTGTCCTCTAGAAATGTCACTGAATGTCCATCATCTTTAATCCAGCAGTTCCTGAATCAGATAACTGAGTTTGATCCTTTATAGTGTCCACTCTCGGGTCAGGCTGTGGCTGTGGCCGCTGTCAGTTTGAGAGCATCTGACAGGTTATGACTCTTGACTCTGGAGCTGGCTATGGTTTCCAGATGGGATTTGGGCACCCATCCACGTTGCCGATCAGAGAGCTTCGTCCCTTCTACCCAGTCTGGAAAAAAGGATAGAATCCAACATAAGTGATTTCTTCAAATACTTGTAGGCATTTCTAGTTGGGAATGACAATGAAAGTAATGAGATGATCTTACTATCACTGCTTTCCTGGTGCACCAGAATGACATCAGCTTTTTCTAAGGACAACTCATCTGGCTGTTGAGCAAAAAAAGCTCGGATACATTGCATCTGTTCGAAATCTGCAAGAGGAAAAATGGAAAGGATAAAAGTTAAAGGAAGTTAACACACTATTGTCTTAAAGTTTCCCACTGTTTACATATTTAGGTTATTTGCAGGAGACTGTGGGATGCTGTCTCCAGTACTGAATGGACTGATGTGTGTTTAGACAAATCATCATGCTACAGTTGTATGAATCAAAATCTTGGGCCAAATTTAATGTTTTCCTTTGCAGTAGTCCATCCAACTATGCATCGGCTGACATTGGGCAATAGGTAGTTACATTAGTTACATTAGCATTAGTTAGTCACCAATTAACCCAACAATCGTGTTTTTGGATTATGGGAGGAAAGCAGAGCACCCAGAAAAAATGCATTAGGTGCAGGAACGTCACATTACAGACAACAGACAAGAGTCTTTTCTCCCTTTAAGACTGAGGTCACTTGCCCATACAAGATTGTCTACAATGTTGCATCTAAAGGCCTCTGTTTTGAATGCTAGACTCTCCAAATCTCAGCACTGCTGTGAAAGAAAAATCTGATTTAAAAAAAAATTTCTGTTCCTATTTTTGGTAAACATCAAATGCTTTGCTTTAGCCGGATGTTTAATTTACTGTCATGTACAAATTCATATTGTTATTGATGATATAAACCGGAGAAGAATCTTTAACACACTGTTGGGTTTATTGACTGCTATAAAGGGAATTCAAGGGTTTCACTCACATTTAACCATGAACTAAACAAATTGCAACATCTAACCCAAGGTGAAAACTTTACCTTGTGCACTAGAAAAATCTACTTCAGTATGGGGCCTGGAGAGGGCGGATATCCAACGAAGCTTATCACTCCTGGAAAAATACAAATAAGATGCATCTTATACAAATTTTTATTATGCGGTAAACACTGCAGACACTACTGCTACTATCCAATCTCTTACGGTGCATCAGTCCTGAGGAGCAGGGATTTTTGTGCCATATACAACAGGAACAGATTCTTCTGTAGGGAGTGAAGTTTGACACGACAGTTCTCAACACGCAGCTCTGATACTGGACAGTGATCAATTACCGTAAATCTTCCCCCTCTGCAAACAGCAAGAGAAAAAAAAAAAAAATCACAGAAGAAATGAGACAGCGGAAGGAAATACTGATTACTGAAGAGGTGACGACATAAGACAGTAGATATGAGGGTAACAGGATGAACCAAATGATAATGAGAGAGATGCTTAATGCCTTGTGATGGATTACTGTGCATTCACAAAACAGCGTGATTGTTCTTACTCCTTTGGTAGTGAAAGCAGCAAGTAGTCATTGAAGAGGTGCAAATAAGCATTTTTCTCTGTCTCCTTAAGAGAGAAATCCATCAGCTGAGTGACAGGACCTTCTCGAACCATCCTCCGAGACTGGCTAATCAAAGGAAGAGTCTGCAATAGAAAAAATACACAAAGAAAAAAAGGAAGATAAAGCAGATATTAACTGTTAATGCCAAACTATTTAAATGGGGAAAAATTAACTCCAGAGATTTGGTAGTTTTGATTGTTGAGAAGCATACTGGACACATTTGGAAGGTCGTTAATTACCCACCTTGCACTCAAAGTCCACCTTAGCACTGAGAGAAACCAGAGACTCGATGCTTTTCATTTGAGAGATGCTGTCATTACCTTGTTGAATAATCTAGAAGAGCGACAAATAAAACACTGATTTCACAACAAGTAGTCTTGAGATATTCCGCTTATTTTTAGTAACTGTAATTTTGCTATTATTTGTAAATATTCAGTGAATTAAAAAAAAAAAAAAAAAAAAAGTGTGTCGCTGTACCTTCTCCAGTTGTTTTAGAGCTTTGATGGCCTGCGTTGCCTCCGCCGTGCCGCGTGTTGTTCTCTTGACAATATTCTGGACAGAAACAGCATGAATGTGTTCAGGTGACAAAATAGCAAAAAGGACCAAACGTCAACTAAAACTGCTGCAGAGAGCTTTCATACACACCTGGACCAGCAACTTAAGTCTTGTAATCCTTTGGAAGGGAAGCACAAGGAAGGAGCGAAGAGGAAGTCTCTCACAAACAGCACTCTTCTCTATTTTCTCCACGATCATTTTAAACCTTGGATTCTCATTCCTGGAAGGAAAAGAGAAATTTTAACCATAACTAGACAGCGAAAATTTCAGAAGAAATTTTAAGTGTGCCTATGCCGGACTTTATGTCCGACTTTAACCCGGAGAGGCGCGATTGCAGATGCTGCTCAGGTGGGTCCACCTCCCCTGCAGCGACACTGCAGACCACACCCCGCCACACACATCAAACACGTAAAATAAATATTTATCCAGATATTTTGCAAATATTTATTTTTCATTTTTTGCAGCATAGTGCTTTTTCCCCAAATATTTTTAAAATTCAGGTCAAGGCGCAAATCAAAGTAAACTGTATTTTGATCTCTCCTATATGCAGCGCAGCATACAGAGAGACAAGAGGACGAGGCTGCAAGTACATCACAATTTTGCATTCACTATTCTGTTTTTTGTTATTTTTACACAGCGTTCTGATTGATTGACAATGGTCTACAGCCAATCTTTTGCATTATTATACAAACTTTGGTTGTGAGATTCAGATAATTATTTAATAAAAGCTAGATATTAAATGAGAATAAGAAAGAAAAGTATTTCTTTGTGCCCCCCTTTCCTTTTTAATGCCCTATCTGGCCCCCCTAGCAAAAACTTTGCCAGATCCGCTCCTGCACAGTTACCTGCTGTCAGCTGTAGAAAAGGATCCTGGTGTTATTTGTCTTTCAGAAACCGTTCATAACTTCCCTTCAACTCATTCATGTCACCTAAAAGGTAAACCTGTTTCTCCATCACCTGTTCAGCTCTGATGATTCAGTAAGGACATCTCCTGGTTTCATCTTCATGTTTCCCCTCTCACTAGGATATCCAAACCGACATAATGACCAGCAGCTTTTACAGCTGTGGCTCCAGCAAACATCAGCTGATACTAGAAATTAATATCAAATAAATTCTAACAAAAGCTGATAAAGCTTAAACGCGCTGCTGTTGTTTAGCACGATATCCGTTGGTTTCCTCTTTCTGGCGCAAAGTGGGCGATAAACAAACACGAGAGAAAAGCCGATCAGCTGATCATTGATCAGGTTCATGATTGAAGTTACAACAGGCGAGAGAGGGATAGAATGACAGCACAAGAGGCAGCTGTGCAGCGTAATGACAGAATAAATCCAGCTTTGTGTCTCCCCCCCCCATTCTAGCTGAAGTACGGGCCAAACTGTGTTCCTTTTCAGCTCAATACGAAACAGTAATATTTTCTCTGAATGTAGGATGATTCCGTTTGTACGGGATGGTTGGCAACTCTACTAACTAACCTTATGAATAAAATAAAGTTCAACATCAGTAACATAGCACGCACACAGCTGTATAGAAACTCTGTCATGCTAGCTAGCACGCAGTACGAGTTATTGTAACTGATTGTAAAAAGTCAGCACAACGAAACTAAACTACACCTAAACTTGGTTTATATCAGACCCAGATAGACTCCAGGTCAAAACTTCTCACCTGAAGTTAAGTTCACCTGACACTCGGACCGGCGGCCCTCGGGTCTCTGCTTGTCCTTTGTTTCATAAAACGGCTGGCCTCTGCTGGAGCTCCGCGTTAGCCACCACCAAAGAACTGAGTTATTTTTTCACATTGACCAGCATCTGGACAATTCACCACCTTCTACTGTTATACCATTATTAAAATGAATACATAAATCATCGGCCCATAAAAATGAAAAATAAGTCCATCTATGACACAGAGTCAACGAGAAAGACCGGTGTTTGTGTGTGTGTGTGTGTGTGTGTGTGAGAGAGAGAAAACGACATCCAGAGAGTGAGGTTTTCTCGCTGGCTTTAATTAGCCAGGATCGTTGTCAGACAGCCCGGGCTAGCTAGCTAGCTGTCTAGCTCTTTGCAGAACGTCAGAGCACTTTTGCTAATATGGGATGTCTTGATAAAACGAGCAGATATTTGAAGTTAACATCTGGCAGATCCACCACATTTCACTGAATAAATAAATCAACGGCCCATATAAACAAAAAATAAGTCCAGCTGTGACCCAGACTCATCACGAAAGGGTGAAACGAGAGAGTGAGCCGCCCTTGCTGGCATCCAGGCCGGGCTGTCGCTTGTCAGCCAAGCCGCACTAGCTAGCTAGGGAGTTAGCGGTCAGGCGGCACCAACGACATCTGAACACTGTTGCTAATATGGGATGTATTGATAAAACGAGCAGATATTTGAAGTTTACACAGCAACATTCTCGCCTGAAAATGTCTTAAAAGTTTATTTGGTGACCTAGAAACAGTAATAAGAGCAATATAAAAACAAAGTAGTGGCCGCCATTGTTTGACTCGGCAGAGGCGTACTATGAATTGTGGGATATGGAGTTTTCCACCAAGCATACACCCTTTCCATTACCTTAACTAATGAATAGTTCGCGCAATCTAAAGAATTCCAATGGTTCCTGAAAGGGTAGACAGGCCGTACCACTCTAGGCATACCACTAGAGAGAGCCAACACACCACAAATGAAGTTTGAAATTCGTTTCAATGGGACCAAAAGATGGAGCCAACACACCACAAATGAATAAATAAAAATAAAATAAAATAAATCGATACAAGATTTTAGAACCAAACAGAGGAAACACAGCATGATTCAGTGGCTTACATGAGTCTCTGATAAGTTGCATCCTGATAGGACTGGTTGGTGAGGTAGGGCACATAGGCTTTTCTGAAGAGCGGACACTGCCGATAAATGATGTCGCAGACGGTGAAGTGCATGACATCTGATTCCACCCGCTCCTCCAGTTTTGACAGAAAACTAAAAATCACAAAGCAGCATTTTTTTTAAAAAACCAACGACTTCAAACTTTGTGCCTGCAAAGCACAATGGGCACAAGAATATCGATGCATGCCAAAACTATTACTATATATTAGTACACCTTTATTATGATGAGTAACTACAATCATGTAACTGATAAGAAGAGGTTTTTGAGCAAATGCATATTTTAATAATGAATTTGATCCAGACAGCTTTAATCTTAAATCTAACAAAAAGCAGTAAATGACAGGCTTTAGTCTCATAGCTGTATCTAAATGTAAAGACAACTATTTCAAGTAAATGCAAATGTATAGCAGAGTTATAGTTCTGACCTGTGGCTAATGGCACGAACATCAACCAGCCTTGAAAAGAGCCAGTTCTTGTCCTGAGTGGTCAGCTGTGCCCCCAGCTGTTTAGACTTGACAAAGTGGTCAACGACAATTTCCAAACTCCGGCAGTAGGAAGCTTCTGAGGTAATAACTTCAAACCTCACCTTGAAACCAAAATCAAAAGTGCGAACGTTAAGCATGTGTCAACTGCCCAAAAACTGCAGCTAATAACCACACTGCTGTCAGTCTGCTAGAGGCTGGGAAATTTCCAAGGAGCACAATTTCACAACAAGTCTTTGGGAGTTTACAAGGAAAAATGCACATGTTTATGCAACTGAATATTCTCGCAAGAGATGCACATCTGCCAGTAAAACGTAGAAAACCCGGAGGGTTAGTGTGGAATAATACAAGGAATAATTTAGACAATTTGAGTGGGCATAAGTGTGATGCAATGATAATGAAAAGCTGATTCACGTAAGTCACGTGACTTCCTATAAACAGTTTTTAAAAAGCTGACAACGTAAAATGCAATCTGAGCACTTGTATGAAACATTGAGCAAAAGGAGCCGAATCACTACAATCTTAAGAAAAACTCAAAAGAAACAATGAGTAAGTCTAGAAATGTTAAAAACGGCATTTAAGTATCTGGAGGAGTCTGAATTTCCACTACGCAAAAATGTTTTGCCAGTTTTTTCCCCAGAAATGCAAATACAGACTGTTACACTGATCCTTAACATTTACACATAAATATCAAATTTACAATTAAATCAAGCTCAGAAGCTTAAGAGGAAGTCTGTAAGGAAAGTCACAGATAACTGTGATGCAAACAGCTGCTATTAAGACAGCCCATCTATGAAAAAATGACTAATAATATTACTGCTATTGATCATCTGATGGAAAGTTACTTGCATAATATTCCTGCTCCAGTGAAGTCTAAAGGAAAATGCATGATTTGTGATGATTTTTATGCAATCAAATGCCGACCCTTTCATATGTGGATTAAGTCAAAGTTACCTCTTGTAGCCGCCTCTGGTCCTCTGTGAGCTCATCTAGCTCAGCACTGTTCCTGACCCCCGGCAGATCTCGCCACAGCGAGGACGACTGTGAGATTGACAGACGTGGGGAAGAAGCTCTACGTTCACCCCTGGGGCATTCAGGGAGATGCAAGCTTTGGATAGGGAAAGAGCCTGTGTGGGAGAAGGACTTGGGATGTGGTTGTGGGGGAATGGGAGGAAGAGCTCTGCGGGCAGGAGGAGGTGAGGGAAGAGGAGACGAAGTTTGGTCCTCACTCACAGAGAGGAATTCAGAACGAGCCTGACGCAGGATCTCAGAGTTCTGGGCTGCCTCACTGTATTGCTGATAGAGTTGTGCAGCATCTGGGTGAGAGGCAGGAAGAGAGACGAATAAATAAAGAGTGCACGAGAGAAAAATAAGGTAGACATTTTTTTTTAAATTAAAAGGAGCAAAGGAAAACAGGCCAGACAGGAACAGCACTACCCATAAGGAGCTGTTTGCATTTGTCTTTGCATTCCAACAAGTAGGTGTGTGGAGGCAAAGTTGTAGAAGCAGCTGTTTCCTCTCAACATGTTAGAAAATATGAACGCTTGCAGAAACACGCCTGTGACTTTCAAATACACCGGTATATACAGTGCAGCCAAAGACACATTACTGCCCCATTTCTCCCAATATCCATTTCATAATATCATTAGGCAAAAGGACCACTGCCATTTTAGATCTTTTAAGTCATCATTTATAAACGTGACAAGGCACTAGTATACAGCACTCGAAGTTTATGGCCTTTATAGTTATAAGCCAATGAATCACACACATTCGAGGGAAATACTCAAGTTGCATCACACTTTTCCCGACTGTAATTAGAGCAGAGTACAACCTGTCACTTTGTTACCGACATATTGTTGCCTTCTTCCAATGAATCATCGTAAGAACTGAGTTGATGTGCTCGGCTTGTATGTAAAGTATATATAATGGGCTACTTTAAAAAGGTAAAGAAGCAAAAAAGACAGGTAGAGCAGAGATACTCACTGTAGAACCTTGAATTACTTTTCTGTCTTTCGATTGTGCCCAAAAGATTCCTACAGCGACAGGAAGGAAATTAAATATAAGAAATGTGACATGACCTATTTGCATTAATGAGTAAATTATAGGCATTTCTCTTTTATTAATTTACATTACGAGTGACCTTTCACTGAAATATGTACAGTACTTAACAAATTTATTAGACCACCACAGCCGCCCTAACAGCATTTGCCCAAATCCTTTTTTAATGCTTCTGTAATATCCAAACCTTTTAATCAAAATTATATTTTTAATACTAAAACGAATTATTGTGGCTTTCCACCAATGTTCAAATTTACTGTTTTACACAAAAGCAGAAAAAAAAAACAGCACAGTAAAGCATATTATTATTCTTTGAGATGCCAAATTAGTAATTTAATTACATTCATTAACAGAAAAATGATTATATATGCTTGATTACTTAATTGATATGAATTAATTGATAGCTATTCTGAATTTTCAGAGAACTGCAGAGTGCCAGTTCAAATTTGTTATTTGCCCTAATAAATAACAATATACCCTTTTTAGTTTTAAACACAAGCTGTCTAATAAATTTGTTAAGCACTCCCAAACTCAAACAACACAGTTAAGACAAGTTAAGACAAGACTGTTCTTAATATCAGGTACATCAAATGTTTAAAAAAAAAGAAAAAAAAAAAAAAAAAAAGAGCATATATATGTGCATCTGTACACACACACACACACACACGCACACACGCACGCACACACGCACACACAGTATATGTGACAGTTATTCTCACCTCAGCCCCATTTCGCTCAAGCTTTTGCTCCGATCATCCTCATCATCTGCAATATAAAAGTATCCATTTGTTGACACATTGTACAGCAACATAGTTGCATTTAAATAGGCAATAATTTAAATAAATAAGCTGGTTAATTTAGTAAGCTTGATAAATAACTGAAGAGATTAGTGTGTCCAAAGCTTATTTCTTGTGTCTTTCTTGTGGCTCAACTGTGACTTTTTAACTCCTGCTCTGGGTTTTCCCGGGGCAGGAGTTTGTCCATCTCCACCTACTCTTATCTCCTCCCACTACCTGTATACTCAACATTGACGTAGTTTCCAATGAAGGTAGCGTTTTGTGCTCAGATCGGGGTAATGATAATGAAGTCTGCCTATGATCTGAGGTCCCCGTGACTGATTCAAAATAAATTAAATTAAATTTAAAACAATTATTTAAAAAAAAAAAAAAAAAAAAAAGGAGCAAAAATAAAAGTAAAGGCTTCAAGTAAGTGGAAATGACAAGATGACTATTAAGTAAAATTCATTTTAAAAAAATAAATAAACCAACACAGTCGTGAAGCATCATTTGGTGCATGAGTAAATCCTGAGACGTTTAAATCTAGTTTCCTCTGAGGTCAGTCTATCTTGAAATGTCATTGATTAAATGATTAAAATTTCATGCGTTGCCATTTGATTTGAAAGAGGAAAGACGTTTTTTTTGTTTTAAAAAAAATGAGTAAAAAGGAGGGAGGTGAGGTAACTATGCAGCTTTCCTGGAAACATTAGGACTGAACTGAGAAGACAGCCACAATGTTTCCATCCTCAACCTTCTTTCTTTACCTGTTGCATAAAATACTCTGGTTCTGCGATCCCTTCCAACACCTTCATCTTCTTCCACGTCTACATTTCTTCTTTGAGTTGTTTTATGGACTCCCTTTCTTCGAGACGGCACTTTGGAACCCAGTTTCTGAGAACTGTAGGAGCTCTCCAGATTCCCTACTTGCCCTTCTGCCTCTACGCAATTCACCTCAGTCAGTTCTGGTACTATCACGTCCACTGCATTAACCCTATCTTCAGGCTCCCTTCCTTGTCTTTCTTCTTCACTTTCATCCCTTCCATAGTCCACCCCCTGGCTCTCACCCTCACTAGAGGGGCACAGGAGCTCAGACTCGCAGTCATGATAAAGAATAGGGCAGCTGTTAGGCTTGTAAAGGGTGTTGTTCGCACTTAAATACATCTCCGCTTCCTTCTCTCTGAGTTTTTCTTTTTCGCTTTCTTTCAAATTAACCTCATCGTCTTCAGTTTCACTGACTGTCACCTTTATGTCTGACTTTCCTAACTGAACTTCACCAGAAGGCTCTAAAGTTGTTTTGTCCATGCTGCAATCTTCCTTCCTTTCTGATTCTAGCGCCGTGTCAGCATGAGTGTGTGTATGCGTTACAACATGCATAGCCGTGAACTGGTCAGCATGCATGTGGGCTTGGCTCTGCCCCATACCTCTCGCATCGAACAGCTCTTCCAGCTCTGGCTCTAAGTCATCTTCTTCCATACTCAGCTTAATCGCAGGTACCTCCCTTGTTTCTTCTGCAACTTCCTCTTGTGGCTTGGCGTTGCTGGTCTCAGTCTGGTTGGCAGCTGGTTGATCTTCCTGGGCCTCTGTGCTTGGTTCTTCCTCTGAATGTCCCAGGATCTCACGGACCACATTTTTAGCCCATTTAAGGTGGGGGGCTTGGGAATGCCGCTTGGGCTCCTCAGACACGCTCCATGTCCCACTCAGTCTGATCCGAATAGCTTCCACCTCCTCTGGACTCATTCCTGTAGTGTTTATCTGATCCAAGATGGGCTGCAGTTGATCTATCGCTGATTGAGAAATTGGAGTTTGCATCTCTTTTTTGTCTGTTGGCTCTTTAGTTTTCTCTCTCCATTCCTGGAGAAGTCTCTCAGTTTTTGAGTCCTTTCTTCCCATTTCAGAATATGACTGTTTCACTTTACGTCTCATTTCCTTTCTATATTTTAAATTATGAACCGCTGAAGGCGCTCTGGAGTGGATTTTGCTTTCAGTTGCTTCTTCTGTGGAGAGCCTCTCCTCCCTCTGAACTTTATGCTCACTTCCTGTGTCCCAGTTGTTTATCATTGGGTGCTCATCATTTCTACATGATCTCTGAAGCAAGTCTTTCTGAGGCTGCTGAGTGATGTCATCAACCAACTCATGGTGAGTTTCTAAATTCGTGTCGCTTCTTTCCACTCCTCCAATCTGATCAACCTGCAATGGTAAAATATTGCTGGGTTTTGATCGGGGAAGAGTTTGCCCAACCACACAGAAGACGTACTTTGGCTGCTTCTCCTCCCCCTGATCCTCCCCGTCAGCTGTTTCCACCTCCCCCACTGTCCGTCCTTCCTCCCTCTTCTGATCTCCCACAAACCCCTGGAAGCCAGCAGGTGCCTGGGTTCCACCTTCCTGGAATTCCTGACAGTCCCTAAACCCTTCTTCACTGTCCTCTCCTCCACTTGACACGGTCACGAAGCCATCCTCTGTGGATGGCATTTCATTTCTCTCTTTCTTCCACCCTGCCTCACTTCCTCCTTCACTCTCAGAGGGTGGCCAGTTATTGCTCCCATTCTCATCCTCTCTGTCGTCTACGACGTTGTCTCCTTGTTCATCCTTTTGCCAGCTTTCCTCAACCCCTGCATCATTGTCAGACATATGTTCCTTCCCTCTCCTGATTTCCCCCACACTCTCCTGATCTGCACCGACTCCCTCCTGTTCCCTCTGTGCGTCTTCCCTGTACTCACTTCTCCCCCCCTGCCTTCTTTCACAATCTGGTTCCTCTTTTACTGGTCGCCCATCTCTTCCTCTCTCCGTCTGGGAGTACATACTCATCTCTCCTTCTCCCCGTAGCTCTTTCCGCTCTGTGTGCCTGTTGCTGTCTACAAATTTGTCTGTGCTATTCTTGCCCCTCTGTGGCTCTAACCACATCCTTCTCTGCTCTGGCATATTGCCAGTCTTTTCTCCTTTATCGCTCTCTTGTCTCTCATTTCTTATTTGCCTTTGACTTTTATCAGCAGTTCTGTCTTGATCCCTCCATGTTTCTCTCTCTCTTTTCTTTTCAAAACTGCTGTCTCTCCTTGATTCCCGTTCTTCATACCTGTCCCTGTATATTCTGTGTCTCTTCTCATTGTCAGGATCACTGCTCCACTCTCCACTGCTGTGATCTCGTGCTGGCGGACCGGGAGCCCACTCCTTCGGTGATCGACTGCTCCTGCCTGTTGCATCAACTATTCTAGTACCAGCTTCTTTTCCCCTCTTTTTCCTGTCTCTCTCAGGCTCGTACTCTCTTCTGTCTCTTCTATCTTCCTTTAAGTCTCTCCCACCTTCCTTGTCCTGCCTGTCAGTTTCTTTCCTTCTTTCTTTGTCTCTGTTTCTGTCTCTATATCGCTGCATTTCTCGATCTCTGTCATTTGCCATTTTGCCCATGTAGTCCCCCTCACTTCTGCTGTATTGAAGTATCAGCTCCTCCCTCTCTCTGTCCCTCCCTCTTTCCCTCCTCGGCCTTCTCTCATCATCATCACCTTCACTCCTGATGTCTCTCCTTTTCTCTCTTCTTCTTGCATTCTCATTCTCCTTTCTGTCTGCATAGTTCTCTCTCTCCTTTCTTCTGTGTGGGGAACCCATTCTTACCATTCTTCTATCCCAAGATTCATCCACCTCTCTTCTGCCGTCTTGAAACCTAATATCAGACAACTCCTGATATCGTCCCCTCTGGCGTAACTTCTCATCTTCTATGTATCCTCTTCCAGTGGGTTTCCCCTCATCCTTTTCTCTGCGTCTACCCTCATATCTTTCCTTCTCAACCTGGAATGTCCTCTCTCTTTCTTGGCCCCAGACATCAGTCTCTGCTTTTTTGGGGGGCCTGTCATTACACCTCCTTTCCCCTCTTTCTTCATCCATCTCAGTGCACAATCTTCTATCAGGACTTGTAAGACCTTTTTTCATTCTGGGAAATGTGTCACCTTTCTTTGTCGTGCGTTCTAGCTCTCGCTTAAACCAACCAGTCATTGCTGGTCTGGGACTTGAATCCAGGGGGATTTTTCCACCTGGCTGAAGCTTGTGGTCAGACCTGCTTGTTTTTGTTAAAGTGTCAAAGAGGGTCCAACTGGGCCTTTTGGTCCCCATAGTACCATTGTTATTGGAGAACCTAGAAAAGAGCAGTCAGTGTCAGTCTCGAAATTGCATTGCATTAAGATTCAAACCAATATGTCAGATAAATGACTACGATATTGACCAAATTAAGTAAAGTATAAAGCTTAATAAAAATTTGAATGACTATTAGTGACATATCAATCATCTGGAGAGCCACAGCCTCTAAAATGTTATAACTTGGACAATAATCTGTGCGTTTTCTGTCTGCATTTTTAACAAGTTTTGCACTTTAAACAAAAATCAATGACAAGATCTTTTTTTAACAACAGGAAATCAAGAAGCAAGTCAGTGGAAGAAAGGGACACCCTTTTACAGTATTTAAGAATGCATTAGAGACCTGCAAAGAACAGCATACCAAAAGCAGCCTTCGAGAAAGCAAGGCCCAGTGACACATAGGCACGGCATGTAGCATGCAAACCACATCTCGCAGCTTAACCAGATCTAAATCTGTCTTCAAAGCAGAAGCAATTTACAGCGTGGTGTTTTTAATCCATCTAAAATAATAATAATAATAATAATAATAATAATAAACAACTCACCTGAATGTTGTATCCGGTGAAGATCTGGTCTCCTCCTCCTCCTCCTCCCCAGCTCAGCTCAAAAACATGGGATTGCACAACACAGAAAATTCCCTCCTTGCGTTCACATTATCAGATTGACCCAAGAAAAAGTTCTCCTTTTTTAAAGAATACATACATTCAGCTTTAAATCTCCTCTGGCTTTTCCTCTGGTGAGAAGTTAATGTTTACGCCTAAAATGTCTTTGCTGCCTCTCCCCCACCTCCCGTCTTCGCTCAAATTCCCAAACAAGTCTCAACAGATTGACACTTATCTTTGCCCTCCTTTTTCTCCCAGTCTTGTCCTCGCAGTCGCTGAACAGGGAGACCTCTCATAAATCAAGCAAAACTCGAACCGAGTGCGTCCACGGCTTCACTCCTTCACTCCCGTGTTCCGCCGATGAGATCGCCTCTGTGGACCCCCCGAAAAAAAAAAAAAAAAAAAACCCAAAACAAATCACACAATACACAACTCTCTACGCACTCCTGCACCATTCCTGTCTCACACGAAGTACAGGAAGCACACCTCCTTGGAGCGCCTCTCTTGGATCAGTGATTGGTTGATATGCGGTAGTCGGGTGTGTCTGCGCTACACACACACACGGACACACACAGCCAGGTAAGGGCGCTGAAGGAGAGTGGGGGAGGGGAGGAAGAAAGTAGGTTTGAAAATACTAACTTCTTTGGAGCAAAGCAAACAGAGGCCTAGTAAAACTTGCCTGCGTTCCCTGGAGAGGTTGTACAGAGGGAGGCAGCAGGGAGGGAGAAACACCAACTGTTCCTTATGATTTAAAAAGAGAGAGAGATGAAGCAAACACAGAGGGGGAAACTAAGGGAGGGGTGATATGTGAGTGATTTGTATAACAATGACAACTTTACTATGGTTATTAACTACTGAGAAAGCCTGACATGAAAGCTCTGAAATGCTGTGACTCACTCTCATTAGCATTGTTAAATAGAAACCCACATGATTACTGTCACACTGCCCTGTTTCACAACTTTGTTGCACTTTCAGCTGCGCTCAGATTTTATACACTTGCTAACCGAATTTGCACAACACCACGTTTTTTAAAAACAAAAATACTGTCTGCTACACACACACACACACACACACACACACACACACCTGGCTAACTGCAACAGATCCAACTTCCAAGAAGTAACTACACCCCATGAGTCAACTTTACTGCATTTTACTTAAAGCTGAAAGGTGTTTCTTACACTTTGCCTTTCCCATTTACTTTATAACAAGGAAATCCGTTTACTTTAAAATCTGTCAGATGATTTTATATACATGGCCACACCTTGTTTAAATGACTTGTTCAGCACTCTGTCGTTTGAGAAGATTTTATCACTGTCAGATTTATGTCCAAAAGTAGATTCTGTTCATCTGGACGTAGCATTTTCAGTGGGAGAAACGTTTTGTCACTTATCCAAGTGACTTCTTCAGTCTCAGCTGATTGCAGCTTTCCCCAATCTTATAAACAGATTTGTGCACTACCTATTATATTAGGCATGCCTACTCAGCGTCTCACCAGTGAACTACAGGATTTCATTGCATTTAGGCATGTAGAAATGCTGACAACCTGAAGTTCAAACTGAGCATCAGAATGAGGAAGATGGGTGATTTAAATGACTTTGAATGTTGGATGGTTGTTAGGACCAGACAAGCTGGTCTGAATATTTCAGAAGCTGCTGGTCTACTGGGATTTTCGCACACCAACATCTTTAGAGTTTACAGAGAATGGTCTCAGAAAGAGAAAAAATCCACAGAGCGACACTTCTCTGGGTGAAAATATTGGTGTCAGAGGAGAATGGTCAGACAGCTAGGGACGACAGTAACTCAAATAACCACTTATAATGATAAAGAGATGGACTAAAATAGCTGAAGACCACACCGAGTGCCACTCCTGTCAGCTAAGAACGGGTAAATTCCCGTTGGGACAACATAAGCTTGGAGAAATGTTTCCTAGTCTGACGACTCTCAATTTCTACTGTGACATTCAACATGCTGTAAACAACATGAAGGCATGGATTCATCCTGCCTTCTATCAGTAGTTCAGGGTGGCTGATACAACAGAGAATGAACAAACCAAATAGTAAGACAGAGTTCTTTAAAGCAAAAAACCTGAATGGAAAGACTAGTCCATCCAGCTCATGGTCCATCACTATTCAAAGGTTGCTATAATGTGAGAAGTACAGAAAGCAAATTATAGGATTCCTTGTCGGGGATTGGCTGCATTGCACAAGCTAATGAGGATTAAAATCCACTGAAAACTCAAAGACCCTCAAAAACAGTCATATCCGAGATGCATTAATCTCATGTCACTAAAATCTGACCAATAATCTAAGAGAAGTAGTGATTTTTATGAAAGTGGAAACGTATTCATAAAACAATTGATACGCTCTTGACCTTAATTTAGATGCAAGTCCATTAGGTGATATATTGTGTGAAAGGTTAACTAAAATCTTACCAATACTGCAGGAAGAGTAGCAACTGTGAAGGGCCGCCTCGCGAACATCTCAACAAGTGTTTCAACCAGATGAGCTAAAAATGACATTTTAAAAAAGGATCTCGATAAATGCTCAATCATTCAGGCAAGGAAATCCCAGAAAGTTGATTCTGTTGATCTGAAAATGCTACATCCAGATGAACAGAGTCAACTTTCTGATATTTCTGAAAATGGTATAAAAAAGACGGTACGTACAATGTAAATGAAGTCAAAGAGCCTGATGTAGCTGAGCTAATCAGAGCATGCAGGAATGAAAGAGCTCTTATAGCACACTTACTGGTCTCAAGCATAGCGAGTGCAGCTTATTACCTTTTAGTGAAATCCAGCAGAATGCAACAGACACTGAGGGCCATAGATTCTCAAACACACAGTCAGAGATCAATCTAAAAATACTGAGGGAAGTGAAACAGTGATCAAGGTGTGTGTGTGTGTGTGTGTGTGTGTGTGTGTGTGTGTGTGTGTGTGTGTGTGTGTGTGTGTGTGTGTGTGTGTGTGTATATACATTGTACGAAAGCTGAGCAAGTCCATACTTGACCACTGTTACTAAATGAATTTCAAGTTCATGGTAATTTTAGAGGCTATTGTTTAGTTTACGCTAGAGTAGTGTGGGGGTTAATCTGCCTTTCAAAACACTGAGTAATGATTATATTTCAGTAACCTCAGTTATGCCATCTTGAAATGGAAATCTGTGTTGTTGGTCTACCAGTCATCCACAAGTAAACATTCTGACATGTGAAAGTGAAAGTACACTCTCTTTCAGCTCTAAGGTTTTACTTATCACAACATATTAAAAATTACCTGTTCGTTAGCATGTTCTCAAATTCTCTAAATACAACCTGACATTAACAGCAACATATGACATATTCCCCCATCCTTATTTAACAAAATGCAAAAGCAGCTTGTGAGAAACTACACCCCATGATTCAGTCGCTTGTAGAAGCACCTTTGGTGTCAATAACTTAAAATAATTCTTTTCTGTATGACTTTATGAGTCTATCATTTAGTTGCACAGAAATTTTGCCACAACTTTACAATGGTGCTTCGGTTCATTGAGGTTTGCAGGCATTTCTTGCACAGCTCTATTAAGGTCAGACAGATCTATTGACTGGACCATTGCAACACCTTGATTAATTTCTTTTTCAGAACTGGGATCATTGCCCTGTTGTATGACGCAGTTCTGGCTAAGACTAAGCTTTTGAACAGCTGCCCTTGTACTTGGCTCAAGAATGCTTTGGTATACAAAGGAGTTCCTCGTCGACTCAGTGACTGCAAGGTGCTCAGGTTCTATGGCTGCAAAATAAACCCAAATCATCATCGCTCAACCACTGAGGTTGACAGGTGGTGTGAGGTTTTATGATTGTTTTTTTTACCAGAGTGGCCTCAAACTTCTAGTACACTGTTGCATAGGTTTTTGGGTTTGTTCAGTGTTACAATGCAGCCATGTTCATTACTGGGAAATCGACAGGAGGAACGTGCCGAACAGGCCAATGACAACATCTGTAGACTGTGCTAATCTGACATGTAGTTACTTTTCTTGGGAGGTGCACCTATAGTCACAATCCCTGGGTAATTAAAACAATGAGATACCAGATACAAGTTTTCTGATGAATTTTCTTGATGTTCAATCCTTTTATTGATCTCTTTTTCAAACAGAGCTGAAAGAATGTCTAAAACATCAGAATCAAGGCATCTGGGATAAATGTCTTGAGCTAGGTCCTTAAAAACTTTTGGGGTAAATATCTGACATATTCATGTCTCTGAATATGAATTCTCAGGAATGTAGCTCAGGCTAACACAGAATGATGGCTTGCTTGAACTATAAATATTTGGATGTCTGATTTCCAGCAGCAGATGTCTATAGTAACCAAAATTTTGCAGGCGAGGAACTGATATTTTCATCCAACTTCATTGCAATATTCATCAGGTATGATACCATGTGCCAAGCCCATAACACCCTTTTTAGATAGACAAAGTTGTTTTAATTCCATTTATGCATGCTCACTCCCCAGAAAGTAGTTTTGTTTTCCAATCAAGAAGGTGAATTATTTTTATTGTTCGGAAATGTTTTCTTAATTTTGATTCATTTCAGTGTTTTAGTCTTTTTAATGATCATGATAGGGAAGTAATACCATACAAATTAAAATACTTATTGTCGGCAGCTGACTGGCAATCATGTAGAGTCTGAGTCACAGTGAAAACCTTCACCACCTGACTAAATACTGAAACTGAAATTATTTTTTATACTTAGTCAAAAAATTTTTTTAGCTCATTTTAAATTAAAGCAATGTTGATTTTAATGTAATTTTTACTACATTTAGCAAATTTGAAAAACATGTATTTACATAAATTCATCTTATTAGATTGTCAGGTAAATGAAGCACAAGACAGTATTGTGTATTATGACATATTATTATTAAAATTAAGTAATTTTCTTTAATTATGATTTCTTTACCAAAATATGTTTTTTGGATCTAAATCATAGAAATAACTCCAAACAATGTCACATGTGACATTGTTTGAACAAACAAGAATTTCCACTATGTAGTTATAAAGATAATATTTGCTATTTATATCAGTGATCAATTAAATTTACAGGTTTTAGTTAGATACATTTGTTTGAATAATAGTTGTTTAATTCTGTTTAGCAGCGCACACAAAACTCCACATTATACCATCAAGCGCATTTATTCATTTGCTTACTTTATTTTATTTATTTTAGTTTTATTTTATGTATTAGTTATGCATTTATTTTATTGTATTTATATGTATTATGTATTTATTATTCATTTTTTTGTTTATCTTGTTTATTTACTTACGTATTTATTTTATTTATTATTGTATGTATTAATTTTTTTTGCCTGACATAGAAATACCATGAATGGTGACGCTGTGACTTAGTAAACCTTTCTGTGACGCTTGCTCCCCTGTCAGCTGACGCGGGTGTGCGTGGCCTCAGCCGCCTTTCATTGGCTGAGTTTCATTTGGACTGTCACATGCGCGTGTTGCTCTGTTTGGTTTCACTTCCGCACTCCTTCACCGCTATCTCTAGCCTGTTAGCCTCTTGGGCACAGTTGAATGGAAAGCGTGTTATCTCTTCAGGGCAGAATTAAAAGGGCGGAAAACGTTGATTAAAAATAATAATATAAAACAGACTCCGCGCAGATGAAGTTTGTTTTATGCGCATATCTAAAGAGTCGACTAGTTGCTAATTGAGTCAACCAGGAAGCGACGTTAGCGTGAGGAAGCTCAGAGCAACTGTTTAAACTGTCAGCTTGTATGATAAACTGTTAGATTTCTCACAAAGAAGATTTCCCCGCTGATTCGCCGTGACGGAAATCATGAAGGTAGGTGTGCAATCCAGGCCAAAGCAGCATCTTTGTCAGAGAAATTATAAACGGACTGTTTTCTCATCAGTAAAACTTATTGCCTCGTGCAAATAGAAGCAGACATTTTGGATGCATACTTTCTTTTCAGGAAAGACTTGCAAACATCGCCTTTCACAACTGAATTTCCTATATCGTTATTGTCTTTTAGTTTAGTGCTATGTTTTATGTCTTTAAATTTTTAAATGAATAGGAAAGTGGGCGTCTCTTTACTCCCCTCTCTTTGTTCAGGAAGCATGTGAAAGGTGCTTCATATTCAAAGTTTAACCACTGAAGCTTTGAGTATTCCCTTGTTTTACCTATTTTTATGAACTGTGGTGTTAAAAAACGCAAACGGTTTGTGGAATAATGCATTAAATGTAAGTACCTGATAACTGAGGTACTTTGTGTTAATGCAAAAACCTGCAACCTGTAACAAGGTGTCAAAAGCATGAGAACTGCCACAGATTCATTTTAATGTACACATTAAACTAACATAAGAGGTTCATTGTGTTTTGAAGTGTCAGACGATTATCAAAAAAAGTGCTGCTAAATATTTAGATTTTTTTCTAGATAGCAGTCTTAAAACCCAAAAGAATTCAGCTGAATATAACAGATGATGAATATTCAAATTAAATGAGTAAATATTTGTTTTTCAATTTTTTAAATATATTTCTTTTTCTAGTTTTCTGTCATATGACTATGACATTACCCAATAACTGTTTCAGCTCTTAAAGGGATAGCTACCACACTGCAGTTGTTTCTGCTTCTTATTTGGTTGCTCCCTTTAGAGGTCGCCACAGCACATCTGCTTTCAGCTTAAGCTACCTTTATCTTCTGTCACATGCATGTCCTCCTTCACGACATGCATGAATCTACCCTGTGATTTTCCTCTTTTCTCCTGGCTGGCAGCTCCATATGAATCTAAAATCCCTCCTCTGCACATCACAACCTTGTCTCTCAAACTATCTTTCTAGACCGCTCTACGTCCGCCGTCCCTCGGATGTACTCATTTCTAATCCTGTCCCTTCTGATCACTCTGACTGAAGATCTTAGCATCTTCAGCTCTGCTACCTCCTGTGTGCCTGCTATTTTAGACCCACTGTCTCCTTTACCATCTCACTATAATCATGTAAGCCTTCCCGTTCAATCTTGCTACTATCCTTCAGTTACAAATTACCCCTGATGCTCATCTCCACTGCCTTTGTATTGTTGACCGCAAGTATTTCAATAATGCCACCGTTTATATTACTGTAATGTAAATGGTATGAAACAGTCTTGCATTAGACAGTTTGTATGGTCTCACAATAAACGTAATCCTACTAACATGAAACAAATAGCAAGCAATCACAATTGAGAATTGCCCATTTTGATTGTTTTTTCTTTATCATCTAACATCTGTTCCAGGTGTTCAGTAGCTGCAGAGGAATCTCGTTCCTCATGTGGATCATGGCATTTCATCTGGTCCTCTCTGTGAGTGGGGTGTATAGTGTGAAGAGCACCAAAGACTGCAAACTGTTATCTCACAGTCCATTACAGCAGAAAGTTCTGGAGCGACTAGAGCCGCTCGTAGGAAAGAAGTAAGGAATGAGTCACTTGTGTACCAGCGTATTCAGTGCTTGTTAGGAGATGAGATGTTTTTGGAATCCCTGTTGTGTTTAATAATATAATTTTATGTTAAAGGAAGAATCTATATGGGCCATGTTTATTTAAATTTTCTCTGGGATTTGTTCTTTTTTGACAGCTTTACAGCTGAGGACAAGGCTTCGAACGAGAGCTACACATATGTGTTCCAGTTATGTGGGGATGCAGGGGGTGCTCCCAATGCTGGGGTTATTCAAGTGGACAAGAAAACACAGAAGACAACAGTGATTGGCAAATACACGCATACACAGGCCATTGGAGGAAGTAAGACTATGCAAAATCCGAAAAACATTCTCTTATTAGTTCAGACATGACCGTAAGGGCATGTGCGTGAATCTTAACTGTATTGGAAACTGATAAATAATTCATAATTGCATCATAGCCTGAGGCCAACTCTGAGGAGTAGAAATCTAAATCTTATCAAACGTGTCCTTTCAGGTGACTGGGTGATGCTGATCTACACAAATGGTGAAAAATACGATGCACACTGCAATAAGGAAGAAAGGAAAGCCATCATTATGATCTCTTGCGACAGGAATGTAAAAGTGGTAAAAGAATTGTGCAAAGCTTCTAGCCGAGCAGATTTGAGTTTGAGGAAAAAAACAGAAACAAAAAGCAGTCAGCTGCAGCCGTGGCGGCATGTTGCATCAGGTCTGTGAAAATGAAATTTGATCCATGAGGACGCTCTGAATAATGTTTCCGTGAAGCTCAAGGCTTTCCAGACACCTGAAACCAAGCAAGGATATTTACAGTAGAGTGACGAAGACGTTTAATACAGTGGAACACAGAATGAGCCTATTTGTATTAAACAGTAGAGTTATTGAAATAAAAACATGTTATACACATGTTGCATGTTTAGAAAGTTGCACAAAGACACTTTGTATACACCTGTGTTTCACTCTCTCTCCCAGAGTAAGCTGGAGGTGGGTCTGGAGGAGAGGGAAAAGGAGGAAAACTGTTTCTATCTGTTTGAGTTGGACACCAGTTCAGTGTGTCCTGTAATTGAGTCCAAGCTCAGCACTGGCTCCATTATCAGCACTGGCTCCATTATTCTCATCATGTATGTAAAGTCATCTGTTAATTTAATGAATGTGAGAGCTTGTGATATTACAGATGATCAATAATCATAACCTCTCACATTTCAGTGGTTTCTCTCTTCTGGCTGTTTACCTTGTTGGAGGTTTCCTCTACCAGCGGGTGATCGTTGGAGCTAAAGGGGTGGAGCAATTCCCCAATTATGCTTTTTGGGTGGAGTTTGGAAACCTGGCAGCGGTAAGCTAAATCTAATTGATGAACACCGTCAGTGAAAGGTCAGAGTCTGATGAAATAAAAATAAATAAATAAGGACAATTGTTTTTGTTTTTTTCTTCGCTGTGCTTACAGGATGGATGTGACTTTGTGTGCCGGTCGCGCAAGCGAGAGGAATCGCCAGCTTACAGGGGAGAGGCTACAGACAATTTACAGGAAGAGCCAGAGGAGAGAGATGACCAGTTGCTGCCTATGTGACCTTAGTATGTTGGGACTAAAATCTTCACCGTGTGATGCAGTTTAATCGGTTACAGCTTATCAGGCTGCTTGTAGACACAAGTCTGTTTTCTTGTGGGGGGGTTGTGAGTGAATTACGTCAGTACTTGCTAATTCTGTGTTTATTCCAGACTTGTGCCTAGGGCAAAAAAATCTTTCATCTCCCTGTCACACAGGAGGGCATGTTACTCATAGGGCTGATGATCATGTCCACACTTTTTACACCGTACGTTTCAAACAGTTGTTTGATGTCAGACAAATGAGTGATTCCTTCAAGAAAGCTATTTCACAATAAAGACTCTTCTGTGAAAATCTGGCAGAAAAGGGAGAATTTGAAGAATCATATTTCTATCTTGTGTCAGCTAAATGCCACATTGTGTACAGTTCTTTTCTGCTAAACGAATGCTTTATTTTTTTTCTCAGATGTTGTTGGTTTGTCACGAGCAGAGGGGTGTACTGAAAAGCAAATTCAATATAATTGGTGGGGTTGTGTTAGCTGGCTTGATAAAAGCCTAGAAGCCCCGATAAGAGATAAGGGTTACAATGGTGGTTATCAGTTTTCTTCATTAACTCAGGCTTTCTGCTTCATGCTCTGTGCAGTTTTAGATGCGTCATTTAACTCTTTGACTTTACAAAATCGATCATTTGAGCTCCGTCTAATCAGGTGATACAGATCTATAAATAACATGCAACACTGCAGCTGCAAAGGAAACGAGAGTAAAAAAGAAGTCACGATCATTACACGCACACTTATCAGTAAATGAAATAGTTTACCTCATAATATATTTATTTCACCTCTGCTGTTGATTTCTAATGTGACAAATTACAGCTCTTAAACTTTAACACACTCCCACAGCCTAAAGAAAGCATCACTTCAGTTTGTCGTCACTTGTAAGATAAATTACTTTTATTCATTCAGAATTCTTGGTGTAACAGTTCTAAACTTTGTTCCAGTAGGTGAAATTCTAGCAGATTAGGACCAAAAATAAAGACATTTATAAAAGAAAAATTGAATATTCCAGTTAGAATCTGCAGTGCTGTTTTAGAAGTGTCTCAACAGGTTTTATATTCTGGATAAATGACATTCCTACAGCAGAGAATCTGTATTGCAGCTAAAGCTTACTGTAAATAAGAGAATCAGTGAAAATGTGGCTTTTCAGTTCAATTACAAACCGAAAGGCTGCGCAGGACCAGGCTACGTGTATGACAGTAGTTAAGATGCTAAAAAGAGAGTGAATGAAAGCCCAACATACCTCGCTAACCCATTAATCTGGCTTCATAGTACACCCCTCTGTGTTTATTTGGGTTGAGCTTGCTTAATGTTCACAGGCATACAAATAAATGTGTGTGCAGTTTAAACAGTTATTGTTTAGGTTAAAAAGTCAGGTTTGTAACATGTGAATGTAAATGTTTAAGTACAGGGACTGTACTTACAGCCTTACCACACATTTAGAAATCAGTGCAAACAAACCAAAGTTGAACTGAATTTGATTTTTAGCTGGGCGTCGTCCTTTCTCACATGTTGCAGAGAAGCTTAGCGCTAAGATCCCAGTCAGAAGGTCGGCTGCTTGACTGAAATCTGAGCTCCACGGTTTAATTTTTGTCAGAGGTCAGTGGTGCTGACGCAATACCAACGAAATTTGTGGTGAGGAGCAAAGCATCCAACTAAAATTCAAAATTAAATTCACTTAATGTATCTTTTGTCATTTAAATGTGATGAGAATTTGAAGGCAATTATATCTGAATTCTGCTATTTATACTTATTCAGAAATTGTCTTCTGTGCTTTTTCATGAAATAATCAAATATAAAGGAATATTTACATTTTAATAATCACAAAACAGTTTAATAATGAACATTATAGTGCTTAAACGCTGACCTGCTTCTTGATGTGGTGAAATTGACCCAAAGCGCAGAAACAGTGCTACATGTACCCACCTTACTACTATAGACTCATGTTCAGGCTGCAGTAGGAGATACATACGGCAGCAATGAGGGTACTTCATTTTCAGTACTCTAGTTGTAAAAATGTTACACTTTTAAACTTGGGATTTATAATATTTTTACATAAACCTAAACATCAGTGCTGCTAAGGACTGAACCAGGCTTTTTTTTTTTGAACAGGACATGAGTGTTATTTTTCTATTAATTATCATTGAGTTACTACTTGTATTCACTGTGAGCACTGATATTTGGTCTTTTTCGCTTTTGTGTTAACACTGAATTTTCTTTGCTTAGTTCACTGGTCTGAGGTTTCATATGATTAATGTTATGTTTGGCTAAAAGTTGACACAAGTCACAAATCTTTGTTTTTTTTTTCTGATTCTATTAAAAAGAAATGATAAAACTAGTTTATGCTGTGATAACTCCATAAACCTATGTGCACTCATCTTTTAGGATTTGATGGAATAAATTAGGTTATATTAGAAATAATGGATTATATAAACAAATGCATTCATAAACTAGAATAGTCATAAACCTTGTATTAAATTAGGTGCAATTAAGCGCTTATAGTGATAAACTGTTGTTAACTAACATGGAGAAAGAGGCTCAGACATGACCAATGTTTATTCTTGAGCACACATCTTTTAGCAGCTTTCTTGTAATTTTTAAGTAGCCTTCAGGAATAGTCCTCCAGGCTTCTTGAAGACATTCAAAACTCTTCTTTAGGTGTTGGGTAATTTTTGCTCCGTTGTCAAAATAATCCCGCACTCCTTCAGTAAAATTGAGGTCCAGGCTATGGGGAGGTATGTTTTCACTGTACTGACAGTGTTTCTGGGAACACTGTGAAGATTTAGGCTAGGCGTCTTTTTATGCTTGAATCACTAAAAGGTTAGTGTATGACTCCTAGAAAATATAAAGAAATGAAGAGTGTCTTTTGCAGAATACTGTAGTTATCAAAAGTACTTCTATTCATTACAAAGGTTAGCTCGCTGTAAGTTTTTAAAAAACATATAAAAACTAATTGCATAAATCCCAGTTTGTTTGCCAAAGTACACAAATAGATTTCGATGCAGTTTACACACTGAAACAGTAGGTGGCTCCGTCCGTCTGTTAACAATGGTTTACAGTCTTCCAGAATATCCAAAAAAGAAGAAGAAGGAGGGGAAAAGAACTGCTTTGTGAGGGGCGGGGTTTTGTTGGAGGCAAAAAACCTAGAAATCCCTGTCGTTGTTGGCAGCTACAACCAATATCCGAAAAAGAACTCAATTTAACTGTGAAAAGGACGGAAAGCCAAGAAGAGGTAGACACAAACGGACACCGAAAGGCATTAAGCTCTGACATGTAGCAGCAGTAATAGTCAGCTAGCTGCTTGCTTTCTCTCTGCAGAAAACAGATAGCATTGCTAATTAGTTAGCCTCTGTTTATGTTTTTTAGTTAGGTGTTTGCGTCAAACAAACGACTCATCTACTTTCATTTTTCTATATATGCATTCGGAGTTTTGCTGCACACGGGAATGCATTTTTTAAACTATGGTATACTGTACTAGTGTCGAGAGATCGTTAAACCTGTGTAATCCTTTGTAGTTAGCCATCGCTGGATAGCTAGCTTCCTTTGCTATTTTCAACTTTTCCTCCATGTTGGTCTTTCTTTTCTACCCATCTATCATCTTGACAACAGGCCTGCTGTAGAAAATACCACAATGCTCCTGCTTGCCACGATAGTAAAAACTCGTGATATGCCCACAAGAGCGAATAATCTGCTGCACTTTAAAAACATAAACAATCAATTGGAAACTTTGAGGGTGCAGTCCAACAAAGGACGTTTAATAATCCGCCTTTGTTTATATTTAGTGACTAATCATTTCATTTGTCGTCTATTAATTATTTTTTTCTTTATTTTTCTCTGTACCCACAGTGAGAAATAGCAAATACACCATATAGATCGTTTATAGTTAAAACTGTTGACACAGCTACTTCTGATGATTGGCCTTTTCGTTTTGAGCAGTAAACATGGATGCAGGTGAAGACCAAAATACAGGCACCAACAATGGAAATTCTCAGACAAGTGGCAATTCTCATGCACCACAGATAGCCCGCATGTCTCTGTATGAGAGACAGGCTGTACAGGTGAGTGATTGTGTCCAAATGTTAACAAAACGAATGCTTTACATGTTACAATAACAGTACCATTTAAATTAAAAAATGAAAAACAAACTTTTGAATTGGTATTAGCCAAATAAGTATGTATGTGTTTTTTTTAGGCTCTGCAAGCTCTGCAAAGACAGCCTAATGCTGCTCAGTACTTCCAGCAGCTCATGCTGCAGCAGCAGATCGCAAATAGTGCTCAGTTCCACAACTTAGCTGCTGTGCAACAGGTATGACAAGAATATACATGCACAACAACAAGAAAAAGACTAAAATAAAAACAAACAGACATGTCCCAATCAAACCTTTTCATGTCTCTTTAAAACAGGCCACACTTGCTGCTAGTCGCCAGTCCAATACTCCAAGTAACAGCATCTCCCAAGTGCCCACCACTGTAAGTTTTTGTAAATTATTATTTAATTATATCTGACAGATAATTAGAAAGATTTGAATCTTCTTTCAGCTGCACCCTTTAGGGGTTGCCACAACGGATCATTTATGTTCATCACAGTTTATCCCTTGCTTCCTCTTTTGTAACACCAACAATCTGCATGTCCTCCTTCACTACATCCACGAACCTTCTCTCTGATTTTCCTCTATTCGTCTTACTTACCAGCTCTATATTCAGTATTCTTTGTCCAATATATCCACTATCAATCCTCTGTACATGTTCAAAACACCTCAGCCTTGGCTCTCTTAAAGTTTGAGTTAAAATATAAATATGTGTGTGCCTTCCAGGTCAATCTAAGCACCACCTCTGCGGGAGGGACTATGTCCAGTCCTCGTCCTCATGGTCCAGCCACCTCTGCAACCAAAACTGCTATCAACCAGTCAGTGCTGCTGGGTGGAAACTCAGCAGGACCGGGACAGATGTATCTTAGAGTGGGTTAAAACTGATTATCCACAAAATCTATTAAATGCATATACTTTGAATTAATTTATGTAACATATTGTTATGATATAGTAAGAACGGTTGGAAACCTTTGTGTAAAATTCACACTGACAATCCAGAGAAAATGCAGGGAAATCATTAAATCTTTCTTGCAGTCATTAAGAGAAATAAAGGTTAACCATCTCTGCTGTTTCCCACATAGGTCAACCGTTCTCAGCTCATCTTCATGCCTGGTGGCCCAGCAACTGCTACTGTTGCAGCAGTTGCTCAAACTCAGCCCCAGCAGCAGCAACAACAGCACGAAGTTGCTTCTACCGGTGCTAGCACCCAGTCTGACAATGATCAGGTTTGTGTGCTTTTACCAAATGCTCTAGCCATGTAATCTTGAAGAAATGGTTGTGAAGGAAGAACTATTTAAATTTGATCACACGCTGCTCCTTTCTTCATCTCTCAGGTGCAGAACCTTGCCTTACACTGTGCTTCCACAACCAAAGCAGTTGCTGTTAAATCTGAGCTTCCAGAAAGGAAAGATGCTTCTGGCTTTCCTCTTGGTCAGCAGCAGCAACAGCAACAGAGTTTCCCACAGACAGTTCAGCAGCAACAAGTGCAACCACAACAGCAACAACAAATTGCCAAGAGCAGCTTTACACAACAGTCTGCCACAAATCCACTGACTGTAAAGACTGGAAATCAGGCTGCCATGACTGTAACTCCTACTTCTTCTGTAGCTTCTTCATCCACTTCCTCTCCAGGACTCCCTCTCTCCCAACTCCTCCTGACCCCCTCTGCTGCACCGGTGATCCTAGTACCCACGTCAAATGTTCCTACCTCCACCCAGGGCTACCCTATTGGCTCAGTAGCACCAAAGGCAAATGTTAACACTCAAACTCTGGTGGTGCAACCCCTGCAACAGTCCAGCACTAATGTAGACAAAGGTCCTGTTCCAATACAGCCCAAGACAGTTCAGGGACACCGTTTACCGTTGCAGCTGCCCCCTCGACACCCACCGCCCATTCTCCCAGCTCCACCTAGCAATAATCAGTCCACTGCTGCAGGTCACAACCCTCCTCACATCCCTGTCCAGCTTGTGGGAGCCAGGCAGGGCGTAGCAGGAAATATGCAAGCTGTGGCCCTGGCACAGGCACGAAATAGCACAGCCCAGGAAAGTCCATCTGGTGGGAATGTTGGCACGGTCTCCAGCAACAGTACTATGGTAAGATCAAAGGATTTACTGCTTGGGTTAGGTGTAGGGAGAGACGTCTTTGTACAAGGGATTGTAACAAGGCTTTTTCCCCCCCCCACATGCTGTTAGACAAAAGCTCCTCTTGGCTCTCTCAAGAGGAAATATGACTGTGATGGCCTGAATGAGATGACAGAATCTTCAGACTCAGCACCCATGAAAGACTCTGCTCCTCCTTTATCTCCTGCACCTACAAAGGACTCAGGTACGTCAGCTTGTCTTCTCCAATTCATGCATAAAACGTTTGTAGAACGTCTTCAAAATTCTCACTGTAAGCTCATTATTTTTTCTTTTTCATGATTCACCAGCTCCTCCTTCAGAAGCTGCCTTCTCATCTCCTCCCACGCTTTCTTTGCCTCTCCCATTGTCAAGAGTAGGGCACGGGGACAAAGACAGAGCACCTGTTCCCCAGGCTGTCGTCAAACCACAAGTTCTCACTCATGTTATCGAGGGCTTTGTGATTCAGGAGGGAGCTGAGCCCTTCCCTGTAAGTGTGATAATACATGCACAGTCAGATAATGAATGTTAAGGTTACCATGAGAAAAAAAAAAAGTGTCTTACTAGCTTGATGTGACAGGTTGCTCGGCTTCCCAAAGACGGAGATTTTGCCCTGGTTGGCTGCACAGAAAATGGACCTCCATGTAAGTGGTGGTTTATTATTCATTAAGTATGGTAGCTTTAAGCTGTGTTTATGGTCAGTAGTGTAAAGTCTTTCTTTCCCTACTCAGTGTTGAAGTGTGAATACTGTGGGAACCTTGCTCCAGCCAGCCAGTTCAGAGGATCAAAGAGGTTCTGTACTAATACTTGCGCCAAAAGGTACAGTTTTGTTTCTGTTTCAGCTTACATACACATTATGTGTTGTTTTGTTCCTTCTTAATTAGCCATAAAAGCTCAGAGGTTCAAAGGACATTCATATCTTATTAGGAAAACAGCTAAAGCCTTTGCAGTTTAAGCCACTGACTGCAGTATTTGGTTAGAACAGAGGTTCCCAAAGTGTGGGGCGTGCCCCCCGGGGGGGGGGGGGGCGCAGAGCCATTGCGGGGGGGGGGTGCGCAGAGCCATTGCAGGGGGCGGCACGATATGAGAAAAAAAAGACTGCTTGCACACTGGTAGCATAATGGAGAGGTTTTTGACGGGGCTCCCACACAAACGCAAAGCAGGAGATGAAGCTTCGCCAAATTTGGCTTCACCTGCACAAGTTCCAAGGTAGGTCTCCCCTGCAGAATTGGTTTTCCCTGCGTCGGGAGCACGCGCTGGGCTCTCCAAATCACGGACAAACAGTATCCCACATTCTTGATTTTAAGTTCACAAACACTTCTTATAATAACTAACTACTCCTGACATTTTGGAGATGTTAGCTCTTCATACAGTAAAGTTACAGTGGGATACAAATAATATCAGGCTGATCCTGCCATAATTTGTTCCCCCCGTCCAAATCATGGACAGACAGTATCCCACAGTTGTTTATGTTTTTAAACTCATTTTGCACAGACGGGCATTTTTTGAAAATGTATCGAAGATGTTTCTTGTAAAACAAAGGGGGGTCTAGCACTGGGTTAGAACATGCAAGCTCTGAAGAGTGAAATTCAAAGCAAAGAAACAATGTGCTTACAGTGAATTTGAATTATTTGGAGGGTATTTTTGCATTTATTTGCTTTAAAAATGCTTTAAAAAGAGAGCAAGTTTCTTACTATGTTCTGGCCTATCTAGTTGAAGCTGCCATCTGCAGGTCTTGTCTAAGGGCTAAAATAAGCAAATTTACCCACTTACACTGAAGTTTGAAGCTAGCACACTAGCTAACAGGGTGGCACGACCGATTAAAGCAAATGATGAAAGTAGACAGATTCAAAGGAGGTGGAAGTACTTCTTTATCTAGGGCTCACGTAGCCCTTTGTCAGAGACAGTCTCTGCCATTTTAAAAATCCTGTAATTAGCATTGTAATTTTGAATCTACACAGCTGCAGAGCCACAGAGCCAGAGAACAAAAGCTTGAGAAAGTTAGTGTAGTAGAAAGTGATGTACATCTTTGAAATATTTTTTCAGCTAAATCTCAAATTGATGGGGCTTTGAATGCAGTTTCCAATTTGCCACTATGGCACAGATAAAGCTGTTTCATGTTCGGGCTTGTGAGAAATGCTGTGCAAGAACAAAAATATTCTGCTTTAACATCAGGAAGCTTTTTTCTTTTTTAATTCAGGCAGTAGCTTTTATACTCAGGCTGTTGTGAGTTGGCGCCATGGTGGCCTACTCTTATCTGAAAACATTTTTCTTGACAGAAAGATGGCTAAAAAATATGTTCATCGATTTGCTGTTAATTGGCTTTATTTGAGAAGATTAAGCAAGATATGTGTGCTGAAGACATCTGATCCTTAATGTGATTTTTATTTTACCCGTTTCGTTAAATGTGAAACTAAGTTTGACCCCCTTTTTAGACAATAGTAACACTGGAAATTTACTCAGGGGAGGCAAACAAACAAGAATGTCTCTCTCAGTGCTGACTTTGCTTTTCATTTGCAGGTATAATGTAAGCTGCAGCCAGCACTACAAATCCAGCAGAGGGAGAACAGCTGCAGGGCTGGCACCAAATCCAGCACCCACAGAGAGCACTGCTAGGCGTAGGGGCTCCACTCGCAGGAGCAGTTCTAATATCACCTCTAATAAAATATCAACCAAGCATCTACCTGTCAAGGTAACACCTGTAGGTTTTAAAGGATGTCTCGTGTGTTTTCTGTGTTTAACAGTCTTAAAAACAAAACAAAAATCAAGGCCATTATGTTTGAAAACTAACATTCACAGCTGTTTTTGGAAATCCTTTTTTCTTTTTTGTCCTGCAACATAATAATAGTATAAAAATGCTGCTGATTGTAGTTCAATGTCTGCTGTTTTGGGTGCAGTTTAACTCAGAGTCCAGTCGTTCAGATGAAGTATCCAGCGATGGCGAAGAAGACGATTCTCCTTCACTGTCTCCGAGTTCTTCCCGCTCCTGCTCAAGAGCCGAGCACAGCGCTCTTCAGTCTGACAGCTCAGCTCCTGGAAGTCTTCCACTAGAGGGGGCTAGCTTCCTGTCTTCGACTCCTTCCCAGTGGAGCGTGGACGAAGTCTACAGGTTTATCTCCTCACTTCAAGGTTGGTGGTCCATCTGATTACAGTTCACTCGTCACATGTTGTTTCTCTTTATTGTCTCCTGCATTAACTGAGTCTCTTGGTCGATCAGGTTGTGAGGAGCTGGCTGCCCAGTTTCAGTCTCAGGAAATAGACGGGCAGGCGCTGCTGCTTTTGCGTGAGGACCATCTCATCTCCACCATGAACATCAAGCTGGGTCCCGCTCTCAAGATCTGTGCCTCCATCAACAGCCTGCGTGAGTAATGCTGCCAGAAGGACTCCAGGATTGTGTTCTCATAGCCAACTTCTCACTGAAATCAACACTTGGACTCTTAAAAAAAAAAAAAAAAAGACTGAGAACTTTGGGATTAATGAAGATGCTCCATCGGTCTTGTAGAGACAAGAAGATGGCGAGTTTACTTTCAGGACACTGAATGTGCAGAAGACATGAATGCATATGTGTGAGTGGTTCGTGAGAAGTCCAGTATACATGTCAGTAGTGTTTTTCTTTTGTTTTTTTTCTGTCACTGTGAGTAGAGGCGTTTTTACGCGTGGAAGGAGAAACTGCAAATCAGACAGCATAGCGACATCGGTGCTAGGACAGTTCACCACTTGGGTGCAAAAAAAAAAAAAGAACCTTGCCTTCTTGTTGTATTTCAATCGGTGCTTTAACTTTAGCGACGTGATTAGCAACAGTCCATTACGTTGATATTTCCGTTCTTTTTGTAGTTAAGCTTATAGTTTGCCATAGATGTTCCATCCAGGCTCCAATCATATCACGGAAAAGACACAGAAAGCCTGGGCTTTTTAAATTAGGTTATTAAAAGTTTAGTTTTGTATCTTTTCCATTTTATACTACAAACAAAATTATTTTTTCATGGATACTGTAGTTTTAGTGGCTTTAATCAACCTAACTACCTGAAAATAGGTTTTCCTCATGGTTTGCTCTTTCAACAACTGGAAGCGCTCTCTGTGCGTGTATGCAGTACTACCAATAAAAAGTACCTGTTACTGGAGCTTTGTGTGTTTTTGTTTTTATCTCCTCCACTTAATGAAAGCCGCATGGAAAAATAAGGTCATCTTTATTTTATTCACATTTGAGTTCATGTAAACAGATTTTCATGTTCACATAAACTGAACTTGATCAGTAAACATAATTTACAATGGAAATAATGGCAAAATTACATTGATGGGTCCTTCATTTCCACACTTATGTCTGATACGAAATCATGAAAAAATGTGGCAAATATATATATTGGAACATACATTGGCATCTTCAAACAAAATTAGCAAACCATCATGTATGGACAGTATTTAGCACAGGTTCAGGTTGAAGCTGTACGTCGGTCAGGTTTACGGGTCCAAATGTCGAGTCGGAGGTTTTATTTCTCCAACTGAACATTAGAGACATTGGGAAAGGCAAGACACATGAATGAAATTTGGGGGAAAAAAAGAAAAAAAACAACCTAATGTTTCCCAAAGTTAACTGTTGAAAGAAGGAAAAAGGAGCAATTTCAATTCCCAGAGTGATCATACCCAGAGTTTTGAGCTATTGTATTGCATCTGAACGTCATTTTTTTGTTTCGTAAAAGTGCTTTTGCTGAGGATAACTGCAATCAGAAAACAGTGTAGCTGTTGGCTTCGCCGTATCCAGCTTCTTGAAGGTATTGCTCAATGTTAACTGTCCCAGATGCCTTGATGACCTTGTCAGAGGCCGCCTTCTCTCCTGAAGCCAGCTTCTTGCGCACTTCTGCCAGAGTGGGTCTTTCTTGATCCTTCCACTGGCAGCAACCTTTAATGATCGTGTACCTGTGCGAAGAAGAGATGAAGAAATTTATCTGACTTTTGCGGTGATTAACGAGAGGAAGTGTAGCGCTTCATGTTTGGCGTTTCTGGAGTATTGCAGTGGACACTCACAGTGTGTTGGAGCAGTTTGATGGTTTTTTAAGATTTTTTCCTCGCTGATGAAACTGCAGAAGCTCATTAGCCGGGATCTCTGCAAACGGAGCTTCACCTGGACAAACGCAAGAGAAATTAGTAGATACATTATAGCGTATAAATGTGAAAACTCTTTGATGCAATCCTGTGAAAAAAACCAAGTCCACCCTTACTCTTTCCATAGGAATTAAGATGGTAAGTAGCAGTCTGGGAAAAGATACCAGTAATGATCTAAAAGAAGAAACTGGTGCTGTCCATCAATCTTGGAGGAATTGAAAGGCTATTTTCAAACAATTTGAAGTCCGTGATTCACATGGAAAACATTCAAGACAGCTGCCAGGAGTCAGTGAGGCCGGACTGTGCAAAGCTCAGAGAAGCTTGTGAAGTTAATGACAGTACAATTAGAAAAAGACTGCACAAGTACGACTTGTTTGGAAGGCTTGCCAGGAGAGAACCTCTTCTCTCTGAAAAGAACACGGCAGCATGACTTGGATTTGCAAAGCTGCATTTGAAGAAACCACAAGACTTCTGGAGCAAAGAGACTAAAGTGGAGATGTTTGGTCAAATCAAACACTGAGTTAACTGTGAAGTCCTCTGTATACCAAAGTATTCTAGAGTCAAATATGAGGCCATCAATCTGATAGCTAAAACAACAGAATTGCTCAAATGACCTCAATCTGACTGAAATGCTGTGGTAAGACTTTAGAAGAGCAGTGGATAAATTAATCTGAACTGAGCAAAGTTTCATGTGACTGCATAGAAATAAGTACACAAGTGTTACTTTGCAATGTTAAAATACAGTAAATTCTAACGGTTTGCATGACTTTCTTAGGTAACTCTATCGAATTAAATAATTTACAGATTAAGGATCAACACCGGCACAAAAATCCAAAATTACTGTCACACAAATGTATTGTTTTTAAAACACTGAGTCCATCTGCACACAGGAACCCAGAGTAAAAAGTACAGAGACATGTCTAACAGCTAATTCAAATTGTTCTATTATTCAACTCTTGAAAGATGTATTCATTAATAATTTTTAAAGTTACGAGTATATTCTAAAAAGTAAGAATTGAACTTACCCAAAGTTGTCATTTCATACAATAAGATACCAAAGGACCAGCTAAAAAGGGACAGACAAAAGCAACTGATGTTACAGTCTTTCTTCCAGGAGTTTAATAACAAGCTTGTAGACTACACATTTCATGTAGCAACATCTCTATCAGAGGATATTAAGGTAAACAGCACCAAGACATCTTTTATAGACGTGACACATAAAATTAGGCTCAAATGAGATCTAACAAGAACTCACACGTCGCTTTTCTCACTGGCAGGCCTCTTGGCTAGCACCTCTGGTGCCTGCCATTTCTTCATGCTCGGATCCTCCCTCTGCGTGGCTCCTTGGTTCTTTCGTGTATAGACTCCATGCAGGCCCCAAAGCTTGGCTGTGAACATCTTACTGATCAGTACACTACGGGCACGGATGTTTCCATGGAGAAGATCTTTGCTGTGAAGGAACGCCTGATCGGGCAACATGACAGCGAAGTCAAGATTAACCAGATGAGCATGTGCAGTTCCTATAAATATTAAAAGACTGCCCTCAAGCATTAAAAAAGAGCCAATGAAAATACAGTATATTTGTATACTAACCAGTGCACTGGCCACCTGGTTTGCCATGGTAAATATTTGTCTCTCTGTCATTTCACATGGCGGATCCCCATTGTCCTGGAAAGGCAGTCACAAAAATGTCTAAATAATTCTTCTTTTACATCTCGATTTGGAGATTTACATTTAGATTTTATCATACTTGAAGGAGAATCAATGTAGCACACGCTGCATCTTTGAAGCTCATTAAAAATGTATCTCCCTACCTCTCTGCATCTCCACAAGAAGCTGAGCAGGTCTCTGTTTTCCAGTTCTTCCACAACTGTAACCAGGGGAGCTCGCAGTGACACCACACCTAGGAGCTCAGGCAGGAAGGGATGTGGTCCGAGCTGGGCCAGGAAGGAAGCAAAGCCCAGGAAGTTGTGCCTTTCTGTGGCATTAGCCGAGTCTGCCAACGAGAGAAAAAGAAAATGCTGAATCTTGCACTGAAAACCAAATGAGATCTGCAAAACTCACAGACAAACCTCGGTGAAAATCTCACCATTTAGCACTCGCAGTACCACATTCCTGTTTTCCATACGGGCCCTGTAGATGGACACGGAGGAGTCTGTGCGCAGGGAGAAGGTGCCAGAGAGAGGCGTGACCAGGTTGAAGGACTCGGGGAGCCTCTGGCGGGGCAGCTCTCTGGGCTGCGGCGGGAGAGTGAAAGTGGGCTTGAAAATCTCCTGTGGCGGTGGGCTGGGATGTTGAGGGAGTGTCTCCACAGAATTGGAAAATGCTTTATTGAGGTAGGTGTGCGGGGACTGGAAGGTAGAGTAGGAATTGGGCATGTCCAAAGCAATGCTTTCATGCTCCAGAACATTGATACCTGATGGAGCTGCAGAGAGAATAGAGGCTCGTATGAAAACACAGGGAGTAAATGAGACCATAACCTAGACACTATTTCAAGTCATGTTATTTAACATTTATAAAAAGTTGAGAAGCAGAAACATGCATGTGGTTTTGAACACATAAAATTGTAGTAGTTGCTTATATAAGGATTTTTTCAGTACTTATTAATGCACAGTATTTGTAAACTCCTTCACCTGAAGTTACATCTGCCTAACACAACATTACAGTGTGTTACAAACCATTTATTAAATGTTCGTGTTTGCTTATATGAGTTAAATAAATTAAACAGTTCCAGAAAAACAATTAAAATTTGCACGTCTCACAGAAGTGAACAAAATTAAAAGGACACAAAAGCTTAAAATATTATTATTGTATTATTTTTGTTCATTTAGATTAAATTTTATATAATGTTGTTTCATGAACAAGCAAATACAGGCCACAAATTTGACTTAAACTACCAATATCACAAAAAACATTCAATCAATTAAATTTTATTTATGCAGCCCCAAATCACAACAAGAGTCGACTTCATTCTTTTTTGTGTTCTTACCATCAATGCCATGCAGTATCCTCCTGGTAGTGACCTTTGACTTTGGACGGATACGATCGACCTTCTCTGGACAGAAGCGCAGCAGTAAAATGAAGACCAGAGTTATCAGAAAGCTGGCCAACAGGAAGACGGGCACGACGATCACCTCCTGTTCGTACACTCGGATCTCTGCAAACAGGGAATGTACACAAGGAAACGTCCGTCTTTAGATTCAAAGTACTTAAAGAGGCAGATGTGGTTATGCAGTCTATGCTAATATTTTTGCTCAGCTGACGTGCAGAGTTTATCTTCTATCTTCAGGCGAAGACAGAAGACGTCTCTCTAACAAGGGTTAGGCTCGTCAAGCCCCATAAATGGTCAGACCTGTTTAGTCAGCAGAAGTAGCCACAAAACTTACCACAGATAGCGTCTCCAGTTTTGCACTGAGAGTCTGCAGCTGATACTGAAGACATCCTGTCACATATTTAAAAGAAAATAAAAAGCGATGAAGAGATGCAAGAAGCTCACACAACCAGACTTCATACTGAGGAGGTTTTTAGTGCTTTCATACACTTAAAAGTTGTCCAGATATTTTCTCAGTAGGAAAACCATTGATTTCTTTGTTATGGATGAAGTAGTCAAATTAGAATGTATTGCCTGACAGGCCTGTTGTTCCTGCAACAGAATCTGTTAATAGTAATGTGACTCTTACAGGTAATCAGTACGAGGAGGCATCTGAGCAAACAGGTAACTGAGACCAGAAACGTCAAATGTCGTATTGCTATCTGTGAGGTATACGGAGCATTTCCCTCCTGCTACAAACTAGTCATAAACATAAACAGCCCGTCAGAGTTAAAGTCTAGCACCTTTATTTTTGTCACGGAGGCTTTTGGACTACTTTAATCAAAGATGTATATCAGAGAAAGCCTAACAAAGCAGTCCTAATGATTTATGTCTAAATTCATAGAAGCTCATCTTCATGAGCACGCTTTTACGTCACAGCCAAGAGCTCCAAACCTGTTTACCTGCATTTTTTCATCACATTAGTTCCAGTGATGCACTACACGCCCAAAGGCCAAACATGATTGGCAAAACAGCACCGGCTCATTCACCCAGACTAAAAATAATACATTATGTCATAAAAATCACTAAAAGGCTCCAACCACACTACAGCCGCTTTCATAAAGTTAACATAGCGTGCATTAATCAGCTCACTCTTCCTACATGCTGCCACAAGGACAGGTCATGTGTTACAAACAGACAGAAGAAAAATAGGGGTCAAAGCCTTACCTCACCACCTGCAGTTTACTCTTAACAGCCAAACGAGAAATAATCAAAAGTGAAATCCTGTTATTGCGGTCAGGCACTTTTCATACATCTTCCCTGCTGAAGAGTCCGGGCTCAGCTGGGCTGTTCAGAGCTTCATTGTCTTGTTGTTCTCAGGTGATTTGTCAGGCTCAGGGGATCAATGCGCTCTCTCCTACTCTTCGTTCAGCCTTCTGTGTTTTCTTAACTCCACCCTCACCTGCTTCACCATATCCTTCTCCTATTTACTCCTTCCTTCTTCCTCCTTTCCACCTCCCTCCTCCTCAGAGTGTGCTGATGTGCTCTACCACATTCTGTAATGTGCTTTTCCCTGAAGTACAGCAGCGACTCGTGACCCTTGCCTTCCTCGTCTTTGTGTAAGGAAACTGGTACTGCTGCTCCTTGTAATTTTGTTTCAGTCGCTGGCCCTTTGTTAAACGTGTTTGGTAGTCTTTTGCTCAGAACTGGTATAACAAGCTCTGCCATCTCTAGTGAAAAGATTATCTTGGTCCAAAGAATTCACAGCAACCACATAACAGATTCTTTTTTTTGTGTTTAGTGCAAAATATTTACACCTAAAATTTTAATGTAGGGGGTAGAAGGAGAGTCTGTAACCTTCACTGTACAAAGACACGGTTACTTACAGTATATTTACAAGTAATTATTCATATGACAGCAATACTTGATGTTTGCAATATTACAGTTATTGTCAAGAAAACACGTAGTTCAAGCTAAACATTAGAAATGCTGAACACACACAGACTTGTGTTACTTTACGATACACTATGTGCTCACACACCACACATTAATCGCTGGCTCTCCACTCAGTGTGTCTTTTGTCCCGTCTTCAGCACTTAAACTCCCAACTGATCACAGCAGATGGCTGCCTGCTTCTGCTGGAGGTTTCTTCCTGTTAAAGGGGAGTTTTTCCTTCCAACTGTTGCCAAGTGCTCATCTGTAGGGGAGTCGCTTGATTGTTGGGGGTTTTCTCTGCGTTATTATAGGGTCTCTACCTTACGATATAAAGCACTTTGAAGCGACTGTTGTTGTGATTTGGTGTTATATAATTAAAAATGAATTGAACTGAACTTTATGCATGAATCATTTGATTTTATTCAGGAGTTTAACAGCCGAGCTGCCCTGCCGTTTGAGGCGAGGCATACAATCAAAGGGGCACGGGACTGTAGACACTGCGCCAGTGCTGTCGAAGTGATTTCAGCTATTTGCACAACAGCAAGTGCAGTATTTCAGTATACTGTAGCGTCTTTCTTTCCACTTTATGTTGTGGCATCATACATTTGTGACATAACAAACATTTAATGCATTTATCCATTTCCACATCCCGTTCTTACCCAGACCAGGAAAAGAGAGGATATTTACGCCCACAACAGGTCATTAATCTCACACAAATCTAAAACAAACAAAAAGCCACATCCTCTCCAACATTAATACCTGAATGCAGTTCAACTGAGGGAGGATATGAAGGCCTCTGCTTGCCTACCTGTGAAAGGGTTGAAATTCAAAACCTGCTTGCTGTGAATGATGGGTTACAAAGGGATCGATGGATTAATTAATAATGACGTAGTAGTTCTCAGCGAGGTGACAAAAATCTCATCTCGTCTTTCTAAGAACGTCTGAACTTTCCGTCAGGAAAGGTGTTTCAAACCTGTGGCACAAGGGCCAGAAACGGCCCATCAGATATTCCAGTTCAAATTACTGTAAAGTCATTAGTTGTTAATAATTTAAATGAAAAGCCTTTTTATGGTGTTGTAATTTGATGCCAGGACTACTAAACAGGAAAGAAAATATATGAGAAGTATTTTTATATTTAGACGAGATCATAAAGGCAGAAAACACTTTTGCTCTGTTACAAAAACTTTACATATGAAGGTTTTGGTGCCTTGAATGATTCACTCTTAAATGTAAATTGTAATGTACATTTAATGAATAATGACTCATTATTATTGTTTTTTTTTAAATATGTTAACTATGAACATTTTAAAGGGATGTTTTTTAGGTTATCATTACCATAGTTTTACTGCTTCAGCCCACTTGAGATTAAACTAAGATGTACAGCCTCATAAACTATGACTCCTCCTGGTTTAACCAAATTAGCACTTAACAATATATTAACACTCAGGATGATATATATGTTAAATATCATCCTGAGGATGATATATTGGTCCAGGGTGTACCGGCCCCACTGCAACTCTGAATTGGTGAAGTGGAAGAAAACGGGTCAATATTTCAGTCATGAATGGAAATAATGGGCCAACTGACCAGCTGGCAGTTAGAAGACATTTAAAAAAAAAAAATCACAAATGTCAGCACTGGCAGAGAAAAAAAAAGGTATCAGCTGGGGCCATGAATATTACTGTAACAATAACAATAATAATAATAATGATAATAATAATAAGAATAATACTAAGGTTTAGTACAAGCTGCCAAAAATACTTTTCTTGTATTTCAAAGGCTTTTATTAGGCACATAATTAGCAGCACAATTGTATGATGCATTAATCACAATACTAGCAGTAGATTACATGATATGTCAAAATATGAGCACTGAGGTCTGTGAACACTGGTTGATCCTGGTAGACACACATCATGTGACCAAATCTACACCCACATTCGTTGTTGTTGTTGTTATTAGGGTTTTTTATGACTAACATAAAAAAAAAGTCATATGTATACGCATATCTCAACAGTACCAGTTTGGAAACTTGTTACTGCCACTGACAGAGCCTTTCACAACTTGGAAAACTGGGATTTTAATTCCAGAAAAATGAAAGATGGAACTTAATGACAAATCAAAACTGTGAGCAAATCCTCTTTAGATGAAAACAGGTTTCATTTTACAGCTTGGCAGCTGATTTGCTGGGTTGAGGTCCCAGCCATTTCTCTCCTGAAACAGAGAACAAAATGTGACTGAATAAGAAACTGCCAACAATAAGAAGGAAAAGTAGTGCCACTGCCAGAGTGACAAACACCTTTTTGTTTGTTTTTGTAATTTTGAAATCATAGGTGATTTACAATAAAAACAAAACTAGAATAACTTTAATTGTTAGAGAGCAACAAGTTCAAAAAATAAGTGACAATTGATTCCTTAATATCGATTCAATATTCAGCTATAAAGAATTACTAAAAGAGCCAAAAGTATGCAAAGTCTTTCACTGACTACAAGTTAAGGTGTCATTTTATTCCATTTACTTGAGCCAGTTTGATAGTAAATTTGTAGAGATGGTAGAATCGTATTCTCACCGATGCAGTGGGCCATGAGCTCAAATCTGTCAGATCCAAAGAACATCTCTGGCTTTCCATCAACATGACACACAATCATGGGGAAACCAAAAGCCTGACAAGGATTTAGGAGGAGAGATTTGGGTTATAGCTGATGGTTTGTTTGTTTTTCACTTTGCTAGATCTACAAGAGGAGCTGAAGGACAACTGACCCCATAATCAAGAGCTGCCTGTGTTGTGCTTTTAAGCTTCTCTTTGACCTGCGTTGAGGTGGACATGGCCAACAGTTCTTTTATCTCACTTTCAGACAATCCAGCTTTCACTGCTGCCTGCAAAAACACAAAAAGTCTCAAAATTAAATTGTGCTTCTTAATTTCGTTTTAAATGCAGCCAGGATGTTAAAGAGTCTGCACCTCAGACAGCGACGCAGGTTCAGTGATGTCTTTGTCTTCACTCCAGATTCTTCTCCACAGCTCACGGGACACATTCACCACCTTCTCTCCATCCTTTTCTTTTTCTTGCACTGCTGCCACAAATCGCATTGCAGCCAAGCTGCCTATAAGAAGAAGGAAAAAAAAAGGGCACTAACATGCATCTGTTACCTGAACCACTATTGACAAAATCATGAGATGTCACATCTCAAGCCTAATATTTCAATAAATCTCTTAATCTGCAGTTCTTTATTCGATCTTTGGTGAAAATCATTAAAAATTTTGAAGGAGGGTTTCTTATGAACCATACAACAGTATCTGGAATTGTTGGCTCTCTATAAAAAGGGAAGTAAACTTTCTTAGGTACACACATTCATTGCAAATATTGATTCAGCCAATCACATGGCAGAAATTCAATGCATTTAGACACGTGGACATGATTAAGACAACTTGCTGAAGTTCACACTGAGCATTTGAATAGGGAAGTAAGGTGATTTAAGTGACTTAAAATGTGGCATGGTTTTTGGTTCCAGACTGGTCTGAGTATTTCACAAACTGCTGATCTTCTGGGATTTACAGAGAATGGTCTAAAAAAAAAGAAAATATGACAGCGGTAGTTCTCTGGGGGAAAATATCTTCTTGTTACCAGAGCTGGTTTTGTCTGGTTTCTTGAAATGTCATCAGACGTCATCCAATAGAGCACCTTTAAGATGTTGCGTAACTGGAGACTCACGTCATGGATGTGCAGCAGCTGTGTGATCAACATGGACCAAAATCTTTGAGGAATTCTTATGAATTAAGGCAGTTCTCAAAGCAAACGCGGGTCCTATCTGGTACTGGTGAGATGTACCTAATAAAGTGTCAAGTGTATATTGTGTTGTGCTTACAGCTTGTTTTGCCACAGCCAAGTGTTTTAAAGTATTAAATTAAATTTGCTTTGTGTTGCTTTAACACCATGTCACAAGTCATGACTACGACATTATCACTTACCCAAACTTTTGGGAGTTAAGAATAGTAGAGTTCAGTTTCCCATATCTGAAGATAATCTGTTTTAGTTGCATGTTTCCCCCCCTTAAAAAAACAACAAAAAGTAGTAGACAGTTATGTTTTTCTTTAAATGTGGAACTTCTGTCAAAATCAAGCGTCATTGCTTCAGTTAAAATGTCTTTAGGGGTCAAATAAGGTCTAATAGGGTCAAATAGCTTGGGTCTAATAGTCCAATCAATAGACATTATAGAGCTGATTCTGCTTGTACCTTTCTGGAACATGACCTCAAAGGGGTCAGCAGGCGACTGCAAGGGGACACTGAAGTATTCTGCCAAGCGGTTGAGATCTTTTGTCATGTACGCGAACTTGTTAGGAACCAAACCAGGAGGCTTGTTGCCTGTCAAGAAAGAGAAATGTGAGAGCAAACAGAGTCAGTGCGCACCCGGATTTGACCGTGCAGCGTGTCCTGCAGCAGGTTTACAGGTGCCTGTCTGATCTTTACTGACCCGCTCCGTGCATGATGCCACCCAGAAACGCAGGGCGCAGTTTGAGGTCGATGTTCCAAACGTTTCTGTAGCGGCACATGACCTGCAAACACATGAGATATTTGCGCATCTCCTAAACAAACCGATCTGATGCTGTGGTGCACATCAAGACGGCACAAACCTCGAAACCAAGCCATGAATACGGAGAAACTACATCGTAGAACAACTCCACAACTTTTCTGGAGGTCATCCTGGGGTCAGCAGCCGCTCTTTGAGTTGTTAGCAAGAGCTTTAAATGAAGAGCAACAAAAACCTTAACGGCAGCGTGCGAATAATTCTCAAGGAGTGTTTAGTTTTTGGGGGCAGCCTCTGAGCAATGTTCACTGTGTCAAAGTTCAACTAACCTGAAGCAGAGCTGCTCGGGCTTAGCAGAAATAAAACTAATCGCAGCAAAGACCGCGAGCAGAAACCACTCGTTGTTTTTAACAGTTAGCTACAACCGATGCTATATTAAATGGTGTTAAAGACGGAGTTAAAAAACGATAGCAGGAGTTAGCCTGAGCTAGATAAATAACGAAAAAGCTCAGTAGCAGTGTCTGACCACAAGGGGGACCGAAATGATTTCGCCTACCTGCTCTAAAAGCTACAAATCAGGTGGTACAGAACAGCCAAAAGCCTTCCGCACGGGCTTCTTCTTCTTGAATGCTTAGCAGGCAAGACAGCCTACATGTGCATTACTGCCACCTACCGACTTCGAGCAGTAGTTCACTCTGATAACCCTAAAGACAACCATGACGATTACAAACTTACGCGCCAAAGCACGGGTGTGAAACATAAGGCTCGGGGGCCTGGCAAATACTCCAAACCGGCCCATTGTACTGCTTTAGAAAATCTGAAGAAGGACATACATTTTTGACTTTTTATTGTATTTTCACAAGTTTTACACCTTTTCCTACTGATAAACACCTCTTCCATAGCTATTCATGCGACAACAAAGGAATAAAGTAATAGATATTTAATAAATGACAGAAAAGTGCCAGTTTTCCACTATCTAATATATATCTACTATAAAAATGTCCGGGTTTTTTTTTTTTTTTGCTATGAATAAACTTTGTCTTTTATAATTAAAAAAACATCTAATTACAGAACTTTACAGACTGGCAGTTTAAGCCAGAAAAGTCATGATGACAGTTCATTTACTGCAGCAGCATTTCTTTACTATTTAGAAGAAGTGAGGTTTAGTGTTGAAAACGCACTTTTTACTTATATGCTGATTTATAATGGATTGAATATATAGTTAAACTTCTTTACACTGACAGCAAGGGGAATTTCACAGGTCCAGCTCACTCAAGATCAAAGTGGGCTGTATGTGGCCCAGAATATAAAATGAGTTTGACATCACTGAATTAAAGCATAAGCATGTAATAGTTATGCCATATAGTGCACTATAGCTGAAATACTTTTTTTTTTTAACTTATGCATAAAAATGAGTATTTTCTGCATATGTAAGAGATCTGAATACTTCCTGTACTGCCAATCTTGCTTCTCATCACATATTCTTCTTTCTGGCTGAGTGCATACACTAAGTGATGACCTATTTAGTGCAGTTTTATTTGACGGACTCTTGCATATCTTATTCGAATCAAACAATCTTATATATTATGCAGTAACAGTTCACCTCCTTCTGCCTCCTTACCTGCATCATCACTCCAGGACAGAACAGCACGTCCCTTTATTTTGTTGCTTCATTTCATTGTTATTCCAGTGTTCTTGCCACACTTTGTTAAAATCAGTTTAGAAACAGTTTTTATTGTGCATGTGTTGCTTTTATCCACAACCACCACACTCAAGTGACGATTTGGTGTGAGCGGTCAATTTATCAATTTATCAATTTTTTACAATATTTAAAAGGTTGGTTCTATCCAGATGCTGTATTTGTGCTTTATGTTGGTTGATTTGTATATTTAAGACATCAAAAATAACCAAGGATTTTTCCCAGTTTAGGTTTTGTATGGTTTTTCTGTTGAGCAATAAAGCTGTTTTTGAGTTCACGTTTTGTCTCCGGAGTCTGCACTGTGGGTCCTCCAGACCTGCACACAGCCAACACCTGACAATAGTAACTGATTTTTCAAATTACCGGTACATTTTATTGGTCTTTAAAACAAACCATTTATTTTCTACATTTTATGTTCAGTTTTAATTTAATTCATTATATGGTGTTGCCTTCCTGCAAATTCAGTCTCTGGCATAAACCTGATATTGTCTTATCATTTAAACTCTTGTCATCTGTTTTAAGTCAAAACATTTAAATTTAACGATTCTCATGAATCTAGAATATCACTCCTATAACAGTCATATAATTATATTTTATGCATTCAGAACTATTTACTTTTACAGTCTATTTACATACAGGTCATCCACCAGGATTTTAAAGTCTAACCATACAGGCCAGCAATGTCTATATTCATGTCTAAAATCTACAAGTACATTTTTGCTTTTATATCTCCTCTTGAGGACTTGTTTGATCTTTGAGTTCAGCTGCCCCCAAACTGTCAGTGGGAGCAGGCAGAGGTCCTGAAGATTTGTCACTAAAAAGAACAAAAAGTGATTTGTTTTACTTCCTCAGCTCATACACAACTGAACATTTTAATTTTTTAGAATATTTTTATGAGTCTCACCTATCTCCATCTTTCTCTGTCTGTCAAGGAAGGTAGAGGAGAACATCAGTGCATTTAGTATGAATAATCTTATGACTTTATTCAAACAGTTTCCATTGCACAGCAAGCTTTTTCTTTCTTTTTCTTTTTTTTACCTTAGCCTTCTGCGATGTGCTGCTAGCATTCTTCCTGGGGACCCCCAGATTCTCAAAAGAATGGCTCCGCACTCTGATGGCTCTCTGGTACAGGAGACAGAGGTAAGAACGCTTAGTTAAAATTGTAAATTCAAACATGCAAGTATTTCAGAGAAATACAAACATTCACCTTAAAGTTTTCAATAAATCCCCCACTTCCTTCAGATGGCCCCCGCAGGCCCTCTGAAGTGGGGACAGCAATCAGTGATTGATCCCCCATCATGCACTGGGAACGGGTGAAGAGTTCAGCCTGCAAGTTCTCCAGGAGTGATGAACGAGTGCGGAGCTTTGTATGAGTGAAGGAGGGGAAAATGCAAAGGGCAGAGGTCAAAGTCAGAAGAATAAAAAACACAGATATTCAATAATGAAGTGCATTAGGGAAAAGTGTTCCTCCATCTACCTCCAGTCTGCTGAACTGCTCAGCCTTATAGCAGGATATCTCAGCGTTAATGAGTTTAGCCAGCAGAAACTCTCTGAACTTTGAATGCTAAAGGAAGGACAAAGGAAGACAAACCTTGTGAGATATTTCACACACTGATTATACTGGTAAATACTGAGCTCCCTTAAATAAAGGACTGACACAGAGAGCAGGTGGAGCAGAAGCAACCTTTCACTAATTAAATCAAGGTGTGTTCGCATTCAAGCAGTCTGAATGGTCAATGACGTCCAAAGGAGCAAAGCAAGGCAAGACAAAGGTTAGACTGACATGTTAAGCTGTGTCTTTTTAGAGCACATATTTAGACCTGTAAGGAAGGTGCAGGAGTTACTAGTAACACAAGCTCTGTTTTAGTGTCTCAATAAGCCATGACAGTGTGGCAATGAACCACAAAATACCAGAATTCTGAAACCACTTTCAGCCATCATATTACTATTTACACCTGTGCTCACTGTGACGAGTCGAACTGACATGTCTCCACTGAAGAAGGTTTGTCCACTAGAGCCCTAGTCTGGACAGCAAGTATACACTTTAGGGCCACTTTGCCACTGCCAGGTTGGACCTCCATGTTTTGAACTAGTGGTTATTTGAGTTACTGCTGCCTTCCTATCAGCTCAATCAGCCTGAATTGTTGACACAAGGATGAACTCTTCTTACCTTTTTCATGCGTCACAAATTGTTGTAGATCTTTTGGCCACTTACTCTCAACTTACGTAGCATGACTCCTATTTCTAAATATCTTGTGAGACCTCAAATTATTATGTAAATCTTTTCATAGCATGCAATGGGCCCCTCAGTACCAAGCAAGTAGGAAAAAAATTAGGAAGATTTCATTTCTGTAGCAAGCTCTGCCATCCAGAGATGAAGCAACAAAAGCTATTAAACATTTGACGTCCACTGACATTTCTGGGAGAAAATCGCAGTGGACATCAAATGAATATTACTGACAAAGCAAATAAAGTACAATATACCTAAAAAAATATGAATTGGCTGTAGCTGTTGCATTAAAGAATAAATAAACACATAAACAAAGTATACTGAGACAGATGAAGCTCTGTTTTTTCTTACATCTGTAAAGACAGGGGGATCTGGAAGCACTGGACCAAAGGGAGGAACATCTTCTCTTGCCGTGACAGACACCTGCAGAAGACAAAAATGGCAGAGATTAGCAGAGATTGTTGCATGATGTCAGTTTATCACAGATATATTTGAATCAACAGCTAGTCTCATCAGCTGGTTTTCAAACTGCCAGGGCATTCGCCCCTGACTGCCACCCAGCAGTCATTAAACCTGTACTCTACAGTGCCTCCTGCAGGTGGTCAGCCAGCCCATGTTGCCTGTTCAGGCTGTGTCTGAGTGTCAGAGTGGGCCCCGTGGGATAAAGCCTGGTCATCAGGCTAGCTCCTTTGAGCTTCCTCCCAAGGTACATAGTATTCTGGTACCTGATGATTTTTTCTTCATCGGGGTTGTGTAAAATGCTCTTTGTCTGGTTCCCCAACAAGAAGAAATTTCCGTAGAAAGACCCAGTCAGGTTCAAAAGTTCCTAACAAATATAGCCCAGTCGTTCAGTCGTTCAGGACGGATTGAAAGCAGCGCTGCCGTTCTTCCGCACTGAGGTGGTCCAGGCATCTAATTTGGATACCTCCCTTCAGTGTACCTCTGGATGAGAGGGAGGTCTGGAATTCTCTGGTTAGGGTGGATGGATGAATGGATATTTGTATCTATATGGCAGCATATAAGTAACAACAATGGCTTTGCAAAAATGTCAGTGTTAATGCTGTAAGACACCAGCACTACCACACAACCACTACATCACCGGGCCACCCAGCTGCTATATTCCTTTACAAATATGGTGAATTTATTCAATTTGCATTGATGGGGATGTATTTTGCCCACTTACTTGATATGCTGCTCCACCTGTTTCCTCTTGCCTCTGAATCCTCCGGACGACAATAAAACAGTGAAGGAAGTGAGACTTGATAACATCAGACAGAAAGGGGGTTTGGCCCTCCTGGCAGACCAAAGCTACGATGTCATTACCGATGTGCCTTTTTCTTTGTAGCTGTGCAGGGTGATGAGAAAAATGTTGGTTAGTGTCTAAAAATAAGTTGATTCGTCCCTCCCCACATAAACTTAACTACACATAATATCCTCAGAGAGACTCTCCTGTGAATCATCAGCACAAACAGACTGAGGATGATGTGATTAATGACCTGCTGTGGGTCACCCTCTGTGTAAGGCAGTTTAGTTGCGACATGAAACATGATTTCTCTCCCATGAAAGGAAGTGTAGACTGCTTCACTTCCTGTCTGACCATGACACACATCCAGTCCTCCTCTAAAGCTGAGAAAAAGAGCGAGGAGAGAAGAAACCATGTGATTTTCCACATTTCTTGTGTCACTTCTTCACATTGTCAGCATACTTTACCCCGTGAATCCTTGCAGCTGAACCGTCTCTCCCAGAATAGACAGGAACTCTTTAAACTCCTCACTTTCCTCATTGTTACCCAGTATGTCTTCCTCAGTGAGCTACAGAGAAATGGATTTCTCTGAGAGGGATTGGTTATGATATGCTGCCATATTTTAGCCATTTTTTATAAAAATGCATGGCATTTTGAAGTAAAGCATCAGTTCTTACCTGCCTGTCCTTTTGGCACAAAACACCAAACTTGAAATTAGGAGAAACTCTGTGTTCATCAAATGTGGTTATAAGTTCTGGAGCCTGAGAGAGGAAGAAGAGAGAGTTGAAGAGCGAAGAGCTTCATAGAAAACATGCTGACATGTCACAGTAGGAAAGGCACAGGGAGAAAAACCACATCAGGTTCTTTGTATTACCTTTCTGCTCACTGTCACACTGTTTGGGACACCCGTTTGTGTTTAACTGAGCCATTCTTATTGTTTTTGGTGACACCTGTGGCATTCCTCCTGTGACGTATGTGAAATATGTGTCAATTTTTCAAGTCATTTCAGAGCATATTACCTTCAGGTAGCAGACCACGTCAAACTTTGAGGCAGTCACTCGGTCACAAAGCATCTAGAAAGAATGTGAGGAATAATTATAAGTGCTTGTCACGTATTCGGTGCTTGAAAGTGAGAACATTTATTCATGTACTGAGGTTTGATTTTGGGGTATCTTGAGCATTTCTTTTGGTTTATTTCTCCGTTTTCTGCTGCCTCTCAGAGTGAAACAATTTTTTTTTTACATATATATTACTCTTTTAGAAAAACTGCAAGATTAAAAAGTGCTACAGTCACCATCTGCAGTACTGCAAAAAGTGCTGTCTGCTCAGTAGCTCGTAGAACCACACTAGCAGCAGCAACTTGATGTGATTTGAAGATTTGAAGTTTCTGTATGACTTTATCAGACTCTCACTTCATTGCTTCAGTTCTTGGATGCTTGGAGACATTCCTTTACGCACAGCTCTCTTTAACTCCCACCACAGCATTCCATAGTTTGAAATCTAGACTTTGGACTGGGCCACTGAAACACCTTTATTCTTTTTTTTATGTCGCAGGTTTGCTGCTGAGTTTGAAATGATTGTCTTGTTGCATGGCCCTGCAGTAGCTTTAACTGGCCAACCAGACAGATGGCCGCCTGTTTGATTCTCCTTTACATACAGAGGGGTTCATTGTCAACTTAATCACTGCATGAAGCTGCAAAACAAGCAAAACTATTGCCCCACCGCCACTGTGCTTAACAGTGTGCATGAGGTGTTTTAGGTAATATGTTGTGTTTGGATTTTGCCAAACACTGGACTGTGCACTGTGATCAAATACCTTCATTTTAGTCTCATCGGTCCAGAAGATATTGTTCCACAAATCTTGTGATTTACACAGCCGTAGCTTTGCAAACCTAAGTCATGCTGTCATGTTCATTTTAGAGAGAAGAGGCTTTCTCCTGGCAATGCTTCAAATGAACCATACTTGTTCAGTCATTATCTAATTGTGCTGTCATGAACTTTAACAGTTGATGTGCTAGCTGATGGCTGCAGAGTTTGAGATATAACTCTTGGGTTTTTTTTCTACGAGCATTGCACAATCTGACCTTGGGGTGAATTTGCTGGCATGTCCATTACTGGAACAGTGTGTCATTGTGTTAACACACACACCTAAAAACGGCCAGAAGTTATGGTTTTATGGAGGAAGTCAGACTTGCGGATGATTGTTTTAGCATCTTACTGTCTTAATTCCTATGGAAGCATCAAGGGTGTGCTTAATTTTTCACAGAACAACATAGAGTCCAGTAAAAACTTTATTTTTCAGTGTAGAATGTAAGGCAATAAACAGTCTATAAAGTAGTTAGCCTTAGCCGCTCATCGTTTAGCTATTATGATGTCAGTGCATCCATAAAAATAATAAAACACATATGTAAGCTTTTAAGTACTTTAAATACACAGAATGTGCACAATTAATGCTTTTACTTGAAATAATAGTTTATCATTTGTGGTTACTATTTTGCCAAATAGAAATATAGGTATGATACAGTAAGAAGTTTGATACCTTTGCTAATTCAACTGCAGATGGCAGGGTGGGGAAAAGAGACACAGAGAAGACTCCATGCAGAGAACACTCCTTCATCCTGTGAGACATAAAGCACAATCATTATGCCTCCTTTTCTGTGATGCAGTTTCTTGTAATAATTGATCAACCACGCTCTACATTAAACATATAAACTATAACAAAGAAACCTTAAAGATTCCTTTCAGAGATACTTTAAGATCTTTTGTGATGCACAGCATGCACACGGGAAGTTTTAAATGACCTTGTTATGCTTGTAAAAGTTGCATATTAAACCAGGATTGACTTCTAAAATGAAATTCTGCTTGTCCCATGACACCTTCACATCAGATTTAAGTCAGATAAACATTCCTCTTTCAGCATATGAATCTGAAAGTTTACACAATAACCCTAGGAGAAAGACATTTTGGAGCTGAGGGGGCATTTAAGGAGAAGCACAATTTTCTGTTAAACATTTTTGGCTGCATTGTAGCTTAGAATAAAAAATGTCTCACAGTAAGCCAAAATAGCCAAAGATCACCTTAGAATCACCCTGAGCCTATTCTCCTCTTCCTCCAAACACACAGAGAGAACCAGCGAGCCCAAAGTTGGATCCACTGCTGTGAAAGAGTGATGGTACTGCGTGGCAAAAGGGTTAAAACATTAATATCAATGCAGAAAGAATATTCCTATAGATTTTACAGTTAAAGTCTACTTACTCGTGAGCGGAAGAACTCGTGATAGATTTTGGCCTCACCGTCTCTCTCCATGATGTCATAGCTCTCTGGGTCAACGGCATAATGGGAAGAGGTGGGACTCACATCTACCAGTCTGTCCAGAGGGGGGTCTATCCAATAGCCTCCCAGTTTCGAAGGAAGGATAAGCGGCAGCTCTCTCCCAGTTGTAGAAAGTGGAGACTGACAGACACAAAAAAGAAGATGTTTGGGCTGATGTTTGTTTGGGGAAACACCTGTTATCATCAGTACAGAGCCTGTGTCACTTTTTTATTATTACTATCAAGTAGAGAAACCTTGAGAGGAAGGGGGAATTCACATCGTTGCTCATCGATCCTGCTGCCCTGATGGACAAGAGCTTTAGTGATTACAAACATCTGCTGCTCAGGCATTGATGGATGCACACACTGCACAAAATGATGGACACTGTAACTCACCTGCAGCTTCTCAATGATTTCAAACAGCTCTGATTCCTAATATATATATAAAAAAGTGAAATTCAAGTTGAGAGAAAGGAAAGCAGAAGCACGGGTGAGGAAGAGGAACATGACTCATATTTCAGTCTTTCTCTAAACGGACTTCTAGAAATGTAGAACATGGATATTCATCCCTTAGAGTGAATTAAAATTAAAGCGAGAAAGTGCACACTAAAAATGATAAGGATGTCACCTTCTGGTTGCTGCTGGAAGAACGGAAAGGCTTGCGCTCACTGGTAGGAGAATCCAGGGTGTCCAGACTTTTGTCCTGCACGAATTCAGGTCTGCAGCAACAGGTTGGTTTACACAGCAAGACAGCACAGTTAGTAACTCCTTACATTATACAGGAAAGGTTAACATGTTAACTCGAAAAAGCTGCAGTAGAGAGGAAAATAAAGCCTCACCCCGTCTCATCCCCACATGTGAATCTATCCACACTGTAAACAAGGAAGTAAGAGCTTTTCAGAAACTTCTGCATAAACAGACAAGATGACTTAAATCTAAAAAAAGTGCCGTTTGTTCAGGTTGTGCCGCTGCTCCAAGGACAATGCCAGTCCTAATTTAAGACTAACAGTGTCTTTACTTACCTGCCATATGCCCCAAAAGTGAAACTTCTCTTTCTAGAGTAGGACATATCATTCCTCTTTTCTCTCTCCATGCCTTTGGTGTCACTGTGAATGTTTGTACATGCCAGTTTGGTGCTGAGTCAATCAGGGCTGGCTAAGGTTGAATTAATTCACTTTATCATTCTGTCACTCCTCTTCCTCCTCCTCTGCCCCCTGCCATTCACTCATTTAAGCTTCCCTTTCCTGCCTCTGTCCTGCTGTCAGCCAGACAGGCAGCATTAACCCGCTCGTGGTCACAGGTGCAGCCGCCGCCGCTAACTGTAAGATGGACACGGTCAGGTGCTCCACGCTGCTTCGCGCTATCGATCCCGAGTGACGCTTGTGGTAGTTTCACAGACCGGCTGAGCTTAAAGATAGGCGTGTAAATAAATAAAGAAATGAGTGAGACATTTTCTCCCGGACCTGCTACCCTTTGAGTCAGTGAGAATCATCAATTATTGACAGGTCACACAGTGAGGGTGAGGAGATAGACAGCAGGGGAGGGTGAAGGAGGGAGTGACAGAGAGAGAGGGATGGAAAAGGAAGTAAGAAAGCGAGAAAAACAGAAAGGCAGGAATACATGCAATGCAAAGCACTCACCTGTTGGTTCTAATGCATTAATGGTTGCTGTCTGTCTCTGTGTTTGTCATAATGTGTGTGTAACTCTGATGCCTTATTGTAAAATACGCCCAGTAAGAATAAATTGTACCAGAAATGTTCCTCCATTAGTTTTATGTGATTCGTCATATTTTATTCATTAAAATGATTTATTTAGTATGGTTTTATTGCACTAATTATTATTTTAGTTCATGGTTCTCAACGTTGGAGCTTGTAATATTATTACTGAACTGGGAAAGAAGAAAAGAAACCTCTGGTACAACAATTTGGATTCAAAATTGTAAACTTTATTCTGAGTATTGCTTTTTCATGAGCAGATGGACTAACTTTCTAAATTTCAATCACCAGCTCAAATAAAGCTATGACATTTAAGTGAAATATCTCTTTGAGGGAACTGCAATGGCAAACATTAAAGAATAATTTAAAAAGGAAAACAGGTGGCTTCCTTTCACACACAAACTTTGCAATGTATACAAGAATGCTCTGTTTAAAATGTCAATTTTATATATTTAAACAGCTAAACAGATAGGTTTAGCTATCAAGTAATCATGGTTGAGTGAAAAGCATAGAGTACTCAAGTATAAGGGATATGACTGACAGAAAAAGATGCACCTCCACTGAACTGGACACTTCTGAAGCTGTGGTGGAAGTCACTGAGCAAACTGTTATCAATCATGACCACCTTCTGCACCACTTCCTGGACAGGCAGCAAATCACCTCCTCTTACGGACTGATAATTTCATACCACATTTTGTCACCCTGTATGATTAAAGTCCACTCTACCTTTTATCATTAGTGTGTCCCACACTTATTTTGTTCCCCCTCACTGCAAACGTGTGTCTCAATTTCCTTATCATATTTCAAAATTTCCTGTTCCTCTTGTTGTGGCTAGAAGCAAGTTTTGTATTTTTGTTTGTTTGTTTGAAAAAGTACAGAACTGTAATAACAGAACTGTTATAACAAAAGAATTTCCCAAATCTGGGATAAATTCATTATTTCTTAGTTCTTATTATTTGGTATTTTAACATTTGTTAAATATCAATGGAGCTTGTTTTTCCCCTTTATACTAAAAAACTGACATCAGGTTGTTTTGAATATCAGATTGTAACTGGAGGCAGGACCTTACATTACAACTTATCCTGCCATTGCTCATTTACAAACTCAAATTTTAAACCCAAGTTTCAAGTTTTATTGTCATGTACAGATAAACAGTGTAGCCACATTTATCCATAATGAAATTCTTTGGCTCGTGCTCCTCAGCTTTAAATGAGCATATAGAGAGTGTGCAGCAACCCTGCTGCAAATATGTGACCTTTAAGTGTCTTTACACTCCTCCTTTTTAAATAGCTCTCTATTCGAGAGGCCTTTGTGCCTGCCTTCTTATCAATTGGTTACTTATTAACTGAAATGAGATTCAAATTCAAAATACCCTTATTTCTGTTGTTCACACAGCAGTTTACTGTACGGTTAAGATGCCATTAAGAAGAAAAGAAGAAACGATTGGTTCACTGAAACGCCACTCAAACTGTACAGCGCTCTCATTGGTCAGAATCAAACTCGAAGAGTCTGATGGTCTGTTTACCCCGCGGAAGTTCGTCTGTGGCTTGTAGACGGGATGCTGTTAGTTTGCGTTTAGTAAAGGGACTTACGGAGACATTTTGCTCATTTTTAGGGTGTGTTGATAGTCTGTTGCAGGAACAGAAGAGAGGTAAGTAGTGGGGATGCGGGGAGTCATATTAAACCCACTTCAGTGCAGAGAAAGTCGAAGTTAGCTAGCTAGTTAGCTAGCGTTTATCACCATCACCCAACACCATTTAGATTAGCGTAACTTCTCTTTTATTGTAACTCAGCATAGTAAACTTACATTGCTAATATTATACTTCCATTATTTTTCCTCTTTATCTTATTATTTGGTAGATACTTTACTGAGTTTACCATTGTATTGTTCAGCTTCTGTTGTTACTGGTTTATTATTGCTGGCTCAAAGAGTGCCTCATGGTAACGTTATCGCTTGTGTTGTATTTTGTTATAAGGGTGTAACTGAGGAGCCAAGCTAATAAAGTGACTGTTCCCAGTGTTGGACAAAAACGTCCATATGCTTGTATTGTTCACAATGTTCGTGTATCTTGTTACCTGCTCTGGATACAGTTTTTGAGGGGAAAAATGTTGGAGTGTGGCATGATGGAGCGGGACAGGCAGGCTCTCCGAAGAAACTCAGCTATCCTGTGCAGACAGCTGGTGGTGGATGAGCTGCTCATACAGTCACTGCAGGCAGAAGACATCCTCACGGAGAGCATGGCAGAGAGCATTATGGTATGTGGATAATAACTACTATATTAACAGTGAGACAGCTGATTCTTAACAGTTATGTGACTTTGAGTTACCTTCAGTTTGCTTAAATTGAAGTTAACTTGGCTGTCAGCAACTTTGCTGAAGGTTATGGTCAGTTTTTAGCTTGTGGTTTAAATGTATGTGGGAGTCAGAACCTCTAACCCTCCCATGAAATAGCTGTTAAGTAAAAGGTGACTACAGAAATGTTTCCTGCAGTTTTACAGGAACTACCACCATTTCTGCACTCTGGTAGCTAGTATAGGCTCCAGTGGCAGAGAAAACATGAGTTAGATAGGTAGTTAATAAAGTAGATGATTAATTCTACAATTAAAAAGATCTCTCACAGTCAAATCCATAAAGTTCGAGAGTGATATAGTTTATAGGATAGTATAATATTTTTCTTTCAGCATGCTAACGCTTTTGATTAGAAATAAAGCAGTCATGATGTGATTGATGGATCCTTCTACATCTATTATCACAGCAAATTATCAACACTGCCTATTCAGTGATGAGTAGTTGTGCTTTGAATGAGGCCTTTATCTTCTGTGCTGTGATTTAGGTACACTTTAATTAGGTTTATCTGTCCCAGAGAAGTTTTGGGTTTTCTAGTTAAGTATAATCGAACTGTATACTCTTATTCTTCTTTAAAGTCCGTCACCTCAGGTATTTACATAGTTGGTTCACTGTAATGTAAATTCTCCTCAGATGATTCTGCATAGTCACAAAATGCAGGCGGGCACGTGGCTGTCCACGTGGCCACTCACGCTCCCCATCTGATGACAAAATTTACTTCATTCAGACCTGAGCGGACTCACAGAAATGGAAAATATAATTATGAAAATTGAACACATTTTAATTCTGTCATTCTGCAAGCTTTTTTAATAGCTATGTAATGTTTTTACAGCCTAATAAAACCCTTCATATTTATTTATCATTGGATGCATATATAGACTAACTGCAAAGTCAGCACTTAAAATCTCTACATGCTTTTTATTATTTTGATTTGGTAATTGAAATAATTAGGGAACATGCCACACCTGTTCTAAATACTTCAAGCATGTGAAAGATGTGTAACAATGCAAGAAATGTCTGCTTTCCTAAATTATTAACAAAATACTTTTGCTAAACCTTATGCATTTAAACTGAAAGTCTAGACTGGAGAGTCTAGTGTGTCACTATCCAAAGACTTAGGGATCTTACTATTTTAGAGGTTTACCAGAGAAAACCAGCTGGGAACCACAGGGCAACGTCCTTCAGAGACATTAATATCCCTTTTCCACCGACACAATGCTGGTTACCAATCTAGAACTAATGCCAGAAAGCTGGCACTGGCACAGCACCACAAATTGCCAGGCTAATGTCAGAGGAGATGCCATAATAAATAGTTTGTGTCTGCCATGATTTTACTGCAACTTCTAATAATTACAGCATAGTAACCTTTCAAATTGTCGGCTGTTTCTCAAAAGGCATCAACATAGAACAGGCTTATATTTGGTGGAAAAGGCATTTGTGAAAGTTTTGATTTAATCCCTCAAGGTTGAAATCTTTACTTCCGACTGTCCTGTCTGAGGACCACCTTTAAACATCTAAAGTTTAAGGTGTCTGGATGAATTCACAATCAAATGTTATAATGTTGAGAAGGTGAAAAAAAAGTAAAACCAAATGTATTTTTTAATTAATTCATTGTTAGTAAATTTTATGTTTCCGATGTGATCTCTTCTACTCCAGGCAGAGCAAACGTCTCAGAAACGCAGCTGGCGTTTGCTTCTACTCTTACCAAAACGTGGACCCAGAGCCTTCAGCAGTTTCTGCTCAGCTCTTCAAGATACTGAACAGAAACACCTCTACGACCTGCTCATAAAATCACCAGAGAAAGATGGCAGAGAGACACACACAGATGTGAGTGTGTACTTGACATCAACCATACACATGTCGCACAGCAGCAGTATAAACAGCAGATTTAGTGCAGTTCTTAGACTGCTTTCTGCTCACAGAGTTTTCAGCCTGAGGAGGAGCCACAGGAGAAGGCAGGGCAGCTGGTTATGGAAAGAACAAAAAAGAAGAGAGAGGTGAGCTTGCCTAAGATTATCGAAGGCAATGTCACTCTTGGCATTTTTGAAGTAGAAGACATCATTGCATCATTGAACGCCTTTCATGCCTCTTTAATAGATTTTTCTTTAATTATAAATGCTAAGATTATATAGAGTAATATTTTGGGAATTGTAAGCTTCAGTAACATGACGTTTGGCAGGCATCTTCAGAAGACAGAGAGGAAATGTATGAGGTGAGCAGCACCTCATCATTCCCAGTCCAGGCATCAGATAGCTGGCCTGGCTCAGAGTCATCAGTCAGAGACTTACCCACAGTCAGGGCTGAGGACAGGAACAAACAGAGACTGAGGACAAAGAAACGAGGAGCAGATATGCAGACAGATGTGAGAATCACAAAATGCATCCATCTCATTATATATATCCAGATGGCCCACCTGAAGTAGAAAGGCAGGCAGGAGTTTCCCAAATATTTAATCTAGGACTGCAGATGTCATATTCCTACAAAAACAACAGCTGCTTCCACTGTATAGAACAAAATCCTTCATTATCTTTTTTGTACGGTCTGTCTTTAATAATTTGTGTATCATTTTAAATTTCAGAGGTCTATGGACTCTTCTCTTCCACTTCCAACTCAGGAGGAAATTGCAGCCAAGAGAGCAAGGACACATGGTGAGCGGTGCTGCAGAGCGTCTATGCGTTCATTTCAAAATGGGTTTCAGTGTGTGTAATGTTGTTGTCAGTCTTGTTTCCCTGGAGACATGAAGTTGTTTCTCAACAAAAGGCTTTATGTGTTGTTCATTGTTAAGACAATTTAATATATATGTCACAAAAAAAACCATTCTGTAGCCACTGACCACTTTAGGCCTTTAGTCTCCTGTTATTCTGTTGATTATTTGAACTGTTATAAACACACATCATAGAAAAAAGTGTAGAAATGTTGTTTTTCTAGCAGGTACCTACTGTCTCTACCTGCAGGCACCACACCCCAAGAATGACTCATTGACAACATGATACTCTGCTGTTAGACAACTCCATTCAGTGATGAGGACTAAGAATAGTTCAGTTTGTATTAGTTTGTGATTGTTTGTGTGTATGTGCTGCAGAATCCATGGAGTTTAGTCTGGATGCTGACAGTCCCATCAACAGTCCGGTCCTACCCTGCACACCTGACTTTTACCTCTCCCGCTGCCAGCAGGTACGATTTTGTTTTCCCATCAGCAGGTCAGTTGAGCCCATGCAAAGGTGCTCAGTTTTGTTTGGATTTACTGCGACCGCCTAAAAATGCATGTCTTCAGCATTTAGCTATGTTTATGTAACAAGCATAAAAATTGCAAATTTAATCTTTGGGTTTTGTCACTTTGTTAAGGTTTTTTGTTTTAAACAGATTAAAACAAAAAACCTTATTGTGTATGAATTTTCTTATATAGGTCATTCCATTCTTATTCAGTCTTACAGGTTGAGTTCATCGCCTCGTGGTTTTGGCTTGGTGATCAGTAATGTGACCTTTGACCCTTGTGCTGCCCCTGACCTTGACCCTAGAAAAGGTGGCGAGGTGGATGATGAGGTCCTCAGGAAGGTTTTTACAGAGCTGGATTACATTGTTGCTGTGCACAGAGACCTCACTGCTCAGGTAAAATGATGGATTTTGCAGGATGTTGGAAATGTGACACTTTTATCTTATTTATTGATAAACCTAAAGAAAGGACGTTTGGGCCAAACAAAAGAAGATGTTAGATCCTCAGCAACCTCTTCACCTGACACAGTTTGGAGAAAGTCACTTGTTGAAATGTTTAAGTTAAGAAAGACTGGGGATATGGTGTAGACAGGTTTTTTTAATGTAGGATTTGTTCTGGTTAGCCCACTTTCACTGCTGTCTGAGGAAGGTGGGAGGTTTGTCACAAAGTAAACACACTTCACGTTTAATTAATTTAAGTCCAGATGCACATATCCTGCCTTGAACCTGATTGTTTACTGCACATCATGGTCTAATGAATCCATTGCTAGTGAGGGGGTGTCATCCTGCACACTTTAAGTCAGACCCTAAGTTGAGTGTTTCCATTAGTGAGAATGAAAATGTTTGAATACAGCTTCTATGAAATTTGGACTGAAAGATTGTTGCGTTTGTGTTAACGCTGACTTTGACCACATATGCTGATGCTTGTTCTTGTTCGTATTCTTGTGTAGGGTATGAGGACCTGCATTGAGAACTTTTCCAGACGGCCAGAGCACCGGACAGTGGACAGCTGTGTGGTGTGTCTGCTCTCCCACGGAGTGGAAGGGGCAGTGTACGGTACAGATGGCAAACTCCTCCAGGTCAGTTTGTCTGACACTTTACTGTGTAGATGTATGGTATGTCATTCAATAACAAAGATTCAACTGCTTTTTTCTGACATTTAATGCTAATTGTGTTTAACTTGGTCAATTTCAGTTGGACTGGGTGTTTGAGGCCTTTGACAATGCACACTGTCCACTTCTACAAAACAAACCAAAGATGTTTTTCATCCAGGCCTGCAGAGGAGGTAAGATGAATGAGATTGTGCAGCACAGCAATAAAAAAGAATTATACGGTAAACATGTTCTGGGGACTGCACTGTCCACAGTTCTGAGAAACTACCTGGGTAAAATCTCTCAGAGCCGTGCAGCATTATGAAATAGTGGTACCAATCTTCCCCTTCACATGGCCAGATGCTGTCTGCTGTCATTGTCATGCCCACTGAGAGAATCACAGTGGGTGGCAGTTTCAGAATCGCCCATTTACTCTACAGTTCCAGCTGTGGATTGTGCCAAAATCTCAGTTTTGTGTCAGTTTTCATCTTCTTTATAATATTTTGATGAAACTTCAAACAAATTCAGCACAATAAAAATAAAATGAATCTGTGGCTTAACAAGCTCCAAGTCAGTTGTTCTGTCTCTGTGACGGAGGTTATGGCCTGACTGCACACCCAGTGATGCTCATGACAGATCCTTAGACCCCTCAGGAGCAAACCTAATTACTTCCCACACTCCCTCGCTGCACACAGAGCCCAACACAGGTGTGCTGCTGAAAGGCTATTAGATGTGCTTAGCAGCTCTGGAAATAGCTTCAGTGAAATTCAGATATTGCTTATTTAGAGTGTTCATGGATACATTGGTATACTGCCAGTTTTTCTTAATAAGTAAGAAAAATAAGTAAGCGTTGTTTGCAACACAGTGGTTAACACTGTGAGGTCACCGCAAGAGGGTCCTTGTTTTGTGGAATATACATGTTCTCTGTGTGCCTGCATGGTTTTCCCTCCAAGTAACCCAGGATCCTCCACCAGTCTAGGGCATGCACGTTAGTGGAATTTGTGATTCCCAGTTGGCCGCCGGTGTGAATGTCTCTGTGATAGCCTGGAGACTAGGGCTGAACGATATATCGCATTTGCGATAATATCGCGACATGATCAAGTGCAATTTTCTAACCGCAAAGGCTGCGATTATACTCTGGACATGTCCAAATTCATGGGCTGCATCCTCCTGAGGCCGCATTTGTAGACCGATTACGTCACAGCGACGCGCCGAAGGCTGTCCAAATTACTACCATATCCCAGAATTCATAGCGCGGCCCAGCCAAACTCCAGTTTCCAACAATGGCGGCCGCTACTAAGTTTTAAAATTACTCATACTAATCTTTCTGGGTCACAAAATAAACTTTTAAAATATTTTCAGGCGAGAAAGTAGTTGTGTAAACATCAAATATCTGCTCGGTTTATCAAGATATCCCATATTTGCAAAAGTGCTTCGACGTTTTCAGAGGCGTCTGCTACCCACCAGCTCGACAGCTAGCCGGGAGCTCGAGGGTTACTGATGCGGCCGAGAGCGGCACAACTCCCGGCACATCATTTTCAGATCACCGCGGAGTTTCGCTGCTCGGGTTAAACGTAATATATAAGTCACTTAGACAACCTAAAAATGTTATTGTTGGGCTTTTTTCAGTGTTTTGTTTGTTCGTGAGTAAATCGGTTTGGCTGAGATTAAAGTTATTAGATTAGATAAAATAAAACTTTATTAATCCCCCGGGTGGGTTCCTCCTTGGTTTTCACACAGCTGACTAAACGTCAAACAGAAAACTTATTAAACAGAAGTATGAGACAGTCGAGAATTTACACCAGTGTCTGGTTATATTTTAGATAGCAAGAAGCAGACGGCCGAGTTTATTAAACTCCACCGAGACAGCGGTGACGCTAATCAGAACTAGACCGTCCAATTTCACGCCTTTAAACTTTAAAGGCGTGTTTGTGTGTGTGTGTTTATACAATTGCTATTATGTTTGCACTTTATGTGTAATGTTACTGACTGCAGAGATCAGTAAGATGTGTGTATTTTTTATTTATTAGTTTTATTTATTTAATATTATTTTTTAATTGAATGACTGTCTAGTAGTTCACAGATGTCGAAAAACTGAGTGTGGTAAAGCCACTGATTTTGTTTATGTATATTTCTGCAATCTGCACATTGTACTGACTTTCATTTTAATGTTTACACCAGGGTTCCTTGTCAGCACTTTATGCTCAGATGTTTGTAAGCTAAAAATAAACTATTGTGTATGTTCAAATATACTGTTGTGATTGAAGAAGTTAAATAAAAATGTCAGTCATCAATTCATGCATCACCTCATGTCATCATAACAGAGGTCTGTCTTCCAGGAAAGAACAGTTTAAAATTAATGTAATATAGTATTGGCCATACTATATGATGTATTGCTTGTCTTTGTTTAATAATACAGAAGACAAAGACCTTAAAAAATAATCGCATATCGCATCGCAATCGCAATATTGGGGCAAAAAATCGCAATTAGATTATTTTCCATAATCGTTCAGCCCTACTGGAGACCTGTCCAGGGTGTATGCCACTCCTCACTCAATGTTAGCCGGGATAGGATTTAGCTCTCCTGTGACCCTGAGTCCTTTAAACGGTTAAAGAAATGGATGGATGGATAGCTAAAGGCTTCAAAGTGCCTGCGGCGTAGTGCTGTGTGAATGTGGCTTGTGGTGTAGAGTGCTTTGGGGGCAGTCAGGAGGACTAGAAAAGTGCTATGTAAATTTCAGTGCAAGATTTCTTCGTTTTCTGCCGTTCAGAAGTTTAGAAAAACATTTCAACCAGGGCTCATGCTAAATGCCAGTGATAGCTTCGCTTTCAGACTTTTTCCAGAATTCTTTTGGAATAATACTTGAGTTTATCAAAGAGCTGCAGGAAACCCATTGAGTTCAAGCTGTTTAGCTTTTTTAAGACTGGGGCAACAGCTTGAGAAGCATGCTAACTGAGCAGGCACAGCTTCATTGCTCCATCTATGTCTGCTCAGGTGGTGTTACAGTGCAGCGTTGAATCACACATGCATTTTTTAATCTTTCAGTTTTAATCTCTTCTGCTTTGGTTTGTTTTCACTGGCCTATAGTGTCAATAAAATGCTTTGCCCCTTTGGTGGACAGTTGCATTCATTATTAAAGAATATTTGAGACAAATGACTAAAAACTGCAGTAATCCAACCCAGTTATTGCAATAATATTGCTGCTAGATCTTTTTGGGCCTAATTGAAACTTACTTGTCTTCCAGAGGAGATGGACTGTGGCGTGGAGCAGATAGACGGGCCAAAGAGGACGTGCTCACCAAGCTGTGAACAGCGGGATGCTGGCAGGGAGGGACAGGGGGATGCAGACTCCAGACAGAGGGGGGACACAGGAAGACCCAGGATTAAACTTCCCCAGCGGTCGGACATGATCTGTGGCTTTGCGTCTCTCAAAGGTCAGAGAATTTGTAAGTTTATCTAATTTGTTATTCTGGGGTGGGTTTATATATGATATTTTATTCATTAACTGAAACACTGGTGTAAGAGGAAAACTAATGAGGCCATCGGGATCAGCAGTAATGGTTTTGTAATTCTTCTTTTTTAAATTATCTTTGGCCCTAATCATTATTTCTGCTTTTTGTGCAGTGCAATTAAAATTTCTGCTTGAGAGGGTTTTTTTGTGCACAAGCGAATCAAAAGTGGATCTGAAATTGATTCTTATTATGTAAAGCTTTATTACGTAAAGCTCTACCAGACAACACCTTCGCTCTGTCTTTCTGTGTCTCATCTTGATGTATTACACTTCTGCTGTTTGATCTTTTCCTCCTCAAGGCACAGCAGCCATGCGAAACACTAAGAGAGGATCCTGGTTTATCCAGGAACTCAACTCAGCACTCCGCCTCCACGCCAGAGACACCCACCTTGCGGACATATTGGTGCAGGTAAACATGTTTTTTCAGACTGCAGTTGCAGATTACAAACTGCTATTTTGATATATAATACATTTTTGAAACCAACATGTCTTTTTTTTTTCTTTTTCTCCCAGGTGAACAGTCGTATTAAGGAGAGGGAGGGCTACGCCCCAGGTACTGCCCACCACCGCTGCAAAGAAATGTCAGAGTTCACCAGCTCATTGTGCAAAGACCTCTACTTTTTCCCCAAACACCAGCCCCAGTATTAATATGCACATTAACACACACAGATCATTCCTTGTATTGAAGCCTGGAGTAAGGGCATCACAGCTGTTTATTGCACACCACACACTCACACATTCCCCCCTGTTACAACTTGACATCCAAATGTCTAGTGGTTTTAATTTGTCCATTCAAACCACTAGACATTCACAAGCACACACACATATACACAAATCCTGGAAAGAAAAAAGGAGCGAGCTTCTGTTAATCTACATGTACATGGAAATGGGCAACCTATTGGCATACAATGTGCTCATGTATATATTTGTGTGTCTGTGTCTATGCCAGTTAGAGGGTTTAGATGTTAATCCTTTGCAGTCAAACTGCACAGCTACTTTGAGCTTTCACAAGCCTCTTTTTAAAATGTATTTTGTACACAGATCTATTTTTGTGGCTTTATTTTGTATGGAATTCTTTTTATAAGGATTGTAAGGCCCATTCTTATATTTGTACATAATGTATGTTAAATGTTATGAGCATTTCTTGTTATTAACGAAGTGACAGGCAGGGGGCAGCGCAGCAAAATGCATTTCAGCATCTTGATTTCGTCAATATTAACATCTCCTTCAGTTGAAGAAGAGCTTTATTGTCATGGCAGCCATGGTTACAGACAGCTATGTTTAAAATTAAACAATAGAGTTTTTGAACTATTAAATTAAAATATATGATTTTTTTTCCTCACATAGTTTGCCTTATGAAAAGAACAACACCTACAGGGCAGCTTCAGTATGAAGTTTATCTTCTCACTTTAAATTGACATTTACTGATATTTAGTAAATTTCTCTGTCAGGGTGGTGGAGTGCAGTCTGGTGCTACATGTAGGGTCACTTACAGACAGTATGAACTCTGACCTTTACACATTTTACTTGTAGTGTTTGTTCCTGCATAGGAGCTGCATATTTAGTCAGTCTCGCCATTGTATTTTACTATAATCGATGCACAACACATAAAAAAGTGTCTTCCATTTAAAAAAAGCCTGTGCCAGCTGAGGATGATGTGTTGGATAAGTTTATGACCATGGTGCTGCTTTCATAGCATATTATAAGTCTCTGGCACACCTCCAAACAAAGTATTTCTGAAAGCTGCTCCAGAATTTATGGTTCCCAGAAAGAAAAGAAAACTGACCAGGCAAAGTATGTTTTAGTTACAGCAGTGTTGCAGTGAGGGGCACAGTGGTTGAAACAGTATTGATTGTTAACTATCAGTAAAGGGATGATTTTAAAGATCCTGTGTATGAGGCGGTCTTAGCAGAGTTTACCCTGGTCTGAAGCGTGCTCACTCCACTTAGGTTTTAGTTTTAATAATTAAGAAACATAACTTAAGAGAGGAAAAGATTGGACTGTTATAAGAGGATAGTTTTCCTGTAGAATGAGACGTTTTGCTGCCAAACTCTGCTGAAGTGCTTTGTAGGGTGATGTGATGTAGGGTGGGGAGGGGGCAGGAGAGACTTCAATATTAATTACTGCCAAATGTTGAGTATAATAAAAGGCTGTGGGTTTTAAACAATAAAAAATGTCTGTGTTTGTTCTTAAAGCCAATATTTTGAACCTTAACAGTTTGTAATTGCATTTTCTGCAACGACAGCTTTTATGCACAGGTTTAGATCACGTTGCATCCGTAAAGTCAAGGCCCTCTGCTCAAATGTACACTGTTGCCGCTCCTGTGCATGCTCCGCTCCATTTGATCCTCCTTGTTGCTGTGTTTGTGTGTGTTGTTCCCGGCGTTCAGCCTGTCCCCCTCCGTTCTCAGGTATAGTATAACTGGCTCCCCACTATTCCGCTGTGCTCAGGTCGTGCTGCGACCGGGACAACGTACACATCTCTCACACTGCCCGCCACCCACTGATAATGTTCTTAGTGTATCAGATAGAGCCCCCCGGGCCAGCTGTCCACAATCATTCTCGTTTGACATACACGCACACGCCGGTGGTCTGTGTAACACATTTCTCCCTGGCCTCCGGTATAGCTGTGAGATCAGGCTGTTATGCATTAGCGTGTGGGCCACAAAGCAGGGCTGGGTTAGGGGGGGATCTGCCTGTGCCTTTGTGGTTGTCATAATAGCTGCCGGTGTCAATGGGTTAGGAGGAGGAACCAGAGGAGAAACCCGCCAGTGAACTAGAGATGTTTAATTTAAAGTTGCTTGAATGGGATGTTGGCTGAGCACACCAAAGGCCCGATGTAAAGCACAAATTCACCTCCTCGCTTATCCTCTTGGTACCTGGAGCCTGTGCAGAGCTGATCAGTATGAGCTGAGCTCTTGCTATTGGGGGTGTGTCTAGGGGTGATTTTTTTTTCTTTCCCCCTCCTTCTAAGAGAGGGCTGCCATAGCATGTGAGTGTTACGGGGATTGCCTTGCGGCATTGGCTGAATAGGTGCGGGCTGTCATAGGGGTGTCATGTGCACCTTCCTGCTCACGTTGCAGGGGCAGCCCTATGTTGGGGCGGGGGGGGGGGGGGGGGGGGGGGGATCCTTCCAACTACCACCCCTCTCAACACTCCTGTCCAAACAAGAACAGGCCATCCAAACACACACACCTAATGGCCGTCTGGCAGGGAGGGTGCTGCTTAGGGCAACAAGTTGTGTGTGTGTGTGTGTTATTAGGTGTCTGCAGTTCTAATAAAGGAAAGCAGTGTGTCCTTCACTGCCTCATCAGATGGCTTTGCTCTGCTTTGTCTGCCTTTCTGATTTCTGTCTGTGTCTGTCGGTGTTGCGGTGGAGCTGGATGGCTCTTAGACTGTGGGTCATCTGGAGAAAGGCGCTTTCGGGATGGACCTCACCTGTGCTTACGGACTATCTCTATGCAATGAGTGTGTTTGAGACTGAGAAACTTTAGATGTTTTTGTGGTGTTTTTGACCTGGTGTGAAGTGGGTATACAATAAGGCAGCGTGTGTGTGTGTGTTTGTGTATGTGTGTGTGGCATTGCTGTTGCCCACGCCATTAGAAATGCTGGGGTGTCCAGCGAGATTATTTTTGGATCAGTGACAGCGTGTCAATGGCTGCAGATGCATCGCAAAGGAAGGCTCTGAGATACCAACAGACCCTGGTAGGTCTTTCCCAATCTTCCTTTACTTGCCTGCCTGTATGCTGTCCTATCTTTAACTTCCAAAGGTTTTCCCTCGTTTCTCTTGTTCTGCCATCACACCTGCTTCTCTCTCATCTTTCCATCAATTCACCTGTCACTTCCTCTCTTCAAACCCTTTTTTTTTTAACCGTTCTTCATTCTTAATGATTTTTTTTTTTTTTGGTCTAGCCTTCATTACTTCTCTCCTACGCCTACTTTTTCTACCCATCATGCTTCTCTGCTCCATCATACAAAGTCCTCCTCGTGCTCTCCTACTAAATCAATAATCTTCATCTCCGCTCTCATCCTCCCCCCACCCACCCCAACTCTGTCTTTTCTTCTCGAACAAGATTTATGCAACTTCATGTCAACTTTATTTCTGCAGCTCGGATAGACACGAACAGTCTGTACAATTTCTCACCGCCCACGCCTCAACCAGCTGAGTGAAGGCGATAAATGGAAAGTCATCCCTGGGAAAATGGAAAAAACCCTCGATCGTTTACATTTCTTTTGCGACTCATGTGCATCTTCTTTCTGATGCCTTGTAAAGTCATTGCTGTTTACATGTGGCGGTGGATATAAATACCTATATACAGGAAACCGGAGCAGACAGGTTAGATGTACGTGGTGAGATGAAGTCATGTCACTTTATCCTCCAGTTCATCTGTTTAAATGCTTATCCAGAATGATAGTCATTCCTCCCAGGAGCATCTCAAGATGTCTGGTGACATTTAGCCACTATTGACTCTTTTTTTTTTTTAGCATTTTTATTCTCTTCTCTGCTGTGGTCATAGATTACTAACAGCTTCAGCATGCTCTTTTCTGCAGAGCTGATTGTGAGTTTGAGACAAGACAATGAGCAATTGAGGCTGGAGCAGCTGGGCTGTGTATATTCATGTAACTGATCAAGTGCGGAGGAGCAACAGCAGTGTGTCAGTCCGTCCTTCTGCTCGTCTTCCTCTTCGCCTTTGAGAAGATGGACGATTGTCCAGAGCAAATCCCAAATCCCTGGTCCTCCTTCAGTCCCTTGGTGCTGCACAAGTCAGATATAAATAAGACAATTAATTAAATCACGCTGTTTACAAGCTTAATGTCTCTGTGAAGTCACACATCTCTCAGGTGTGAAAGCTGTGTCTGCGTGAGAGGAAATTCGAGCCTTGAAGGATCAGAGGATTTTATGTGCAGAGCTGTTAATAGATCGTCCTGATATAATTTGTTTATTGATCAGGAGAACTCTCCTGTGGTTAGTTTGGCTGGTTCACAGATTCACACTGGTGCCTTAAACTGAAGATGACTGTCTGTTTTTAGTGCTTGTTTTTAGGTGCAGTAAGTGTTGATGTTACGCCTGAGATTTGCTTTTAGATCACATATAACTGTTATTTCAACTTAATTCACAACAAGCCTTTCAATGATGTTCAAACAGCACTCGAGGGTCAGTTTTTGCTTTAGAGGATTGTGTGATGAATGAAGCCGTATTACAAAAAAAAGTAACTTTGCCCTCAGAAGGTTAATGTTTAGTTTTCATTCACTTACATGATTTGGTTCTTCACAAATTACACAAACTAGGTGACGAAAGATTTTAGTGGCACCAGTCGACTGATTTATACATTTTCATAACAAGCAAAAGTGTGACCTCTTTTTTTTTTTTTTCTTTTTCTCATGTGACCTCATGCGCAGATTACTCTCGAGCTATGGACCAAACACTGGTTGCCCTGGAAAAATGTGTTTTCCCCAACTGGTTGGCAGTGGTTTCTGGAGGTTCCTGGCACAAAAGTGTGCGGACTGACCAGAGCTTTTAGGAATAAAAGCAATTTTAAGCTGCTTCCTTATTCGCAATGATTCGCCAATACAGTTAGCACCAAATTTTTAATTTGGCAGATTTTTACGCCAAATGCATTTCCTTAAACCAAAAGGATTTGGGACTGAACCAGGGACCCTTCTGTGAATGTGGAAACCACTAACCTATGGGTTTTCTGTTAAATTGCTTAATAATCTCAGCTAAAAAATCTTTTTTAAAAAGGCAGTGAAGAGATCATGAGGATGTCTGGAAAGAAATGCTGTCCACCCTTCAATTTGGCCTCGGGCATGTCTTTATCCACACCTCATCAGGTGTAGTCAACAGTTTAGCCCAGGCAACACCAAAAGACTTGCACTGTCAGTCCAATGAGGGTAGAGAATATGGAGAAGTTTAAAAATACCAATATAATAATTAGAAAAGTTCAACTTTAGACAAAAGCTAATAAAAGATTTGAATTAATTTAGTTTCTTTTTTGTTTATCTGGTTTTCTGTGATATTTAATGACATTTAAGTGATGGATCTTTAAATTATCCACCCACAAAAATTAATGCTCACTGGCCTTGCAGAGTAGTGTTTATTAATTTAAAATCACACAACTGTTGGTGACTCTTCACTTTCCCAAAGAGGAAGCTCCCTCTGTGGACTCTTGTCACACTGACAGACGTTTCCACAGTGACAAGAGCAAATCGCTGCTTGTGAAGATACACACACACACACACACACACACACACACACACACACACACACACACACACACACACACACACACACACACAGTGTATATTTGTGCCTGCTTTTTACATCTGGTTGTGTGTAACAGTTGATGTGATGGATGAGGTTAAAAGCGAGGTTGTGTGAGGAGACGAGTCTCAATCTGTGAGAATGTCAACAGCAGTGAAATAGATCCCATAAGTCTCAAATGTTACAGGCTACTAAAAGGGATAACGTTCACCTGCCAAATGTCCCGTGGGCTGGAATGACTGCAATGTAGACGATTAAGCCATTAAATTTCATACGATAATGCGGACACGTTTTTTCAATTACAGGGGTAGTTCTAATGTAATAATTAAACAGTTGGATGTTACTTCCATAGCATAAAGGTGAAATGTCACATTGCTAAATAGTGTCAATAGCTTGTTATTGTTTTGTGTAAAGGTTAAAGCCTTCCATCTGTCTGTTCAACAAGCCTCCTGGGAGAGATGGCCCGAAAGAGAGGCAAACAGCGTCAGAGAGAGAGGCAGAGGGAGAACTGGGGAGAAGTGTGTCAGTGAACGTTGGATCACACTGCTGCTAAATTTATCGACGAGTAAGGTTTCACCTCAGGGGTGGGGGGGTTGGATGGACGTGGACAAGGGTTGGTGAACGGGAAAGTTTGAGGGTGAAGAGTGAGGCAGAAAGGTGAAAGGTCTCCAAAGAGTCCAGATGCAAGAGAGACCGCTTGGAAAAATAGACAAAAAAGTAACTTTTTGTGTTTCTGAAATTCATAAACGCAGATTTCTGATCTGTAACGGTACCTTTATGGGTGTGTGAAAGTGGAAAATCATAAAACATTGTGTTGCTTATGGAGAGTGGAGCCAAAATCACAAGAAATAGAACATTTAATACTGCTGGTGACTGAAAATATGAAAGCTTGTTGCCACCACTGGATTGTTTAAATTTCTTTTTTTTAATGTTGAAATTTTACTACAACTTTGAGTTAATTACTCTGAATTTCAAGATGCATAACTTGAGCTTTTCAGATAAACCCAAAAACAAACTTCCATAAAATGGACTCGTGGGAATTTGGTACTTAAACGCTTTCTGTCTAATAAATGAATACATTTCTATTAATATATCAGTTTTAAAAGAAACCCATTGTACTTTTTTCCAACTTTGTATTTTTAATTTCAGATTCAGGGTAGCTTTGCATAATTCAGTCACAATAAGCCTTGATTAACTCATACCGGACTTTGATGTCGCTCCAGTGTTCAACTATTGTCTGAAATAAGCTGTTTTAGCCCCTTTTACTCCTTTGTTTAAGGGATTTTATGGAAATCCACTCTACTTCATAGCCAAGAGTTGTTAGGATGCCTGGGTCGTTGACCCAGGGTATTTGAGTTTATTATATTATTTATACTTTTTAGTCTTTGGTTTCTTTGAGTTCTGTCTTATGGTTTATGTCTCTGTCTTCTTTAGTTGCTCTGTCTCCCCTATCACCTGTATCCCCTTGTCTAGTTCGCGTCTCTGTGTATCCTTAGTTCCTATATCCCCGTGTTCAGTCAGTGTTTGTGTCTGCCCTGGTCCCACGTCTCTGTTCCCTCTGTAGTGCCTGCATGTGAGTCTGTGTTATGTGTTTCCTGTTTTACTTTGAAGGTCTCTGTCTTATCTCAGTGTGTTCAGTTTACGCTTCCTTTTGTCTCGTCAGTTCTGATTTGCCCCAGCTGTGTTTCCCTCCTGTTATTCATTCCCTGATTGCTCCTTCTGTGTATTTAAGCCCTGTGTTTCTCTGTGTCTGTGTCGTGATCTACCGTTTACCAAGCTGTGTGTTCTGTCAGTCCTCTGGTGTTAGTTTATTTTGATTGTTTCCAGTTATGTTATATTTGAGTTTAACATTAAAGCGGTTTTGAGTTCACATCTGTCTCTGGAGTCTGCACCTTGGGTCCTATCCCTGTCCGCACACAGCCCTCACCTAACAAGAGTAGAAAATAACCCCTGAAACCAAGCTTTTTGAATATTTTGAACTCTGACCCTTTGGTTCACAGTGATTGCTTGGACATATGTTGATCTGACAACAGGAAACTTCAGCCATATATGAACATCTGCAAAAAAAAACTCATTACAGGTCCCCTTTAAAAATCACAAATGTAGAGTTGTTAGACTGCCCAGAAGAGAACAAATGTAAACAAATAATAAATGTTAAACAATGAATCAAACTGATATCAAAGGGGGCGGGATTAAGGATTTAAGCCACAGTCAGACTATGTCAAAGTGTCAGTCCACCACGTCTCTTCTTTCCACTAATTTCCTCTCTAATAAGGAATAAAATACCCAAAATACTGAGTGATACCTGAAATATTTACATCAGGAAAAAGAAGGCCATCCATTACACTCACAGCGGCTTAATATTTTTTCAGACTGATGTGCATTAGTTCTCTATTAAAAATCTGCTTTCATCTGTCTTTTTTTGGGACATGCTTGTGCAAAGAAGAGTGGTTGGATTCTGTCTTCTACTACACATATGAAGTGAAATATTTCTTACAAACAGGTAAAATAATAACTACTAATAAAAGTGCAGGGCTAACTGTAGTTGCTGGTGATGATAGGGGATCCTATACTACCACAGTTCAAGTTAAATACAACCCGACAGCCCTCCAAACTGACTGACGTTTCTTGTTTTTGCCAGATCTCAAGAACATTACAAACTGCTTCCTGCTGGGATCATAAATCATCAGCTCCCCAAAATAGAAGCCGACTGATATCCACGGCTTATCGCGGCTATACTGGCATCACAGTTCATATCTGTGCAATATGTGTACAAAAACGCGTATGCTTCTCCAAACAGAAGAGAAAAGAAAACCATAACTTGGGGTAATTTAGTGTGTTTCCAAAGGCATTGTTTACGATACTATCAGCACCTTCTACAGCACATGTGGCAGAACATGCAGCACATATGCAACAAAGTCAAGAGGTGTCTTCACAGTAAGCTATTAACTAATCTGTGAAGTGCATTGCTGGAGTAAACACATAAACACAAACTAATCCAGAATAACAATTATAGAGTTTATAAATCCATAAAATCGCCACGTCAAACTCAACATTCCCAAATCAGACTGCCTCTTCCCCAAATGGCACATAAACCACGTGAGAATTGCTGGGTCAGAACAGAACACCAGACTGACCCATTTTAAGTACCACAGTTGGGAAAACAGAAGCTGAGGTCATCAACTTAAACCAAAGAAATCGCTTTGAGTTTGTAATGAACATTTTATAGAAGATTAAACTGTTTTATAGGCTGTATTTTATAATTAAAGGAAGCTAATTTGTGCTTTTACAGTAAGGTTTACTGTGTGTAAAGTCTCACATCATGTTTTTATGTAACTTAAGCATTAATTAATGGCACCAAAAAAGGCTTCTGTGTACAGAAACAGAGGAATAAAAACATGATATGGCACATTGTACCGGGGCTCAGCCAGGCTTTAGTGAAGCATGCCATTCATGCTGAAGGCACTTGAAGAGCAGTGCAGCATTATCCATACACAATGTTAATATATTTATGGTCCTCTCTCAGTCAGCAGGTATTATTTTCATGCCTTGAGCTTGCATCCTGCCTGCTGGGTATCATTTATGATCTTGCTGCTGGAATCTGCCAGATTGGCTGCATGACTGGGAATCTACCCTGCTGAATTAAGAGCTGCTGACAATTTATTGTCAAGCTTCAAGTGTCTGTATTAACCTCTGCTGCTTTCCCTTTTTAGTGTGTGTGTGTGCGCCCACACTCACCTAAGAGTCACTACACTCTTTCACTGTATGGAAGCAGGTAGCAGGTACGTGTCCCTCACACTGGCAAAGACAGGGAAGGACAGTTGTAAGACAGATATTCAGAGAAGGCATTACTGAGTGTTGGACACATGCAAGACAGTGAGCAGGAGGAAGAGCTGAGAAGATGAGGGAGCGCATCAATACTTTTCAGACAGGTCTGAATATCGATCAGTTTCTGGTAAGGCTCACTATTTCCTCCCTAAATAGTGAACTGCTTTTGCAAGATGAAATGCATGTATGCAAAAGTAATTGAATTCTAGCTTCCGTTTTCTTTTCGCCGACTTTAAATTTCATGTTGTGCCTTTATTTATTGAACATGAACCAGGTTTAGATAGGATTTAATGGCCTCACTGGTTAGATTTTTCTGAATTTCTTGGTGGTAACATGAAGTGTGGTCTCGCATGTAAGACACAGTTTGTTTTTTTGTTTTTTGGCTGCCTCGATTTGCCTTAATTAGAAAATGACAGCTTGAACAGTGTTTGGATGAGGCATGGAATTGTTATTGTGCTGGCTAATTAGTGTATGCATATGGAGACACTCGTGGAAGTGTGTGTGATAGCTGGGATGTGTGTGTGTGTGTGTGTGTGTGTGTGTGTGTGTGTGTGTGTAAGGGGGGTAATCTGCTGATCTGTCCATCAGTGAGCAGGTCAGGTTTTATCATTAACCTTGTGCTACAGGACAGGGCTATATTGTTGTAAGGCCTCACCACACACACACACACACACACACACACACACACACACACACACACACACACACACACACACACACACACACACTTAACAAACACACGTAATGTTCATTTAAGACACAAACACAGACTCTGTGCGCTGAGAAACCTGCACAAACACACACAGATATTTATGAATATGCAGTGCTCCCTCACAAGGGACACAGGAATATGCTTGTATTTTTTAATTAACTCTCAATGTCACACTGCCCTTCAACCTCTGCATCTATCAGCAGCTCTCACTGTGACTGAACCTCTCTCTCTCCATGTCTCTCTCTCTCTCTTTCTCTCTGCAAACCTGTTTGTTTTGTTTACACTTGAAGCTTCTTTTATTTTACAATATTTAATATCTTGTTCGAGCCAACTCGTACAGAACAGATCCATGAACAAATTAAAAGCTCGCGACTGCTCACCGGCGTAATTTGAATACAGGCTTTTAGTCTTAACAAACCCGAGGGAGTGATGTTTTACATTTTTCCGATTTCCTTCATCCCGTGAGACTTGCAGTAAGAACAACAGTAGAAGCTCGGGTTCTTGCGAGAAATTAATAACGAGATGTGTCAGGACCGTACAGTAACGCCTGGCTACGTCCGTGTGTCCGCGGAGATTAACGAGAAAAAAGCAAGGAGAGCTACGCAGGAATCTCATGGAGAGTAAACAAGTGTGGGAAAAGGAGGAAGAGGAGTTTGGAGAGGCAGGGATATGTCCTTGTGTTCTTGACTTGGAGTGGGAAGGTCATTCCACATTTGGGAGCCAAACAATGGCAACAGAAAATGTGCAAAAAGTATGTGAAAGTTGGACAAACTGTGGTTACTGATGATGATTGATTGTGAGATTCGGTGTGTAATGAACATGCAAGGTTATGCGAAACAGTGTAAACATAAGGCTGAGGGATGAAAACAGCAAAGTCACCTGACATTAATAAATCGCGGCTTTCAGTGTCTTTCTCACGCTGTCAGTCGGCATTGTTGTCTTGCTGAGACGTGCTTGCTCTCACCTTTTATTTGTCTTTATGTCTCACCATTTCACAGTCAGGTGACTTTCTGACAATGCAGGAGCTGCGGCTCAGTTTGTGACAGAAATATTAAAAGCCCAAAGTGACATCGTGAATTTCTCTTTATTAATAGTCCAAAAATGCCCAAATATGACATTTTTGAATAAACTTTTCACACTTGTTGAATTTGTTTTTGATTGTGACATGAAGACAAATGCAAAAACCCCAAACTAACATAAAACACAAAGATAAAGAGATTGAAACAACAAAGATTTTAGACTTTTTGAGATTTTGAGCAAGCAAACAAATAAAACTCAGCAGAAGAAGGAGGTGCATCCACTGCACTATGTAGATGATATAAAACTTAATTAATTAATTAAATAATTAATAGCAGCAATCACTGATTTATCCCTTTGATCGATCTGTTGATCTTGAATGAGAGGTCAGAGGTCAAATGTGGCATGATATTTTAAATCCTTACACAGTACTTTCTATATGTTGACAGTAAACACCACACTTTTAAGAATTTTGACCAATAAATCCTCAAGTTGACCTTGAAGACTTTGGTGAATGTAAGCCAAATGTTAATGGATCCCCTCTGCACCCCTACAAAGTTTTATCAGAATTCATTAAACTCTTTTCGAGCTCTCGTGTTTACAGGCAGAATGACACACACACACATACAAACGTTGCCAGAAACACAACCTCTTTAGTGAAAGTGATAAGACCAGTAAAATTATACTTAAGTGGGATTTGGCTGAGTAATAATTCCAGTTAATTAAAAATAATTACTTTAAAACAAGAGGAATATGTTAAGATATTTACTTTTAAAGATTATATTTACACAACATGAGATTTGTAATTCGTTTGAGGTTCACAGTGTGGTAGTGAAAAAAAAATCTTATCAGACATCTGAAGGTCACTCGGCTCATTTTGAGGCTCCATCAGCAGCTTCAAGGCAACCTGGATCTCATTTGAACTGAGGGAAAGTGTAGAATAAAAAATGTCTAACTATGTTAAATGGGTCCCAGGCTCAATCTGGGAGTGGGTTGGGTATTATCTTTTAAACAATGGTCATGATCTGTCAGCCGTGTTCATACGCAACACACCTATTCAACAAGGATAGACACTAGGAAGAAGAAGCTTGAAAGACATCATCAACTGTGCTGCAGTTATTTTTCTCTTTTCCTTGAGGCAGGGCATGAGAGGTCACATTTTTTCCTCTCTCTCTATGAACAGTGCACAGGTTCCTGTTGTTTCTGTCCCTGGTTTTGATGCTGTCTGGTGCCAGCGGCTGTTTGATGATGTTGATGGATTAGGGCTTTGGTGCTAATGTGTAGTGCAGTGGTGAATTTGCGTGCAGTGCAGGACACGGAGACAGAACAGAGACAGAGCTGCTGCAGCATCATGCAACAGACAGGTGATGAGAACCAGGTAAAGACACGAGGACCGAAGGCTGTAGCTCGTCAGAGGTTGATTCTTTTTTTCTGTTTTCTCTGCCATGACTTAATTACACAGCCCTCTGCTGTCTTTCTCTAATCTTCAAAATTCACTTTGGATCATATGCATGCACTGAATTTGAATCTCTATTTCTTTTCGTAGCTCTCTTTTCCAACATTTTACCGATTGATCATTTTACTGATTTGTGTACTTTGACATATAAAATCAAGAAACCTGTATTGTAAAACCATATTGTTAAATATTTGCTGTTTTTTTAATAAACGTATGAAAATACGGCTTGTTTACCTGCCCTGTTCTTCCATACAGCGGAAGATGACAGAGGTCACTGTTATTTGTGTGATACATTTGCAGGCGGTGAAATTAGAAAGTAATCAGCAGTGACCTCTGTGATCTTTTGCTAGACTGAAGAACTGTAAAAGTATGTGAGTTCTTGTTGCCTTTAAAGCAGCAAAATGTGAAGGTAAACTGGTTTGCCCCGAAATAAAAACATGTTTTTTCACATTAGAACATTTTTATTCGTTTGTAGTGCAGACAATAAACAATCACAAACAGCTCACTGACGGATTCATTCCTCATTTTTAAGGTTGTAGACAAAGAAAGGAAAATAAGATATGTCAGTGTCATGAGTGGAGACCGTTTTATCTTTACTTGCAGCAGAAAATTCTTCAGTACGATATCTTTTTAGCACAGCTCTATTTTCTTGTCATATGTTTTATTTCTTTTACTTAATCCCCTTACCTAGGTTGTTTCCATCGTCAGAACAACAGAACAAAACTCTAACAACAAACATGGAGGTTTTTTTTTCTTTGTTAATTATTTATTCAGTAAATTTGAACAAATTTATAAACAATAATCTAACATTTCATAATATATTATCTTAGTGCCTAACCATCTGAGTCCTCTTCAGTCCTGCATTTCTCCCACACTTTCATGTAAAAAGGTGCCTCCTTTAGATTTCAGCGACAAAATCATCCTCTCTGTTATAAAGATCTCCCTCACTATGTTCTTCCATTGTTCACAACTTGGACAGACATTTGTGTGAAATTAAATTAAATTCTGTATTTAAAAAAGTGATAGGAAAAGATCCTCCTATGTGCTTATAGACTCGCTGGCCACTTCATTAGATACACCTTGCTAGTACTGGTTGGACACCTTTTTGAAGCCGTTTCACCTCTCATCCAAGAAGCTTCTTCAGTTCTAAGGTCAAATGGTGGAGAGTCCCAGATTTAAACCTAGCGGGAGTTTCCCCCCACAGAGGGACAAAAGGACCCCCTGATGATCCTCTAATTGCCTGAGCCAAGGTGTGAAATTGGGTTTGGGTCCCAATCAGCCAGAACTGAAGAAGCTTCTCAGATGAGAGGTGAAACGTCTTCAAGCAACTTAAAGAAGTCCAGACGCTTTTCTTTGAAAGCTCCTTTGACTACGATGACCTGGATGACTGAGAACCTTCACAGACTTTAAAATTTACATTCTCCCAGTTGGTACTGTCATAACGAATCATAATATATCCTACCACTCTTATGCAGATGATATACAGTTGTACCTATCAGTTTCCTCTGAAGATCTGACCTCTGTTTATTAGCTAATGAGCTGCATTAATGACATCAACTGCTGGTTGTCTCGAAACTTTTTAGAACTGAACAGAGACAAGACAGAAATATTGTTGTTGGTCCAAAAAGTCAGAGACTGACAGTCTGTTTGATCTTAGATGGTAATCTCACATGTTCACAAAGCTCCTCCGCACACTCCACCTCTCTGTTTTGCTTCTTTAGCTGAGAGTGCTTTCAGTTCCTGTAGTCCTGTTCCAAGCTTTCTGCTGACCTGAGATCAGTAACATCTGTGCCAACATTCAAAAAACAGACTCAAGACTCTTTTGTTCACACAGGTCTACACCTGCGTTTTTTAATGTTTTATTTCGCTGTTTTCATTGTCTTGAGGCACTGTAAACCTAAATGGAGTTTTGTATTTTTATCTTTTGTGCTACTCAGTTTACATATAATGAATTAAATGTATTATATAAATAAAATCCCCATTGCCTGTGCCACTGAACAGGTGTGTCTAATAAAGTGTCCAGTGGGTGTATGCAGATAGAAACAAGACGGTACCTTCAGTTGCTGTCAAAAAACATAACCTTTGGAAGAAATAATCGCAGCAGAACTCAGGAGAAGTTTTCCGTTGCAAAAACTTTCATCAGTTTCCATCTTCACATCACACAGAAAAACTTGTATGTAACTTACTTTAAATATACGTTTTCCCGCGTGATGCAAACTCTTGCAACCCGTTTTGAGGAGGTAATATTCAACCAGCTCTTTGCATATTAACAAATAACTGACAATACTTTGTTTCTCCTGCTGTTAGCTCAGGTTTTACGGGGCTGAAGGACAGGAGTATTAAGCTGTTAGTGGTGCAGCATTGTTCTGAATAACAGTTTGTGGTTTGTGGTGTTTAGTGAGATTTAAAATAACCTCCTCGACGATTTAGAGGCATCAAAGGTTTTCAAAAGCCTCCAGCAGTAACTGCTTGGCCACCTGCTATGTGGTATATTCATGTATTAATTATAAACTTCTATATCAGTCACGTTGTCATGTGGTTGTAGTGAGTCATGTATTGCAGTGGACTGGTTATGTGAGGCTGTTTTTTGTGTGCACTTGAACTGGAGAAAAATGAACTTGCGCTCTGTAGACGTAAAGACTTTTAGAGAAGATGTGGATTTTTGTCTTACCTTTCTTTCATTTCACCAGCACATAATTATGTGCAGTTAGCCGAGCTTTTGTCCTAGTTGGGCCTCATGGTTGGATGTGGCCGCTCTCCTTTCCTGTGTGAACATGAGACAGAAATGTGTGGCAGCCAGCTCTCTGTATGATTCAGTTTCTTGCTTTGCTGTGTGGTGGGATGCATGTGATCTGTAGGTTTCAGTTGCACACACCATAGCTGCAGCCGGATCTGCAGTATTTTACAGCTTCTACAGTTTTAACGAGTCCGGTGCAAGCTGACCGAATGTATGTGTGTGTGTTTGACAGCATGTGTGTAGGTGTCTGTGTAGTCATAGGTGTAAAATGCACACGCAGTCGGAAGTGGAACGTGTGGAATGTCCTCTCTTTCCGAATATCTTCCTCTGGCTTTTTTCCAGACCGTTCCTTTGCTCAGGGCGGGGATTTTCCAATCTCTATGCCCATTTTGTCTATTTCTGTCTGTCAGGCTATTCAGGTTGGTGTGTATCCCTTACATACACGCCACACATTCCCCATCTCTTTCTCGTTATCTCAAGACTCTTCACACTAGATCCAGTTTTATCCTTCTTCCAAGTCTCAGTTGTCAGAGGTATTTCGCCTGTTTTTCGTTCTCTCCCTCCTCTCCATTCTAGCGTGTTGTTTCTCTTCTGTGCAGCCCAAGAAACACATGATTTCTCGACTGGGTGCTTTTCGTTTCATAGTGATTGCCAGTGTGTCCCCTTGGTTACAGCTCTACGGAGAGTACAGGGAGCAGCTGGGAAACTTCGCCCGACGGGAGGCTGCCCGTTTACTGACAGAGAGACAATGGAGAAGACAGGCAGGGGACAATACCGCAGCCACAGGCCGCAAAGGCCACGGCCGGCGGCATCATCATCAGCACCCTGTGACCCTGGAGTCGCATCACAGCCATGCCTCCTCCACCAAGAAGCCTCGTCCCTACTCCAAATGCCAAGGTGACCAGCATGTGGTTATGAAAATGTATATGGAAACATTTGGCTGCTTTGCCACTTCCACACACTTTGTTGTTTTATTACATGACTTTTCAAAGAGTGAAGCTTTGCATTTGTCTAATGGTTTCAATTTCTGGTTACTTTGCACATTATGATTTTACATGCAACATGATGAGCTCATAAAATATGAGGCAGCACGGTAGTTTAATCAGGCTACACGAGGCACTTAGACTTAATACCACTTGAACTTAAGGGCTACTGCGATGGGGTATCTAAATGTAACCTACCCAGAGTTATAAAAAGAAAATCTCTAAAGGTGCAAGACTCAAAACATTTACCCAAATCTTAAGGTATAGAAGGTATTTTGTAGCTATATTTTGGAGGCTATAAATGCAGATGATTATGACATAAGAGGGACTTTAGAGTAAGCACTTGAAGGAGTTGTGCTCAGTATTGTGAACATGTGCACAGAGTTGAACTGTTGGTGTGTATTTATGTTGACATGGTGTCAGGGAGGTTGAGTCTCCTCTCTGACCTTCTTGCTGCTGTTTTAGGTTTTGCTGTAATGTCTATTTTGACTTTAATACATTTTGAGTGACTGCAGCTTTGTCTGAGTTTTTTTAAACTGACCTAGAGGGCCCCTCAAATCAGGATCCTCATCGTCATTGTTTCAGCCAATTCCAATGATTTTGAGAAGGAAAATAAATATGCAGTTTGTATCAAGTGGGAGTTAGTGCAGGGAATATTGAGATTCTTATATTATAGGAGTGTCACCTCTATCTGTGTAAATAATTACACTGCTTTGACTTTGTGATCTTTCATGTTGCATTTGTTGACTATTTGACTGAGTTAATCTGTACTTATCAGTCTACATTTACTTTATTTACTGCATCTGTTTCATCCATGATCTCACTAAGTGACTCCCTGACTCTTTGATTTTATCTCTCTGTTCCAGATTGTTTGGCTCGTGTGCGGCGCTACATAGTGACAAAAATGGGAGAGGACTGGATTTTCCTGGTTCTTCTGGGACTGACTATGGCTCTAGTTAGCTGGAGTATGGACTATGCTAGTGCCAAGAGCCTGCAAGGTAGAGCTGTCATGGAGATTATTGCCATTTCAAATCTCCAGTTTTTCTCTGCACTGCTCCTTTGTGTAATGTGCTTTTTTTCCTGTTCTTGTTTTTTTCTGTTTCTACTGTTATTCTGTCTTGCAGCCTATAAATGGGTGCATGGGGAGCTTAAGGGCAATGTACTGCTCCAGTACCTCGCCTGGGTTACGTATCCCATGATCCTTGTCATGTTCGCCTCGCTCTTCTGTCACCTGGTTTCCCCGCAGGCCATCGGTAAGCCCTCCATCACCTGTCAGCCTCTATTATCCTCTCTCATTATATTTCCTCCTGTATTTGCTTCTTTTTTCTCATTTTGTCTATTGTAAAATACTGACATGATAACTTCTCTCTCTGTTTTTTAAATACAGGTTCTGGTATCCCTGAGCTGAAAACCATCCTGAGAGGTGTAGTCTTAAAAGAATATCTGACCCTTAAAGCCTTCATAGCTAAAGTCATCGGCCTAACCGCTGGCCTGGGCAGTGGGATGCCTGTGGGCAAAGAGGTAAACCCCCGTGTTAGGCAACATTACTTTAAAAACTATCGTGTTACATTACAAGATCAGTTGTGTTACAGTGTTTCCGACTGAGGAAACTCTTTAGAGTAGATCAGCCTCTACCGCTCTACTTCTGACTATGTTAACTTTACCTCATTTCAAAGCAAGTTGGTACTGGCAGCATTTCCTCCACCATAAAACAGGAACAAGCTTATTCATTTCCCTCAGAGTGACAGGTTTAGCACCAGCATCATTCATCTGCTCAGTTTGCTTCACTACCAGTGTTTTAGCTTACAGATGTTTTTTAAAAATATGACATAGAGCTCCTTGGCAGCTCAAATACACTCAATGATAATAATTCAAATACCTCAGCAATGTAACATCCACCCTGTCTGTCGTCACAAAAGCTGATCTTAATATTTGCACTCACCATAGGTTCTGCTGGATAATAGTGTGTAAGGCATAAACCTGATTTATCTACTAATAGGCGTCATGGGTGTTTACTGAGGTTAAGGAGCAAAAAGGGCCGTTTATCACAGACTTTTATACAACAGGGAACTTTTAAGAAACTTGTGCACTGGCTTCATCTTGCAGACCCAGGAGCTGCATCAGTCTACAGCACTAACACAACTGTAGGATTAGATACATTCCACTATGCATGCCAAGGATTCACAGGGATGTAGAAAAATATTATTCTTTCCTCACTGCAAAAGAGAAGGAAAATGTGGTAATATGTTAATAATAACACATATTTAAAAAACAGCTTAATAAGCGATTGTTTGCAAAGCTAACAGGTTGTATTACTACAGACTCTAGCCCATTGCTTTGCATTGCATTAAATCCAGCACTGAAGCAAACACATATTTTCACCTCCTTACTACTTGTGTGCTTCTGTGTCTATCCCCACTCATTCAGCATCTTGTTCCACATCTTCAGTCCTTTTTCTGTCTCACTCTCCAACTGGGAGGGGGTAATAAATCATCTTCTGTCATGTTGTTCCTCTCGCCCTCTTCTCACGGGACTGAGGCAAATTACTCCAGTCCTCAGCAAAGAACCACATTCGTTTTCCTTATTACAGTAGCATGGAAAGTGTCACATCCAGTAATTACACAGTGATTTATCAGTTCTGATAAAATATGTCCCAGTTTAGACTCTCTGTTTTTACAGACAGCACTCTGTGTCTCTGTAGATAACATTACACGTCACTCATATCTGTGTCAGTAATGTCCTCCCATCACCCCCAGGGTCCCTTTGTCCACATTGCCAGCATCTGCGCCGCAGTGTTGAGTCGATTCATGTCCATCTTCTCTGGAGTCTATGAGGTAAGCTGAGCCCCTGACCAAAGCCGACTACATTACCCACAACCCCCCCATCTCTTTACTGACCACAGTCAACATGCTGATTTAAATGAAGAATGCAGTGTTTTTGTAATAACTTATGGTGTTGCTGACATCTTTGTTGTAATTACAGGGTTCCCACTATTTTTCTCATTATTTTTTAAAATCTGAAAAACAGAAAAAGTTCAGGTATTTCTAGATATGTACAATTATCTCATTTTAAATTTAGTGCCATTTATCTCAACATCCCTGAGAACCTTGCTTTGTTTCTTAAATGTTATCATAGCACCATGATAGACGATGATTGGGAGAGCAGAACGCTGTAACTGTAATATCAACAGGTCAGTGTTGAGCATTCATATCAGGGTCCTTGAACTTGAACCCTTAATTATAGAATTTTAAATGAAGCTACTTTTGAGTCCCTGAAATTTTTGAAAGAACTTTAACACTAATGAAAAAGTGGGAACCCCGTGGCTGTGTTTTGTCTCTGTCATCCAGCTCACGCCAGCCCCTCCCCGTTTCTCCCGTGTCTTTGTTTTGGTTCGCCCCCTCACGCCTCGTCTGTGTTTGTCTCACTGTATTAATAGTGTGACCGTTATGTCTGGCATGTGTATTAACAGTGACCTCCCTGTCTCCCTCTTTCCCTCCCCCCCCTTCCCTCCCCTTGGCTTTCTCATTCATCTCTGCATTCACCCTTGACCTTTAACCCAGAATGGCTCCCATAACCAGGACCTGCTGGTGTGTGCGTGTGCTGTAGGAGTAGCCACTTGTTTCGGTGCCCCGATCGGAGGCAAGTCCCGCTCTGCTCGCTCGGCCTCAGGTCTACGGTCGGCTTTGACCTCATCAAGAAACATCAGTTACAATTAATTTGGAGGTTAAAACTGGCCTCACATCAGTGTGCTGCACTACTTGAAAGTGAACCAAACCACTATTCAAACATTTATATTTAGAATCAGTATCAATGCTACACCTGCAATGGATATTTTAAAGGTGCTGGCTCTTCATTTGCATACATTTTGTGCTACTGAAACATAGTGTGTTTTCACAAGGTTATAGTCTGACACAATCCACATTTAAACTCTAGGAAATATGAAAGCAAAATCACGGAAGAGCTGCTTTTCTTTTCTTTCTGACTGGACGTGATGCAAAGGTCAGGATAAGAAATACAAATTAGCAGTCAGGGCCGAGGATGTAGAATAAAACAAATATGGAGCGCAGATCCACTTTGTTTTTGCTGACAACTGTGCAGATAATCAAATTGCCCTGTATGGATGTTTTGTATGGATGCCTCCTTAAATCACGAGGTGGCTTTTAAAGGGGGCACTTACTGTTCTGTCTTGTCTGTCATGAAAATATGACAGTATGATGTTCCTCAAACCTTTTGTTTGTACATGGTAGCAAATCAGAAAAATAGCTGCTTTAAAGGGAGGGGGATTGGAGCTAATGAGGCTTGTTTAGGAGCTGAGGGGCCAGCTAAATAAGATAAATAAGGATTAGTTTGCTCTCTCAGTCATGAAGATCTGCTCTAGTAGACTTCATTCATCCATCCATTTTTTTTCCCACTTATCCAATTAAGGGTTGCAGGGAAGCTGGAGCCCATCCCAGTTGTTGCTGGTTGCAGCTGCTTCGAACCCGTAGTCTTTCTGTTTGCTGTGAGGTGACAGTGCTACAAAACTGTGGCACCCCTCTGGCAGAGTACAATAATAAAAATATGGAGCAATAATAGGCTCCATTAAACACCACAAAAGTGACCAATGTCAGGTGAATATTGGATTTTGTAAATGTAGTTGGGATAACTGAATTTGAATCCCCGATGTTGATGTTGTTACGCATTTATCTGTGTATTATTGGAGAATCTTTACCTCATAATATAAAGTGCCCTGAGGCCCCATTTGTTGTGATTTGGCGCTAAATAAATAAAACCGAATTGAATTGAATTACTGCACAATAGCCCACAGTCAGTCGTTTATATGGTTCAGACAAATTTAATGAGAACTTGTGAATTAGCTGTATTTGCTAGAAGGTACATTAAGACTGAATTAGGCTAATTCAACTGCCTGCTGGCTTAAGCTTTATGTTTAGCATACATATATAAATATGGCATAAATTTTTCCATCTACAGTGCTGCGAAAAAGTATTTATCTTTCTTTTATATTTTTGTCATGCATAGACGTTTCAGATCATGCAAATGAAACAAACTTGAATATGAAGATAACTTGAGTACATACAAAATGCAGTTTTTAAATGATGATATCATTCTGAACTCAGCTTTTAAAACATAAATGTGGGTAATCACAGTTAATTCATTATTTAACCAAGGGGACAATTGCTAGGTGTGCTTGGATAGCTTTTTTCCCCTTGAAATATGAAATCATCATTTAAAAACAGGATTTTTTATTTACCTGGGTTATCTTTGTATAATATTAAAATTAGTTTGATGAGCTAAAACACATAAGGGTGACAAATCGGCAAAAAAAAAGGTAAGAAATCAGGAAGGGGGCTAATACTTTTCACTGCACGTTAACTCTCAGCAGAAAGACAAGAATTGCAGATTATTCCTTTAAAACTATCCTAAAAAGTTAAACAGCAGCTCATCATTCAAGGTCATGAATAATCAGTGGAAGTATTTCATGTGTGCTACCTTCAATTTTCAGTCTGCAATCAGTTGCAGGGATCTGTCTCCAAGGACAATGTGACCACTTGGTTTGCTTCCTGATTGCTTAATTGCTTCCTCAAAGTCTGTATACTCACACTGGCATGCGCCTCCTCTGCTTCATATCCTCGTGGTGTAATTTCCCCTCCTTTATAACTTTTCTAATCACACTCTAGTGAACATTATTTATTCACTTTATTCCAATTTTCTTTTCTGTCATTTCTCCCTCTGTGTCCCCCTCTTGTCCTCACCACCTTGATCTTTTTTTCTCTCCCCCTCTTTCCGACTCACTCTGCTGTCTTTCTGTCAACACTCATGTTTCTTGTTATTGTCCTCCCCCCCCCCCCCCCCCCAACACCACCACCACCCCTCATCATCTCTTGCCTTTCATCCCTCACTCTGTGACTCACCCCTCCACCTCCCCCCCCCCCCCCTCCCTCTCTGTTTTCTGTGTCAGTAGAACCCTTATGGTTACACAGATATACTGACTGTTGGCTGTGCCGTGGGGGTGGGATGCTGTTTTGGCACTCCACTAGGAGGTACTGTACATCTTCCACACTGCCTCTCAGCCACAACCTCTGCACCAACCGTCCTCCTGTACTGGATCAGATTCTTAGACCTGTTTGTTTCCCAAAGGGGACACATTATGCTTGTCTTTATTTCTTTACATATATAATATGTCTGATTTGTGAATTATTGAACGTGAGCATTACTATTACAGTTACTGAAGACCAGTGACAAATATGCACTTAGTTGCCATTTTAAGAGATACACATGTGAGCAATCAAATAGCTCAAACAGGTCAGCCACACCTTCAGTGGAAGCAATATGTACTCTTACAAGGTACTCTCCTCCAAACCAGTGACTGTGACCACAATGATAAACGTTCTGCGTAATTTCATGGTAATATTTCCCCATCTCACATTGTAAATACACTTTTTAGGCCAAATTATGGAGCGGATTGATCTTGCCTAGCAAGACTAAACTTAGTACTTAGTGCTTCAATTTACTTACAGTAAAATTATCTCTGTTTCCTGTAAAAACCTGACTTTTTACCCCCTTATTGCAGTGTACATGCCCTTAAGTATTTGTAGTATTACACTGTAAATTCAAATAAAATATATTGAATTTCCATTTTTTATAAAGTGTTACTTGAAAGTTATAAAGAGTGTGAGTAATTTAAAGACTCAATACTGGTTCGTATTAAAAATCAATAAATCCCCCTCAGTAACAGAGGTTAAACAGTTCAACGGTCCAATCAGCTGAAGTTAGTAAGCCAATAATTAAACTCTTCTAATGAAAAGCTTTGTAAAGATCCCAGTTTTTCGATAGATCATTTATTGAATAGGTTAATAATCTGTTTATTAATTATCAGTGCGAACAATCATGAGCTGAAGTACCAACCAAAGTACAAAAGTCAACAAAACATCGAATGCTGTGCAAACGTTTTAGGCATTAAAAAAAAAAAAAAGGAAAGTTTGAAAGATAATGCCGTGAATAGTATTTAGTTAACTTTGACCACTTCTCAGCTTTTCAAGGTGCTTGTTGGGTAATTAGTCTGTCTCAGTGTCTCTTGTCTCTTCCTGTAATGCTGAGCTGAGGGGATTAAGGACAGACCGTCTTCTGCAAGGCTCGCTCTTACTGTCGAATGTGGCTCTTTTAATGACAGCGGCTTATTGTTTGGCCCTGTTGTCACGCTGCAGAATAATTTTGGGACGATTAAACTCTCCCCGAGGGCGGATGGGTGTGTGACAGATAAGAATCTAAACTTCTGAAATGCCTACAATTTTTGCACAGCACTATACTTAAGTCACTAGATGTATACAAAACAAACTAGAATGTATTTACTGCTGACATAATGTTGGTCCCAAAATATGTTTTTTAAATCTTTTTTTAGAAGCTTCACACAGCTTTGATTATTGTTTTATAGCTTCACATGCTGATTATGTCTCTGTTTGTGTGTCAGAGAGCGAGACTACATGTAAGTGTGTGTTTAGCTGCGTTTGAATGTGTGTTAACTCCCCGTGGTTCTCCTGGTGTGCATAATTACACCCTCAGCTTCAAGTGTTTTTGAATACATTTTGTTGCTTTAACTCATAATACCGTCCTCTCTCTCTCTCGCTCCCTTCTCTTCCTCTCCTCTTCCTCCCCCTCATTTTCTCTCACTGCCCATCCTCATTGCTCTTCCTCTCTGTAATCCCTCCTCTCCCTCTGTCCTTCCTCCCCTTTTTTTCTGTCGATCCACCGTCACCAGGGGTGCTGTTTAGTATTGAGGTCACGTCTACCTACTTTGCGGTGAGGAATTACTGGCGGGGATACTTTGCCGCCACATTCAGTGCCTTCATATTCCGGGTGCTGTCTGTTTGGAACAAGGATGCTGGTGAGAAGCAGAGGAAATGCATATTCAACAGATACACACAAACTACTGAAAAAAAGACAGCTGAGCTTGCTGTTTATTAAAAGTAGCTGAATATGACAGCTGTGTAATACTTGCTTCTTTACATAAACCTGAAATGTTTCAATACATCATCGCAGTCTTAAAGCAGCCCAGCAGCCCTGTAGCCTAAAATCCCTACAAGCTGCATTCAGGTGACCCTGTCTCTTTATTACAATACTAGATATTTTCACATTTCCAGTGTAATTTTATAAATAATATATAACTCAGAAAGGGGTGATCATTACATAGCCACTCTTACCCAAACAGATTTTGGGAAATCTTCATCTTTTAAAGTCTGAAACCTCAGTTTCATGGAATTTATGTTAAAATATTACAGAAATGTGCCAGGGTGAATTTTTTTCTCTATTGCAAACATAACCAGTTAGATTAGGTTCGATTTTTCAGAATACACTGTTCATGAATCTTCTTCACTGAAGCTCCGTTAATCAGTATTTACATTATTTAAGTATAATACTTCAAAGTATTTAAGTACCTCAAAGTATTTAAGTATCTGTAAGCTCTGTTTTCATTGTTTTGGTTTTCAGGCCTACAACTTTACTGTTTACTGCTCTTTTAATATACAACTAATGGACATTTTATTAGGCACACCTTGGTAGGGTTGGGCTGTTTTTACCTTCAGAAAGTATTCATTCATTTTTTTTCATTTTTCATGGCATAGATTCACCAATTTTGGCCTGTATTATTATGATAGCGTCACACAGCTGCTGCAGATTCATGATGTGAATCTCCCGTTCCACCAAATACCAAAAGTGCTGGATTGGATTGAGTAATGTTGACTGTGGAGGCATATTCGAGAAACAAGTTTGAGAGGATCTGAGCTTTGTAACATAGCACATTACTTACCTGGAAGCTGCCATTAGAAGATGGGTACAGTGTGGTCATGAATGGATAGACATGGCATGTAACAATACTCACGTAAGTTGCGGTGATTAAATGATGCTCAGTTGTTACTCTTGTGCCAAGAAAATATCCCCCACACATTTAAACACCAGCACCATTAGCCTAAACGATGATACAAGGCAGGACTGATCCATGCAATCGTGTTGGTTGCACTAAATTCTGACCCTAATGTTTGAATGTTATTGTGCCAGACAAGGTTTTTTCAATCTTCCATTGTTCAATGTTGGTGAGGCCTCAGGTCCCTGTTTTTATTTGACAGGAGTGAAATGCAGTGTGGCCTTGTACTGCTGTAGCCCATCTACATAAAGTGCATTCAGAGATTCTCTTCTGCTCAAATAATCACTGGTTATTTGAGTTCCTGCTGCCTTCCAATCAGCTCAAAGCAGTGTGATCTTTCTCCTCTGATCTCTGGTATCAAGCAGCCAATCTCTGCAAACCCTGCAGGTGGTTGGATGGGAAAATTCCAGATCTCAGGCCAGCTTGTACAGCACCAACAACCATACCATGTTCAAATTACTTAAATCACTTTTCTTCCTCATTCTTACGCTCAGTTTGAACTTCAGTAGACTGTCTTGTCCGTGTCTATATGCCCAAATGCACTGAGTTGCTGCCACGTGATTGGATGAGCCAATATTTGCATTAACAAGCAGTTGAACAGGTGTACCTAATAAACTGTCAGAGAGAGAGAGTTGTTTTTAAAAGTTAGGGAACCCATTGCATATTACATAGCAGCACATTGTGGACTGAAACGAGCCACATAAAGAATCATTTGTTTCCTTCAGGAGTTGATGGAGACATAAAAACAGCTAAGGGAGCTTAAATATGGGCTCAGACTCATCAGGTGGACTGGAGTATTTGTTTTTTATTGTTATACTTTGTTTAATTTATCTTGTTGTCCCTGTTGTCAAAGTATTAGCATAGGAATGACAGACTGAGACCACATGTTCACTTGGTGGGAAACAGTTATTTCTCTCTTCCTCTCAGTCACAATCACAGCCCTCTTCAAAACAAACTTTCGGATGGATTTTCCCTTTGACCTTCAAGAGCTGCCTGCATTTGCAATAATAGGGTGAGGAGACTTTGTGAGCACTTGCATGCCTGCATGTGTTTGTGTTGAAATAATATGAGTCAGCAAGGTTCCTTTAATCTGAGATAGTCACGTAAAAGCTGCATCCTTGCTCCTTAACCCAGCTTTCTTTCGTCTTTCAGGATCTCGTGCGGCTTTTTGGGAGCGTTCTTCGTTTACCTGAACAGACAGGTGGTTCTCTTCATGAGAAGGCCTACGGCTCTTACACGCTTTCTAACCAAACAGTAAGATCCCCATACAGACGCAGAAACATAACAGAGACCTCCCCGCTGCTGTGGATTAATGTGGCGCTCAGCCCTTAAACTGCTGTGACTCTGGTAGCAGAAACTGTTTCTTGGAACTGAAACCATTTGTGCATTTAAATCCAATTCCTCTTAATGTTTCTCAGCTCCACTCTCCAAACTCATCAGTCTCACAACACTGGTCAGGACAGCAGCAAAGCCTTAACAACCTTTCAGCCAGTTATTCACTCAATGGGGAGATTCACTTACCCTCTGAGACTCAACAGTCAGGGAACATTAGTCTTCACCATTAGAGAAAAGAGAGTAGCAGCATCAAGAGAGCTCTACAATCAGCGCTGGTTCACACACACTGGTTATTTCTATGACAAGACAACTGTAGTCCTCTGGGGATACACTGCTGCTTTTAATGAACTCGTGTGTGTCTCCGTCTGTGTGTTGTCCCAGTCGTTTGATCTATCCAGGTGCAGTGACATTGATCATCGCCACCATCACGTTTCCTCCTGGATTTGGACAGTTTATGGCTGGAGAGGTCAGAATTCATCAATCTTGTTAATTCTCTGACTTTTTTCATGTTCATTTCTGGTGGTATTTTTTAAAACCTGATATGAATCAGGTGACTTTTCACTAAGTCCGCAAACACTAAAACCTTACCTGTGAAAGTGTGGCTGTCTGTCGCATGATTGTAAATTAATAGGATTGTTCTTTTAATGTAAATGGCCTGGAACATATATAATTTCTATTCTTCCTGAATATTTTTTATACTACATGTCACATTTTAGGTTTTTTTATTATGAACATGTAGCGTCATCAGGATGTGATGATTTTGTGTTTATGTAAACCTTGTTTAGGACAATTTTTTTCTGTGTGTTTGTGTTTCCTCTTGCAGCTGATGCCTAGAGAGTGTATCAACTCACTCTTTGATAATTTCACCTGGACCAAAATCTCAGAATACCCTGCTCCCCCCGGCCTGGGTCGCTCTGCCGCGTGGCTTCATCCTCGTGTCAGTGTCTTTATCATCCTTCTCCTCTTCTTCATCATGAAGGTATCTCTTCCTCCTTGCCTCCTCCTCACATTGTGTATGGAGTGGGTTTTGCCTTGAAAAGCACTGTGTGCGATAGCGTGAAAAACCTCTGGGATCGGTCTCGATCCTACTTTGATCCTGTTTTTGTGTTGCAGTTCTGGATGTCAGCAGTTTCCACCACTATGCCCATCCCCTCAGGTGCCTTTATGCCGGTGTTCATATTAGGTAAGAGGATTTTGTAATGCGAGTCTCCTGCTGATCTTCAGTTCAATTTGTCTTTACCAGAGTGCCTTATCTCTCTCCTCAAGGAGCTGCTTTCGGTCGCCTTGTCGGGGAGATCATGGCCACTCTGTTCCCAAATGGAATCCTGTTTGATGGGATAGTCTACCGCATCCTGCCAGGAGGTTACGCTGTCATTGGTCAGTCTGTTAACCTTCCCCCAGGTCCCCAAAGGCTATTTGAAGAGTTGTAGATTTAAGAAAAGTTTAAGAAAAGTTCTTTCCTTTTTTGGTGTTTTATATTCTCTTGTTCAAGCTGCAGATTTAGCAGCAGAAATCACCCCCAACATGCCAAATGATCAGTTTGTGTGCTAAAATAAACAAATTATAATTTAAAAAGTCATTACAAAATATTACATTTGATAACAACTGAGTGTTTTTTAAAACTAGATGTACTTTATCTGCCTCTCAAGACCGCTAAACTCTTGACGCTCCTAAAGGTTTCTGATTTACTGTGTCATAAATAGTATAATGCTTTCAAAGCTAATTGATGGTTTGTTTTATTTAGCTGAAATAGGTGTAGTGATTTACTAAAACATTCAACCACACTGAAATACACAGAAAACAGAGTTTGTACAATTCTAACGAGCTTAAAAGTAAAAGTTTCAACAGTCTGAACTCTTTCAAACTTTCTTATAATTTCTTTAAGTAATCTTCAGGATGGTTCCCCTGCCTTTTGTCCCATTCTCTGTTAAGATGATCTCACACTGGTTCAATAATGATGAGGTCCAGGCTCTTCTATTTTCTATCCAGATATGCTGTTACTGCATTGGTGGTGCATTTGGGATCACTTTCATGCTGAAAAATGAAGTTAGTGCCAATCAGACACTTTCCAGATGGTGTTACATGGTGGATCAAAATCTCACTGTACTTTTCACTGTAAAATCCCCAACACCAGTGACTGAAACACAGCCCTGAACTATGACAGAGCCTTGTCAGTGTTTTACAGACGGCTGTAGACACTCGCTGTTGTACCTCTCTCCTGACCTTTTCTGTATATACAGTCAAGCCCATAATTATTCATACCCCTGGTAAATTTTGAGTTAAAGTTACTTTTATTCAACAGGCAAGTTTTTGGTTTTTTTGACCAGAAATGACACAGGCGTCTCCCAAAAGATGATAAGACGATGAAGAGGCATCGTTCTGGGAAAAAAATAAAATAAAATAACAAAATAAAAAACTTGCTGGTTGAATAAAAGTACATTTAAGTTGACTGTACAGATGATGATTTGACCCAAAAATTTCAATTTGGATTCATCAGTTTCATATATCTCAGCCTTTTCTACCCGTTTCCCTTCCTTAATAATGGCTTCTTGATAGCCATCCTTCCTCTGTGTCCATTTTTGCTTCGGTGAACAGAAGATGATCAGCTGAAGGGCATGAAGGACATTTATCAGGTCCTGTGTCAGATCGTTACTGAATATTTTTCTCTTTATTAAAGGCATGACTTTGAGATAGACTTCATGCCTGCATTTTTTTGCAGATTGAACTCAAGGTTGCTAGTAACAAAGTGTCTAAAGATACAATTCAAAATGGACTCTTTGCTAAGTTGTAGATAGAAACAGGTTTATTTGGTGTCTTTTTTATGCTTGACTCATGGGTCAGTTTTAAGTGGACTAACAAACAAAACCATTCCTCTGAAAATGACGATGTACAATAATCAGGAGGAATTATATCACACCCCCATCACAGGTGCAGCAGCGATGACGGGGGCCGTCACACATACAGTTTCCACAGCAGTAATTTGCTTTGAGCTCACTGGTCAAATCTCCCACATCCTACCCATGATGGTGGCCGTCATCTTAGCTAATATGGTGGCGCAGGGTCTACAGCCGTCTCTCTACGACTCCATCATCCAGGTGAAGAAGCTACCCTACCTGCCTGAGCTGGCCCTTGGGCACATAAGGTAAAGTTAAAATACCTAAAAGTCCTTATTTTGTTTTCATATCGCTGTCATGAAAGACAACCTGTGCTTATTGTTGTATCCCGTCATTCCCAGCAAGTATAACATCTTTGTGGAGGACATTATGGTGCGCAAAGTGAGATTTCTGTCTTCTCAAGCCACCTTTCGGGAATTAAACCATCTGCTTGACACCACGACCCTGAAAACCATCCCCATCGTCGACTCCAAAGGTAGGATGACCAACATCTTTGCCGTCTCTGTGAGCCATAATTGTCACGGCTGCGGGGGCAGACGTGTGATGAGTGTGAGACAGGATCCAGACGCAGGCACTGGCTTGGAAGTGAGCGAGCTTTATTTAACACAGGTGGCACAAACAGAGCGAGTAAAGCAAAACCTCAAGGTGACTTAAACTGGGAATGACTAACAAAACGAACCTGAATGGACGACTGGGAGAAACACGAAGGGGAGAAACCGAGACGGACTAGCAACTAACATGAGTGAACACGCACACTATAAATACACAGAAGGGAACGAGGAAACGACACACAGGAGGGAGGCACAGCTGATTATGATCAACAAGACGAGACAGGGGAAACACAAACGAACACACTGGCATAAGACACAGACTTTCACAATAAAACAGGAAACTCAAAACACGCGCGAAGGCACAGACTCAGAGACGCGGGCTTTACACAGAGACTACACTAGAGGGAATACACAGGTAGGGATGACACAGAACAGAGGGAGCACGGAATTAACACTGGGAGGTCAAAGAACGAAACCTAAAAATCAGAACCACAAAACTAGGGAGCTAGAAACACTAGGAGAGAAACCCAAAACACAAACAGTCACAAACCATGATGAAATCAAAAGTAAAAGTACAAAAACCAAAAACACTGGGTCACCGACCCAGGACCATAACAATAATACTTTATTTTGCTTTTAAAAGGCTTAGTACTAATGGGATAGACCAGGTCTATAAGTAGCTTTCCATGATTAACAGTTCAAAATAATTCCTCTTAGCCTTGGTGCAGATCTTCAGTTGACTATCCGTCTGAAACAAGCTTCTGATTGGCCGCCCTCGTAAACAGAAGGGTTTAATCACATGTGGGTGGAGCTTCTGTGCGCAGAGGCAAAGCTGTGTCCATGAGATGATCATATTGGGGAGATATCAGCTCCTAATGATATCATATGGAGCCAAGAGTAGAGAAAATTTTAAGAAAACAGCTTTTACTGTCTGAAGCCTGAGCTTTTGTCTAACAGGGATTACTCTCACCTCTTTTTTGGAACCTTGGCCACTGTCAACATTATCCATTGTAACAATATATATATATATATTTATGACAGAAAATAAGGACCATTAAATTCGTTTTTTACCTTAAACTTATTTTTTCTGACTTGGTGCTAAGCTGATCTCATGTAAGTATCAACAGTTTCCCCCTGAATGCCAAACTTTTTCTCTGTGAAACTTCCTTTTTTGCAGAATCTATGATTCTGCTAGGTTCAATTGAGAGGACAGAGCTTCAAGCCCTCTTGGACTGGTGGCTTTCACCTCAAAGACGAGTCTTTGAAAGAGGTCAAAGTTCACCGGGTCAAGCCTCCAAAATCAGCTGGGAGTCATTCACCTTTGTAGATGAGGAGGGAGGCGAGGAAAGCCCCGACAAGGTGGAAAAATGTGACCTATTCCTGACCATCAGGTGTTGTTTGTTTGTGTCTGCAACCCCCTTACTGACAGCGTTGTGTCCATCAGACCACCACTCCTGTGCAGGAAGAATGTAATGGACCCGTTCCTGCCCCCAAACCTCAGGAGCCCTCCGCCAACCACACAGACTCAGGTAACACGTTATTTCCACTACATACAAGGACAGGTTCGCTCATCCATGTCACTTGTCTCTACTCTGACATGCGTTGCCATACCACATCCCCAGACAAGCGCAAGCTGCCATCTGTCAGGAGGACCCTTCAAAGACTCTTCTCCTCCACGTCTTTGTCAGGCCAGACAGATACTCAGGTACTGGGATCAACCTTATGTATCCATTGCTTTGAGGCTAAACACTCAAAGAAGCAGTGCATCAGTGATCTGCTACTGAGTTGGCAGTGACAGCTAAGACAGGGATATCAGTCCAGCATGGCAGTCTAAGCCAGCCTCAATAATGTGATGAGGGGGGTGGGGGCATAACCTGAAGCTGACCTAGTGATAACTTTTGCAGTAGGTAATACTTTAAAACCAGCAGGGGGCATCTATCTTTCTTTTCATCATTTGGTCTATCATCTCTTTCTTCCTCCACCTTTCTCAGGAGACCACAACCCCTCAGCTGACTGACACCATGTCTCCAGAGGAGGTACTTTACACTATTGATTGCGCAGCCTCATACTCAACGATGGACCAACAAACCACTCTAATTGATAATTACAACCTAGTTTGCGCCTTCGTCTCTCTGCTTTGTGATTGGCTGCAGATCAAAGCCTGGGAAGAGGCAGAGCTGAACAAACCAATTGATATGGAGCAGATACGCATAGACCCCTCTCCATTTCAGCTGGTGGAAAGAACGTCTCTGCATAAGGTGATCATCAAAACTCATATACACATACTGGTTCTGTACACTTACAACTATGACTTATTTTCATGTCATGATCTCTGCTCACAGACTGGAAACGGGGGGAAAAAACTCTTCATAACTAAACTATACTGAAACTATATCCAAGTTCATCTTCTGCCTGAAACAAACTGTTTAGCCTCTCTCCCATAAATGCTATGCTCCCTTTGAACCAGCTTTGTTGTGTGTGACTTTGTGAGTTTTTGATTCATCTGTCCCAGCTTCAGTTTTCAGTTTTTTAAGTGTATACCAAGTCCACCTGTCTGCCAACTGTAGCTCTAAAGGAGCTTTCTGAAAGCTGTGATGAAACATTAGACTCATTTCAGCTTGGCCTAAGAGTCTGAACAAACAGAACGCCCTGTTTGTTCTTTGTCCATATGATAAAACTTTGAAACTTGAATTTTTTTTATTATGCATCTATTTAGCAAAGCCATGCATTTCCTCTTTTGTTGCAGAAAAATTGCTTATGAGAAACAGTGCAGTCATGCAAGCAGAACACTGTCACAGTACAGCACATCTAACACTGACTGGATCGTGTCCTCTCTCTCTTCTCTCATTACTCAGACCCACACTCTGTTCTCCTTGCTGGGTCTCAGTCACGCCTATGTCACCAGCATTGGTAAGCTGGTGGGTGTTGTGGCACTGAAAGAGGTAAAGTCACTTTTTGCTTTTCATTTTGTTTTAATTTATCGGCTTGTTTTTTATCACCTCTCTGGATTTGATCCGGTAATGTGGCATGACGAGCTGTGAGCTGTTCTGTCACCGCGTGCATCATTCTTTACGCTCTGATTCATGCAGTTATTCCACTAACCGCCCTCACAACTCATCTCGCTGGATGTTCACTTTAATGATCTTATGTTGTTGCTCTGCTTCGTGGTATGTTTGGGTTTTGTTTTTTTTGCTTCTGTGGATGTTTAAACCTCGTTCACTCTTGTAACAGTTGCAGAAAGCCATAGAGGGCTCAACTCGGAGCGGGGTGAGGCTTCGTCCTCCTCTGGCCAGTTTCAGAGACACCAGTAGGAAAGCCAAGAAGCACCAGCCTCCCTCATCCACCACTTCCTCGCCAACACAGGACAGAGACCTGTGGGGGGAGGGTAGCAGAAGGGAAGGGGAGCTGGTGAGGAGGGAGTCCAAAGACGATTCCCGAGGGAAGCCTTCAAGAGGAGCTCCTGGGTGTGACGTTGCTTCCTCTTCCCCCAGCACCATGGAGAGCAATAGTAGCTCCACCTCCACAAGAGGGGCCGAAGGCCCTGCTCAGGAGGCAGCATCCCCCTCCACCTCCTCCTCTACCTCGCCGTCAGCCCCTGCCTCTCCCATGTCAGCCACAAGCCCTGTCCTCACACTGTCCTCCCTGCAGGAGGAGAGGGAGAGCGAGGACTCTGATGAGCCCATTTAGGAGAAGTGGCTTTCAAGAAGAAAAACTTTTACCTTCTTTTAATGTCACTCCTTTTCCGAAAAGACAAAGCTGCAGTTTAGATGGAGGAGTCAAAGCCACCTGCGGCTGTCACAGACATTCAGCTCTCGGTGGGCAGGAGGAACTGGTGCACACAAAGCTCAAGAAACTTTTAGTACAGGATATTTTTTTCTATTCTGATGATAGTTTCACTTTTCCACTCTTTAAAATCTCAGGTGCTTTCCCGTGTCTTCTGAACTGCTGACAACCGTTTCACTGAAGTTCAATCTTCCAAGCGTATCTCTGAAATGCCGAAAACAGCTGATTTTCACATGTATTAAGATCTGTTAATGTCATTAAAGGTATAATATGCAGCAATGGTCAGTTATTGTAAACTTGGCCTTGAGAATGAGGATGGAGGGAACAGCTTTAGCAAGAAAAAAGCAATTTTCTAATTGTTTTACAATGATTGAGTTCTGAAGCAGAAATCACACAAGTCAGCAGGGAAGGTGCTGCATTTCTTAATTTAGTGTGAATTAGGTGTGGCTCTAGGCTATAAACTGGTGTTGACAATGACTATAACACGTATGATAACATTACCAGATAACATTACATTAATACTTTCTGTAGTTTTTAAGTAGCTACTGCCCAGTGTGTGACACTGGAAACCATAAAAACATGAGTGCCAGTCAGTAGTAGTTATTCCAGTCTAATTATTAAAATTTCTTTCTTATTTTGGATATTGGTGTAATGAAAACATGCAATGAAAACTAACATCACAACAGCTCTTTTATAATATTTATGAGGAAAGAAATAGAGGCAGTGATGTAATCCCGCCCTCCTGTTGTTATTAGCTGGGGGCTACACAATCATTGCCCAATGCTTGCAACCCAGGAATGTACAGAAAACAGGAAAAACAGAATATATTAAATCAGTCTGTGCAGATAAATACAACAGTAAAGGAAAACTGAGAGATTTTACTGTTTTAGGAAAATCCTGCATATTATACCTTTAAGTACCTGTAGGGTAGCTGACAGTAAAGAATTGTATTATAATGAAATAATATAGTGATTAAGACTTAATTAATTTGACTGATGGGTCAAAGAGATCACACATTTAAAGTTTACTGATTGAGGTTAATTTAAAATTATAACTTGTTATAACATGTTTATTATGTATTTTCTGTATTGTGAATCTAAATCATTATTACTGGTTTGTAATTTTTAAAAAAATAATAAATACTATATTTGTCCACTAACTTATTTGAGTTCTTTACTGCTGTTAAATATCTTTCTCAGTGAGGCTGGATGCAGCAGTGCTTCCAGCTAAATGCTAAAATAAATATATTTTCATTTGTTTCTGGATTGAGACGCAATGCTGAAAATGTGGGTTTTGTCACTGAAGAAATATTTAACACATTAAAAAGGAAATGTTTTTATAGAAGGTTGAGATTAGCAGATGGAAAACAAAAGTTTGGAGAATGATTGATTTGACTTTATGGTCTGAAACAGCAATTTTGCAGCACCCCCAGTTTACTTAATCCTGTATCAGCGTTACCCAGGAGAAGATAAAACAACTAATAAAACAAATAAAACTTTATCCAGCTAACTGCAAATCCATTTTTAATTATAAAGAGAAATCTTCTATATTTATCAGGTTTATTTGAAGACACTGTACTCAGATGGTTTTAGTAACATTATCACCTTCAAGTTTAGCCTGAGCTGGCTTTAGTTTAGTCTGTTAGCATGCAAACATTAGGAAAATGTCAGCAGCAGAGAGCAACAGTGTGCTGTTACTGAAGTAGTGTTCTTTAGCACGGTTGTACTCACCTTTAGTACTCTATTTCTATATTATGTCATAGCACTGATCTGTTGTTTGACACAGTTATTGTAAAGCAATGCAATTTTTTTGTCACAAAAAAGCCAAAGAGGGATAGTATTAATAATTATCATAATTATAAGGTAAATAGACAGAAACTTCAGAGCTGGAGTGGACAAATTTAGTGTGCGTGGGGGAGCATTTCTCTCTAACCTGCTGCTGAACCCACTATTTTTTTTAAACGCACAATTTTATCACCACTGACATTTTTCTAAAATTTGACAGACTTTTTAATCTGCAGGATCTGAGAAAAGGTTGGCCATCTTATTGACATTTTGGCAATTTTTGGAAAAAATCTGTAACTTGCTGCTGCATATCTTGGCCAGGTCTCCCTTGAAAAAGAGGTTTTTAATCTCAGTGGGATTTTCCTGGTTAAATAAAGGTTAACTTTAAATTAAAAACTGTCTTGTTGTATGTCACTCCCATGACTTCATGTTTAGCATTGGTAACATTAGCACCTGCAAAGCAACTTCTTAAGGCGCTCACAGTTTTTAGTGTTGAGCTTTGGTTTGGAGTTTCTGGGTTCCATAATGTAGTTATCAACTTAATAATTACTGCAAGGTGTATAGATCACAGATTAAACAACCCAAAATATAATAAGTTGTTGAAAATTACAACATGTATCAATAGAGTATATATTACATCTATACATGATATAAGCGTACTTCATATTTTTTAAAATACTCCACATTCAGTAAAAGTAAAGCTTAAGTGGAACACAATTATTTATCCACTGAGGAGCATTAATGTTTGTACAAATTAGTTTTGTAATTGTTGGGATATACTACGTCAAGAAAAGGAGGGTAATAAAAAAAAAGTCTAAAAAGAGAACATCTGCATGCATATAAAGATTTCTGTGCTGTGAAGGTCAGCAGTGTGTTCCAGCCTCTGATCCCTATGTGAGCTTGAACAAATCAGCAGTTAGTCCCTATGGAGGAGGCCTGGCTGTGTTAATATTCTCCTGGCATAAAAGTCCCTGATAAGGACTGGAGAGGGATGTTTTTGGAAAAGCATGACAGGCTGGATTACTCTGCTGCCAGCTCCTTGTGACTGCTGTTTTTGCCTGTCAAGCACATGGTCGCAGACACCCACTGTCAGTCCAAAAAAGAAAAAGACCCCCCCCCCCCCCCCCCCTCCCCCAAAAGCATATCACTAAGCTCTTGAGAGAAAGGAGGTGAACATGTGAGAATCTAATTATTTCCAACCTGTGAAAACATAACCACACGTGTGCACAAGAAATGCCGTTTGTTGGTTTTGTTTATTTGCTCTTTCTCCACCGGAGGAAAAGGAGAGGAGGCAGGTAAAAGGAGCCGGAGGGTCAATAGGAGGTCGTGCAGGAAAAAGAGGGGAAAGGAAGAGAAACGGGAAGAAACAGAGAGTTGACAGAAGAGAGAGAGAGGGGGGAGCACGGAAGAACCATCCTGTGACAGCCATCCAACAAGCATGCATAGGTGGGAGTGTTATAAGTGTTCACTGGTATCACCAGTCACACTGCCTCATTTCAAACAAATCCAATTTTATGCAGACTTTTACAGAAGCCATCCAATTTTATACAGCGTTTTATACAGCAGTTACTTTTTTTGCCAGACACTTCCAGATTATAATTATCAAATTCCCTATGACTGATGTGAAAACGTCAAGTTATTTTTCTGTTTTTTTTTCTCTCTTTTGTTGGCAGTGACTTTTTCCAACAAGACAGTGGACATCTTACTGTACACAGACAGACATACAGACAGACACAAATATACAGAGCAGATACAAAGAGATAGACGGAAAGGAAGAGAAGGAGCAAGGCAGAGGACCAGAAGCAGGTTTTGAGCATCATGCCTGCAGACAAGTTGTAACTGTAACTGGAAGATGGCAGTAGAAATACAAAAAGAGTGACTCAACTGCAAACCAGTAGGTTAACAAAGATGTGATCAGTAAACCTTAACATCCACAGAAATATTTTTGGCTTCTTATTATTTGTTTATTCATTCATTGAGATTTAATTAAAAAAGAAAAAAAAGAAAGAAAGCAACAACACAAAATAAATAAAAAGATAAATAAATAAATAAAAATAACCCAAAGCGAAGCAGTGTCTATAATGGAGTTCATGCATGTTTCCTTGTGATGTAGCTTATTAGCAAACAGTCAAGCCCAAATAAGCTGCGATGGTCAAAGAAATATATATAAAGCATTGGTCTTTCCACCACATTACGTCATCTGACTCATTAAAAAAAAAAGATACTGCTCCCAGAAGGGTTGGTACCCGCGTGAAATTATACTCTGTACAAGATGTCTTATTTTTCCTCCCCACCAAGTAATTTTTCAATAAATAAATTAATATTTGCCATTGCGTAAAGACATTCTGTTTGCAGTTTTGAGCAGTCTTCAAGTTGTTTTTGTCACCTGGCACTACTGAAATTCTTGAAGTTTTTAAAAACAGTGAGCTGCCAAACTGCTCCATCTCTTCTTGGTTTAAAGTGCTCAAAACCAGACAAAACGAGAGTGCTTTACAGCCGTGACACCTACTCTAACTCAGAATTCAGCAGGTCAGTAGAAAAATAAACATTGTCCCCAACATTGCATAAAGAAGCAATCAATAAATAAATTCATTCAAGTCAATAAACCATATATCTTATCATCTTAAAAGTTTCTCACACAATCATCAAAGTGAGAGAAGGTGCTCCTCCAACAGAGAAAACAGTGGTTTTGTAGTGTCGTAAAGTTTTGTCAGTGAGCCATGCACGGAAAGTCCACTTTGTTCACCGCCGCTGTTTAACTCCACGTCTCGCTAGCAAACACCGTCCTTCCTCCAGTGAAAGAAAAACAAAAACCCACAAAAAATAAACCATGCTTGTCAAACATCCAGGCAGCTGCTTCACAGTAAGAACGATGAGCAGGAAGACACCGATCTTTTCAGCTCCAGTGTTCAGTCCTTATCGTCCGCTCTATTCCCTGATTGGCTGACTGAATGGCAACCTCCTGTCGCCGTCGCCAAACTTTTTCCACCGCCAATGGTCTCAGCGAGTTGAATGCCCCTCAGTTTGATTCGATCACCCAACTTAAAACACAACATCCCTCCCATTTCCTCCGATTTTGTCTTTGTGTTGTTGCACACAGAAGAAGAAAAAACTAAACTTTGCTAGGCTAAGCTGTGAGTTTGAGAGCAATCCCCAAAATAAGGTGGGACCCAAGAGGTGTACAAAAATAAAGAAATCATACTGTAATAGAACAGTTGTGATTGTGAGCGAGAGGCAATTTCTTTATTTACTCAGAATATTTACATATTTGTGACAGAGCTGACACTGATCTGGGAAGCCAGTGTCTCGCCTGCCTATTGCTGGTTACAATTTAGATATTCATATCTGTGTGTGCGTGTGTGTGTGTGTTGTTGTGGTCTTGGTGAGCCAGCAGTGAATCCACTTTCCAACATGGTTGAAAGACTCCCCCACTTGTTTTTGTTTCACAAAACAGAACAGCGCTCCCTTCTCTCTCTTGTGGACCACGGAGGAGGCATCAAAGCAGCACTCGTGTACTGCCGCCTGTCTTCCAGTACATTCAAAATAGTGGTTATCATCCTTTATTCATCGCGATTACGTCTATGGAAAAAAAAAAGCAGCTGAGGGTTCGCGTTGTCAAGTGGCTCGGTTTTGGTTGTCGGTGAAAGCTTTCAGAGCGGAAACTGGGTAACCTCAACAGTCCAAAGGGAACCTCTGATCTGTTGGGATTGCATCAGTGCAAAAGAGATTCACATATGCAGCTCTGTGTTTATTTCTGAGTCATGAAAGCCACCGCTCAAACCCACCGCAGGCCCACTGCAGGGCCACTGTGGCCACACCTGGGATACTATGGTTCAGTGCAAAGTCTATACAGAGCTGTATAGTACAGGTACTCCATAGTACTCTGAAGAAACATGCATACAGAGAGACAGAGTAGGAAGCACGGTATACAGTACAATCCTTATCTGTGCAGGGTTTTTGGGTGTCCAGTCAGCAGGGCGAGCCTGTCCCTGGATTGTGCCTCGGGGAAAACGGCATTTCACTGAAATGCTGAGATTTTCTGGGCCTACTTCAATCATCTGTGAAAGTGCTTGGGTTGCCAGATGTAAAGTATAGTGCATGTGTTTGATGCAATGGGGAAATAAATTTGACTAAACTCTATCTTATGTGTTGAATAACAGCTGTAAACAGAGTAGTTCTCCCACTGGAAATCTCATATCTTATCATACACTTATACATAGATTGTTGTCCTTTTTTTTGTTTCTTTTATTACAAAATTATTGTTATTTTTTTTATTACTTTAGATTTCTATTATCATTATTAGATGATGACAGGGTTGAGTTGCTTGTCTCATAAAAAGCATGCATGTTTCCATTCCCCTCTTTTTTGTCTCAGTGCAGTTTCCCGGTGGATATAATTCACTCGGTTGGTGCTTCTCTTCCGCCTTCATCTGTCTTTTCTTCAGTTACCTTTGGGATGTAAGGCTTGCAAAGAAACAGGTGTCCATTGTTGCATCAGCTCTACTGTTATTGGGAGTCCACCAAATCTATTTCTCACCATTTTGAAGAAATGACCTTGCAACCAAAAAAGTTGTGGTTTTGATACCTGAAAAGGAACAGAGTAATAGAGATATATTGTGTTATTATGCTCATTTCTTGCTGACTCCCCAGTCAGTTCTTCATTTGTCTCTTGTCTGCCACAAACTCAGTTGGCTGCCACAGAAGCAGGAGGCCCCTCTTCTGGCTCTTCCTTCTCCTCTAGTGTCTGAATGAGACCAGAAGTGACATCAGACAACTTCCGCTCTGTGATTGGCTCTGCTGGCAGCTGCCCCGGACTACTGCCACCAGAAGCATCCCCTTGTTGTGTGGGTGGAGTCAATGTGGCCGACTCTTGCTCCATGCACAGTGCCACATCTTCTTCCTGATCAGGGCAGAAAGGGTGAAACACACAAGGTCAACTAGATGACTAACTTATGTATGTGGATAGATTTTTACCTATTGTCCTCTTCAGTAGTGAAAACAAATATTTGATCCCCTGCTGAATTTGTAAGTTTGGTTACTTACAAAGAAATGAACAGTCTCAGGTTTTTATGATATTTTCATTTTAATGGAATATCACCCCAAAATCCAGGAAACACATTATATAAAAGTTATAAATTGATTTGCATAGCATTGAGTGAAGTAAGCATGATACGTATAATCATTCAACCAATCAATCAACCAGTCAACCAAGCAACCAATAACAGAGGCACTTGATCTCAATTATGTGTATAAAGCACACTTGTCCACAGAGTCAGTTTCTTTCTTTCCAGCCTCTCCGCCACTATGAAAAGACCAAGGAGTTGTCAAAAGATATCGTGGATAAGATTATAGACCTGCACAAGGCTGGGATATACTACTAGACCATCAGCAAGAAGCCTGGTGAAACGGTGACAACTCTTGGTCCAACTATTTGCTAATGAAAGAAATATAAAATGACCATCAATTGCGCTTTTCCTGGAGCTTCACTCATAAGATCTTGCCTCATGTTTTGAGGATGATCATGAGAAAGGTGGTGGATCAGCCTAAAACTACACAGGTGGAGTTTATTACTGATCTGAAGGCAGTTGGGACTACAGTCCCCAAGAAAACCACTGATAACACACGCCATAGGGTCCCCCCTGCTCAAGAAGCAACATGTGAAGATCGGTCTTAGGTTTTCTACTGAACAGTGAACAGTGTGGTCAGATGAAACCAAAACCTTTGGTATCAACTCAACCCGCTGTTTTTGGAGAAGAGAAACAATGAGCCAAAGCCAGTTTCCAGACCTCAGTCCTGTAGAAAATCTGTGGAAGGAGCTGAAGCTTCAAGTTGCCAATGGGCAGTCAAGAAATCTGAAGGAATTAAAGTTTCTGTAAAGAGGAGTGGGCCAAAATCCATCCTCAGATTTCTCCTACTGTATCAGCTAACAGACTGATTGGCAAATATGAAGATCACCGTGACGCATCAAAGTACACTTTGTCAAGACAGTCTCAACTCAAGGCCAACTGTCAAACTGTTTTGAAGCTTGCAATACATAATCTTTCTCTGCAGACCTCAAGTCAATGCTGGTTTAAAGTCAAGGTTTCCAAAGTCCAAATAATTAATTTTTAATGGTAAATGGTCTGCACTTAGCATGCCTTTTAACTTTAGCTGTGTCTGCAGAGCTCTTTGCAGTCATTCACACAGACATTCTGAAGTGACTTGGGGTTCAGTGTTTTGCTCAAAGACTCTTAAATGTAGTCAGAAATCGAATGACCAACCTATCAGCCTCTCTGCACTATAATAAAACACTATTGGGATACATAATAGTCCGTTTTTAGTGGCTGTTACCATTTTCCCCCTTTCCCCCCATTTCTCTCAGTAAAATTGCAGTTATATTGTGACATAAACAAGTAGGAACAAGCTTACTACTCTCTAACAGGTAGAAATGTTAGCATGTTTGTTGACATGGGTGGAAAAGCCAATGAATCTTTTCCTAAAGCTTTTTGTGCTACCATGATACCACTGTAGGTTGTCAAAGTCAAAAATTATATTCAATATATCCAATTGGGATAAAAACAATTATTGTGTTATATGATTGTGTTTTATAGGGGCAGCTGTAGCTGAGGATGTAGAGCAAGATGTTGACCAATCAGAAGATCAGTCACGACGCATCCATCAGAGTTTGGCGTGTCTGTGTGAATGTTAGATAAAACCGCTTAGGTGTTGATTTGTATGAATGTGTATGTGATTGGGTGAATGAGGTTCGTAGTATAAAATGCTTTGAGTGCTCAGTTAGAACAGATAAGTGCTACATAAGTACCATTCAGCATTCAGTCCATTTATATGGACCAAAATAATTGTGATTACGGTTTTTGTCATAAGGAAGAGCAGCCAATCCTATACCACTGCTTATTCAATGATGGATTGCCAACAAGAGCTCAGCTGCTAAAAAGTGTTGCCTTCTTGAGCTGCACAGCAAAATCAACCTGAAGATGAGGACTTCATGAATTAGATATATAGGTGACTGATTGTTTTGTGCATTAATAAGGTTGCTCCCTGCAATTTTCATGAAAACTTTCATAGCAGTCCCTTTTGCTTCACACCTTTTACATAATTTATCCCCAAAATAACTGAAGTTTGGAGGCCTGTTGCAACTGTGGTTTTCAACTCTCCTTCTTGTTTCCTGACATTTCTGCTATCTAATCTATTCAAATTTTTCCATCCCCAACTTTATCTTATTGAGGCCACAAATCTAATATTTTTATCATCAGTTAATGTTGTCATCAATTCAGTCAAAATAATGGAAATGTAAAAGTATATGTCTTCGGCAGGTCAAAAGTTAAAAAATCCATCCATTCAGTTTATTCCGCTTATCTAATTCAAGGGTCAGGAGGCCGGAGCCGATACCAAGGTAGGGTACAACTGCTCAGGTTGCCAATTTTGTCGCACAGCTAACACAGAGAGACAGATAAGCATTCACACCTATTTCACCAATTAACTTAATATGGACGTCTGTGCACTGTGGCCAGAGTGCCCATATAGAGCCCACACAGGTACAGGGAGAACATTCATTTCATTTCATTTCATTTATTTGTTCATTTTCAGGCACAACAAATACCTATATTGAACATAAAATGCACAAAACAAAAAACAAAAATTGCCTGAAAAAGGAGTGAGACGAAGAAAACTTATTAAATCCCACCCCTATACTCACTCATCAACAAAAAAAACAAACTTCCCGCAGCTACGCCCATCATTGCATACAGACCCATCAACAGCCCCGGGCACATACAAGCATCTAAACGGCAGCTCGCAAACAACAATTAGAGCCTTCATAACTGAATACAGAATATATAAATTATAAATTGCATTACCACAGGTAACAGGCAGTAATAACTACAAGTAACAGACACACATACATATACATACATATATATCTGCACACACATGTACATATATGTACATACATACGCACACTTTTTTTTTTTTGGAATCCATACCAGCAATGGTAAGAGAACAGACATTACAGAGCACACTAAAAGCATCATTGAGTATACTGTGACCAGACCAACTGTTTGTAGAGAAATTTAAATCTATGAATATTTTTGCATTGTTTCAATTGTAAACTCAGACTGTTCCAGATTTTCACACCACATACAGACACACAAAAACCTTTACGGGTTGTTCGAGTTCTGGGTAATTTGAATTCTCCAAAGCCTCTCACATTATAAACCTTTTCTCGAATTTCAAATCTAGTTTGTAAATTTGCCGGTAAAAGTTTAGTAAAAGCTTTATACAAAATTATGGATGTATTGTAATTAACCAGATCCTGGAATTTAAGTAACTTTGCCTGAAGAAAGAATTTGTGAGTATGATCTAGATAACCAGCCTTGTGAATAATACGCAGTGCTCGTTTCTGTACTGTGACTAATGGATTAGTTGTATTTTTATATGTGTTTCCCCACACTTCCACACAATATGTAAGATATGGAAGAACCAGGGTACAGTACAGAGTACGAAGTGCATCTTTATCAAGGTATGGTTTCACTTTGTTCAAAACTGCGAGGCTTCTGGAAATTTTGGTTTTTATGTGTCTGACGTGGGGTTTCCATGAAATTTTGTTATCAATTACGACTCCCAAAAATTTGTTTTCACTCACATTATCAATTGGTACACCTTCAGTGATAATTGGTAATTCTATATTATATTTTAAATTACCAAAAAACATTGCTTTAGTTTTATTTATATTTAATGATAATTTATTTATGTCCATCCATTTTTTTATTAATTTTAGCTCCCTGTTTACGGTCATTACAAGATCAGCATAATCATCGCTACTGAAAAATATGTTGGTGTCATCTGCGAACAGTATGAGTTTAAGTACTTGAGAAACATCAAAAATATCATTTATGTATACATTGAAAAGTTTTGGTCCCAACACTGACCCTTGGGGAACACCACATGTAATACCAAGTTTCTCTGAATGGTAATGCCCTATGCTAACATATTGTTCCCGACCCGTTAGGTAACTTTTTAACCAGTTACCAGCTTTCCCTCGAATACCATATCTTTCCAATTTATCCAATAATATTGAGTGATTGATTGTGTCAAAGGCCTTTTTGAGATCAACAAAAATACCAACTGCATATTTATTTTTATCCAGTGTATCAGTAATTTCTTCTACTGCCTCAATTATCGCCATTGAAGTGGTTCTTTGCGTTCTGAAACCATACTGACCAACATTTATTATTTGATGTTTTTCAAGGAATTTTTCTAATCTTGAATTAAAAAGTTTTTCTAGAATTTTTGAGAATTGAGGCAGTAGAGAAATAGGCCTATAATTGGTAAAACTGTGTTTGTCATTACTTTTATATAGTGGTATTACTTTCGCAATTTTAATTTTTTTTGGAAAACAACCGGACTGAAATGATAAATTACAGATATATGTTAAGGGACTAGCAATATTCAGAATAACCTGTTTAACTACAGACATATTTATGTCATGATAATCCATTGAAGACTTACTTTTACATTTTAATGTGATATTTATTACTTCTTGCTCATTTGTAGCTGAGAGGAACAGTGAAAAGGGATTTGATTTTATATTACTGATATTTTCATTTTTATGACACGGGATGTCCGCTGCTAGTTCTGGGCCAACATTTATGAAGAATTTATTGAACCCATCGACAATATTACTCATGTTGTGATTTTCACCATTTGCATCAGTAAAATATTCAGGATATGATGTTCCAGAAGATCCTTGTTTAATTAAGTTGTTTAACACATCCCAAGTTCCTTTTATATTGTTTTTATTTTCATATAATCTTCTTCTATAATAAAGTTGTTTGCTCGTTCTTATAATATCAGTCAATTTATTTCTATATGCTTTATATCTTTGTTCCACTTCTTTTGTTTTTACTTTGATAAACTGTTTATACAGATTGTTTTTCTTTTTGCAAGCATTAATAATTCCTTTTGTGAGCCAAGGACTTTTTATCTTTTTTTTCTTTGTCATGTGTTCGTTTACAGGACAATGTTTATTGTACCACATAGTAAAAATATCTAGGAAATTATCATAAGCCTTGTCCACATCTGACTCTTCATACACCGAACTCCAATCTTGTTGTGCTAAATCGAAATTGAAGGCATGAATTGCTTTTTCATTTATTGTTCGCTTTGCTATCATGATCTTGGTATCTATTTTTTTTAAATCACAGTCACACAAAGTAAAAACTGGTAAGTGGTCAGTTATATCACAGACAAGCAGGCCACTATTAATTTGGAAATCCATGACATTAGTAAAACTATTGTCAATAATAGTGGCGCTATGTGAAGTTATTCTGCTTGGCTTTGTTATTGTTGGATATAGTGATAAGCTGTACATCGTGTCAGTAAAGTCATCAATGGCTTTTAACCTTGTTGGATTTAGCAAATCAATATTAAAATCACCACAGATAAATAGTAATTTTTGGTTCACCGAAGCAAACGTTTTTTCTATCCATTCATTAAAAGTGTCAATACTTGAACTGGGTGTCCGATATATGCAACTTATTATAACATTTCTCTTTTTGTCATTCATAATCTCAATAGTCAAACATTCCAAAATTCCATCAATAGCCATAGACATAGTTGTTACAACATGAATATTCCACATGGGAAAGCCCCATCTGACCAGCAAATCCTAATCCAGGACCTTCTGGATGTGATGGTGTTAACCCTTCTAACAATCATGCACATACTCGCACCCTGATCGATGTCTCGGGGGAAAAATGGGTTCAGTATCTTAACCAAGAACACAGCTGCCCGGCTAGCGTAATAAAACTTTTAAATGTACCCAAGGAAAAGCTAGAAATCCTCACTTTCCTCTTTTTGCCATTTCCCCCAACCATCCACAGCAGATGACTGCCCGTTCCTGACCATGGTTCACTCAGAGGTTTCTTCCTGTCAAAAGGGAGTTTTTCCTTTCCAATGTTGCCAAGTGATTGCTCAAAGGGGGTCGTCTAATGGTTGGGGTTTCTTCTGTTATTGTAGGTTTTCTAGCTTATAATATAAAGTAACTTCAGGTGAATGTTGTTGTGATTTGGTGCTATGCGTACAAAGAAAACTGAACTGAATTAAAGTACTGGCAGACAATTCTTTTCAAAAATGTCAATCAGTATCCCCTCTATTGACAAATTGATCTTAGATTGCTACACGTGCATAAAATCAAACCAATCTTATGATTAAATGATTCGAGACAAAACTTTAAGTACAGTCTGCAGATTTAAAACAGAAATGACACACAGGTTGCAGTAAGCAGAACTAAACCTCCAGTCTGGTGCCTCTGAGAACTCGCTTAGAAAGCTACAAAATCAAATATTAATCACTGAAGAGATAATTTTATGTAATGCAACCCCATGTTCAACTCACCTTGACCTCCTCCTCCTCCTGCTGTTCCAGTAGCGGGGAGTGTTCCGTTCCTACTATCTCTTCACCAGTGGGAACGCACAGGCTTGGCTCCACTGTCGCCGCCACACCCATGTACCCGCCGGCTTCTGCCTGATAGGTTTCCATCTGCCCCGTGTTCCACAGATCAACCAGCGGAGGGTGAATTTGATGAACCAGACTGTGGATGGTGCTGTTGGGTGTTGCTTGCAAAGAGTGGTTGGCACTGTGTAGCCTGTGCTCCAGAGACTTGAAACACACAGAAAAGACTAATCAGTAAAATGTGAGGAATGAGCAGTGCGACCTGTTTGCCAGCTTGAATGTTTCATGACATGCTCCCCATGTCAGTATGCAGTAAGCTGACTTTGTTTTCCTTAGGCAACAGAGGTGATATGCAGATCTTTTTGTACAGTATAAGAAATTCCATCCTCATGCATGGAATTCTTTTTATTTTTGTTTAAAAAATGATTTGGATGTGTCCCTTTGGAAGAATGTCATATTTTTGCAGGTTCAGCTGAGCATTTAATGAGGGATTCTTGACAAGAGTGATGACTCAACAGTGTGAGGTGTGTCAGCGTTCACATCAGATGCGGTTGAGTCATTGCTTAGGCTAAAATCTTTTCTATGAAGTAATGCAAAAACAAAAACGAATAAAAGGAGATGATTAGATAGAAAAATGTCGAGTTAAGATTATTTTGTTGAATTTCTATTTCCACAGTCAAGAGCGAATTTCAGACTGAGCATGAAACCCAGGAGGTAAGAGTTTCTGAGAACATGTTCTGAATAAAAGCCCAGCTTTTTTAGTCTATAAATGCTGTGATGTGTGGGTTTGTTCATGTGCTGTACTTGTGCCTATACAAAAGTGAACAAATAAATAAAATAATGTGTTGATAGATTTATTTTACCAGACAGTATTTTATAACAACCATCTCTGATACTCAAGCCTTACGCATTAGCAGCAACATGTAGTGTCTCATTTGGATTAAAACCCAGACGGCGGCACTCTCAATCAATCACCTGCTGTTGCTGATACTGCAGAAGCTGCTGTTGGTGGTAGTGCTGAAACTGTTGGATCTGCTGCAGCTGTTGTAGTTGACTCTGCTGGAGAGTGAACTGCTGCTGCTGTTGCTGAGACAGGAAGTGAGCTGCGGCCTGCCCATCGTAGCCCTCCGTACCCATAACGTAGGAGCCAGCAGGGGGAGACGCCACAACGGAGGGATCGTTGTTGATGGGCTCCCAAGCGTCAGAAGAGGAGAGGCAGTAGTGGCCCTGGGAGACGTATGTGTGAGGCCACACTTCCGCTGAGGAGTGGTGCAATATCTGATCTGCAGGAAATAAAAAAATGTGGCAGCTGTTAGCACTCTTCAAAATGGGGGCAGCAGATGGACGCAGGAACACTGTGTTTTATGATTTTTACAAAAATCCCACTTTTCAAATTTGCTGGAATTGGAAAAAGAATGAGCAATTTCTTAAAATCTTGAAATTACGACTTGACCAACAGTTAAAGCTAATAGCTGTTGAGATAAATGTATATCTGGCTGTTAACTACTCTGAAAAAAACTCAGCTGAAATCTTTCCACACTGGGTGAAAATGTTATGACAGAAACTCTCCAGTATGAACCGAACAGAGTTGAACACTGGCACACCTCGCACTGTTGAGTCATCATTTTGTCAAACTGTATAGTGCAGACAGAGCTTTGATTGCCTCCAGTGTTTCTTACTCAAAGTTGGAGGGCTATAAAGTGGGCTCACAGCCACATATTTTGCCAAGTGTCTGACTTAAAAACGATGGGATCAGTTAAGACGAATGCATTCAGGGTGCAGTTAAGAAAGTCTATTTTAACTCAGCAAAGCACTTACTCTAATTTTCTGCATTCAGAAGTCTGTGCTAAGGCAACATTGCAGTAAATTGCAAATATCCAAAATCACTGTTTATATCGATACAGTGTCTGGGTTTACCTTCCAAAAGTTCATGCTGGAAACTGAAATGGCCTAAAGTCTAGAGCAGAGGTGTCAAACATAAGGTCTGAGGTAGAGTTGGATGTCTCGAGACCCGTCTCGAGACTACTTTTACGTGGTCTGGGTCTTGTCTTGGTCTCGACAGACTTTGGTCTTGGTCTTGGTCTTGTCTTGGTCCTGATCCCTCGGTCTTGTCTTGGTCTCGCTGTCTCGGTCTTGCTGTCTCAGATTGGCATAGAGGTCAGGAGATTTGGACTCAACAGTATCCATGACACACAAGGTAATGTTCGATAATGTGTCATTCGCAAAAGCATCAGCTCTAAGAGCCGTGCTTAGAGAGTTAGAGAGTGCTTTGTAGTGAATCAGAAGAGTCGACTCCCATTGAGCGAGAGCCAGCTCCTCACTTAATTTCCTTTAGCTGCTCAGGTCTCACACAGTGGCTCAGCTATGCTCCAATCCCTCCATATTGTGGCCAATCACATGCGAGGATATAGGATAATATCATTATGTGAAAAACAGAGAGGGTGAGAGACGCGACAGTCAAGTGGAGCGTGCGTCTGTCCTCTCAGTGAGTGAGTGAGACAGTAGACAGCGGTGAGGAGGGGTGTGCGAGTGCATCGCAAAGACACATAAATATGCCTGACACCCGTAAACGAAGCAGCATCTGGCTGCAGTTTAAAGACTTTTTTGTCTTGGTCTCGTCTCGACTTTGTCTTGGTCTTGACTCAGTCTGTCTTGGTCTTGGTCTTGTCTTGGTCTCGATAACCTCTGGTCTTGGTATTGTCTTGGTCTTGGTTTAGGCGGTCTTGACTACAAGTCTAGTCTGGGGTCTGTGAAGGTTCTCAGTCATCCAGGTCATCGTGGTCTAAGGAGCTTGGAAAGAAGAGCATCTGGACTTCTTTAAGTTGCTTGAAGTCGTTTCGCCTCTGATCCGAGAAGCTTCTTCAGTTCTAAGGTCAAATGGTGGAGAGTCCCAGATTTAAGCCCCGTTGGAGTGTCCCCCTAAGAGGGACAATTGACCCCCTAATGATCCTCTACCTAATCACACGAGCCAAGGTGTGAAAACGGGTGTAGGTCAGAGTTTCGGGTGAACTCATTGCGAAACCTGGCCCCACCCTATCATGCAATTTCCTGAGGTCAGAAGGCCCAGGATGTGAGTGGGCGTTAAGGCATCTGGGAAGGGATCTCAAAACTGGATTATAGATGGTAAACAGTTGGTGTAGTAAACCACCACCTCTGTTCAAAGATGGCTATTCACAGTGGACATAGATGGCTTCTTTCACTCCTCTTTCAAACCAAATTGTCCTCTCTGTCCAAAATGTGAACACTGGCATCCTCAAAGGAGTGACCTTTGTCCTTAAGATGCAGATAGACTGCAAATGGTCCATCCCCATCTAAAGTCCAGACGCTTTTCTTTCCAAGCTCCTTAGAATAAGGTCTGGGGGCCAGAAGTGGCCTGCTTAAGTCTCCAATCTGGCCCACTGGACAGTTCTGGAAAATGGAAGATTGGCATAAATTCCAGACTTCTGTGTTTTCATAAGTTTTACAGCTTTTCCTACTGGTTTGAAATATACAAGTAAATAAGTAATAAGTAAATAGGAAAGATCCTGTTTTTACGCCATCTACTATAGAAATTTATGACTTTTACAGTGGGTTCATTATAAAAAATTAAAATAAAAAAAAGCCCAAGAAAACAAAAAGAGGACATTCAGTCAATTAACAAAACTTTTCTGTTTTATAATTATAGGACAGTCTGCGCAACGAGCTAACAGAACATTTTCTCTAAATTTACCAAATTATTTCTTGCAGTTTATGGCCAAAGCAGCACTTTCTTGTCATGTAAAGAAAGCAGTGCATTGTTTGTTTTATTAAACTTGCTTACGCTTACAGAAAGAGGAGTTTCACTTGTCCAGGCAACTTACGATCAGAGCGGGCTGTCTGTTGGCCACAATCTAAAGTGAGTTTGACATCTCTGGTCTAGAGAGACGAGACGCTGTAACACAATACTCTAACTACTCTGTTTAAAATTGATTTGCCACTTTCCAACCTCTTCCATTTTCTTACTCATAAATGATGTGGCTGTGTTTCACCAACAGCTGTTTCCTGGACTTTAAGCCTCAGACATATTTGTAGTCCTTTACCTCGACTGGTGATGCTCTCCTGGTTGACCTCACTGAGGTGAGCCACGCTTCCCTGGTTTGATCCTGACTGCGGAGTCTCACCATCCATTGACGACCACGCCAGGAGCGTTGCCTCTGAGATTGCAAACTGCTGCAGGATGCCTGAGGTGAGAATTCAGAGGGCAAGTCAGGATAATTGTTACTAAGACCTGCAGTACCACTCAAGTGGCTGATGACAGTTAATAGGGTGTGAAACTCTTGTCCTCATCCAACCGACCTGCTGCAAAGCGAGCCTCTTTCTCCCCATCACTGAGGTCACTGTAGGCGTCGTTCTCCAGCCGCCGCTCCTTTTCTCGCTCCTGGGTAGTGATGCGGGACTGGAGGACGCTCCCCGAACCCACCGTCGTCATGCCCCAGTTTTGCCATTCAATCATGTGAGCGACACGACCCTGGGCCATGGCTGTGGGCTTGGTCACTCTTTCCTTCATTGTGCGTGTGACACCTGTTTTAGGAGAAAGACCCAGACAAGGAAGGAGCAGAAGGAGGAGGGAGGGTGGCCAATTTAAACAAAATGGGTGGAAGTAAGAGAAATTAAAAGACCAGAGGTTTAGAGAGAGGTGATTAGCCGAGTTGAGGGAAGGAGTAGAGAATGAACCGGTAGATGGGGAACAAAATGGGGGAAAAAACAAAAGAAGAGGAAGGAAGAGACATAAGATAGATTCGTTATTATCAAGTGTGCACTGGTTTTGGGAGGAGGAGGGTATGACGCTATGATGTGATGGCTCATGGAAATATGGATATCCGGCACGGTTCGACTGATAAATTGATTAAAGCAACTGTCATATAAATAATAAACCTTTCAGTGTTGGAGTTGTTGTGTCTGAAATTGGCTTTACCTCACATGATTAACCAGAACGAGTTTAAGTATAGCATACCGTTCCCATTTTTAAGGATCATTTACAACAAAAGCGCCTGATGTATTATATATATTTGTTTTGATGTTAAACAGGACCTATTAGGCTCATTATTAACTCACATTTTAATTCTTGGACTTCACTGGAGTGGCTTTAAATGACTCGGGATCAAAATAAAACTCTCTCATCTTACACTGTGCCTTGGTTTAGCCTCTCTGTTCATCACATACAGTTTCACTTTGTCTCCCCTGAAATCCACCTTACCTGTGAGCCAGCTTTCTTTTGATTGGCTGCCCTTTGCAAACAAAAGGTTTGAACAGCAGGTGGTGGAGCTCATGTGCTCACAGCCAGAGCTGTGTCCCTGAGATAACCACATTAAGGATATCCGCATTCACTGACGTGTCTGAAGTAGTCTGAAAGTGAGCGATTAGAGCAATGTGAAGCCTGAGCTTTTGGCCTGCTGGGATTACTTTCACACACGCTGACCTCATTATTTAAAACTTTAACCATATTTAATATTAGCATCCAGAACTGTACCAGTGTATAAGCCTATTCAAGATTATTTATCTAAAGTTCAGGAGCAGGACCACACCCACAACAGTTCCTTTTCCAGCCGTATTTCTATAAGTGCCTATTTGGCCCATCATCACTTTTTCTCTGCTTGTAAGCCTCTCTCAAAGGTATCAAGGGATCCACCGCCTCAGCGAGCCTGTGGCATAGTTCGTTGCTTCGTTATTAACAAACATTTTCATTCGCATCTGGGGCTTTAGTCCTTGCTAGTGAATATCAATCTATACATTTATCTTTAGAGAAATAAACAAGGATAACCACAATAGGCCCGCCTTTAAGAAGTAAACAAAATACCCAAACGCCTCTGGGATGTTTGAGACTGCTCATTTTCTTAAAATATTGAATATCTTAAATTAATAACTGCTCGTAAGGAAAACATTATCAGCCAAATCCAACTATTCAAAAGTCTGTAGTTAAAAGAGGGTTTTCATGAGCACCCATTATAAGCTCAGAGAAATGAAAAAGGGTTGTGGAGGTGACATTCGCGTGTTTAATGAGACTGTTAACATCACATGGAGGGGAGACGGCAGGAGACGTGTCTTGTCTGACAAAGGTGCATCATGGGATGGAGCAGGTTAATTGGGGTGAGGCGGCTGTGTGGCATGAATAATGAGAGGTTGGCTTGTTGACATGATAGCTTCTTCACACCTCTGCTAAGCTGCGCCGGGTAAACAAAAAAACTCCTCTCTTTCTCTTTATTGTGCTTCGGAAAACTCAAAGCTGCTGAACATACATTTAATTTCCTGGTGCCATGCCACTACAAACTCATATCTGTTTAACAGCTCCATATTTCCACGCGACTAACATGTACTGTAAATCCCTGGCTGCCTGATTCTCTCTGATGGTAGCACATGACGATGGGATTCATGAATAAATTATAGGACAAATCCGTACCACAGCACACGGTATAGCAGCTGGACTTCATTACACTGTACTGCAGTACAATTCACTGCACTCAAATAAACTGCACTACACAAAACAGCTGGATGAAACCAAAAAACGCTGCACTAAAAGAAAGCACTTCACTACACTAACTCTGTTCGACACGGCACTTTGCACAGTCAAAACATCCATACTAATACTTGCTCAGAACAGCACAATTTCACAACCACTTAACATAAAAAACTACACTTCCCACTCACCTTTCCTTAGAGCAACAAGCTGTGTTTGTGTGTGTGTGTGTGTGTGTGTGTGTGTGTGTGTGTGTGTGTGTGTGTGTATGTGTGTGTTGTTTTTGAAGCTGAATTTGTTCCGTCAATGACTCACGAGGAGTCATTGACGACTGATATCACAGCGTGGAGAGGAAGTGATACAGGGGAACCCATTTAGGGTACCATGCTGACTCCAGGGCCCGTCTGAGGACAGAGCCAGCATGGGGTCGTTTACCAGTTACAGCACAGACACACACCTGACACACCTGACAGAGAAGACTTAGCCAGAGCCCCGATGCCATAGGCGTTTGAGTTCCTCTTGAGCCGGGGCAGGATTGATGTAGTGTCTTCCATAGACAGCTAGAAGGAGAGAAGAGAGAGGAATGGAGGAGGAAAGTGTGGAGAAAAGGACAGCATGGATGGTGTGAGAGGCCACACAGAGACAGTGTGACATGACAGTGTGTGTGTCAGAGGGGTGAGTGGAGAGGACAAGTGATGGAGGTGTTGGGTTAATACAAGAGACAGAATTTGCATTTCCCAAATCTTGATTCAAGAGATATTCTACAAAATAAATATCATATAAATCTAGGGTTTCTGATTGTGCTCACACCAGTATAATAAACCGCAAGACGGACTATACGGCTCAGGAGGTGGGGGTGTCATAAATCAAAACGCGCAAAAGCAACAAATAGATAGGGAGAGAAAAGTAGTAGATGAAGGAATGATGCCACAACACTTACATTGATTCCTTCCCATGAAAATTCTGAACGTCCATGCTGAGGAAGAGAAATAGGAGGAGAGAGGGATGGGGAAAGGAGGAGCAGGAAAGAGTAAGAGAGTGACAGGACAGAGAGGACATTGACATGCATCGGGGTTGGGGGAGTGGGGGAGTGGGGGGAGGACGGAGGGGTTGATTGCACATCAAGCATGCGGAGGAAGAAATTAGGAGAAGGGAGAGGAAAATAAGAGGCAGACACACAGGATTTTCCAGGAACAAGGAAAGTGAAGAGCCAGAATGACAGGGAGAAGGGAGGGGATTAAACAGGGATCAGTTTATATTTGCTTAGTTGTGTAAAGCAAACTGAATACGCTACGGATGAATGAATTTCCTCTTCGGTTACATGTGCTGCCAGAAACATTGAAAGCCAGCAGAAAACTGTGTGTGTTTGCGAGAGCGAGATATCAATAGTGTGTTGAACTGTATCTGATCCTGCACAGACAGGGGACTGAGGCTTTCAGGAGGAAGGGGACATTATGTGTTTATGTGTGCGTGTGGTGAAGGCAGACGCTGAGAACAAAGCAGATAAACACTCTCTCTATCAGCTGGACTGATACTAACCGCACTGGGAACACTGGTGTGCTACTGGCTGAGCTGATATTTTGTCCCCTTTACTGTTGATGTACACAAGCGGCAGACAGACAGTCAAGACTGTCAGAAAGCTCCAGGTCTACTTTCTTCTGGATAAATGCAATGCAAGCTGCACTGATGGCACAAGTCTGAAGATCCTTCACTTCAGTAAAGGCATCACTAACGTCACGTCAGTGATTACATACATCAGCTAGTTTGCATAAACCTGGGAACATGTAGCCTGGCACAAAGTCTCCCTAAAAGCACCTCTTAAACTCACTAATTAACATTTAAATGCTTAATTAGTCTTCAAATCCCTCTTTTCCTAGATTTGTGTCATTAGCTTATTTTTTCTGGTCAATCTGCAGACTCAACAGAGTGTCACCTGAGAAGAAATAGCCTGTAATTAGAAAAACAGCTGTGGCCCTTCTTTTTTTTTTTTTGCACATTTATGCAGATTAAACAAACAACATATGGTGCTGATAGTTGGAATTTTCATTTTTAGACTAGTTGTTTTTAGTTAACTACCTGCTGCCTGTAGCTTTGTGTTTCTTTTAAACCTCCATTTAATCAGGAATTAAAACTCGGGAAAGTCATTCCAGTCCGGCCCTTACACTGTCATGCTGTTTCAAATTCATGCGAAGGATCTGCCACATTTAGTCCTGTTCCAAACCAACTATCCTTAAGTAAAAGTAGAATAAAGACTTCCCTCAATACTGAGTCTGCACCCATGCAGGCTTACTAATTACATGAGGTAAAGGTGCCGCACCAGTTTTGTGATGTGAAAAAAAACTCCATGCACTTCCAAACATAATATGCTTGTTATTCTTTCAGTAATAAAAAAAAATTAAAGTGACTTTCATGGAAATTTAGTACATTTCTGCATGTTTTTGTAATTGCAGGTATAGGTCCCAGAGAAAACACTATACTATATATTTAGCTTATAGTAATGTCTCCTCATTGTATTCTCAGCATCTATTTTCACATACTGCAACACATCAAATTTTAAAAAAAGTAATAATACAACGTAAAATATGCTCAACTCGAAGTAAATAAATTAGAATTAGAATTTTTAGCTACATTAAAAATAACAGTGTAATGTTAAATAATTATAGAAATGAATTAAAGTTCAATGTAAACACAGTTCTTTGTTAGTCTTACTGACTGCTCTGCTAGTCACGTTCTAGTGCTTTATTCTCTACACGTCAAGCACTTTATCGAAAAACTACAAAACTTTGTGAATTATCTTCAGTGGTCAATAGAGTAAAATGTAAAGATTATGTAATTCAATTCTAGGTTAAGATAATATAATAATGAGAGTGTGATGAGAAGGGAGTGTTTATAATCTCCTTCAGCTACATCTAGATGCTTTATGTTAATCAATGTCTGCCTCTTCCTTCCCTCATGTAATTCTATTCTTTGCTCCCACTTCCTCCATCACTCGCTCTCTGGTCGTCCCTGTCTCGCTCTCCATTCACAGGAGTGGGTGTGAGGAGAGAGCTGGGCTGCCTGGAGCAGCTTTCCCTATGTTCTTTTCCAATAGCCCTGACAACACTGATATATATGTATAGAAAGTGTTTGTGTGTGTGTGTGTGTGTCTTTTTTCCCCTCTCTGCAGAACCACGGGGGCATTCTGGGGCACGACACATAAATAAATGATGCAATCAGTCCACAGTGCATTTGGTGGAAAAGTGAAGGTCTCTACACTTTAGTCCAAAATGGATCCTGCTCCTGTGTCCTTTCTCAGAGGCATCAGCTTTAGAGCACGAGATCAGTAATGCAGCGGGAGAGGAGAGGAGAGGAAAATGTACAGTGATAATGATGTGTAGGAAGTTGGAGAAGGAGAGGAGTGATGCCTCTGCCGTTCTGCTTTGAACCAGCACTGAGGAGTGACTCTGTCAGACAGCTATAACAAGCTTCAGACATCCTAGCAACAGCAATAAGCCAACCAAACCAGCGATTATTCAGTCATCCAGCCACACCACCCCATCTTGGCGAGGGAAGTGTAGCGGGAGCGACTGACATTGCCATGGCGTGATCTACTTCGCTAATCTACTAGCATAAGCACTGGTGTTACAGCTCATCGTGTGGCCATGTTGGTTCCTCAGGTGGTGTGGAAAACAGTTCACTGTCAGAGGAAGTCAACAACACGGATGAGCAGGAGGAATCACTGAAGACTTACTTGTTCCCCATCCTTTTGGACTGGCACGCCATCTGACGCTGAGAACGTGTTGAACAAGAGAGACAGAGAGGCACACAGAGAGAGGGAAGAGGGGGGAGAAGAGAAAGAAACATTAATATTTATTCTTAATTACATTCAGTGACAAAACTGCTTCCACAAAATGTTCATGAAGACATGGTTAAAAACTAATAAGGGAGATATTTTTCTCTTGTGTGCCTACATTAACAAATCATTTTTACACTTTATTTATAAAAGTAGTAGTAAGACCCACCTCCAAAAGAAAACCAATAACTCAGATGAAACCACAAGTGTCACACCTGAATTATAATAAATACATACAGCAAATATATATAAGAAAAACAGTAAACACCCATGACGTGTGTCATCATGAGGGACTCGATACAACCCATTTATCAGCATCCATTATCAGTATTCTTAGAAAGGTTGAGTGCTATTGGGAAAGGCTGTCAGTTCTGAATTATTGCCTAAAATAAATAAATGAATACGTTTACTATTTTCGGCATCACCCCAATGCCCCCAATTTAAAAAATGCATGTATACTTTATAAATCAAATAAAGGTTTTGTACCTAAAAATACACAGCAATCTTTATCCACTAAGCACTTATTGGCAAATGTGTGAACAGATTTTAATGTCACATAAAAATCTGGACATTTCCCTGAATTCCTCTCAGCCTTTTCAATCTCGATGAATCTGGATAGATTTTCCAGGAAAATCCAATCACCTTTAAGTCTCATCCTTTTCTGCTCCTCAGCACCAGCAGTGCGTAAAACTGGTGAGAATCACCTTAGAAATACAATCTGATAATGTCAACAAATAGAGGCTCACTGCACAGTGGATTCCAATACACACCACACAAAAAACAAACACACAAAATCTTGTGATTCCACTTTTACAAAGACAAACAGATGGCAATGTTTTATAACATATGTATAACACTTTTATAAAACCATTTATGTTCGTCAACCAATCGCCTCTCACAGTCACACATAACTACACGATGTTAGTGATGCAGCACTGATGAGTGGCAGTCTAAATAATCTTTAATTACACCAGTGAGGAGAGTCAATAATTTATATATAAAAAATGATATAAACAGAGGGTTTAATGGCTGTTTGTAACCAAGAAATTGAATTGACAATTGTTTTAGGAATATATTTATAAATACGTATATTTTTTTTTACATATTCTGTACTTTCTTTATGTTTGGTGATGTATTAATTAATTAAAGGACGGATATTAATAAATATCAAGGAGAATAACAGCATATCTCTGAGTCCGTGCTGCCATTTCACTTGAATCTAACAGGGCGTGCTCCACTTATGTAGGCTAACTAACCTCATTAAGGTGTTAGCCCTTAATGAAGGACGCCTTGGACATCTCTGTGCTGTGTCAGACACCATAACATTGAAATCTTGCAAAGAGATGTGACCAAGCCAGCTGTTCTCATTGGGGTGAATCACGGTTAGTAACATTTTCAATCCACATGGATATTCACGCATAAGACAAATAGTGCACTAAAAAAGGAAATATATATATAGTAAATATTAGCCCCATTAATGATACGAAGAGAAACAGAAAGTTCTTGATTTTTGTACCCAAGCCTGTACAATAAATAAACACCTTTATTACCGGAAGTTAGTATGGCTGAGAAAAATACTGCTCAGCCACAGCATATACTTACCTCTGTGTCATTAAGGCTGTAAACACGATATCTCAAAAAGCTTTGAACTCATCCTGATTAAACTTTGTAGGGGTGTAGAGTGAGGTCATGTTAACGATCCATTAAAATTTGGTTTACATCTATTGAGGTGTTCAAGTTCAACTTAATGATTTGTTGGTCATAAATAAACAAAAAGCGTCATAACTGAGAAACCATGGTTCTTAAAAGTGTGGTGTGTGTTGCAAACATATAGAAAGTACCTTATAAAGATTTGAACTATCATAACACATTTAACCTCTGACCTCTCCTTCAAGGTCAATAGATTGCGCTGAAGGTCAAAGTGATAACAATGCTCTATAGAGTTATTTAAAAGTGTTTCTTACTGGCATGTAGTCACATCACTTGCTTTGGACCTCTGACCTCTTCTTCAAGGTCAAATAAGGTCAAACATTTTTAAAACTATGTTTAAAATTCTACCGCCTTTGTTAGTATTGACAGCATTTAGGAAGTGATACAGGTACATGTGGATTCTAAATATAACTTTATTGTTTGCATGTAAATATCATGTCATATTTGACCTGTGACCTCACTTTTACATTTCACAGCTGCCTTTCTTTCAAGCTGACCCCAGAATGTGTTACATCTTTAAAGAGATCATCAGGAGAAAGAGCTGCCTACTTCTACTGCTATTACCCATCCACTACTCCTGCATAATGTTTGCGTTATGAAAGTAAATATCTGTCATGCAATCCTCATGTGATTTTTATTGCACTCCAAACTTCTTAAAGTATGTTTAAAAAGATAAAGAAAACAAAATTAATATATAAAAAACACGTTACAATTCCTTTAAAAGTAAATATTGCCGAGAGAGTGAGCTGCAATGGTGAAGTTTTCCAGCTGAGTGCTTCTTGTCTTACATATACAGTCGGACTACAGTAACAATGTACCTTTAGTAACTTATCAACATGACTTCAGTCGGTTCTGTTCATTGTTATGCATTATCACTGCTTTGCCTAGTATGTTAGCCCAGGCCTACATACCTAGCATTAGTGCAAGCAACAGGATGCTGACTGCAGCTCACTTAGTGGCCACAACAAGAGCTACTACACAATGACCTTAAAATGTAATTACCTTCATTCGGCATTCATGGCAACACATTCAACAAACCAACATATTCCTCCTTTTTTTAAAGCCTTTAAGTGTTCATGGTGAAGCAGACTGGAGTAAATAAAAGATTTTTCTCCCAAGTTTGACTCTTGGCTGAACCCGTTAAGCTGTCATTAAAATTTTGTTATTCTGCATTTCAGACCTGGTCAGTCTACTATGCTTCAATCAAGACCATTACCTCCTTGTTTAGCTGAGAGCTTCTATCAGCCCCCTGCAGGTTTTACTCTCAAATCACTAGAATGCAAACCAGTGCTGGAGAGCAACAGAGGAAATTTAATCAGTGACTGTATTTTGGTCAAATTCTGAAGTATACTAGAGAGGAAACAACACCACTGCATCAATCTGCAATCTTAACTTGTAGTTAACTGTACTGAAAAATGACATTTGAAAGCTGATTAATCTATTTGTGGTCATGCAGTTTCTAACATACTTTAACTGCATCTTGTTAAGTAAACTTTTGAACATTTACATAAGTAAGATTTCATATCGCAGACTTCTAATAGTCTACTTTGCTTCTATTGTGTTCCTATAAAACTGATAAATATTGACGCCTGCGTCACACTTAGCAATGTACTGCTTAAAATGGCAGATCAAATACAAAGCTGTCCACCCTGCATATTGTAGGTGTAACTTGTGTGAAATACACCCTCTCTGTTGGATAAATGAACGTTATTATCCCTCCTCGTTCCTGGTTGTCCAAATCCTAATTAAAACATTGGTTTAATTAGAGAGTCATTGGCGGTAATGGAGTTTAAACACGGCCTCAGTCTCTAGGTGCTCCTCTGTATCAGAGGGTCTGTGCTCTGTGTGTACAACTCTCAGAGGGGCTTACTCCTGTATCAGCACACTGTGAGTCTGCGTATGTGTCTGAGTTTGCGTGTTTGTGTGTTGCTGAGCCAGTCGCGGTTCTCAACAGCTGCATTTGGCAATCATGAGCGATTCCTCGGGAGCTCTGAAAAAAAAAAAACACAGAGAGTTGTTGGCTCTCTAGATGTCCAGTGATGTCTGTGACCCACTGACCCAGTGATTCAGAAACATCAGCTCTGGTCTGTCTCTGTTGGGCTCTCAGATATTACCCTTCCCTCTGAACTCCATCCAGTCACATCAAATCACTGCAAGGGCAGTGGACAAGGGACAGGCTTCATTCCAGAAATTGGCCCTCTTTGCTCAGCAGGAAGGGATGTGCATATTTCTTTGGACACAGGAATCACACTCATTTCAGTGGGAATTTTGGGTAAAGTATTGGCATATATCATAAGTCTGTAGGTTTTAATATATTTAAAGTGTTTCTTCCAGGAGAGACTGTGTTTTATCATCCTGTTTTCTTCGACCCAGTTTTCCTCAACCATCCAAAGTTTTTTTTGCTTTTGTTCCTCTTAATACCTCAGGACATCTTCACAGGAGATGTGTGACGTTACTGTATGTATAAATAGCTGCTTGGATAGTTATTACTGGATTAAATTCACCTAAGGGACATTGAAAGTGATGCCTATAGTTTAGGTCTGAAGGTAAAATTACAAGGAGTTTGTTAACAGTTGTATCTCAGCCTGGACATGGTGATTAAATAAACATTTTTTTAAACTTAACAATGTTTAAATGAAGAGTCAAACAAATACCAATATGGCAACTCATAAGTTAGACTGCTGGCTTGATGTGTAACCAGTGGTGATCCATGCCACAATTTTGATTTCCTCCTGCCTGTCAGTGTTTACAAGTGCAGAAAAACACAGAGAATACATTTTGGAAAGTGCGATTTCTTTTTTGTTCTCCACACTGACTGTTTACCTGCATGCAAGCAAAGCGTGCTCAAACATGATTATCATGCAGCGTGTTTGCTATTGACCAAACTACAGACTCTGTAAACGCTACATGATTGTACATATGCAAATACTAAATAGGCTATTTATTTTTCTGCTGTCTTCACTGTGCGATCGTAAACATACAGTTATGGATCTGACTATAATTTTACTTTGATAATACTTTGTGTAAAATTTCAGTTTGGTCACTCGGCTCCAAAGACAGGAAGTTGAATTCTGGCATAATGACTAGAACTGATGAGCTAATATGACTTAAACTGTGGATGAATGTCAGACACAGGGATGAACCCTTTCCTAGTGACACATGTGAGCCACATAAAACATTTCCACTGATGATCACAGTATCTAAATCTTCTGATTATGTTTAAATGGAACTAACAGCATACATAATAATGCACATTTTTCTTTCAAATGACTTGTGGAATACGGCAGAAACATTATCGTAGATTAGCTGATGGTTCCGCCACAAACTGCAGAAATAAAGAGACCACTTTGTATCCAATGAGTGGACGGACTCATTAATATTCAAGTGATAAATTAACGATTAGAAATGAACTCTGTGTGACCTCGGAAGGATTAATCATGCATGTGTGATTGTTAGCACTGAGGATTGAGGTGTGATGGGGTTATTTATTGGCTGATATGAGGTAGCTGGGGAGATGTCTCATTTTCTGCCTGGGTGGGAGAGAGTGTCCCAGATTTCTTCCCCATCTGGGTTAAAAATCTGCCCAGCAAACACAAACTACATAAACATACATGCACATTCACTTGAGTCAAGCCTCCAGCAACCTAGTGTATAGTACACTGCACAGTGACTCACACCATGCCACTCCCACTCTCCCTCACTTTAGCTTTTACAGTCTCTCTCCCTTGCATCCCTCAGCCTCATTTGGCCAATTAGCAGATTAGCAGTCAGTCTCCCCACGCATGAATCACAATATGGCAAAAGAGTAGGTACAACCTACCACTGGGAAGACCTCCAGCCTTTACACAGCAATGGACCAGAAACATTACATTAATATATAGCTATAGTCGTATGCACAGTATATTTACTTTGCGATTACATCAAAGAAGATTTTGTGAAGTGAGGCATGAGAGTTTGTGTCTAAATCGTGCCATTTTTAGTCAGTTATTCGTAGTTCACAGAAAATCTCTTTATATGATGGGGTCAGTAGTCATTATCCAGCATCTCAGTAGTTTCTTTTTATCATGGCATACACTGTATCTCCGCACTCGAGTAGGTGATGCTGTTGGGCTCTCAGCAGCACAGTGAGCGAATGTGTTATTCTGCAGGACGGATCCCTCCTTGAGGAAACAGCAACAACAACAGAGCACATGACCAGAGCTCTGAGCCAGCTTTTCTTCCCCTGGCACTCACCCTCCTCCACCGCACACACAGCAGTGCAGCGCTCTGGATACCCCCAGCTTAGCTCAGCCGAGGAAAAGGAGCAAGTAGCTGTAAGGGAGGAAGGGCAGAGAGACTGAAGAGGGAGGGAATAAAAAGGGAGTAACGCGACTGTGCGTAACGAACAACTAAAGATCTGCAGCGGCCGCACTGTCAACTCCAGCTCTGGCTGTAGTGGGTTGACGGCTCCTGCTGAAGTGGGAATCGTTTGAGCGTCATCTGTCTTTTTTACCCCCAGTGCCCTGCAGCAATAACAGCGAGGATCCAGGGGGTTTGGTGCTTGTTTACCGTGACAGCTGCAGTAAGGCTGGTTGCCACCATGGGGTACCGGCTTGGATGGCAGCCCTCTTGCAGCGATATGTGCAGATGCTGGGTTATTGAGCATCAGAGTTCAGCAAGAACACAGCTGAGGACCAGAGCCCAGATGGCTGGGAGAGATGGCAGAAAACTGAGCTAACGGTGTCTCAGGACATGATCCAGTCACATGCAGACACCCTGACATACACATACTGACACTATAACACAGCACGAGACGACCATTAACCTGGTGAAATGGCATTTCTAAGGTTTGTGCCCTCTTCCTGACACGCTTCATTAATCTGTCTCTGCACGAATGTGGCTGCTATCCCGAGCAGGTCTCCATCACTGATACGGGGTGAATAACTTCCAGCAGTCACCTGTGCAGTGTGGTAACTAAAAGCCTTGGGCAGAAGTACCTGAAGCCCATCATTGTGACTCTAATAAACACCCTAATAGCCTGTTAAATATATAATGAACAATTAGACCTGAAAAGGAGGAAATGCTGTTATCCAGTTCTGTTTAGATAAATGGATGGAAACCTGTAGAAAGAGAAGAAATCATTAAAGTATGAGGCAGCTCGTGTACTTTGTATGCAGGAAATCTTTGTTTTCCTTGCTCTTTGATATTCAAAGGAGACTTCCCATCTGTGAGAACATGGCCTTTTTTATCAGCACTGAAGTGGTTAGTAGCTGCAGATAACACAGAGACAATCTGTGCCGGTCGCACACTAATGCCGAGCGCATCCACAAACGCACATATATTCATTCTTTCTCACACACAGCACACACACACTAAGAGATCAAACTGTAGGGATGAATTTTCTCCTTCACAGCATTATATTTCAATTTCATAACTCACTCTGTGGCTGAGTCACATTGTTTATAGAATCGCCTGCCATCATGTGCCCACACACAGGCCTCTTATTTCTGATCTGCCACATACACACAAGCTCACATTTGCATGCACATATACAATATACAATGTTATACCTATAATCATCCAGGTTTGTAACCTGGTATTGGTAACAAGGCAAATTATAATAGCGCACATCAGAGAAGTGACAAAGAGGCGCTCACACACACACACACACACATACACCTTCAGGTTAAGACCCTGTGTTATATTTGTTACATTAGAATCCTTGAACATAAGAATACTCTTTGAGCACACATACCATTGCACGCACACAATGGTCATCGGGTCTCACCAGGTGTCTCTGAGTACTACATCACTGAGTCATTCACCTTGAATATGCTCCTGAGCGCAAGGCTTTTCTATCCTATTCTAGCCAATCAATCAGACTCTACCTCTGCCAGATTTGCTAGTTTACAGGCAGACTGCTAACTGGCAAATACGGGACATGGTGTCAGTTGTTGTGTGTGTGTGTGTGTGTGTGTGTGTGTGTGTGTGTGTGTGTGTGTGTGTAAAGGCATGGTGTAGCGGGGGTGTTCGGTTTTAAATTTAATGGCAGGGAATCCCTCGCTGTAACGCAGCAGAAACAGAGCAATGGAAGAAAGCGCTGAAGTAACATTGGTGCACATGGCGCTTTCACACCCACACAAAACATAAAAAATTCAGTAAGACCGCTACACCACAAGACGCAGGTAAACTGGGGCTCCATACACAAACACATGCAGTACCATGGAGGCGCAAAGACACCAAAACTTCTGAAAACTGAATGGGCTGAAATCCAACATTCTACTTTTTTAATAATATGTTACTAAATGTAAACATGATTTTCTACAATTAATTAGTTTTATTTAATAGGATGTTGATAAAAAAAAATAAAATGAAAGAACAAATCATAAACAAAACATCCTCCTTTTACACATGCAATACTCTTTCTTACAAACGCATTTCAGTCACCTCAGGCCCAGAAAAGCGTTGTGAATCGATGCCCAGCCTTAAGCAAGTAAACAACCACAAACACTCACTCACACTCATACTAGAACTGGCTCTTACTGCTTATTGAATCAGCAAATAGTGTGTCAGCTAACTGGTAGTGACGAGTCTAGATAAAGGGCTGCACAAACAGGTGAAAGTCATCACAATGTCCCACATTCATATCTATAATTTCACCACAGCAGGATGAACTACAGCAGTTACAGTCACAAAGCACACAATGCCCTAAATTATAGTGATTAATGCTTCAAGGAGTTGCAGGTATAGTGCTGCCTGGTAAGTGGACACAGGAAAATTAGCTCAAGTGTAGCTTTTGCCACAGTTATTACTGATTAGATTATCTGCATTACATTGAGAAATATGATCGGCATCGTGGGGCTGTGACAGTTTTACACTGACACTGGCTTTTCTGCGGGAAGTTGCTCTTAAAGATGCAATTAAACTCTAATTTTGTCATAGAATGTAGTGCCTTTTGTCACTGACGAGGTTAAGAAGAATGCGCATCTCCCATCTGCTGCATCTCAAGGCCTTTTACCCTCTGAAGTGGTGATGGATGGATGCAGACAGTTTATCTGCTGTCTGTACGTCTGTCTTCGCTTGACTCGGTAACAATCAGTAACACAAAGCAACCACTATCATATACTGTAGCGAGCCTACTGTACTTGTATGCAATTAGGTCGATAAGGCTATAAGCCAAACCTTTGCCTGGCAAAATAACAAGCAAACAAATAAAATATTTGCACAGCCTTAAAAATTTGTAGTTCATTTTTGCCTACGTGTATCAGTTATTGAGTCTTTCGGATGAGATCTTTCCGTTTAACCTGACACCCGACACCTTTAGAGTAAAATAAGGGGCAAATAAAGCTTTTGGTTCACATTTCTAATATAAAAAATACAGAATCAATATAGAACTATTTCCTGAGGGATACTATGCAGTATACTATATCAAAGGCTGGGCACAGCCGTATCGTTTGTGAGAAGAATCGAACAATAGTACAAACTGATATCAGAGCCTGGCCACAGAGTGCACTCCCAGATATGATGGAGCTGGGAGAGATAGAAGGGAGACAGATACATCAGGGCTACTCCCGTGCAGAGACAGATCCACTCCTTTTGCCTGCTGCTCCTCCTGTTGATCTCTGTTTGGCAGCGTGCACTGCAGTTGAGCTGGTCGATCAATAGCACACACTGAAGCCATTCTCACCCAGGATAAACACAACCCCGCCTTTGGATGGGCAGCACTGCTGCTGATTCTGTTACTTACAAGGAAATCAGACCGAGTCACACAAGCTGCTTGAAAATGCCCAGGCTTCCTTCTCTTAACTACTGTTTGTTTACGCATTTGTGTTAGATTATAGTGCACACAGCTTAAGATAACACTTGCAAACTGAAGGGAAATATTCCTTTTAGTGGATCTACAATCTCTACTGCTCTGGGCTGCTGGTCTAAAAACATATTCTCCCTTATCTTTATTGCTTATCCCTGACTCGAAAACATAATTGCAATTACTAGAGCTCCCTTATTAAATTCCTAAGCTTCCATGATCGCATGTATAAAAACGAGCATCAGTATACAGGTGACTCACCATTAGATTAATGGGGCACCTTTTCAAAGCTTTCTGCCTATTTCAGTCACATTATTTCCAACATCTGGAGGCTTGTAGGGTCTTCTGTCTTGATGTGAGTGTTGAAATAGGATCCCAGTCTCTTCTCCTGCTACACACTGTGTCAAGAAAAAACAGCCAGAGCTGCTGGATTTGCTGTTTCTGCTGTATTCAGTTCACACCTGCCTTCTTAACTGTGTCATCTTGTACTCTTTTTTGCATATTCTAGATATTTTTAAGAAGAATTTACATTTAGTTTAAAAAAAAAAAAGGGGGCCTGGGAAAGGCGCAGCATGGACCCTGTTTGCAACAGGGTTCTGGTAGCCCAGTAAAGGCTGTGCTTGAGTGTTTTAGAAGAGTGAGTGACCACCGTGTCCAGACCCATGCTGTGCCATAAATATGTTTAAGAGCTGGATGTGCTAAGTGAGACATGAATATTTAACAGCAAAGAAAGTCTGTGTTTATTTTTACCTCGGCACGTGATTGATGCTACACACTAGGACGTGTAAGCGTGCACTGCAACATACCCGAATACATTTAAGCAAACAAGTGATTGTTTACCCGAGCTTTTTGTTTTTTTTCCCCAGTGCCGGCGCTGTCAACACGACAGCTACGGGTTTATCCAGGACTATCCTCACCTGAAAACTCCCATCACTGCCACACACCCTCGCCTATGCATTTGCCCCTCCCTCTCCCCCTCTCTCCCTCGCCATCCGCCCATCTCTTCTCCTCCCTGCCTGCATTCTTCCTGCTCTCTCGTTATCCCCTTCCACTCTATGCCTATTATTCATGCAAATAACAATAAACTGTGCAAATGTCCCAAACAATGGCATTATCCCTTCTCTCTTTCTCCAAGCTATGTCTCCCTATAAATAAGCACCGCGCTTCCCTCTCCCGCCTCTCTCTCTCTCTCTCTCCTCTCCATCCCTCTGCCTCCTACTCACACATATACATACTGCCAAACAGCATCATAAATCATGGGATGGGAGGAGGGAAGAAGGGGAGCAAGGAGGTGGGGGGTGCAGCCACACACACAGTAGCACATTTTAACACATATTGCTTTTGACATCTAGGCGGTATACTGTGCATACTGCCTCTGTGACCACACGTCCAGAGCTTGCCTTGAGACTGCACAGAAACAGAGGCAAGCAGCTCCCGTGCACAAACACATACAAAGACTGCTCCTAGTCTACACAAACCCTTTGCTCCTGTATGGACCCGCATCCTCCAGCATCTCCGCTGCACCCCTCACCCCAACCTCCCTCTAGCCCGCAGTAAGAGAAGTGGAGCTTACTCAGTCTCCTGGAGCCGATGCACCCCATGGTGTATTCACAAAGGCCCTGGACACAAGCGTAAAAGTGTTACCCAGACACGGCGCATTCTCCTTCTCCTTCCTCCTGCGACTCTCTCTTTCTCTCAGCTCTGGCTTCTTTTCTCTCGCTTCTCCGCTGCCGTCTCTTTTTCTCTCTCCCTCCTGCGCTTGCTCGATCACTCTCTCTCCCTCACCCCCTCTCTCTCCCTCTCTCTCTCCCTGCTGCTCTCTCTCCAGTGCAGTGTCTTAGAAGAGATCCGGTTAGTAAGTCAGTATGCCTGAGGGGAAAAGATTAGGACTAAATAAAGATGTGATGCATTACTGTAATTATTTCAAAACATGTATCATATATTTTTTTATTATAGTTATCAATAATAAGGATATCAACATATTTTATTACCTGTAACATTTGATTTTTAATGTTTAATTTAAGTGGCAGGAGTTCTGACTTTTCACGCAAATAATTTAACCTAAAGAGTGTGACGATGACAAAATATCTGAATATCCACCACATGCAGTCGTTTAAAGACAGGTCAAACAACAATTGGACTGAGTATGTGTGCAGTGACGTGCCATCACTAAGATCAATAGCTGTGCTGAGAGTGTCGGTCTGCCATTGTTGTAGATATCACTGCACTGCTGTAATATTGTTGAGCTAAAATGGGGGATTCTCTCTCTGTCTCCCTCTCCCGTGTGCGTTCAGCCTAACAATGCACTGCAGCGGTTTCCTCGCTCCTCTCCTCCCCTCGCCATCTCCCTCTCAATCACCCAACACCTCCTCCCTCTTTGCACCCCCCTCTCCCCAACCTCCCCAACACTCATCGCTCAAAAAACATTCTCATACACCAACATGAAACAATCCTGAGGAGAGAGGAAAAAAGCAGCAGAGGGTTTTCCTTCACAGTCAAACTGCTGCTGAGTCTCCACCTCCTCCCTCTGTCATCCCTCACTATTGATCCGCCCACAGTCATCTCTGCGCCTATTTCTTCTGTTCACTAAGGATTACATTCCCCCTTTTTTGCCTTTTTTTTTTATCCCCTTTTCACCTTGCCTGCTACACTTCTCTATTCTGGTAAAAAAAAAAAAAAGCAAAAACAAACACCTGTCTCCTTAATCTACAGCTCTTTCTGCGTCTCTCATTAGACCTGTGCCTCTTTCCATTAAGTCTGTGTAATTAATCACGTTTTACGTTCAGCTACAGTTTTGCTTTCTAAAGAGGGTGAAAAGAAGATAATCGAGATAAAATGGTTATTGTGACACAACCTGTTTCACAGTTTCTTCACAGCATGTGCCTTTTGGCCCTTCCCTAAAAGCCCTACATCACTCCTCCCTAAACTAAACTTAGCGCTCAAAGAAGACCTCGTTATAAACCAAAACAATTATCATTATGACTTCTGCACCCTCCGTCTACTATATCTATAACGCCATCATACCAAAACCTTTCCTCTCATCGGTTTTCTATGAAATCGTGCATTTATTTTTACTTTGATGTGTGCTGTTTCTAAGCAGTCTGGAGACAGGTTTATTTGTGGTCATTTCTTTGTTGACTTTGAACTCTCTGGGTAAAGAGCAGAGAGAGAGAGTGAGAGAGGGAAAAGAGCTGGCCAGATGGATGGAAGGAAGAACAGAAAGCAGGAAAAAAGGCGCAGATGGAGGGAGTGATGAGAAGCAAGGCAGGCAGAGAACAGTGGAGTCATGTGCGGGAGAGGTGTGGAGAGGATGCTGTGTGAAATAAAAATTAGCACTCCAGAATGGATGAAAGAAAATGACGGTCACTTGGAAATATACAGTCATGGTTGTGATGCTGCAAAAAAAAAAAAAAGGGGGGGGGGGGTGCCAGACATTAGAAATCATACATAATCCAGCCAATCCCTGCACTCTGGATTTCCATGTGTATTAGCTCTGTTTGTCAACTCCCACAGGGGTTTCTGCAGGGGTCAGCTTCACTTCTATAACATGAACCTGAACCCTCTAACCCTGTTTGCAGCTGACTGGCTGACGCTGTTGTTTTAAATCTCTGTCTCAGTTCTCACTCCATCTGCCCATCACTGCATGTCAGTCAGTGGAAGTCTCTAAAATCCTCAGCTAATCTAGGCGTATCTATCCTGCTTTACCTGCATTTCCCTGTCAATAGGATTCCTGTTTTATACTCCTTTTCTCCTACAACACTTTGTACATTGTGCTTCTATAAGGGTTAATTGATTGACTATTTTGAAAATCGATTAACCGTTAAAGAGACGTAGAACCCACAATCCCAGTTCATGAGACGCCGCTTTTAAATCTCTCACATAACAAATTATTCCTGTTGTTGTTTTCAGCTGAACAAAAGAAGATATCATAACACATTTCTCACTGCTTTCTTTTTCTTTTTGTTTGTAGAGCAAAGATTAACCGAGGATAATATTTTCACATTAATCAATAATGGAAAATAATTTTAGCAGCAGCCTTTTCAGGCAGTCTGTGACAATATGGTGATCTATGATACCGCCTAGCAATGTGAGACAAGGTCAGCCATAGATGGAGGAAATTCCTGACACTAATCTCACGCATGATGCATAGGCCACTCACAAATGTGACTGCCTCTCATCGTCGTCGCCGTCTCATTACTTATTCTCTCACACGCAGAGACTACAAAAAAAAAGATACCGTGACGTAAAACGGCCTCGCAACACATGACACGGACGACTTCTATCATGTTCCTGTCACCGCATCTCTTGTTTTCTTATCTCGGGTGATGATGCTGCATTGAATTTAGATGCAGTGGCTCCTGTTTAATGTTGCCTTGGGGACTCACACCCAGATAATTTCTGTAATCAATGATTTTCATGTACCTGTCACTATCTGTCTATCAGCTCCTGGCTGCTATGTAGGTTACACCTCAAGGATAATGAATACCAGCTTCAATACTGTCTTGTTCAGACAATCTAAAGGCGTTCTGGCTGATGCACAGGAATGCCTGCTCCAGTCTTTCTAAAGGTAGTATTAAAAACTAGCTCAGACTGGTTAAACTCCTTTGAGAAAGGCCCTTTTTTCTCCACCCTCTGCCACCTTTAGTCGGTGACTGTCTACTGTTTTGTCTGGCTTTTTTGTGATGAATCAAACTGCTAGAGTGTGTCATTATATGTGTTAATTGGAACCACATGTTACACACTTGCCTTCGCTACGTTAGCCATAAGGAGAAAGGGGATGAGAGGAGGGGTGGCATCTGGCTGAAACTGGCGAAAGAGAACTGATGCGAAAGGCAAGGAGAGAAAAGAAGATGAAGGGGGAATGAAAAAAAAAAGGGAGGGAATTACTAAATTGTTTGTTTTTGAGGAGGCAAGGGGTGTAGGAGGTGGGTGGGAACAAGGGAGCAATATAAATGTTGTTATGAGAAGAGGCAGTCTCTGATAAGACATTCTCTAATGACCGAGTTTATGTCATTAGCTTTGTTTTAGCCAGTGGGAGAATAGAGTTTATGTGTATTATTAGCTGGCGCACTGAGCCACAGTTTCTAGCTTGGATTCTTCAGCACACATATTTTTGGGCTGTTTTATATTTGTGTGTGGGTGGTATAGAGTCTCTCTGTGCATGACTTGTGCGTATATGTGTTTATGCAGCCGTTACACCAGGCAAAACCTTGCGTATGAGGAGTTCCCAACTCTCCTCTATTATTTACAATTCTCTTTCCTCTTCTCCCGCAATTACCCTACATTCTCTCTCGCTCCAGCCCTCCTCGTCTAGACCACCATGCAGCATGTTCGTCCTTAGATACGTTTCTGCGTTCAGCTCGTTTCCTTCAGCTTCTCAGCATCTCTAAGAGTCACGTCTGAATTTGCGGGTTTCCACCTTACACACCTCTGTCTTTTACACATCTCTAGCTCGAGCCGATTTGCTTGCTGTCAGAGAACGTGGGGGAATCTTCTAACCTCAAGCCATTTGATTCTGGGCTGTGTGCAGCACAGTAATGAATATCAGTCTGACACCTGCTGGGGGGATTAGAACACTGCAGTCTAACCCTGGCTTTGATTGGAAGCCAGTTTGGCAGCGAAGAGACTTTTCCTCTCAGTGCTGAGTGACGAGGACATGTTTTGCCACAAATATGCAGGTTCTCATCTTGGCTGATGTGCACCTGGAATTTATGCTTTGCAGATTTATGTGCATGCCGTTTGCTTTGCATATCTATTGCAGGCTACACTTTGTGTTTATACTGGATTTTCACATGAAAGATTCTTCATCGGCTTTTTCTCACACTCCAGTCTAAATTTATTTAGCCTGCTTTCAGGCTGGCAACCTGATAAACAAAGTAAACACAACATCTGTAGAACCTTTGCTGACATTTATTTGCAGGATAATTATCTTGGTCTGTATTAGTGTTTAGCTATCTGTTCAATAAACTGGCAACTGATTGTATAGAAGGTGAAGAATGCATGCATTACTCTAATGCTGAAGCTGATAGTGAGTATACTGGGTAACTTGTGCCTTATCTTATCTTAGTTATAACAGAACCATTCACTCTCTTCCACTTATCCAATTCAGGGTCGTGGAGGTGCTGCAGGCCATATCATAGAGACCATAGAGACGTGGGGTACAGCCTTGACAGGACGTCAGTCGCTTGCAGCAATAACACAGAAAGACAGACAACCATTCAGTTTTGCATTCACAAACACAGTCAATTTACAATCACCAGTTAACCTAACATGCATGTCTTTGGACTGTGGGAGGAACTGGAGTACCCAGAGATAACAGGAAAACATGCAAACTCCACAGAGAAAAATGCAGCCTGGATTCAAACCCAGGACCTTCTTGCTTTGAGGATACAGGGCTTACCGATTCTTAATGTGGTGCAGTAGCCATGAAAAGCAGCTGAAACCACTGTTTGCTGAATTTAAAAGTGGAAGTTAGCCTTATTTCTTACAAGTTCTTTAAAGGGGTCACTGGATAACCTGAGTTGGATTAAATGTTACCTAATTACCTTATTAATGTTAAAAAAGCAAGGGCACAAAATTAAAAAGGTAAAGATGCATTTATGTACAAGATAAGTTTTTATGGATCATTTAATTTATTCTGGATGAGCAGTTCAAAGTTAAAAACATTTCAATCGCCTTGCATACAAATGGTTTCCCACATTCTCAAGAAATTATTAAAAGAGAGAGAGGGGGGGGGGGAGAGAGAGAGAGAGAGAGAGAGAGAGCGAGCGAGATGGAGCGACCATGCCTCTGTATGGACAGGAAATTATTAGGATTTTAATCATAAGCACTGAGGTATTACGTACTAAGTACTGATTCACGCACAGTATGTGGTGGACAGAGAGAAGTAAAATTTAAAAAAAGAAAGAAAGGAAAGAAAATTGCAGCGTAAGGAGGACAGCCTGAGAAATGAAGCAATTGGAGAAGAAAAGTGGTGAAAAAAATGCAGCATTATAGAGAGGGGGGGGGGGGGGGGGGATATGGCACTTTAGCGAGGGAGGGGTGGAGGAACTGTTCATTCCAAGGCTTGGCCACATTCCAGTCTGTCTGGCTCTGATTCCAACAGCCTCCTGTTTTTTGCCTTACCTTCACACTCATTGGACCCTGGAGCTGCCTTCTCACTGCCTGATCCAAACTTCAGTCACCAAGGCACCACCTGGTTTAAAAAAAAACAAAGGAGGAGAAGAGCATTAAACATGTGTCATTTAGCTTAAACCCTTCACCCGTCAAAAACAGTCACAAGAGAGTGGAGGAAATTTGGAACAACACACAAACATTTGTCATCTGCCTAAAAGCCCCCACCCTGGATGGGGTGCATATTCATTCTCTGTGGAAACCTCTGGGTGGAAATTCAACATATTTTTGTCCCACTGGAAATGTGGAGAGACTGGAAACATTCCTCGCCGGACAATAGGCTATCAAAGACCCCACAGACCACACCCTGTAGTTCACAGACATGAATCAGGCAGCAACAGGTTACACAAGCGCCGCTGCAGAGGTAACGGAACTGAGCAGAGAGCTCTGCTTACGGTTTCACAATCAGACTGAAGTGCAACTCTGTCCTGTCTCAACCTGAACATCATATGACGATCTGTGAGTTGGCAGCAGCGATGAGAATGTGCAATGAGACGATTAATATATGTGTGTACAAATAAAGATGACTCACATGGTTTTCATGTGATACACATTTGCTTTTTAAAAGGTTAATCCAACATTCAGGCTCCAACATTAATCATGCTAAAAGCACAAAATAAACATTCTGTTTGCAGCTTTCCCCCTTGTTTATATGTTGAAATACACAGGATGGGACTTTTCATTTGACTTTTAATTGTGAAGACTGTTTACACACTACCATGTCTTCAGAAGACTTGATCGCTCAGTTATGTTTGCCCTCTAACGTGTAAGGAAATCATTTTAAAAAATGAAACAAGTAAAATCGTGGAATTTCTGGTTTTGTATGACCAAATAAAATAAGCAAGTTGCCAGTACTAGAAGCTAAAACATGACCATCAAGTTCTTAAAATAACCAGTTGTTAATCAGTTAATCTACTTATCATTTTAGCCCTAAACAAGAACAAAGTGTGACTGCTGTGAGAACTGAGAGCATGCTCTGTTATTTTTAGTGTCTCCATCTAACTGAAATGAAACATTAAAAAAGACTTACTTAATAAAACAGAAAAATGACTACACGTGAAGAGGTGATATATGACTCACACCAGGTAGGCTGTGTGAACAATGTGAGTTGGATGTTGGTGAGAAACAAAAGAGCATTATGTCATTGACGTGGCTGAGCTACAGGATGGGAGGTGTCACTTTAACACCAGGTTGCACATCCTGATTACAGGGACAGATAAAATGCAGTTGGTATCTATAATCGAGTTTACTAATCATGCGCACAGAGACTTTCCACGTTTACGGTCTTGCTGCAAAGCAAACAATGATGTGGCAGCCCACTTGGCAACCAATACAAATAATGCCTTTACAATCTGATCTTGAGCTGTGCTAGTCTAGGCAGGTAAGAAGAGCGGCACTAAATGCAGCTTTGTATATTTTCATAAGCTTGTTTAAAAGCAGAAGCGGTCAACTTTTTACAGCCACTGTGCCTCACAGCGCTTTAAACCCGCTGACTGCTTTCAGTGCCTGCATCTAATCAAGCTTCTAGCCCCATTATCTCTCCCTCCCATTTGCTCCCTCGTTCCCCCACTCTGACCTTACAAGGAGAGGCAACAGGGTTGATGTCATTGAATGAAGAATGCTGCAAGAATCCAGAGAGAAAAGAGAGCAGGAGGAGGAGGAGGAGGACGAAGAGGGGGTCTGACTGGACAGTTTATGAACACACACACACACACACACACACACAGAGAGAGAGAGAGGGAGAGAGAGAGAGAGAGAGAGAGAGAGAGAGATTTTGTTTACATAGTAATGCACAAGTCCTAAGCCAGACTCAAACGAGAAAGAACTTGTTTGGAAGGATGGTGTCATTCTTTCTCCAGGCTGAAAAGCAAAGGGGGAGGGTCTAATAGCTGGAGAGGGGAAGAGAGAAAGAGAAGTTGCCATTACTGACAACTCTTACTCAGCCCAGGAGCCAGAGAGGAGGAAGAAGAACAAAAGGAAAAGGGGGGAAGTAAAAGGGAGATCCACAGTGCAGCTGTGCTAACAGGGTAAGTAAATGTCTCTCTTGTGACTGGGATCAGGATGGAAGGAGGTGGTGGCATGCTTTAGTTACGTGAGCAAATTTTTACAGGTTACCTAATAAGGTAAAGTCCTTTTGCAGCGGCATGCTAGGGCAGATTTTCGTTACTCGGAAGGAGGTGTTGAAGGAATGTTAGCTTTGTTGGCGTGACAAGCAGTGTGGATTTGTCATAAGGTTCGGTTTTTACCGTTAAAAAAAACAATGGTGCAGAAAGACACCTCGTGGTGTGCGGGGCTTCCCTGGTGTCTCTGTCAGACTAGCAGTTTAGCGTTGAACGTGAACAAATCCACTCTCCAGCTGATGATACTGATGATAAGGCATGGCTATGCGGAAGCTCCTGCAGGAAGTCCAGCTTTTCTAAAAAAAAAAAAAAAAAAAAAAAGGAAAAAAAAGTTGTTTAAGCTAGGCAGCTAGCCATGCAGCTGTATGCTTTTATTTATTTCACAGGGTAGCACAATTATTAGATTTGATGACAGTGCTACTGGGACAAACTGGTTTCCATATGTGGTAACGTTACAAAAAAAGGGGCAGTGGTGTTTGCGTTTCACCGGGGCGAAACCTACTGACCAAAGCATGAGTCGCCTGGGAGTGTAGGGGCGTGTGCGGAGCTAATAGTACCATTAGTGTGACTGATGCTAAGCCACGCAGGTTATCACACAGCTGACCTACGGTGCAGGTGAGTATCGGTAAAAATATGTTTTTGTTGGTTTAATTTTGGGGTTAACGTGTGTTAAAGCTAAACTGGATGGGCTAACGTTGTCATGGCGTTGTGTATGTTAATATTAACCTGATTGGGACACGTCGTTAGCTACGCTAGCAAGCTTTAGCGTAAACCCTTCATTTGTTATCCTTAATTTTGCCCTAATGAAGGGCTGGTTCAAGTACCCTAGCTGCCGCTCACCCAAGCCTGTCAGCTGTCAAAGTAATGACCAACAGATGTAAACCTAACTGAGCAGCAAACTACTGTACATAGAGTATGTTAAACCTATTGATTGTGCCAGTAGGTGGAACTTGACTTCGCTGTTATAACTCCATTGATTAGGGCTGTAAGCATGGCTGTTTCAACTCTTCAGCGCAGGGGGGGTGTCACACTTATTTTAGTTCTTGGTGCACAGCTAGCCTACTATCTGAAGTGGGCCGGACCAGTAAAACCATTACATCAGGTTTTTCCCCCCTCCTGCAGGTGGGGCCCAGTGCTGTGCCAAATAGTGATCATCTGCTAGATAGTGACTTCGGATGTTTCTCTGTGCAGTACCTTTGGTTATATTGGTGATATAATGTAGTCAACACAATTTTCGAAGCAGTTGTGCATAAAATAAAATAAAAAATGCTTGTTTTGTAAGCATCTTTAAGACGCTGGGTTATTGTACTCACTTTTTGTTCTACGTTGTAATCAGTCCAGTCCTTTGTGGCCACTTTAAATATCTTTATAGAACTGTAATGTTAGATATTTTTTATTGTTGTTATCTGCTGTCAAAAGAGCTATGACAAAGTAATAATGACCGTTTTTACCCAGATAAATAAATGTAATGTGTAAGTCACTTTGCCATAAACTGGTTAAAGCTTCTGCCTTGTGATAAAATGTTCTTCTTGGCTCAAAATGGTTTGGTATCATTAATGTTACCAAGTCATATTGAAACGACTCATTTGCAGCAGTTTAAATATAGAAAATCATTTTTGAGCAGATACCAGAAGTCACATTTTACCACAGCACCTTCTTTTTTGTTGATCTTTCTTCATAATAATTTAAGTTGGATCTCTCTCTCTCTCTCTCTTTTTTTTTTTTTTTTTTAATTCTAAGTGATCAAAACAAACTGAGTTGTGTGTGGCCCCCAGGCCAAATGTTTGACACCTTTATTGTTGTGTGCCATAATGAGGTGAATGAAATATTTAGAACACTTCTGACTATTCTTGTCACAACCACACCCAAAATAAAGCAGAAGACATCACCTTTCTGACACTGTCAACAAAAACTGAAAATGTCTGCGCTTCATCAAAGTACGATAGAGCTGGACTGCACTAGTATCAGTTGAGCTAAGCTCAACTAAGCTGCCTATTAGAAAGGAATAAGGCTGTACACTGGTTTGTGCTTTTACAAATGCAAGTGTCCAACGGTGGTGTAAAATATCAGGAATGTGTAGGGTATATGGAGGGAAAGTATCAGTCACTAACAGGCAAATTATAACAGCAGGCAGTGGTGGAGACAAATGTACAGCTTTGCATACTAACATGCGATTAGTGCTCAGCGGATTAAAGGAAATTGGGGCTTGTATGGATATACCATTTTTAGCATAGATTTCTGCAACCCTGAGAATGTTAAATTCCTCTGACTAGGAGGACTCAAGGAGCCTTAACCCAAGGCCACAGTAACTAAGCTGTGTTTAAGAACAACTTAAAGTACGAACACTCTGGTCTGAGGTTTGTGTGGTGCAGTTGCAAAGACTGGGAATATTATGATCTCTGACGCCTCTGTAAGTTGGTGAGGCAACTAAAAGATATGAGAACAAGGACTAAATCGAGCAAAGAGCAATCCTCCTTAATTGTAGGAGCTGTGAATCAAAAGGCACGAGTTATTGTAGAGGAACACTTTGCCTCAAATCACTTTTTTCGTCTCTCACTTCCTTGTGACTCCTCTTTGGCCAACACTAGACTGTATGTAAATGCATTAAGAAAGAGTTTTTGGTGGTGTAAGTGTCTGACGTGATAATCCAGTGGATGATGATGTGACCAGTTTTGAAATGTTTCCTGTTTCCATCACTCATCCAGCTGCGTCAGAACACAGCACTGTTGCTCAGTGCACGTCCAGTGACCTGTAAGACTGGACTCAAAAGAGTTGTTTGTCTCCCGCATTAGTGACCCGTGGCCCAGACACGCTTTCCCAGAAACCGGGTGTGCTATTAACATCAGAACAATAGAGAGTTTCATGAACAACACAGTAGTCACAGATAATGTGTCTAACCAGGGAGGAAATACTGGAAGTACTGTTAGGTTTTCTTTGGGATAGCTGTTCTTTAATATTCCTAGTGTTGTTTTGGCTTAAAAAATGAGACTACAGCAGTTTTGTTTTTTTGGTTTTGTGTTGTTTTTACTCATCCCATGTGGGCATGGTGGTTATGTCACTTGTAAGAAAACAGTATCCACATACTGTGGGTGTTTTTGTTTTCTTTCAGTAGCATTAGGACATAGACTTGTTTAATGAGGCATCGTGTTTCAGTGCTTCCTTTTACAAAGCTAGAGCACAGTATATTAACTAAATTTAGTTCCTCTATAACCATAAACCAACAGGCCACTGCTAAGTTCAAAGCCATCCTCGTCAAAAGTGGAATAAAGTTTTCCTTAAAAGCCACATAGTTGCTGCTTTCAGAGACAGCTTGTTCGTGTTAAACTTTGTCCAGGACAAAAAACAGCGATAACTGAAGGCATGCCACAAAATGCCCTGGTTTTACAGTTTTAAATATTATTTCATGCTGTGCCTAAGGTCTTTATTTTATAGTCTTGAAGAAGTATCCCAGTTTTCTAAGGCAGTGAGCCTGCAGCCAAGCTGATGAGTGCAATAACCCTACTGGTTTCTATATCCTTCAGGTAGTTAGGCTGTTTACACTTTACCTCAGTCTTTTTCTTTTTTGGTGAAAATGAGTTCCTGGTATGAAGGAATCAAAACCAACTGTGCCGGTTTTCTACTCTGTTAAAGCTGTCCAGCCATGTGGCGTTTATACAAAGTTCAAAAGCTAAAGAGCACCATATGTGATCTATGCTCGGCCTGCACGATGCCATCCTTCATCACAGCTGTAATGTAGAAATGACTAAGTGCGTCCTCAAGTGATGTCATTCAGTTCAAGTGGCTGGTAAGAAACCGCAACCGGGGTTTCTCACCCACCACTTGTACTATGATTTTCAGAAAAGACTATGAGATACAAATCTATAGCTGTGCTCCTTTACAGAAGATTAATACATACATTGGATTATGAGGGCAAGCAAAGACATCCATGTCTTGTTAAAAGAGAAAAAAACACTGCAAAGATGCATAGAAGGAAATGGTGATTAGGGGAAAGCAGAAAATGGGGGAAAGGGGAGGGGGGGGTGATGTCATTGAGTTGGTGTGCCAGAAATGTTCCTCAGCTGAGGGTCTCTCTCATCTCAAGGATCAGGTTTCAAGATTTGCAGCAGGGCATCTGGACCTGAGTGTGTGGTGATCTCACCGCCTTGAATCCCCCAAGACTGCATCGAGGAACATATGAAACCTAACGCTAGCTTATCATCACTGTTTGAATAATTAAGAGGACTATTGTTGATTTAGAAACTGTAACTAAAGGGCGAACTCATAGCCTCCCATTTTAAGAAGGCACTCATTTTAGAAAGCCACATGGAGCTAAGTGTTCTGTTTAGAGTCTGTTGTGGCCACTACTTTCAACATGAAGTAGGTCTTGATAGTAGGTTAATAAGTAGCCAGCCATTTTTCCAAAAGGCTGAACACTCTTTCTTTGAGTAGTCTTATTCTCCCATTCCTGCAGCGAGTAGTGGAGCCTCTCTGATGCCACTTTCACCTCTTTACAAATGAAACAAAATGGTTTACATCACATCATGCTCAGATTCTACTTTACAGTTAAACTAATTTATTCTGTCTAGGTGACTCTAGTGTGCACTATAAGCAAAGAAGAAGCGAGAGGAAGGTAAAGGAGAAAAGGCAAACCGAGGGAAATCGGCTGTTAACACATTTCTTTCAATATAAAGTTGAGCAGAGCTGAAAGGTACAGAAGTGTTGAGCTGTTAAAACCAGAGTGACACTGTCATAATTACCTAGCACAAGTTAACATTATGAAACGCATGAGCCTTAATTTTAGGGTGCAGTATCTTGCACAAGGACTCTCCAACATACAGACGAAGGAGCCGAGAATCAAACCACTGAAGTTTTGAATAAATCTCTAAATCCTGAGTCACCATGAACAAGACTCTTTGGGAGGCACAGATGAGAACTGGGTAACCAGTGAGTAGTGTAAGGGCTTCATCCAGGAGTGTGGCTGAAGCAGATATTGTGATGTGTATGATTTGACATGAAGATGATTCAAAAAGCCAAGTTTAATTTCCCTTATCCAAAAACAGACTTTGTTGACAGCCACTTTGAAGAAAGCCACCATCTTGGCTAATGGGGTTTACCAAAGAAGTCATCATAAAAGGGTAACTATAGCAGTTTGGGTACTTGAATCCACCTACAGAGAATTTCCTTGTAATGCTAAATTTCTGCGGCACTATTAAGCTTTATCATATGTTGGGCCAGTTGGTTTTAACTGGTGGGCAGTGAGCTATCCAAGACATTCTGAGGAAATTGCATTTTCAAATGCCACAATGACATGGCTTCTTAATTTAAAAAACAAACAAACATGGGTGCAGGTACTTATTTATATGGGGATAGATGCATTTTTTATTTCTTTTGCTTTTGCAAGTTCTAATCAAACCTTTGCACACTCATGCAAACACATGCACCACTAAATTATTACGTATCTGGAAGACTGGCTGGTATAGAATCTCATTTAGTAAACATAATTTATTGTAATGCGTATTACTGTATTGGTATTAGTTACTGTAACTTCAGCGTTACAGTACCCGTGTAATATCAGACACTCTGTTAATCTTTTACATTTATCAGGATAATACAATCATTTACAATTATGGTGACCTCTGATCTCTTGTCCCTTAACACCAGAGAGGTTGATAAAAGGTATCTGGCTATAAACAGCTTAAGAGGCTATTTATCAGTCGCGTATGTGCCAGTCTGTGTAACAGATAATGAGCAAAGAGATGTGATACAGAGTACAGGCTGTTGAGCAATGAGGGTTGAAATGTCGAGGGATCGAAACTGCAAACTCATCATAGATGTTTGTTTGTTTATTTATTTGATTTTAATGTGGTTCATGAACAGTTGTCAATTACTGGTTATTCCAATGAACGCTACAGACTGCTGTCTCAATTGTTTGTTAAAAACGACAAGTAACAGAGCGTCCATTTTACATAAATGTTTAAGGGTCATATCAATATGTAGGATGGGTGGCTATTCAGATTTTCCTTTAGAAAATACCTTTGACACATGAATCATCATCGTGTCTCGTATCAAATTTTAAGTGAAAAGGGGGCTTAAGTTACAAAAAAAAAAAAATGTAATAACCGAAATGGTAAAAGCTAGATACATCAAGCAGGATCTCTGCTGCAGCGATTATTTATCTCATGAAACTTTGTCTTGTAAAAAGGAAATCTGTTGCTCACAACTTTTTACTGGTATTCAATAATGCACGGAAAATATGCTCAAAGCATGAATCATGACTTTCACATCAATCTATGATTCAAAAAAGGATGCCTTAGACTACGTCATGACGCAGTGGAGCAGCTGACACTTGTGTGAAAGTTTTAACACCGTTGGTTTGGACATATATGGTTAGAATTGTTTACCATCAATAAATCTTGCGCTGGAGGAAGCTGACCCTGAAAGCAGAAGTACTGCCGTCTCATCAGAGAAGCTAGTAAATCATGAGCACCAGGAGGAGCTGTGAGGGTTTTCGTGTCTTGTCAGAACATGAAGCGTTGTCTGTGTCCCAACAAAAAGGAATGAGGATGAAATGCTCACTGTTATTCCTGTTTGGTTTAGTTTTTACCATCCTTTCGGCTCTGTCTACATAAAAGTTTAAAAGCCTGTATCAAACCCCATCTCTTTTTTTTTTCTTTTTTTTTTTGGAAAGCATATATGATAACTCTCGTTTTTTTTCCATAACAACAACTAATAGTCTACATTTTAACCAAAATGCAAAGTATTTTCTTGATGTTTTATGTAAAAGTTACTGCATCTTTGCCTCTAAAAGTACGTCTCTGCTTTAAGGAGTCCATTTCAGTGCTATGATAGCAAAATATTTTCGATAATATTTCCATGGCAGTCTGTCATCATCTCTATCAAAAGAACCTTGGCAACATTATTAACATACTAGGAATTTATTTCCTTTTTAAGGAAAAACCATGCACAGCAGCTCCTCTGCAGTAATAGAAATGTTGAACCAAAGAAAGCTGTATCAGTACACACTGCTTTGCTTTGTCGGATCAGTTGTAAAAACATAACTTTTGTAGGAACTGCCTTCAGTACAGCAAGCTTATAATTGATGCACATTTACTGGATTGTTATTAAACTGCAAGCGACTGAGAAAACGGTTTTGCACTCCTCTCAGTGTTTCCCCACACATAAACTTTACTTCTCTGAGCCCCACAGGCTTATTAATGACCACCCAAGAATATTTGGCAACCTCTTAGCAGTTCTTTCCTGTGTTTCCATACTGAGCATTGCTGCTGTGGCATAATTCCCCTAATTTTCTAACATAGGCTGTGTAAATGGACGTAGCCACCATGACATCACTCATCGTTAATGAAGTCCTCGTATGAAACCTTTAGATACTTTGCTATTTTGAAAGGAGAGCTTGGTGAACATGAATTGCCCAGCATACCCTCAAACCCCCCTTTCTCACTCCTACAGTGGACTGGATGACATGTTTTATTCAGTGTGACCTGAAACAAGCAGTTGAGCCCATAAACGCATAAGGAAAGTATTATTGAGGTCACAGAGCAAGACAGCTGTGCTCTGCTTGTACCCAGAGGAGTTGCCCCCTGCTGGCCTTTAAAAAGAAGACAGGTTTGAGGGACTTCCATCAGGCCTGGAAGCTTGATCAATCTTTTATATTGTTTGTGTATTTCCATGTTTGAACTCCAACTCCACCTTCTCAGATTGCAGTTGAAGACACGTGCCTGTCCACCCTCCTCAAATATAATCTAAATATTTAGGACACATTGCTTCCGTGACATTTATGAACCCAAAAAGTGCCAAGTAAGATTAAATGACACAGCAAATTACATATTGCTTGTTGCCTTCACTTTATCTAATTGTTTCCATGTGCAACTCACTCTGTCAAATGTTATGACTTCATGGCTTTAAGGCGATACCATATCTGGAGTAGTCGTCCAAGGACCGGTTGTTCAACTTTTGCCACAGTTCAGATCATTATTTTTATGTATTTTAAAGCTTCAGAATAAAACTGTTAAATAGCAACAGTGTGTGAGTTAAGACCGATCGGATGCAGGGTTGGATTTGTGTGCGTGGACGATTATGTTGGAACAACCATGCTTTTGACTAAAGGTCATGTCTGGGGCCGGTGGCCTTCAGGGAAATATTTGCAGACTTGGCGAGGAATCTCGGTGGAGACACAGGACTTACGTCAGTGTTTGTTTATCCACCAGCATATGTGAAGTAAATATTTGAGCTCAGCATTACATAAAAATGTTACGATAGCTGCCATTGCACTTTGAGCAAAGTGGCCGCACTCTGAAAAACATGCACTTGCTGCGTTTTATACCACTGTAAACAACCATGTGTTGCTTATTGTAAATTATCTCTGACATCGGGGAGTGCCACTGTGTCTGTCAGCTCTGTATGCATGGCCTCAGGACATTTTCACACACTTGGCTCTCTCGTGCTTTCTCATTCCGCTGTAGACTATTTGCCAAAGCCTTTTTGTTTAAAGAGTACTGTTGGTTTTGCAGAATGCTTATGGGTTATTTTCTTCCTTACTGCTATTTCACTAAAACCAGAAATGGTCCAAACTAGGGCTGGGCTATATCATACCGTTTACGGTAATACCGGTGTAATGTTGGGCAACGATAGGAAAATGAAATATCGCGATAGAAGATGGGTAAAATGTGCATGCGCAGTGCCTATGTTTACATACACACATGGCGGCGACGCAGAATGAGAAGAGCGAAAGTGGATCGTTAAATGAAACGGATGAACCAGAATTGGTTTGTAAAAATGCTGCAACTTCAGTGGTGTGGAACTGGTTTAGCTTTCATCCGTCAGATACACAACAAAGCACTATTTTTGGTAGAGCATGCTAGCGGGCCGTCGTTATTACCGTGTTTTTTTTGGAAAATACGGCACACTTAAAATCAATCCTTTGATTTTTCTGAAAATCGACAGTGCCCCTTATAATCCCGTGTGCCTTATGTATGAATTCTGGTTGTGTTTACTGACCTCGAAACGATTTTATGTGCACGGCGCTCGAAAATCAGTCAAATGTTCCAGTACGACTTTGCTAATCTACGAACCTGCACCGCTTGATGGATTGTCGGAGCACTGTCGTAGGCAGGAGCCTCGCGGAGTGATACGTACTGTGCTTCAACATAATATTACCGTATTGTGTGTGTGTGTGTGTGTAACCTCTTTTTAAGTTTTGTGGATATTCTACATGGTTATGTTGAGGATATGTCGGCCAATTTCCACTGGAAAAGCCTTTTGGTTAAACTCTCAGCAAGGAATTTGCATTTGTACTGTTACATTTTTTTATATAACTTTAATGCACTTAAAAAAGCTGCTGGTTTAAGTGAAAATACATTGATGTTTGTTTGTTTGCACTAATAAAGTTGAGGAGTTGTAAAGTATTTTGTCTAGTGTCAATTATATTGTCAGTTATATTGTTATTGTAAATTTTCAAATGTATATCGTGATAAATATTTTTGGGCATATCGCCCTGCTCTAGTCCAAACTAAATTTTTTGAGATGCCACAATAAAGGTCAGTTAATTTTACTTGGACTTCAGGGATAGAGATGGTACCCAGTAGATGCTCATTTTAAGACTGTGCTGATTTTTCGTTAATGCAAAATACTTGTCATGCATCCTAGTTCATGTAAAAAAAAAAAAAAAAAAAAAAAAAAAAAAAAGTGCTGTGGAAAAATGTAATCTAAATTAATTAATTTGCATATATAATTCAGGCTTTTTTACTGGCTCCCAATGGGACCCTGTGTTGAAAATATAAGTAAGCAAGATTGGTCAGCATATTGTAAAGGCAAAGAACCTTACTTAGTAGAATTCAGTGCATGTTATTGCTATTTCTGGTCATGTAATTAAAATGTGTAAAAAGTATGGTTTATCTTTGGTGTTCTAGGAAAAAAACACATTTTAAGTTATATTTAATTCCAAAATTTATAAAGGAAAACTAGTTGAAAAAAGATGAGGTTTGAAATAATGTAATACAACAATTTAAAGAATTTGGGAATTTCATTCAAAGTGTCACAGAATCTGGAGAAATCCTGTATGAAAAGGCTAACACATTGACACAACAATGTCTGTAAAAAAGGGCAAAGTTGTGGAATATTTTCACTATGTGATAACACACACTTCAATTGTGATAACCATTGTTGTTGATCTCTGCGCCTAGATGCCACCCCCGCTTGTTTTGCAACTGCCCCACCACCATCCACAACTTGTCTTAACTTGTAAAGCTCAGACCAGCTTCAGTTTTAATTGAAACACAGGTGACAACAATTAAGCATATTTTTGTAAAAAAAAAAAAAAATTAAAAAAATCAGTGTTGAGTAATTACAATGTCTAAAGCGGATTATAATTGGGCTTTGATTTGCAACTGTGTCTGGCCAAGCGTTTCACTGCTGTGTCATCACCACTAATGCAAAAATGCAGGACGTGCATCTGCTGCCAAGGAATGCAAGCCCTTTGAGTTCAGTCAGCTGATTAACGTTGCTTTTATCATGTGGATTGTAACAGTAGGAATTCTGAGGCTGTAGCTCTTTGATCGTCACTGCAGCTTGTTTCATGTTTCTCTGTTTAAAACAAAAAATTACATTTCCTGTACGGTACCCCCTCATTGTGTTCCCTGTTGTCATCCTCAGATAAATACAGAAAATGGAGGACTCCAACAGCAACAAGCCATTCATGGTGACATCCTCTCTGAACTTCAAAGTCACCACCCCTTCCTTCTACAACCAGCCAAAGAAGTTTGCTTCTGTGGCCCCCCCACGACCCAAAAGTCAGACACCTCCCTCTGCTCCATCACCAACACCAGTAGGCACAGGTGTTATTGGCCGAGTTGGAGACCTGCCTCCACCGCCCCCTTCACTCTGTTATGGTATTTACGTTTATTTTTGTCTGTATTAAGTTGTATCCACTGAAAAAAGCCCCCATTCCCTATCCCGTCCACTGCTGCTTCTTATGCTAGAGCATGCAGAGCTTCACAGTTGAGTACAGGATGGCTGTGGTGCTGTCTGTCTCTCCAGCACATTACATTACTGTGCTCTTAACGCCTGCCTTTTAAGGGTTCTTCTGAAATATGCAGATAGTCTGGGCGATCTTGCTTTTGTTGGGAAATTTCGTTTTTACTTTTAGAGCTGTGCACAATTACACTTCTATAAATGCAAACAATCAGACAGTTCAAATTAAAGGTTGTAAGGATTTAAATGCAATGCATTTCCTACAAGGTAGGAAATGCATTTGGTTGTGTTAAGATGCCAAAAACGCATTTAAAGCCACTTTCGGCTGCATCTTTATTCACAAGAGGTCACCACACAAGTATCTCCAAATGTTTTATTTATTTATGTCGAATACCCTTCCTGACACACACCCAAAGAGTTTGTCTCCTCCTGCGATTGAACCAAGAGTCTTTTGCTAATCTAAACATGTTTCTTGTTTTATCAAAAAAACCTCCACAGGGCGCCTTTTAATGCATAAAGTACATAACAGGATACCTACCAGGCATCAGTGCAACAGCCAACCAGCAGATCTCAGTGGCCAAATATTCCAGACAGTTTTGATGCTTTGTTGTCCTGTTTTGTGTTAAATTGAATACTTGGACGTTATTTTTGTGAATGCTTTTAACCAATCATCCCTCCTCGTTTTTGTCAGACTTCCCACCCCCTCCTCCTCCACTGGATGATGATTTGCCAGCCCCTCCCCCTGAATGCTCCACCATTCCCACTGCCTCTGATGCTCCCCCTCCCGCGTTCCCCGCTCCACCTCCAGTGGCAGATGACCTGCCTCTCCCAGCTCCCCCGGAGGAGAGCCGCTGTCCACCCACCTGTCCCTCTCCCCCTCCTCCTCCTCCACCTCTCCCTGCCTCCAGTACCAATGCTTTCAGTTCTTCGGGGACCCCACAGGTGAGTCACAGTGGTGTCTTCATCCTCCTGCACACTGCTTCCTTCCTAACTGCATTTAAATATAATTGGATAATTATTTAGGACATTTTTGTGTGACCATATTGAGTCTGTGGACTGACTGTTGGCAGGAAATGCTGTCTTTTGAGATTTTTCCCACAAATTATATTAGCATTAGTCCGGGGTAAATCACCCACTTTCATTCGTCTAACAGGATTATTGCCAATTTACGTCACTAAAATACTTCTTAGGCATGCAGTGTGTTATGAGGTTTATTGTGGAGATGTGTATTGTAGGCTTTCATTAGTTCCAGTTTGATTGTTGGACTACAAGAGCAACATAAAGATGAATTATTTTTATTATTCTTTTTGGAAGTGCTAAAAAATGGCTGTAAAATAATATAAATATGATTTAAACCTCATGTTTGTATCAGCATTGAGTCTGTGCTAAATGATAATCAGCAAACAGCCAGATAAGTAACTGAAAATAAAATATTCTCTTTCATCTAACCAGAAATATTAACATAGCAAGCTTTTATCATCATTATAATCACCTTTTTAAGCTTGTTTGTCATCGTTCTTTCATTTTTGTGTTTTGTCACATCAGTAATTGTTCAAGCGCTGCATATTGTACCCACTTTGGTCACATTAGTTTTTTTTTAAGTATCCATATTTAATGTTTTTGCTGTGTATTTATAGTCTGTAACAAAGTAACCTCTTCAGCTACATTTCTGCTCCTCGCTCATCCATCCATCCTTTTTGCTTCATCGTGATTCCCCAAATTGTGTATATTAACTTTATTTCTGTGATCTCCATTCTTCCGCCACCAGAGATTCACGGAGAAGCAGACAAGTTTTGATAAACAGCTCAACTCTCTGACTGGCATGTTGTCTGAGATGGAGACCAAGGGACCTTTCCACCCCAAGGTATAATGCACAGGAAAATAAGGACTACAGTTTAAACATTTTGGTTTTCAAAATGCATTTAGTGGATAGCAGTGAATACAAGTGTAAACAACTGCCATGAAACTCCTTGGTCAGGTGCACTGGGACACATTTGACCATATTTCTTTTGTAGTGTAAATATAGATGTGTCCCCGACAGACGTAAGAGAAACAAGAACAATAATGGGGGACATGGTGGTGTTGTAGCTTGTCTTCACCCTTATATAGTGTGTGCTGATCTATTTTACCCTCTGAGCGAGATGTTGACATTAACAAAGTACTAACGGGTGGAAATGGCAATACGTCTTGGTTGTTTACTTGTGTTTAGATCCCTGAAATGGATTTAAAAGGCAAGTGTAAACAGAGGTTGCCTACAGAGCAAACAACCAGATGAGTAGCAAAATGACAAGACTCAGAGGAAGCCAGCTGTAGAAAAACAAACTGACTCCTGTGGAGAAGAGAAAAAGGTAATGCTACATGGGTCAGGAGAAATAGTTTGGGGACATACCAGGTCGGTTTCATTAGTCTCCCTTCGTCTGTTCAGGTGGAAAGAAGTCAATTAGTAGTGAACTGTTCGCACGGTGCACCAGACTGAAAGAGAAAACAAAAAGTGAGATAGCCGGTGATTCACACTGAGAGAAGAGACACTTGCAGAGAGGCAGAGTGATGCACGCAGAAGTGAGTGGAGAGCATGAGAGTGTGATGAAGCCAGAGTGTGCTGCCAGGGACCCAGTGAGAGGGCCATAAATGGAGAGTGTTTTTAATCCAACAGGGAGGTACTGGATCAAGGCAGAATAATGCTGGCTCAAAACCTGCAAAATAAATGTCAGAAAGACGAAGCACTTCTGATAAGCTCAAACTTTGGAGCGCCTCCAGTGTTTACTTTAATCAAAGTACCTCATTCAGTATTATGATAGTGTCTGCTTGTAGCATTTCACCATGCAGGGAATATTAACTTCCCTCAATTCAATTATAGTTCATGGTAAATCAGAAAAACTCCATTCTTACGTGAAATTAGCGTTGTTGTTGTTTTTCTTTTCTTTGCTTTTCCATCATGATAATCTTTTGTTTAATGTTATTTCACCCACAGATACCAAGCCAGTATTCATCAGCACCCAAGGTCTCAGCTCCTCCAACCGCTCCCAAACCAGCCCTTTCCTTCCTCCCACCTCCCGAGATGGGCGATCGCCCTCCTCCTGCGCCCTGGGCAGAAGAACTCAAAGCCAGAACGAACCGACAGGGCAATCACAACGCTGCGCCAAACTCTGCCGCTCAGTCTTTCGCTAAAGCGCCGGCCGTGGCTCCCAAGTCTGGATTCGGAGGAAGAACGACGACATCATCAGCTTCTCTGGCGCAAAAAATCAACCTGAACCTGAACCAGACACCCACCGCTGCCAGCAGTGCACCTAAGCCTTCCCCTCCCATAGCTACTTGCTCTTTCCCTCCACCTCCTGCGGCTCCGCCTGCACCTCCTGCTCCACCAAATAACATGGCCACTGCACTGGCTGCTAATCACGTAAAGAGTTCTCCCTTTGCCAGTCAGATGAACGCAAACCAAAACACTCCTTCTGCTGTGCCACCTCCTCAACCCAAAACGATGGCATCTCCGCCCTCCTCCTTTAACCAGCCAATGAAAACTACCCCTGCATCGACGGTATGTTCCTGCTTTTTGCTTTGCATGTACTGTGGAAAGTCACAGGAAGTACAGATAATTGATTGTCAGTAGATAGGAATGCTGGACATGCACAGTGTTTGCAAAGGTACAGTTATAAATAACAAAATCCTCTATAAGACGCGTATGAAACTATAACATGCCTTAAAAAAATTATACATCTGCACTTATGGCTTCTTCCTCTTCTGTGGCAGCCCTCACCCCCGGGCCCAGTTCCTAGTGCAGGTGGAGGTGTTCCTCTGAACATGAAAGAAGTGGAGGAGCTGGAGAGGATGACCAAGGACTTCATTAGAAACATGGACGCGAACCCACCTCTCATCACCTCCCCTCCTACAGGTGCAGACACGAAACTTCAAATCAAAAGACACTTTTATTTCACTTGTATTTTGCATCTTTCTGATTTAATTAGAAAATAATTTATTATAATTATCTCCAGAGAGTGCACTGATGTGGCTGAATTTTGAATCTCATTGTTGTTAATTACAGTCATTAAGTAGCTGCTCGTTTGGAAAAACTTGAGTTGGTGGCATGGGAGAGGCGTTAACAAAAGTAATGGTTTAACTTTTTGATTGTTGATAATCTTAGTGAAATGAATGCAGGAAAAAATATTACCAATGAAATATTAATGTCCCAAACTGCAAATATTCAGCAGACATAAGAAATTATTCACCTTTCAGTTTGCTGACTGGTTGCAAAATGCAGATTTTTATGGACATCAAAATATATTCACAGTTTATCCTTTGTGATCTACAATTTAAATGTGGTCAGTTTTTGTCTCTCCAGTGTTACATCTATAACCCTAAAAAATAAGCTGCATCTTTGGGATAACATATTGACTGTGCAGAACAGTTTACACAAACCAAACAAATGCATAAAACTACAAGTTTCCCATCTGTGTTTATTACACTGTTGTACCAGAGCTGAGTAAAGAGACGGAGAATTTGCTTGTTCATAAAGTTGTTTGTGTATCTTTCTCTTTTCTTCAGAGGTTTGTGGAAAATGTGGTGAGGCTCTCTCCCGTACTCAGCCAGCAGTGAGGGCCATGGATAAACTCTTCCACTCCACCTGCTTCTGTTGCATGACCTGTCACCGCCCCCTGCAGGGCATGCAGTTTTACGACAGGGATGGTTCACCACAGTGTGAGGACTGCTACGTGGTGAGGAGATGCAGACATTTATTCATCTTATATTCTTGCTGAATTGAGTATATAAGGTGCACGTTTAACTAGTTTCTCACCTCCATTCTCCTCACATTCATGCTGTTGCTCCTCAGAGCTCCCTGGCTGTGTGTTCTCGATGTGGGGAGAAGATCACAGACCGTGTGTTGAAGGCAGTTGGACAGTGTTTCCATGCCCACTGTTTCCGCTGCAGCACCTGCTCTTGTGTACTTGAGGGGGCACCCTTTATCACTGATGACAACAACAACCCCTACTGTGTCCAGGATTACCACAGGTCACTATGGATTTCCACATAAAAAAATAATATATTTCTGTTAATTCCTTATGAGAAGTGATCATGTGGTGCAGTTCTTCTTGCAAACATTGTCAGAACAAGGATGTGTGGTTAAAACCAACAGTTAATTTTGGATTCCAGTATTTGTACCCATCTAAATGATCAGTGAGATAGTTTATGCTAGAGGAAAGAACACTTTTTAAAACCTCTTTCTCATTTTGATCAGATCGCTTAAAACTTTGTTTAGAGCTCACTCAAAATGTGTTTGACAAAGCCAACTAAACTTTGCTGCAACTTGTTGCCAGGCCCAGAAGCAACACACTTTATTACATCTCAGTGGAATATCACTGATTGTTTCAGTGTTTCCTCAGCTAGGGGTGTGAATGCATAAGAGTTCAACTGAGGTAATTAACTCAAATCCACCTCCCTTCTCGTAGGCGTTTCTCCCCTATGTGTGTGAGCTGTAATGAACCCATTATTCCAGCCCCGGGCAGCGAGGAGACGGTCAGAGTGGTAGCTCTTGACAAGAACTTCCACCTCAAGTGTTACCGCTGTGAGGTAAGACCTATACATAGTTGTTTTTGTTTGGGGTTTTTTTGTTGTTGTTTTTTTATGTGTGTCACAGGGTGTTTCAGCTTCTGATAATCAATATTTCAATTACTTTGCAGGACTGTGCTCGCCCTCTCTCCATAGAAGCAGATGAAAATGGCTGCTATCCTCTGGATGGCAAGATCCTGTGTATGAAGTGCCACACCCAACGAGCCAAGCAGGCCGCGCACTGATTGGCTAAAGCAGCATCACTCAGTGTAACAATGAACCAAAAGCACAGGATTCACCCAGCTGCAGATTTTTTGCCTTTGCGACAGGGCTTTGTTCAGTATATGTGCGCAGGTGTGTGGGTGAATGTTCAGCGTGAATACGTATGTTTGCATGCAGATAAAGTGTAGTGTTTCCTTCGTCTTTGTTCACTTTATTCAGTGCAGAGGTAATGTACTGCACCGAAATTGGTTTTATTCCACATCTCCTATTCTCCAATCGCCCATCTCGCCTTCTTTGTTACTAGAGCCTTTTTTTTTGTTTTTTTTTTTGTTTTTTGTGCCAACTATATGTTTACGCTAAAAATTACCAGCAGAACTTGCACAAGAACAGTTGGGTCAAAAGAACAGTCTGATAAATATAAAGTTGCCTTTCTCTGTTTCTTGCCTAGATGTTGGTAGTAGCATCATAAACTGGTTCCACTGGCTGTATTCTTTCTCTTTGAGCATTTTAACTATGCTTTTTGTGCCTGAGACCGAGGAGTGTAAGAAACCTCCAAATTGACAGTCATGCAGATGTCACCATCCTCGTTGCCTGAGAGTAGAGTACATCTTTTAGATTTCGGTAGTTGTTACACAGCCAGGCATGATTAATGACGCTTTCCTGCCTAGAAAGTACTTCATATCAGCTAGTCTACTCCTAATAGCATTTTAAAGTCGCGTAGGGCTTTAAGGCAACAGCAAAAAGAAAAATGGTGAATATTGCTTTGATTTTTTTGTGATGTGAATTTAATGCTTTACAGGCATGCATTGAATTAACTCTTGTTGCTCTCGCTACTCGATGATATTGTATAAGGGCAAGATGAGAACAAAAATCAGCTTTTTTTTTTTTTTTTTTTTCTTTTTTTTCTCCTACAAAATAGTTTAGAGCTGATTGAACCATGCTAAGTATTTTTAGATGCATGCTTTGTGGACGGCGAGATTTCGTACAAACAAACGAGCACAGATTTCCCGAGCACAGACTCCATCCTGGGGATCTCACAATCAAAAACCGAGTTACTTTTAACTATCAGCTGTATGGCTGAAAACGGGACCTATCAAGTAATTTCACTGTGCAGGGGCCATTTTATTCAAAGTCATACTGAGAGCATTTTACACATGTGTAAATAAAATTGCCCCTGCACAAGGTCATTGTAAGCAAATAGAAACAAAACACCAGTGTTTGATGTGCATTTATTATTATCTCTTAGCTTATAAGCTTTGTATGATATAAATCATGGTCCTGTTTTTCCTAAGTATTAAGGTTGCATACGCAGCAGTACTACAATAACCTGTCCTGGCAGCAGAGCGATAGAAATGTAGAGGCATTCCAGTTCTAGGTAGCAATGTTTAAAAACACAGACCAAATCTTTCTGTTTAGAGCTTAAGATCAATAAAACGGTTACATGGGATTTGATGTTGTAACATTCAAGCGTGGTTTTTGTTTGTTTGTTTGACCTAAGTTTCTGGTCAGTTTCTCCCGTTGCCATGATTACCACTATTCTTGCCATTACTTAACTTTTGTACGTTTAGTCTGTTCGTGTCAGTTATATACTATTTTATTCTTTTCTTGCTGTTCTGTATTTTGCTAATTAAAGCTTACATTTATTTGGTTTCATTTTAACCTGGCGCTGTGCCTTCTCCATTATTCTATCCTATTGTTCCTTCTGAATTGAGCCTGGTTTGCAGCCACAGAAATGAATTCCTCAGTAAGAAAATTGCTGCTTGCGCTTGCAATTGAGCCTGGTGCAGTAAATCACCAGAATGACTAACAAAACATGGCAATAGTGATTCAGCATTGCATGCTATCTGTGGAAGCAGTGGTGGAATTTCCTCTAGTATTATGTCCTGTGTTTCCACCGACTACTCCACCTTTGTGGCCCTGCCTTTGTCATCACCATGTGATATAAACTCTACCATAATGCCTTCATGGCTGCGTTCATCGGGCATTGCATTGTGTTACATCCTATTGTATTACATGTGGATGCCTTGTCCTTTCATATAACTTTTTATACGTTTGATATGTGTGAATGTCTTACATTATTCTAGTCCTATCCATCCTTTTTGGCTGTATCAAAAAATAAAGAGAAATGTTAAATCCATGTCCCAGTCTTTCAATTTCAGTTATGTGCTAATATAATGTATACACCCACATCGCTGGGTACACTGCACCCAACTGATACCCGTGAAGCATGTTTTCTCTCAGACCCTCAATGTGGTTCACTGCTAGAGTTTGACTGCTCTATCAGTTGTAAACAGCCATATGTTGCGCTGATAATGACGACAGCAGACCTGTGTGCGTATGCATTTAAGCGTTCTTTCCAGGAAGAACTATTCACCCCGTTCCAATCCGATGCAGCAACGAATAAGCATAAGCAAGGTACTAGACTCAACTTACCACTACCTGCCTTGTTCTAAAGCTTTTACCACTACACACAGGAGTTATTCATGGTGTCACTGTAGTTCACAAATCCCAAAACATCCTGTCTGCTTAGAAGAACCACAGCATTTGCTTGATGAGAAGAGTGAGTCGCAGCCTGCAGAGTGGTTTTTATCAGTGTCAGATGAGGAGAGAAGTGACTGATGAAAAGAGATAGCTGAGATGACAGCTATTTGACGGGGGGGGACAGGAGGCGGTAGACATGTAAAAGAGGATGTAACACGCTGGGAAAACACAAGTCAAGAATGAGTGAAACAGAGCTTGAGGTAAGATCTCAATAACAAAGTTGGTTATGTTGTTACCAAGCTGTTTTAGGCTAATGTGTATGTTGTAACTGCTGGAAACAAGGCCGAGTCACTGTGCCTAAGAAATATAATATTTAAAGAATGTGACTTTGAAAGGGTGAAGTCTGCAGTCTCTGCAAATTAGACTTAAACTGCTCTGTGCAAAAGATTGTGCTTAAATAAATTACATGAAACTCATTAAGTTGACATACATGCCCACCTAATGAATTTCATGTCATGTGTAGCTCTTGATCACGCATTGTTACTGTTAAAAGTAGTTTTTACGTAGAAAAATAAAAATCACTTCAGCTGCGCTATTGAATGTCTACAGGTATAAGCAAGTATTTTTAAAGTTATTTTAAAACCACTTAAAATTTAGCACACATTAGCGAAAATGAGTCACTCTTCCTTGTTTTATATTTTGTTTCCAAGGGCAAAAACTTCCTTTTAATTATTTATAGTGGTCTTGAGCAATAGTTCTCCAGGCTTTCTGAAGGTCTGTCTTTGGCCATTGGCTGCTCTTTTTTTTTTTTTTTTTTTACTTATTTTCATTCCAGTCCTTGTACCTGTCATTTTCAGAGCAATGCTTCTTTTTCTTTTATTTAAGTCACTTAACATTGGCCGAGAAATCACTCAAGCATAAAAGAGGCAACCTAGCAAATGGCCCATTTCCTTAATAGCCTGCTGAAAAAAACAAAGTATGTTCCCATTTCTATAGTTAAAGCCACAACAAATGTCAGAGAATTCACAGGGATAAAGCAGTAATTTTTCTATTAACAAGATGATTGCAGGAGGGCTATTAGACAAAGACTTGATATATATTGGCATGGTGTCCAGGGTATCCTAAAAGACTTTCTAAAACTGGACAAGCAGGTTACAAAAGATCTGACACAGCACCTGAGAGATACATCTGTCTATTTAGCTGCATCCAGAACCTGGGAGGGTTCAGCCTTCCCCTCTACTGCAACTGCTCACTCATTATCCCCACCAGATCCTGCAACAACTCGAGTCTGACCGACAGCGACTGCATATGTCATACTCTAACATCGAGCACCGAGTAAAACCAGTGTGGATGAAACATCGAAAATGGCTACTTTTCCTCTTAAGCTGCATCTTACTTGCTGGCATGGTGGGACTAATCAACCATCTGGCTCACCATTTCCACACTGGTAGGAGTTCAGAAAAACACACCAATACGAGACAATGAATTCACAATTCTGCCATTTTGTCTGACTTTTGTCTCACTCTTTCCTGCAGTTACTCCGTGTCTCTCTCCTGCCTGTCAGTGGGCTTCAGCCCGTCTCTCCACATCTGCTGATCCCTTCACGCAACCCTGTGATTACTTTCTGTTCACATGTGGATCAGACAGACTTTTGCTGGACAGTGAAAGGCGACAAAGAAGTCATGGTTTTACTTTACATGCAGAAAACCAAAGAAAGTCTGTGCAGTCAAAGCAGGAAGACGGAGGACTAAGAGAGAATAAAACACTGAGCAGAAAAGCTGTGTTGCTGCAGTATCTCAAGAAGATTTTAGGTATGAGTCTGTATTCAGTGGGAATTTTTTTTAAATGTCCTCTCTTGTGTGTGACTCCTCATTTCATGCTACCTTAACAAATGATCTAAATAGTTTCCTTTTTTTCCGGATCTGTATGTCAGAAACAGACAGCGGGATGAATAGTTCAGCAGTGCAGAAGACTAAAGGATTCTACAATTCCTGTCTGGATACAAAATCTATAGAAACTGCTGGCGCAGACCCCTTCCTCTCACTCATAAAGAAAGTATGATACTCATATTCCAAACATAGCAAGCTCTTCAAATCACACTTAAGCTTACATTGGTTATCATATGTGCTCATAAGACTTAATTACTTAAATTACCATTATGAACAGTATCCCATTAAATTTTAAAAAACAAACAGAAACCATCACCAGTTTTTTAATGATGCCTGTTGGCCTACAGGAGGTGCTGTAACTACATGAATCACTGTCATAACCTTAGTTGAGGTCAAAAAGAAAAACAAACAGTTTAGCCGAATTGTCTCCTTTGTAGTTCTACAAGATCTAAAATGATTAGTCAATTTGTAATTTGACCAAATTTTGCAAAGTCCACCTTCTAAAATGACAGAGATTGCTTGTTTAACACTCAATATCTGCTGCCCAGAAGAATCAATCAGTTTAAAAACATCCCCTTTGGGTTCAGGAGACTCCAAACTGTTTGGTTACATTTTTTCCCCCAATTTCATCTACTAATATTGTTTCACTGTATCTTCTCCGTACACAGCTGGGAGGCTGGGCCGTATCGGGGCAGTGGAATCAGACTGATTTCAACACCACCTTGGGATTGCTAATGAGAGACTACAATACCTTTCCATTCTTCAACATCTATGTGGGCAAAGACCCTTATGAAGCAGCACGTGGGATTAACAAAAAATACATACAGGCTAGTATGAATTAAGATGATTTAGGTTTTGCTGCTCTGAGAGCTGCCAGAGCAATGTAAGCTTTGTGTTTTTGCTTTAAATCAAGTCTCCTCTTTGCCAACAGATTGATCAACCTGATTTGTTGATCCCAATTGAATGGAACAGCAAGACAGAGAAGTCTAGAGCTAAAACTGAGGTTGAGTATCCTTGTTGATTCAGGAAATGTCTTTAAATGAATACAAAAACATTTATCCATCCAACTAAGGCCTTTCCTTTTGTCCTGTCTCTTTTATCTAGACTCTACGTCCTTTCTTGGCCTCGTGTCAGCAATACCTCAACCTGCTGGGTGCCCCGAAGAGCAGCAGCTTGATCCATGTGGGCTCTTTCGTCTCTCTGTCCTCTCAGCTTGCTGTGGCATCTTCACCCCTGGACTCTCGCCTGTCCAAAGGACAGCTCTACCAGCACATGACCATCAAAGAGCTACAGGTAAAGGATTTATGTTTCTTTGTGCTGTGCTGCTCTTCTGATAGAAGCAATGTCGGTGCATACTGCAGAGACAGAAGTTTTACCTAAATCAATTACAGATGATACCATTATACTGTACGTACTATTAGTTAGTAAAACGTACCTACAAATTAACTAGAAAAACAATGACAACTATATTTTAGCAAAAATGCAAATACATAAATAGGACTGTACAGAAAGGATGCTATAGTGCATGTGTTTAGTGATATTTGGTCCACATTAACTTGAGTCAAGTTTTTGTATGTTCTAAACACCTTAATACCCTGCAGAGGTCACCAGTCCATCACTTAGCGAGCACATAGAGGCAGAGAATCACAATGCTCACACTTAAACTGAAATTAAACAATAAATACATTTAATTTAAAAAACAACAACAACACTTTGAGTACCTGTTGTCTGGATACATGTGATAACAGTATTTTTTATATGGAAATGTCCCTACAGAGACAAGCCCCTGCTATTGATTGGTTGGGCTGCCTCCAGGCTGCTTTCCATCCCCTGCCCCTCAGCGCAGATGACGATGTCCTTCTGCATAACTTACCCTACATCGTGCAGATGTCCAACACCATCATCAAATGGCAGAACAAGCCTGAACTGAGCAACAGGTACTGTAAAGTGACATAAAAATGACAAGCACATCCTTTCTCTTTTTTATGCTTATCTTTGTTGCTGGGTCATTTGTTTCCACTCAGCGCTCCCCTTCATACTTTTATGGTCCTCAATCTGCTGCACACCCTGATGCCTGCCATGGACTCCAGATTTTTTGAAACAGCAAAGAACTTTTCTATGGCTTTGGGTAACAGTGAAGAGGTTAGCCGAATATGCTACAGAGGAAAGAAAAACTGGATCTGTGAATTGATTGGTTACTGTAATATCTTTATATTTTGGCTTTCCACCAGGAAGCTCCTCGCTGGAAACACTGTGTGCTGGAAACTGAGAGAGGATTTGATTCAGTTCTCACACATCTTCTCAGTAAAGTGACAGCACAGAAGGAGGTGAGGAGACATCTTGAGACCTAATGAATTCAATAGAGAGAAAAGGTTCTGTCTGATAATCTGTCATTTAACTCTCCAATAGGCAGAGAAGATTATTCAAAGTGTTTTTCACTCCTTCAAGTCCAAACTAAATGAGTTTGAGTGGACAGATCAGACATCTCGTCAGCTTGTCATGGAAAAGGTAACGAGTGAAGAATTTGTTTTCTTTTTTTAATTTCTTCAGAAACGAACGATTTTTAAGTTTGATATTTGTTTAACGATTCTGCAGGTTGATTCTGCAATTCCAAAACTATGGACTACAAAGGAGCCCTCTAGTGAAGCCAAGCTTGACCTGCTTTTTTCGGAGGTACATCAAAAACCTCTTGGTTTAATGTCTTGATGGCATTTATCTATGTGGGACTTAAACTATATCTCACTCAGTGCTGTCAGAGAGAACTCTTTAGGATCCCAATGTCCATCTAAGTTTTAATTTGATCTGTTTGGATCTCACTTCAGGTGAAAATTCGCCACTTAATTCAGTAGCCTGTATGAGAGTCGAGCCAGCCTCCCTAGTTCTATTAGTTTTTAGTTTTATTATACCACAGAGTGACAGGTGGTGTGGAAAGGGCCCTCCACTGGAAAATAATGAGCTTACGCCCCAACATCAATGCAGTCTGCACCTGTTCGGCAACATTAGGTGGAAGATTTTTGAAGGGTGATGGATTCCCTAGATTTAATAGTGTTGGCAAAAAGGGATTAAACAAATTTGTGAATCTCTGTCCAAAAATTTGGTGATTTAGGACAGCTGCAAATCATGTGGGTCAATGTGCCCACCCCAGTCGGACATTTCCAGCATTCGGGGGTCTGTATGAGGTTCGCCCTGCATAATCTGTTGGTGACCACTAAATTCGGTGTAGTAGTTTGAACTAAGTTAGTCTTGTTCTAAGTTCCCTGGACATCTTTTTAATACTCTGTAGATTCCTGATCAGTAAGCGCTACACTAAGGTCAGTTTCCCAGGCTCGTTGCAGGGTGGTGAGCCCTTTATCCATGTGTTTTACAAGCACTGAATAATATTTAGGGACCTCACAATTTCCCTCAAAGACTTTCCCAACATAGGTGAGATAGCCTATAGTTAAAGCAGGTGTGGAGGGAGATCCAAAGATCATGAGGAGTAGATGTAGACTTAGAATAGCTGCAAATATTTCAAAAACTGTCTCTGTGGCAGCTGAAACTGTGTCCCCCGTCACATAGATCTCCAAGAACAAGAATTCCTCTCTGAACCCAAGTCTCCAAAGAAATGGAGCCTTTTTAATGCTAAATTTGGGGTTAAGCCTTATAGAGGCCTCAGTGTGGAGGTGCATTTTCTTTGTTTTCTTTGTATTATTGTAAGGTATTTACCTTACAATATAAAGCGCCTTGAGGCAACTGTTGTTGTGATTTGCTGCTATATAAATAAAACTAAATTTAATTGAATGTTTATTTATCATATAGAAAATCTGTTAATGCCGCAATAATGACATTAAACTAATGGTAAAACTGTTACCACGAATCTCAACTTTTAAATACTATGTTGACATCACTGGTTTTGGAAAATAAGGATTAAAAAGTGTAGAAATAAAGCCAAACCACTGACCTTCAAATATCTATAATTTCAGATGATAGTCAGCAACCAAAACTTCTTCTCCAACTATGTCCAGCTTCTATCCCTGCGGCAGAAGAAACGCATTGAAGTCCTGATCACCGAGCCTGAGGATATTGATATGTAAGTGTCAGCTTAAAGCTGATAGCTGCCAATAATCTGGAGTGTGCATTAATCTTTTCACTTTTCTTTTAGACTGTCTGTCACACCATTTCTCTTTGGTAAAAAGCTCCTCTTTCCCTTGGGAATGTTTGTACCTCCACTTTTCCATCCAACCTATCCTAGGTAACACATACACTCACTCAATAACTATTAAATGCCTTCCATTGTATTTTTCAAATAATTCCAGCATTGGACTTCTTCTGTAAACAGAGCCATTAATTATGGTGCAGCTGGTTTCCTTGTTGCTAAAGATATCCTCCACCTGCTTCTGCCTGACAGTAAGAGAGATTCACTTTCCTCTTCTTCATTTACTACACAAAAAATACATTTTGCTTTTGTTAGTAATATTATGTATATTTATCTCTGCAGTTTCGTCTCAAAGTAAGACCGTGAATGCTGTGGGTGAATGTGTGTGGACTCACTACCTCACAGTGTCAGAAAAGGCAGGCAGAGGTGGAGGGTTTCCGCTGTCAGCAGCACAGCAACAGGAGGTGTGGGTGCAGTATACTGCACTGCAGGTAGCGCTGCAGGTGAGGATCCATTGTCAGGCTTTAGTGTCTGTTTTTAAGGATGAGATCAAGTTTACATGTCTTCGTGTTATCTGCCTTTTTTTTCTTAGGCTTATCATCAGAATCTAATGCAACAGCCTAATGACACGTCTCTCTCAGGAATCTCATATACTCGCTTGTTCTTTAGATCCTTTTCTCAGGTGATGTACTTTCATTACTGTCTTTTCTTTTTCTGCTTTCCTCCCAGCTACACTCGAGTGTAATTCCCTGTAATGTGATTTATTTGCAGATTAACTGTGAAGCTGATCCATACCGTGACTCCATGCCTTTTAAACCCTCCTTCTTGATCACAGTCATTTGTGCCAAATATAACCTGTGTCCTACAAGCCCGCAGTGCTCCATTCAAACCAAGCAGAATTCATTACAAGCATGCTGACCAGTCTCCTCTGATTTGACATAAAAGGTGTACCTACCATAAGTAGGCTACAACCCAAAGCACATTTATGTATTTGCTTTTGTTGTAATTGTTAGGTTGTGTCTGCATGTTGTATAATTGCGCAAGCGGTTTAGTTTTGTTTGTTTTCATTTTTTGAAAACTGTTGAAACCTTGTTTCCAGCTTTGCTTTCAGTGATGAAAGTTGCCAGAAAAGGGACATTGGATTGAACAACAAAGTTCTCCTACTTAAAGATGATTTTGTTCATTTAACTTTAACCATCTTGAGTGGAAAAAGTAAAAGTTAAATTCAAAAATGGCCTCTTATTTTAAAATAAAATCATCCGAGATGAGTGGGAAAATGTATCTTTGCTCAAACTTCATATAAATAACATAAACGTGAAAAAAAAATCCATGAATTCTGAAAAATATCCCCACCTGACCCGCAGCGTATCTTCTGATTTCTGTACACTAACTTTAAAATGTAAAACAGTTCTGCAAATTGAAGTACATAATTGTATACATAAGGAATCAAAGCTAGAAGATGAACCTATCAAAATGTAGTTAGTAGAAGCCATATGCACCCATCTGTCCCACATGGTAATATGACCTGAGAAAGATGACCCAAAATTTCCTCTAGTTATTATTAGAAAACACATAAAACATCAGGATAGCAATGCTTGTTTCTCTTCAGGGGTGTCAAACATAAGGCCTGGGGGCCAGAATCAGCCCAACAAAGACTCTAATCCAGCCCATTAAATGGCTTTGGAAAATGTGAGATTTTTAACTGTATTTTAGAGCTTTTCTTCTCCCATGGCAATTCACACTACACCAAAATGATTACGTTATAAATTTATGTATTTTACACCTTTATTTCTTATCATTTAGGCCCAAAGAATCATCTAGAGAGATTTCTTTCATTTACTACAGCAGCATTTCTTTATTATGTAAGTGAAGTGTACTTTTAAAATTGCACTTTTTTCTTTTTCTTATATAAAATCATTTGACATCCCTGCTCTACATCACAGACATTAAACTAGTGCAATTTCACTTTTTAAACTAGGATTTATCCCATGATGTTGATGCTCAAAGTTGCTTACACACAAACACACACACACACACACACACACACACACACACACACACACACACGCACACACACAAAATATATTGAACAAAAGTTAGACTTTGGCTTCAGAATGTTACAATTGGAAGTGGGTTTAAAATTCATTTGGCTTCATTTAGGTGAGCAAACATGTGTTTTTGAGCCCTGAAATGCAGTGACTAAAAATATCTGGTTCATAGTAACAATGTTGCTGATAATCAGTGTTTGTGTTTATTGTACTTTTCCATCCAACTGCTTATCCAAGGATAGGATGGTGGGGGTGCTGGAGGCAATTCCAACTCTTATGAGATGAGAGGCAGCATATACCCTTCACAGTCTTCCAGTCCATCATAGGGCTAATATAGTTACACTCAATTCAGAATGACTAGTTAAACTGACAGGGATGTCTTTGCACTGTGGGGGGAAGCTGAGGCACCAACATTTCTGTTCCTATCATTTATTTGTCTTTATCGCCTATAGGTACATGTCATGTAATGTCTATTTTCATCAAATGCATGCACTCAAAATAAAGTAGTCAAAAAAACCTACTTATTGATACTTGAGTGGACCCATCAATTATTTTGAATAACTTCCTGACTCAGTTAAGGCTCTGGACCAGCAACTGAAGAACTGTTATTTTTCAAAATGTCACAAAATCAGCATTCCTATTTTAAACTCTGACCAATACCTGTCAGTGAATCTCAGTAGATGAGTTTCCATCATTTCAGATTTCTTCCTTAATTATGAAATAGTGTGTAAACCTCAAAAAATGCGGAGGAAAGCCACTGTTACAAACTCCACGCAGCTGAGTGCACTGGGAAATGGTGCGAGCGAGAAGTCAGAAGAAAACACACATTTGAAGGTGATAAAACAGATAGAAAGACCTTCTAAAACTCCAGCTGGGAAAGGCCTCGGAAAAGCAGGAGCCAAACGTTTGGGCCGACTACTGAAACGAGCTATCCCTAACCAGGATGAGGCGACAGGAAAGGCGAACGCTTCTCTTCCCAGTGAGTCCCTGACGGTTCAGCTAAAGCTAAGCTAATCAGCCAACTGCTGAGGCTAGCTAAATTAATACAAATTAAGAATTTATGTGTCTTTGATTTTAATTATTTTTAAATCTGCTTTAGATTTCAAACAATAAAAAATAATACTATGACACAGAATTTATTTCCAGGGTCTTTCCTGGTTCAAAATGGGTGGGGGGGCTATGCATTTTAGCAGCTGTTGATGAAGATGTTAAGATTTAGAGTACATAAAAGGGTCAGCTCAGTTTGGAGACAAAGTTATAGAGGCAAGGCTGAGAAGGTTTGGACATGTGCAGAGGAAGGATAGAGGATATACTGGACAAAGGATGCTGAACATTTAGCTGGTTCATAACAAAATACAACAGTGAGAATGGATGGAGACATTTGTACTATACTATAACTGGTTTGCACTGATCTGTGATTTGAATGTTATTTTCTTCATTGATTTTTCAGAGACTCCCGTCCGGCTTTTCAAGCATCAGATTCAAACAGAGGCTGGAAATGCACCCAAGACAAATTCCGCAAAGCCAACCTCGCCTCACATCTCCCAGCTCATCCTCAGTGTGGTTTCCCAGTGCAAACACAGAGGCGGCATCTCCATGGCAGAACTCAAACAGATGCTGGCAGCTGGAGGCTATGATGTGGCCAAGAACAACAGGCGAGTGAACATAGAGACCAAGAGGCTGGTTAACAACGAGACACTTGTACGAACTACAAGAAATGCATCATTCAGACTCAACCATAAGGTAATGCACCTTTAATCTTTGGTAACTGGTATTAGTTCAACTAAATGCAGCACTGCTGCGTGTAAGTTATGCATGTAGCTTATTGGCATTGTGGCTAAAAAGTGATTTTCTTGCCCGTGTGTTGCAGTATTACAGTGAGATTCTCAAAACAATTTCATGTCACATTAACTTTTACCCCCCGAAAAATAGAAGCTGACAGACATAATTCAAGTAAGGACGATCCCAGTGAAGACTCCAAAGCCAAAAGCAGAGCTGAAGCTGACTCCGAAAACAGCAACAAGCAAATCCCCCAAAGGAGCAGAGAACCAAAAGAGACGAGTATTAAAGCCAAACCAAACCAAACCAAAGAGCAAATCACACCAAACAAGGGCAACACCTCGAAAAGTTAGATCACCCAAACTAAAACCTAAGCCTCGCAGAATGGCGGTCACATCACCCAAACTAAAATGCAAGCCTCGCAGAATGGCGGTCACAGCGCACAAACTAACACGCAAAACTCGCAAAGCGGCAGCCAAATCACACAAACAAAGAAGGAAGACAACCAAAGGAAGAAAATCACCAAAACCTGCTGGCAAGAAACGCAGACCTGCAACAAACAGGGGCGCACGAGTTCGAAAGGTACCGAGGAAGGCTCAAAAGACTCGGAGACGCCGACCAAACCAAGTTCAAAATCGACATAAAAAGCAAGCAAGACGAAGGCTTCCAAAATCAAAGTTGAGATCGAGGAAAGGCACTTACTACTACCGCTAGGCTGAGTCTTCAACAGTAATAAACAGAACCCCTTTTAGCATCCTGAAATACACGTAGTTCTATGTTGTGTTTGTGTTCCCATATCATTTTTTCTTCACTTCACTGTACAGACCATAGATCGCATAAAACATGGACAGTTTTCAGATACAAGTTCTGAAAAGTGAAGCTTCAGTGGAAACTTGTCTTTCTTTTAAATGCTACTTGAATGCGATACCTGTGGTTGCAAAAATATCATGTATTGAGGTCAGACAGACATGTGATCATTAACCATGTGATTGCCATTTTAAATGGGTGATAATGTAGGATCAAGTGAATAAGGCTTCAGTCACACGAGCCTAGAGACAGTCTGTGGCTACCTGGCAACCACCAGTTGTGATTGAAAAATGAGTATTCCCTGGCCTATTATGAGTGGTTGTTGGAGGTTGATGGCAGTCTCTGGGACATTGATTGCTAAAGTACCCGACACACAGGCCTACAGGCTGTCAGTGATCTCCCTGGCAATTACCTGTTGTTAGGGAAAAAGGGTATATTTCCAGCATAAACCTCCTTGTGAATGCTTTGATCAGCAGCACATTTTTGCAGTTTGAATGGAAGTGATGAACTTATTGCCTTCAAAGTAAAACTTGCACCCTTTGAAATATATTGGCTGCAGCACTGAGGCTGAACTTTATTCTGAGGGCAAACATTCGCCATTTCGTGTTGCATTCTTTCAAGTTTTACTACTGCTAGACTAGTAGTTGGCAAATGCTGGCAGATAAACTAAAACTGCAGGCAACCATGGCAATCTGCTAGTAACCAAAGTGCTTTTAATGCAGCACCTTCTTTGCAACTGATTTTATCCTGGGAGAGCCGGCAACCTCGAGAAACCACTGTCAGCCAGTTGGAGAATACACGTCCCTAGCAACCGGTGATTGTATGACACCCAATATGGACTCTAAAAGCATTGTGCACATGACGTCACTTGAAAAACCTCACTAGGAGACAATTGCAAAACAGCTCTTAGACTTGACCTCTGAAGTCTTTAGAGGTCAAGTCTAATAAACTCTTGATGAGTTTATGGGCTGAGTCATGAGGCTTGGGTCATGTTGAATAAAATGTTATGTCATTTGTCAAACTGTGATCATTTCAGAAGGGAGTATTTTTCTGGTATCGTGGTTTCACAGTCAATTCTGTCTCTCATTACATTATCTTGATGCTTCGAAGCAGGACTTTATAATCAGTGGGTGACATCAAAGTAGCGATGTCCATCTTGTAGTTTATGGTTGTCTATGTGTGAAACTTTGCACAAATCAAGAGCAGTCGTTATTTAGTCACACATTTTAATGTAACTACAACAATCCATAATCAAAACTGCAATTGATACTGGTATAAAAATAACTGCCATGCTCCTGCATGGAAAAGGAACCAATGTGTCTTCCACATGGTGCTCACATGCCATCGAATACATATACAGGACAGTGTATAGCAGGATAGAACACTGGGCATCAGTGGACACTCAGTCCAGTATTTCTAGTGCACTGAAATAAAGTCCATATAGTCAACTGTCTCTTTCCAGTCAGCATCAGCACTTTTCTATCCGTCACAGGATGCCCCACACCTCCTCAAAGGCAGAGCACATCTTGGCACAGGTCAGTGCTGCAGACAGGGGGTAGTTACTGATGGACACTGTCTTCTCTGTGTAGTCCACGTTAACCTAATAAGGACAGAGACATCAGTAACACACAAGGAGTATTTGACATAACTGTAACAGACTAAAAGAGTCTGTAAAAGAGAATGCCTCAATATATTTCTCACCGCTCCATGTGCGAATGCTCCAATCACCACTGCAGCTGGTCCCTCTGGTACCAAAGTCCGTGGGCACACGGCCTCTCCTGAAGAGAAGGAGGTGCTGATACGAGGGCAGCCGGGAGGTAGGTGATCAGACACTGGATTTTTAATCATCCTCAGGAGCTTCTGAGGACCATCAGCAGCCCTGACACTCAGCTTGTGCAGCAGCTGAACTAAGAAAGTAGAGAGAAGAAAGAAGAATTAGGAGAACAGTAATGGAGTGAAGGCTCACTTAAAGCCAGAACACATGGGAATAAGACTTAAGTACAATGCCTACAGCATGATCAGTATGTGTATTATCCATGCAGAAAAAATAACAGTTATAGTTTACCCATAAGGCCACAGAAACGTGTGAATGTTCTTGGGATGCGGGTCTGCGGGTTGATCTCGATTAAAGCGTTTTTCTCTGTGTGGATGTAAACCTGCAACAGCCCCGCCCTGTTCAACGGACTGTCCATCAGCATGAGCAAACACTGGAAATACACAGTTCAAAGTTAAAACCATTCATACAGCCCTTCATCACAAACATGCCACTACGCTTTATATAAGAAAACACAGACATAAAGGATAAATAAGAAAAAACACTCTAGTTAAATTTCAGACTTGATGTATTGATTTTTATTTCAATTTAATTTTACAATTTAGTTTCAGATTGCCTGCAAAGTATTTTGTTTCATTTTTCAGTTTCCTTATTAAGTGTTAGGCCAAGATATAAAAAGTTCAGGTAGGTAGGTATTACAATACAAACAAAAGGCAACTGACTCACAATCATGTACATATCCCTGTCTCAATAAAATGCGCACAAAAGCGGCTCATGTCTGTTGTCCTACTTTTATTTTTGATAGTTTTTTTGGTTGTTTTGTTCCTAAAGTACTTCTTACACTACTTCATATTATTCTTACACTACTTAGTACTTTTTATTCATACTATACTGTTATATATGTGCACTATTCAGATTAGTGAAATATTACTGATGCAGTAGTATCAAAAGTCAGCTAATGAAACATGCTGGTTTTGTTTTTGTCTCTCAGTTACACTGTAATAGTTCCTAAGTAGTAGGATTTGAGCAGGTCCAGATGTTAGGGATGTTGAGTCAATGATACTGTATTTCTGTAACTATTAAAAAACCCCAATATGTCACAGATTATAAATATCACAGACTAAGACAAATTAATATGAATTAAGACCACAATACTGTGGATACAATAAGTACCAGAGTAAGGAGCACTAAAAAGTAATCATAAGGATCTATTTATTTCTAAAGGGGACTTTTGGAAAGCGTTAGATCCCAGAAACCATGCTACGCAAAAAAAAAGAAAGAGAGAAAAAGATATGAATATGCTCTTTTAGCGCTTTGATTCATACTGGGGGAGGATTGCTCCCCAGATTACTTTTTAAATGCAGAAATAAAACTAAATGACAGGCTTGATGCTCAGTACTGTGCTATCAAACATGTACAGTATGTTTGATAGCACATAATTGCAATGACTTAAATGCAATGAAACTCCACTCTGGTTAACTGTGACAGACTGACAAACACAAGTGACGAATAAGGCTGTACATTATTATTGAGGAATGAGTGTTTACCTGATGTGTGATATCTGGTCTTATTTTTCCGGGATCTCTTCCACTTTTGATGATCATATTTTTGTGTTGGTCGCAATTTAACAGCTCAAATGTTTTCCCGACCTGAAATATGAAAAACAAGCCAAAAGCATGTATTAACTCGCCTTAAGTTAAGTTATTATTAAGCATCGTTGTTGGTGTCACTTCCACTAAAAACGGGTAGGGGTTGCATCACAACAACGCGCAAAGACAGCTCCATAGCGCCTTACCTTCACCGTCTCTAACGACGCTCCCTCCAGAATAACCACCAGCCTCCTCTCCGCCATGCGGTCGTGCAGGCTGCGGAGATGTTTGGCTGGTTTAGGTTCATATTCGTCCAAATGTTCAAGACCACGCTTCTTCCCATTACCCGCCGCCATGATGCCTTCCTCTGGACTGTCGCAGGAAGTACACGTCACTGCAGAGGTGCGCGTTCACAGGTGAGTGTATTGCACATAAAAATTTCATTTGTGGGGTTTTTATGAAGGTAACTAGATTTTGAATATGTAATTATTTGGTAAAAAATCAGTCAGTTTTATCTTAATAAAATAAAACGTGTTTCCTCAGCGCCCTCGTTCTGCGCGCGCCACCCTTTCGTCACTATTGTGCGCCGGATGTCACGCTACAACGTGTTGAAGGAAATTTCACGTGTAGAAATTTTCGTCCTGCATCGCTCCACAATCACACTATAATTAGTGTCTGCGGACCTTAAAGTATCCGGTTTATTGGTGAGTATTTGAAGAATCGATGCTGCGATTCGCGCTGCAGCTAAAGAGCGGTTCAGTGGCGATAAGCTTTGAGTTGTAAGGGTATACTTTTTAAAACTGTGCGGTCAGGTAATGGCTGTGAAACTGGTCACAAGTTTTTAACGAGGCTGTTTGATAACAGTCTGATCATACATTAATATTTAAACAGTTTAATCCCCAGCAGATGAAGTGGGAGAATTTGTAATAAACGGTTTATCATTTGTTATAACCAAACATATTTATTACTGTTTCAACAGTAAAGAGACCCTCTCTGTAACACTACATAATTTAATCACTGCTTATAATTATAAAGAGCATTGGTTGTGTTGGAGCTGAATTTATTGTACTGATGTTGGACGGTTTTCTTTCCCGCAGATCTCCATCCAAAACAGTTTTACTTTTTTTCTTCAATGACGCTCCTCTCTTTCAAATATACTGTATTTTTGGTTTTGTCTTAGGGTTTTAAAACACTCTTGCTGTGTTTTCTTTTTCAGACTGTCTGTGTAGAAGGAAATCATGGGTCGGAAGTTGGATCCCTCCAAGAAGTTGAAGAAAGGTCCGGGTAAAAAAACCCGGAAGCAGCAGGGAGCAGAGACAGAGTTGGCCAAGTTTATAACTGATGGTAACTATCCCTTTCCAAGTCAAAAGTTTCTGTTTTGGAGGTTTAGTAAAACACGCTGTCAACATTGTGTTATTTTTTATATTTAATCTTTGCAGAGGACACTGGATCAAAACGTCTCTCAAGTAGAGCCAGAAAAAGGTAAGAGGTGGACTGAGGATGTAACATGACATAAAGCAAATGTGTTTACAAGCTCCTAATTCATGTTAAAATGTTTCAGAGCTGCAAAGAGAATCCAGAGTTTGAAAAAGCCCAAAGATGTTGCTGAGGAAAAGCCTAAGAAAGGTAAACAATTAACTTTTGCTCAGTCTGGTCAACGCATGATTTAAATATTTGCCCAGATGCAAGCATGAGATTGTTGTTTTGATGGACCATCCTTCTCCAGTATCATTACAGCTATGTAAGCAGTTGTTTATTATTGATTATCAAGGGCAATTATGGGAATATCAGCAAGGGATAATGGTCCAAGGTGAACAGCCAGACTAAATGTGATTCATAAGCCTTCTATGGAAAAACAAGGATTGAAACATTTTACTTCACCCGGATTGAGGTTTCCGCGGCTCGTTGGCAGCATCTGCTGTTCATCCTCTTGGGTCTCACCACCTGAAGGAGGGGCCCAAGGGGTTCAGTGCTATGTCGATCAGGAGGTGGCCTTGTTAGTCTAATCCCAAGTTACTGAAACTGGTTTGTTAACCTCAGAATTTTGTTTATGAGTGAAGGGAGACAGGAGCAGGAGACTAGCAGAAGTATTGGTGCGTTAGCAGTTATGCAGCTCCTGTACTGGTTTACTGTTGTGTGAGCTTTGGGTAGTGACTGAAAGAATAAGATTGGTGATATAACCAGCAGAAATGAACTCCTTTTGAAGGCTGTCTGGACTCATCCTTAAAGTTCACCGTGAGGAGGTTGGTCATTCAGGAGGGGTTTTGAGTGGAGCCATTATTCCTGCACATGGAAAAAAGCTAGTTGAAGTGGTTAGGGCATCTCACCAGAAAGACTCTTTGGCACCTCCTAAGTGAGTTGTTTCAAGCCCGTTCCACTGGGAAGAGGTCCTGGAGCTATCCAGAGGCTTTTGAGCTTGCATCTCTCGGCTGGCTTGCTAACAGCTTGGTCCAGTCGTCAGTCCACTCACAATCCTGATAGGAAAACCGAAAGGGAATGGAGGGAGGGATGGATGGATATTGATTATTAATGCATCTTGTATGTGTCATGATTTCAGCAAGGAAATAAATGAATAAATACACATATATTTACAGTTTTGTCTTTCTTTCTTTCTCCCTAAAGGGTTCACAGATGAGAACAGCAAATGGTTGAAACCGTCAAAGAGGAAGCGCAAGATTGATGAACAAGAAAGTGAGGATGACAGTGATGAACACTGGGAAGAAGAAGATGATGAGGAGGAGGAGGAAGAGGAAGAAAAGGTTGTAGAAAAGAAGGGAGGCAAAGACCAGCAGAAGAAGGGTGTAAAAGGAGTGAAAAAAGAGGCCGATGATGAAGACGATGACGATGATGAAGGCGATGATGATGATGATGATGATGATGATGATGATGAAGGCGATGATGATGATGAAGGCGATGATGATGATGATGATGATGATGATGACATGGTTGATGACTATGGTGTTCAGGATGACAGCGATGAAGCAGCAGAAGATGACAGTGATGGAGAGGATGTATGTGCTCTTTCTAACCTTTTTTACCCTTTTTAATTTTAATTTTTTTAGTTTTATTCAGAAGCTGAAACGAAATATTCTTCCAGCCTGGAAATGTGAAGTTTGAAGCCTCATTTTATTAGAAAATTTTCACTTATGAGCTACAAAATCGGGAGAGTATTCTGTTTTCAGTGGCACTAGGCCTTATTACAGTTACATTTTTAAGAGAACATTGTAGCAGAGGCTGGTTAACTTAGAGCTGTTTTTTTTTTTTTTCTACCTCCAGCTTCTTCCCATTGAACGTGCAGCCAAGAAAGAAAAAAAGCAGAAAAAGTCCAAGGCTCCTGATAGTGATGAAGATGACGATGATGAAGAGGATGAGGATGATGACGAGGAGGAGGAGGAACAGGAATCTGATGCTGACATGGATGAAGAAGATGAACTAAAAACAAACATTGACGAAGAAGATAAATTCAGGCTTCCTAAACCAGAGGAGGGTGAGTTTCAGTGAAGTTTTTGTCTTTTAGAGCAGCAAATGTGCAAAAAGAAATTCTCTGATTTTCTACAAACAATCAAAACGTATTTTTTTGGTCCACATTTTCTAGGACTTCTGCCTCTAGACCTGAAGGCAATCTATCAGCGGATAAAGGACAACATTGACCTCCTGTGCAATTTCTCAACAAAAAGAGAGGAGGGGAAAGACCGAGCAGACTACATCTCACTTCTGAAAAAAGATCTCTGCACCTATTACAGCTACAACGAGTTCCTCATTGAAAAATTTATGGACCTATTCCCTCTTTCAGAGGTGTGTTTTCTTCCGTGCATGGTTTTGGTTTGTTTTTTTTGGGTTTGTTTGTATGTTTTTTCATTAAATCCTGATTTAAAAGAATTCATGGATGCATTGATTTAAACATGCAAGGTCTAGCTGAGAATATCTATTTGACTCCAAACATTATATTTTCTTTCTGCCTTACAGCTGGTTGATTTCCTCGAGGCCAATGAAATTCATAGACCTGTCACTATTCGAACCAATACACTGAAAACAAGGAGGCGGGACCTTGCACAGGTAGGTGCCTGATCTTAAGAGACATGGACAAAATTGGCATTTAGAATGTTTTAACAAGTTAAAATACATAATGTGTGTCATGACTGTTAGCTATTTGGTAGTTTATTGCTTTAAAGATTGTATCTGTTGTGATATAGAATTGTTTTTGTTGAACAAAAATTTGGCAGCCAGGATGAAGAATTCTGTACTTAGGTTAGCATTTTCAGAAGAAGATCTATAGAATATTACATATATATTATATGTATTAATGGATTTACTGTTGATTATGGAGTTAAGAAGCAAAGTCTCACAAGCCTAAAAAGCAGTCATTGACATCTGCCAATGTGATCAGGGAGAAATGTGCTGGATGTTTGCTGGATGTTGGTTGCTAGGTTAAAATCTGTTGCACAGAGGGAGCGGTGCCATAGGCCTCCTATTGAGGGCTGTGGTCACCCTTATTGTGGGAGGGGCCAACTTCTCAAACACTCACCAAGTTGTCATAAAAGGAAAAACTACTTAAATGACAGGAGGAAACTCAAGTCTTTACATATTGAATTCACTTGTTTGTGCTTTTCCTTGTTTAGGCTTTAATCAACAGAGGAGTGAACCTTGATCCACTGGGGAAATGGTCTAAAGTGGGGTTGGTTATCTATGACTCCTCAGTACCTATAGGTAGGTTTCAAAAGTTATGTAAGTGACCAACTTAAGCAATTAAGGATGCTGAGTGTGACTGCAGCTTCTTTACATGTTAACTAGGTGCAACTCCGGAGTATCTGGCCGGTCATTACATGCTCCAAGGAGCCTCCAGCTTTCTGCCAGTCATGGCGCTGTCTCCACAGGAGGGAGAGTTGGTATTAGACATGAGCTCAGCTCCAGGAGGAAAGACTACCTATATTGGTAAGATGTATTGCCTTTATTGCAAATTATGTTGTCATTTCACCCTTAAAAATAGTGGAGTCCTTATGCAGATGTTCTCACCCTTAGCTCAGCTGATGAGAAACACGGGGGTAATAGTGGCTAATGATGCCAATGCTGAAAGACTGAAGAGTGTGGTGGGAAACATCCACCGTCTGGGGGTCACCAACACTGTGGTCTGCAACTATGACGGCAGAGAGTTCCCAAAGGTATCCTGTCTAAATGTGTAGATCACCAATATCTGTGGGGTTAAGCCTTATTACAGTTCCAATGTTTTGACCTGTTGGAATTCTGCTTTAAGGTCATGGGTGGCTTTGATAGAGTGCTGCTTGATGCACCCTGCTCAGGCACAGGAGTCATTGCTAAAGATCCAGCTGTGAAGACGAGCAAGGTAAAAACCAAGAAAGAAACTTTTTCTGTCTTTATATACACACACGTCTGTTTGCTTTAAGTAGTGTGCTAATACTTGTTTCTTTTTGCCCTTCTGTTCACTGACAGGATGAGGTGGATATCAATCGTTGTGCTCACTTGCAGAAAGAATTGATTCTGTCTGCCATCGACTCGGTCAATGCTGATTCCCCATCGGGAGGATATCTGGTCTACTGCACGTGTTCAATAACTGTATGTGGAAACTCTGAATTTCTACCAAATTTATGTACAAACATAGTAAATATCAGACGAGCTTGGTAAGTGATTGCATTTTTTTCAACTAGGTGGAGGAGAATGAATGGGTGGTGGACTACGCTTTAAAGAAAAGAAACGTCAAATTAGTTCCCACAGGACTCGACTTTGGCAAGGAAGGCTTCACCAAGTAAGTTGGATAACCAGTGTTATTATTTTAGGAGCAAGTAAGAAATTGAATAAAACATGAATATTTTCCTTCTTTTAGTTTCAAAAAGTTCAGGTTCCATCCAACTCTGCGACTCACGCGACGATTTTACTCTCACTCCCACAACATGGATGGATTCTTTGTGGCCAAGCTGAAGAAGTTCTCCAACATTATTCCAACTGCACCACCAGGGAATGGTAAGAGTTTTTGTCATAGCTTCATGCCTACGTTTATCATGATATTTTCCCTTTCATCACTAAGTAACATCTGTCTTTGTTGTTGTTGTTGTAGAAGATGAGAAGGCAGAGGCTCCTGAGACGACAGCGGCCACAGAAGCTCCTGAAGAGAAAAGGTCCAAGAGCGACAAGACAAAGAAGACTGTCCTCAACAAGGCAGGCGGCCTGAAGCAAGAAAACAAAGCCAATGGAACAGCAGTCACGAAAAAAGCAATCATCAACTCACAAGGCAAAAAGGAGTTGCATACTGGACCAAAAAAGGCAAAAGTCGCCAAGATGGATGGAGAAACTGTGAAGGGCACAGAAGCCAAGAAGGCAACAGATGATGGTAAAGCATCAAAAGCTGACACAAAGGAAGGAAGCAGGTTTGAGAAAAAGCAGGCCACAAAGAGGAAAACACCCATGAAGGCCAAGAACAGAATGGGGAAGAATAAATTCAACAAGTTGAAGCACATGTTGCAAAAACAATAAACAAAAGTGACAGTGTGTTAAATGCATGTTTGGATTATATTAAAGCTTTGTTACACACCTGGATCCACCTCTGTCTGATGAAGCTGCTCTGTTTGTGCAGCAATTGTGTCAAACGTGATTGTAACATGGCTGCGTGCTGATGATTGGACTCACAAACAATGCCCCTACTAAAGCTGGAGCTTTCTTTTTTTTATTTCTGTATACAGATTCAATGCTTTCCATAATCCTGTGAGAAATAAATCTTTTAAGAACATTTAATACTGACCTATGAATCATTCACACACAAAAGAGGCACCTAACTCAAAGGATGAAACAGTGTTGTGTCCAAACATATCAGATTATTCTCAAAAAGCTTGTAGTTAAAAACTTCTTTTAGTGCAGTGTGTCCTTAAAAAAAATTAGAGGAAATTGGACAAATGGAGGAGTGGTGGGTATAAAAAAAATCTACTGCAGATGAACAGTGTTTAAAAGTAATTTTCTTAAAAAACTAACAAATCCAGCAAAGACTTGACTTGGGACCTGAGAGGTCCTTCTGAATCCATCTGTTTGCTGAAGGGGCATCAGAAGTCTCAGCAGTTCTCGACGGCCACCGTTCCATTGTCTAAAGAAGGGAAATGGGGAAAAAGCTGAGGTATGCCAAATTAGACAAGAACTGGACTGAAAATCAGTGGAAACCGGTCTTACAGACTCACAAATCCAAATTTGAAATTTTTGGTTCAGATCATCACCACTTATGTTTACATGTGTTCCAGTAAATTGCTGCATCTATTTCACATTTTCAGAAAATATAAAGAAATTTCCTGTAATATGTGTTGTAATTTCACAAGGTTGTTTCATTTATTTATTTTCATTCAGTCACCTAAAGACGTTTATTTTTTTATTCTTTAGTTGAGATTAAGGCAAGGCAAGGCAAGGCAAGTTTATTTGTATAGCACAATTCAACAACAAGGTGATTCAAAGTGCTTTACAGAGACATTAGAAACAAGAACAAATAAAAAGCATGATTTAAAATTGATTAAAACAAGCAAATAAACTAACTAACTAATTAACAAACAAACAAACAACAGTATATAAAATCAAAACAGATAAAATCAGAACAGTAGATAAAATCAGTAGTTAAATTTAAGTTTTGAAATTTAAGCTTAAAGTGTGGATTTGGTGCTTTATTCAAATGCAGCTGAGAACAGGTGAGTCTTCAACCTGGATTTAAATAAACTGAGTGTTTCAGCTGATCTGAGGCTTTCTGGGAGTTTGTTCCAGATATAAGGAGCATAAAAGCTGAATGCAGCTTCTCCGTGTCTGGTTCTGACTCTGGGAACTGATAAAAGACCGGATCCAGATGACCTGAGGGATCTGGATGGTTCATACTGGGTCAGGAGGTCATTGATGTATTTTGGTCCTAAACCATTCAGAGCTTTATAGGCCAGCATCAGAACTTTAAAGTCTATCCTCTGACGGACAGGCAGCCAGTGTAAGGACCTCAGAGCTGGACTGATGTGGTCCACTTTTTTGGTCTTAGTGAGGACTCGAGCAGCAGAGTTCTGAATGAGCTGTAGTTGTCTGACTGATTTTTTAGGTAGACCTGTAAAGATGCTGTTACAGTAATCAAGCCTACTAAAGATGAATGCATGGACTAGTTTTTCCAGGTCCTGTTGAGACATCAGATCTTTTATCCTTGATATATTCTTGAGGTGATAGTAAGCTGACTTTGTTATTGTCTTAATGTGTTTTTCTAAGTTTAGGTCTGCATCCATCACTACACCCAAATTTCTCGCCTGGTTTGTGGTTTTTAGATGTATAGATTGAAGTTCTCTGGTGACCTGTAATCGTTTTTCTTTGGTGCCAAAGACTATTACCTTAGTTTTGTTTTTGTTTAGCTGGAGAAAATTGTGGCACAACCAGTCATTGATTTCCTCAATGCATTTACCAAGAGCCTGTACAGGGCCTCGGTCTCCTGGTGACATTGTGATATATATTTGTGTGTCATCTGCATAGCTATGATAGTTTATTTTGTTGTTGTTTATAATCTGTGCCAGTGGGAGCATGTAGATGTTAAACAGAAGGGGTCCCAAGATGGAACCTTGGGGAACTCCACATGTGATACTTGTCTGCTCAGATGTGAAGTTACCTATTGATACAAAGTATTTCCTGTTTTCTACGTATGTTTTGAACCAGTTTAGTACAGTTCCTGAAAGACCTGTCCAGTTCTCCAGTCGTTTGAGTAATATGTTGTGGTCAACTGTATCAAATGCTGCACTGAGATCCAGTAAAACTAGGACTGACATTTTTCCACTGTCTGTATTCAGACATATGTCATTAAACACTTTGGTCAGAGCGGTTTCAGTGCTGTGGTTCTGTCTAAAACCTGACTGGAAGGCATCGTAGCAATTATTCTGTTTTAAGAAGTAACTGAGCTGTTGAGAAACTGCTTTTTCAATGATCTTACTTAAAAACGGGAGATTTGAGATCGGCCTGTAGTTGTTCATTTGTGTCTTGTCAAGATTGTCCTTTTTCAGTATAGGTTTGATTACAGCAGTTTTTAGTGATTCTGGAAACACACCTGATAATAAAGAAAAGTTGACGATCTGTAACAGGTCTGACTCTAAAGTCTTTGAGACCTTTTTGAAAAAACTTGTTGGCAGGACATCTAAACAGCAGGAGGAGGAGTTCAGTTGACCTAAGATGTCCTCCAGGTCTTTGCTGTTAATAGGTTGAAACTGTTTCATGGTGTTTAAACAGTTTTTTGGTGGACACAGTACATATCCTGGATCTGCTGTTGATGTACCAATTGCTTGTCTAATTTTTTGGATTTTTTCAGTGAAGAATTTGGCAAAGTCATTGCAGGCCATGGTCGAATGAAGTTCAGCTGCCACTGACACAGGAGGGTTTGTTAGCCTGTCAACTGTAGAAAATAAGACCCGAGCATTATGGCTGTTTTTAGTGATGATGTCAGAGAAGTAGGACCTCCTTGCATTCCTCAGTTGTAAATTATAATTGTGAAGTTTCTCTTTATAAATGTCATAATGAACCTGGAGGTTTGTTTTTCTCCATCTGCGCTCAGCTTTCCTACACTCTCTTTTTTCATTTTTCACCAGTGTGGAGTTTCTCCATGGAGACTTTTTCCTTCCAGAGATAACCTTCACCTTAATGGGAGCAATAGTGTCCATTACATTTAACATGTTAGCATTGAAGCTATTGACGAGCTCATTGACTGACCCTCTGGGCAGGTCAGGTGTTAATGGGAAGACCTGGTTAAAAATTGCACTACTGTGTTCAGTTATACACCGTTTTGTGATCACTGTTGTTGAGATATTTGTGTGGGCTGAGATTTTACTTTCAAAGAAAACACAGTAATGATCAGACAGGCCCACATCAGACACAGTAACCTTTGAAATGCTCAGGCCTTTGGAGATCAGTAGGTCAAGAGTGTGTCCTCTATTATGTGTGGCCTCTGTTACATGCTGAGTCAGCCCAAAGTTGCCCAGAGTGTTACTCAGGTCTTTAGTCCCTTTGTCCTGAGGGTTGTCCACATGAATGTTAAAATCCCCAGCAATAATTACACAGTCAAAATCAACACAGATCACAGACAGCAGTTCACTGAGGTCATTAAAAAAGTCTGTGCAGTATTTGGGAGGCCTGTAACTATAATATAGATTAACTATAATAACCTTGATAAAAATACAAAAGACCATCTCTAAACGGAGTACATCTTGGACGCTCTTGCATACCTGTTATTGTTTATTACCTATATGATAATTTGAGTATTACACCTGTAATTGGCCGTACTTTGGATGGCAGTTGATTCTTCCTTCGGTGTTGGGTGCGCTCTGGAGATAACCAATCAGATCAGCTCTATCTCGGTCCGGAAGCTGTGTTGTTTACATTTTCCAAGATGGCGGCGGGAATGTATTTGGAGCATTATTTGGACAGTAAGTGAATTTGCATGTGTTTCTGACGCATTGAAAAACATTCTTAGTCGTTTTATAGTTTAATTTCTTTGTGTAGTGTATCTCCTGATCAGCTTCAGCGCGGAAGGGAATGTTCTAACGGTTTCCTAACGGTTAGCGGTTTAGGCTCAGTCTATTTGCTGGAATAGCGCGTCGCAAGGGAGCAAAGAAAGGCTCGCAAGCATCCTGTATTGCCACTACTGGCACAAGTTAAATGCAGTTAGCATTCATAGTCAGCTGTATTTGTGCCACTTGTTGTTTAATGGGGTGCTTGAGAATTTTAAAGCTTAACCGAAAAAGCATCACTTCAGACATTAGATTGAGCTAGCCAGTGTTGTTATTTCATTGTTTCGTGTTGATGTCTTAAAAATCTTTGTTCTCCTGCCTTCCTGCCACACCAGGCATAGAAAACCTGCCCTTCGAGTTGCAGAGGAACTTTAATTTGATGAGGGATCTAGATCAACGCACAGAGGGTAAGCTCAGTGAACACGGATCTTCATTAACCCACAAAACACGGTCCTTAAATGGAGGTAAATGGGTTACCCCCACACAGGGACCCCAACGAAAGTCCGAGGAATCATTAGATTACTAACGAAAAAAAGCCCCTAATTATTATTATTATTATTATTATTATTTGTCTTGTTCTTCTTTAACACTTGGATGTATTTTTATTTAGTGCTCTTACATTGACACAGCTCGAACCCTATCTTAATGTGTGATGAGGAGTCACATAATAACATTTTTAAGTCATCTTTATTTAAATATTATTTTTAAACCCCAAAACAAATAAATGATCAAAATAAAATAAATAAAAATAATATTAATAATAATAACAATAATAATTATACAGAGTGAAAACAATTAGGTGTGTTATTATGTATTTATATGTGCTAAGCAAAAACATTTTTAAAGGTTTGGTTGTGGTTAGTGCTGTCTACTTACAGCAAGTAGGTCCTGGGTTTAAATCCAGTTGAAGTCCTTCTGCCTGAAGTTTACATGTTCTCCTCGTACTTGTATGGGTTCTCTCCGGGTGCTTTGACGTCTTCCCACAGTTCAAAGACATGCATGGAGTTAGATTAATTGGTGATTCTAAATTTGTTGTCCGTCTGTCAGTGTTGTGCTGGGTGTATCCTGCTTTTGGCAGCTGGGATAGGCTCAAGCCACCCCAGCAACCAGAAACAGATAAGGAGAAGAAGATGAATGTATAGAACCCAAAAGTTTATTAACATTTTTGAAGCCTTAAGATCATAATTTACTGTTTTAGGTTGCTGGTTTTATGCTTGTTAAATAAGAAAACTGAATATCCAATTGTGTTATTTTCAAAAACATTTTGACTTATTTGTGTGAGGTATTAAAATTATCTTTGTAATTACAGACAGCGTTGTTTAGAAGTTCTTCTCATCTTTTTTTTTTTTTATTATTTTTTTTATTTTTGTTTAGATCTTAAAGGCCAGATAGACTCTCTGGCTAAAGAATACACTGCCAATGCCCGGACTCTCTCCTCTGAGCAAAAGCTGTCCATACTGAGGCAGATCCAGCAGTCATACAGTAAATGCAAGGAGTTTGGAGATGACAAGGTGCAGCTGGCCATGCAGACCTATGAAATGGTTGGTATCTTAGAAAATAAACATATTTTAGATACATGTTTATTGGGAGAAAATAACTTGAAAAATACACTGCCCTGTATTTAAGTAAGCATGGCCTGAATTTTGTGTAGGTGGATAAACACATCAGACGTCTGGACACGGATCTGGCTCGGTTTGAGGCTGACCTGAAGGAAAAGCAAATCGAGAGCACAGACTATGATTCCACCTCTAGTAAGGGGAAGAAAGGTGGGTTAACACTGTATTTGCCCACAGTTATGTGCTCAGTTAAGTAAATCCAAACTCAATATAATGCGTGTCTTGCATGCTTTTGTAATCCCAGGAGATTCCAGGCAAAAGGAGAAGAAGGCAGCTAAAACGAGGTCTAAAGTGAAGAGTTCAGATGAAGACAGCAGTCCTAAGAGTGCACAGAAGAAAGTGAAACTCCTTCAGCCGTACGTTGTGCATTGTTTTGCTTTTGATGGTCTTGTCATTGTTGTTTTTTTTTCCTTTTAAGTTAGTGTCATACTCTTTTTCTCACATACAACATTTTTTAATCATCAGAGGAGAATTCAACAGCCCTTCTTCCAACTTTGGGAACGTGCACCCATCCGATGTGCTGGATATGCCAGTGGACCCCAACGAGCCCACCTATTGCCTATGTCATCAGGTCTCCTATGGCGAGATGATCGGCTGTGACAACACTGATGTGAGTTTTGTATTAAAATGCCCTCTTACAGTCAATCAGAGGACACATGAGATTGGTATGGACATTTACATTTAATGTTGATGAATGTGTGTTGTCGTTTGTACAGTGAACCTGCTTAGAAAATTATAAAATTTGAAAGGGTACATGGTTTAGAGCACAAGTAATGATTCAGTAAAAGGACTAGATGTTATAGTCCCTGATAATGCATTTCTTTGAATGGAGAGAATCTTGAGGAAAGGCAGCCCAGGAACTTTACCAGCAACACATATCGTTGTGTGCCTCAACTTTTTTGTATTGTATTGTATCTTTATTTCAGACATATACAGAAAAAAAAAACTTTCGGTCTTTTACCCAAGCAAATCTGCAATTTTTTGGTAGATTAGAGATTTGATCTAGATTATCATATTAAGATTTGGGACACATCGTCAGTAGTGGACCTTGGATTCATCAGGTGTTTCGCCCATTATCACTAGACACCCTCGTCCAATGAGGGCCTACCAGGGTTGCTCAGGCCACGGAGTGTGTCACTAGTTTATGTTAAATTGTTATTTCTCTTCTTCTTTCTTCTGTTTAGTTTTCTACAGTTTATTTTCTCCTATCTATTCACTGCAACTGAGAAATAATACTTACCTCTTTAGCATTTATGGAGCCTCACTTCTTCAAAGGGATAGAAAAGGTGATAGAGAGAAGTAAGAGAAAAGGGACAAGATAGGAGAGAGCAGAGAGGAGAGCCGGAAGGGGGACGCACGATCTGGCTTCCCACACCTCCCTGCCGGATCGGGCTGTACGCTCTTCCTCCCTACTGCCTCCTAGAAAAGGGAAGAAGAGCGGAATATTTTCTTTTCTCTCACAGTTAGCGGGACTGCCTTTGCTGCCCAAGTGAAGTCAGCCCTTTTTAACTGGTCCTCTCAGCAGTGTTAGCTAATTCTCTTATAGCCTGTCATTGTGCCTGTCTGATCCCAATCTCTCTAAGCAGTTTTGCTGTTGTACTGGCAACAAAGCCCCTGCACCCCAATTCCACCGGGCGCACCTTGATCTTCCAACTTCTGTCCTCTGCTTCAGCTGCCAAGTTGGCATACTGCAGCTTCTTACGCTCAAATGCTTCCTCGATTGCTTCCTCCCATGGTACCGTCAGCTCAATGACGTACGCAAGTTTTTGGGAGTTAGACCAAACGATAAGGTCTGGTCGCAGAGCACAACCAAATCAATTTTATAACCCACTTCAAGTGTCATAATATAAAGGCAAATCATACAGAGTAACAGAAACAAGAACTGGTGTTCTGAACGCTTTATATATTTTCTGGTGTTTTCTGGCTCTTTTCACTGAAGAAAAGAGCATTTCTGTGTAAACACACAAAGGAGGCTGGACCACAGAGAGTCTTGGGATGCTTTCTTTGCAGTTGCTTCATTTAGCTTGTGACAGTTGTCTTTTGGCATAAGATGAAATGTCCCTTTTTATTGTCTTTACTGAACTTGAGAGGGAGATGGCCGGTTGTTTGGGTTCAATGTGCTGTCCTTATCCACATATCCACTGATACCATTTTGTTTGGCAATAACAAAATTAAATATATTAATGATTGCCCACTTTTATTTGAGTTTTGTTCTGCTGTTTCAATACGAACCAAATTAAAAGAGGTTTGGTTATAGTGAAATACTCACACACATCCCTCTGATGTCCTCGGAACCACCAAACACAGGGAAACAGTTTTTTTTTTTCATTTAGTGCTTATGGTCCGTATATTTTTAACTTGGCGGCAGTTACATGTGTTTGTTTTAACCAGTTACAGTATGTCAGGGTTCGTACGGGTGCTTGAAATCCTTGAAAATGCTTGAATTTTAATGTTGTCTTTTCAAGGTTTGAAAAGTGCTTGAATTTCAGATGTGGTGCTTAAAAGTGCTTGAAAGTGTAACTGTATTTCATTCACCACAAATAACTATCTGATTGAACAGTTTTCTTATCAGATAGAGAAATAAAATGAGTCGCAAAATGTAGAGGCAAAATTTCCCCGCCTGGCTGCCTTGTGTCTGTTTCAATATGTGACCCCGCCCCTCCCTCGGACAGTCGGGGATGTGTGCGCTAACATACCTGTTGGTCGTTGTTTTAATAAGTGTTTGATGGAAAACAACAATGGCGGAGTTTGCGCTCTCCAGTCGCATGATAGGTGAGTCCTAGTAAATAATTTTCCAGTACGTGTACGTTACACATGCTATTTTTAAAAAATTATGATTATTATTTTGCTAGCTATCAAACTCGCTGGAGAAATGATTGAAACGCACTGAGTGTGATGCAGTATGGCAGCGCTATTATGGAATATGCTGTGAACTTAGCTAACATTACTTAGCAGTCATATGAGTTAATTTACTCAAGTGAAAGCTTTAAACATTAGCCTGATACATAACTAGCTAACTTGGCTTTCTGGTTAACCCTCTGGGGTCGACAGACCCAGAGTCTCCATTTCAACTTGGGTCGAACGTGCGGACTTCAAACTATATACCAGTGTTTAAATTGTGTTGATAGGCCACGTAAAACCGATGTTTTTTGTTTTTAATAAAACAGTGGCGTTTACTCCAGGAAGAAACGGTAAAAACGGCCTTTTCTAAGGAGAGCGCTAGCAAACACGCTTTGATTGTGAGTGAAAAACAACAGTCATTGGTGAAAAAAGAAAAAACACTCCTTCCCTATTGGTGGAAAAATGTACCACGTCGACCAATCAAAAAAAATGATATGGCAACATGTGGCATTTGGTTGTTTGGGAAGAGAGGGAAGTTTTAGGAGTGAGCGAAAGAGAGAGAGAGACAGTTTTGATACATGAGAAATTTGTGAGGTTTACCGTGTTTGGAGTCTCATGTTAGTGTGTTGTCTTGTGTAGTTAGTGTGTAGTGTAGTCGTTGTTTTGTTTTGTGTGTCAGTTCTACTAGTGAATGTGACAGTAGCTGCAAAAAAGCCACCAAAGGCAGATTGCAGTGTAAACGCTGTGTGACACACCTGCTGTCAGACCTGCAGGTTTATCCCTGTACTGTTCTCATCTGTGTTATAGTGGACACAAACTATTTTTTGGAGTTGCATAAATAATTTTTGTGCCTTCTTATTTGATGCAGAACACCTGATTGTTCTGTAAATAGTTTGAAATGGTTACATAAAAACCATCTCAGCCTTGGCTGCATTTTTAGGTAAATAGTACAATATAACTTTTTTGTTTGCAAAACCTGTGCATATTTTTAAAAATGTACAATTTCTATTTGCATTTCAAGTTATGAAAATGATTCGTTAAACATGCCTGTGGTTTTTGCAGTCAAAAATATCACTTTCTACTCATATTTTAAATTTTGTCTGAATTTAGATAAATTGTGCTGATACAGTTTGTCAAAATGAGAAAATAACAGATTGGCAAGATAAACAGTTTTTAAAGTTGAAATATAGAGGCCAAATCAAAAGTAGTCAAAAACGGCCAATTATACCCTGGACCCCAGCTTTTTGGAGTATTTGAAATAATGGTAATATGAAGGACCGATCCATATGGTCACAAAGAATAGCCACTTGTTTCTGTGCCATCAGTTCCCCGGCTTTCATTCAAAATGTGTTTATCTTCAGCACCTGCACATTAAACTACTTAAAACTCATACATGTCTTCAAGCTCACACCGAGACCTGTGGGGCACAATCAGCCACTGAGACAGTACACACATTTATATGTGTATTTGTATATGAATATTTCATACTTTAAGGCTGCCTGTTTATTTAAGGGAGATGAACAAAATACATTGGAATTGTACATAATAATATCACAGATGATAAATTCAATAGATTTTAAGTAGATGCTTGTGCATTCTTAAAGTCTTATATGTTGAATTGAACTATGTTATCTGAAAAGCTTGAAAAGGGACCTTGAAAGTGCTTAAAAAGTGCTTGAATTTGACCCTGAAAAAGACGTATGAACCCTGGTATGTGGAAAGCTTTTTTTTCCAAGATGTCTGGTCTTGTCAGTTTTTAGCTTATTCTACAGGGGAAGAATGTTCATAATCAGACACATCAAGGAAAGGAGCATAAAAAAGAGAAGAAAATGAGGCTGCATTAAAAAAATACAGCAGCTGCTTTAGTAGTTTATACCTGTTCAGCTGTTCATTAATGCAAAGAACTAATTAGCCAGCCAATGACAGCAACTCAATGCACGTAGCTAAAAGTGCTTGCTCATAGGGGGTCATATGATTGTTGGGTTTTTCTCTGTATCTATGAAGCGCCTTGAGGCGACTTATGTTTGGCGCTATATATATAGACACAAGAATTTCACTCACATGTGCTGTACCAATGTACCTGCACATGTGATGTGACAATAAAAGTGATTTGATTTGATATATAAATAAAATTGAATTGAATATGGTCAAGGACCTGCTGAAGTTCCATCTGAGCATCAGAATGTGGAAGAAAGTTGAATTAAGTGATTTGGAATGTGACATCATCACCATCGTGGAGCTTCATGGATATGCAGCTGACAAATCTGCAGCAACTGTGTGACGCTATCATGTCATTTCGGACCAAAATCTCTGAGAACGTAATCAACACCTTGTCTTTGTGCCACAAAGAACTAAGCAGCTCTGACGGCAAAAAGAGGTCTAACTTGGTACTAGCAAGGCCTACCTATTAAAGTGTCTGGTGAGTGCACATTTATGCAATAAAGGCAAAGCCAGAGGATTGTGGAAAGTGGTTTAATATGTAGTAAATCACCTTCTAGTTCTAATTTCCTGTTACTTATTTGCTTATAATGGCGTTTTAAGTGGATGGAGCCCTGCTATTATCAGATTTAAAGAGCCATCTGTACATCTTAACAAAGGAAGAGAGGTTGCATTTGGAAGTGAGTAAATGACAGTGTGTCCCTTTGTGACATTTAATAAAGCACACAAAATGTGGTACCTTCACTGGTCCCTTTAATGAAGGAATGATATTATTTATTTTAATATCAATAAATACCATCCACATATCAAAAAAGGTCACGACAGTATAATTGTATCATACAGAGCTGACTCTGCGAGCATTAAATCAGATTAATAATAAAAAATAGAAGCTGAAATGGTATTATGTGTCTGTTATACTTTATAAAGTGCATGTACAGGCTCTCTCTTACATACATTTCCAAGATGCTAACCATAAATTAAGGTGCTGCAGCCCGGTGCCTCGCTGTGTGGATAAGGTCACAGATGGCAGTGTGACTGATTTATTAGCAGAAGCCACACTGTGAATATTACATGTGATGGCTCTTTTTGAACAGATTGTTCTCCATCATGTGTTCTAGAAAAATTTGATTTTTGTCTGTCCCAACTGCTTCACTTGCACAACACTTACCAGTATTTTGTCTGTTTTTGTTTTTTTCCAGTGCTCCATTGAGTGGTTCCATTTCGCATGTGTGGGGCTGACAACCAAACCGAGAGGCAAATGGTAAACAAAACTAAAAGAAATTGAGACTGTGATCTAATTTCACAAATGTGTTCAATAAGAGTGTTGAAAGTGTGCACCCTCACCACTCTTCATTTATGCTATGCAGGTACTGTCCACGGTGCTCTCAGGACAGAAAGAGGAAGTGAGAACAAATGGTTGTCCTGGAACGAAACACGGACTCTGATCAGATGGAAAATGAGAAGAATATTTCTTCATTAGTTACTAGAACTTTTTGTTTCTCATCTTCCTTAACATTTGGTGCTTTTTAAATTTCGGTTTACGTACTTGCCTTGGTCTGATGCAGAGTGTTTGAAGGAGCCAAGTGTTACAAATGTATTTAAATTTTGTTTTGGTTTTTTTTTTTTTCTTTTTTTAATGGTTAACACTAATTTTGAGTTTTTGTTGTTACCTTTGGTGCTCTTTTTGTGACTTTTTTTTTTTTTTTTACATTTTATTTTCTGAGTGATTAATAAACACTATAACTGCCCATAATGGTATGACATTTGAATTTTCCACGATACTCTATACCGTATTCACATGTACAACTACAAAATTATATTTTCTTCCAAAAAAAAAAAGACCATGGATGATTTGATGCTTTGTCATATGGTTAGTTTCTTGTGCTTAGCCTTGGAACACTAGTTTAATTTTTCGATATAAGAAGAGGGCAAATTACAAAAAAAAAAATGCTGCACCTTGACAGTATTAGTCACCTGTGGTAGTGAATTGAACCATTTCATTTTAACATTTGACTGAGTGCTGCATAGGAAGTAAGATTTTTTTTTTTTTAAAGTATTGTCATTTCTGTAGCTGAAATATTGGTACCGGGGAGAGGGGGTGATTGTGTTTCAATCATTTGAATACAGCTACTACCTCAAAAACCTTTTCTCTGTCCTTTGTGTGTGTCTGCGTTTGTAATTGTGGTTTGTAAAGTTTCTGACTTTGTGCTGTAGTGTGCCCGAGCGTCCGGCAGGTGGCAATGTTCGGTCAAACAGCAGCATGTCAACGTGGGCGGGGGCAAGTGACGTCAGAGTGTCGCCGCTTTGGCGCGATGTTCGGACAAATTTGAAAACTTACTGGATTTAGACCGTTTAGAGACGGTGAATACTAACAGGCTACGCGTGTTTCTACAGAGGTCCAGAGTTTGGCTAACAGGAGTACGTTTGTTACGGGTGAGCTTTATGTTTATAAACTATAAGAAGTTGGTAGTTTGTTGTTGAAGCCATTTCCGTTTTTCAATAATGTAACTGCGTACAAGATACTGAGCTAGCCCTGCTAATTAGCCCGCTAACTGCGTTAGCAGTAGCTGTTTTGCTTTGGTTAGCTAAACCCACAAAAATAAATGTTAGTCTTTGGTAAATAGAAGTAATTCTTCACATGGGCTGGAGTGTCTTAGAGAGTGTTATGCTGCACTTTAGCTCCTTAGGTAGGATCAAGAACGAGTTAAATTTTAAATGTGTTTAGTCGAATATTCGACTATCTCGCTTTGTAAAACAGTAGATATCAAGTAATATCAAATTCTTTCCCAACAGGAGCTAAGTTAGTTAAACATACAAATAAAGGCTGTCTTAATGATTCAGGGATGTCGTGGGACTTCTTTGTACCTGTGTGCGTGGGGGACCTTGTGAAGACTGGGGGGATCAACCAGTACGTCGTTCAGGATGTGGTCTCCGCAAAACAGCTCCCGTCCTGTCTCAACAGTAAGTTGTCAACATGTAGGCAGGTCACTGATAGTTTTTGGGGTTTTTTTGTTCTTTGGGGGGTTATTTTTTTAAACAAAATGTAGAACATCTTCACAGAAGGCATCACATTTTCTTCAAACACCTCCAACAAGTCATTACCATCCAAGAATTGTCCCGCGCTAAGAATCTTTTTACTAACTTGTGTGTAACACCAACCTGCCAGAGGGTCTGCAGATGGAAATTAGCTAAAATTAAAAAATAATTATAGTACTGGATTGCACCCAGCTTCTTATGTGTATATCACCATCCCCTAAAACAAACAGACCCTTCAGTGATGGGTCGAGCCACTACTTAAGTCTCAGACACAATTATATAAATCTTTCCCAAGATTCCTGCTCATGTAACCACACCCCCAAGTAAGGTTAATTAAAATACCTATGTACTTGCATTTTTTGTTTTGATTTTTTTACCCAAAATGACAAAATGTTGTCACTCTTCGAATACTTGGGGATGATTGTGCTAGTTTATTTGTTTATTTTTTTTTAAATTCTGTTTCACACAGAATTCAAGGCAGCATTAAGGAGTCAGGGGCCTTTGTGTATACTAGAGCACTTCGACACTGGCTACAGTGTGCTGCAGTAAGTGTTTTCATGTATTGCCCACTTTTATTTATTGTGACTATTACTGTACAAAACAACTGTCTTTGTTTCTTTAGGCACTGTAAGGCGGTAGATCTGGCTGTTAAAGAAGATACTCTGGAATTACTAGTACAAGGTTGCTTTTTTTTTTAAAGAAATAATATTTTCTTGATGTTTAAATTGATAACTTTGATTTGTTGATGTGCTCACATAACCTGATATTTTTTTTTTTTTTTTTTTTTTTTTTTTAAATAACCCTTGCCTTTCAGTGGTTAGTGGGCTGTCTGTTTCACTGCCGAGCATCCTTGTCTCCACCTCCCTGTCAGCTGCAGAGCGCAAGGAAAAACTTAACGCAGTTAAAATGAGCGTCTTCCTGCTTTGCAAACTCACAGAGAACCTGGAGAGTGATTCCTATAGGCAGAATATTGTCACAGCACCTGGGAAGGTATGCTCATTGCTTACTTAGCTAAAGGGTTCTTTGCATATGCCTGTTATCATAAATGTCCACTGATGAGCTTTAACTAGCTTTATGATTCAGTCAAACTAAGAGATTGAGTTTCTAGCCTGTTGTTATGTGGTTATTCTTGGTTGTGTGGTAGAGTGTTATTGCACTGCTGTAAGGGCCCACCCAGAGGGAAATTGACACTTTCTATGCTGTGCCACTTCAAGAGAAATTGGGTAGTATAAGCAGAAGCTGTCAAACAATGTGTGGATGTTTGCCATTGTGTGCATAATGATCAGCTAGCAAGAGGCTATCAGTCTCTGTATAGTTGGTTTGGCTGGTGTGAATTGTTTTCTTTGGTAATCTGAGGACATGTATTGTGATTTACTTGATCTCAATACTATATTAAAGATTTTATAGTCCAACATCTATGAAGCTTAACTGCTCTTTTTATGTTGTACAGGGTGGTAAAAAAGGCAAAGCATGTGGAGAAGGACTTGTGCAGTGGGACTCAGAAAGAGAGCAGGTGCTACAGGCACTTGTGCAGCTCTTCCAATTGGACATCCGTTCACTGTGGAGCCTCTCCTTGGTGGAGGAAGAGTTCATCAGGTACTCTGCTGTCAGGAGAGCTCTGGCAGAGAATACAGTATCACGTTTTGCTGGTTTAATTCAGTTAGTTGGTGTCATTTACAACTTATCCATATCACTTCCGAGCATTCGGAACTCTGTAGCTTAATTGGAACTCTTATGACAAAGATGTGTGACTCTTCATTAATAATCTACAATATCTAATAAGGTTAGAAGAAATTTGGACTGTGGTAAATTGCCCAATGTAATGGTTTCGTTATGCACATTTCCTCACTTTCCACTTGTTTTATGGTTCTCAGTAAGGATATTCAGTAAATTTTTTGTCAGTAGACATTTATGTGGTAGTTTAACACTCACAACACTCCTAGCAGCACTTACCTCAGCTTTTAACATGCACTGTGTGTATCTGATGCTTCTGATGAATTCAAAACCTTGTCTACTACTCATTGTGGATTTTTGGTAACTTTTCATCCAGGTATTACCATAATCTAATATATAAAAAAACACACATTTATCTCTTCTTAGCTGTGTGACCTGCTGCTGCTACAAGCTCCTTGAGAACCCAACCATCAGCCATGTCAAGAGTAAACCCACCAGAGACTGTGTAATCCACCTCCTGGGGTTGCTGATTAAGAAATATAATCACCTCCTGGGTGAGTTGGTCAGACAAATGCAGTCCTATTACCGAGGAAACAAATTAATCCTGTCACTTTTGAGAATATTGTCTGTAAATGGTGGTGGTGGGGGCCACTATAAGGTGTTCAGCTTTTCGGGAGACATAGCTGACTTGTAAGGTTTTTTTTTTATTTGTCCTCTAAACTGTCACAGGTGCTGGTGTAAAAGTGATCCAGATGCTTCAACATTTTGAGCAGTTGTCATCAGTGTTTGCCCAGGCTGTGTCTGTGTGGAGCACAGAGTACGGAGTCAGAGCTATCATAGGAGAAGTCATACGGTCTGTACAATTTTTGTGTGTATACAGTATCCAGTATGCAGCTTGATTTCGTGAATCTGTTTGTGAAGTCTTATTTTGTGTTACAAATTCCTGTCTTTGTTTGTTTTTGTTTTTTTGTTGTTTTTTTTATCTCAGGGAGATTGGTCAGAAGTCAAGTGAGGAGTTGGCCAGAGAGGGGTCGGGAGTCAAAGCCTTTGCCTCCTTCCTCTCAGAAGTCAGTGCTTTGGTGCCTGAATTGATGATTCCCAACATCAGTGTTCTCATCACACACCTGGAAGGAGAGGTATGAGCACCGAACAGTGAGTAATTGATTGCAGCTCATGAATAAGAAAATTATTGTCCTTACATAAGTAGAGGCTGCCTGCCATATTGATTGGGTATAAACAATTGCTAATTAGAGGTCTATGTGATCATGTAAAACAGCACCAATTAATATTAATGACTCATCACAGTGACAGCCTTGATGTGTGAGCAACAGGGTTGCTCATTAAAGGAACTGTCCCTGTGTGAGCCCACAAGGAGTGGGCAGTTTTAAATCATCACAAACCTCTGCTCCTTGTGCTTCTTAAGTGCTTTTTTTTTTTAATGTCCTGTGTTGAGTTTTATGTAGTTTTGTTGGTCTAGGACAGACTGGGAAAGGATCCATTACACTTTGGTCAAGTTTGTTGCTTTTAAATGTGTTATAGAAATAAAAGTGACGTTGACATCTACAATTCTTTTACAGTTGTCAAGATCCTGTCTTAGAAGTGGGTTGTCATTGGTTTTTGAAGTAATGCAAACACAAGATTAAAAAGGAATATAACAGTGTGGGATGAGCAAGCAGCATTCACTTTATTATTCTCTGCTATAGCCAGGAGACACTGTTTCTTGTATTTGGCTGGGTAACACACCACTGGACACAATACATTTTTTTAAGACAAGACAAGGAAGGGTCTTTACAGCTCTAGTAAAATTTTATATAGTGCTTACATTACTCAGAGTAACAGGTAATGATTGGCTCAGATATTTACACTATTTTTCTCTGTTGCAATGGTCACTGTGTCAGATTCGGCAATTACAAAGTCATGAATCTTGCCTTTTTGTGACTGAGAGCCATGACAGACTGCACATTAATTCTCTTTCAGTCATGCTTCGTGTCTTTCACAGTGTACAAGATATTGTTGGAAGGTTGCTTGCTAGGGATTTACAGGAAAAGAATCTAAATAGACCTCTGCATGATACTGGCTGTCTTCTGTCACTTCATACCTAGATACATTGGCAATGTCAGTCCTTTGTTTTTGTCATGATTTGTACCCAGCTGTGCAGTTGAAAGAAACCCACAAGGCATCGCAGGTGTAATGTCAGTTTTCATCCATTATAGTGCATTATGTGAGAGCACAGAGCATGTGTTACACCCATTTTGACCCTTGAAGACTCCCTTTTTCATTCACATTTGGTCATAATCATGTCTTTATCATATAGTCTAAATCTGCCATTGCATACTTCACGTCTGTTTTTACTGTTTCCAACTTTTCAGCAAAATACTGTTTCTCAGTTATTTCTAAGCTATCTAATGATTGTGTCCTAAAACTGCAAATTCAAGGGCATTTTTTATTTCAATCAAAGTACATTATCGTTAAAAGCAGAACAGAGTATTCTGCCCTGTGATGAGACCAAGGCGAATACGAGCTTACTGAATGAGAGCTGGGTTTCTCTTGCCTTGACTGGCAGGTAATCTTGGCAGTGCAGAGGAGGATTCCTGCTCTGCTGTAAGGGCCTGCCTACAGTGACTTGGCTCGACCCAAATTATTCCTCTGCAGTCACAGTGGAGTAATTTCTGGGTTGTCGCTGACAGCGTGTGTCTTATGTCTGTGTGTGTGTGTTTGTGTGCTGAGTGTGTGTGTGTGTGTGTGTGTGTGTGTGTGTTAAAAAAGGCAAGAAGTTCACCCAGCTTTCTTTACTGTTCAGTGAGCCATGAGTTTTGTCTTTGGTAATCTGAGGGCAGAGTTCTTAGTGAGGTTTTTCTGTTTTTGTAGGATTTAACAGATTGTTTCACTGAAATTCTTAATTTCCAACCTTTTTCATTTCTTTTTCCCAGAGTCACACAATGCGTGTTGCTGTCTGTGAGGTGCTGGGAGAGATCCTTGTGAGGGTCCTGTGCGGTGATGGGCTAGATGAGTCCGGTAGAGCTGACCGTGACCGTTTCTTTGACACACTGCAGGAGCATCTGCATGACTCGCACTCTCATGTCAGAACACGTGTACTGCAGGTCTACACACGCATCGTCAATAGCAAAGTAGGTTTGCTCATCAGCTATTGTGTTTGTAAAAGAATGCTGTTGCTCCTGGTAACATAAGTCATCTGTGTTTAGGCGCTGCCCCTGTGTCGGTATAGCGAGGTGATGGAGCTTGCTGTTGGACGGCTGATGGACAAATCTATAAATGTGGTTAAGAGTTCCATCCAACTGCTGGCTGCCTTCATAGCACACAATCCTTATAGCTGCAAGGTAAATAACTATGCGTCAAACTCTAAATAGCAGGTGTTCTTCAGGTTTCCTGATATAATAGAATATTTATCTTGTCTTTCAGCTGAGCAGCGCAGATCTGAAGAAACCACTGGAGAAGGAGACTTCTAAACTCAGAGAATTGAAAGAGAAACTGGAGGGGACAGCACCTGGTAAACAAAACCTGAGTGATTATTCATAAGTATTGCTATGAATCTCCCCTGATGTTTTATTTTATTATTTAAGACTAATTCACATTTTGCCCTGTGATGAGACCAAGGCGAATATGAGCTTGCTGAATGAGAGCTGGGTTCCTCTTGCCTTGACTGGCAGGTAATCTTGGCAGTGCAGAGGAGGATTCCTGCTCTGCTGTAAGGGCCTGCCTACAGTGACTTGGCTCGACTCGAATTATTCCCTTAAAGTTATAGCGGAGTAACCACGAGGATGAAGCTCACAGTGTGTGTTTGTGTGTAAGGGGCAAGAAGTTCACCCAGCTCTCACTGCTGTTCAGTCAGCCATGAGCTGTTTCTTTGGTAATCTGAGGGCCAAGTTCAGAAATTCGCTTAAATTCAGCATGCCATGTATGTCATCACAAGCAAACAGAAAACAAACCATTGTTTCAGAATTTAAACATCTGTTAAGTGTGAGATCCAGTTATTAAACAAAATGTTTTTTTTAAAGATGTCTTTCATCTGATGTAACCATATTCATGCTGAAAACAGAAATACGTTTTGTAATTGGTTTGATGAATAGCAATACAGCATAAATGATGAACTATAATATTTATTTTTAGATAAGTTGTTTGTTTGTTTTAAACTTTTGAAGAAATCTGTTCTTGTTTGTTTAATCTGTTTTTCACAATGGGGAAAAATATTAACTAGTTTACTACATTGCCAGAAATCAGAACATTTAAATTTTTTATTAGCTTTAGAAGAATGACAAGTTTAAATATGAGGACTCTGGAGCCCACCATTCCTTACTAAATTCTTGGCCTAAACAACAATCATCTTACCATTTTGTCCTGCTGCTAAATTATTCTGTTTTTAATCTCTGTTGGCACATTGTTGTACTTTTACTTTTTTCATTTTCTTTTTTTCTCTCTTTCTCTTTGTAGGTCTAAGCTGAGTCATCACCATTGAATTTATTTTATTTTTTTCTCTTTCCCTCCCGGCAGTGGCAGTGATTAAAGCATCTGAGCTGTGGGCTGCTATGGTGCCTGAGCTCCTCGTCACTGTCAGGAAAGAACTGGAGCCCACAAGCGAAGAAGAGAAGGAGCAGCAGGAGGACGAGGAAGGCGGGGAGGTGGAGGAGGAAAAGGAGGCAGAAGACGACAGAGCAACCGCGGTGAAGATAGCTCAGTACCTCCGTGTCAACAAGTACAGGTGATGATAATCACCAGTGGAGGCCTGTGTAGTGTCACTAACTGGAGGATTTTTTTTCCTCCCTTGCTGTCAGTAGCCTACAATTTTCATTTTTTATTTATTTTTTTTAATGGGGCTTTTCTTTTGTGTTGCATTCTACAGGGATGCTGTGCAGCTCAGTATAAGAGCTCACAGCTGCTTCCCAGAATCTGAGATGTTTACTTCTCTGTCCACTCTCACACCTGAGAATATGATGGACACACTGGCTCTGATTTTCAAAGGTAAAAGTTGTACTCAGTGTGTCTGAAAATTGCTCTTCCTGGTGACATTTAATAGAAGTTGTATTGAGAACATAAACATGTTTTTGTTTTGTCCCTGGGGGGTGTTTTTACAGCTGTCTCATTTGTAATGTGCACCATTCAGCCATGACATTAAAACCACTTAAGTGAATAACATCAGCTTTCTTTTTACAATGCAATATTTCGCTGGTTCCTAGCATACATTACTTTGGGAAATACTCCCACCTGTTCACACATCATTGGCTCAGAAACTGCGTAAAGAACATGAAAAAGAACCTAGCATGTACGCCATGACACCAAATGTCTTCATTTGCAGCATTCTTGTAACTCCATCTGCTGCAACTGGAAAAAAACCCAACATTTTTTATTATTATTATTATGTAATTAAAGGTGAGAGGGTTTGCTATTGGTGGCCCTGTGCCAGACAATACAATATGTGCCCAGACTTCACACGCCTCGTCTTGAACCCATCCAAATTATTATTATTATTTTTAAAAAGGACTTGGAAAGTGGTAGGCAGTTCGGTTTTATGTTTTAATTTGGAACGTTTTGTTTTTTTTTATCTCATACAGTTTCATAAACAGTTGAGCTGCAGTCAAACAACGTTTTAAACTTGGTTGATTGAACGCCCATTTGATCTTAAGTGTACAATACTTGACATTTTCCTCAGGCTCTGATGATGACACTTCCGAGCTCAACCAGAATTTGCCACCGACGCCACAGAAAGAACCAGAGAAAGAGGGTGAGGATGGTGAGCTGAAGAAGCAAGAGATGTTGGTGCAGTACCTGAAAGATACAGAAACCTTCGCTTTACAAGTAGAGAGAGCAATCTCTGTGATCAACACCATGCTGTACTGGAAAACAACTTCAGGTAGACGGCTGTATCCATTACACAGTAAACCAATGTAATCTTGTAGATTTCTGTAAAGTTTTTTAATCTAACAGAATCTTCAGCTGTTTTTTTCTTTTGTTTGTTTTTTGTTTCTTTTAGTGGTCCAGGAGGCTGTGCAGTTTTGTGTGACGGTGTGCGAGTTCAGTGTTGCTAACTCTATCAGTGGAGTGAGGAAAATGTTGCCTCTGGTTTGGTCAACTGATGCTGCAATTAAAGATGCAGTCATTCACGCTTACAGGCGTCTGTATCTGAACCCCCAGGGAGACACCATCAGGTTTGTAAGACCTCACACATATTTGAGTTATGAATAAGTTACCCATTCTTTCATGTCCTAAGTGTACTGGCATTATGACGTTAAAAATAACTAAGCTAACACAAAATAAATGCTGGACGCTTCTCTAAGATGGTTAAGAATAGAAAGTATTGCTTCTAGAAAGACTTCTTCTTCCCTCCTTGAATTCTCTTTTCTTTTTTATCCAGTTCATGGTTGTGGGACTTTTCTGTTTGCATATTTATTTTAATCAAAACAAAGTACTGTTGTCCCTCTGATTATGTCATTTTCTGTAATCTTTTCATTAACAATTACAGTAGCATTAGGCTATTGCTGGTTTAATGTCACTGACTAAAGCACGACTCGTATAGCATTTAATAAATATAAATAAATAAAATGACTTGTCTGGCTTATATTGTTTGGACCATTTTTTTTAAATCAAATTTTATTACTTTTTTTAAGGCCTGGGCCAAAATTAATGGTAAATACAATATTGTGATTAAAGCAAAACCTTAAAAACAAGCATCTGTCTAATCCTTTTTTTTAGGACGAAAGCCCAGACTCTTGTTGATAGTCTCTCTGAGCTGATGGTGGATTCATCTCTGGGAACAATCCAGTGTCTTGAGGAAATTGTAAGTGACTCTGTTATTACTCTCATGGATATTTCTGTGTGTGATGCTCGGCTGTAAAAACGCATCCTCTAATCCTGAAACATTAGTGTCTCCATGTTGAGGTATTTACGAGTATATACAAGTTGTTGTTTTGTTTTTTTACTGTAACTATTCAATCATGTCTCTATAGGTACAGGAGTTCTTCAGCAGTGGCAGCAGTCTCCAGTCCACTGTAGTTCAGGTCTTGTGGGAGAGATTTACTGGTAAACGAGAAACTTCTAGCTTATACAAGCGAGCTGCAGTCTTACTGCTGGGCATGGCTGCAAGGTGAGAGTTCCACTGCTCTACTCTAAATGAGCCCAAAGTGACTAGAGTCCCTGTAGTCCAGCAGTTATGTATATATACCACATATATAGTTTTTGTTGTTAAGCCTATAAAGTGTAGTTATCACCTGTGGAATTGTGATCAGTCCTTTTTTTAACTTACTTTTTCATTCTGTCTATCTTATAATCTGACCTTTTTTTTTTGTTTAAAGTACTCTGTGCAACAGAGTACATGGGATGTCACCCAAAATGGTTATTGTGAGGTGTACAATAATTACCCATGGTGCTTTACAGCTTGTAAGAAGCTTCGGAAGCCTTACTTAATTAGACTTTACCTCATTTTTGTCTTCAAGATAATCATCTTGTGCTCCTCCAGACTGTTTACTGTGTGTTGCTTTTTATTTAGCTGTTTCCCCTTTTTCACATGTTGAATATCTTCTAGCTTGTAATATCGTAGATGGCATTTAGCTAGCATTCCATACCATATTTGGATGACAGGGTGGATTGCTAAAGCTGCCAAAGCCAAAGCTTTAGTTCTGGCAGCTCAACACTAGCGTTCTCTATCATAACACTTGTCAGTCAAAGAGGCCACACTCCTAACTAAACTATACTGGTGTTTTATCCCAAAAAGTTCATGTTGAATCTGTTCATCTGGACCTTGTGTTTTTTTGTTTTTTTTTAAAAAGAAGAAAAAAAGAAAATCACCTTCTGTAGAGGAGTTATAAAAGAGAAGGCATGAAGGAGGCAAAATGTGTTTTGTATACCTATAAAAATGTGTGTTGGTTGTCTGCTTATAACTTGTTTAATGTAGATGAGGGAAGGGCATTTGGAATTCCGCTGGCTCTCTGTGGAGGAGCGTGGCAAATTTTGTACTGAGTCATGGTGTTCCTGCTAAGCTAGCTCTTTATAAAAAAAATTTTCACATGTGGCTGACAGCAGCTAAGCTACAATCTCATTATGTCCCCATTATATTTTGTACTGACGATAAATGTGTAAAAATACATTGCGTGTTAAGGGAACAGGACTGTTTCTGATTAAAACTGTTTGAATTACAAAACACGATACAAAGGTACTGGAATAAACATAATATTTACTATCTATAAGCTATATATGTTAAGTCACATGGAAGCAAAAAATAATATTTTATTTGTAATTACAATTACAATTAAGTTGACTAAACCGTTTAAAAGTGCGTTAAGTCTGTGCTCTTCCTCACCACACAAATGACTGCACATCACATCCTTTTACGTTTTGGTCCTGCATCAGCTACTTGACATTCAGTAAATCCTCCCATTAGTCAGAATACAAGCCCTGCCTCGGCTCCTCTTCATTGTAATCTAAGTCACGACCATATAACTGGGCCCCTTGCCAGTGCTTTATATATATATATATATATATATATATGTATATGTATGTGTGTATGTGTGTATATATATATATGTGTGTATGTGTGTATATATATATATATGTGTGTATGTGTGTATATATATAGATAGATTTATTTATTTAAAAAAAAAAAAAAAAAAGCAGTGACAGAGAGGAAGAGTAAAGAGTCTATCTGCAGTCCACCCACACTGCTGCCTCTCTTCATCCAGCATCACTAGCATTCATAACCTATTAAACCTTATGTGCTTCTCCTCACCCATCCTCCTACAAGTGTTATCTGGTCTGTAGCCTAGCGCTGGTAAGGCCAGCATGGAGCATTCAGGGTAATGTAGGGCAGAGATGTTCTTACTTCTCTTTGTATAATCACATGATCAGTTAGAACTATAAAATCTGTACTTAGTTCTCTCTCTGTGTGTGTGTGTGTGTGTGTGTGTGTGTGTGTGTGTGTGTGTGTGTGTGTGTGTGTGTGTGTGTGTGTGTGTGTGTGTGTACACCAGGGCAGAGAGAGAGGTGGTGCTCAGTAATCTGGACACTCTTTGTTCAGTGGCCCTGGGTGAAAAAGTGACTGAAGACTTCCTTCTGGCCAGAGATGCAGTTATTACCATCTGCAACATCACTGATCATGTCAGGGTAAGATTATATAAAGCATACCTTTTAAAGGATTTCTTGATTATGGCTATATGAGTCAGGAAATTAAACTACTACCTATCTATAGATACAACTTTGTTAATTTAATATTTACAAATTACTGAATTCATAAAATGCCCAGTTTGGGGGGTCCAGCACAATATTACCATCTTGTACTGCACTGTTTCCAATAGCAGTCAAAGGGTGCTCCATTCAGACTGCCTCAGGACCATCAGCTGTTCACCTGTCTCACACAGGCCGTTGCTGAAGGTAAATTCAGAAAAATGACAATTTTTCTGTTTTTCATTCTTTTCTTTCCCTGCTCATGGTTTCTTCCCCTGACTGCCTCTGTCTGTGTTTGCTTCAGGTGTGGTGATGGAAGACCCTTACTGGCAGAGCTTCATGGAACAGGCTGTCCGTCTCATCTACTTCCTGGCTGAATCGCCTGACCAGCTGTGCTCCAGGCTGCTCCAGCGAAGTGCCCGCCTCTTACTAGATCAAATTGCAGAAGGTGGCGAAGTCAACAAGGATGCTGGCCAAATGCAAGATGGCTCTCAAGAGTCTAATGAGCAATGTGAACAAGGTGAGTCCCATCATTGCTCTTTGAGCACTTTTGTGTTCTGAAGCAGGACTAAGCCTTTGTAGATTTTGATGTCTGAAAGGACACTATGTGACACACACGGTGCTTTATACTCACACAACAACATGTCTTTCCCTCCTGCAGTGAACTGTGTGTGTCTGGCCCAGCTGTTGGCTGCGTGTGGCTGCGTGGCTTTCTGGCAGGTGTCTCACCTTGAGCGCAGCGTGAGTGCTGAGCTGCGGAGGAGGAGAGGAGAGACAGAGGAGAGAGAGGAGAAGGAAAAAGGCCCAGCCGGAAAAGCCAAGGTAATGATGATGTGCTGTATGGATGTTATAGAGTCTATAATATCCATACAGCATACATACATACAATTTTATTATACTGTCTATAATATAGACAGTATAATAAAATCCATTTGACGTTCGGCAAAATTAGATAAAACATTCAAAGATCTAACTTTATCAGACTTTTAAAAGCATTTTTGCTGCCATGTGTGGCAGTGAAGAATTTAATTTTGGCAGTTCCAAAAATAATGTGAATATCAACTATTACAGAATTGGACTTCTATAGGTTTATGCTAACTGCCATTTATTACTACTGTTGTCACTGTGCTATTTGAGCTAATTGGTGGGTTTACTGAGAAAGAAAAGATAACATATTATGTTGCCAGCCCATTCAGTGTGAGAGGGAATATTCAGTATTTTATGACATAAGCAAGATATAAGTCATGAGTACAATTACTAACAACCAATTAAGTTTAGTGGCCATCTTTTACTGTAAAGTGTAATCAGACATCTGTGCACAAATGTTTCGCTTGACAAAAGCAGACATGTTTAAATGTCAGGGTTTTTTTTTAATTTTTTATATGTACTTTCGTGTGACATAAAAATTACACATGAATCCATAACCCCCTGTGTGGGGAAAAAGCTTTTTGATAATCAGACCAAGCCTCAGCAGGATGGCTTGATGAGATTTCTTTTACCGATGGAATCAGATGAGTGATGGTTCATAATTGTTCAGCCCATCAGGGAACAGGAAGATAAATGCTTCCTCAATTAGCATTAGAAGTTTCCAATGTTTTTTTTTTTTTCTTTTCTGTTGTTTTTAGTTTTTATTTGTGTCTTTTTAGATAGCCATGGAGGGAAAATATGGCAGAGAGACACAAGGCACAATTGAGTCAAACCCAAAATGTTACTGTCACCTGTTTTAAACCTTGACAGGAATTCATGATAGTCTAGGCTATGCAGGGTGCTCATGGCTGTACTTCTGTCTCTGTGCTTACTTACACACATCGCAAATATACATTCTTAGGTGCCACATTTAGGAGTCAAAAAACACTTCTGTAATAGTGTGAGATACTGGCATATCTTATTCATTACCAGATCATAACCAGATTATCAGACATGTATTTGCAACATGCTAACGTGACCTTATTTTGTCTCTAAAGGGGTGTACAACGAAACGAGTAATAGGTGGCAGAGTTCTGTTCAGCTTCTAGTCAGAAATTTTAGTGACTTTTTTTTTTTTTTAACCTGGTTAGATCAACATGGTAATTTATGCTGAGTGTGCTCAGCATTAAAATAATTAGCTCAAGTTAAAATGATGATTTTAGCGTTCTGTGGTATAACCTGTTGTTAAATTGTTGGGATTTTTTCTTCTTCTTTTTTTTTAGCTACATTAATCTCGTCTTTTTCGCAACAGTGTTGCATTTTACTGTTATTTTTATGTTTATAGATTTTTTTTTACTATCATTTTTATCATAATCATCTAATAATGTGGGTAGAGATCATTTTTGTGAGAATCATATGAGGTGTGAAACACCCCATTTTATATGATCATGCACAGAACATGAAGCAGGAAAATTTGGTTCAGCAAGTTGAAAACCACAGTCATGATGCCCATGAGTTTGTCAAGCTAGCTAAGGCAAAGAAAGTCTGGTGGACTTCCTCTGTAGGACACCCCTCTGTAGTGGCTGCATTTTATATTATTCTGCATAAACCGTAATCTATTTTAAAATGTAATGATTTCCTAACAGCAAACAGCCAATGAGAGCACTATGGAGGAGGAGCTTGGGTTGATTGGTGCCTCTGCTGAAGATACCGAGGCTGAACTCATCAGAAACATCTGTGAGACAGAATTACTGGCTGGTAAAGAACCCAACCTTTTTTCTTTTGTTTGTCTGCAGTCACACTAAACAACATTAACCCCTCAATTCATACTACAGTCTTTTTATAAATACCACACAAATACCCCACCTCCCTCCCCTCTGCTCTCTAGAGGAGAACCTGCTGAGTGCATTCCTTCCCCTGCTGGTGAGAGTCTGCGGCTCCCCAGGACGTTATTCCCACCCGCAGCTCACCACTGCTGCCTGTCTGGCACTCTCTCAGTACATGATGATTAGGTAAACACATTTCACTTTTCACTACATTTATGTAGTGGTAATACTGTTTGGTGATTAATTAGGTTTTTATGCTGACGGTTGAAGAAATGCTGTAATTCTGTGTTGAGGGGAATTATTTTTTTTTTTAAAGATTTAAAGAAAGATTTATTACTTCTTAGTGGCCCAAGCAGTTAGCAACTTTATTGCTAACTTAAACATTGAGACTTTAAATGCATTTCTTTCTTCTTTTTTTCCTGTATTTCTTAAAAAGCCCATCAGTGTGTGAAGAAAACATCCGTCTCATGTTTACTGTTCTGGAGCGCTCTACTCTCCCTGTGGTTAGGGCTAATGCCATAATAGCCCTGGGGGACCTCACTGTCCGTTTCCCAAATATTTTGGAGCCCTGGACACAAAATCTCTATGCCAGGTATGTAATTACATGTTCAGCTTGATCATCCCAGTAATGTGAAACAAATTTGTCACAGTAGCGGCTCATTCTTATCGCTCCCCCCATACTAATAAACTCTCTTCCAGTTAGGACTACATTATCATAATATCCGTAGATTTGTTTCCCACCCAAGATTATAAGTGGCAGCCTACGCTTGATGGCTCAGCTGAGTGGGAGTACTGTAAATGACGTTTCATCATTTCATGGCATACAACACCCCCCTCCACCCCTTATTTCCTTTGCTTGTAGTCTCGAGCCATCTTCATCCAGATCCCACCAACACGACATCTCGGTGTGCGGCGATTCTCAGCCACTGAAGTGTTGCCACTGTCACAATGCTCCACTGAGCCACATGATGGGAAAAGTTTACTCTTTCCATCACGACTTTTTAATGGTCGGGGGGAACAAACTTTCAGATGATCTATGTTAGCAAACTCTCATGTGTGCCTTGTATTCTGACCCTTACGGTTGCCATAGGAACCAAAAATTGCCTCGTGGCTTATATAAAACCCACCCCCACTCGTGAACTGGGATGGAACCTCGGACCACCTCTGACAACGGCCCCTTTAGACAAGGAACAGCTTAATTACTAGTATGTCATGGTTTGTGGCTGGAGCCAGTGAGTAGTGTGTTGTAATTATACAGAGTGGCTGTGTGAGCAGAAGGGAATAATTTTGAGAAAAGTCAAATGTTCTTCAACTTGTAGGTATGCTTTCATTTTAAAAAAGCATTGGCAGTCTATTTCTCCTGCACAAAGTTGCACTGTTGTTTTTTTCTGTAGCCAACTTAGAAGCTGAAGTTCCTCTGTTTGATGAAGTGGGGTTTTAATTGTAATGCCTGATAATGCTCACATTTAGGTGGTTTGGACATGTAAAACATTCTGTTCTTTTTATAATGCGTCATTGCCCTCCTAGTGTTTTGTACCTGATAAGCATTTCATAGTATTCCCTAATTGTCTGCCTCACACCAACACCTCCACTGTTCTCGAGGCTGCTGCCCTGCTGGCGCCTCCTGATAAGCGCATTAAGAATTAATTACCCTGTTCATTGCTGTTGTAAGCCTCTGCATTGGCATGTGGAAGTACCATGCACATGTTTCTGATCGTCTGCCAGGAGTGCTGCTCTCTGCCATAAATGAGAAATGGCTAATGAGTTTCTTTTGCGCTGTGGTTTTGGGTGAGAGTAAATCTAAATTGGTTTCAGAGTGGTATCAGATTGCCATGCCACAGCCTGTCCAGTCCCATTATATTAAACTTTACTGAAACCAATGTTGTTTGGTTTCAGTAAAGTTATGGCTAATTATAAGTTGGTATGACAGGAGAGATGACAAATTCAAAGGTGGCCATACATTTTCGCCTCTGTCTATGTTTCTGCAAAACAAGCAATGTGGCTACACACAGTTACTCAGTGACTTGCCATTACTTTTTTCATTCACATTGTCAGAAGATGAATCCAGCCTTTTTCTCCTCTAGCACCTCCAACAGATTCTTCAGTTAACCAGTACAGTATCTCAATGCCAACTTTTTGAAATTTGTCATTTTGTACACACATTCATTCTCCCCAGATGTTAGACAGTTTATGCTGAACAAATTGTCCATCATCATGCTGAAAATGATATTGTGTCCTATTGACATTAGCGGTGGTGGTAAAATTAATTCAGGTGTAGTGTTTTTCAACTCTGAACAATTCATGTGTCTATTCCTATACTTCGGAAGTCATTAGACCTAAAATCCTGGAATAAATGTAGTAAATTTAAACATGCCAGATTTTTTTTTTTTAGGCACTCTATCATCTACTAGAGCATAGGTGTCAAACTCTGGCCCGTGGGCCAAATTTGGCCCACAGCCTAATTACATTTGGCCCGTGAAGCCATGCCAAATTACTATTAGAGCTCGCCTACTGGTATTATACAGCTAATATATATATATTGTTTAGTATTAAGCTTTGCTTGTTCCATATTCAGTTTTTCAGCAAAACGTGTTTTAGTCCATAAGAAAAGATTCATTCTTATATCTGGAGGAATAAATATATTTCAATAAATATTAATGTTAGCCAGCGACTTTGTTCCAGTTTTGAATTTTGGCCCACTGTGTATTTGAGTTTGACACCCCTGTACTAGAATGTCTAAAACCTGGTCAGAAAGTAAAATGGTTACAGCACAATAATCTGACATAGTTAGTATCAACGGGAGCACTTGCTATAGTCTTACCCTTTGACCAGTGTTTTAAGTTGTATAGTTTTCTATCGTCCATGCTTTAGTCCTTAGTTTCTTTTGTTTTACATGCAATAGTCAAAATTTGAAGCAGTAGGTAACTGTGCTTCTAATCCTGCCACAAGGTACGAGACCCAGAAACACCACTCTGGGGTCCTTAGGGATGTCACAACCTGTTGTGTCCTCTAAAATTAAAAGAACATTATCCCAGAACAGTTTGACTGATTTTTCTGTTTCTTAACCTATTGCCAGTGTTGAAACCTGAGAGTTCCCTCAGCGCTAACTGTATTGTGTTAACTGCTAGTGATCAAAGGTGGCATATTTAATTATGATGGAAAGGTATCTTGGTTTCCTTACCTGCTAAATATCAGAATGATTTTTGTTTGTGTGTACGCCAGCATGTTGTTTGTGTTTAAGAGGACAACTATGGCAAAATGCAGCTTTGAAAATAAGCTATCATGGTTTGTAGAGTGCAACTTTTTTCAAAAGGGGATTACCAAAGAGTGGGCTGTAGGAAATAATTTACAGTAAATATCCACATCAGAAAATGAAATTTAAAAGATATCATTGAATTGGGCTTTGAAAATACATTTCTCCCATTAATGGAAAATCGACGATCATTAGAAGATCAGATGATGTAACGAAGGAAATACTATGTATAATTATCATTTTTTTCCTTTATCTTTCAGGCTGAGTGATGAGGTTCCTTCAGTAAGGCAGACAGCTGTGACTGTTCTCACTCAGCTGGTGCTTAAGGATGTCCTCAAGGTCAAAGGTCAAGTCAGCGAAGTGGCTGTATTGCTAATTGACCCTGACTCGCACATTAACAGCCTGGCCCTGAACTTTTTCAATGAGCTTGCTACAAAGGTAGACCACATCCAGAAGGCTTGATGGAATCTGAGTGACGGGGAGTGTTTTTAACCATTTTCTTTGTGTTACCCATCAGGACAATGCGATATACAACCTGCTCCCAGACATCATCAGCCGCCTGTCCGACCCAGAGAGAGGCATGAGCTCAGAGGACTTCAACACTATTATGAAGTGAGATGCACAGCTGTGTACCATGTCGTGTTTTCGTTTTCTTACTGCATCAACTGTGAAGCAGACCACAGACTTGGGGCAAATGATGCAAATGACGCCTTGTTTAACCCCCAAGCAATCAAGCTATTTTGGCAACTGAAATGACTACTGTCATTAAGACCCCATTATCTTACACACAAGAATACTTACTACACTGTTCCTTAGTCTGGTTCCATCTATGACAAATATTCTGCAAATGTTCTAATGTAATTAATTAGGTTGTTTTTTTTGTTTTTTTTTTATATTTTTAATGACTGGATAAGAAACAAAAACACAAGTTGTGCAAACAATATTAATTTATTTAGCTAGTTTTTAAGCAAAATATTTAGTTTTCTGATATATCTGAAAAGTCAGAACAAGATGTAATACCTATATACCTTTTGGAAGAAGAGGTAGTTTAGCAAAGTCAAACACTTTTACAATATTAAAAATAAAACTTCAGTGGGACCTACAGTATAAATATACAGTATACACCACTCTCACTTGACTTTAAGAATTTTTTTTAGGAGAAATTCAACAACTGAATGTTCTTTCTTTTTTTAATAAATGTTATATTGTGTGTGTTTGTTTGCAGACAGCTGTTCTCCTACATCACTAAAGAAAGGCAGACCGAGTCTCTAGTAGAGAAACTGTGTCAGCGCTTTAGAACTGCAAAGTGAGTTCTCTTCCTCCATTTATTTCCCATCCTCACTTCTAACCTGGATCCTTTGTTTTGTTTTGTTTTTTCTTTACCATTTCCTTTATACTTTCTCGTTTGTCCTGCTTTATTTAATCGTGTGTGAAGCGGGGGTGGATGTGTGGGTAATTAGTGGGCGTTTTCACTGAGAGCGTTTGACAATTAATGCAAATTCACAGTTCACTTCACCTGTCACCTACACCGACATCTTCTTATTCACAGATTTTGTCATGGAAACTGTCTTCCTGTATAGTTGGGGACTGTAGACAGAACAATTGGCCTGGCCATGCTTGAGCTTCTGACTCATACTCCGTCCATTATCAAAGCTCAAATGAAGGGCATTTTATATTATACGTTGGCAAAATGAATTTGGATATAAGAAGGTTCTGGGAAAATGAGATTTGGTCTAAATGTCAGGGCAATGCAATGTTCATGAGGAATGAGCTTTTTTTTTTTTTTTTATTGAGTTTTAGAATTTCTGTGCACTTTGTTTTCTTAAGTCAGGTTTCCCCCACAATTTCTCATCTTCAGATTTTCTTTCTCTCATCAGGACAGAGCGTCAGTGGTGTGACTTGGCCGTGTCTCTGTCTCTGCTCTCCATGTGTGAGCGCGGTTTCAAGAGGCTGCAGGAATGCTGGGAGTGTTACAGTGACAAGCTGACTGAACCGGGCGTCTACCAGCCTCTGCTCTCCATCACCGCCAAGCTCCGTCGTGGGGCTAAACCACAGTTTAAGGTATATTATTCCCTGTTTAAGTCAGTTCTGCAGTGACCACGCAGTCATGTGTAGCTCAGGTGGTAGAGCAGGCCAGCTACTAACCGGAGGGTTGGTGGTTCGATCCCAGTCTGCATGCCAAATATCCTTGGGCAAGATACTAACCCCATGTTGCTCTCCGATGCATCCATCAGATGTGAATGTTAGATAGGCACTAACAGCTTAGAAAAAGTGCTTCTGTGAATAGGTGTGATTGGGTGAATGAATTAGTTGTATAAAGCGCTTTGAGTGCTCAGAGTAGAAAAGCGCTATATAAGAACCAGTCCATTTACCATTTTACCAGTCCACTGCACCTGTCTATGCACCCTTTGGACCAACTTCACAGAGCTATGACGGGAATGCTTATTAGCCATCTGTGTGATCCACACAGACGTGAGACTTAAAGTTGAACGGTGGATACTTTGTCTATTATCAAAAGCTTCTATTGTCTGTAAATGTCTGGAGAAGACTCTGGTGTGCTGAACGTTTAAGTGGTCAGTGAAAGATAAAATGCCAGTTCATTCCATCCCATGCTAATGTTAACTTTGTTTTCCAGGCTCAGGTAGATGAGTTTGAACAGCGTCTGACTGCAGTTCACACACGGGGGCTGGAGAATGTGGAAAGCCCAGAGATGGATGAGGAAAACCAGAAAGCAGGAGTGTCTGCTGAGAAGACAGTCACGCGAACACCTGCGCCCACCAGAGGCCGGCTGAAGTCAAAGGAAGGTCAGGAGTCAGCCTGCTTTGAAGAACCTTGTTGCAGAAATAGTCTGTTTCTCATTTTAGTTACACGATAAATTTTATGTTTATTTTTATTGCAGGTCAAGGAAAGCCTCCAGTTTCAAGATGTGATGACAGTTTTGTCACGCCTCGCAAATCTCGCAAGTCTAAGAAGCCTGCAATCACCTTCAGCAGTGATGAGGAGGAGGATGAAGAGGGTGAGTGAAGCCACTTCATTAAGTCACTATTACACTTAATTTGCAAACAGTTTTAATGGGTTTTGTAAGAAATTACTTTTTGCAGCGGGTCAGTTGCTTGGAATCAAAAATTATTATCCTTAAAGGGGACGTGTTGAGCTTTCCCCTCCTCTTAATTGTTTTTTTTTTTTTTTTTTTTTTTTTTTTTTCAATCATGTGTGTTGGATACTCACCTTATGTTTGCAAGGAGCAGCAAATAACAAAGTTAACTTACGCATCCTATTAAATAAGCTAAAACGCCTTATTTAAAAGGATGATGTGAGGGGCTCGGTAGAAGACCAATAAGGATAGTTTTGACCTGCGTCATGCAAAGCTACTCTCCCTCTCCAAGAATCAGAATCTGGAGCACACTCAGCCCCCTTTTAATATACATCTGCTGATTTATTTTGTCATCTAAATACATATTTTTAAGGCAATTCATTTTTTTTCCTTATTAAATCCATTGAATTGTAACATGTCAGATAATAGCAAATAACAGTTGTCTGTTATTTAAGCAGAAACTTTGTCATCCAGTTCGCTGGATTTTAGTCAAGTGTTTAGTATGCTCTGTTTGTCACTGCAGTGTATTCAATTTGTCTCATTAGCTTGTAAAACATGATTTATAGTACTGCATTGAATCTATGCGTTTGTCCTCTGGTGTGTCTGCTCTGCTCCGAGCTGCTTCATGTTGAATTAGAAGCTAATAAACAAAGATTTAATAGCTGATTGATAAAGTTATGTACAGAGAAAAAAGCACCAGTCAGACCTATGGCAGGTGTTGTGGTTAGGTGAGGTGTGTGTTGCTACAATGTGCAGTGGGATAAGCTGCACTGTAGAGTTGACATAGTGCTATAAATCAAGTGTTACAAATCAATAACATTCTTTGGATCAATACACCAGAGTTCAGAGTGCTTAGACCACTAGACTGAGATTGTGGAGCAGCAGCTGAGACGATTTAAGACCGTTGGACCTCCTTCGGTCTAAAAAGTGAGATGTGCATTGTTGCAGCACTAATCCGAGATCTGTGGATATCTTTGAAGGATTAAATTTTTTTTTAAAATTACACGACATGAAAAACTAACCACCATTTCCAGAGAACTGTTATCATCTCCAGTTATCTTATGCTTTCCGTGATTAATTAGACAAAGTGTTTCAGGTAAGATTATTTTTTAAGCCTTTGATTAGACTTGAGTTACTGAAACACTTCTGAGTTACAAAAATATATTTTAAAATAATTAGACTTGAATCTATTCCTGAATATTTCTTGTGCGGGTTTTTCAGCTGTTCTTATAGTGCATGGCTGTTCCCAGACATCGTCATTACTCGTCCCACTTCATTATGTTTCAATTTCCTTTTTTCTTTTTTTCCACCTCCATCAGATGCTGTGATGGCAGAGAGCGAGACCCCTAAAGTGACAACGCCCATCGCACGCACGTCCCGACGAGCTCGCCTCAGAAACTAACTCTGATTGTTCTCGTTTTGTTTTTTTAAATCTTATTTCTGTGTATCTTTGGAAATACTTTTATCTGTAATGATATTTTATACTTGTTGGTTTTTATTTTATTTTTATTCTTTTAATATTGGTACTTGGCACCAATCTAAACTAGGCATGATAATGTGTAAAGACACAAAATCAAGTAGGCTTTTAATAAACCTGGTTCTGTTTTTCATTAAAAAAGAGAGAAAGAAACCTCCCTGTCTCAGTTTTATTCCTCTGCTCAAATGTGTGAAGGCTTGCGAGTCCGCTGGGTTATGTCGAGTAAATTTATGGCATCATTACAAACAGCTTTGAATGTCTGCTTGTATCATGTTTGGACAGCGGTGTTTAATGGGCTGCCACAGCTTGCCCAGACAGTATTACTACCCCACATGGTTCCCTACTTCACCTTCCTCAGCTCTCTTTTCCTTTCATATGTTGTTTTCAACAATTTCAGGTTTCAGTCTTTCTCTGATGACCACATTCCTCGCCAGTAAGCGTGTTTTGTTTTTTAGTTACAATTGCATTTTATTTTTTTCTCTTGTTCTGTCTGACACATTTGCTGTTGCCTAGTTGGCCGCCTCTGTTCTCCTGTAATCAATCTCTTTTGTAGGTCTCCCTCTGCTCTCTGCCTGGTGCTTTTCTCCATCCCTTTCTCTTCCTCCTACTCTCCCCTGCCTACTTTTCTTCCAGCGCTCCTCTCTCCACTGACATCACACACAGTAGTTTAACCCCCCTCCCCTCCTCCTCCCCCCTGCCTCATCACTAATCTCTCCTTTTCGCCTACTCCCTCTCCCACACATTGTCCTCCGAAAACATGAGAGGGGTGCGTTTTTCTGTATGTGCGATTTGATACGTTATGTAAAGACACTTACCAGCCGCAGGATGATAACAATGTGATTGCAAAAGCGGCTCAGTTTTTATCAGAGGACAAATTATGGTTTAAATGTATTCAGTGGGTGCTAAGTGTGCAAATAGAAGTAAATGTTTAGTTTTTAAACTTTAGTTGGTACTGTGCACAGATGAATTTCTTGTTTGTGAAAGATTAAGACTGAAACAACTGATTTCTGATCTGATCTCTGAGGGGGTTTATTTACTTGAAATAATCACAGGCTGCTGACCTTTAAGGTCAATGCATTGGATCGCGCAGCTCCTGATGGTGTTGTAATTTGTCGGCAGGGGGTCCGACAGCAGATGGCACTGACAGACTGTAACTAACCCAACAGAGAGGGGAGGTCAGTGCATGCTGGGAAAGACCACGGAGACAAAGGAAAGAGAGGGTGGCTAATATGCACAAAGAGTGTTGTCACCACATGGGAAAGGTATAATTCAGATTAAGTCGTGACTGAAATATGCAAAGCTTTATAGCCACTGGTCACTTTTGACAAGGCATCAGCTGAATGCAGCCCTCTGACCTCAGCTTAGGCTGAGGCCAGTTGGTTAACATGGTCCAAACTACACAGTCACCTTGGCAATGACAATGACTCTACAAGGCTATGACATCACTCCAAAGAAAAAATGAGGAGGAAGATGGTGTGGGGGTGGTGGTGCTTGGGGGCGGAGGGTGTCTCTGGCTCTACAAAACCTCTGCAGCATCCCAGCTGATGCCCCAGCATTCAGCCACTGCCAAAGGGACAGACGCAAGAGGAAGAAAATCATCCCTCCAATTCCATCAGTGAGCGAAGGCGAAGAATAGGAGGAGCCAGTTGAGTGAGATAGTGATGCTCCCAGCAGGTGCCAACAAGTGAGAGGTAGCTGAGCGACCGAAGGAGATGGAGAAGAGTCTGTAATAACAGAAGACACCAAGAGCTTTGAGAAAGAACCAAACAACAGGTGAGCGCTCTTAAATTTCCTCTTTCATAGTTGTGTTAGAATTAGCATATCCTAAAGAATGTAAAATAAAATCTTGCATTACATAAAAGAAATCGCTACACAGTAACTCCAGACAGTGTTTTTTGATATCTGTAAAAATATAGAGAGAATTAACATTTTAGAAGCTCTTTATTCATAATTCTAATATTTCAATTTATTTATTTTTATTAATTTATTTTTAAAATTTAAGATGCTGCAAAAATGAAATGTTTTTCTTTCAAATAACAATTACAAATGTCAATTTTATTTTCTAAGATTCATGAATTTGAGTTCTTTTGACCTCGATTTACTACCAGTTGCCTTCAGTTAGATGCCCCGTGCATACATTATATTTGCTGTGCATATTTTCCTTGCGTCACTTGTTACTGCGCAGCAATGTTTATCTGTGAACACACAATAAAAGATGTGTTTTAGACACTAAATTGTCAAATAAACAATCTGTGGAGTATTAGTGGAGATTCAGTATTTATATCAAAATATTTACATTGAATAATGAAAATTTTTTTTCCAGGATTTCATCAGTGTTTGAATCTTCTGAGCCGGTGTGATTCCAGTTATTCCTGCTCCTCATCCTCATCTGCTGCCATGCTGTGCCCTGTGCTGCTTTGTGCCGCTCTGCTCCTCCTGACTCCCCTGGAGATCACAGAGGCTCGTGCTTTGCATCCTTCTCCTGATGCTGTGCAGGTACAGGAGGAGATTGGAGTGGATGTGGAGGGCTGGATTAAAAAAAAAAAAAAAATAGATTGAGGAGAATTCAGAGTGAATCAAGGAGAGTCCACAAAGGATGGGAGGCAGAACAGGAAAGAATAAGCAGAGAGAGAGTAATGAAATGTATCACTGATTGAATTATTGTCCCTTGTATACTCCCCGACAATTAAATTTCATCATCTTCTCCTTCTTTTTTTCCACTGTGCAGTTTGTGGAGCAATTTCTGGAACGCTACAATGACCTTCTGACCCTTGACGACCTGGAGAACATGCTCAACAGCCAAGCAGAGGAGCAGTCCACCCTCTCCTCCGGGTCCAAAGCTGCTGAATACCCCAAATGGGCTGATGCACAAACTCAGCCCGAGACCCCCTGGCTCCGTCTGCTGAAGGGCACCCTGGCCAACCAAAAGCGAGCAGAACCGGACCGGTCACGGAGGGGGTGGAATCGGGGATGCTTTGGCCTGAAATTGGATCGGATCGGGTCTATGAGTGGACTGGGCTGTTAGTGGAGACAGAGGAGGAAACTAAAGACTGCTTACATCCTTCTTAGATTATTAGGAAACACACATGCATAGGCATTCACCTGCAGAGAAGGATGTTTACATGCGTGTAGTATGGTGTAAACTTACAGTGCTGCTAATGTGGTTTCATCCAGTGTAGATCAGATGCTTCACAGTTTATTCCATATCTAAATGTTAACCTGAATATTAGAACATGTGTGCTGTGTTTACATCAAATGATCACCATCAATTTCTGGGCTTATTTTTCAAGTAATTTAGCATTTTCCGTACTTCTAGCTTTGTCTGCAACTCTGTAAACGTTTAGACCTTTTGTGGACAGGTGATTTTGTTTAAAAGCAGCCGTAATAGATGTGGATAGTCAAAAAATGATGGCATCAGAAATTTCTGCAATTTATTTTTGTTTACTTATGATTTGCATGAATAAATGGATTTGACATTTGTGGCGTTCTGGGGTTTTTTTTGTTGTTTTTTTTTAACTTCAACCCCGCATAAAATCCAGTTCCTTCCTTGCATTAAAAAGCCCACATGGTTCATTCTGTATTCACACACGTCATCTCAATTTGTCCTTCAAAACAGAGCATCAAATTCTCATGACAGATATAATAACTCTTCTAAATTATTTTTTCTCATGACTGTTGGAGGAAGTTCATTTCTTCCCTCGTCGTTCTGGCAAAAGCGGTCAACATTTGAAGATCGGCTGCAGCGTCCAAAACTGTTTTTTTATTCTGGCATTACAACAAAGTTCCCAGGGAAGAAAAACAAATGCTAATTTTTTTCCCTATGAGCTTAAATAGAATTTGATTTAACATGCTTACAGAATTAGATGGCGTGAATGCATAAAATAATCTGTGTAGTAACAGAGTTGTAAAAATCGACATATTTTAGGGACTAACATACAGTAAGGATGTTCATTGTTAAGTATATCAAATCTAACAGTCGACACTATGACGTAATTTGCTGGTAATGCACAAACTTGTGAGGAGCTCATGTAGTACGCATTAAAAACATGTTAGGTTTTCACTGTGTCCTAAAATTCAAGATCCTTCAAACCAGCTGCAGATTTAGAGAAACTTGAAAATGTTTTATAATGGCAAATCACTGCTTACTAACATCTGAAAATCATCAGAGCCTAAACAGCTGACTGAAAATTAATGGCCAGCATTTCTCTGGTTCCACCTGTTTTCTGTTTTTCACACATTGAGGGACTACAAATGTTTGAATCTTCAAAAGTCAATTTGAAGATGTTGATCAAGGCTCTCAAAAACTGAGAGAAATTGTTATGACCTTTTTATATTTTTTCACAATTTCCTAACATTTAAATAAATGTACATCTCTAAAAACATATTCTTCCTGCCACAGCCTTTCACTTACCCAGAAAACCTACAAGTGATTCTAATGGGTATATTTTCTTCTTTTGGCTGCCGTTCATCTGCCTCCATCGCACCCTATCCCACAGCATCCTCCTCTCTCACACCAACCTTCTGTCATCCCTAAACCACCTCTGAGGTCTCCTTCTTTTCCTCCTGCCTGGCAGCCCCCTCCTGAACATCCTTTGTCCAATACATCCACTGTCCCTCCTCTGCACATGTCCGAACCGTCTCAGCCTTGCTTCTCTAACTTTGTCTCCAAACTGCTCGACCTGAGCTGTCCCTCTGAAGCATTCATTTCTAATCCTGTTCATCTCCGTCACTCCCAACAAAAAAATCTCCATTACTATAAATGATTCTATTGATTATAATAAAGTAAAACACACCAGCTATGACTTTGGTGAATTAAGCATGAAGTGACACGGCGGTGTGGTGGTTAACACTGGGTCTGGGGCCTTTTTGTGTGGCGTTTGCATGTCCTTCTTGTGGCTGCATGGGTTCTCTGGGTACTCTGGCTTCCTCCCACAGTTTAAAAGACATGCATTTTAGGTTAACTGGTAACTCAAAATTGTGGGTGTGAATGTCTGTATCTCGTCGTTAGCCCTGAGATAGACCGAAACTCTGTCCAAGGCGTACCACCTTTTGACCTATGACAACTGGATAAGCTCCGAGCCCCATTGTTTTTAAGAAACTGGATGTATGGGTGGATGATTTTTTCATAACATGGTGTTTTGCCAAAGATTTTCATTCAGGGAGGATGCCTGGAGAAAGCTTTAGTTGACTTATACTCACGTTTGAGGCCATTGTCTTACTGGAAATTCCAATAATTAACAGGCGTTAAAATTACTCCCTGAGAGAATGTCTCTTCTTGTAACTCGCCTGATATATAAAGCCAGAGGTGGGACCAAGTCATTGTTTTGCAAGTCTCAAGTAAGTCTCAAGTCTTTATCCTCAAGTCTCAAGTCAAGTCTCAAGTAATGTCAGGAAAGTCAGAGTCGAGTCTCAAGTCACTGGTGTAAAAGTCCGAGTCAAGTCACAAGTCTGAAATTTTGAATTTCAAGTCCTTTCGAGTCATTAAAAAAAACGAAAAAAAGCATGTTGCAGTTATGCTAAATGTAAATATTAGACCATGTAATTTTTAAATCTGTGTTTTTCTCAACACATGACAAAATAGTGAACTTAGAAAATATACACAAATTGTGAAATTGCACCTCTTTAGAATGCAGCTCAATTAAACCTAGCTCCAAGAATAATTTTCACCGACAGTTCTGAGATAAGCTGCATGTTATTCTTGGATGCGGTTGTAGGACCGGCTTTAAAATCGCATGACAAAAATATCACACACATTAAAAAAAAACTGCATCACCAACGTAGCCTGGAAAACATTTGCTAGTTAGATGAAGTCAGCTATCTCATATTTATATGCATATTTATAAGCATACGGTTCTTGGAGTGAGTGCATACACTCATGAAGTTTAGTAACTTCAGGTCACTGCAACAAGCCCAGGTACAGTTTACCGACGGATGGGTGCAGGACCTTGAAATGCACCGTGTAGAAAGTAAAGACCATCGTACGTATCATAAGTTTACCAGTCTCACAAATCGTCGTCATAAATACACATTCGTTAACCGTTTATTAATAGGACCTTTGAGCTCAACGGTAATTAATTAGTAGTGGAAATAATTTCTGGTACGCATCACAGAAATGTAGCAGTGACAATAATACTGTATGCTGTAATCGTACTGGGCAATTAGTGATACAAAAAACCTGTTTTAAACTGTGAATAAAAGTATATGTTTTTGTCAATGTACCATAATAACAGAAGCGAAACGCAATATTGTGTCAGGACAATTCACTATTTATGCACAATAAATAAAGGAGCATAGCGCGACAATTTCTGTTCAGCGCCAGACTTGCTTGTAACCTATATCACTAATTATGTTATGAAAATGACGTATTAACTACAACAGCAGACTGACCTTTGTGTAAATGCTTGGAGCAGACTAACCTGTGAGCTGGAGTGTTCTGGGACGTTATATTTTGTCTTTGAATGGCTGCAATCCAGGCCATCCGTCGCCTGTTTGTCACTTCGGAAACATGGCTCGAACAATTTCTCTTAAACGTCGTAATCCGATAACAACCGATCTCTTTACCCGTCGGCTTCCCGTGGCTGTCATGCGACCGGCTATTGCAGTTAATAATACAACAGCTTCTTGACATTTTTGTGTTTCTTTTTATCTCTGTGTAACTGATTTTAATTGAAAGCCTGCGTGCGCTAGTACTTCTTGCCACGAGTTCCCAGAATCCTTTGCGGTTCTACCTGTGAATGACGTCACATTTTCAATCTCTATATAATATGCATGTTAAATTTTATATTTGGGGTGAAATATCAAGTCTTTTCAAGTAAACCGGTTCAAGTCCAATTCAAGTCCCAGGTCATTGGTGTAAAAGTCCAAGTCAAGTCACAAGTCTTAGAACATTTTTTCAAGTCAAGTCTAAAGTCATAAAATTAATGACTCGAGTCTGACTCGAGTCCAAGTCATGTGACTCGAGTCCACACCTCTGTATAAAGCATAAACTATGGCAGCAACACAGATTTACCACTCCCAACAGCAGCAAAGCACCCGGACAACAGGGCAGAGCCATGTCTGTGCTTGACTGTTAGGATCGTGTTGTTCTAATTATAAATGGCTTTTTTTCTACTGCAGGAATGCTCTTGATTTATGAGTACAAACTGGTCCCATAAGTCTCCTCACTTCAGAACCCTGCTAGCATACCCCAAACTCTAACCTTTGCTAAAAAAAAAGTTACATTTTTGTTGTATGTTCACTGTTCATCAGCCTTATACGTGGAATCTTACAGTCTGTATGGATACGTAAGTCTTGACTGAATCCTCTTGTAGAAATTTGGTTTCTTTTTAGGGTTTAACGAAATAATTTTAAGACTGTCCCTTTTCTTTTTCATCTGAGGTTGACCTGGTGGCTGCTTGAACCACAACACAAGATGGCAGTATGAATTTCCTCTTGTTCATCTGCTCGTTGCCACACACAGCTGCTCTTTGGACTTTGCACTGTGCTTTAAGAAGACAAATTGTACAAACGTAGCTGAAGGCCTCTCCTCCCTGCAGACGTGCCTGCATGCTGATCACTGATGTGCAGTTGATACAGTTTGTTTCCCGCTGCTGATAAAATAAACTTGAACAAAAAAAGAGCCTGTTTACAGTAGATATTCTAGTTTAAAGTTCCTGTTCAAACACATTTCTCAGTTCTAGCTGAGTAATAACTCACATTTCTCTTAAGTAAAACAGTCCTTTCCACACTTGTTTTACTCCGTGGCTGTGTGGCTGCTGCCTGTCTACAGTGGGTCGAGTTTAACTGTTGTAATATGAAAAGAACATGTGATCTGAGTGAGGCAGCATTTACAGTACAGACATGGCCCAAGTGTTGACTAGGCAGCTTGTGTCTAATCTTAGCTTGACCTTTACTTCCCCTCTTTGACCTTAAGCTGCAAAGCAGAGGCCAAGACTGGCATGCATGCACTCGGGGTGGTGGTAGTTCAGCTATGCCTGAACTGTTGGACAGAAGTCATAAAACAAACCATCACTGTCCAGCTGTGGTGCAGAACGACACGTCTGCAGGTCTGCTGCGGACCCTGTGGGCAGCTGAGTTGGAAAATAAAAGTTACTAAGTATTACAATTTTATTCAGTTAGACCTGCAAAGTGTTGCAAGTTCAAATGCTTCTCTGGTGACAAGATGCCATGCCAGGTTTGGATTCACTATCAGGAGTGCTGGCTGCTAAGGCCCAGTATAGTGGCAGGGGGTATTAGTGAGAGATTGGGACTGACTGGCCTTATGGTTTAAAGTGACACCCTCATTATTTGGATTTATTTTTAATATATCTTGACCTCCTTTCTTTTCTGTGTCGACACTGTTGCCATAAAAAGACAAAAACGTACTTAAAAAAAACAGATAACAACAGTGAAAACAGTTAAGCACCGACAAAATAACCTGCCTCCCAATGACGCGTTTCAGCGGTTACCAAATAACCTGATAAAGCCAAAATTCAGCTGAGTAAATCTACCCCTGTGCACATGCGCGCTGTGATCATGTGCTCACGTTAGGTAACCAAAGTTCAACTTTTGACTTCTGCTGAAGGGATGGAGCAGCAGCAAAAGAAGAGTAGCAACAGAGCAAAGGGTCATGGTCTTTGGACAGTAAATGTCACAGCCATGAAGGAGAGATTTGATCCCTCGTTTGCTCCCTCTGTGTGTCTGTATTTACTGAGAAGGTCAGAGAGAGACCCCTCTCTTTTTTCAGTCCACTATCTGAGGACTCTAATATGTTGGTATCTATATCTGGTGCTTTTAAAAGTGGAAACACAAAGCAGGCCTGATGGCACAGGCTGCTGGAATAATGAAAAATGAGTTAAACATTTCCCAGATTCAGGCCTTTAATGCGCAGCAGAGCTTAGATCATAAGACCAGAGCTTTTTAAAAGTAAAGTTGCAGCGGCCACTCTGCATGTCTCTGTGCATCTGACGACCTTGACATTCAGAGGGGGCGGGGCGAGGAGTGGTCACCATTGATGGGGGCGTGGCTTCACACCTCGGTCAATCATAAAACACGCAGCTTAACTTTGCTCTTACCCACTCACATCCGGAGTCCCAAGACAGGCAGAGCCCCTTCACAAACGGTAAATACCTTCAAATAATTTATTGGCTTCAGGCTGCATGACTCAACGCGCTGATTTAGATCACCTGGAAAAATCTGCACGAGCTTAATTGTGCCCAATTTTAAAGCACACGTGGTCATAAAGTCAAAAGAAACTCACTTTACATCATCATTACGTTTGAAGTTTAGCAGGACAAGAGATTTTAACATGTTTATTAAGTCATTTATGCTTTTAGTTTTGCAAAGTCTGAAGTTTTTTCCTCGATGCAGATTAGCTTTGAGTTTTACTTGGACTGTGATCACAGATAGCTTATCAGTAGAATACTTTTCACATGTTGTTCTTGAAGTTGTCTTCACTTATCTTAACCTGCAGCCCAAGCAGCTATCATCAACTTAATGCTAATAAAGTACCTCATAAATTTCGCAATGCTACCTTTTCCCCCCTCTCATTTTTCCTTCCAGAGGACTAGACCAACCCAGGCAAAATGGTGAAAGTCGGTATCAATGGGTAAGAATGATCATCCCCTTCACTTCCTCTAAATCTTTCTAATTAAACCAAATGAGCAACGCACACTGAGGTTCAGCTTTGGACTTTTCTTTGCGACTCCCACCACCACATCCCTCTCATCAGTGGGGAATTATTACCACGCCGCTGTCTTGGCTCAGGTTTCCACGCTTGTTAAAGTTTGTTTTACGAACTCCTGTATTAAAGAATGCAGGTATTATGCAAGATGCTATCCAAGTGTATGGAATAATGTGTGATTATTTAAACGAGGGCCCAGTCCAGTACACTGCAAGTCTGCAGTTCAGTGCACTTTAAGGATTAATGCATAACATTTCACATTATTCAGTATTGGGGAGCAGCTACATAAAACTTGTCTCAGGCTGGTCTTCTGTCCTGTCACTTTACTGGAGGGTCTATTTTTAAAATTAGCCTTCAAAAAGGGTTTTTACCCTTCTACAGCCTGCTGTGTTATTTAAATGGTGACAGCCGGCTGTTCTCATGTTCTTGTTGATCTTAAATAGCCAGTGCCTTTGACCTCGGGGTCATCAGCGAGTGAAAGGCGACCTATGTAACCTAAATGTCAATGAGCGCACGTGTTCTGACGCGGATCTACGCATTTGTTTTCAATAAATTGTCATCCACCCGCCTCTCTTCCTGGTCTCTCAGGACAGAGTGTATCTATGCGCCCGGAGTTTTGGACCTGTGGTTAAAAAGTAACCCTGCTGTTGTTCAAACAGTGCACTGCGTAACCAGGATTACCACATTGGAGGTTAATTTCGACTTTAGCCTCTCAGAGAGAAAAGCACACACACCCCTCAGCCCCTCCTCTTGAACCCTGGCCTTTCTACTGTGGTGTCAGGTCTTCTGGGGAGATCTCGCCCCACACAAAAGAAAAATCTAAACTGTTACAGGGAAGCCTCTGACTAAATATCAAACTCTGCTCTGATTTATTATTATTTTTAAATCTATTTTCGTATTTATCATCTTAACAAGCGCCTTCATTTCACCGAAACTCAAAGACGTGACTGTAGTCAGTTTAATGTGGTGTGATGTCTCCACCTACTGGCCAGAATGAGAAACGCCTCTTGTTCATTTTTCAGATTCGGCCGCATCGGTCGTCTGGTGACCCGTGCTGGTTTCCACTCCAAGAAGGTGGAGATTGTCGCTATCAATGACCCCTTCATCGACCTGGAGTACATGGTCAGTCAAGGAGGAAATGAAAGGAATATAAGGCGTTAGCTCGAACTCACCACAAGCTTTGTATGACTGAATGTTAGAATAACATAATTCTAGTAAAATTATTTGTCAAATACTTGTTGGATTTTTTTTCCTTCCATTTCCAGTAAGTATGAATTTGATCATTTTAGCAAACTGGGTAAATTAAATATAAAATGAGGGCTTTTGGAGCCAGGAGCACACACTTCACTTATTCTCCCCCCCCCCCCCCCCCCCAGTTTTTGTGAAGCCTGTCTAAAAAGTTCTCCTTATCCCCTCTCTAGGTCTACATGTTCCAGTATGACTCCACCCACGGCCGCTACAAAGGCGAGGTGAAGGTTGAGGGAGACAAGCTGGTCATCGATGGACACAAAATCACAGTTTTCCACGAGTAAGTTGAGTTCGCCTGTCATATTTGTATAAGCTATTAATTTGTGTAATGGTTTCAGAGATAACCCCTATTTTCTTTCCTCAGGAGGGACCCCGCCAATATTAAATGGGGTGAGGCTGGTGCAGAGTATGTGGTGGAGTCCACTGGTGTGTTTACCACAATTGAGAAGGCCTCTGTAAGTGCTAAATCATGTAAAATGTGAATGCAGAAAAAGGTAGTATGCTATATGTGATGTGCAAAAAGAAAACTGAATGTTTCCAATGCGATCCTGCAGTCTCACTTGAAGGGTGGTGCCAAGAGAGTCATCATCTCTGCACCCAGCGCTGACGCTCCCATGTTTGTCATGGGTGTCAACCACGAGAAGTATGACAAGTCCCTCAATGTTGTCAGGTAGGAATCTTTTTGGTATATTTGGAGATGAATGAGTTTTTGCTGCCAAAATCACAGATTTAGGAATATATTTTGAACACAATGAATAACAACTACACATCTGTTCTGATGAAAGCTGTGACAGTCTTTACTGATCTTGCATTTATAATTAATTTCATTCATTTAAAACATTTAATTTTAAAATTAAAACTTGACTGATGTTCTTTCTCCGTAGCAATGCTTCCTGCACAACCAACTGCCTGGCACCTCTGGCCAAGGTCATCAATGACAACTTTGGCATCATTGAGGGCCTGATGGTAGGAATTCATACACAGCACTTAAGCAGTTTTGAAGATATTATGTTTAAGCTACATTTTTAATTGTCCTCCTATTTTTTTTTATTTTTCTGTTTGTCTATTAGAGCACAGTTCACGCCATCACTGCCACCCAGAAGACTGTGGATGGTCCCTCTGGCAAGCTGTGGAGGGATGGCCGTGGCGCCAGCCAGAACATCATCCCCGCTTCTACTGGTGCTGCTAAAGCTGTCGGCAAAGTCATCCCTGAGCTCAATGGGTGAGTGCAAATAAAACACTACTCTAATGTACAATTTAAAACAATATTTTGCTTTGTAATGCTCCAGTACTCAAGTGAAACATTTTATTTATTTTTCCCCCAGCAAGCTGACTGGCATGGCCTTCCGTGTGCCCACCCCCAACGTGTCAGTGGTTGACCTGACAGTCCGTCTGGAGAAACCAGTGAGTATCACACGTGCAATTTACAAAATATTGATCTAAAAATTTCCTTTTTAAAATGGGTGGATGACTTTGATTTTAAATTCAGATTTACACATGTGGTTCACCGCTTGTGTTTTTTTTCTTTAAAAATGCAAATATAACTGCTTTGCTTTTTCAGGCCAAATACGATGACATCAAGAAGGTTGTGAAGGCTGCCGCTGATGGACCCATGAAGGGCATTCTGGGATACACAGAGCACCAGGTACGCCCTAAACTTTGTCACTTCATGGCTACATTTTGTCTGTGGATCTCGTTGCTGATGTGCCACACTCTTCTCCCCGTCCTAAAGGTCGTGTCCACAGACTTCAACGGCGACTGCCATTCATCCATCTTTGATGCCGGCGCTGGCATCGCCCTCAACGACCACTTTGTCAAGCTGGTCACATGGTACGCCTTCAACACTGGTTACTTTCAATGTCTTTCTATTTATTGCCAGTGTTTCCTGCTAACCTCTCCCCTCTTCACCAGGTATGACAATGAGTTTGGATACAGCAACCGTGTCTGCGACCTGATGGCCCATATGGCTAGCAAGGAGTAAACTTGGCTGTCGCTGAACTGTCGCATAGCCCACATTCTTCTTAGTCCTGAGTTACAAATGTACAAAAAGGCATTGTATTCTCTGTGACTCTGGTTTCATCATGTAGCCATCCCCCATAATACGCCTGAGGAAAGGTCCCACATAGAGCAAAAGAAGATTTAAATTGGAGACCAATGCTTTTCTTTTTTTTTTTTTTCTTTTCTATTTTTCAAATTCCCTGTTCTGTTCTTGGGTTTGGAGTAAAGGTGTGAATGTATTTGCTTGTCTGTAGTACTGAAGTACTGCAGTGGTGGAATAAAGTCCTTCGTTTGTGAGATTCAGTCTCCTGTTCCTCCTTTATATCTGAACAGAAATGTATGAAGGCTGATCTGGAGGAGTAGATTAGTTATTTACTGAAAGGAAAATGAGCTTAAGTGCTGTTCCTGATGAATTTCTGACAAGACATTAACATTTAAGTATATAAAGGTGAATTCGGTTTCATAATAACAGAATCTTTAGTTTTAAACAGTTTTTTTTTTTTTTTTTTTTTTTTTTTGTCCATTACTGAAATCAAACTCTGGAACACAGAGGAGCTGCTGCGCAGCCCTGAGAGGATATCTGATGGGTTAAAAAACTGTGCAAAATGTTTGAAATAAAAGATGAGGCCAATGTTAGGACTGGTACTTAATGTACCTCAAATGGTGAGATCAGTGAATATGATGGGACACACAAACGGGTGCAGAAGTGGAGAGGATCACCAAAAATCCTATCTAGGAGTTGAGGTGAGATCTGGTGACTGTGGAGGTCATAGTGTAACCTTATTCATTCTTTTACACTTGCTAAAGCATCTGTATTCTGAAGAGAAACATGTGCACCATCACTACTCCTTGAATTAATTTTGTTTCAGTATGACAAAATGACTTGAAAGCACTCATATGAAGTGTGGATTGATTTATTTAAATAATTAAATAGTAGTTCTGCTGGAAGTCTGGCTCCTCTGGTGCCATCCTGGAGGATGGTAAGGCCTCAGAAAGCAGCTGCTGTGATGCCTTTTGGATTCACATGGAGGTGCTGACAATCCAGGATAAATCATTGAGGATGTGGACACCCAGACTCCACCTGTGCATCTCTGACATAGACCTGATCCTATTACAGTGGCATTAATAGCTCTGGATTGCCTTTTTTTTTTTTTTTTTCAAACCTCTTGTTTGTCAGTCTTTCACAAAACTGAGGAATGTGAGGAGAACCCGAGCCAAACAATGCACAATATAGCTATACTAACACATCATTCAGCTAAGATTATGAAGCTCTTTCCTGAAATCTGTCTCAGCAGGTCGGTGACACCTTCTCCTAACCTCAAACTAAACCCATCTATGATGGGGAACAAAATTCACAATTCTCTCGTTTTTAAAACCAAAGTTTGTCTACAGATCACAACTCAGTATGTCAGGAGAAATCACACTGTACTTTCTGTATGTAATAATAAAGTGTTTGATTGTGAACTGCAAATTTATTTTAATAAAAGCGATGGACAAGTGGTACGAAAATACAATGCAAAGTTAGCCCTGCCTGACCCTGTCATGCACAAATATCTGAAAACCTCTGTGTTGCCCTCTGATTTGGATGACTTTAAAATTTATACTTTAAGATGTTAGAGTTACAGTGTGATACATGATGTTAAAGGATCTTTTAAGTTGTTCTGTTGCCATAAATTCTCAGTCTCACTGGTTGTCTGGAAGAAGCACCATGTAACTGATCCACCGAACTCCGGTTTCTGTTGTAAAAAAAAAAATTAAAAAAAAAAATTATTTAAAAATACAAAGCTTTTATATTTTTCCCCCTTCCCTGGTGTCTCCCCTGAAGCATAAAGCACCCCTGCATGTCAGTAAGTTTGTGTCTTTTGTCTCCTTTGCACCTCCCACCTGTCCTAAAGGGCCATCCTCCCCTCAGGGATGCCTGAGCTAATGGAACTTATTAACCCCACAGTGCTCCACTCAGGTGATTTAGCTTTATGGTCACATTGAAAGATAGTGGGTTACACAGAGGAGGTGTTTTTATTTATTTTTTGCAACTATAGTGTGATAAGTAACATAAACACCAGTAATTTTAGGCATGTAACTGGCGAATTGGATAGCAGTCTTCTTGTTTAACTCTCCATCAGATTTAATAAGAATAAACAAACATGCTGAATTACTCTAAAAAAATAAATAAATAAAAAACTGGACTAATTCTAACTTAAATTTAAATGACCGCAAAACAGTGAAAGCGTGATTTCCAGGTCTGACGTCACGGTTCAGTCCAGTTTCACTAAATCCTCTAATGTTTTTTGTTTGGAGCTGTGGCTAATGATTTCAAATGTGAACAAGAAAGCAAACAGTTAATAAAGGCTCCTCTATTCGCGTATTTACGACAGACGGATCTTCCAATCCCGCAGCGCTCTCTCCTGCCTGCGGTCACAGCTTGTTGCCAGAACTTCAGTAACGCGGAGACGCCGGATTTCTTTCTTATTCATTCATGCTCTGCGGCTTTTTCTTCATTTATTTTACATTTATTATTGCAAAGCATCACGCTGAGGCGCACGTCCGGTGTTCTGTAGTCTTCTTCCAAATCCATCTGTCCTGATTTAGGCTGTTTTTTTTTTTCTGTGGATCGTCAGAGAGCACTGATCCATCAGCCGACGTTAAGACCTTTGGGCTTTAAGGATAAGATTCTTATTTATAAACAGTTATATAACCAAGTGAACGGGGCCATAGGCGTTTTACGCACACGCCGTTCCTGGATGTCAGATATTATCTATATTATAACAATATTCTGTTGTAGCAAGCCAGTTCCTGTCCGTGTTCATGCCAGATCTGCAGCGATTCAGTTTTCCATACCATAGCATGAATCCTTTGTTGGGGGCCAACGCGCATCTCCAACAGCATCCGCAGCAGAACCAGGCGCCCGGACACCCGGACTCTCCCTCAGGTCTCCTTCCCGACGCTGTTTTCGGTGCACCGGACGAGGCTTCCCTTCTGCTGGGTGAGCAGCCCGGCTCGGGGCCTGACTTCACCGCACCCTCGCAGTCTTCACCTTATCTCCATCACAGCAGCCACTATCAGCACCGCCCTGTGCCGCATCCCCCTGCTGCGATGGCTCTCAGAAACGACCTGGGCTCCAACATCAGCGTCCTCAAAACTCTCAACCTGCGCTTCAGATGCTTTTTGGCTAAAGTGCACGAATTAGAGCGCAGAAATAAGATTCTGGAGAAGCAGCTCCAGCAGGCGCTGGACGCCAACAAGGGCTGCAAAGGTGGATGCTGTGAGAACCAAGCGCACACCCAGGAGGTAAGCGTGCAGACGGGATTTGTCGGAACGATACAGCTTAGGCCCGGCTCCCTGCCCTTCCACAACACCAACAACTCGGCCAGGAGGCCTACGACACTGTTCACAACGCCTCTCGCGCCTGCCCTGCCACCTGCAGCCTCTGAAAACTCGAGTGCAACACAAACAAATGCCGCTTGCAACCCAGCCATCACCATCAGCCTATCCTCCCCCCTTGTGGACTCCCCGGGATCTGGCTCTAAAACGGGAACTAACAACAGCACAGGTCCGGGAGCCTCCACCAACCCTCCTCCACGGTTCCTTCCGGGCACAATCTGGTCTTACAACCACACCCGCAAGTTCGGCTCCGGTGCTGAGCGTCTGACCAGCCCAGGAGTATCCTGGGTGCACCCGGATGGAGTTGGTGTCCAGATTGACACCATCACCCCCGAGATAAGAGCCCTGTACAATGTCCTGGCTAAAGTGAAGAGGGAGAGAGATGAGTATAAACGCAGGTAAATGGACCAAACCTTTTATTGCAGTTCCTTCAGGGCTATTTAAAAAATAAATAAATCTTGTGATTGCTCTGTAGCTTTATTGAGTGTATGTAATGCTCTACTTTGGAGAAGTGAGCAGAACAGCTGCAGACCACCTGTCTCCTGCTACACCACAGAGTCAGCACAAAAACTCTACATCGATCACTTCAAGCCTGGAACTGCATTCATCACATGACTAACCACAGAGGCAGGTGCTGCTGCTACAAATACACTAAAAAATATTAACACCTCAGGGGACAAACATGAAGTAGAATCGAGGTCAAAGCTTAGTGGTCGTCCTCTGTGCAGCCAAACATTTAGCTCAGTTTGTACACGTTTTATGGGTCAGATGCCAACATGAGTATCAGCTTTTAGAGTTACATATTAGCAAATATTATTTAAATAATACACATAAACACAAACACCCATTCTTTTATGTTTAAAGAGAAGATAATGTCTCATTGTTTATTATCTTTCCAAGAATGTGTTGTTGTAGATGTCCTTACACAAGTGCTGCAGACATTTATCTGAGTGTTTTTAAACTGTGGAGTCTGAGCTGGACAAACTGTGCGATGACACCATTTTCTAAAGAAAAAAAAAAAATGGCCCCATCTTTGTTTTTTTTTGTCACATTATGTTCTGCAAGAAAATATTAGCAGGTTAGTATATTATTTGGATTTTATTAACATGTGGTCACTCATATGGAGAGCCATCATGTTTTATGCTGAAAGGCAGTAATGATTTTATCTAGAGAGAAGTTCAGAGAGGAAATGTGAAAATAGAATTCAGGATTGTATTTTTGGATATTATGTCGAGACTTATTACTTACAGCCTCATTTACCAACATTTAAGTGAACTAATTATTTATGGGAGATTTGGCTATGAGCCCCATTTCAAGTAAGAACCAATCTTTTATGTTGAACATTTACTGGTTGTAGCTTATCAACAATCAACTAAATATCTGAGGGTTTTGATGCAGAACAACAAGCATCAACTCTTATTCTGTGAAAGTGAGATGGATGAGTAGAAGAGGATTAACCGTTGCTGAGAATATGAGATCGTGTAATCCACAGTTGCTGCTGTGAGCTCATGCGACTTTATCTGATGACATCACCAGTTCAAATATGGATGCTTTGATCTCCATTTTAGAAAGACAGCTGTCTGTGTATGTGGCCAATCACTTAATCGCTAATATGGAACAATGTGATTGGTCTTTTCTCCAGAAAGCTTAGCAATAACATCTAAAACTGCATAAATCCTGTTGTAAATTTGAAGTTTGTCCGACAGCTTTGGTGGATTGTGTATTATTTGTAATTATTTGTTAACTCCAAAAAGGTCCTTTGCGCATTCATCATTAAATTCCCTCAGATTATATCCAATTGAGCAGCCATGCATTCTTCACAGCGGAGATCCTGAGCACAGTATAGTGGGCTCTTTGTGTATGAAGCACATTGACGACTTTAACAATCCAGAGAGTGTGAGACAGATGAGACGCTTGCTTTCTCTGTCTGTAGAGACACTAGTGTGCGTCATTTCCCAGCCTGCTGTCCAGACATATATACATTTTATTTGTGAATTGAGGGGTTTCACACACTTTGTCCCTCTCAAAGTCTTTTCCTCCCCTAATGAGTTGTTTTGAGGGGTCTCTGCAGCCCCCTTCAGTCAGGACAAATGAGGACGTCACAAAATGTTTCTTCATGCGAAACTTATTCTCTCAGATTCAGGCTATTACATAGCTTTTAAAATATTAATACCATTTTATAATGTAATGCTTGTTATCTTATTTTTTATTATATCTGTTTACCTTTACTGCAACCTAAAGCAGCTTGTGGTGTATTTTAATTTTCAGACTTACCCTCCTCTAGCTCTCTGCGCTGTTCTTTTATTTTTTTCAAGGACAACTGTCTCTCCCCCCGTTACCCTCCTTCTGTCACTGCCAAAAAACCCCTTTCTCTGCCAACCACACGCTCTAGCTCATATTTTCTTTCTCTTTTAAAACCGACACAGTCGCACCTTTTCTTCCTTTCTCACACTCTCTTCCTTCCACTGCGCACCGTCGTCCTCTCTACACTCCATACTGTATCTGCAATGCAGCATGCACTGCAAGATGTAACTGGTGGAGGGGGGCTTGGCTTGCAGAAGGAAGTGCCTCTCAGTTTTCTGCGCGCGCTCTCCTTACTGATCTAACAAGCACCTGCTATGACAACAACAACCCCTGTTTCATGACTCAGTTTATTTCAGATTTAGTATTCCCTGTAGGGATTCTTGTACTGCAGCATTCTGCATTTTAAACAGCTTTTTTATAAGAGGCTGCAGACTGCAGTGAGTGAAATTCCCCTTGTGGTATGAAATCACAGAAATTGTGATCACATACGCAGTAGTCTCTGCTCAGGCTTTTAAATGTGTTAAAGATCAGATTCACAGGCACAATGGTCTGAGATGCATCAGCGAGTTGGCCTGTGAGGGATCGGTGATTCACTCAGTCGAACACCTTTTTTATTATCTTTAATATAACTGCAGTAAACTGATTTTAGTGTGAGACTCAAACACTTATACTGAAATCTAGTTGTACTTTTTTGTGCAGATAAATGACAGCCTATCTACTTAATTTGAGCGCTCCAAGTCTCATTCACACAGTACTTTTATCTGTGCCTAAGCATTTTTATCAAATATTTACACCCACACTAACTTGGGGTTCAGTATCTTACCCAAGGATACTTCAAGACATGGACAGGAAGAGCTGAGGATCAATTTACTGACCTTCCTGGACCATGTCCACCTTTAAATCAGGGCGATCGTGGCTCAAGAGTTAGGAGTTCGCCTTGTAATCGGAAGGTTGCCGGTTCGAGCCCCGGCTTGGACAGTCTCGGTCGTTGTGTCCTTGGGCAAGACACTTCACCCGTTGCCTACTGGTGGTGGTCAGAGGGCCCGGTGGCGCCAGTGTCCGGCAGCCTCGCCTCTGTCAGTGCGCCCCAGGGTGGCTGCGGCTACAATGTAGCATGCCATCACCAGTGTGTGAATGGGTGAATGACTGGATATGTAAAGCGCTTTGGGGTCCTTAGGGACTAGTAAAGCGCTATATAAATACAGGCCATTTACCATTTAAAGAAAAAAAGATGTAATGTAAATTTTGATGATTTAGAAATTAAAAATTTGTTTATGGGACGGATTCCAGTGGAGATAGAAAATATTTTCAGGTTGTCTGTATCAGGACAACCATCCCATTCACTTATTATAAAATAACAATATTTAATACAGTAATTAAATTGGTGAAATTGATGAAGGGTCAAAGGTCAGCTTCACTGTAACAATGTAATACTCTGTAAAAACACTTTTCTGGCCATTAATCAACACCAAAACCAAGACGGTGACCATGTTTCACATTTAGTTTGAAACAAATTGGAGACTCCAAACAAACTGGAGATGCTAATACAGCTTTACTTACTTTTACTACATGTCTGGTCACACATATGCTAGTTATTTTAGGCATTTTGCCTGGAAACTGGGAAGACTGAGCAAAGGGCCTCAGGTCAGAGCTGAAGTCAGGCAACTGCATTTAACCCTGCAGCATGTGGTTGCCTTCTCAGCCTTTTATCTACACCAGCGCCTGTTAAAGTGTTACAGCACAGATTTAATTCCACTTTTAGGTAGGCTCAGCAGTGAGTGCAGAGTAAATTGCTGCTGCTAAGCAACTTGTTATCCATCTCCTGTCGAAAGTGTGTTTTGTTTGGTTGATCCTTGATTGCTGAATTACTTGATGTAATGAATCATCAAGAATGTGATTGTTGCAGTTAGAGGTGCATTTTAAATGGACTTTTAGCCCCTTTAGCCTTTCAACTACCTGAATTAATTGATTCACAGGAGCATTGTCTGCTTTTATAAATGTCAAGAGCTGATGAAGACCTAATTTATGTTTTGTTCTTTGTCTCTGATCTCTGTATCCGAGAAGACATGAACTAGAAGATTATTAATGTCTTTCTTAAACTTATCTCTGTGTCTCCTAGATGGGAAGAGGAATACACTATGAGGATGGATCTGCAACAGAAGATTGCAGACTTACAGGAGGTAACATTATGTACCCTTTTTTTGTCTGTTCTTGTATTTCTCAAGATGGGGGAACATAAATCTGTTTATATAGTCCCACTGTGGGGACTGAAAGTCTCGATATTATAAATGATTATATGTTATTATGAAGGCAGAGGTTAGATTTTGGCAAGTACCCGCAATAGTTGCTGTCAGGCAGTCCTCAGAAAACTGATGTGAGTTCTCTGAAGTGACAGAATTAACAAACATTCACACACACACACGTCTTTAATACATATCCGTTCGCTTTAAATTTTTAATTCTATGCTGCATGACACGCTTTAGCTAAGGCTGCGCTGGCGTCTTTACAATAATGTTAAAGGTTAAATAGTTTCATGAAAGTGAGAGAAGTAGGGCGGATTAGTTTGGTTAAATATAGATTGTGCTGCAGCTGTTTGTTGATCTTGCCAAGCACATACCTCTTTCTCTGTGCTGGCAATGATTATTAGCTTCTTTAGCTGCTATCAATGAGTCATCCAATGCTAGTGCACTCTCTTTTAATTGATTAGCTTTTTTCCTGAAACCCCTTAACCATCCACTGCTAACAGTGCCAAAATGGATTTAAGGACATGAAAGTTGTATTTATATCTGCCTGTCGCCAACCATCAAATTGCAATTACTGTATTTCTTGCACTTGTGTCCTTATAAACACATTTCCCCACAATGAAACCATTCATTATGGCATAATTTAGTTTATATATAGCCAAAGTGAAATGCTGAAAAATTAAATGAATACTCAGTATGCTGTCTAACAGTTCTGGCTTGATTAGCATTAGTGTTTGATTGAAGTCTGCTTTTAGTCTACATGTAGACACATGTGATGAAGAGTAGCCGTGACATTCATCTTTTTTTGTGCAGTAACAGTTAAGAGCGAGAATATGAATACCACTGAGATGACAGATAAAGCCCCCAAAACGAATGCCTCCTACCCCCCAAATGTTGACTTCATGGCAAAGGTCTCATTCTAAGCCCAGTGGTTTCCTGTATATGTGTTTTTGAGCATGTGCCCCATTGCGAGGAATCTTTACCTGACCCAATTTGACAGGAAATACCACCGCACTTTAAGCCCACAAAAGGGTAAAAAAAATGCTTCTCGAGTATTGTAACTGCAGCACGTGTGAATAAATCAGCGGGGAGACTTTGAGGGTTACCATGATGTCAGACTCATTTAGAGCTTCCCAGAAGTGATTATGCATTTAGGATTTGAATGTGCTCTTTGCAGATAAAATCTTTTTGCACAATGTGACCCAAAAACTACAGTAAAGAGAGTTGTGGTTAAGTGCATTTGCTCATTATGACTTCTTTTGCGTGTGCAGGACCTGCAGGAGAGCGAAGGCTGCCAGGACGAGCTGGTTCGCAGGGTCCAGCATCTGAATACGGAGCTGGTTGTCTTCAAAGGGCTCCTGAGCAATGTAAGCTCATACATTCATATAATAATCACAAACAGTTTTAGCTCTTTACAGTAATCAGATGTCCCTCTGCATTCACTTGGTAGTTTGTCCTTATAAGCTGCTTTCACACTGAAGCCCTGAACTTTTTTTAGACATCACCTGGATAAACGTGGCTGTGAGAACGCAAACATCCAACCCAACTCTTTAACCTGCCAACTCCATAGTGTAAAGTCTGCTGTCCAAATGCAACAATTTGTGCTGACGTGAGAGTACTGCAGGTTATAGTCCAGTGAATTCATAGCTAGCGAGTAGTCGTCATGGTTTCTGCATCCCGCACACTCTGCAGTACCTCCACGTAAACCAATCAGGAGATTTCCCGAGGAAGGATTCTCCAAGTCCATGTGTGAAACAGCTTGCTTTAGTTACAGCAGCGGTGCCCAACCTTGTAATTCTGTAACTTTATTAACAGTGTCCTACTGAAATGCGCCAACAACATTGAGAGTAACATCCTCTTCTCTGCCCCTTAATGCTCTCCGGTCGTTATGGTAATGCATAAATATTTCTTTCAAAATAAGACACACAACTACAACGCGGGAAAAGACCCAGGGAAACCGAGTTAACGATAAAAACCCCCCGAAAACCATAAATTTCACAACTGAGCCTCAACTCTCATGGTCTGGTACCAAACGACTGAGGATTGGTGACCCCTGAGTTTTCAGGGGTCTTATTTTCTATCTTTAGGGTGCTGTATAAGAAAATGGTGCTACTATTATGTCATAATCAGTCTTATTGGTACAGTTTTCCAGTGATGCTGAACAGTTCCCATATCCATCCTCTCTGTAGAATTTGTCAGATTTGGACAGCAAAATCCAGGAGAAAGCGATGAAGGTGGACATGGACATCTGCCGCAGGATCGACATCACTGCTCGCTTGTGCGATGTGGCCCAGCAGAGGAACTGTGAAGACGTCATCCAAATGTATCAGGTAAAACTGTTTAATCTCATCATCTCTGGTTCTTTTTTTATCTGCTTTTAGCAAGTGTCTACTTGTTAGTCTGATCCTCTAATCCCAAACTTTTCTGCAGGTTCCTAATAACCAACCATCGCTAAACTGCCGCCGTAAACAAACCCCTCTGTCCTTTAATGGGAGTGAGTGTGACGAGCCCGTCAGCACCTCCGAAAGTGACGGAGCAGTGGTTAAAGATGAGGAGCACTGTGGATCTGCTGCTAATCAGATCAATGAGGAGATGCAGAGGATGCTAAACCAGCTGTGAGTGGTCTGCAGATGTAATTACTGTAATCTGAGTCGTCTTTTCAGGCCATGTGCATTTGTATGTGTGCATTGATACTTTTTTAAAAAAAAATTTCAGGCGTGAATGTGAGTTTGAGGATGACTGTGACAGTCTAGCGTGGGAGGAGACTGAAGAGACGCTGCTGCTTTGGGAGGATTTCCCAGGATGCACTTTGCCTCCAGATCCCACCCACCCACCGGGAGAGGTAGGCAGCAGTCACACAAGTTTAAGACTGAGAGAACTCTCTGTGAAGATTTAAAGCTCAAAGTTGTTAGAAATATAGCTGTGGCTACCAGAGAGGAGCTAATTTATGAACATATAGAGGCTTCAAAAAAGCTGAAAAATTGAAAGATTTACCTTTAGCCATCATTGTGGCATATTAAAAATACTAATTGCAAGGGATTATGACTGTCAGAAGTTACCCCATCATCACTGTTTTCTGCAAAACATTCACACAGCATAAACAAGCCTGTGTTTTACTGAAATCGACAGATATCTGTGGTCACCAGTTATAGACCTCACTTAGTAAGCTGACACATGCAGTCATGTGAGAAAGCACTTTTTCACAAGGCTCTATTTATTTCTGTGAAAAACTAAGTACACTGCCGCAGTGTTCCCAGAAGCTCAGAGCAAATTCACCCCAAGTGCTGACTGTGCAGTGCTCTGGCAGATTGCAACTACTTTTCAGACTCGACAGGCCACATTTAGCATATTAAATGTTCAAGTTCATGACAGTACCATTAAAAAAAAGACTCAACAAGTATGGCTTGTTTGTAAGGGTTACCAGGAGAAAGCCTATTCTCTTTAACCATTGTAGCACAGCTTGGTTTTGCAAAGTTGAATCAGAACAAACCACAAGACTTCTGGAACAGTGGGGTGGGGGGTGACATGAACTTGTTTTGCAGCTATAGGAGCTGGGCACCTTGCAGTTACTGAGTCGACCATAAGCTCCTCTGCATACCAACGTATTCTAGAGTCAAATCTGGCCATCTGTCTGACAGCTGAAGCTTGGCCCAAACTGGGTCATCCAGCAGGACATGTACAGCAGCAAATCTGTAAAATCAAAGTCTAAAGGTGGCGCAATCAAAGTCCAGACCTCAACCAGACTCAGGTCTGGGATGTTAGACACTTGTGCATAAACAAGTGCCCTCAAACCTCAATAAACTGAAGCAACACTTTGAAGAAGAGTGGGCTAAAATTCCCCCAAAGGGACATGAGAGACAGAATGTCATATAGAAAACAATTACTTAAGGTTATTTGTGCTAAAGGTGGTCATCCAGTCTGCTCATTCACACGAGGTACTTTGTTTTTCACAGGGCTGTGCAGTTCTTTCTTTTTGTTTTTCACGTGACCGTAAATGTCGATCTTTCTGAAAGACGGAACAATTTTCATTACTATATGTTGGCATCTCATCATCCTTTCAGGTTTCAGTGAAATTGAGTTTCTGAATTGTCGTGCACCTGCAAAAGGTGCAGGGAAAACAAAAAAAAATGAAACACAGATAACATCACAAGACAACCCACTCACCCCACCTGCATTTCAGTCCGCCTGTGTAGCACCCGTGTACTGCAGGTGCTGACTAATTAACACGATTGGCAGCACCTGGGCCCAGTGTGCTCTACAAACGCCCTCAGAGCTCAGCTGCCAGCGTGGCTTTCCTCTCCAGAGACACTTCTGAGATTTTGGTTGTATCTTGGTTTGTTGCATGGCACGAGACAACATTGCATATGCCGTTTCCTCACTCACGCACTCTCTCACACTGCTGGCAATACTGAATACACATCCCATGGCTAGTTTAAGTTCTTTCTTTGGTTCTTTAGTTTAAAAATAAACTGTTTCTTTAATTGGCACATGTGTGCTTCTCTATTTTTGTCATTGTCGCAAAAACAGAGAGCATGGCTAATTACTAAATTCTCTCAGCCATGTCTCAGATGTTCATCCTGAGTGAATGCAGTTATAAAGAGACATCTGACATCTATTGTTACTTTAAAAAAAACGTTTCAGAATTTCAGCTTAAACACTGTTTAAGTCACTGCATAAAGGAGTTTTATAAAGTAGAGGAAGCGCACTGTAATTTCTAAGTGCACATGGTTTGATATTATTGCTTCAGATTTCAAAGAAGCTTTTGTTTGTGTGGTTATAAGTGGACTTTATCCAGAACAGTAGGCAGAGTGGAGTCCTTCAAAGCTCAGTCTGCTGCCCTTCGGTGCTCTGCTGTGGCCGGGCCAATTCAGGCAACAAAACAACACTCGCACAAATCCAGCCTGTATTTAGCGTACATGGTGTTTGTTTCCAAGAAATGCATGTAGGTATTTGTTTTCATTTACCAGCTGTGTGCGCTTTGAAAAGTCTGCTCTTTCTCCCGTGGGAAATAAGTCAGTGAAATGTGAGCTGATGGGAGCACTGCAACAGCTGTGCTTTGATGGTTCTATGTCTGCGGTGATGTCTGATGATGCACACGTTAAACCGATTATAACTACCTTTCATCGCATGTAAATTTCCATGTCCGTGTTTGTCTTCAGCAGGAGGACTGTCTGGAAAAGGTGATTAATGACACCGAATGTCTTTTCAAATCTCGAGAGAAGGAATACCAAGAGACCATTGACCAAATTGAGGTCAGACGCTTGCTCTGTACTTTTATATGTTAAATAACTTCCTTCATCCTACATGCTGGCAGTTTGTTCTTTCATTTTTGCTGCATGCATTATGTCTCCTGCACTGTTTTTTGTGTCTTGCATTCACAAGACAATATGATGTCTAAATAATGACATTAAGTGAAATACTATTACTATGCTTTGTTTTAAAGGGGCAGTAGCCTGCCTTGCTGAATTTAATCTTTAAAGTACTTTAAAGGCCTTTCTTTACATCTTTCATACATTTTAGATGAGTTTATGTAAGCCTGAGCAGTTTGGCTGCACATAGTCAGGGGGTTGTTCAAGAAAGCAGGTTTAACAAACTCTGAGTCTAACTCTAAACTTTGACAGATAGTTTCTCAGACATTGACTAAGCCTACTTCCAGGCTAGAAAAGAAAAATTAAATGAAGGGCTTCAGTGAAAACAGGTTGTAGTCGAGGACTAACTAAGCTCTGTCCTTGTCTTATAAACCAGCCATGGGTTTGTTTACTGTGAGAGAGGAAACGCTGGTCAGAGTATGTTTAGACTGAGATTTTTTTTAACCTAAGTGTCTTTATTTTACCCCCTAGTCATCATTCACCCAGCTTAAATGTGACTTACTATGTAATAAAGCTGTGATCCTTCCAATTTTTTACATTTGATTATTAAATTCCAGCTATAACTTGACAGAAACCACATCCGTCAAACTTTGCCTTTTTGACTATCGCACCGAAATCAGCGACTAAACCAAACAAGCTATCCACAAGGCTCTAAACACCATCAGTAACTTTAAGGAGTTGAGTGTGTGAAAATATTTAAACATGAATTGGTGCCAGAACACATTCAGAATGTCTGCAGTCTGAGTTTGAAAACTCACTTTAAACTGCAGGCTACAACTTCAGTTCAGTTGTAGCCTGAAGATTTTCACAATAACTAGTGACTGATTTTTGAATGAGCGATTATACAAGTGCTCATGTTAAACAAAAGAAATAGCAAACGTTCACGTAACGGGAGTCTGTTTGCAAAGGCATGCACTTATTTTTTCACATTTGTTTTGATATTCTCTGCATGGGTGAGGAAGTGAGACCGAGACTCTGTTAGATTGCTGTTGATTGCATGCGTATGTATTCTTGGAGTGATTTAGTCTAACTCTCAGTTTTCTGACTGTAGCTGGAATTGGCCACAGCTAAGAGCGACATGAACCGACACCTGCACGAGTACATGGAGATGTGCTCGATGAAGAGAGGCCTGGATGTTCAGATGGAGACCTGCAGGAGACTCATCACACAGAGCGAAGACAGGTACACACGCACATAAACACACACTTGATGTTGATTTTATTGATCTATTTAGCTTCCTTTAAAAAAAACTATTCGAGCAGTTTCAGTGTATACAGCATATCTAATTTATATTGTATTTAAAATAAACATTTATTAAATGGGTTATAAAACATTACAGTATAGGTGTATTCAGCTTTAATTATGTGTATCTAGTAAAGTTATTATTATAATCCACTTTTGTCAAAATGCATTATATTATTTCAACTTTCTTTATTTTGATTTGTTACCTGTTTATACACCTGATACACATGATAGACATGGTTATTACTTAGTTATGACTACACTATTTACTATATGTTTATTTAGCTTTAAATATAAATAAGCTTTATGCTTAACTGGCTGGACTTTATTACCTGAAAATCTATGCCAACTGTCTCCATTTACCTAAAAGCTGTAATATTTATCCATCTGAAAATATCGCACTTTATATCAAAACCTTTAATGAAAATTATAGCGAACCACCGAACCCACAGGTAGAGCGAGTTTAGTTTCTACTGGAAAAAATGATGCATTTCTCTTTCTGCCCCTCTCAGTCCGTCTGCTGTGCCTCCACCCGCTGAGGAGAGTGAAGCGAGAGAAAACGACAAGCCGTCGGTATCTCCACCTTCTTCCTCGAGCAATGGGAGAACATGACACATGCTCACTCCAGCGTTAACAGCGGCTGTGGTCACACGATCTCAAGTGCATCCATGACCACACCGATACAATGGGCGCTGACTACGTGACTACGGCAACACCATGTTTACGTACTTGTTTGACGAGTCATTTCTTTTTCTGGACACTTTGGAAAGTGAGATGGAACTGACTGAGCGAGGAAGTCTGTCATTGTGCTTCATTTTGTGACGATTCAGTAGGTTGAAGGACCTAGGGTCAGCTGACTGTAAGTGTGGTTACAGGAAGACATAGCATGACTTATTCATTCTACACAAACGGACACGAGCTAAAACAAGGATAATGTAAGCGTCATAAACTCCTCTCTGATCTGCTTTTATGGTCACTGAAGCTCTAAAAGTTAAAGTCACATTTACAGGAATATTTCCAGGAAACAATGAAGCTTCAGTCTTAAAATAATATAACACAGAATTTTTGAATTTGAATCTTTATCCACACATGTAGGTTTAATAAAAAGCCGCGAGAGAGCATTTTAGTGGCTTGCAGCTGCATTAACTGTTCACCATATCTCTTGTATAAACGATAATAGAATCACAGGCAAAGCAAACCTGAGGCAATAAATGAAAAGTTAAAGATACAGAAGAAAATCAGAAAAACGCAAACACTATGTGCATTTTTACTGGAGCAACAGAGTTGAGTCTTTGACTACCAACAGGCCTCCTTCCAATAAAGTGAGGTGTTTTCTGGATAACAAGGGAAATGTATGTAAAAACCTTAAAACTTCAAGTCATTTCAAAGTGATTTGAAAAAATAACTAAAATCCTGAGAAGTTGCTCTTCAGATCTGTGGTGTTTTGTGTTCCTAAGCCTTAAATCAGATGATATAAGAGTTGCTTTCTATTCTTCTCCTGAAGCCCTTGATCAAATATAACAGGAGTTAATTGGGAAAGTTGAATGTCACTCCTCTCACTCGGATGCCTCCAGTTCAGAAAGTGTACATGTGTTCGCTTTGAGGACCACATTGTTTGTGGGCCTCAAAATGGCAGTAATATGTTGGCTATAAGTTAAACTGTGGGCCTCCTGGCAGATTTTTCATCAGGATTTTTATGACAAATTCTTAAATATTTTGAAAAAACGTAAAAATTTGTAGTAGTCGTCTGACCACTGAGCTGGTCGATTTGGTGCAAGAAGACTGTTTCTATAATGATGTGGGAGAAGATATGCATTGACAAAGAACAATTATACAGAATTTAGTCAAGGATAACATGGCAAAAGCAAACAGTCCAAACAATGAAATCAAGATTTTGGCCTCCGTAACCTGCGAGCTACATCTGTGACACAGCAGAGGCTGATTTGTTCCTTGATTCATTTGGACACATTCGTTTACCCTAAATCTGTAAATAAACGGTCGAATTAGCTTATATTTCCTGTGCAGGTGCAGAAACTTTTAACAATAATACAACATAGTCACCGTAGTAAGTCGCATGTCTATATCACCATCGTTTTGGTGTCAGCCTTAAGCAGACCAAACCACCCTGCTGTTCACAGAGAGTTCACACATTGATCATCTTGATGATGTTGGAGCTCCAATCATTTCATATGAGTCACATCTGAAATCCCACGAACACCGTAGTCTGCTTTGAACTTTGTAGTTTTCGGGAAAGGTGAGGGAGCAATGACCACAGTGTTGGGAGGTTGTTTTTTAGTTTTGAACGTAACCGTAGTCTCTGTCTGTTGCACTTCAAAGACCAACTAAAGTACTGGATGATAGAGTCACTCAAGGGTCATGTAAGTGTTGTTAATAATCTTTATTTTTTTAGCAGTAATGCTTATTATTATAGATTAGAGTGAAGGCTGTATCTTTGAGTAAAGCTGCATGGTTGAGCAGAATCACTTTGAGGATAGTGGAAAAACAAAAAGGCTGTCATGTAATAATGTAAGTTAGTCACCGAGTGCCAAAATAATATTTAGATTGTGAATCAACAGGAAATTGCTTAAAAAAAGACTAAACATAGCTGCTGAAGCTATTTCACCAAGGTGCTTGATGTATAGAAGTGAACCTACGTTTTGCACATAGAAGAGCAAAGCAAAACTGTACCATAAGAAACAATCAGTAGTCTAACCTGAAAAACAAAATATGCTGACCTGCTGAAAATGGATGATTTGTTCTATTTAGTTTTCCTTTCCTTATGAAAAAAAATGTCGTTGGTGAACGCATCACATACCTCATTTTTACTTTAGTTATGTCTATTGGCATATTTAACCTACATGTTCCTTCGTAGGAAAACACATACAGCGCACAGCTGTCAGGTGGACGCCCCCTCCATCACAACTCTATTATCAGACACTGTTTTAAATGGTGTTGTTTCTTCTGTGTAGATGAACCAGGTGAAATAACTTGTTTCAGCAGTAGGGTGCAGTTTAGCTCATGCATGTGTTGCAGTTGTAATCAGCTGAGCGCCATTCTGAAAAGATCAGGCGTCGGGTGCATTGTTAAAGGCATAAAACACCGTCTCTCTTTGTACCGTTACACTTTAACGCACTGAGTGAATTTATGTGTATGCATGTGCCAGTGTGTATGTTTATGGGCCTTCTGTCTGACCAGCGAGTGTTTTTAAGAAGACTCTTACCGGGGTAGATGCACAACATTAAGAAGGATCAAACTGTAAAATCTCATATTGTCTCAAGCAGTTCAACGCCAACAAAATGACTTTTGTGTTTTCATGGTGACCACGTGAAAAATTCAGAATCTGATGATCATCTAGGTTTTCTTTCCCAGTTACGCTGTTTCTTTATGAGTGTATGCCAAGTAAAGTCAGTGTAAAAATATCTCAGTTCAGGAAGATGAACGGAAATGCAAATGCTTTTGTGAAATGATGGCTTTGATATTATATGCATAACAGAAATATAGCTTTGAATATATATTCGTGTTTAAAGAACAGAGCTGAATGAAGACTCCACGGTGGAAATGATGGCAGATGAGAGCAAAAGAGTTTTTGTTTTCTGTCTTCACACAACAGAAAAACTTATTTACCAAATTTTTTAAAGAAAATTATTCCACAGAGTCAGAACTATTGATCTAAAATCCAAATGTGTGACTTTGCAGCTTTAAACATCAAGAAAAAGTAACTTTGGCTGGAAAAGGCTTCACTGCAGAGCTGCTGTATGTAATATGTCGAGAGACGCTGGATGAATGAATAAAAGATGCAACTGAGCAACAAGGCGTGCAGTTTTTTCCCTGTATTAAGTTCAACAGTTTTTTTCTAACAGTTATCTGAAGGCACTTTATACCAAGATAAAGACCCTGAAGCATTACAGATAAAAAAAAAATGAAAGAGAGAATCATCCAAATCTCGTTAAGTAACCACTTCATGAAATTTTGGAGAAAGACAAACTCTTTCTCTTTACTCTTCCTATCCATCTTAACATTAAACTCAAAACCTAAAAGAAGTGTTCCTCTGTTAACACCTTTATCCTTTATACTTGATTATCCTTATTTCAAATTTTACATTTTACATGGAAAAACAGGGATTTTTTCCAGGACTTCAATTTGGAAATATAAAGCGCTTAAAACACTTTAAAACCTACAAATATTTAACATGGAAAATGTTGCCATATTAATATATAATCAACTCAACAGTTGGCTTACAGCTAAATTAAACAGTAAAAGAAAAACAAATGTACTTAAATATGTTTGTGAAGGTTTCCAGACTTGATGCATAAATGTTAGTCAGTTTTAGCAGGCTGGTAGGGGTCGGAGTGTGGGAAGCAGCAATATGTAACCAGGCAAAGAAAGAATAACACAGATGTTCAGCAAGATGACAGAGAAAGATACAAAAAGACAAAAGGGTGGGGCACACTTTGAGGAAGTTAGCAAAAACAACAGAAGTTGAACAACAGGAACATGATACTGAAGGAAAAGATTTCCTTTTTCTTTTAATTTTGACATTTATTGTTTTATTGTAATAACCTTTATTTGTGATATTAACTTGGTAGTTGCGTTAGCTTTTATAGATTTTGATCCTTGGCCTTTTCGCAGTAGTGTTCACATCTGTCCACAGAATGGGATTGGTGCAATACTCTGTGGCCCTCCTGATGTTATCCACACAGTTGGTGCTCAGCTTTCCCACAGTAAGACTTTTTTTCTTTAACCCAGTCGCCTTAATTATTGCATACACTTTTATCAAATAAGAAAAATAGTTGACATGAGTGAATGTGGCATGGATGATGAGTTAATGAGGACTTTTTCATTTTAGTGATTTATATCTATCTGTGTTGACAGCCAAAGAACACCTACAACATTGGTGGGAGAGAGTGTAAATATTGTCCTGCAGGTAGGAAATGTGTGATAACTTGATGTGAGCTTCTATTAATATTTTTAAAATTCTGTTCATCAGTTTACATTTACTCAGAAATATGAATCTCGTTTAGGTACCGTGGTGTGAAGTATGGTTCTTTCTTGTCTGTGTGTTGTTTTGATTTTCTGCATTGATGAAAAATGACGCAGGCTGAGTTCGTGCAGTATGACCACATCCTTCACCGATACTCACTCCGAGTCAGCAAGTCTTTCCTCTTGTTTTTTCTGTTCTCACAGGTATGTATCAGAGTGATTGTACAACATGTGAACACTGTCCTGCTGGAAGTTACACAACTGACTTGAACTATGAAGATGAATGCCATCTCTGCTTTGGAGACTGCAACCCTAGTAAAGAAAGTTTTCATTTCCACCTTTAATGATTTCATCAGGATTTTGATATACCCGTGATCTCTGGGTTTCTATAAAAAGCTGATAAACCATTAATAGTAACTCCACATGTACTGTGATGACTACTCCATATAATAATCTCTATTTCACTCTTTCTCAGAGTTGCATCTTAAAGTGGTTCAGAACTGCACCAGTACGTCTGATATTAAATGTGACTGCGAGGATGGTTTTAGATGCATCAGGTGGGCCCATGACAAAAAGAACTGCTTGTCTTGTGAGAAGATGCCAGACCCAACCCCAACCAGTAAGTACCGAGAAGAACACTTTGAATTCTCATGTCAGATAAGCTCAAACCAACAGTGGGCAAAATGACCAGTGTCAAAGCAAACAACTTTACCGCAGCCATTAAAAAACAAAAGAAAAAAAATAGCTGACAGGATCTGTAATCTTAGCTCTGGCTCCCGTTATTATCAGATCATTCTGAGAACAGGTTCCTCTCAAGTTGCCATGAATATGCAAAACTTGTCTAATATGAACAGGTTTGAAAATATTCCTGGAAATCTTTATGCTCTCTAAAAAATGCAATGCCATCAAGCTGACATGAAAGTGTCACAAAGGAAATGCTTTTCTATGTTCTAGAGTACTCTTTATAATAATCTCTATTTCACTCTTTCTCAGAGTTTCATTTTAAAGTGGTTCAGAACTACACCAGTACGTCTGATATGAAATGTGACTGCGAGGATGGTTTTAGATGCATCAGGTGGACCCAAGAGGGAAACTGAGTGTCTCGTGAGAAGATGCCAAACAACTAAAATACAAATGCTTTAGTGAAATCAGTGTATGATTCCTGCAATGTTGTAAGCATGAAAGTGTGTTTAAAGAGCTCAATGAAGTCTGTCCACAGTTACACACTAAAAAGAAAAAGCAAAAACTTTTGTTAAGCCACAGAAATCTGTTTGCTTTATTTAGCTTTTTAGGGGAAATGATGGCAGAGAAAAGGCAAAAGTGTTTTTGATTTCTGTCTTCCCACATCATGAAGCCCTACTTCAAAATATTTTTAGTTTAGAAAATTTCACCACACAATCTGATGACAATCGTGTACAACTCCAAATGTTTGACTTCACTGCTTTAAACATTAGGAAAAAGTAATTGTGGCCAAAAAGCGTCACTGCAGAGCGGCTGCATGCAATATGTCAAGAAAGCTGAATGAATAAAAGATGCAAATGAGCAAAAACAACACGCGCAGTTATTATTTGTAAAAACCAACATTTCCCTGTATTACAATCAGATGAGTTTTAAATATGGTCAAACACCAACAACAGTCATCTGGAGGCACTTTAATTCAAGATAAACACCTTACAATATTATAAATAGAAAGCCAAATACACAGTCATCCTTTTGATGATTTTAACAATATTTAGAAGAAGAAAACACCCGTGTCATGAACAGGGCACGTGGCAGGCAGAAACATTCCACTGTGTTGACACTTTTACAGATTACCCTTAATACAAATTTTAGACGACAGTGTAAAGATGCCAGGCAATTTTCTATCAGAGTGACTGATCACTGCACGACAAATGCTCTTTATCAATCAGTCTAAAACTTCATACAGATACGTTTTATTTAAATAGTTATCGTGACAATAAGCTATTGTATTTATTTCATAACCCGACACCTTTCTTACCGTCCAAAGTTTTAAATAGATGCAGACTGTCAAGTGATTTATCTGTGATGACTAATTATGAACACTCATCTAACAGGGTAATAATGCAAACTTCTGCATATTACCACACTCCTATATTTTTTTTATACTGAATGAGGAAATGAAGACGAAAGAAATGAAGAAATGAAGTTTGTTCAGTTTGTTGAAGAAAACCCATCACCCAGTAGGTTAGCTTCACACAGCTTGTTACTCCAGTGACTCATCTGAGTTTCTGTGGTTTCAGTAAACCTGCTTTTTCTTACACACTCAATAAATAACAATTTGAATGAACGTAATAAAATCATGGAAAGGATTCCCACGTGATTAGCATTACGCAATTTTGTTGGTCCAGCTTAAGGTACTTGAGCTGGACCAACTTAGTTGGTTCATCATCAATTCATCCAACTTTTGCAGTTGATTCCAACTTAAATCAATTGACTTACTGCTAATAGAAAAACATTTATTAATGTGGAAATCCGTTCCATGATTGTTTTAAGTTCATTTAAAGACTTATACTTTGGTGTGGTGAGCATTTCGCCAGTCTCACACAGCGAGACAGACAACCAGCACAGGTAATCAAGATTCACCATCATCAATTCACCTGACGCAGTGGTTCCCAAGCTTTTTTTGCTGGGCCCCCCTTGTTTTACAAGAAAAATGTTCGCGCCCTCCCCCCTTCTCGCGCGTGCACGCGCGCACGCACTAACACATCCTCCAACCACACACACCCATATTTTGCTCCACTGCCGTTTATTTCACACCTCAAACATTTAGTAAACAATTAAGCAAATACAAGTAATCTGCAATAAATTACAGGTAGTAATAAAATAAACTACTAACTCTTACGCTGCGTCGCACCTACACGGGTATTTTTGAAAACGCAGCTGTTTCGTCCACACGTAAACGGCGTTTCGAATCACCGAAAACGGAGATTTTTTAAACTCCTTTTTTGCCTTTATGTGTGGACGAGGAATACAGAGTTGGTCACGCAATGTCAAAGGTATGTGCCTTTTTCACGTCACGCTGTGCACACGTTATTTTTTACATGAGATGAATTGCAGAATGGCAGATAGAGACAAAATACTGTTAATCTGACTATCTTCAGGTTTTACACATCTTACATATACACACGCAGTTACTGTCCCTCCATTTAGAAAGGCAGAGGCGTCAGGGTGTGATTATTTTATGTGTAGTTTTTATTTTTTTTTCATGTGTAATAATATTCAACATTGCTATCAATACATTTTTCAAAAAATGCCTCTCTGTGCAAAATGGGTTTAAAAACATAAACAACTGTGGGATACTGTTTGTCCTGATTAACATGAGAGCCCAGCGCTGCTCCCATGAAGGGAAAACCAATTCTGCAGGGGAGACCTACCTCGGCACTTGTGCAGGTGAAACCAAAGGGAAGATATCCTTCACCATATTTTCTAGTCTTTGGCTTAGAATGAAGTTGGTTTGGAAACATATTCAGCGATGCTTCATTTCCTGCTTTGTGTTTGTGGGCGCCCCGTGCTAGCGGTTTCCAAGCATTTTGTTTGTCCAAGCATTTTGTGGGGCCCGCCCCGCCCCACACTTTGGGAAGGTCTGACCTAACGGAAGCCAAAGCCAACAAAATTGTGCAAACTCCACGCAGAAAGGTGCCGGTCGGTGGATTCAAACTCAGGACTTTCCTGTTGTGAGGCAACAGTGCTAACAACTACATCATCATACACTCCATGCTTAAAAAATAGGAATACTATGATTGCAAAGCTTCATACAGAATTTTCATTATGTTTTATATCTCTGACAGGTTAAACCACAATAAATACTAGTTGGTTTCATAACCGCAGTGATTTGCCTGTTGTTTAAAATCCCGTGTGATCTTGTGATATCGCGAGTCCAGGCAACTAACCACTCTTGCTAGCACTTATCGCTTCATCTCAACAAGAATACGTTTAACGAGTGTTAAGTTGTTGAATTTAATGGAGATTGCATATGTTTTAATTACATTCACCACAGAAACATAAAATAATTTCTGTTCAAATTACAAGTCAGACTCTTGTAAATGTGATGACTACCCAATTTCACTTTTGGAGTGCAGGGGGCAGGACTTAATAAATGAACGCTAGTGGAATAATGTGTTAAGCAGGTATTTGTTCCACGAATTTGTTTAATTTGGAACAAATCTAATTGTGTTTACTGACTCTAGCTGGAAGTGGCCACAGCTAAAGGGACATGAATCCACCCCTGAACAAGTAGTACATGGAGATGTGCTCGATGAAGAGAGGCCCGGATGTTCAGATGGAGACTCATCACGCAGAGCAGAGACAGGCGCGCACACACTGGCTTGACATTATTCTTTATTTGTTCATCTATCCACTTTTCTTTGGTAACACTGGTAGCTACATTAAATATGTAATTTATAATTTATTTAAATAAAGAAACATTTCTTAAATGGGTAATAGGACATTACAGTGTACAACAGGTGTATGCATTTTTAATGAAGATTTATTAAAGTTATTAACTTTAAAAACATATTTTTATATAATTTTATCTTTTTTCCCCATGTATTTTCATTTATAACTTCTTTATACGGCTGATACAAATGACTAAAGTTGAAGACCCTCAACTGACTAAATGTGCTTACAGGAAAGCATTGCGTGACTCATTCATTATACACAAACCTTTTTTTACTGCCTTGCATCTGCATTTATAGTTCACCTCCTCTCTGTATTTGAAATAAATTAATTACATACAAAGCAATCTTAACTCATAACTAATTAATTTACTAAGCAAAAGATAAAAGAAAAGCAGAAAACTCCAAATATTATGTGTCAGACTAACATCATACCACCTTCTGTACAGCGGTGCTGTTCAGAGAATATATACATATATGTCAGCTTATCAGTGAGAAATATAGAAAATGGATTTCTCCATACTGTAGAAAATTTTAGAAAGGTTGGGGCACCAGTAGTGTCACCTAGAACATTTCACATGAAACACATCTGAAATACCACGAACACTGGAGTGTTTGAGGTTTGTAGTTTTGAGGACCTCCGAGAAGGTGATGAAAACGAAGGAAGTACGTTTTTTTCTTTTTTCTGTTTTAAATTTAAAGTAGATTGTGAATCAACAGGAAATCGCTTAAAAAACTAAATATAGATGCTGAAGCTATTTCACCAAGGTATAGAATTGAACCTACGTTTTGCACATGGAAAAGAAGCGCAAAGCAAAACTGTACCATAAGAAACAATCAGCAGTATAACCTATAAAATAAAATATGCTGACCTACTCCAAATGGACTATTACATTTGTTCTATCTAGATTTCCTTTCCTTATGAAAAAAGTGTTGCCGGTGAACACATCACATACCTCATTTTTGAGCACCTTTAAACTCATGCATGTTTCTACACAGGAAGACATACAGCAGACAGCTGTCATGTGGACACCACCTCCATCACACCTCTATTATTATACAAGGCAAAAACTTTATTAATCTCGAGGGACTCATTGCAATAAGAATAGAAACATTAGCAGAAAAAGAAAAACTGTGTGGTGTCAGCAGAAATATATACAAAACACAACAAAATGAAGCTCAACCATCAAAGAGCTACGATCAGAATCTACAGATAATCCCAACAGCATAAAATATAAACATTAATGTGAATGTGCGTAGAAAGTGGCACAGTGTTAATAATAAAAGTAAAAAGGCCTGTAAAGGGAACAGTATTGTATTTTCTATATATTCATTCTGCCTGTAGGCAATTGGACATGCATAATTTGGCTTGTCATTTAATATTACACTAATATATGTTGCTGTGGAACTAGGCAGCTCATGCTCTCCTTCAAGATATAATGCATTTTGGGGTCAACTTGAAATAAAGGCAGATGTGGAATGTACATGTGAGGTCAGAGGTCAAATGTAACATGATATTTTGACGCAAACTATAATGCGATATTCGGAATTCCCGTATACCAGGACCATAGTTTACTAAATGTTGGCAATACAAAAAAAAGGTTTTGAAGGTTAAAGGCATTTTATCACAGTTTGACCTCATTTCACTTTTGAAGAAGAGGTCAGAGGTCCAAAGTAACGTTATATTTAGAATCCCCGTATATCATTCCCATTATGCCTATGTGATGTCACTAGTTGGAAATATCTCTATATAGTATTTGTATCGATTTGTAACCATATTTATCAGTTTTTAGAAAACACATCTTTTATCTTAAACCTTTTCAGTGCATCTGTCCTATTTTTTTTTTTTTTGGGGGGGGGGGGCCTCTAGCATAACTAAGCAATTTAAGAAGACTTTTACTAGTTCAGATGCACAGGAGAAGAATGAAACTCACTAACAGTCTAAAGCAGTTGCCTAAAATGACAAATGGAATGAGCTGTTTTTTGATGGAGACCACCAGTAAAATTGAGTCAGATATTTTTCCAGTAGTACTCTTTCTTTATGAGTGTGTGCTTAGAAAAGTCTATTTAAAATTTTCACTTCAGGAAGATCGACAACTGAAATGCAAATGCTTTGGTGAAATGACTGTATGATGGCTTTGATATTGCGTATGTAAATGAAATATAGTCTTGAATATATACTTTTCTTTCAAATCTAGAGATAAATCAAGATTCTCCAGTTACAACCTGGAAAGAAACTAAAAAAAGACACTGATTAAGACAAAGTGAGACATTTGCTGTATTTGGATATCCAGTGGAAATGATGTCGTAAGGACAAAAAAACAAGCAAAAAAAACCCTGATAAAGACTTTGAGTTGATATGTGTTGAACTGTTTTGCTTGCTGAATTCCTCCAAGAATTAAGTTGGAAAAGCTTTAGAACCCTTTTAAAAAAAATTTGATTGATGAACAACAAGGACAAAAGTGTTTAGGTACATCAAGATAAATCACTTTGGGCTAAAAAGAGTCATTGCAGAAATGCTGTGTTTCATATGTCAATATGTTACTTGGCCACCAGCCAAGTGTGTAGTAACCACGCGTTGCCCATCTGGGTATTCCCATGTTTTGACATAGGTAGGGTAGTACATTCCTGTGGAAAACTTCAGATCTTCCAACATAGACTGGTATCCTGCTGACATGGAATTCCAAACCGCCTTTGCAGTGCACTCCAAATCTACACTCCTTTGTACAGGTGCAATGGGTAAGGATGACCAGTCAGAGTGACAATAAATGGGCTTTATAGCATTCCCCACAGTGCCAAATCACAACAGCAGTCGCCTCAAGGTGCTTTATATTGTAAGGTAGACCCTACAATAATGCATACAGAGAAAAACCCAACAATCATATGACCAAAGCAAAGCAAGCACTTTGGCAACAGTGGGAAGGAAAAACTCCCTTTTAACAGGAAGAAACCTCCGGCAGAACCAGGTTTAGGGAGGGGCGGGGCCATCTGCCACGCCCAGTTGTTGTGGGAGGAGGAAGACAGGACAAAAGGCACGCTGTGGACGAGAGCCAGAGATACTAACAATAGTTTATAGAAAGCAGTTGATAGAAATTGAACGATCCAACTTATTCCTCATGTCCAAACATTTAAAGACAGCATAGAGGAAAACAAAACTCCAACTGAGGGGAATGAAAGTGAGAAAGAAAAGCATTTTCTGTCCACCTTAGTATTAAACTTAAATGTGCTTCTTTTTCTTTTTCCTCTTCTTTTTGCTTGTCCCTTTAGGGGTCACCACAGCATAGCATCCGTCTCAAACTTGCTCTGTTCTTAACTTCTTCCTTCTCTGTCACACCAACACTCTGCACGTCCTTACTCTTGATATTTTCGCAGGTTTGAATTGGCTAAGATTTTATGTCAGATGCTCTTTCTCATACAACTTAAGTGGGGACAGGACATGAAGGTAACTGGGTTTTGAAAGAAGTCCTGTTACGTTCAACTAAACTACTTAAAGACTACAAGAACCCACTTGAAAAAGGTAAGTGTCAACATATCAATAGTTAGCAAACTCATCCATTACCTGGTCTAAAGCTGAGTTTAAACAGAATAAAAGAAATAAAATGTGCTTAAATATGATAAAAAAAGAAGGAGGCATTCAAATCTAAAATGAAAGGTAAAGCGTCACTTTCAAACAAACGATCTGCTCATCTGTTTTTTCAAATAAAGAGTTAGAATAGTTACTCTGGCTATTTATTCCTCATGAGGTGTCGCAGTTTATATGGAAAATGATTAGGCTTTAAGGCTTTGACGTGTAAATGTTAGTCAGTTTTAGCTGCCTGCTAGAGAACAGAGTGTGGGGGAAACAGGAAGACAGGAAGATATAACCAGGTAAGGAAACAATGACACAGAATCAGTAGCGTGAGTAAAACGACACACACACACACAGAGAGAGAGAGAGAGTAGAAAGAGTGAGGCACATCTTGAGGAAGTTAGCAAAACAACAGAAGTAGAACAAAAGGCACATCATACTGAAGGTAAAAATAATTGTTTTCTTTCTTTCTTTCTTTCTTTTTTTCTTTCTTTCTTTCTTTTACAATTATCGTTTTATTGTAATAGTCTTTATTTGTGATACTAACTTGGTAGTTGCGTTAGCTTTTATAGATTTTGATCCTTGTCCTTTTCGCAGTGGTGTTTGTAGACGATTGGCAGCTTTACATCTGTCCACAGAATGGGATTGGTGCAATACTCTGTGGCCCTCCTGATGTTATCCACACAGTTGGTGCTCAGCTTTCCCACAGTAAGACTTTGTAACCCATTCGCCTTAATTACTGCATACACTTTTATCAAATAAGACAAATAGTTGACATGAGTGAATGTGGCATGGATGATGAGTTAATGAGGACTTTTTCATTTTAGTGATTAATATCTATCTGTGTTGACAGCCAAAGAACACCTACACCATTGGTGGGAGAGAGTGTAAATATTGTCCTGCAGGTAGGAAATGTGTGATAACTTGATGTGAGCTTCTATTAATATTTTTAAAATTCTGCTGTCTGCTTGTCAGTTTAAACTTACTCAGAATTATTATTAAAAATGAATCTCTATTTTGTACAGTGGTGTGAAGTATGTTTTTTTCTGTCTATGCATTGTTTTTTTTTCTGCATTGATGAAAAATGACGCAGACTGAGCTTGTGCAGTATGACCACATCCTTCATTAATATGCATTCTGAGTGTGCAGGCTGTCTGCTCACACTGCTTGTCGTCAAGTTGTTTGCATTGGTTTCTTTCTGTTCTTACAGGTATGTATCAGAGTGATTGTACAACATGTGAACACTGTCCTGCTGGAAGTTACACAACTGACTTGAACTATGAAGATGAATGCCATCGCTGCTTTGGAGACTGCAACCCTAGTAAAGAAACTATGAGTCATTTCTACCTTTAATGATTTCATCAGGATCATGCTATACCCGTGATCTCTGGTTTTCTATAAAGAGCTGATAAACCATTAATAGTAACTCCACATGTACTGAGATGAATAGTCTCTAAAATAATCTCTATTTCACTCTTTCTCAGAGTTTCATCTTAAAGTGGTTCAGAACTGCACCAGTACGTCTGATATGAAATGTGACTGCGAGGATGGTTTTAGATGCATCAGGTGGACCCATGACAAAAAGAACTGCTTGTCTTGTGAGAAGATGCCAGACCCAACCCCAACCAGTAAGTACCGAGAAGAACACTTTGAATTCTCATGTCAGATAAGCTCAAACCAACAGTGGGCCTTATGGCAAACAAAACAACTTCTAAAGCTGAGAAAATGACCAGTGTCAAAGCAAACAACTTTACCGCAGCCATTAAAAAACAAAAGAAAAAAAAATAGCTGACAGGATATGTAAACTTAGCTCTGGCTCCCGTTATTATCAGATCATTCTGAGAACAGGTTCCTCTCAAGTTGCCATGAATATGCAAAACTTGTCTAATATGAACAGGTTTGAAAATATTCCTGGAAATCTTTATGCTCTCTAAAAAATGCAATGCCATCAAGCTGACATGAAAGTGTCACAAAGGACACTTTTCTATGTTCTAAGTATATTTTATGAAGAACCAGCAGAAAATAATCATTCTAATCTGCAGCACTCCAACGCTCTGCACAGATTGGTAGATCATAGTTTTGCCTGCTTCTTGATTTATTCAAATTGCTTCCATAGCCTTGTCTTCTAAAAAAACCAAACAACCCAAAACCCTAACTAGCTGTATAATACTTGATCATTCTTGCAGAGTGCCAAACAGCAGGGCTGTGTTTGGCCCCGACAAAATGCAAGCGAGTTATTAAAAATAAATAGTGACATATTTTTAAACATGTCACTGCTGACCAAGTAGTATTTCTGGCACACCCACCACTGCAGAGCACGGTGTCACACTGCACACTGTACAGAGTAAATTTGATGGTCAAAGATGCAGCACATTTTAAATCAAAATTGTAGAATTTCAGTTGAAGGAGGCTGCAGTAAAGGCTTACCCGAGCATCTTAAAGGAGGAAACACAGGATTTGGTGATGTCCATGACTTCTAGACTTAGTCATTTTTCATCCAAGTATTAAAAACAGTTCTTATATTTAATGTTAGTTCTTTAGTTTGTTCAGTTAATTTTGAAACTCTGAACAGGGGGACTGAAAATGTCTGTATTTTTTTAAAACCCCTGTGGGAAAAAAACCTGAAAGGCTGCCCTTCAGTCACGTCATGTTTGATTTAAAATCCACTGTTGTGGTGTGCAGATGCAAAACTGCAAAAACTGTTTCACTGTCCAACAAAATATCAAACTAAGTGTGTAAAAGAGGATGGATCTGAAAAATGAAGCCAGTGTAGAAGTGGCTTAAATGTGGATTCTTTGTAACAGCCAGCAGGGGGCGACTCCCCTACAAGTAATAAACAAACGGGGTTAAACTAAAATGAATTTGTTTTCCCAGTGCACCCAGGTTATCAAGTTCTGAGGAACAGTTTTTGTTTGTCAGTGTGTGTGTGTGTGTGTGTGTGTGTGTGTGTGTGTGTGTGTGTGTGTGTGTGTGTGTGTGTGTGTGTGTGTGTGCGTGCATGTATGTGTTTGTGTCTGTCTGTGTCTGTCTGTGTGTGGTGTGGTGGTGTTGGTGGGGGGATTTCACGTTCTTAATGATAAAGGTAAAACAATGACAGGAAATAGGGAGAGAGAAAAACTGGAACTGTATGCAACAAATCCAACCTAGGACAATACAGTTCATGACCAGCGCCTTCACCCCTGTGCCAGCAGGACAGCCCAGGGGTCGCCTTTTACCCTTGTTTAATATGAAGTGGAAAAATGTACTTATCCACATTGTAAAGTAACTCAGGCAGGTCTGTGAGACTGTGTTTGAGGTTTTTTCTTCCTCTGAAGTCTGAAACCAATCCTGTGATGGTTTATTCTCTAGAAGCAGCAGCTACAGAGATCTCAGTCAGAGATAAACACACGCCTTTCTCAGTTTCCTCCGGACATACCAGCACTTCTCCCAAACCCTGCCAATCTCCAGGGTAAGCCTCAAATTTCCTTTGATACAGTAAATACTGAATACTTCACTGAATCTCTGTGTTACATGAAGCTGTCACAGATTTTGATACAAGTATTGTAGACTACCCTCATCACATGGGGAGGGGAGGCGGGGGGGGGTCACATATTTGAAATACTTAACATTTTATTCCTTCACACAGGTGTCACCCAACGAAAGAGCCGAATCCCACGGGAGGTGAGACTTTATGACTGTGTATGTGGATGAAAGGGAGTGTTTGGAGAGTATTTACTGTTTTCATTTGAGCGGAAACTGAAAAGTTATGGGAGGTTATGTCAGTTAGAGCTGGTCCACCACATTATTTTAATTCATGCTCCTCCGAGGACTTTGTTGAGTACCAAAATGCCACCAGTGCCCTTTGCAGGACCTATTAGGTCCTACATAATTCAGCGAGGATGTTCATGGTGCCCTTGAGATAAACTGTATTTTTCATTATCACATTGGTTCTCCAGCTTTTTCTAATGTGCTTAGTTCACATGTTGGAAAAAGTTCATGCCATACAGAATGAACCGTAATTAAGCGTTAAGAATAAAAAGGTGAAGTTTAGTAAAATGTGTAGTAAATAAACTTGTTTTATGGTCTTTGATTGTTGAGCTGAATTCAATTCAATTCAATTTCAATTCAATTTTATTTATATAGCGCCAAATCACAACATAAGTCGCGTCAAGGCGCTTCATAGATACAGAGAAAAACCCAACAATCATATGACCCCCTATGAGCAAGCACTTTGGCAACAGTGGGAAGGAAAAACTCCCTTTTAACAGGAAGAAACCTCCGGCAGAACCAGGCTCAGGGAGGAGCGGCCATCTGCTACGACCGGTTGGGGTGAGAGAAGGAAGACAGGATAAAGACATGCTGTGAAAGAGAGACAGAGGTTAATAACAGATATGATTCAATGCAGAGAGGTCTGTTAATACATAGTGAGTGAGAAAGGTGACTGGAAAGGAAAAACTCAATGCATCATGGGAATCCCCCGGCAGCCTATTGCAGCATAACTAAGGGAGGATTCAGGGTCACCTGGTCCAGCCCTAACTATATGCTTTAGCAAAAAGGAAAGTTTTAAGCCTAATCTTGAAAGTAGAGATAGTGTCTGTCTCCTGAATCCAAACTGGAAGCTGGTTCCACAGAAGAGGGGCCTGAAAACTGAAGGCTCTCCCTCCCATTCTACTTTTAAATACTCTAGGAACTACAAGTAGGCCTGCAGAGCGAGAGCGAAGTGCTCTAATAGGGTGATACGGTACTACAAGGTCATTAAGATAAGATGGGGCCTGATTATTTAAGACCTTGTATGTGAGGAGCAGGATTTTGAATTCAATTCTGGATCTAACAGGAAGCCAATGAAGGGAAGCCAAAACAGGAGAAATATGCTCTCTTTCTAGTCCATGTCAGGACTCTTGCTGCAGCATTTTGGATTAGCTGAAGGCTTTTCAGTGAGTTTTTTGGACATCCTGATAATAATGAATTACAGTAGGCAGCTAAACTTCTTTTAAGGTTCTTGTAGATGTTTCAGCTCTCATCTGAGAGGTTTATTCAGACGTATAGAGGTCAAAGTCCTTCATAAACCTAAAAACAAGCCCAGTTTCCTTCAACTTCAGTGCTTAAAACATGGATGACTCAGACCCCCACATTGACGTTTATTTAAAAATATTTTCACCTGGTTGTCCATGTTCCAGCTGCAGTGTCACTGTGGCTTGTCAGCAGGGACTACCCCACAGTTTGAGAACCAACGCTCTAGTGTGATCATCAGGTGAAACTGCTACTTAGTCAAAATACCTTTATCATCAAATATCTACTGAACCGATACCATAATAAGAGCTGCAGTGTCATGAGTATTTTAGCATTTAGCTAAAGCCTGACTCTACCAAAGTGCAGCCTCACCAAACCACTAGTGACTGAAACTGTAAAAGCCACATTTGCACTGCAGGAACTTTCCCCAAGTCCAAGGACCCTTTGGAGAAACTCACATTACCAACACAGGGTCTGAAACAAAGAGGCAACAGACAAGTCTGTTTCATTAGTTGTACATTTATAAAATAAATTTTTATTGCAGAATGTGGCAGCAATAGAATAATAACACTACTGGTGTACTGTCAGTTGTCTATAAGGCTTTTTTATGCAGTTCTGTGCATCACTGGATACAAACTCTCCTGGGAAAGCTTACTCGTACAACCAAACAGAAGGATGATAGCACTCTTGTTTTCTCTGGTAGCTACTAGCAGCATATCTTTGAAACAATAGGTGTTACTCTAACAGGGAAGAGATAACTGTGTCCTATTGTCTGATAAAGGGCAAAAGGTCCGAGGGAGATTGATAGAAAGTGAAGGTTAGACGGAAACACAGGAGCGAACAACATTCACTTACTGGAGAGCTCCGGAAATCAGCTCTGAAAACAAAACAATAGGCTGTTTTAAAATGGGAAGTGGTCCAGACGAGGGTGGGGGCAGAAATGGTGTCTAAGTTGTCTATTGCCAGTTATGAACAATTCGAACTGCAGTTTTTGGCACTTTAAGTTGGGTTAATCTCGGGCCTGGAAATGCCAGAGTAAACTTGCTGAACCTAATTCTCAACAGCTCAAAAAGTGTCTCATGCTCTATTAAAGTTTGCTAGTTTTTCTTTACTCTTCAACATAAGTCAGTTTCATATTTTAATCAGGAGGCGTTTAGAACAATTTGATTTAAAAATATATTGTAGGGTGAATTCTTGACTTTTTGAATTTGGGTAAATGAACCTTATCCCCACTGTGGAGATCAGATCTGCTCCTTGACTGCCATCCTACGGGGATTCGCACTCTCTTCAATATTATTGTTATACCATACACAAAAGTGTCAGAGCGGGTAAGAAAACAGGATTGTCTCAAAGTATGCAAATTAACTTATTGTGAGTAAGCTACAGGATAACGGGACTACCCAGTGCTCCACTGAATTAACCCTTTGAGGTCCACACCAAGAAAAAAGCAATGGAAATTGTTTTTGTTTGCATTTCTTATTGATTTCGGTGAGCAATAACCACAATCATTTTTTTTTCAATAGACCCTGTAGTTTTTAAAATATTGATCTCCACCAAATGGTTGAGATGTCACTTGGTAAAAGTATGAAATGTCATGCAAATACAAGTACATTAGATAATACAGTTGAAAAAAATCAAATAAAGGGCCAAATTATGATTAAATTAATAACAAAACTATCCAGGGCATTGGATACAGTTTATTTCTAGTAGCATGCCAGTGAACATTGCTGTTTTCATTCCATCAAAGGAAAGTATTATATCAAACAACAAAATACATAGTTTTTTAATCTGCAAATGGGAGTAATGTACTACAGCACAAAATACTCACATTCAGGCCACTTCTGATTGAATACTAGTGTGCAAAATCATTTTTGTTTTTAAAAAATAAAAACAGTGCAAATCAAGCACATCTGCTTGTGGTTTCGGTCGTTGGGTGTAGCATTGATTCTGTGGTCTGGAAGAGCTGAATCATGGTTGTCCAACTCTAGATGCTGGCTTGTTAACTTGGTTCAGACACAGCCAGGTGGAAACCTTTTGAGAGCCATCGGTTTCTGGTCCAGTAGGGCACAGTCCCTCTTGTAGACCAGGTATTCAAGTCAAGAATGTATCCGAACAGTGGACTATGCCATCACCATAACTTGTAACTTATAACTTGACTTATACAGGTGTAATGGCATATCAGGGCGATCGTGCCTCAAGAGTTGGCAGTTCGTCTTGTAATCAGAAGGTTGCCGGTTCGAGCCCCAGCTTGGACAGTCTTGGTCGTTGTGTCCTTGGGCAAGACACCTACCCCCTGCTGGTGTTGACCAGAAGGGCCAATGGTGCGATATGGCAGCCTCGCTTCTGTCAGTCTGCCCCAGGGCAGCTGTGGCTACAACTGTAGCTGCCTCCACCAGTGAGTGAATGTGAGAGTGAATGAATAGTGGAATTGTAAAGTGCTTTGAGGGTCTCGAAAAGCGCTATATAAATCCAATCCATTATTATTATTATTATTATTATTATTACTATTATTATTATTATTATTATTATTATTATTATTATTATTATTATTATTATTATTATTATTATTATTATCAGAAAGCTTAATTCCTCCCATATGCTAATTATATACAGGGATGAGTGATGGGCATGGAATGGTGATCTTTGCATTGGACTCTTTGCTCCACCGATGAAAGAGGCATGAACCCACAGGCATTGTTTAGAAGGTTGACACATTTCTTGTCAAACCATTTTATTGCAATCAGACCTTCATCAGACCTGTAATAACAGGCTCCATGGCCCTTCTTCATCAGGTCTTTGTCTGCCATCAGGGGAGCTCCACCGGTCATACAGTACCAATGCACCTGACACCCAAGGAGGTGTGCAAGTTCTGGACCAAGGTGAAACTCGTGAAGAGCTGAGGCTCTTTTATGGGTTTGCATAGTGTTTTTTTTTTTTTACAACCCTGGTCCTTAGAGGGAGCTTCTGCTCCTTTTCACTGAGGGGAGCATTGAAGAATGTAGAGCCCCTTTGATACAGCAGCAAGTTGTGGATGATGCCAGATGAACTTGCTTGGCAGAACAATTTAAAGCCCCACTCATCTGGTTTGTTGGCAATATACTGGTGGAGAGTGCCAGCCCTGTTGGCTTCTTATGAAACCATGACCTCAAACACACTGTGGTTGAAGGTGGATGGTATCACGAGTATCATGCCACAGGACCATGTGATTTTTAGCCATATAATTGTTTAGCGTCCATATAGTAGCCCAATTGTTCAACATGAAATTATAATTTTGACAACTTAGTAATATTAATTTACCAGCTACTCTAATTTGGTTAAAAGGTAATCAGTTGTGATATGTGTGATTTCCAAGTGTTATTCTTGATTTTTACAATTTTACTAATATTAACTCAGAAAGTTACAAAAATAATTTACTGAGGAAATTATTTCATCATATTCTTGCTGTGCTAACACTTACTGTGATTTATCAATAGCAATGAATAAACAAAATGGATCTAGTGGTCTGATTCTATGGCAAATAATCAATTTTAATAACATTTAGGTTATGTTATGTTAGCACCATAAAGGGTGCGAATGCTAACCGTTTGGTTGACCACTTTAAAAAAAAAAAAAAATTAAACATTTAATTTCACGTTTTTAATGCTGTCAAGTGACCTACATCTGTTTAGTAAGTCCTCTAACACTATCATATATCAAAAAATTATATCTTAGTTGAATCAAAAACACTCAAAATATGGTGGATGTTTTTTTGTTTCTGACCTTCTGGTTGGGAGAGGTATAAGAAGAGCCAACAGTTTCCATTCACAGTGTCTTCTGGTGGATTTTTTTGGCATTACAGATGTAAACCAATTGGTAGAAAAGACTCAACAAGGTAGGTCAATTTCAGTGAAAGTTAGATATAGGGCCCGAAAATGTGTACCAATTGGTTGAGCAGAACGCTAAAGGGTTAAGACAAAAGATGATCACTAATTTTATAAAATGCTCTAATGCACAAGTGGTCATATTGAATGCGTTCAGTTTTATAAATATCTTGGGACATCTGTTGACCCCAAACTGAACTTTGTGTGTGGAGTTTGCATGTCCACCCCCTGCCTGTGTGGGTCTTTTCTAAATTCATTGTAGGTGTGAATGTGAGTGTGAGTGGTTGTCCTCTCTCTGTGTTAGCCTTGCAAGACACTGTCAACCTGTCCAGGGTGTACGTGGTCTCTTACCCTGTGACAGCTGGGTTCACCCCCACCCTGAATCAGATAACCAGAAATAAATGGATGGATGGGATTTACTGAGTCTGTTTTGTCCTCTTGGTTACTGTCATGGTTTGGATATTTATCTGTGAAGAACAAAAACTCACTCTAATTCGTTAGCCACAAATGAACCCAGGATCCCTGTTGGCTACAAGACAGTTACTGTATAGCGATTGACAGGTTTTATTTTTTGTTTTGACGACATGCACTTTTTGTATTTTGACTTTCAGTTTCCATGTAGATAAAGGCCTCTGGTCCCAAAGTACAGAACAACAGTGCTTAAAAGCAGCTTTGTTCCAGCAGCCGTCACTCAGATGAACAAGCAGCTTTGTTATTCTACATTTATCCATCCAGCAATCGCTGTAGACCATGCCAACTACCGTAGCATGTGAGGCGGTGTACACCAAGCACAGGTTGCCAATTTGTTGCAAGGCTAATGCAGAGAGGGACAAAAAAAAGCATTCACACTCAGATTCACACCTATAGCCAATTTAGAAACACCTCCACCCTCAGTGTGTGCATGTTTTTTGGACTGTGGGAGGAAGCCGGAGTCAACCCACAAAGACACGGAGCAAACTCTACACAGAAAGGCCCCGGCCAGACGGTGGATTCAAACCCAGAACCTTTTGTCGTGAGGCAAAAGTGCTAATCGGGAATTTATTATTATTTTTCTTGTCTATCGTCCATTTTGAAAATGTGCATGTGAGGATGGATGACTTCCCTGCTGCACACTGAATCTACTTATGGGTACAGACAAAGCACTTTGATCCTGAACTCCACGGTCGAGGAGCCCAGGTTTCAAAAAGAAAACAGGGAAAATCCCGATAATCCTGGCTGGATTTTATAAAATGAGTTTTAAATATTGAAAGAGTATGTTTTAGGAAATTAAATACAGCTTTTTGACACTGCACATAAGTGTCATGTTCATGCAGCCAACAGTGTTAATCTAATTAATCATCTATGGAAAGAACTGGACTGAACTCTCAGCTGGGAGAAAGATAAGCAATCAAAAGCAACATTTTGCTTCTGTTAAATATAGAATGAAAAACTCTCTCTAGATTTTTATGTACAAAGCTGCTAACGCTTTCATGTGTTACACTGCAAAAGAGAGATTTCAGGCACAGCACTAATCATCCTTTTATTTCTCCTATAGGTCATGCCAACCGTTACCTGGCAGCTATTTTCATTCCAGTGGGTGTCCTTGCAACTTTGGCCCTTCTCACCTTGTTCTGTGTCTGTCGTCCAAGAGATGAGACATATATAAGGCAAAGTAAGATGTTTACGTCCAGGAAGTGCTCATTTTCTGTCGCCTCTGTCAAACTCTGTGATTGAATCAGTTCTGAGAAACAATAAACGTTCAACAAGATCAGTGTGGAAATTACTGTGAATTTAGGGTTATCATGCCCTTTGCTGATATGCTCTTCACTGCTTTTGCTAAGTCATGTTGAGTCACCACTCATGAAATGTGAAAACACACCAGTTTCCTATTACTCATTATTCAATCTACTGTTTTTTCAGCTATTGCAAAGCTCTGGAATGAGGTACAAGTCTAATGAACTCTCATGTGTTTACATAGATTACATCCTTTTTCCTTTGTTTGCGCCAAATTCATGGTTGTGTTCTCCTGTAGGAAGGGCGAGGTGCTTCTCACAAGTCAAGGGAGCCAACTCATCAGTTCCCCAGAGACTCATTCAGTACAAAGCAGCAGCCCTCAACACCTTCAGCAGCCAATCTTGGTACAGCTGAGTAAAATGAAGACTTCTTATGTGAAATGCTTGACTCACTCGAGAAAAAATATGCTAGAAACAAAAAGATGCAGCTGTGATACCGTTATGAGTCCGAGTTGCACTTAGCTGTCCTGTTCTGTAGATTATAGGTTAATGTATCTCTGTAGGTTGCTAAAAACATCCTTTGATGCATTCTCTGCTCTTGTTTTCTCCCTGTAGGTCCAGTCCATGTGCACAATCCAGGCACAGTCATCTTTAGCTTGCTCAGTCAATTTACGGGTCAAGTCGGGCCAACGACCGAATGCGGGAAGACGGCTGAGAGAGCGAGGAGAGAGGAAGAGGATGAGAGAAACTGTCCAGTGTTTCATCCTGCATCTTCTCCCAGCATTCATCTCTCTGAGGAGGAGAGGAGTGGAGAGAATGACACCATTTTCTTCCCTTCCCAGGAGCAGGGGAAAGACTCCCACATGTCGAAAGAGGAGATCCTATAATGCATCTCAAAAAATTCAGAAGACTTGGATACAACAAACTTTGAAACCACAGATGAGTATGGATCATATTCGTCTTTCCTCAGCAAGCTGCGGATGCACTGACTTTGTTTCTGCAGCTTCTGGAAAACACTCACCTCAGAAATGTATTAAATCTCGGAAGAACAGCTGCAAAGTGGTCTTCTTTGTAAGTTATGATTTACGAACTCTTGTATATACTTTTAATAAGCTTCTTTGGCTCAGTGCAAAGAATGCCATCCAAGGTGTAGAAAGCTTTGTTAGGTAGTTATTAGGTAGTTTTAGTCAAATTTATTAAGTTTATTTTAAATGAAAAAGAAATAGAAGAAAAAATGTACACAGAACATCCACATGTGATATTGAAAAGCTGGCTACAAAAGCAGCTAATTATGTCTGCACATATATGTAGATATACATGAAATATGTTTAACTTTATGTACTATAGTACATACTTTCCTTTCACTGCCACAATGTCCCCTCTGTCTTATCAGTTCCAAGATTTTTACCCACCACAATTTTATACACTTCAAAGTCACAGATGCCAAAATGATCATCTGTCCTCTCAGGAAACAGCAACAGTTTCAAACTTTCCACCTTCTGGCATTCCACTGATCAGCACGGCGCGGAGTGCCTTTTAGCTCCATTTAAATGTCCAAAAGCAGTGACGAATGTTTTCCATCTGGGATGTGCCACCGAGTGTCTTGTTAGGTTCTCGCTCCTCCAAATTCCAGATCTGGTCTTTAACACATAGGTTGGTCACATTTCCCGCACACTTCCTGGACGGGCTTGGACACTTCTTCATCACATGCAGGTTGTGTGGCAGGTTTTTCAGCCAAGAAGTACCCTAAGCAGCAAGAAATGACGGGATGGTTTTAATAAGAATTTAAACATTTGGGGGTATTTATAACACAAAAGTTCTAAGAAAAATATTAAGTGATTTAAAAGAAATCTACTAACCGTGAGTGAACCTAATCCAGACTAAAAATGGCTTGATTTTTGTCACAACAACCAGTGCAATTCCTGTACACAGGAGGGCAATTATCACCAGGAACCACACCGTATCTATAATAACACATGAGAGAGTTAGTTTCCATAATTTACATCAGTTCAATAATTTCACAGGCAATACAATTTGGCTACTTTACCTGCAATCGGTTTAGTGGCGAGCCTGGTGGTGGTAACATCAGGTGTCGCCACTAGAGGGAAACATAAAAAAAAGAGAACCTTATAAGCTCACTGCAGGCATTATTAGTTCGATGACAAGATGACACTATTGTGGCTTGGATTTGTCAGTGAGCTCACTCTTTTGTCCCTAATGTTTAACTTATTTCATCATGTGTTTGTGTGTGTGTGTGTGTTTGAATGTGTGTGTCCTTTCTCCACGGTTACTACAGAAGAGGCAAACAGTTACAAGAACATGCAAATAGCTTCCAAGCATTATTAACAGCTCATTTGTTTGGATTATTTTTAGTCATGTAACAGTTTCAGCTGAATCAGAAACATTTTAGGGATTCTGACTATGACCTGTCCACATTACTGTATGTAGGCAGGATTACAGTACAGGAAAACACATGCTACAACTAGGGCCTCTACAGTGACATTTAAAAAAAGAGACACAACAGACTGTTTTGCTCACCTGCCCTCGTACAGAGCCCAGAGTGATAATAACACAGGACACGACATTAAGACTTTGAATCAGTTAACAGATTCATGTACTACACCCCTAAATCTGCCTGTCTTCTAGAACTTGTTATCATGGATTGCTACACTGTTACTGAGTTATGTTGTAGGGGGGATGGAGGCATGAAAGGAAATTTCCTTTAAGCACTGCGCAGAGCTTTGCCAGGAGGCTGTTGAGGTAGACAAGAGAAGTGCACAATTCTCACATTCTCACCTGTGTCTGTGCTCTCCTCTGTGGTTAGGTTTAGGCAACTCAAGCACTTCACATGAAGTTAGTAAATTCCCTAACCTTTGTGAAGTGCTGATGGTGCCAAAACGTAACCATAATTAAAAAAAATCTGTTTAAGCTGTAAGTTGTAAACAACATTTCTTCATTGTGTTTCATGAAAAATGCGATCCGATAACAAATATTTTATTTTTTAATTTGTTGTTGTTTTAAACACTTTTAAACACTGATGTTATCACCTCAGAGTGCATACTTGTCCCTCGCAGACACAGTGGGTTTAAGGTGGATGACATCAGCGTTAAAGGCATCTAAACTCATTACTGGCAGACTGAAAGATGCTAAAAGGCCACATAGAGCTGACTGACCTCTGTAGGGTTGTGGGTGATGACTATCTATGATTGGGTTTCTCTAAGCAAGTCTTGACGTTAGTGCTGCTTTACAATATCCTGATGGTACTTTTGTGTTGATATCTTCTTTTCTTTGGGTTAAAATATGCACTCAAAAAATTAGTCTTTGCCCTCATAAACACAAAATGAAACTGAAGTATATCAAATCAAAGGTTTATTCATTTAATTCATTAATCGTGATTTTTTTTTAGGGAGCTCAATGTAAGTTTCATTTGGTCAGATTCCATTAATTTGAACATTTTACGTTGTACTTACGTAACTGAATTTTTTCATGTAATCAGATTACTTAATGCCACCACTTTGGGCATGAATATTTTTTGAGTGTGAATGTTTCCTTGTTTGTAGGTACCCCACTGGATCCAGACAAACACGCTAGTAAATGCTCTTGTGCATACATGTAAATAAACAGTTTCTTTTAACAAACTTATTACTCTGAGCTACTTTCAGTCTTGTTTTCATAAAATAAGGCATTTGAACTCATGGGTTCTCAGGAGTATTTTTAAATAAAAAAGAAGTTATATTCCCAGATGTAGTTAAATGAGTAACTTCTCATGAAAAATGAGCATTTGCTGCCCTTTTGTGGTTCAGCCTGTACACTCAGACAAGTTTGACGCCTAAATCATTTTGGTGTAAAAGATGAGTATATCTGTTATGTTATTGCTTTTCATGGTAGTGTTAAATTAGTCTCCGATCTTATGTCTTTGGGCAACGCATCTACAATGTTATTTTTTGTGCTTTTACACTGATAATCTGTAGCAAATTGTTAATGAAAGAATGCAAAACGACAAAGCTCCTTAATGAGAATGTGATGCTGCACGTGGCCCTCAAGTGTGTTATGGTTGAAACTATTCAAAACAAAACACTGCAATGAATAAATGATAACCACTGTGTCAACAATTGTTTCACATTTAGTTGACTGTGCCGAGAAGGGCTCACTTACCAGTAGTAGATGGAGGGACGGTGGGTTTGATTGTGGATACACACTCTTTACAGTCTTGGTCTTTGCACTTGTAGCCAGCCTTACATGGGCACACATTGTTATGAGTCGGGTTGCAGTCTGTCTTGACCTCCACTTTTGCTGTGGAAAAACACGGTCATTGTTAAAAGTGATTTAAAGACGGATAAAGTTGAAAGTGTGTGCAAAGGATGTCTTTGTGATAAAACTGAAAATGTGAAATGACTCACAAAGCTAGGCACGACAGGTAAAGATTCTGGTTTGAAGTCATAAGACCGTTATATTATCACGTCTGGTGCTTCTTCTTTAGAGAATTTTAAACACTTTTTAAACACTGATGTTATCACCTCAGAGTGCATACTTGTCCCTCGCAGACACAGTGGGTTTAAGGTGGATGACATCAGCGTTAAGTGCATCTAAACTCATTACTGGCAGACTTTAAAAACTAGAAACAACGAGCTGAAAGATGCTAAAAGGCCACATAGAGCTGACTGACCTCTGTAGGGTTGTGGGTGATGACTATCTATGATTGGGTTTCTCTAAGCAAGTCTTGACGTTAGTGCTGCTTTACAATATCCTGATGGTACTTTTGTGTTGATATCTTCTTTTCTTTGGGTTAAAATATGCACTCAAAAAATTAGTCTTTGCCCTCATAAACACAAAATGAAACTGAAGTATATCAAATCAAAGGTTTATTCATTTAATTCATTAATTGTGATTTATTTTTTTTAGGGAGCTCAATGTAAGTTTCATTTGGCCAGATTCCATTAATTTGAACATTTTACGTTGTACTTACGTAACTGAATGTTTTCATGTAATCAGATTACTTAACGTCACCACTTTGGGCATGAATATTTTTTGAGTGTGAATGTTTCCTTGTTTGTAGGTACCCCACTGGATCCAGACAAACACGCTAGTAAATGCTCTTGTGCATACATGTAAATAAACAGTTTCTTTTAACAAACTTATTACTCTGAGCTACTTTCAGTCTTGTTTTCATAAAATAAGGCATTTGAACTCATGGGTTCTCAGGAGTATTTTTAAATAAAAAGAAGTTATATTCCCAGATGTAGTTAAATGAGTAACTTCTCATGAAAAATGAGCATTTGCTGCCCTTTTGTGGTTCAGCCTGTACACTCAGACAAGTTTGACGCCTAAATCATTTTGGTGTAAAAGATGAGTATATCTGTTATGTTATTGCTTTTCATGGTAGTGTTAAATTAGTCTCCGATCTTATGTCTTTGGGCAACGCATCTACAATGTTATTTTTTGTGCTTTTACACTGATAATCTGTAGCAAATTGTTAATGAAAGAATGCAAAACGACAAAGCTCCTTAATGAGAATGTGATGCTGCACGTGGCCCTCAAGTGTGTTATGGTTGAAACTATTCAAAACAAAACACTGCAATGAATAAATGATAACCACTGTGTCAACAATTGTTTCACATTTAGTTGACTGTGCCGAGAAGGGCTCACTTACCAGTAGTAGATGGAGGGACGGTGGGTTTGATTGTGGATACACACTCTTTACAGTCTTGGTCTTTGCACTTGTAGCCAGCCTTACATGTGCACACGGTGTTATGAGTCGCGCTGCATTCTGTCTTGACCTCCATGTTTGCTGTGGAAAAACACGGTCATTGTTAAAAGTGATTTAAAGACGGATAAAGTTGAAAGTGTGTGCAAAGGATGTCTTTGTGATAAAACTGAAAATGTGAAATGACTCACAAAACTGGGCACGACAGGTAAAGATTCTGGTTTGAAGTCATAAGACCGTTATATTATCACGTCTGGTGCTTCTTCTTTAGAGAATTTCAGTTTGATGAAACAAGGTCTTTCTTAAATGATGCTTTAGTGTGCACACCTCAATCTGATGTTACATATTAGCAATCAGCGAACTACTTATATGACTTCCAAAGAGTCACAGTCATCCCAAAACCAAACACACAAAGTGAAAATCGTAAACAGAAATCATTTTGTGGCATTTAGGGTTACAGAGGGACGTAGCACAACATGCAGAGTCTTAAAAGCTCACCAGCCAACAGCGGTCCACAAGCAGAATAAAAATATTTTCACTTTTTCCAGACAGATTACTATAAAATGAGCAGCTGAGGTCACAACACGAGGACTGTGGACATTTTAAAGCTGGCAGCGACTCTTACGTGTGTGCTCAGCACTGTTTTACTCTGCTGTCTTATAATAATGAATTAAAATGCAGTGAGAGCAGTAAGCAGCATAAACATACAGAGTAGTAAACAGAAGAGAACAGGTAACCAAGCATTTTGTTCCATGAAGCCCTCTGAGGTCCACACATCCAAACTCTTATCATCATCACCAACAAATCATTGGCACCAACAACACAGAAGCACTTTTTATATCACTGCTCTGCTATGCAAAGTTTTTGAGTGGGCTGAATTATTTCCATAGCCGTTAATTGGTATAAAGCCCCTTCTTGTGCTTTGAACGCCCACCTTCCTCTGCTGAAGAAATGTAAACAGTTGTTCTAATGTGCAGGTGTATAAACAATAAGTAGATGTTTGGTCGATGTTAAATGTCTATATGTATCTGGTTTGTAATTTGGAAAAAGGTATGTGAGCCCTTTGATTATGATATGTGTAAAAAAGGCTTCTTGGTTGACACACAAAAAAGTCAAATTCAGCTAAAATGCACATGTAGCCAAAATTGAGACCGAGAAACTCAAATTTGTCTCAGTTCTGTGTTTTCTCTTGTCTGTTTTCCACAGTGACATTTAAAAAAGGCACGACATGCTGTTTTGTTCACCTGTACCAGCACAAAGCCCTGAGTAATAATAACATAGGACATGACATTTCTGCTCTTTCCACTGTTTGCTGCTTTTTTGGTATTTTGCTCTTTTTTTCCACTGACATGAAGATGGTCTGCTTTTTCAGCCTCCTCCTGTCTCGGTGGGCTGTGCCGCAGACCATGTCGAGATTACTGTGTAAACACAAACTTCTGCTGCAGAATCTCATCATATTAAACCCCAGTGCTGGCTCACAGTTGGTTTCACAGACCCCCTTCTCTTCCCCTTCTGTCTTTCATCTCCTTCTGACTGTATCCCCCCGTTGATACATGAAATGGGAAATCCCCTTGTGTAAGTTTTGTATATGCAAACTTCTCTGAAATCCTGAGTTGAGAAACAGCTAGCAGTCTGACTTTGTCAAAATTCTGTGGAGTCATTGGTCAAATGCAGTGGTCAGGTCGACAGAGAGTTAATGACTCACTCACACATCTCACATCAAGAGAGAGCATGATAGAGCTCACACACTAACACAAAATGTATAAGCAACCACATGTTTCACTATAACAAGGGGAGGGGGGGTCCTGAGTAGTATTTTTACTGTAATGCTTTGTCATTCTTCTATCTGCTTAAAAGATAACAGGTGCGCTCTAGCGGGAATATCTGTGTACAAGAGCTCGAATCAATGTGTCTGTAGAAAAACGTGTAAGTCGTAAAACCCACTACGTCATCATTCCTGCCACTAAAGCTCTTTGTGCTGTCAGTCTAAAAATTGCCTTAAAGTTTTCACACATTTCAAATCCTCACATGTACTGTAGCGCCTCCACGCCCAAAGCTAAAGATGTGAAGTTACTCACGTTTACTGCAGCTGTCACAAAATTCACAGTTCATCGCCGTGTTGTAGCTGGCTGTGTATTTCCCAGCTTCACAGGGTTCACATTTATGGTCACAGTTTTTCTGTGAGCGTCTGGCCATAAACTCACCTGGAATATATGAAACATCAGTTTGCAGTTAAAGCACTACTGTTGACATCACAGCCATGAACTTTAATGGGATGTGAGGAAGTTACTGTACCTGCAGGGCACTTTTCACAACAAAACGTAGGTGATATATATGGCCAGCTGTACTGTGTTGGACTGCAAGTGGGCTTTACAGGGTTAGAAGATAGCAAAGGTAGGAAGCACAGTAATGGTAAAATAAAACAGAGTGGCCGCATCTGGGAAGAAACATACAAGAAAAGAAGAGGAGGAGGAGGAGGAGGAGGAGGAAAAGGAGGGGAGTAAGCAGAGACAGGAGGAAAAGTATTACTATCATGATTCTGTCAAATGTATTCACATAACAATCCCAGCAGGCACTCAGTGAAACACACTAAAGATTAAAGATGATAAATATCATAACATCTTCCATTCTGAGAAAAAGAATTCGGTAGTCAGGCTGCCTAAATATGTTAGGACACACATTTTAAATTCTAAAAAAGCCTGTAACACACTGATGATAAAACACAGACAAAATACAACACTAAGAGAGACCAGCTTTACATCCTAATGCAAACAGGTTACAAGGCTCTACTAAAACATTCAAAATGATAAAGTTATAGCTGAAAATACATGCTGTGAAAATCTTTACTTACTGTGGAGAAGAGGTTTTAGCAAGATGTCACTTGGGACCCTCTGAGCCTGAGACTGAGCAGGGGACGAGAAGTGTGTCAAGGGACTATTCATAAAATGTCAGAGATGACTCATCCTGAAAACCTTACATATTAACAGTCAACATCCTTGTCCCACTCTCTCTCTCTCCTGTCTTTTTGGAGACCACCTTGGCTGTGCACAGCAACATACCCCCGTCAGCCTCCACATTTTTCCATCATCCTATCTCTCTCGTTTCCTCCAAAATCTGCTTTTGCTGCGAGCACTCTGATGCTTTTTATTCTCTCGTTTTCTCTTTCACCTCTGCCACTCTCGCTCTCTCTCGCCTCTTCTTAGCACAGGATGATGAAGTCGTTTAATGTAAGGCATCGTTTACCTCATAGGTATCTTTTTACTCTTATAGAAAGGTGTTAATGAGAAAAATGTCATTCCAAGAAATTACTTTGTGATAATGAGAAGGCGTGTAATGTTATGAGGATTGAAAACATTGCAATGCCAATTGCATGCATAGGTCCCAAATTGCTCATTACAATTTTTTTTTATCATTTCAAATATAAACATTTGGCTGACAAAAAACCAAAATGTTTCTGTAGAATAACGTGCAAGTTAAGAAACAGTTATGTTATTCTTTATCAACTCATATACACATTGGAGCAATTAAAGGATAATATGCGCGATTATTGGCTGTGTGTGTGCGTGCGTGTAATCCAACTGTGTTGTCAGTTGGATTACTCAGAAGGTAAGGACTGATTAATATAAAAATGTTACCAAAAGTGGAGCATGGGTGAACCTACAATTTTAAGTTTTGGAGTCAGATTTAGAGCCAGGATGACAGGCAGACTGAGGCGAACAAAAAGCGAGCTGTTTACTGCAGACTGATGTCAAGGTTGTACAAATGTGAATCATGAGGGACAAAGGAAACTGAAAACTATAACTACTGAAACCTAAGACTTGAAAGCACACTAAGGCCTTCAAACACCAGAAACACCAGAGGTCGGGACCACTGGGAGGGAGAACAGAAACATACACAGACAATATACACAGAAGGGTAATTAGGGAAAGTGGAGATAAGACACAGGTGAACTAAATCATACAGAAAACAAGGTACAAGAAGCAAAAATAAAGGAAACGCACAAGGAATTCTAACTCTCAAAGTAAAACGGGAAATGTGATAATTAAATAGGGAAGACATACACGTGAATGAATTTAATGCACAAGACTTGACATAGCAGAAAAGGAACACAGGAAGGATTACAATTACAAGGCAACTAGGAACCAAGAATGGGGCTAAATTTACTAAGAGTAAAAAAAAACAAGAAATGATATAAAACATTAAACAAACCTAATAGAAAGTCAAAAAAAAAAAAACTTACACAATGGGCAAACTAGCTGAGTTTTTTTAAAGGCTGACATTTTGATATAGGACAAAATTGGGCATTTCACATCACAGCTTCACACACACTTCTGAAGTGGGATAACAAAAAAAAAAGTGAGGCATCATGTTTAAGATAGACTCTCAATATAATCACAATATTAAAAAAACGATCCGGATCCAGACATTCATCTGGATCCAGCAGCTCATTTGTTCATGGTGTGGACCTCATTGATATCCTTGTATGAAGTCTTAGACTGTCTTCTGTTAGTTTCATGCACACTTCAGTTTGTTATCTGAAGGTTGAGTGTATTTTTTCTGAATTAAAACAAAAGGTATATTTTCCAGACGGGGGTAAAACCGTGCTGTAAATGATAAGAATGATATGTTTCTAGTTAATTGCTTTATTATTGGTGTAACTGGTAGCGTAGGTGTGAGAACATTAATCAGCAAAAACTGACAAAATGCCATTAGTGTGTAGATAGCTGCCAGCCAGCGATAATTACTATACTTGACCTCAGTTTTCACAGAAACCAAGCCACAGCACGTGACCTCCTTTCAACAGTGAAACGGGGACTAGGTTTAAGGAAATAGGGGCAGCCTCAAGTGACAAGTGTGACTATAGCTGAGTAGCAACACTCAAACAGAATACAGAGATGACTGGATGAGAGATGACTGTGCAACAAGACCATGGCTGATCATGAACTGGTTACAGCAAAACTGGTCATGCTTATCTTGAGGTTTCAGTATCAGTATTGATGCTTGACCGTAAGAGTTGATACGTCTAAACAGAACTTCAAAAGTTCTTGTGCCAGGAACATGTTGACTCTTTTGTTATGAAGTAAACAGATAAACAACGCCACTTTTTAGTTGACAAAATCTGCATGCTGAGTCAGAGATGAGCCAGTCAGTCCTCACAGCTGGACTAGAAGACTGTGTGGGGGAATCAACAGTCTATTTGCATGTGCATTTTTGCAAAGACCTATGTATGCCAAACGGGTTAGTGTAAGTGACACTTTATGTGTGACACAGAGGAAGACTGGGTGAGAGGGAGGAGGAAGAGTGAAGAGATGAAGATGCTTTTTTTGTTGCTACCTATAAAGGAAGGATGTGGTTTTTCTGAGGAAGCACTTGTCTTGCTCTGCTGAATGAGCTCTTTAGTATACTGTAATAGCAAAGTCGCGTGAGGTAACGCTCTGCTGGCCTCTTTAATAAAGGACTGGTCTACTACAGGATGCTCTTTTAAAAATTATGGTGCCTATAAATATAGTTAAGTGATACTTGCCTTACAGCCTATGCTTAATCTCTGTAGTCAATTTCACAGTATGCAAAGACGTTTTTATCAGGTCCTTTCCAGAATAACTAATGATTTCAAAGTAATGGCTTAACCACTCAGCGTCCACTCAATTGGTGATTCGTTTAGGAGTAAAATGATACAAAGGTATTAAAGGTTCATCCCTTTATAGGACATTTTCAGATCTTTGGCACATTCAAGCAGAAGAGAGCAAGACGAATGTCATAGACTGCAAGTGTGGAAAGAAAGTGAAAGACGTGCCCAGACCAGGTCCCTGACAGAAGCTGGGAAGAAGACACAACACGGGAGTAAAGGGAGAGCACGGGGATGTATTATCATTTATCGCACTGTAAATAAACGCGCCGTTAGCGTTTTGGGTCCTATTTTCCTCCACATCCCCACGGCTTGCCCTGGCAAACCGTGACAGAATCATCCCGCGTCGGTGGAGGCTGCACACTATTAAGTAGCTCCCTCCGCCGATGCTGATCCGCTGACGGTGTGTGGCATCTTCCTCGGGCGTGGCCAGCAATCTTCAGCCTGCAGCCCGGCCTCCTGGTTACAGCCACAACCACGCACACACCTCCCTATAAATACACACGGAAAAAAATAACAGTGAACACACACACAAAATATAAAAAGGTCCACAACTGCTCAGGGACCCTGGGTCCCTCAGAACGTTTTTTAACGTTTCAACGTTGTCTTTAATTAAAGAGTAGTTAATAAGCAACCCCGTTTACAAAAAGCAGCTGGCACACCTTAATAATGTAAACAACATGGCCTGCAGAGAGGTCAGTTAAGCATCCATAGCAGATGGCAGCACCTGCCTGCAATGATGGTACTTGTGACACAAATGTGAAAGCTACATACATGATATGTAGTAATGTCCCCTCCCTTTCATCACTGTGCTGGCTTTTAAATTCCTCTTTATCCCCTGGGAGGCAATCTTTTACCTTTTCATTCATTAGATCACAGCTCAGGCCCCAAAACGCTTCTGGATCGTCTTTGGTTATGTTTTTTATCTGGGTCCGTCCTTTGGGAGGTTTACGGGCTTGCCCAGCTGTGAGCAGACGCACAGAAAGACCCAGAACCCGTTTGAGACATACATAAATACTGAGCCACCTACACCTACACGTTATTATTACAGCTGTTTGGCCACGCCATTAACTCTGCAGTTATTGAGTCAGCGGAGCGTTGGCGACTTTTCTGCACAGTGTGGCTCAGCACTCTGTAACTTCACTTGGTCTCGGCTTCATAGATAATTTCTGTGATTCCTTAATGGCGCCAAAAGATTAAGGGGTGTTGTTCAATATTTTGATATATACGATGCCCTCCCCCGCAATGACGAAGTGGAAATCGTTGCTGGAGAGAAGACTGTCTGGAATATCCTGCTTAGTCTGCTGCCACTACGATGGAGGACTGATGGATGGATGCCAGATTTTAGCACTCACACTGGTGCGTGGACGTGCAGCGGCTTGCAGTCCTTGCCACTTGTATACAGAGGTTTTCTGAATATGAAAACCTACAATGCAATGCTAGTATGAACTACTAGCCCACGCAGTCTTTCGCACCGAGGTGAACCCCTCCCTGTATTTGGGAAAGACTAAATCACCCTCTCTCCGAGATACTCTTTTTATCCGGTCAAGCTACTGGCCTATCGATGTTTAACTCTATGTTTTAGGTTGTGGATTGTTCCCTTAGATATCTGTGTATATATAGTCTAAAATTTAATTTAATATCTTTTTTTAATGTAGAAATTTCCAATTCATTTTTTTTAAAAAGCTGAAAATGATCGTAGTGTGCTTTTATTTACAGATAGCTCCACATCCCAAGTGTTTTATGATTCTTGTTATTGTCCTTATTGAACTGAAGTTGACTTGTCTGCTGGTTTAACGGCTTTCCTACAGGTTTGTTGTGTTTTTGAACCTCAGGTGCAGTTTTGCCAGTTTGCCTGTGAAACTAATTCCTGTGAAACGTGCGCGTCACAGCATTTCCCGTTTGAGACCGCCTCCCCTCTTCAGAGACTGGGCAGCAGCAGTTCTGTCGCGCTGCTTTCTCTAAAATATATATGTGTACTTCAGTAACTGAAATGCCGATTTCCACGCAAAGAGCTGAGGTTAAGAAATATTCCTCAGAGTGACGGTGGTCGTCCAGGTAAGTGACAGTTAAATATCTAAGCAGTGTGTCTGTGGGAAGGAGCGATTCATATCAGACTGTGGTGGGCGTTTGTGTGGTGGGTAGTTAAATCGAAACCAGTGACAAGAAAAAAGTTAAATGAAAAGTGCAGGTTAAGTTCTCAAACACGTCAGTGTAATCTGTAAATACGTAAAAATAAGACACGTCGAGTTTTTGTGCGCTTAAAAACACTCGAAAAAGTTTCTAATCTCAGCCTTTGACCGCGACAGGGAAGCGAAGAGGGAAGCTGCCCAAACAAGTGGCGCAGATATGCGACCTTCGTTTACTGAGCACAAAATCAGTCTCTCTGTGAATTATTTCTTTAGGGATCACACTGTCTTCACAGTAGTCACACCCAAACTCGTCCTCTTTAAGGTGTTTAAATTCATTGAATTAAGGGCTTGTTAACGGGAGAAGATGCATAATGTGCAGTATTATGTGTAGGATTGTATAAAGCACCGCTCTGCTAATAGTCAGCTTTAATAAAAAATCCAGGCGAAAACATTTGCAGCCTCAGCCCCCGCACGCGTTACATTTGTGAGATAAATGAGATAAATTATTACCTGTGCAGCGGCTTGGAGAGAGTTTCGTTTAATCTTCTCACCATGCTGGGAAAACCACTTCTGATAATTCAACCTCTACCACACATACCATTTCATCTAATCTATTTAAAATTTCTGTCCAATACAAGTCTATGGACACAACGTGAACCCGGGGTTCACTTTGTTTCACTTCTGCTAATTTAAATGTAAAAAATAATTTTTAATAATGCTCCACATCTCTATGCAAACTCCTTCTATGTTATCAGGAGTTGAGCAACCAAACTTGGCAGGTCTCGGGGTTCTTATCTATCATCAGATGTTATGATGTCATTTGGTTGCCTAGCATTCACCTACCAACTGGATTAAATAGCACATTTTTAGCATTTATGCAACCATAACACCTGATAAAAGCACAGTATGTCTTAATGTTATGACACAATACTGTAGCATATGAGTAGTTCTAAAGTGCACAAGCAAACATGGTAGCGGCTGACGCGATTAGAGCTTTAAAATGCATTCTGCTCTCTGCCAAAATCCTGCTTTATGATTTTTGTACTGTGCCTATTCCTAAAATCCTTTTTGTTAATTACCATTCAGCTGACCAGAGAACAGACCGCAATCCTACACAGCAGCCAAGGGGCCAGTACGAGGATCGGGGGCTGATGGAGTGCAGCAGCTATGCTATGCAACTACACTTCCTCAAATTAGTGGACTTTGGGTCATTTTGATTATGGAGGCCCTTCGGCACAGAGGACAGAGGAGTAAAAAAGCCTCTTTTGGCACCTTACTTTGCCTGATGGTGAGAACACCTTAAAGGTCACTGCATGAAGAAATGAGAAATTCCCTTGTTGGGAACTTCTCTTTGGATATTCATTGTAAATTCTTTGTTTTAGTGCATGTTCATCACCACTTTGGCATCGTTACCAGAGTCACAGGAAGTTAATAAGAACTGTAAACCTGACGAGTTTCACACTGAAGATGGAATATGTTGCAACAAATGCAGTCCAGGTACTGTATGAGCCACTGTATGTCATATATATCCACAGTGACAAGCAAATAATCTGAGACATCATCAAGCTAACTTTTTGTTTTTACACGTAATTTTCCTGTTTTCAGGTTTTAAGCTTCAAGAAAAATGTCATGGTCCCAAAGAGAGATCAACCTGCACACAGTGTCCGGGAGGACAGTACTTAGAATTTATGAACTACTCCCCCAACTGCCTACCTTGCAGAACCTGCAAAGGTAGAGCAACTTTATCCTTTCCTGACTCAGTCTAACATGTTAGATTTAGAAGTATATCTTCAGCTTCAGGTTTGCCTTACTTGATTTTCTTTTGTGTGTGTGTGCGTTCCTTTCTGCAGCTTTAAAGAATGAAATCCAGGTGTCGCCATGTTTAGGAAACCAGAACACTAAGTGTCGATGTAAATATGGATATTACAAGATTAGAATTGACAGCGAAACCTTTGATTGTCGCAGATGTAAAACGTGCAAAGCCGATGAAGTGGAAATGCAGAAATGTAAGCCTTAACTTATTCCAGTACCCACTAAGTCATGGCCCATAATGCATTTCTTCATGTGAGTCTAAATAGAAACAATCTTGCTGTTCACAGGTACACCAGATAATAACACTGTGTGCAGATGTAAGGACAATTACTACAAAGACAACGGCAAGTGCAAACTGTGCGAGAGGTGAGCATACGACTGTTGTATGTGAGCTTTGTGTGTGTGCGCATTGTTCCTATTTCACTGTTTGGGATTGTTTGTTTAAATGTTAACGGGGAAGTGTGTTTGTAGAATTGAAACTCTCAGCACATTTCTCAGTCTTTCCATTTGTTGGCAACAGAGAAGTTATGACACATGAAAACCTGAGATGTGAACAGTCACTGAACAAGTTCTCATTTGTTAAACACACGGTCGGTCTGTCCCACTCAGGGAGGAAGTAAATGTTTATAAGTCTTAGAAACACTCGAGTCAAGCCGATGTAGACAGATGTCTTATGTGGATGTCTTATACTTAAAAAAATAGAATTATGAATGTAAAAATCATGGCAACCCACATTTTGTGTTAGTTAATAATTTAGCATGTGGATAGGTACAGTGGTATTTATCATGGGAAAAAACCTGAGAGCCCAAGGGAACTTGCTGCCCGTACTTTCAACAATCCCGAGCTACATTCTTTCTAACAAATAAATGTAGCAATTAGTAGTGATTGTGACAGCTGAATAAGTGTTAATTCAACACTAATTACTTGCTTAGTGGTAACTTTGAAACAGTACTGAAAGTGTGAAAATGAAATTGCTTGAATTCATATGATGATGTAAAAAAGGCATCTTGGCTGTCATGTGAATCGTTTCCTCTTTAAGATGTGCTACTTCCTCGTCCGTGTTATGAAAAGTGTTCTCTCTTCTCCACAGTTGCTCTCCTCAGTGCAACCACTTGTGTTCAAAACCCACAATAGGTGAGCACCAACCAGGCCCTCTTTCTCACAAAAGAGTGAGCAAATAGAATAATCATAGATGTACTTAAGCATATTATAATATTATTAATAATTTTGTTGACTAAGACATAATGTATGTTTTTTCAATTCTCAACTCCAGTAAAACTTTACATTTTCTGTACATTTTCTTTTCTTATGTTTTAATATGGATCTATTTTTTTTCTGTAACTCTCTAGCTACTTCAAAAGAAAATACGCCCAATGAATCGGACTCTTTTGTCAGTATAATTGCTGGAGCTGGAGCTGGAATATTAGTGTTGATGGTGTCGGTGGTTTTAATGACGTACGTGATCACGAAACGACAAACCAAAAAAAGGCTACTACGGTCCTCCCAGCGATCTGACACTTCCCAGGAATCTTGTGAGGTACGTTGATTTAACTGCCGGTCGTTACTTTTCTCAGTTCGGTCTACAATCTGCAGACATTAAATAGGATCTGCTCTTGTTTTATAGCAGGTCTTGGTGAAGAGTGAGGAACATTTGGAGACCATTGTGACAGAGGTTCCTCAGACTTCTGTGGCCCAAGTGGAGACGTCCAAACTGCCTGACTGTGTCCCGCTGGAAATCAATCGTGAGTGTATAGCTCCTCATCAGAGGTCCAGTGTGCAAGCTTCAACAAAAAGTGCTCAGTTGTATCGCTTTTGCTCAATACCCCTATTCATTTCTCCCCCCAACAGTCTCTGAGCTGATCTATGCCGTCCTGGATCTGGTACCTGTGGTGCAGGTGAAGCAGCTGGTGCGTTGTCTTGGTGTGACTGATACAGAGATTGAACAAGCAGAGATGGATCACCGATCCTGCCGGGAGGCTCACTACCAGATGCTGCGGGTGTGGGCCTTACATTCAGGTGGAGGAGGACGAGGTGGAATGCTGCACAGGCCACTGTTCAATGAATTATTAGAAAAACTAAGAAATATGCACCTGGGGAAAGCAGCTGAGGAACTGGAGACAAAATATGGCATTCAGTAACTCTGTAAAACGTGCCAAGAGGAACAAAATGCTTATGAGCCCAAGTATTGCTGGCTTTAAGGACTCAATCGTGGATGCCAAACTGGCCTGGTGCTACAACAAAAGCAGCAGCTTTATTTCACAGTACACATATGAGACTGAAGACTTTGGGTCCTTCTTTGACAATCACACAGCGAGATGACGGGAAGAAACAACTAAGAACAAATGAACAAATGGCTGAAAGCGTCGCAGGAAACGTTTGCATTCAGATCATTTTCAAAGAGCTTTTTACAATGAGTAGTTTTTTACATTTTGAAAACCAGGATTATTTCTTTATTGCTGAGCAATATCTGAGAAGACTGATGCTACTCTCTTCACATTATATATAATCCTACAGCTATTTTGTACCTTTAAACCAAGCCAAGCTATACTCCCCAAAGCAAACTATATTTCCCAAAGACGCAGACATTCATTAACATGACCAGTGTTAAAGGCTAGTTGTTCCTCTGGCTCTAGAATGACAGTCCTACGCTGCACCAGTAGAGAAGTCCCAAGTTGGGCGTTGAGACAGTTTTGTGACCAAAAGTAGCCTCAGGAACAAATCTGACAACTTAAAAAACAAACAAACCCAAAATGAGCAATGTAAGTGTAGCGTGAGACAATGTGATGGTGCAATTGTAGAAATGCCAAAGCAGACAAATAGATTTTGAGGTAAAACATGCAAAAAGAAATGTTTGAGATTCCAAAAGAAGGTCTAGTTGAGTCATGCCAGGTAAATGTTGGCACGTACGATGGAAGAGTGGTGGAGAAATTGCACTCATTCGTTGTAGCGTAGGATTCAGGAGGCGTTATCACTGTGCGATCGGCATACCTCAAACTTAATATCCTGCTAAAGCTTTTTCCTGCTAAAATCTTGCAGTCTGAATGCACCTTAACCAATGTGTTATTTCTTTATTATCACTATGACAAGTCTCTTAAAATGGTTGATGCATTTTGTACCGTATGCATTTCTATGTAGTTTTATTAACTTTTAGGGGAGTCAAATGTATCTACTTTACTAGTGTGTTTAACTTAAGCTACCCATTTTTTTTTATTGTAAATAGTTGCAATTAAAAAATAGTTACAAGTTAAACTTATTATTGCAAAACATGTATTTCTTTCTAGAGGGAAGTGGTGTATTTAATCCCGGTACCGTTGAGTTAACAGGTAATGTTTTAATAGGACAGTGGTTCACAAACATTCTGTGGCATGCTTCAACTTAAAAATCAATTTATCAACCCCCCCCACCCCCACCCCCACCTCCTTTCCCTTGCAAGAGCTCGTGCACGGTTTCTGTCACTCATTAACATCGATGAGGAAGGAACTTAAAAAAAGAGGGACAGAGATTCTAGTTGAATTTCAGTCATATGAAGGTCAGCACAGTAATACTGACAAGCTTTTTACCCCTTGATTGTGCATGTTCTTCCTCTGGTGCTGCACCCACACAGGGAGGCCCACCTTGCAGTTGAGGACCACTGAAATTGTATTGGAAACTTTGTGGTTCCTACTTACAGTAGGGCTGACTGCTGCCACATTCAATGATAAGCTTTCAATGAAACCCTATCATGCAAGCATTATTCATACTGCTATAGAAAAGAGGACACACCTGTTCCCAGTGTCTCTCAGCTGAGCGACTTTTATAATACAGTTGTTTCACCGTGCAGATTCACATAGCAATCAGTAACATTTGAATTGAAAAGTGTATTTTCAAATGGTTTTATACTTAAAACAAAAATATTTACCGACTGGATGATGATTGTCAATCAATGTTGCGCATCAATCAAATGTAAAACTCAAGTTTTAATAAATGTGTCATGTCTCTTTCTCTGTGTGTCTGAGTTACATGTGTGAAAAATGTAATTGTGCATATTTCACTGCAGGCACGCTGCCAGTCTGCATTCCAACGGGGCTTTAATCATTAACACGAAATGTTATCTTTCTGTGGCTTTAAATGGAAGGACGTTTTGCTTTAACCTAACCTGATAGTTTTATAAAAATTCTATTTCTTTAGCTACATTCCTTTGCCTAGACCTCTTCCCCATAACTCCCTGTGCATGCAATATAAAACACTGAATCTCGTCTCTGTATCCGTTATTGGTTTCTCATATAATGAATAGCTGAACGAACACACACACACTCTGCTGCTGTTTTTAAACTTTCCTGGTTGTTCGGGGTGATCAATAATCCTGATTGACAAGAAACAACAAAACAGATCACCTTCAAAGAAGCAAGGCACCACCTCCGCTTCACTAAGCACCTTAACTGCGACACATTAACCAACCCTCAGTGCTGATTTGTTGACTGCAGAATCCAGTCGTTCCTGTCAGGCCAGTTGCAGAAGGAAGGGGTGCAGATGAAAAGAGTAGGGAGGGAGGGACAAGCAAGCTAGAAAGAAAGGAGGTGGAGAAAGCTAACAGAAACCAAAGATGACTCTGTGAAACAAAATGGATTCAGCCAAGTCCAGGTAAACTTTATGATTTTATCTGTTAAAACAGCTGTTGGTTAAAGGGTAGACACTGCTTTGAAGGAACAGTTTGTTTTATGTGTTGACCACAGCAAGGCCCTGACACGTCAGAGCTCATGTGTAGATTCACGGACTCTGATTTGATTTGTTGGCTTGCTGAAGTTATAAAATTACCAACATGCTTGTCTTTATTGACTAATCATCATGTTTTAAAGAAGATCCAGTGCTGTAATTCCGATATAATTATAATTCACTGATCACTGAGTTACAGTAGGATATAGGCAGTGATTGTAAACAAGTATGACATGGTGATGAAAGCACTTGAGTCAGTGCGCTGATGTTTGACAGTAGAGTGACAGCAGATGCGTGCGGTGTACTGAATCTGTTTGCTCGTGTGAGAATCTTTGCTTTTACGATACTTTCTCAGACTGTCCAAATGAGAGTAGGAATCCTGGTAAAAGTGTTAATGTAAAACACACCTGAAGCTTTAATCCTGCCAGTGTAACAATGACACCGCAGGCTACAGCTGTAAATGGTGCAGTGGGGAGTGGGGGCTTAAGCTACTGCAGGAAATGTTACAAGGTATAAATAATGACAGATAAGTCCAGGTGTGACACCCTGACCCGCACAGCTGTGTAACGACACCTGGAGTCATTAAAAACTGCTGGTGTCCTGTTTTAATCAGTGCGATCAGCAGTCTGTTCAGACGGCTCACTGCTGGTATTCGCCGTGTCACTCTGATCCTTTAAAGTCAGAATGTGGGTCAGTATTAGAGCATCGCTCACTTCAGACAGGAGCTCACGTGTATTTGACTGGTTTTGTCATCTGGTCTTTTTTTTTTGTGACTGTCCTGCTTATTTAATCTTTTTTATTGGAAGTAAATACGTTTGTCATTAAATCTGCCATGTGTCTTAATAATAATAATAATACATTTTATTTATGAGCGCATTTCAAGTCACCCAAGGACACTTTACAATAGGATAAAACATTTAGTAAAACAATGGCAGAATAAGAACAATAAAACAAAAGCACAAGATAAAATTAACAAACAGTGGATTCACAGTGAATATGCAGATTTGAACAGATGAGTTTTGAGTTGGGGGAGAGAACCAATGTTTCTTATTTCTGGGGGCAGAGAGTTCCACAGCCTGGGAGCAGAGCAGCTGAAAGCTCTGCTTCCCATGGTGGTGAGGCGGAAGGAAGGTACAGCAAGCTGGATAGAAGAAGAAGATCGAAGTGAACGGGCAGAACAGGTAGTGGTTAACAGGTCAGAAAGGTAAGGAGGAGCGAGGTTATGAATGGCCTTGAAGGTGACCAGAAGAAGTTTGAATATTATCTGGAATTTCACAGGGAGCCAGTGAAGTTCCCGAAGAACAGGGGTGATGTGCTGGTAGGAGGGGGTTCTGGTAGTAATGCGAGCAGCAGAGTTCTGAACCAGTTGAAGCTTATGGAGGGATTTTTGGGGGAGACCATGCAAAAGAGAACTGCAGTAGTCAATACGGGAGGTAACAAGACTGTGGACAAGAATGGACGTAGACTGGATGGAAAGAGAAGGAAGCAATCTGTAAATGTTATGTAGATGGAAGTAGGCAGAACGGGTGAGAATATTGATGTGAGATTTATAGGAAAGTGAACTGTCTAGGATGACACCAAGGCTCTTAACCTGAGGAGAAGGGAAAACTGTGGAGTTATCGATGGTGAGTGAGAAATGGTTCGCCTTCAAAAGGTTGGATTTGGTGCCAATAAGGAGGATCTCAGTTTTATCCTCATTGAGCTTTAGAAAATTAGAGGCAAACCAGGATTTTAACTCGGATAGACATTCTGAAAGGGAGGAAGGTGGGAAGGAGGAATCAGGTTTGCAAGAGAGATATAACTGGGTGTCATCAGCAAAACAGTGAAACTGAAGATCAAATTTGCGGAAAATTGTACCTAGAGGGAGGATGTATATTATGAAGAGAAGAGGGCCTAAAACTGAGCCTTGTGGTACACCAGAGGGGACAAGGAATAGACGAGAGCAGAATGATCTTAGTTGAATAAACTGGGAACGGTCGAGGAGATATGATTGAAACCAGGCGAGGGGTGTGTCAGAGATGCCGAGAGAGGAAAGTCTGCTTAGAAGGACAGAGTGAGAAATGGTGTTGAAGGCTGAGCTCAGATCTAAAAGGACAAGAATGGTGAGAAGACCAGAGTCAGCTCCGATTAGAAGATCGTTAGTGACTTTAAGTAAAGCAATTTCTGTACTGTGACATGAGCGAAAACCAGATTGAAATCTCTCGTAGATGTTATTATTAACCAGGTGTAAATGAAATTGACCTGCAACCACTTTTTCGAGTATCTTAGAAATGAAGGGTAGATTGGAAATCGGACGGAGGTTGTTAAAGTTGTTAGGATCTAAAGAAGGGTTTTTCAGTATAGGAGTGACTGGAGCAGTCTTCAATAAGGAGGGAACGATATCGGTGGTGAGAGAAGAGTGAATGATAGCAGAGATGAGTGGGAGTAAAGAAGAGAGGCAGGATTTCACAAGCCCTGTGGGCATGGGGTCAAGATGACATGTGGCAGGCTTTGATTTACATATTAACTCGGAAATATCAGATAAATCTGGAAGATGAAAAGTGGAAAATGGCTCAAAAAGGAGAAAAGGTTCTGGAGAGGGCGTAGACACAACATTTGATCTGAGTTGCTGGTGGATGTTATTGATTTTCGTAGTCCAGAACAGCATCAAGGAGTTGCAGGTTTCAGAGGAATAGAAGCGTTGGGGGGTTGAATTAGTTTGTTGAGAACTGAAAACAGAGTCCTTGCATTACCCTCATAAGAACTGATAATACCAGAGTAGAAGCTTTGTTTGGCCTTGCTGATGGAGTCTTTATACTGAAGTACGTGATATTTATAGATTTCTGAATCAACAGTTAAACCAGATTTCTTATATTTACGCTCTAGCTGCCGAGCTTTGGCCTTCAGAGCTCGGAGGTCAGAGGTAAACCAGGGAGCAGAGCGAGCGAAGGAAACAGAGTGGGTTTTTACAGGAGCCAGAGAATCAAGGACAGTGCATAGACAATTATTATAATATAACAACAAATCATCAGGAGTAGAATAGAAGTCCGGAATCTGAACATTGTCCAAACTGGTAGTGAGAATGTCCATATCAATGTTCTTGATGTTGCGGAACGAGATGAGACCAGTTGGCTTGGTAGAAGAGCAGCAGAGAGTGAGGTTAAATGAAAGGAGGAAGTGGTCAGTTATGGGGATTTCAGTAGCAGAAAGATTCGAGGGAGTAAGACCAGAACAACAGACCAAGTCCAGGGTGTGTCCTTTAGAGTGAGTGGGAAAGTCGATAAATTGCTTAAATTCAGAGCCTTCGAGACAGGAGGAAAAGTCTCTGGTGAGCAGAAGGTCATTATTGTCCACGTGAACTTTGAAATCTCCCTCCAAGATCACATTTGGGGAGAGAGATGAAAAATGGGTTAGTAAATTAGCAAAGTCACTGAGGAAGACAGGGTTAGGTTTGGGGGGGGGAGGTATACAGTAGCTATGATGGTGGGAATGGGTCCAGTCAGCTCACATGCAAGGACCTCTAGAGAACTAAAGGAATCAACATTAACTGACAGGACTTTCAAGTGCTGGTGAAAAAAGATCGCGAGACCACCCCCACGACCTGAGCAGCGGGGTTTGGAAAAGTAAACAAACCCCAGAGGAGTAGATTCATTTAGCTGAGAAAAGTCATCAGGTTGTTGCCAGGTTTCAGTTAAGCAGAAAAAGTCAAACTTACGGTCAGATAGGAGGTCTTGGATGAGAGGTCCCTTACTCGTCAATGAACGAATGTTTAGAAGACCGAAGTTGAGTGGAGTATTTTCTTTTTTGCTAATCGCGGTGGGCGCCCTGGGCAGGTGGGCTAGAGATTGATGGTTGACAGCCCAATCAGGGTTCCTGCGAGGGCGGCGAGCAGCAGACCAGAACGACACTTAAATAAACTTAAATTGTTTAAGTTAAATTAAATCTTTAAATAAATGAACACAATTATAAGTTCTGACATGTATTGAGTTTTCTTAATTTTACGTATTTTTTTAAGACTATTTAAAATGAAACAAGGCTCTAAATGGCGTACCTTTTGCTGTGCATTTATGTTGGACTGTTAGCTGTTCATTTGGACTGATTGCTTACACTCAAACTGTGTCACTGATGGGAATCCTGAAAAGTATTTTTAAAGTGGGATTTGCCATGAATGATCTGGAGCTTGCCACTGAGTTTAATGATAATTCAGTTTATCATTATATCTATGTTGTGAGTCTGATGTGCATTTACTCATTGGATTTAAAAAAAAGTCCTAATAAAAGTCCTGTGAAAGGACTGTTTTCTTTTTGAAGAAGTCATCACACACTTTATAATGGCACTGAGTAACTCTGTGTGCTCCTCTTTAGCCTTATCCCAAACGCACAGCATGTAAACAACGGAGGGGGGAGTGAATCACCAATGGAAGAAACGGTGCTGCAGACTGTGGATGGAGAGAGGCAGAGGGAGACGGAAACCAGAGAGCCTGATGTCGTTGACGGGAAAGCTGCAGACCTAAACATCCACCACAAGAGGGCAGAAGACAAACACAAGTACAGCACAATCGGCTATCAGGCAAGTGGAGTGGGACAGAATTGTAAGGATGGGGCAAGCCTACTGTTCTGGCACCAGTGGGGGTTAAATTAAGTAGATTTACTTGAGTACTTTAATTAAGGTAATTTTCTTGTATATGTTTATAGGCTGAAACCCATTATTCCTTTTTTGTTTTGCAACTTATTGACTTATTCTGGACAACTTAGTATTTAAAACCAGTTGAAGTATTTTTCATACATTATACTGATTTTTATAGAGATCAGCACTTTATGCAACTTAAATATTAAAAATATGTCATTATGAAAATTATAAATTGGCACTTGAAGCACTCTTACTTTGACTATTTAAATGTTTTATTGATAAAAAATCCCTGTACTTTCACTAAGATGTCAAAAACCTTGACTTGTAAAATACTTCTTCTGTACCGAAGTACCGTGCATTAAGTTTAGATTCAGTTCTAGGTGTGTTACACTGTTTCCGTTCATTTATTTTCATTGCAATCCTCTCTTGTGCATACATGCTCACATGTCCCGCTGCATTTTTGTGCTTCCAGAGGCGAACGAAGCAAAAGGTCGCGAATGACTTTGGAACTCTGAGTAAAGGAACTTCTGCAGGAGCCAAACCCAGAACTGCACTCAAACAAGTCCTGTTCAGCCAGGGAGTGTCTGACAAAGCGTCTGAGGTATTGTGCTGTGCTCATCAAACTACATACTGGTTTTCTAAGGAACAGATACAGACTTGCTGTAAAGGCAACCGCCCACTCAAACGCCCACTCAAACGCCCAAATTCACAGCAGCAGTGCAGTTCATTCTGTTCCACTGTCATACTTTTAGATGTACCTGTGGCCAAAACTAACATCTATTTCTATTAAGGAAGGACTGATTCAGTAGAGCGTCATATTTTCCCCTCATTTCCCTGCCTGATTATTTTCTTCTTCTTTGTTATTTATTTATTCTCATGGTTTATGACAACTTCCCAGGAGCGAAGTCAACTGGATGGGTTGAAGCAAGTCCTGGAGGCCTTCTCTCTGTCAGAGGATCTCAGGTGGAGATGGAACGAGGAAAGTCAGGGAACCACGCTGGAGACGAGCTGGACAGATATAGTGCAGTCTCATTCAGTACGGGCCCTATCGTTATATATATATTTCTTTTTCTTACTGCCAACAAATCAAATTAAAAGAACAAAACAGATCAATTCATTGGCCAAGGCCTGACATCCTGTAGTTTATTCTCATGTGGTCTAAATGAAGTCCACAAATTGTTTATTTCAGTAAACCATGCCATTGTACATGCTTCTTATGCACTGCCTTTTTAGGAAATAAAAGCACATTTTACTGGCAGGAACAATTGAGCTTGTGTCCCGTGTGAACTGTTGGCTGTGGGGGTGGCAAACAGTAATAGAGGAACTGATACTCTGTTGGCCTTATTCTGGCTGTGGGACTCGTTGATGGCAATAATCATTACACAATATGCACATTTGACATTCTTTCTGATGACCCTGACATTTCTTCTGCTTCCTCTTTTCAGACAATGTCAAAAATGCAGAGACACCAGCAGGAGGCGCTGTGGGAGTTTGTCTATACTGAACTCACCTTCATCAACAAGCTGCTTATTATAAAAGACGTAAGATGTCACTCTCTAGCTGCTTACAGTCAGTTACATTAAAGTTTCAGAGCGGAGAAAGGGAGTTTCAACAGGATGTATAACAAAGTTGTGTCTGCCTCCCACAGTTGGTTATTGCGGCTCTTGTCCAATTGCACCAAAAAGGATTTCTCCAGGAGGTCAGTGTGCAAAGCATGCATTATCATTTAAATACTAAAAACACAACAGTTTGCTGCACAGTCACTTCACCTGCAGGACTTTTTTCCGCTGTTCTGCTTACCACTGACATAGATTGATTAACAACGAGAACATCCGCTTAAGATGAGGCAAAATACAACTCGAGTGCAAGTGGAACATGTAGCACAACAACACATTTCCACTGAGAAGTCGGAAAATATAGCAAAGCAGGGGAGTTAAACACATGTTTTTATTTTTGTCGCACTTCCTGTTTTAAAAGGTGACCCCCGAGCAGCTTTTCTCCAACCTCCCCTCCATCCTCGAAGAACATCAGCAGTTCTGGCAGGAGGTGGTTTATCCGATGTTACAGGAAGCGCGAAAAACAGGCAAGCCCTTTGACCCCATGAGGTTAGACCCTGGATGTCTCCAGGTAAGTCCCCCCCCCCCCCTCCAGTCTGAATGATACTGTACGTGCAGACAGTTTATATTACCGGTCAGTTATAGAGTCTCCCCCCTTCATTTGCACCTCTTACATCATGCTTCACCTCTATGTGGGTACAGGTTTTGTTTCCACATGAGTTTGCTTTTCTGCACGTTGTTTTGGAACAAAACATCCACCAGATGTATGACATATAAGCACATTTACTCACGTACAATGAAGTAATACATAAAAGTAGTCCTGCAGGTGGAAACACTTGGGATATGTTTATATATTCTGCCATTTTTCTAGGCCTACTTGTATAAATTTATGTGCATATTGTTTTAGGACAAAGACACAGTTTTTGTGGTTTTGCCTCTGTACACCATCACCGTGGATTTTAAATGAAGCAGTTAAGATGCAATTGAAGAGCAGACTCTGAGCTTTAATTTATGGGTTTTGCAAAAACCTTGCATAAACTCTTTGGGGCATTACAGACATTTGTATACAAAGTCCTCCATTTTTACAAACTTGTAAAAATGCACACCTGACTGATGGACAGTTTTATGGCCAGCTGATATCTGTTGGCTTGTTCTTTCATGGCAAATGAACCAGACACAATTTTTGAAGTGCTGGGTTTTTGTTTTAAAGCTTTTCAAAGTAATTTTAAATATAAGGCCCAAAGTTGACAGTGCAAGTGAGGGAGGCTGTCACTGAAAACTCCACACAAACTTATCAGAGCGACAGTACAAACAGTAGACCGGAAAGACCACAGAAGAAAATGGCAAAGTGCATGATGACAGAATTATTTCCACAGTTAAGACAACAACTAACCGAGTCAAGAACATAGTATGAGGGTGGGGAGTTTGTGAAGTGGGTGGGGGGGTAAGTGAAGTGGGTGAGGGGGGATATCATTATAAAGATCTACGCCTTCTTGAACAATAAACAGGTTTATAACCAGATGCAAACCGCTGGTTATGCGCAAGAACAGGAAGGACAAATTAGACTGCTCCAGAAAGCATCGAAAGTCAAAGAGGTGTCGATGCAAGTGAGGGAGGTCATCACTGGACTGAAAAAGAAAAGAAAACCAAGACAGATAAATAAACCAATAAGTAAAGAAGGTACAGTCTTAAAAATAAAGACTATGTGAACCAGCTCAGCTCAACCAAAAGAAAGACCGAGGAAGATAACTAAAGTGCATGATGACAAGGTTATTATCTTATAATGCTCATTTTTATATTATTACTGTATATTATTATTAGTGAATTACTTCCATGATTAAGAAAAAACAACTTCACAACATCTAACCGAGTCAATAACACTTGTGGGGAGGTAGGTGTACTATTGTCACCGTCTACAATCAAGTGACGCCTTGATGAATTTAAATGCAGAGGGTTTACAGCAAGGTGCAAACCGCTGGGTATACTGAAGAACAAGGTAGCCAGATTAAACAGTACTCAGCATTCATCCATATGTCGTAAAACTGATCAGACTGCAAAAGGATGAGGACTAAAAAAAAGCAACCCGAGGGTTTCTCAAAGCAAAGAAATGGGATATTCTGAAATGGTCAAGTCAGTCACCAGGTCTCAACCTGAAACAGCAGCTTTTACAGTTACTGTAGATAAAACTAAACCAAGTATCCAAGTCTGCACTTCAATCACATGTTTATTATATATATATATAATTCACTGCGGTGGTGTACAGAGGCAAAACTGCAAAGAAATGGTGTCTTTGTCCAACAAACTATGGGCGTAACTGTTCATGCAACAGGGAAATTTGAAGCTCTTCATGTGCGTCACAATGGAGCAAAGTGAAGTATCCAAGGGTTAAAAAGGCATATTTAACTAGATGGCGGCGTTAAAGCTAGCGCTAACCTCTGCATCGTTAATAATAATGATAAACATACTGATGTGACTTTATGGGGACTTATCCTTTTCTTTTTTCCCCCAGTTTCATAAACGCTTCTCTTCCTATCATGAATACTGCCTGAAGGAGGAAGACAATCTTGAATTCTCGCGCAGGCAGATGGAGAACAACCTACATTTCTCCACTTACGTCCAGGTACAGTGAAGCAGCAGTAACATCCATATACAGCCTGTGCATGCATTCTATACATCTGAAGATCAAAGAATTGCTCTCCCACACTAACCCAGTTATTATTTCAATGTAATTCATTTTAATGACTGACTAAAAGTTCAGTTGCTATTGGTTGTGTTTTGTGGTTTGTAATGTTTTCATAAGCTTGTGGGCGACTTCTTAGAGCTGCTTCCTGACGGGCACCAACGTCTTCTCCAAATGATTCAGCCTTAACAGCGGTGTGAAAGATATCTAGTTCACAAAGATTTGTGCAGAAGATTTATGGGAAAAGAGGCTGCAAGAAGAGTGTGACCTACAACACCTCTTACATATTTGGCTAACAGGCAAACGATCCTCACTTTGTCCCTGAGAGAAGAAGCGAAATCCTTGTGGGGATGGTCACGTCTGGTGTCGAAAAAATCAGAATCATCACAAACATCGCTGTGACGAGTCAGAAAGTACCTTTAGATGAACATAATCATATTTAAACTAAAACCAGTTCTATATTTGTAGATATTTCCAGCAGAATCAGCTAGTGCTACCTTGTGTTTAACAGTTAAAGCCTTCCTTTACCAAGAACTGGCGCTTACTGGGCAATGAGGGTGTGGCTGTTAAAACAAAAATAACTCATTTAAGGTTTTTTTCTTTTTCCAGTTATAGTTTCATTCAGAAGGTTTTAGAGGTGGTTCTGATATCAGTCACAGAGTCTTCTGGCAGTTCATTAATAAAATTATAGAGAAATCAGAGACTTCTGTGAATTGTCTTCACCTTCTTGTTTAATCACTGTGAAGTCGATGATTTTATCAAATATATAATTAGTGCATTCGTTAGATAAAGACAGGTTTGTTTTTTTTCAATTCTGTCTCTCCACATCACCACAGTGGGTTTTTAATCAAATGATCAATATGTGATTGAATTGACTTTCTTTGAATCTGCTCCTTCCATCGATTACTCGTGGTGGTACAGCAGGACTTGCTGTAATTCAAAGGGTTTAACAAAGTGTAGAAGCCATGGACATCATTAAATGCTGTTTCCCTGAGATGCTCTGCCAGGCCTTCAGTGAAGCAAAATTCAGTTGCTGCTGTTTGTGGTTTTCTTTTTTCCGCCTTCCGTTTTATCTTCAGTAACTGAAAAGCTGCTCTGTTTGATGTGACTGACTTGACCATTGCAGAACGTGTCGTGTCTTTGCCTTGAGAAACTCTTGGACTGCTTTTCCAGTTTGCTTCGGGTCACTATCCATTTGCACTGTGAAGCCCTGCCCGATCGGTTTTGTAGCATTCGGATAAGTCTGATATATGTAGCATATGTAGTTTTATGGAAAAATCTAATCTGTCCTTCCTGCTCTTGAGCGTACCCAGTGGTTTGCGCATTGTTGTAAATGTGCTATATTTGCACTCATGGAGGCGTCTGTTGATTGTAGATGTTGATAATGATGCAGCCACCTCCTTGACAATGTTTATGACCTGATTAGTTGCTGTGTTGTTGTTGGTCTTGTTTGTCTTAAACGTGGAAATAATTCTGTCACAATGTCTTGTGTGACATCTATTTCACTTTCCCTCACATCTCTTTGGGCCTCGTATTCAAAATTACTGGGAACTTTGAATCACTTGCAGATATTATGACTGCTTCATTGTGAAGAAATAACAACAGACCATGAAACTGTTTGTCACTCTGTCTAGATGCGTAAAGAAATTTTTTCTAAATTGCTGAATAATTAATTTTTTTTCTTGAACCCATTGAATTGAAGTTGAATGCCTGCTGTTTAGTCACGTAACATCCGCTGTTGTGCTGTACAGAGGCAAAACTACACAAATTCTGCATTATTACAATGAGTCTTGAACTTAACTGGATAGTTTTAAGAAACTTGGTTGTCAGGCTATCAGTTTTATTTTGAAAGCATCGAGTTTATATTCTTGTGTTTTTTTGTCCTTTCCAGTGGGTAGAGAATCATCCTCAGGGCGATCGGATGCGTCTTGGAGACATGCAGGCCAAACCCCATCAGAGGATCACAAAGTATCCCCTGCTGCTCAAAGCTGTGCTCAAACACACTCAGGACCCTCCTGTGGAGCACACACTCAGAGGCATGGTGAGGATTAGATACCTTTAAATAAAATCCTTTTAAATTCACCACAGAATGTTTTTCCCTTTATAGATGCAATATGTGAGTCATTGCATCACACTGGCCTCCTTTGTCTGTTCCCCTGTACAGTTGTTCAGTGTAAAAAAATTTTTGGAAGGTATCAATGACTACCTGCGACTAAAAGATGAGCAACACGCACTCAACATCTCTGCTCAGAGGTTGGATGGGTATGAGGTGGATGGACTAAATGAGGAAATCGACAGGGTAAAACACATCTTTGTCATCATTTTGTCACTTTTTTCTGTTCTTTGGAGTTATTTTGTAGCTTATGGATTGACCTTTCAACAAAAAATAAACAGACTTACTTCATTCTTAAGCCCAGAGGACATTCTGTGTTGAAAGTGTACTTTTGTTTTACTGCAATAAAGTCTACACAGTGCATTATACATAAAAAGTGCATTGATGTTTGTGTGGCTTGAAATCTGGAGAAGAGAAAAAGTTTAATTCAAAGATGCGAGAGCTTAGATGTCACATCTGTGTTTACCTTGTTTTGTGGATGTAAAGCACGAAGTGCTGTAATGACTAAGTTCTGTGGGCACTGAGTTTATTGTTGTGGTTTTCTAAATGGTGGGATTCACACAAGAGTGGGTTACATATTGGTGAGATGCAGCAGGTCAGTGTTGAGTTTATAATCACTAGTGCGTGTAATGTAGTGAACAGGAAACTCAAAAAGATATTACCTCTATTCTTTTGAAATGCTTTTGATATTTACATGAGGTTGATTTCATTGACAGCATGTCCGAGAAGTCTGCAAGTTTGACCTAACGTGCCCCATCAAAGGTGTAGGTTCTGAAGTTGTACGCAAGCTGCTGCGTGAGGAGAGCTTGAAGGTTCGAGGCAGGAAAGACAGTAAAGTGAGCAAAAACTGTGCACTTAATTATTATGATTTTAATTTGCGTTCCTCAAAACTACTACAAATTACTTTGTATTTATTAATTTTTTCCCCTTTTCTTGGTATGATGTAGCTGGAGTTGGTGGCTCTGCTTTTCTCAGATGTGCTTCTACTCACCAAAGTCCAGAAGAAAACAGAGCGGCTGAAGGTGGTTCGACCTCCTCTGGCTCTCGACAGGATGTACTGCATACCACTGAAAGATGGCTGTGTGTAGCACTTTCTTTTAGACTAGAGTCGAGACACTTGGATGTAGCTTAATTATTATAAAAAGAACAATCTAACTGTCTGTCTGCTTCTCTCAGATTCATTTCTCCTTGTGGAGGTAGGTGAGCTTCAGAGTGCTATGAATGTCGTCATACTTGTCGCCAGCACCTCAGAGAATTGCTCCATATGGGTGTCCACCATCGACCAAGCGAAGGTATCAGAAAATAAAATAAAATATTAGAAATTTTGAAATCTTTGTAGTCTGGCTTAAACTTTATCTGTAAGAGCACCATACCCTTTGCTATGAGAATGACAGTGTCAGGTTTTGGTTTAGACCCCACATAGTTGACAGAACTTTAAAAGCATCTTCTTATTGCAGCCATTCAGTGTTACAGTGTTGCTATTTTAACACTGATATAAATAAGACACAAGCTCAGTGACCTATTTTCAGTCATGACTCTGGATAGTCATGTTTTGGAATCTTTTTTTAAATTCCTCCAGAAAAATATTTAATTCTGCCAGATTTCCAGAAGTGAGAGCAACTCCATCCCTGGCCTTGTTAGCAGAGAAACCCATATCATTTTTGGACACTACTCAGGCAGCCAGCTGTTTAAGGAAAACTAAACATGTCACTACTGGTCCAATTGGGGAGGGGACCAGAACAGCTCAGCTGCTGTACACTGGGGATAAAAGGAAGGATGGATAAAAGTTACTTTGTCGTCACCTGTTAGAACAGAAAGCTGCAAGAATGCATGCCTACTTTTTACTGTCCTGCTTTGCATAATTTTCCATCTTCTCAGTGGAAATGTATCATTGTGCACTTGAGTTATGTTTTGTCTCAGCTTAAGCGGATGTTCTTGTTGATAGCCAGTCTATGTCAGTGGTATGTAGAGCAGTGGAAAAAGGCCGGCATGTGAAGTGACTGTGCAGCACATTGTTGTGTTTTTAATGCCTTCCAATATATTTTGAACTAAATCTGAGTTATCAGACTATCTGCAAAGTTGGCTCCAAAAATTAAAAATATGCATATATATAACAAAATTATTTTTTTTTCAGTTATGATTAGAGTCCGATCCTGAACCTCCTGAATTTGGCTTGTGTTGATGTGATATTTTCACTGATATATCCACGGATATTTTCATTTTTGTTGCACAACTTGTCATATTTGGTCTATCTAGCATTTGTTTTTTGATAAAAAAAAATTCATTTTAAGTCCTGCGAAAAACTTTACAAGACTGCCTGATTTTTTTGTACTGCCCCAAACGGGGAGATTTGTCCCAAACTGCAGATCCTGGTTAAATTTTATCTTGAGAAAGTCCAGTAAAAGAAATTAAGAATTTAAAATAGGCTTTTATTTTCAAAGGTGCCTTTTCAGTACCCGCCCACAATTCAATCCAGTTTCATAAAACATCTAAAACATAGTATTGACATAGTATTGCTAGTAGAACTTGGGGTACTTCATGTAAAAATGAATGGCAGATAGAATCTGTGGGCTGCATTTGCAAGCCATTTATTAATTTCATGTCGTAGCTCCTTCGTTAGAGCGTGACGGCAGTACTTTCAACATTTTGGTGGAAATGTGTGGAACCAGTAGGTGGTAAATGGGTGTTTTTATGTGTGAACCAGTTGAGTCACTTTTTTTCTTTGGATGGTTTGTTAGGAAACACTGAGGCAGTTGAGAGAGGCAGAGCACCACAGACAGGAGACAGAGACAAACCAGCAAAATGAAAACCCTGTTAAAGAAGCAAAGACAGACGATGTGGAGACAGAAGAACAACCTGTTGCACAGCCAGGAATGGAGACCTCGATGGACGAATCCACTGATGATACTTTTATCTCTAACTTGATAAATGGGTTGGCAGAGCCAGAAGCGTATCAATCTCCAGATGAGATGACCACTAATAAAAGTGAGTTACCTTTTTGGTGCACAGAGCCCAATTACACTGAGGACAAAATCGGGCGCAAGAGGCGTTCACCGGCTTTCAGGGGACATGAATGGATAGAATTGGGAGTGAGACATGATCAAAGTGGAAACCAGGGGGAGGATGAAGACAGAATTGTTGAATCTCAGATGACAGAGGAGCAGAGCATGACTTTGAGACAGTCTTTCCCTCCTCTGGATTCTCTCACAAGTGCTGCACTGCCATTTAAACACAACACCGTAAGAAAATACAGTTTTTTACCAGGTGAACTCCCAGATGTTGACTACCCAACAAATGAAGATGACACTTTACAATCTAATTATCAACCGATAATAATGAAGGGACCTGAGTTTTTAAGACAGCAGACTCAACAAGAAATATTAACAAGAAAAGACTCAGATTCCCTCTCCATGAACCAGGACGCAGGGAGAAATTCCAGTGGCAGTCTGTTTGGAGACACTAAGACACCTCAACAGGCGTGGGTCTCCAGAAATATAAAGTCTCCTGGGATACAACGGAGGAGACCAGTCAGCACAAATCCAGCCACTTTTCGCACATCTAAGGAGTTTTTTCAGAGTTTGGAACAAACTGGGGCTGCTTCAAACAACTACTCTTCCTCTAATTTTGGCTCAGACTACAACCCAAAGCTGAAAAGAAACTCTCTTCCTATCTACATGCCCTGCCAATCTGATCCACAGCAGACACTCAAACTGGGCACCCTGAAGTCAAACCCAGACACGTTTTGGAATGATAGAGTCTTTTCTGATCCCCAAGCCTTCTCTGAATCTGAGCTGCCTGACAGGAAGTTGGAAAACAAAAAGCCCAAAATAAAAACCCACAGAAGTTCTTCTGTTTCCAACATGAAACCAAAAGGAAAAGCCAAACTTCGCCCCAGTAGCTTACACACGCCACCCCAAACAGACGATGAACATTCCTCACGACTGGAGGGCCTTTTAGAAAGAGCGAAAGACAGAGACAGGGGGAGAGGAGGATTTAAAAAAGACAGAAATTTAAAAACAACAACTCTGAGGTCAAGATACCCTTCTCCTTCTCCCTCATTTTCTGCCACATCTTCGCCGTCACGCAGTGATGGAGACAGAGACACAGACTTGGAGGAAGTGGAAGTAGCAAGACCCAAGGCCCTCAGCGTGAGTCAAGGATGGAAGGAGCAGCTGGTAGATGGAGATGAAGATGAGCAGGGGAACAGGTCAGTATATGGCAGTGATAAGTTCCCTTTGTTTTCATTCTTATTCACATTTTATTTAAAAGGGACCTTTTATCCTCCTCCATTTTCTGTCATTTATCTAATCCCCGCAAATGAAAAGCTCAGGCTTTTGTTTCGCTCTAAATGTTCGTTTCAACCTACGAATGACGTCAAAGAGGGGCCATATCCCTAATATGGTCTTCTCAGGCACACTGCACTGACTGTAAGAGCGTGCACCCCACCCACCTGCTGTTCAGAAAACTTTTATTTTTTAGAGGCATGAGAAGAAAGCTGGCTTATTTCAGCCTGAGGCTGGAACAAAGCCCATTACAAGATAAATTTTTGAACTGTGAATCATGCAAAGCTACTCTAGTAGAGTCCGAGAATAAACACAGAGCTGTAAACAAGCACTACCAGGACTACTGAACATTTAAAAACAAGTGATTACTGCCAGGCAAGTGATTTTCATCCTCTAAGAATAAAGACATAAGGAATACATGTAAAACAACAGCCCTGAACATTTACTGTCACACACAGACAACAATCAGAGAAAACATGCACCTATCATATCAACTCAAAAGATTTACATATTACATATTTTATCTTTAGATCGTTATGGGTATAAAAGCTTTCCTCAGAATAGCTAAGTTATCAAGATGAAACAGAGCAAATTGAGCCTTAAAAGCCACAGTTTTCCATAATGTTCAAAGAAGATTTGTTACATTAAAATTTCCATTGACATTTGAAGTCACTTGTGGTATTACAGTATTTGTATCTTCATAATGCTTTGCATTGCTGCTGATTTCTGCTGCATACTGCACTTACCACAGTAAAGACCACAGTGGGGTCGGGTGGGTTGCTTTCTCTCATGTGCCCCACATACTGACAGACTGAGTTGAAGCAAATAGTTTACGCTGTAGTGCAGATCAGACATTTAACTAAAAAAACTCACTGACTTAAAATAGTGGACAGAGTTAGCACGCATCACTTTTAAATATATCTTTAAGCCCATAAAGCTTCTAATCTTTAAATGAGTTTTCAGTGAGGTGTAGGCTGGTAACAAATAGACCGTTCTGTTACAGTGGAAATGTTACTGTCTCTAACCTCAATGTGCTATAAGCACGCTTAGGTTTTGATTAACATAATGAATAATAATGAAGCAAATTTCTTTCTCACAAAACACTGAGAAAAAAAAACATTTTTCTTGTTTTAAAGTTCGTTTTTTATGCCGGAGTCAGCAGCACTCCTAAAATATCTTTATTTACTTTTTTCTAAATTTAAATATTGTTCTTTTGGTTAGTAAAAAGTATGTATAATTCCTCAATTATTGTTGGAACATTCATTCTAATTTAGTGTTCTTACAATATTGAAAACTGTGGATCTTTATACATAACATTATACATAATGCTTATGCATTATACATTATAACAGGTATTATGTAACATATAATATCTATATAATATGTATTAATATATCATTCTACATGCTATAGAAAACAGAGATATAAGTACTGAAGTATAGAGTTACTTTTACTGTGTTTTTGTTTTTACTATTTTGAACTTCTTCTTCACTACGCCGTTAATTAAAATAGCCTCCTCTACATCAGTTTAGTAACATTAGTTGCAACTCTTCAGAGTCAAATTAGTAATATAAAATGTAATTTTAATCTTTTTATAGACTCAGTTAACACTTTAAGCCTGTGTTTACACAGCTTTACACTCGGAGCGATGTGCACCTTAAAGCATCAATAAATATGTTGTACTAAAAGCAACATAATGGTAAACATGGACATTCTGCATGTTTATCTTTAATGTTGTCACTGAAAGCACATTGCTTTATATATATGTGCTTATTAAAAATGCATCATCCGACTTGAGGTAGACTAAAAGCTCTTTAAGGGGTCACCTGATTGTGACCCGGTAAATGTTGAAAGAATGATGACCTTTGACCTTCTGTTTCCCCCTTTCAGTGTGTTTGCAGAAGGTGTAAATGTGGATTGGCCCGGCTGGTGCTTTGATGACGAAGAAGTTAATGATCATTTACGTCCTTCCACAAATGGTTTTCTGGAGGAAATCAACCAATCTTTGGCCTTGTGTGGTATCAGCGAACTGTCGGAGCAAGAAGATGGCGAGTGCAGCCAGGTGTAGCGTGAAAGCGGCATTGCAGCTGTAGCCACAGAGTGGTTTCAGCGCTAAACTGCCAGCCAGCTAGCTGAGGTCAGTCGCAGTGGGTTGGCTAAAAACTGTCGGAGCAAGAAGATGGATGTGGATCTTAATTTCAGAGCGATGAATTGACAAGGATGGTAGACTTTTTATAAAAAGTTGAAGCAACGTAAGGAGGGAAAGGAGATTTACAAAAGATACTTCTTTGCACAAATATTTTATTTGTAGCACATCGGTCCTCACTGTCTGAATTTTGGACCATTAATTATTCTGAAGTGAATGTAAAATAGCGATAAATGTAGTCAGTGTTTGGTTTATAGAGCTAGTGTTTGATGTAAATACTGAAACTTGTTTTCTAAGTTGCTGTGTATTTTATTTATACGAGCACCAATAGTTCTCTGCCACTGACCAACAATAATTCGACTGTGCATACGTGTAATAAACAAAAATCGATGTATTTCTGTTAAATGCTCTTTATTTGTCAAGCAGTTTGTTCTCAGTTTGTCATTTAAAAGCAAATGTAAATCGTCACACATACAACAGTTTAAAACATGCACAGCTGAAACACAGGATATAGTGCATTTCATTTTTGTTCGAATGAAACAGCATTGCTACAGTATCTGCTCTGAAAATATTTACAAAATCTGTGTAAACAAGAGTCTCTCAACATATTGCAGGCGGCAAGAGATTTTGCTTCAATTTAGTGCTCTGAAATTCTTCCAGCGAAGCCTCGAATTTTATGTGTCCTTAGATTTTCTCCCGGTTCCTTTCTCTCTCCTCCCGCTCGTTGGAGATGGTATGAACAATGGTCTCCAGGGCGGGATACTGAAAGATCCTTTTCCTCTGTGGGGAAGAGATGTACAGCGTTATTTGAGGTAATCTCTACAGATATAATCTGTGAATGCACGCTTTCATATTTATTCTATGCGATTTTTCAAAATTACAAATTTTGTTTTTTTTACCCTTTGGCGGTTCTTGTACATCTGAGCCACAATGAGGAGCAGAACAATGAGGAGAAAGCTGAGGCCGACCACTGTGGCGGTGTTATTTGATGCGCTTGAGGATTTCTGTCCGCTCAGACCACCTGCAAAAATATAAAATAAACATTTAAAAAAAGGTTTTAATGTTCTTTATAGTTAATATTTATTTTTTAGCACAGCAGAAGTAGAAAAACACCAAAAATGAGAACTTACTCATCAGATGAGTATTGTATGTCACATTCCCCAAAAGGCCATCTTGCCCATAGAAACTACATGTCCATTCGCCCCAGCTCTCCTCTGACCCGTCGGTAATGATTATATCCTTTCCCTTCTGGATGGACCCAACAACCGCGGTGCCATTTTCATCGTAGGTCACATGAGCCCACTCGTATTCGGTGACCTCGCTTGCATCGCTCAGCTGGCAGGTCAGCGTCGTTGAGTATTTTTGCTTTAAGCGGACGACTGAGAAAAGAAACAAGAGAAATGATTTTATATCAAAAATACAAGTGCATTGAATTTTCCCTCAAACTGAAAGATCAGAAACTTACTTTTAGCAACAACGAGCTGCAAAGTCCGAGTCAACCTTTGCTCTCCTACATTCCCACTACATCTGTACTTTCCCTCGTCCTCATATGTGACCTCATTAATACGGATAGACCTATCCCAGCGGAGCCGATCAGGTGAGGACGAAGCCAAAGAAAGCAGTTGGAGATCGCGGGTGGATGGAGACACAGGATTGATTTTCTCCCAGCCTGCGCTCAAAGTTCTTAAACCAGAGGAAAACACACAGGGGAGAGTGACCGGAGACCCCACAGTAGCGTAAACCTTGGCGTTATCTTTGGGTGGTTGGATGATTCCTGTGCAGGAAAGAAAGAAAGAAAATTGTTAAGAGCACAAAATACTTTATCCAACAGCTTCATAAATCAGTTGTCCAGCTTAATATTTCACCTTTCACATCCAGAGCTGCTGAAGCTTGGCCCTTTTCTCCTTTGTACGTCACGACGCAGGTCCAGGTTCCGCTCTCTTTCTCGGTGACTCTTAAAACCCTTGAAACTTTGTCGCCGTGCAAGCCGGTTTTAGCCTGAGGCAAATATGGATTGTTGTTTAACATCCACTCCACAGAGACGCCATGACGCCAAGGTTTCAAAGCACAAGACAGTTGAGTGTTGCTCCCAGAGAGGGGAGCCGGTGGAGAAAAGGACACTGTAAATGAAGAGAGTGAGATTTCTGTCAATTTACAGTAAATACTACATATTACAAATGTTTAATATTTATTTTATTGGTCACATTTTTATATCACAAATAAATATTACTTTTTTATATGGTAAAAAGCTCTGTGGTCTTTTGTAATTAGTGAGTGTAGGCGTGCTCAATTAGTGCTTCTTACCTTTAATAAGTCTGAGCATGACCTGCTTTTCAATCACTTGGTTTCTAAGGTCCACTTTACAGGAATAAAGTCCAACAACGTCCTCTGTCACGTTGTTTATCTGAATGCTGAATGTGCCACTATCAAGCTGGAGGTGGGGGCACTGCACACGTTGGGACCATCGAGAGCCGCGGTATTCCAGACCGCTCCGTTCCTTCCTCCAAATAGTGCTGTAGATGAAAGGGAATCACAAGAATCCAGAGTCATCAACAAATAGATACAAGTCTTTTATTAGTGAATGAGGAAGGAGTTTGTTGTTGTTTAAGGGGTTAAAGCTGATTAATCTGCAGATGAAAAGTGAAAGAGAATAGCAAAAATGTAAAAAAAAAAAAAAGGAGAAGTTTCATCTTACCCTTTCTCCTTATGACTCCAGACAATCGCAGGTGGACTGCTGATCAGTATTGCAGGGTATTTACAGGGTAGTACAACATCCGAGCCTTCTGCAGCAAATACTTCACTGTGTATCGCCTCACATCTGGAGCCTGTGTGAAGAAAAACATGAAATTAACTTCAATTTTTTTTAAAATTGCATTTTAGCGCAGATTTGCTTTTGAGTTGATCACACAGTTACCTGTTATAAGAATGGAAACCATCCCAAAGATAAAAAAATCCAACAAGTTTGTTTTGTTCATTTTGGTTTTGTATCCACAAACTCTTAAACTCTGCCTTTCTCTTCAAGCGCTGCCTTTTCTGGTATGTTTTTGCGATGTGGGTTGAAGAGGTTTATATATCAGCCCGTGGGAAGGTACCGAAGGCAGGGCGTCTGGTAGTTCCTCTGCTGATCATGTGACTTCAGCTACACGCCAAGCGTTCTTGCGGTCTTTCTTTGTCAGCCTGGAAACTATAAGACAGAGATGTAAACAGGGAGCCCCACTTCCTCCCACGGATTCTCTCTAATGTATTTCCTGTTTCTTTTGCGTCAATCACTCTGTAAAAGTATGTTCGATTATTGAATTTCTAAACCAACGAATACACAAGAAACATACAGTATGAAACCATGGACGGTAAGATATTCTGTATTTATACCTCTAAAAGTCACTTATGTTACACAAAGTTTGGGGACAAATAAACAATAATGTGTATATACAACATTTACTCCACAGCAAGTGTTTAGAATATCTTCAGCATCATTCACGGAAGCTCGAGTTGCTGTTTTGAAACCGAGATGGCAAAACTGCAACACCAAACTACTTGTCATGATCTCGTCACTGCCAGTTAGTTTTGTTTACAACCACTAGTTAGCTCCACTACTCACGATCATCATCATGATCATCATCATCTCCAGTTTGAGAATGAGGACATTTATGGTATCTTCTTGTGAAGGATATTCATGAAAGTGAATCATTCCCTCCATTCTCATTTTTTAGTGGCTCTCAGCTCAGTAGAAACGGGCCTACACTGCCAGACAAACACGTACCGTTTTAGCATATTCCATTCAATATCAAGATGAAATGCTCACAGGGAATACTGTCAGGTTAGAGGAAATACACCGATTACAGCTCTTCCCCTGAATCTCGTCAGAGGAGTTAGACACTTGTAGGAGATCATTAAGATAACGTAGAGGTGAGACGGTAAAGGGAATGTCTGCCTCACTGAATACTTCAGCCACCTGACAAGTGATGCTGCTAAACAGGGCTTGCTTTGACAAAGTGTGGTTTATATTTTTGTTCTGTTTGATGTCGTGTGTAAATACATTTAGATGTACCACACAAAGAATTGCTGCTGCGGGTGTGGTGTCAGTAAAATGTCAGTATAATAAATATATACTATCTGTTCGTTTTACCTTTAGAACTATTTCTATGTGTTGTTTTTCACTCTGCTGTATAGTTAAATAATTACACATTTTCTGTTTAATTATTCATTATTCAGCACGTCAGTACATGACAACAGACAATACAGAATACAGGCTAGGCTCACATTAAACAAAGAAAATATCACCAGGCATCAATCCACTTGTGTGTGAAGCTACCTGAATCTCCTTTTATTAACATCAAATACACTGTATTAAAGTACAGGCTAGATAGGTAGGTAGGTAGGTAGGTAGGTAGATAGATAGATAGATAGATAGATAGATAGATAGATAGATAGATAGATAGATAGATAGATAGATAGATAGATAGATAGATAGATAGATAGATAGATAGATAGATAGATAGATAGATAGATGCGTGCATGCATAGAAAGAAAGAGAAACTCAGACAGTTACCCAGATATACCTGAGAACATGTGGGTGAAACCTCAGGGCTGTTTTTCTTCATCTTGGTAAGACATTTTCCTTGGTGAGAGCCATGTGACTTTTGTGTGACTGATATTGTAATCCTTTCATCTCATCCACACTGAACTTCCTTTGTCGGCCTTCAAATTGAAATCACTGTTTTGTTTATTTGATCTTGAGGCTTTGGTTTGAAAAACACCCTGAGAGAGCAGGGGGCACCTCTCAGCGTGTTACTCAGTGCTGTGAGGTGGTCTTTCCCTCAGCTGTCGTTTATTCATCTCCACCGTATCTGAATATGTGATGATGTTACCCTGAAGGAAAACACCCCTCATATGGAAACTACTGCTCTTTGAGCTTGAAGGGATGCAGACGAATATGCTAATAGAGATTACTTTGGAAAATAGTCAAATCAGACTCCTTCTGTACAAGTACGGCAGATGAGTAGTTTGTTCCCGTGTCAAGAACAATTATCTCTCCTCGTTGTCCATTTTCTAAACTCACAGCAGCATTTCACAACCTTTAGTAGAGAATGAATGTTTTCTGTTATTGTCGATAGTTCTGCGGTTTAATTTCAGTAACTGACTGAATTATAGCAGGGTCACATATTCTGTATTTGCTTATGCTGAAATATCTTTGCACTGGGTTTTACTGGCAGGAAGCAGAGTGCAGATAAAACATGCGGCTCTGCTGAGAAATTCTTTACATTTTCTTATGTCAGCATTTTATTTGCGCCGGCATTCAGAGCAACAGTGTAAGGGAACTTAACGCTGTACTGCGATGCAAAAACCGAGTGCGTGGCAAAATATTTTTCCAAAATTACACTTCGGGCTTGCTGAAAAATATCTGATTCGTGTTTTTTAAGCATTACCTCAACATATATACACAAACAAAGCTGCACTTTTTGACACTTTTTTAAAAATTGTTTTTGGGTTTTGTTTTGTTTTTTTGCACATTTAATCTAAATTGAAGTCAAAGTTAAATTAAGGTTGCATGTTTACAGTAAAGCAGTAAGCCTTCTCTGCACACAGTATTGCTCTGTGGTTATGCTAAATGTGAATGGAATCTAATGTTTGATGATGTTTTGTTTGGGCTAAATTTCCACACAGTGTCTGCCGCATTACCAATAATGAAATACAGACAAAGATCAACTGTGCTGGTCTTATTTCTTTGAAAAAGACAAATTATTCCATTCAGCTCTTTGCAACAGTAAGACTGAAAGTATCAGCATCTGTCACTGATGTCATCTGAGTGCGTATGCGTGTGTGAATGAGAGAGAGAAAAAGGCAAAATAGGCAAAAACAGCCTGAATGTTTGCAGCTGCAGGCTCAGCACCAAATCTCATCAATCAATTTGTGGTTTTTGCCAGTTTTTTAGGCACACCAACCAAATACCACAAATGCAGAATTCCTGCAGTATGTTTGTTAGTTTTTAACCAGACTGTAGATTGTGTTGCTGATGACATTTGTTGTGTTATATTGGGGTTTTTTTGTTTTCATTTACATAAATGAGAAAAACTAAATGATATTGAAATTTGCAATGGGCTACTTAGCCTGCATGGATTGTCTGATTTGCAATAGCACTTATGAGGTTTGCAATAAAATGTATTCTTTTTTCCCCCAGATTTTTTTCAGTGCAAGAATTCACCTGTCTTATTTTCTGCTTTTCAGTCCCTTTTTACCGTAAAGTCCAGTGTTGTACGAACTTATAGGAGGGCGGCTGAATGTGAACATCAGGACACATATATAATTATGTTGCACATAGACTTCACATGCAGATGTTTCATAACAAAACAGCAACAGTTTCCCAGCACAGAAGCCCCTCGGGGCTGAAAGCTAAACACACTTCTCTACTCCTTGTGCACCCACGATTTCACACCAACCCACTGCACTCAGCTTGCAGATGACACCACAGGGTTGCACGTAATTGTTATGAGGCTGTTTACAGGCATGATTTGCAAAGCGACTGATGTTGTTCCATCAATAACCTGGCGTTTAACACCTCCAAAACAAAACAGATGATCATCAGCTTCAGCAGACAGAAAGAGAATCCTGCTCCATTGAACAAAGGTGGAGACAATGTGGAAAATGTTCCAACTTTAAATTCCTCAGCACAAACAGGACTTTAAGAAAACCGTGCAGAGCTGTATCTTAAGCACAGTGAGGAGAAACAAGCTGACCAAACAGCTGCTGGTGTTATTCTACTCCACTATGGCATTTTGGTGTGAAATACCATCTTCACTGGAGATGACAAAAAGGCCGTTGACAGAAACAAAACATCAGAAAAGAAAACCACTGTCACTCAGCTAGAAGCACAGCTACAAGTCGTGCCACAAACAACAACAAGGACTCTTCTCATCCTGGCAACCACCTTTTCTTTCTGTTGCCACTTGGATGGTGCTAGAGATCAATAAAGGCCTGCATTAAACTGCACACTGCCGCCACGCACAGCATCCTTGTGCAATATCGCCAAGGACTTCACAGGTGATATTTGCGTGTGTGTTCATAAATTCATAAATGTGTATGGTGTGTGTGGATTTTAACTTATACCTGTCCTATTTTTCTAATTTCTATCCCGTTTATATATTTTTAAATTTTGTTAAAGCAAGGCTTTTTTTAGAAGTTGCTTGAAGTTTTTCTGCTTAATGTGTCTCACTTGTGCACGGCTCAGGAAGACGCTCGTTATCTGTAGAAACACAAATAAAGGCATTCAGTTTTATTCTGTTTTGTTCGAAAAGTAAATACAACAGATGTTAAACACATTTCACATAACTAAATCCTAGTGAGTGCCATTCTCTCCAACTTCTGATTTCTCCTCACCTGGCATTTAACTTTTAATTGAAAATTACTTTTAGATATATTAAAACATGTAATGCTCTGTAGACTCCTTTAAGAACAAGGCTTAGCCAGGCCTTCTATTGATCTTCTTTTGTTATTATTTGTATAACTGTTTTTTTAATTCTCTATCACTTTTAACAGTTTTAATGTTTATTGTGATTATTCCCAGTTTTCTGTATAAAGCGCTTTAAATAAACTTAACTTACCTATTTACTCGGGTATCGACAGGCCTATCTCCCCCTACTGGGTAGAATTCGTAGTAAAAAGTTGCAAAGACAATAATAAAACTCTTCCTTTGCGCTTCTCTACAGACAACACGGTACTGCCGCGTTGAATTATGGGACACAGAGTAAAGATGGAAGCCGCCACACAGAGCATGTCGAAGCGTCAATAACAAACATTTTAAAGCGTTGCATGTTCGTAAGTGATCCTTAGCTGCGATATAAACAAAGGACTCGAGTGGCATAAGATTCTGAACACGCGTGGAAACAGGTAATGGTCGAAACACTGACTTCGATGTAATGTGCTAGCTGAAGCTAAAGCTAAGGGTCACCGTAAAGATGGTTAAAGAAACTGATGCCGTGTTTAAAGAAGGAACAGTAAACTTTAAAAAATACTCTGAATTTTATGAGCGTTGACTTCAAGTTTCATCTAAATGATCTGTTAACAACTTCTGGCAGAAAACTGTGGACATGTCTCTGCTGGGAGGTCTGCTGAGAGCTGGGGCGTCCTACTGTCAGTCTGCTGGGACGCTGCTGCACACCGTCAGGACCATTTCTACAGGTGAGTTGTCTCACTGGTTCCAGTAGCAACTGGTAACCTGAACTCAGGAAGTAAAGCAAGTCGTCTATTACTCGGAAGATTTCTGGTTTGACCCCTGATTGCTTCGGCCAAAGTATCCTTGGAAATAAGACAGCATGCACTTGGCGCAGATTAAAACATGTTTGTACGAATGTCGGTGTGAATGTGACATTCTGCGTGTGCCTGCATGAATTTTCTTGATTTCAGTAACAAAAAACAAGTTAGACTCAAACTATCTTAGGGATGGGATCTCATGAAATCAAGCTTTCAAAGTTGTATAGGGATTTTAACTCTTTCCTCCTTGGACCCCTATTAGCCCTGTTTCTCTTTTCTGACCCGAGCGGTTTCTGTCATACAGTGGGGCAAAAAAGTATTTAGTCAGCCACCGATTGTGCAAGTTCCCCCACTTAAAATGATGACAGAGGTCAGTAATTTGCACCAGAGGTACACTTCAACTGTGAGAGACAGAATGTGAAAAAAAAAATCCATGAATCCACATGGTAGGATTTGTAAAGAATTTATTCGTAAATTAGGGTGGAAAATAAGTATTTGATCACCTCAAACAAGGAAAGTCTCTGGCTCTCACAGACCTGTAACGTCTTCTGTACGAAGCTTTTCTGTCCCCCACTCGTTACCTGTATGAATGGCACCTGTTTGAACTCATCATCTGTATAAAAGACACCTGACACAGCCTCAAACAGTCAGACTCCAAACTCCGCCATGGCCAAGACCAAAGAGCTTTTGAAGGACACCAGGAAAAGTATTGTAGACCTGCACCAGACTGGGAAGAGTGAATCTACAATAGGCAAGCAGCTTGGTGTGAAAAAATCAACTGTGGGAGCAATCATCAGAAAATGGAAGACATACAAGACCACTGATAATCTCCCTCGATCTGGGGCTCCACGCAAGATCTCATCCCGTGGGGTCAAAATGATCATGAGAACGGTGAGCAAAGATCCCAGAACCATACGGGGGGACCTGGTGAATGACCTGCAGAGAGCTGGGACCAAAGTAACAAAGGTCACCATCAGTAACACACTACAACGGCAGGGAATCAAATCCCGCAGTGCCAGACGTGTTCCGCTGCTGAAGCCAGTGCATGTCCAGGCCCGTCTGAAGTTTGCCAGAGAGCACATGGATGATACAGCAGAGGATTGGGAGAATGTCATGTGGTCAGATGAAACCAAAGTAGAACTTTTTGGTATAAACTCAACTCGTCGTGTTTGGAGGAAGAAGAATACTGAGTTGCATCCCAAGAACACCATACCTACTGTGAAGCATGGGGGTGGAAACATCATGCTATGGGGCTGTTTTTCTGCCAAGGGGACAGGACGACTGATCCGTGTTAAGGACAGAATGAATGGGGCCATGTATCGTGAGATTTTGAGCCAAAACCTCCTTCCATCAGTGAGAACTTTGAAGATGAAACGAGGCTGGGTCTTCCAACATGACAATGATCCAAAACACACCGCCCGGGCAACAAAGGAGTGGCTCCGTAAGAAGCATTTGAAAGTCCTGGAGTGGCCTAGCCAGTCTCCAGACCTCAACCCCATAGAAAATCTGTGGCGGGAGTTGAAAGTCCGTGTTGCTCGGCGACAGCCCCAAAACATCACTGCTCTCAAGAAGATCTGCATGGAGGAATGGGCCAAAATACCAGCTACTGTGTGTGCAAACCTGGTAAAGACCTATAGTAAACGTTTGACCTCTGTTATTGCCAACAAAGGTTATGTTACAAAGTATTGAGTTGTATTTTTGTTATTGACCAAATACTTATTTTCCACCCTGATTTACGAATAAATTCTTTACAAATCCTACCATGTGGATTCATGGATTTTTTTTTTTTTTTTTTCACATTCTGTCTCACAGTTGAAGTGTACCTCTGGTGAAAATTACTGACCTCTGTCATCATTTTAGGTGGGGGAACTTGCACAATCGGTGGCTGACTAAATACTTTTTTGCCCCACTGTATATAGGGCTTCCTGAACAAAATGACTAGATGTCCATCAGAAGTTAGTGGGGTTAATCTCTTCCTACGTGGTATTACTAGGGCTATTCATTAGAAAAACCTGGAACACATTTTAATGGTTATTAAACGTAATCTTTTATTTTATGTGCGTATATATGGGATTCAAAACACATACAGGTGTGGGGGAAAGAGTTAAGATAGCTTGATAAATCAGAAAAAGGGGATTTTTGTCCAGTCAGTGCATAACCTCTCTAAATTTGATTTGAGTGGGAATTTCACTGTAATTTCACCCAAAAAAAATGGGAGTAGGGGTTAAAAAGGGGAGGCATTTCTGTTGTTTGGGTTAAATTATGGTGACATGAATTGAACTTTTATTGTATTTATTTTTATTTTAAGGCATTTTAAGAGTTATAAGTTTGACAGATTTTTCTTTATATATTTTTCTCCAAATGCAGGGTAGTTTTAATGTAGGCTGGCCTCATTTAAGCACTGTTTTTGAGAGTAGTGCACAGACTGTGGATTTTATGTCACTCTTTACACTGTTAGTGTAATATGTGCCACTGTAAGGTAAAAAGTATGCACAGTTAGCATAAAATAAAAAAAGACCAGAAATTGTCCAATAGTCCAAAACTGCATATCTATCTATATCTATATATAAAAAAACATTTTCTCCACACCGAGTGTTTGTTGTTCAGAAATATCATCAGTGTCATTTACAGAAGCCTGAGTTGTTTCTTTGAAGCTGAGGCGGCAAAACTGCAACCCCAAGCCACCCTGTCATCACTCCGTCACTGCCAGTTAGTTGTGTTTACAACCTCTAGTTAACGACACTACCTCTCATGATCATCAACATCATCATCAGTTGTGAGAAAGAGGACATTGAAGCTATGATGCTGATGCGTGCTGTGATGGATATTCATGAATCATTCCCTCCATTCTCACTTTTTAGTCGCTCTCAGCTCAGTAGAAATGGGCCTACACTGCCCGACAAACACATGGTGTGTTAGCATATTCCATTCAATATCATGATGAAATGTTCACCGGGAACAGTTGGACACTTGTAGGATATAATTAAGATAACTTAAAGATGAGCTAGTAAAAGGAATATCTGCTCTATCTGCCTGCTTCACTGAACATTCCACATTCCAACATGTTTTTATATGAGCATTTGTCGCATCTGATATTTTGTGTAGAAACATTTATGTGGACTCCAAAAAGACGACCTGCTTACTCTTTGCACTGCCTCATTTTATTTGTTCAAATAAAGTCACGCATGTTCGAATCATTTAAATGTCGTCCACAAGTCAGACCAGCACGATATGAACACGACCTTTTTAAAGCTCTAAGCAATTACACGTTACCAAATAAACAAGACAAAAAATTAGGTTCACATAGAAATTGAAGTCGTGAGCGACCTCTGCTGTCAAGAACAACAGTTATATTTTCCTCAACAAGAAACAGAACAAACTCAAACCACCCCGGACCTGCGGTGCACGAATCACACTTTTCCCATGAGTGTGTTTAAAAAGCTTCTCTGGTATCTATTGAGTCATTAGTAAACATCTGTTCCAATATGGCTACCTGGTAAAGTTATTCTTATAATTTTCTAGTAACCTGGATGTTAAATATTTTCAAATAATTTAATTGTCTGGGAGTAGAAGAAATGTTATGTGTTTATTTGTACTGTATGTATGGAGCCATATATATGCTGATTCATTGAGTCTGTGAACATCATGGTGCATAAAGTGTACATTAGCTTTTGTATTTGATACCTTTGATTTGAATCATTTAATGTGAATGAGCACATCGAGTAATCTGCAAATTGTTTAGAGAACAAAATAGACTATTTTCCCCAAATGTGAACAAGCACTTTGTGCTACTGTGTGCTGTTTTCAGGTACATGCTGTCAGATCAGGATGCACGCCATCCCTCAGCCGAAAAAGGTGGACAGATGGACTGAGAAGAGGAGCATGTATGGAGTTTATGATAACATAGGAATCTTGGGTGAGTATCCTCAGCATCCAAGAAAATTAAGAGGATGTACTGTACAACTGTTGGATGGTTAGTTTGCTGTTTCTAAGTCATAATGAGTAACTTAACTTGTCTTAAGGGCTGACTGTGTGTGTGTGCGTGTGCGTGTGCGCGTGTGCGTGTGTGCATACAGTCTTACAGTATTCTCAACATCCGCACAGTAAATTGGCAGGAGATGGTGTGATAAGATAAGCTGGGTATGAGCGTAGGTGAACAAATCTATGATGATCCGACATTTAATCTGATATGGTGCCTTGCTTTGCTGTTCATTTGACCAGTTTTGCCTCTCCCACAGTACACTTTTTTTTTTTCTTTCACATAAACTGTCTCTCTCTCTTCGTGCTCTTTCTACAGGGGACTTTAAAGCTCATCCTAAAGACCTAATTGTTGCCCCCTGCTGGCTGAAAGCTTTCAAAGGTAATGAACTGCAGCGGGCAATTAGAAAAAAGAAGATGGTGGGAGACAGAATGATGACTCAGGACAGGCACAACTTGGAAAAGAGGATACGCTTCCTCTATAGACGCTTCAACCGCACTGGCAAACATCGCTAATGCTGAACAAAGTGCAGAGCAGCCAAGAAGGACTGTGTCAGTCTGTTGGTGTGATTTCATGCTGTCACTGTGCTCTGTTTCCATTTTTCTAGGTTATTGTGTGTTTCAGACTGAATGTGCATTATTCATTTCTTATCAGTAACTGATTCAAAATAAATGCTACTAAAACCTGAAAATAAATTTTAAATGGACTGGAATTTGTGGCTTTTTATTCCTCGAGACCCAACGAACATTCAGATAAAGCTGAACTAGTCAGTCTGTAATTAAAAATGATATCATGGGATTACTTTGTGAAAATAGGCTCTAGTGCAAAAGTCAGAAAAAGCTTAGGATGAAATGACCTGTTGAAGTAACTGATAAATTCAGACGTTTAATACAAAAATCATTTGGAGGGTTTCTTGAGTTAGTTTGAGGTCTGAGAAACTTTCAGAGCTTTAACTTTTATCAAGTGAAGCGAGTAATAGTTTCACCTTGTAAAGGACCTTGAATGACTAGTCTTTGTGCTGTGTGAATACATTTGCCTCGCCTGTTGATCATCTCGTTATCGCAGTAAGCTGATGGGTAAGTTTGGGTCCTGATTGTACTATGATGTTACTTTGGCATGTGCCACCAAAGGTATTACATTGTTACAAACCAAGCTTTTAGCCAAGGTCCTCCACAATAGAAGTGTTAGTGTGCTCTGCAAACTTGCTCCCCAAACTCCCCCAAGCTAATCCAATACAGGTTTCACAGAAGCCACAGGACAGCCTCAGAGTTTCTGTGGGGTTGGTGTTTTTTTGTTTGTTCGTTTTTTAGGATCAAAATATTAGGCAGATGGTTTTAATGTTGTGTCTGAAACAATGGAAATGCCTAAACATAATGCACATGATCTACCATTTCAAGGCTAATGGGACTCCATTGTCTGAGAAGAGTTTCAGTGAGACAGTGGACTCTGCATGCAGCAATTTTCTCCTACTCCAGAGCACTGCTGAGCTCGCTCATTGGTGTTCAACCATAAGAAGGCTTTTTCCCACACTCCAGTTCACTCCCAGGGTGTTTGATAGGGTGGAGGTGGAGGCTCAGTGCAGGTGAAGTTCCTCATGTGGGCACTTGTGTTAAAACAGGGAAAGCACTTCCCCAGTGTGCAAAAAAACATCTGTCTCCATAGTGTCATGGGACAAAAAGCAAATGTATTTGCAAAACAGATTACTTCTTAATTTTTCTCCATATACGTCATCAAATTTTGAATAAACTCTTCAAAGCTGTTCTTGCAGCTTAGACAAATGCAAGTTATTGTAAGGAACCTTGAAAAGGTCACATTTAGTCTCATTGAGACTAAATGTGACATCCTAAACAAGACCTTTTGGACATACTGCTTAACTGTAATTTTCTTTTTAACATCTGAAGAGCGTCACATTCTAGTATGTTTCACTTCATTGCTCTACTGACCTTTTTTATTTCCCGTGAGGCTTTTTCTAATTCCGCTCACTTTAATATGCATAAGATTTGATTCAAAATATAAGCATAGTAGAGGTAGGCTCAGATGTAGGACTCCATTAGTTTTCAAACGAAAGCCGTTGCAAAGGGAAATGGGATACAGGATCAGAAAGAGGAGGGAGCTGGGAGAATCCCAGGCCAGGGAGGAAACAGTCGAGTCAACACTCTGTAGGCATTCACGGTACCGCAGTGTCGTCCCGCCGCCCTATCCGACACAGAGCTGCAGTACTGCAAAGTGTGAGGGGAGAGAGAGGGAGGGAGGGGAGGGGGTGCCGCACTGTCGTTACGAGTCCAAGTGGTGAAGGCAGGAGCAGAGACGCATTATTGCAGTTGCCCACAGAGCCACTTTGCACGGACAAAACTCGCGTACCTCGCATACAGCGCGCAGTGAGAGAGAGAGTGAAGGAGGCAATCAGAGACAACCGATTTCCTGTGACTGCACTTTCCCCCTTTATTGTTGTTATTATTATTATTTTATTTCAATCGCAGGTATTCTGTCAGTAGCTTTCAGAAGAGGCAACTCAACAACCAGCCAATCAGTGCTGCGTCTCAGGATCTAGGAGGGGAGCATCACTTGGAGGAGCCGGATGCAGCTCTGCAAGAATACAAACATCCGTGGATTTCTTTTGCATGGATTATAATTTGGAAGTACTTCCTTCCTGAGCTGGCATCGCTCCTTTTTCATTCCCTGCCCACTAATCTGGTCACACAGTGAATTATCACCCGACCTGTATACGTGTCTCAGTATTGCAGTACTTTTGGTGACGGCTTGCAGTATAAAAGCATCGCTAGATCGGCTCCACTGCGCCAAGAGCCTCCGCCTCAGTTTACTGTCAGTGCGCCACTTCAGTCTGTTTACTAATTAAGCATCTGGACTTTCCTTTGCACACGTGCCTCCGCTTTTTCGTCTCTTCTGTCTTTTTGGGGTTTTTTTCTCTCTCGCTTTGTACTTCAGACCCTCCTGCCTCACAGCCAGTCACCCCTCCTCCGCTGCCCGTGAGTCAGTTCAAACAGCTGCATAGAAGATGTGAGTATTAATGCGGCTTTTCCATTGCGCTCTTAAAAAAATGAAAAAAAAAGAAAAAAAAAAACAACAAAAGCAGATATCTAATATGTGGTGGCGGAAGAACCCACATTGAAACGTGTTCATTTCTTTATTTTCTTCCACTGGCGGTCCGAAGTGAGATGATTTACTTTCAGCTTGAAGGGTTTTTGCTGACGCAAGCGAAAAATATTCCATCACTGCTTCGCTGAATTATGTATTCAGAGGTTGACTTCTGTCTCATACAAAGCCCGAGACGGGGCTGAATGAGTTGTTTTGGATGTTTTTGTGTCAGATTTAATAGAAAGCAGCGTGTTTTGTGGTGCTGGATGAGTTACAAGGTTTTTGTGGGACTTGGGGGTCATCATCTGTTTAATGCTGTAAAACGTGAATTTTTAAAGGAAACTGGGTTATCAGTAGCTTCCTTAATGCAGAATTTCTCTTAAAAATATTGTAAATTTTCATCCTGCAGGAGTTAGTTTATCATATATTAAACTGGCAGCTGCCTCTGCAGAGGTTTTTTGCTCAGGTTTAATTGTCCTTCCTCTCCCCTCCTGCTGGATTAACCGTTTCCTCAGTTCTGCCTCACCTTTTCTTTTCACTTCCAACCATCTCTCTGTAATCCATCATGAGCAACATCTGCCTTCTCTTTTTCTTCCTCCCCAAAACGTTCTCTCTCTTTACTCATCCACCGCCATCCTGTGGCCTACATAGCTTTTTTAAAAACCTCTCCCCCACTCTCTCTTATGCGCCCCTTTCTCACTGACCCATTAGTTCATCATTTCTTGCTAACATCTCTGCCTACGTTTGCGATTTGCAGGTTCCCTTCCTGCAAATTACACTCTTGACTCTTTCAAGCCTTTAGACAGGGCATTTTTCCTTCTCAGCATATTTCAAGTTTCTTTTCAGATTTTTATAAAAACCTATCCATTGTTGAATGTGAAATGTTCTGACTTCATCCAATTCTTTCTCTCACAAAACTCTCATTGTTGTGCTTGGTCAGGTCTGCCCCAGATGCTGCCCCACCAGCTGGAGCTCCTGGAGCTCCAGGTGCCCCTGGCGCAGATGGAGCCCCAGCTGGCGCACCTCCTGGCCCTCCCAATACCAGCAGCAACCGCAGGCTACAACAGACTCAGGCCCAAGTGGAAGAGGTGAGCTGTTCTGAGCTTCTGGGTCAGAATGCATTCTGTGTAGAAAGTCACTGATGTAAAATATGCATGAGCAACAAACTGCAGAAGAATTACCACTTACGAAAACGACATTCCCATCTATTTTCCTCCTTTACTACCCCCCCCCCCCCAAAAAAAAAAAAAAAAAATGCTCTCTCATCCTTGCTGGATTGGTCTAGGTGGTGGATATCATGCGGGTGAATGTGGACAAGGTTTTGGAAAGGGACCAGAAGCTTTCAGAGCTGGATGACAGAGCGGACGCTCTCCAAGCTGGAGCCTCCCAGTTTGAAAGCTGCGCAGCCAAGCTAAAAAACAAGTACTGGTGGAAGAACTGCAAGGTGGGCGCATTACTGTGGCTCCTTTACACAGATTGGTAAAACAGAGAGAAACCTATGGTATCATCTGACTTAGAATGAACAAATTCCTATTAGTATGTGTTCTGGCATGCAGAGAGAATAGAGGACAACATAGGAATTTGTTAATGAGCTGCTATAGAGCACTGAAGTGATACCTCAGGGGAAATGGGAGAAAGGCATCTGCTATTGTGGAGTTTTCACTCTAAACACTGAGGGGATTGTATAACTAAGCCACAACAAACACAAAGAGCCTTTTAAGTGTCATAATTGTTTTGTTTTGTGGTTCAGATTGGTTTCTATTCTGTTTGAACATAGTGAAACCCTAAAAACACAGCTTCGTGTATTCTTCTGTAAAAGGATGAAGTCTAAAATTTTCATCTCTTTTTTTCAGATGATGATCATGATGGGTATCATTGGAGTTATTGTGGTTGGAATCATATTCTGTAAGTAGTTTCATTCTGACACCGATGCAAAAATTTCCACAATTAACTGATTACTTTCAAAATGTAGATAATCATCATGCGTTGACTTCCCACTCAGCATGGCTATTTCCACTTGCACACGTGAGAAATTTAGAAATCACTAATACATCAGTGTTAGAACTGATACTGATGGGGTTTTTTATTAATGTAAAAAAACCCATCAATATTATACATATAAGACAACACTAGCATAATATTATTTCGTCTTTAACAACCCCACATTCCTGCATAAGGAGAGGTCAGTGTGTCCTCTGCCCGTTTAGTTTTAATGACGTGTTGCCAGACCCATTAAACTAATTACTTCTTTCCCTCTCTCTTTAATTCACAGTATACTTCTTCCACTGAGCTCAGCTCATCAGTACAGATGAATATGGACTTGAGGATAATATGAGAGGGGAGAGGCAAAAAAAGAAACCCAAGCGCTGCTCCTCAATTTTGTCAGTCCTCTCCTTCCTCTCTTCACACAGTCTTCCATCAAACCATCTTGCACTTAAACATTACATTAGTGTTTATAGATGTCTCTGCTCTCTTCGTCCTCTTTCCCTCCCTTTCCTTGCTGCTTTCTTCCACTGTTTTGACTTGAATTCTTGCTCACTCTCCGCTGCCTCTGCAGCTCATGTATTATTGAAGGACACAGCAGGCAGAGTCAAAAGAGGAAGGAAGGAAGAAAAGGAAAGAAGGTAGAGGGAGAACACGTGGGGCTAAGCACGCTGGTGGGGGGTGTACAGAAGAGTCTTTCTACACCGAGTACGCCAAAGCTTATTCATATGACGTTTTTTTGAGAGTTCAACATTTGTAAATTGATACTGACATGCATAACTAACACACATCTTCTGTCTGCTACTTCCACAGTTGCTACTTACTAACACAAGGTCATGTTAGATTAAGATTATGCTAGTTTCTGTTGTTTGTGCTTGTGTGTATCTGTGATCCAAAGCATTGTAGCTAAAAGCTTTCTTCCACTTTTACCTGGTAGGCTTTGATTGGTATTTTTTTCCCTTTCCTGTCTAACTTTCACTCACTTAAGTCTTTTTTTTCTGCAACCTCCAGTGATAACAAGAAAAGAGAAATGCAAAATAGGGAAAGAGACTGTGTGAGAGTTTAGGAAAGGAGGAAGTGATTCAGGGAAAGGTAGTAGGAGTACTGCAACACATTTCTACTGCATAAATAGGTAAAAATTTAAATCCGGACTGAAAAAGCAGAATGTTTATACCACAGGCATAGAGGTGGCATTTTAGTAATAATATGCACAGCAATTAAGTCACACGAGCAGGCACTTACAGACAATCTAACGAATACATGAACTAACTGCTTCAGTCCAGAGGAAGGCCTCTTAATTCTGATTTGCAGAGAGTCCCAGCCATAGACAGATGAATGTGTAGCGCCACATTTCAAACAGGTAGAGACATATAGTTATTTTGAGAGTTGTGCTGTCAAAGTGTTTAATTGTTGTTTAAGTTGTCCAGAAAGCAGGAAAAGAGGAAAGAGGATATGATTTTAGAAACCCTGAGCCACCTGGTCGTCCCACCGTCACTGCTGACTCACATAAAAGCACCCATCTGTCATCGACAGTATGATAACGGCCAGTGTGAAGCTTTTGTTTCTAACCTGCATGGCAAACGGTGTCCGTAGTTTTGCCTTTTTGTGTAACCTGTGTATCTGCCATTTCTGAACCTTACTGCCGACTGTACATTTTTTTTCTTAGTGGTTTAAAGGACCTATGTACAATGTCTTTCTGATCTGATAATTACTGCTTATGCAATGCAACAATGCTCAAGAGTTTGCCAACATTTTGTTAAGATCACTTGTGTTGGACAGTAAAATAATATCCAGAGACTGCAAACAAACTGCTACTGTAGTGAAAAATGAAAACTTAGTATTATTCGTGTTGTATGAGTAGAACTATAGTACACATCTGTCAGTTTACGCTCCTGAAAACAGGTTTATAAATTCTTTCAAGTTTTTTGAGGGGCTGTAGGATATGAAGTTTATTTTCCTTACTTTGGACTGATATTCAGGGTTGATAAAACGCAAAGGGCATTTATGCATAATTGTAGCGGTTAGCCAAAATTATCTAATGATACTGTGCAGCAATATTATTAGATAGTTAACATGGTTCATGAGAAGATGTTTTGTGATTTACTTGGAACTACTGGAAGAGATGCAACTGGATTTAGGAGAACAAATGCATGTTTACCACTTTTTGCTGATGCCAATAAAGAAATCATGAAGTGACTACATACTGACTTTGATTATATCCTTTGGTCGTGTTATAGCATCTAAAAAACTAAAAGATTATAATGAAAAGTTTTTTCCTCAACAAAATCAAAATTTTCATAATTTAATTTCTTTATATATTTGACATTAATTGTAATATTCTAAGCCTTTATCGTTTTACTTTTGATGTTTAGGTCTCAAAAATCAGAAATCCACTTTCACAAATTATTAGAATATTTCATTTAGAGTTTGAGTAAATTATTAGTCACACAGTATACTGTAAATAATATGCATCTTTTGTTCTAGTTCAATACACACAACCACAATCATGGGGAAGATTGCTGGCGTGATTGTTGTCCAGATGATGATCATGAGCAGCCTCTATACGGAGGGCAAGCCACAAGATGTCACTGCTGAAAAGGCTGGCTGTTCACACAGTGCTGTAAAGAAGCATCTTTATAGAAAATTGACTGCAAGGGAAAATTGTGGCAAAAGCGACAGAGGTGACTCCAGGTTTGAGAGGATTGTTAAGAAAGGTTGGTTCAAAAACCTGCAAGAGCTTCACAAGGAGTGGATGGAGGTCTCTGTCACCACACAGATGTCTTTAGGAAATGAGTTCCAATGTCAAAAGTGTCTTTTTGGTCTTCTGGTAAAAAGAGAAGAAATGGACTGTTGCTCCGAAGTCCTCTTGTCAGATGAAAGTCAATTTTCCAGTTCTTTAACACTTGCCTCACAGGATCTGGGTTCGAGTCCACTGTCTGACCAGGGATCTTCTGCGTGGAGTTTGCATGTTCTCTCTCTGTTTATGAGGATTCTCCCACGTGGCTCCCACGTGGCTCCCACAGTCCAAAGACATGTAATTATTGGGGTTAGGTTAATTTGGTGAGTCTAAATTGTCCATAGGTGTGAGTGTAAATGGCTGCCTGTCTTTCCGTGCTAGCCCTGTCCAGGCTGTACCCAACAACTGTGGTAGCTGAATAGGCTCCAGCCTCCCCGGGATTCTGACAAGGATGAACAGAAGAGAATGGATGGATTTACCTTACAAGATAAAGCACCTTGAGACTTTTGTTGTAATTTGGTGCTATAGAAATAAAATGTAATTGCACTGAGGGGTTTATTATGAACAGCATGAAGCTTTTCATGATGTTGTATTTTTTTAATGACTTCAATCAATTCCACAATGTACAAAGATTGATCAGTGGAAATTCCTTAACCATTGTCACAGTATTACATAATCCTTCTATATTACAGGTACAATAAAATAAAATAAAATCATACAAAAACTGAAGGGAGGATAAAACAAATATATATATAGTACCAAAAATAAGAAGTATAACAAAAACCTTCTCAAATTCCCACTTTAAGTATAATAATCTACATTTATTGGGTCTATGTACCATCTTTCACTGACGTTACACACCAAGTCACACATTCAAACTAAGGCTTGTATGGCAGCATCACTCCATCCTCCTTAAATGTCACAGGGAGCATCAGGATCTCCACTAGAATATAAAACAAAGTTCTGCCAGGCTTCTAAATTATTGAATGCACAGTAAATTCAGCAGGTAAGTGGGATTTAAGAGGCTGTGATTGTTTAAATAGTCATACCAATTTTTCAGTAGAGTCACAGAAAAAAACAACCCTTTCCCACTTTATATTGATCAAAAAAAAAAAGTCTAAATAAGCCCCAAATACTCAAAGCATAATTTTACATTCAAGGAAAAACAACTTTATGTTCATTTAAGGTGCTTTCAATATTGTTGCTCTTTTAAAAAAATAATTTCTGGGCCTTTGTGGGCTCCTGGGAAAAAATATAAAGTAAATAGTTTACAAAAATATTACAGAGACCATGTCTCAGGTAATAAATACTCATAGTGCAATTGCACTATTAGCTGCTTTCAAATACAAATCGTGTGGACCTTTCATGTCTGCAGAAGATGAAAATGCCTACTGCCCCTACACACCATTATTTTCTACCTGCAAACAACAGCCCCCCCGACAACAACCATACTGAAAGCTGTGAAGGGAATAATTCCATGTAAGGGAGTTTGCTACTGTATAATTGCAGTGTTATCGTATATGAATAAAATTTGTACTGTTGGTGAATAACATAGTTTGGGATGTGATCTGTGGGTTTTAATGCAATTTAGCATATTGCAAGCTTCAAACTTGCATAGTGCAAAAATAGGTTGGTATTAAAAATAATAAACAAAAAATGTATCATGTATAGAAATTTCACAGCTATGTCATAAATAGATCGGTTACCATATGCATAGCTTTCACCCCCCCAAAAAGTTTTTTGTACGGGGCAAAATTTTTTCCCAAATGTTTACAAATGATATATAAATTAAACGTAAATTAAGATTTACAAATGTGCACAATGATTAAATTTTTCACTACTTGGGTGTTCGATCCACACATAAATAAACAGAACAGCTCATTACACTGGACTAGGAAACATACATAGATGCCATATAGTAACCTAGATTGTTATCCATATCAACTTAATCATATATAATCAAAATATACAAGAAATTGTCAGCACCTGTGGATTCACTTCAGAGGACGAGCCATAGAGATGTCTCTCCACCCTACATAATCCATAGTAACTAAAACAAGCACACATATGAATCCACTGGAACCCCAGATGTACCAGTTGTTTTCTCTAGCACTTGAACACAGCTTACATTTGTGGAACTATGTGAACATCACAATGTGAAGTCTCAAACCCTCACTGTGCATATCAGAGGATTCATGCATGCATATTTAAAGATCTGTATGTGAGAATATAAAGAATGTTACAGGAAACTTTCTAAAAGTACAAATTATCAAATTTATAAAGTCGAACTGTAAAATTTGTGTCCTGACTGTTTATTCAGGTTTGATATATCCATTTGTAAATTAGTTTTCCATGTGTTCCAATTCCTCTGTATTTGTGTGTGGATTAGAGCATGTGAGTCTTCAAAACTTACAAATCATTGTACACATTTATAAATTTTAGTATACACCTGTTGATCACATATTACACATTTGTAAACCTCCTGAGACTAATTTTATTCTATACTTTTGTTTTTCAGTTTCTAGAAAGCTGGAAGAGTTGAACAAACCAGTGGAATACCTAAAAAAAAATAACTTAAACACTAAAATGACACAAAGAAACTTTCTAGTCTCCAGTCACGATGATGTAAGTGAAATTTATCCCATGACCTGATAGAAGAAAAGTACAGTGATGATCAGGAAGCCCAGTATCCACCAATAGGAATCTGCGGAGACACACAAAGGTTTTGTGGATAAGGTTAACATCAGACATAAATACAATCACCCTCATAATAGAAAAAAAATGTTTACACTGTTTCTGAAATAAATTGTCATGTTGAATTCATCCACAAAGTCAACCAAAGTGTTGTGCATCAAGGGTGCTAAAAGTGATCTGTAAATTGTTACATTTGTAACACGTCAAGGCCCCAAATGCCAACTGAAAATGTGGAAAACACCTGGTTTAACTACAACTGCCAGTTTCTATATGATTGAACCAAAACTTCCACTGTAGGATTTTGTTAGCTCAGGACCGAACCAGAGTTTTTTTCTATAGAAAAATATAAAAATAGCAATGTCAGACTTGTCATCTATTTATATTCCACTCTCAGCAAGATAATGAAAACCCTTTGATAATGGTAAAAAAAAATTTTTTTAAAGTGTTAAATAGATATACATACTAGGCTCAGGAGGTTCCACCACCACACTAACAAAGAGCGGTTCTTCTAGAGCTGTGTGGGAGACCTTGCAGATGATTTTGGTTCCTGGGACGGTGGTGGGAGGCACAGCTATGTGAGAGGACAGGGTGAACGTTCCATCACCGTGCTGCCGATGACTGGACAGGGAGCCCTGATCTATAAAGAGCTGTGGCTCTGTGTCCGTAGGAGAGAGGGAAAACCACTCAATCTAAAAAACAGAAAAGAGCAGAGAATTATGACCTGTCATTCAATTAAATGTAGCCTTAGGAGCTAGTGCAATTCAAAAGGACACAAATGAATAAATATGGAAGATAACTTATTATCAAAACAGCAAATAAAGACACTTTTCATTAACAAGATGAAGAGCATTGGTACGTTTAAAAATATCTACACTTTCAGGCGTCCTTAGAGAGACTTTGAGAGAGAGGCTGGTTTAAGGCCTGCAATAACTTCTCTATTAAATTCCTCTATTTCATTGTGATTGAGAAAAAAATCTCCTTTCATAAACATGATAATATATTAAAGTTACTAATAAGATTGGTGTTTAAAAGGATGGTGTTACAAAACAGTAATGGGTAACAGTTACATCTCAAAACACAATTACTGACGTGAGAATCCAGTGGGTAGTATTTACTGCTGTGACAACTTAATTTCTGGGACGAACTTGACTTTAAAACCAACTTCTCGACTGAGAGGGAAACATCTGGAGGTTCTATGGGGGAAAAGTAAGAGAGAAGAATTAACAGAATATCAAAGAAAACAACGGCTGAGGATTAAGATCAGAGTGAAACTTACGAATAATGCGAAGTTGAACGACCTGCTGGGAGTGGAAAGGACCAAGACTGACTGTACAGATGTAGGTCCCCTCATCTCCAACCTTCAGCGTGGTCAGAGTCAAAGACGCGTTACCCTCACCAACAACCTGGGCAGCATTTATGCTTGAGCCGGCCCTCTCACCGTCCACTAAACAGACAGAATAATAATTGTTTGATGTTTCTTCAGTTCGTGCTCTTCACATCATCTCCACATGTGTGCTTTAATGGCATCTGCCTGTCTGTCAGTAATTCAGCAAGACTAAACTACTGAGCAGAATTTCATGAATACACAGAGGTGAATTGTGGGTAAAGGACGAAGATATTTAATTCCTAAATGACCTCCTTTAAAACTATAAGATAAATGTATTTTTAAAGGAGGCATGTAAAAGGCATGTAAAAACTTTATGTAATTAAAATCCAAATCTAGTTATATGTACACTGACACTGGAGCTGGTGCAGGACTGAGATCACCCACTGTCCCTGTGATTTCATATGTTTTAACAGTTCTTCTGAGGTCCTGAATTATTTATAAAATAACAAACTTGTACACCTATTTAAAATCTATTTATTCAAATACAACTACAAGCAGCAATGTGGGGTACAAAAAGGGTGAAGGTGAAATTATCTTCATTTTACAGGTGGCAATAGTAGTAAGACAGATGCATTTTGTTTTTTCAGTGGTTTTTTGTTTTGTTTTGTTTTTTGTTTGTTTGCTTGTAATCTTTAAATACATCCATAAAGTTTGGTTCCAATACCATAAAAATCTTTTCATATGACCTCACTTCCTGTTTGCTAGCTTCTCCACGGATGAATATTTTTTAAAATCTCAAATAACTTTTGAGTTAACTTTCTGATAACTTTTTGTGGCAACTTTACAGAAACATAGTAAAAATGCTAAGATGCTAAAGGTCATCTTTGGTGACAACAGGCCTGAAATAAAAGTCAAAAATTGACATTATAGTCTCCTTTCCACTTGTCTCAATACCATTATCTAAACAATTAATAAAAATCAGACATTTGGTTCAAAACTTACATACATAAAGAAACCCATGGCTAGAAACTCACTGAAAACATTCAGAAGACTGTCACTAAAATGATCCTCCTAAGATCACTAGAAACAATCATTCAAAGCCCCTTTTTTTAAACATATATTTGTAAAGTGGGATGCCACTATTGAACTATCACCATCCTGAGTAGCATCAGTCTTAAAGCCATTAAAATAAACAGTGTAGGTTCTCATTGCCAAACCCTGCATTACACATGCAGATACACCTGCTAACACCTACAATGCTCACCTATCGTGCTGCCTTCTGTATCATCCAGCGCCCTCTTCATTTCAAGCACCTTCCTGCCTTTACCTCTGTGCTGCAGACGCCACTCAATGCCCACTTCCTGTGCTAATGGCGTGTCCTGCTGCTTGAAGCCACAGTTGAGGAGAACATCACTTCTCAGAGGGGCAGACACAGACTTTATGTGGGTGAACACCACAAATATCACTGAGGGGTAGAAAACATTTGAGGATGATGTGTAATCTAAGAAAACCATATAAAGCTCCTTCGTATAAAATGTGATATTAAACTATGGATCTCACAGTCGGTAAGCAGAGTTCCTGACTGGCTGAGAGGAAGAGCCAGCTTGCTTTGCATCAGGGTTGACTCGTCTTTCTCCACCTTCAAGGTCTCCAGAATCAGCGCAGTGCTGAAGTCAACCTCATCCACACTGAGGGACACCATGAAAAAGACCCGATCTGAGTTTTCCTCGAATCCCCGAGGAGAGTAACTACTTAATTCGCACATCACTTCCTGCTCATTGCAGTCTGCATGGAGCAGCACGTTTGCATTGGGGATCTCAGGAGATGATACTGTTACAAAGAATAAGAGAAGTTCATCACAGAGTCCTGCTTACATTAGAGGAAACTTTGCACAAAGAGGTGGCAAGGGAAAAACCTTTGGCCTCAAACAGGAGGAGGTCTGGATCAGGGATGGAGGGAGGAACAAACGGAGTGAGTTCTTCGAGTGATTCGTCCGGGCCCACAGCAACATCTCGTAAAATAAGAGTGGCTGGAGTCCGAGTGAAGTGACCGCCTCCCATTCCACCAAGTCCAACTCCCTCCTCCACCAGAGTGCAGGTGAGTACCACATCTGCAACTCCATCAGCTGAAGAAACAAGAAGAAGAACAGTTCTTAAAAATCTTAGTGCACCAGCATTTAAGATAGAACCACTGTCTGGACTAATAGAGAGAAAAGATCAGAGAGCTCAGGTGTTTCGGTATATTGAGCCCTTCTATTATTCTGCTGCCATTTTAACCTAAATACTGTTAATTAGAGGTTCAGAAAATACCCACTTTTCTCAGAGCTCTTCGGTTATCAGCAAATACTTCTGTTAAAAGCTTTAATGTCGAGCTCACAGTCACGTCTCTACAGTCAGTGCTTAATCAATGAGATTTATGCTCTTACCATAAACGCACGTCATGAGGTATCCAGTTAAAATGACTTTAATAACCATCATCATCCCCACCATAGTGCAAGTGTTCCCAGTTTTTTTGTAAATTAAAATTAGAAGGATATCAAATAACTGCTGAGTGCACCACAGCACTTTCACTTTTGATTTCAACAACTACCACCGCATTATTCAGGAGTTTACTGCCTAGAGTTGTTTATATCCGTTCTTCACTCCATCGATGGCGATCATCATACGTGCTGGACTTTAAATTTAACGCAATCTAAAAGTAAACAATAAAGGTAGTTCAAGAGTCTGTGCAGCTGTTTCTTTGTCAGGAGCATGCGCACTGTAGCAGTGGGTGGAATGAAAGTGAAAGCGAACAGGCAGGATCGCCCAATGACAGAACAGAGGTCCGTCATCAGTCAATGCGGAAACAAGCACACACGCTCATTTTAACGTAAATCGACAACATAAATAAAATATATGGATGAATGAATTAATAATTAAATAAATAAATCTTCTTTTGTCTGTTTGGTTTTAGGGTTACCAAAGTGGATCATGGATAGGGACAGGGACTGGACATCCATGCTTTGTCCAGTCCACACAAGCATGTCTCCAAACCGTTCAACCAGAGGTGTCTCCACTGTGTCCCTCTGATGTGTCTGATTTCTTATAGACCCTAATGAAGACTTAGATTCTAAATGTATTGGTCTGTTTTGTTTGCTGAATTTCTCCAAGAATAAATTGTTACAGGATTTTATCCTGGGCTCTGTGTTGGCCCTGCGACAACATGGTGACCTGTCCAGGGTGCACCCTGCTTCTAACCTTATGGTACTGTAGCTCGGATAGGCTCCAGTGTTGCTCAAGTTCAGATAGTTATAGACACAATGTGCCCCCTATGTTTTTCTCCTAAGCAAAATGATTAAATTCCTGCATGTCTCCTGCTTCACCACTGAGAAATGCACATACTCCAGTTTGCTTGTTTGAATCTGCCTGTTATCCATGTTTACAATGCAAAAGCAACACACCAAAGCCTGAAACAAAAGTACAGTGGGATGCAAAAGTTTGGGCAACCTTGTTAATAGTCATTATTTTCTTGTATAAATTGTTGGTTGTTACAATAAAAAAAAATGTCAGTTAAATATATCATATAGGAGACACACACTGTGATATTTGAGAAATGAAAAGAAGTTTATTGGATTTACAGAAAGTGTGCAATAATTGTTTAAGCAAAATCATGCAGGTGCATAAATTCGGGCACTGTTGTCATTTTAGTGATTCCAAAACCTTTAGAACTAATTATTGGAACTCAGATTGGCTTGGTAAGCTCAGTGACCCCTGACCTACATACACAGGTGAATCCAATAATGAGAAAGAGTATTTAAGAGGGTCAATTGTAAGTTTCCCTCCTCTTTTAATTTTCTCTGAAGAGTAGCAACATGGGGGTCTCAAAACAACTCTCAAATGACCTGAAGACAAAGACTGTTCACCATCATGGTTTGGGGGAAGGATACAGAAAGCTGTCTCAGAGATTTAAGCTGTCTGTTTCCACAGTTAGGAACATATTGAGAAAATGAAAGACTACAGGCTCAGTTCAAGTTAAGGCTCGAAGTGGCAGACCAAGAAAAATCTCGGATAGACCGAAGCGACGAATGGTGAGAACAGTCAGAGTCAACCCATAGACCAGCACCAAAGACCTACAACATCATCTTGCAGCAGATGGAGTCACTGTGCATCGTTCAACCATTTGGCGCACTTTACACAAGGAGATGTTGTATGCAAAAGTGAAGCCTTTTCTCTGCCCACAGCACAAACAGAGCCGCTTGAGGTTTGCTAAAGCACATTTGGACAAGCCAGCTTCATTCTGGAATAAGGTGCTGTGGACTGATGAAACTAAAATTGAGTTATTTGGACATAAGAAGGGGTGTTATGCATGGAGGAAAAAGAACACAGCATTCCAAGAAAAACACCTGCTGCCTACAGTAAAATATGTGGTCATCAAGACAACGACCCAAAACACTGCTCAAAATCCACTAAGGCATTCATGCGGAGAAAAAAGTACAACGTTCTGGAACGGCCATCTCAGCCCAGACCTGAATATTATTGAAAATCTGTGGTGTGTGTTAAAGAGCGCTGTCCATGCTCGGAAGCCATCAAACCTGAATGAACTAGAGATGTTTTGTAAAGAGGAATGGTCCAAAATACCTTCAACCACAATCCAGACTCTCATTGGAACCTACAGGAAGCGTTTAGAGGCTGTAATTTCTTCAAAAGGCAGATCTACTTCATATTGATTTCATTTCTTTTTTTGTGGTGCTCAAATTTATGCACCTGCCTGATTTTGTTTAAACAATTATTGCACACTTTCTGTAAATCCAATAAACTTCATTTCACTTCTCAAATATCACGGTGTGTGTCTCCTATATATTTAACTGACATTTTTTATTGTAACAACCAACGATTTATACAGGAAAATAACGACTATTAACAAGGTTGCCCAAACTTTTGCATCCCACTGTATAACTGAGACTTATGGAAAATTCAAAACATCTACAAGTATTTCATGTTGAAGCCGAGTGAGATCTATAGGTTGGCACTCGAGTGGAGAAAAGCATAAATTGGCGAATGTGTTCACAAGAATCAGCATCTTCTGCTGGCAAGCATATGGACATAATCATAATGAATGAGGTGAATATGATCAAGTGTAGAGGTTTGATCAAGGTGATGGCATTGTTGTAGTGTGACCAGAAACATAGGGGAGACCTGGTGGGTTCTGATATTATTAGATCACATGAAAATCTGCAAATCAACACCATAAGAGGAAGGGGGGGAAGTATTCAATAAGCAAATATCAAATAACACATGCAATTGAACCTGTTAAATTTGATACAGGTTGCCCGTTACAACATAACTATTTGAAGTCATAATTAACTGGTCTTGCAACTATGCTTGCTCTCCTGGCTCCATTTATACTCATGATATACTCTTACACTTAAGGGATTTTGCTGTCTGACAACAGACTGAAGACTTAAATGTGTGATTAAATGCCTTTATGCTAACAACAGATTGTTACCTGGTATGCACTCAACCCACCAGCTGACAATCCCAGCAGCCCAGTGTCTCTGTCACCCTGGCACGAGTCCTTCCCACCTTCAGGGAGTTCAGCACAAAACATGTTATTTGTTAATTCTGGTATTTCATGTGTCTCCTTGTGGAAATACACATGCTCATTATTGAAAGACCAAAGCCCGAAACCAGCGTGAAAACAAAAATACAGCAGTGACTTCCTGTAAATCTTTTCCACAAAATTAGTGAAATTTATACATGTTGTTACTTAGGGGAGAAGAACAAATTCAAAAATTTATGAGGAAAATGTTTACTCCTTTTAGATAAATATGATACTTTTAAAAAATCTAATGTATTTATTTGCCTCTTATTTCAGTTATGTGTGTAGTACCCTCCTCTGGCAAACATATGGGCATTACACATGAGATTATGAGATCTACTTTTGCACTCTGATCAAGTCAGTACCATTGCTGTAGTCTGTACTGCTGGAGTAGTTGTACTCAGGGTGAAAATAGACTGAGCTGCTTACTGAAGAGAGCGCTGAAATGTTCTGATATCATTAAGTTACATAAAAATCTGAAACCAGTAGATACAGAGGTCCCATTGCTTTTGCAGGATGAGAGGATAAGGTTGAGAATATTGGGGAGACTGGATTTGTCCGTGCATGACAGGCTCAGTGTTGGAGAGCTGCCGGCACTCGCTCACTGAAAACCACAGACACCTGGAAAAGTGAAAAAATCAGAGCGCTGGAGCTGAGTCAGTCGTCCAAGGTTGATGCAAACAGAACAAGAGCAAATAAAGTGATGCAATCGCTGATTTTTATTTTAATTTTAACATCAACTTTCTTCTAACACCAAACTGGTTTCTTCTATATTACTAACAATTTGCTCGCCTTGTTCAATTTTAACAGCTTCATGTCTAGAACATTGGTTGTAGACGGAGCATAATGATTAAAAAAAACACCATATAACAAAAAGCTCTAAAATCTTGATAGGCTTTGTGAGCTAAATTGGAAATTCACAAAAGAAAAAGAAAAACAGCCCATGTCTGTAAAGCTCTGGCATTGATTGAACTTCCAGAAGAGATCTCTCAGACTGGAATGAACCATGACTGTCACACAGAAGATGATTAGCTATATTTAGCACTGGAATTTGAACTGGACTTTTTGTGGTAAATGTTGTATTTATATAGCGCTTTACTAGTCCCTAAGGACCCCAAAGCGCTTTACATATCCAGTCATCCACCCATTCACACACATTGTAGCCACAGCCACCCTGGGGCGCACTGACAGAGGTGAGGCTGCCGGATACTGGCGCCACCGGGCCCTCTGACCACCACCAGTAGGCAACGGGTGAAGTGTCTTGCCCAAGGACACAACGACCAAGACTGTCCAAGCCGGGGCTCGAACCGGCAACCTTCCGATTACAAGGCGAACGCCCAACTCTTGAGCCACGATCGCCCGTCTTCAAGCTTCTTCTTTTTTTCTTTGTTTGCTTTGGTAAAAACAAGTAGAAACATGATTTGTATGGGAGAAAAAATGCCAATAATGCCTCGAACATGGTTGCACATAAAAGCCGAAAGAATTTAAGTTCGTATCAAGTACAAACCTGTAGAGAATGAGCCGAAGGAAAAGCACATGGAAAGAGAGCGGGCCTTCTTTGTTAGAGCGGGATGAAATGACTGATGATGTGTTTATCATTTTCAAAGTGGGAGGATTTGATTAATCTTTGACACAAGAAAAAAACGCATGCAGATCTGCATTAACTATCTTTATTCAAACGTAGTAAAAGACAGGCGTTACAGGGATTTAAAGACTATGCACCGACTTTCAGACAGTATTTTGTGGTTGTTTCCAGAAAGCGGAAAATCAAAAACTGAGCTTTTAGTGAAATATAGATTAAAAATTCTCAAATCAAACTCCACAGCAGAGCGAAAATAGTATAATATTTATTGTCCAAATGTTTTGCCTCATCGTGTATTTACACCGTGTTGTACTGAATTACTGTAACTTTAGTTCTCCTGCATGGTCTTCTGGATCCAGTTCAGGTAATTAGCGACTCTGGTATAGACTCCATATGTGCCCTTTCTTCCACACTCAACCCCCCAGCTGACAATCCCAGCAGCCCATTGTCGCCCATCTTTAGTCAGAGTGAAGGGGCCCCCAGCGTCACCCTGGCAAGAGTCCTTCCCACCTTCAGGGAGTCCAGCACAAAACATGTTATTTGTTAAGTCTGGTATGTTGTTACGTCTTCTCCTTGCCGAAGTGACTGAATCCCTGCATGTCTGCTGGTCCACCACTGGGAGATAAACATACTTCAGTTGATTTGTTAGAATGCGACGATTATTCTCGTTTGTAACACCAAAGCCAGACACCAGCCTGAAAGAATACAAAACACATTCATTGTGGGCTCAGTAAAATTTTTACTAATCCAGAACCTTAAAGATAATAGCTTGTCAAAATAAAGTGGTTAACAAACAATGAGAGCACTTAAAAGTAACATCAAATTTTATACAGTGTAGATGACATTAAAGAGACTTCAAAATCATTATGACACAATAGTAGTTTGTTTACCCCATCACACCAGTATCATATGTGGCTCCCGGTTCTGGCAAACACACTGGCATTACAGATGAGTTGAATGTGAGTGTGTCTTCCAGTTTGATCAGGGCAATGTCATTGTTGTAGTCTACATAGTTGGGGTTGTTGTACTCAGGGTGAACATGGATTGAGGCAGCAAACAGAGGAGATTTCTCGAGGGCTTTTACCTCATTAAGTCCCATGAAAATCTGCAAGTCAATATCATAAAAGGAAAGACTTACCAAGGGAATCCCAATCAGACAAAGATCATGCAAAGTAATCCTCACAGTCAACTACTTACCCGTAGAGTTTCATTTGATACCACCACTCCCCTATTTACTACATAATGAGCTGCTGTCATAATCCACCGGTCTCCAATCACCATGCCTCCTCCCCTGTTTCCACTTACACTCAGTAGCACTTGCCAGGGGATTGTATTATCTGGAGCATCCTGGCCTCCAAAGATCCTCTGATACACATTGATGTGATTTGTTGGCTGACCACAAACTGGATAAGATGAACAGAACTCAGGTGTAAGCAAAGGCTTCATGCTTTCATTTTGAAGTCCTAAATTTGTTATTAGAGTATTTTATTTTGACAGCACATCAGTACCTGCTATGCAGGTTGGGAGAGGGAGTTGCCACTGCCCGTCGCTTTGACACATGGCTGAGAATGTCTTAATCTCTTGTTGTCCCTGAAAATATATGACTGTTACACACATTTTCTAATTGACAAATTCACCAAAGAAAAAACCTAAAGAAAAATGAAGAAAGATCTGCTTCTGTTGCTCAAACACAGACACATGGAGATAGCAAAAAAAACTCTATAAATATCCTGTGAGGGAAAAGAGGCTGTTAATAAAGTTCACTGATGCACACTGTAGTAAACAATGAAAATGTCATATTACCATCATCAACTTGTATTCTTGGTCACAAGTGACATGGATCGAGTCTCCACTAAAGTATTCATTTAAATCAGGAGTGATCCTGCCTTTTGTCACACTCCCTGGGTGTGGACATTTCACCTCTGTAAAGAACGCAGCAACCAAACATGAATGAACAGCATGAGAAAAATAGTTTTAAACTGCTAACGTGGAAATGCCACCTCTCCTCCTCACCATGTGTGCTATATTGCAGGCTCCAGCCGTTGCTCAGACCTTCCTCCTCAGTGTGGTAGTCCAGCCTGACTGTACTTGAGTTTGTAACTATCAGACCAGGACTCTTTGTTCCACAAAATTTCATAGCTAATCTGCCTGGAATGGTCACCTATGAGGGGAGAGATAGTGGAACGCTACATACAGACCAGAGGAGCATGGTTTGTAACTTTTAATCCCTGTGGGTACCGCGAGTCGTTACCTGTAAAAAGTGACCTTGGCAGCTTGAACCATGCTGATTATCTTTATTATCAATGTGAAAATTGTCTCTGAAGTTGAGCGTCACGATGAATCTGGGCTCCACAGAGATGATGTACTTGCAGGAGAGAAAAGGGGGTGAGGGTTTAGGATACCCTGGACTGGACAGATGTCCTTCATGCTTGTCAAAAACACACCCACCACAGGACACTGGGCAAGAACCAAAGGTCAGTATAATAATAACAGTAAGAGAATCAGTAATCAGCATACCACCTCAACCATATTCTAGCGACTGAGCTTCATATGACAAGTATTAATGTACAAAAAGGCCTAATTTCTTGTATTCGACACTTACACAGACATGTGCGCTGGTCTAAATGAAGCTTGTAACCACTGTGGCAGGAGCAGTGGTAGGACCCAGCAGTGTTGATACAGATTTGAGAGCAAAGCGGACCTGAATCCAGTCCTGGGTCTGTTTTGGAACACTCGTCTATGTCTATTTAAAGAATATTTACTGTGTTAAACTTTTCCTGAAGCTGTTGATGAAATAGTACATTAATGGGAGTTGGAAAATTTCAGGAAAACTGTACCTATTGCCTTATACGTGGCAGAAAAACCAGTATGTTGTTGATGCTCTGGTGTAGAGTCACTTGTTTGGAATACGAGAGTCAGTTTGTTGCCTGGAGAAAGGATCGTCTCGTCACCATGGTGATCAGTAGAGTTTCCCTGGCCACAAAACTTTCCCAAAACCTTTTCATCGTAGAAAAACTGGAAAATTAAGTCAAAACTCATGTTAACAAACTGCTTTTGTAAAAAAAAAACAAAATTCTAAACCAACGTCTTAATTCAAATTAACTTCCAATCAAACTGAATGAATGAATACACTAAAATTGAAAACTGCAATATAAAAAGTTTTGTATCTTGTTTGAAATATTTTTTAAATTCAGATCTAATCAAAGCTCTGACTGTGAGAGAGTCTTGACTGCAGTCTGCAGAAACTTTAATATCCAGATGTGTTAAAGACAGCTGGATCTGGTAACCCCTGGGAACCCAGAGGTCCCATTGCTTTTGCAGGTGGGGAGGATAAGGTCGCGGATATTGGGGAGACTGGATTTGTCCGTGCATTTCAGGCTCAGTGGTGGACAGCTGCTGGCACTCGCTCACTGAAAACCACAGAAACCTGGAAAAGCAAATAAACAGAGAGCTGGAGCTGAGTCAGTCGTCCAAAGTTGATGCAAACAGAACAAGAGCAAATAAAGTGACACAACCGCTGATTTTCACTTTAATTTTAACATCAACTTTCTTCAATCACCAAGCTGATTTCTTCTACATTACTAACAATTTGTTCAACGTCTTCAACTTTAACAGCTATATGTCTAGAACATTGGTTGTAGATGAAGCATAATGATTAAAAAAAACATCATATAACAAAAAGCTCTGCAATACTGATAGGCTCCATGAGCTTAATGAGAAATTCACCGAAATAAAAGATTCTTTAATACAACGAACAAATTAAAAAAATCTTCATCACACTCACCAAATGATGCAGTGGGTCCAGCCCATGTTTGTAAAGCTCTGGTGTTGATTGTACTTCCAGAAGAGATGTCTCAGACTGGAATGAACCATGACTGTCACACAGAAGATGATTAGCTGTATTTAGCACTGGAATTTGAACTGGACTTTTTGTCTTCAAGCTTTTTTATCTTTGTTTGTTTTGGCAAAAACAAGTAGAAACATGATTTGTACGGGAGAAAAAATGCCAATAATGCCTCGAACATGGTTGTACATAAAAACCAAAAGAATTTAAGTTCGTATCAAGTACAAACCTGTAGAGAATGAGCCGAAGGAAAAGCACGTGGAAAGAGAGCGGGCCTTCTTTGCATATAAAAGTATTGCTTAGTAATGTTAGAGTGGGATGAAATGACTGATGATGTGGTTATTGTTTTTAAAGTGGGAGGATTTGATTAATCTTAGACACAAGAATAAAACACATGCAGATCTGCATTAACTATCTTTATTCAAACGTAGTAAAAGACAGGCTTTGCAGGGATTTAAAGATAATGCATTGACTTACAGACAGTAAATCAATAACTGAATTTATAGAGTTTTTTAATGAAATATAGATTAAAAATTCTCAAATCAAACTCCACAACAGAGAAAATTTAGTTTATTATGCAATTTTTTTTTCTCATCGTGTATTTACACCGTGTTGTACTGAATTACTGTAACTTTAGTTCTCCTGCATGGTCTTCTTGATCCAGTTCAGGTAATTAGCGACTCTGGTATAGACTCCATATGTGCCCTTTCCTCCACACTCAACCCCCCAGCTGACAATCCCAGCAGCCCAGTGTCGCCCATCTTTAGTCAGAGTGAAGGGGCCCCCAGAGTCACCCTGGCAAGAGTCCTTCCCACCTTCAGGGAGTCCAGCACAAAACATGTTATTTGTTAAGTCTGGTATGTTGTCACGTCCTCTCCTTGCCGAAGTGACTGAATCCCTGCATGTCTGCTCGTCCACCACTGGGAGATAAACATACTTCAGTTGATTTGTTAGAATGCGACGATTATTCTCGTTTGTAACACCAAAGCCAGACACCAGCCTGAAAGAATACAAAACACATTCATTGTGGGCTCAGTAAAATTCTTACTAATCCAGAACCTTAAAGATAATAGCTTGTCAAAATAAATTGGTTAACAAACAATGAGAGCACTTAAAAGTAACATCAAATTTTATACAGTGTAGATGACATTAAAGAGACTTCAAAATCATTATGACACAATAGTAGTTTGTTTACCCCATCACACCAGTATCATATGTGGCTCCTGGTTCTGGCAAACACACTGGCATTACAGATGAGTCGAATGTGAGTGTGACATTCAGTTTGATCAGGGCAATGTCATTGTTGTAGTCTACATAGTTGGGGTTGTTGTACTCAGGGTGAACATGGATTGAGGCAGCAAACAGAGGAGATTTCTCGAGGGCTTTTACCTCATTAAGTCCCATGAAAATCTGCAAGTCAATATCATAAAAGGAAAGATTTACCAAGGGAATCCCAATCAGACAGAGATCATACAAAGTAATGCTCACAGTCAACTACTTACCCGTAGAGTTTCATTTGCTACCATCACTCCCTTATTTACTACATTATGAGCTGCTGTCATAATCCACCGGTCTCCAATCACCATGCCTCCTCCCCTGTTTCCACTTACACTCAGTAGCACTTGCCAGGGGATTGTATTATCTGGAGCATCCTGGCCTCCAAAGATCCTCTGATACACATTGATGTGATTTGTTGGCTGACCACAAACTGAATTGGATACAAACTTACATATAAATCTCACACATCAATTTCCCATTAAATTAACCATTTGATCTTCATCAAGTTTTGCAGGATGGAAATGTATACCTGGTAAACAAAGTGGACTGTCAATAACTTCATGGGTTGATCTCCATTTCCTGTCTGCATCACATGTGAAGTTAACTGAGGAGCAGAAGAAGAAACAATGTGACTTTTACATTTTTTTTTGCTGATCCTCAAGAGTTTCAGTTCTCCCCCTTGTGGAAGAAATGTAAAGGGTATATATTTCCAGTTAAATCATGTTAGCATTTAAATCTTATTTAAGTTTTGAATCATGGTAGTATATATCATGTATCATCATATCAGTATGCCATGATGGTTTGACTGAATGAGAATCGCACATTATAGTTAATGGAGCCTGCTAATAGTAAAGTTTCAGAACTGTGCAAAAGGAAAGTAATGAACAGTAGGAATCCAAAACAAATTGCACTATTAACATCTCACCGTTTGCATCCCCAAGGAGAGAGTAAAATGGTTCATTGCAGCGATACTGAATAACAGAAAGATACTGATTCTGAAACCCAGAAAGGAAGGCCACGCCTCCGTTCAGCAAGGGGTCAGGTTCTCCGCAATCAATTACTGCAGAGGAACAAAACAAGAAAATACAACAAAATGCACTTTGTCTGTGAACACTAGTATGGATGGAGAAGACTTTGTGTCTATATGCTTAGAGACGACCTACTGTGGCATTCTGGCAGAGGAAGGTGCCACTGCCCATTGCTTTGGCAAATGGAAGAGAAACTCTCCATCTCCCGACCATTCTTTAAAGAAGGGTATAAAAACCATGTTTTACATTATACACAGTAACCAGGAAACAATTATTTTGTTTTTCACTGTTAAAAAACACAATTTCAGCTAACCATCATCAGCTTGTATCCTTGATCGCAGCGTACATAGATGTAATCTCTGAAGAGATATTCACTCAAATTAGGAGTGACCCTGCCTTTAGCTACACTTCCAGGTGATGGACACTTCACCCCTGGAAACAGCAAAAACAATCAAACATATATTTTACACTGAGATTTAAACCCAGAAGGACAAACAGGAGAATTGCAGTTGCTTGATGACATGTTACTGTGTGTGCTGTAGTCGAGGCTCCAGCCATTGCTCTGTCCTTCATCATCAATGTGGTATTCCAGCTTGACCATGTTTGAGTTTGTGACTATCGGTCCTGGGCTCGTTTTGCCACATAGCTTTGTGGGCTGTTCGTCTCTGACAGTCAACTTTTTAGGAGAGAGTAGTGCACAGTTTATTAATTGTATGACATATAGAGACATTTTTATTTCCTGTGATTTTGATGAATCTAGGTGTGCTGAAATCGCTCGCCATTACCTCCAACCAGTGATGGAGACATTGCGGGCCCTCTGGGCTGTCCATGCTCTCAATGTGGAAGTTGTCAGTAAAGTTTAGAGTAATAGTGAAGCCCTCTTGTACAGAAATGACATACTGACAGGACACAGCATGAGGTGGGTGATTAGGATATCCCGGACTGAACAGATGCCCCTCTGGTTCATCAAATATACCACCGCCACAGGATACTGGGCATGAGAGAGAGGAAAGAAACTGAGAAAGTTTACCCTCTTAATGAATTGACTGAAGTGTTTGAGGATAATTTGGGGAGTCCTTACACAATGTTTTAAGTCCAGAATCAAAAAAGTGATAATAATTAGTGCTGTTTGATGACCCAACTGCCTCCAACATTAAACCCAGACTCCCCATCCTCTCCTCTTTTTTATAGTGCTTTTGGTAATCTTGAGATCCTATATGTTTGAATGTGTTTGTGAAGTGGAGCTAAGTTCTCCCAGCAGACTCCAGTTTGATGGTCTGAGCGCACATTCATTGGAAGCATCTTCATGGTACTCACACACACAGGTGCGCTGATCAGAGCGAAGTTCATAGCCATGATGACAGGAGCAGAGATATGAGCCAAGAGTGTTGAGGCAGATCTGAGAGCAGAGTGGCCCTGAGCCATCTCCAGGCTCTGGTGCAGAACATTCATCTATGTCTAATAATGAGAAGTCATTACGTTAGTGTGAGTTGGCGCAGCAGTAAAAGAAGGAAGTGCAAGAAACAGAGGTGGAGGAGCTACCTATTGCATGGTACTGGGCAGAGAAGCCCAGATTCTGGTGGGCCTCCGGGTTGTTGCTGTCTGATTGAAAGATGAGGGTGAGACTGTTTCCTGGAGACAAGATGGGCTCGTTGCCTGGGTGATGCCCATCAGCAGAATTCTCACTGCCACAAAATTTCCAGAGGGCCTTCTCTTTGTAGAAAACCTAAAGGATCAAAGAATAAAATCCTACATGAAAATAAGGCAAAATCCAGAAGATGAAAATTTATGTTCAGTTCATGGGTTCTTCATTTAAATGTCTAAGATGGTTAAAAGTGCCAGAAAGGCCAAACATAATCCAATGACCCGCCAGAACTAATGCTAAGTTTAGTTAAGTCAACATCAAACTGGATATAGTAATGCAGAGAAAAAAATCTGTTCAGTTATGTGTCCCTCTACCATTTTAAATTCTGTGCAACGTCACAGTAAAGACTGACTCTAAAACTTTTTGTCATAGCAGCAGCGATACAATCTGCTGATAAGCTACAGCTATCTGTTGCTGTTGTCTCCAGTGGTTATACACTGTTGTAAATTTTTAACTTACAATTATCACAATCAACAAGATGATCACGGTGATTACCAGGGTTATCATAGTTTCAGTTTAGTCTTTTTTAAGTATTATTGTATGGATGTATATTTCAGAGGCAAGATTTAGGAAAATCAAGTACTACAATAAAAACACGCATTTTTGAAAGCAGTTGACTGACAGTCCTCTAGATATCCAAAGTCTCATTAAACATGTTTGGCAACATCTCATCAGACAAGTGTCGATAAAATTTTGTGACTGCAATTATATTTTATTTTAATTTCCCAACTTTAAAAAAAAATTTCAGTTAGTTTTAATTTTATTCAAAAGTTTTTCAAAACTTTTACATCTAGTTTTAACTATAATAACCTTGTTAATTACCTTGACAGAAACATGAAAACATATGTAAGTGGTAAACTCAAATCAGGTTGTCAAGCGTTACTCTTGAATCATATTTGGGTTTTCACCTTAAGCTATTTATTAATATTATGATTTTTAGGGTAATTCTGTATATGTATTGAAATATGGGTCTGACTGTAAGTGAGTCGTAGTAGCAGTTCGCAGAAGCTTCAATATCCAAATGTGTGAAGGTGAGTCGAATCTGGTAGCCCTCAGGGACAACGAGGTCCCACTGCTCCTGCAGGTTGGGAGGGTAAGGCTGAGGGTACAGAGGAGATTGGACCTTCCCGTACATTTGAGGCTCTGGTTCTGGCAGAGGTGAGCACTCACACACTGAGACATACAGAAACCTAGAAAGGTACAAAAAAGGAAAGAGTTTGATCTGTTTATCAGTCTGCAGTCATCTGATCTGCCAGTCCAAAGTTGATACAAACACAGAAGAACAAACACAGTGGCACAATCGACACCACTGTGCAACTAATATAATATTGTCAAGACTGCATATATATGGCATACTGACTGATGAATAAAAATATAAAACACTGTTCATCTAAAGTGAATTCTTGCAGATTATCAGTATAAAAACACAAGTAATTCTCCACTATTTTCAGCTACATGATTTGAAAATTTCTGCACAAAAGTGGAAATTTATGACCAAAAAAGGGATTTTAGGAGATATTTGACAACTTGAAAATGTCTAATCCACTTACCAGATGATACAAGAGACCCAGCGCATTTTCCAATTAACCGTATCCATGAGTGAACTGGTCGGCTGCTGCGAGAGCAAATGTCTCACATTCAAGTAAAACATTAATGTCACAAAGTCTGTCGTTTCCAGTGTTTAGCAACTCTCTACGTTAATGCCAGGAATTGTTTATCTTGGCAAAATCAAGCAACTCCAAATTGCAGATAAACAGGAAAAATTTTGTTCTAAACTAGAGAACGAGACAGACTTTGCAAATTCTACATCTAAAAAATATAACATAAACTCATGCAATTTTTGAGCACAATTATCACATTAGAATAATGAAGCGATCTTGATTTATTTCACTGTCTAATCCACTCTTAATCCTCATCCTACCACCAGAGGGCGGCATTAACAGTTTTTTAGGCATCCTTGATCACAGCAAGTGTTTTCAGAGTTTAACTTGAGGCCAAGCAGACATGCCGAAACGTCTGGATGTTAAAATAGCAGGTGAAGCAACTGATTTCCAGAATGAGGAATCAGATTCATCAAGTATGTGGATGTGTTTGTTGCCTGTCATTATTTATATCAGCATGTGGTTTATTTCTGCCCTCAAAATAGCATCAGTGTTTCAGTTTCTGAAGGCGAACTGAAACAACCTGTTCCTCTCTGCTTTACCTTAGAATGTTTTGCATTAGTTCCCATAAGTCTGACGCTCTTTAGTCTTGTGTTCTTGTGTTTGTTTAACCTTGTTAGTTGCCAAAACGGACTGATCTGAGTGTAGGGGCCGCCATGCTGTTATTTTACAGACCACTAGAGGGGGCCACCAACAAAAATCTACTATTGAAAGGTTTACATTTTTTATCTGGTCGCAACAACCATGTATATTTCTCGATTTTATTTAATTTAGCTCCTCCCAGCAAAAGCATCCTAAAACTTTAACTGATCGAGGCATAGAAAATCTGTTATTTTAAGTTGACAGAGACAGGAGTCAGCTATAATTTGATACAAAATTAGAAAGTCTGTTACAATGATGCTACCTGGCTAACACATTTTAATACAGATACATTTAATACACATTTTAATGAAAACAATGAATATTTCTTAATGTTTTTTATTAAAAAGTAGTACAAAGGATAATTCATTGTTATTATTAGTAGTAGTAGTAGTACAAACTACAAAGGGATAAACCCATGGGAAAGAGTTTTTGAAGCTAGGCTGACAGGTGATGGTCACTGAGCAAGAAAGCGAACTACAGATGCTATTTTTGTTTTGATGGAGAAGTCTAGAAAAGGTCAGGAGGAATTGCACTGTGTCGTTGTTTATCTTTAGAAAGCATAAGATAGAGTTCAAAGAAAGGAAGTGTGGTTCTGCATGAGGAAGTGTGGCAGAGTGAGGGTGAAAGTGAGGGTGGTGCAGGACATGTATGAGGACAACAAGGCAGTGGTGAGGGGTGTGATATGGGTGACAGACTGGGGTGGGATGATATCAGGGGTCAGCTTTGATCCACTGGACAGGTTGACAGATGAGGTCAAGCAGAGTCTCCGGGCCTGTGATTGTATGATGCTTGCAGATGACATAGTGAGGAAAATGGAAGATTTCCAAGATAATAATGAGACTTACGTGCTTGAAAAGAGAGCAACTGGGCGTTCCTTTCTTGTCTTTTTTAATTGAAAAAAATGTCTCCTGTCATCCAAGAGGCTTGTCCAGTTCTAAGACCAAAGCGTGTAGAGCTCCCAAATATTTAAACCCTTGACCTATACTTTCAATCATGTGCATCATCTCATGAACCAAGGCAAACTCCTAATCAGAATATTTTATTAAACCCAGAGAAAATTCTGTGGTCCCAGTTGGTCCAAGACAGTAAAAATAGTAAGAAATGAGTTAAAGTACTATATTAAATAATACATGACATTACAAAATATTGCTCAGTAGCTCCAATAATACAAATATCTCTAATATATAAAGGTATATGGCGTGCAACGTCTGCAGTGTGTACCTGTGCTTTTAAATGGAATCCTGTTTGCAAATGACCTTAAAATAAGGGGAATGGGTCAGAGGTGTAGATGACACCATCGTGACACCTTGAACTACCTTATCACATGATCTATTGAGGTCACCTGGTGTAAGATGTGAGTCGGGGTTGAAGTGTCTGGGAAGGCATCTAAAGACTGAGAGCGTGTGAGCCACCCCCTCTGTTCAGTGATGGTCATTTACAGTTTTAAATCATCTGTTTTCTCGGTCCAAAATGGGAACTCATTCCTTGAAAGAGGGACCTTTATACTTTAGGTGTAACTGTATAGCGGAGTCTTGTACTGTCGAGGTGGCTTTTAGTAGTGAGAGCTGTTATGATGTACAGTTTGGAGATGGTAGCAAAAAGACAGGAGGCAGAGCTGAAGGTTTGAAGACTTTCACTGGGAGTGACCGAGAAGAACAGGGTTAAAAATTTGAGGACCAGCTCAGGCTGAGTTGGTTTTGACATCTGCGGAGAAGGGATGGTGGACGTATTGGACAGAGGATGTCAGACAGGAGGAAAAGAGGAAGACCAGAGAGAAACTTCATGGATGAGCTGAAGGAGAACATGCAGAGAGCTGGTGTGGTAGAGGAGGTTAGGTTTAGATGAAAGCAGATGTTGCACTGTGGGGGGGTTTCAGCCGTTCAGCACTTTGGTCAGCAGCTGGGGTTTTTTTAATGTGGTATACAAATAAATTTGACTTGACTTGAATTAAATGCTCACACTATTTACATTTATCGCGTCATTCTTTGTAACTATATTGTTTTCAGTGCATGCCAACCAACCCCATACAATAATTTCATTTGTGTCATTTCTAAATATTAGCTGGTTCCTGTGATTTACATAAGCTTTCATAGACTTCACTATGAGAAAAATGAGCAGGACATTGAAATAAGGCCAAATCTATCATGTATTTATTTATTTTTAGGTCTGTGTTTTTTAAAGTATATTTATTGCCTCCATGAGCTCTGACTCTCACAGTCTGTGGTCTCACATGCAGCTGGCTAGTTTGACTTGTGGGCGTTTAGCTGGATGTTTGATTCTCCTTTATATCATCTTAAGTTTTCTGTCACAGTGTAGTTCAGTTTAGGAAGTAAAACCACTCGGCTGAATCTAGGACGTCTCAGAAACCTGTGTGAGAGATAACCAAAAATTCAAACTTACCCCATGTGCACCGTCTACAGCTGCCAACATCTGTTGCTGTTGAAGGCCAAAGCAAAGCAACTGAATTCTGTTTGTTTTTTAAACACAAGCATCTCTCTCTCTCACCATTTAACTCAGTTTCTTTGGGTCTTGCAATCATCCGATTGGTGAGACGGCCTCGCAGTTTGATCATGTGTTAAAGTATGCACATTCATGCATTGATCATTTTTGTATTCGGAAAAGAAATACAGGTGAATGTATGGGGAAAAAACATATAACGGGCAGTTAATAAGTTCAGTTTTGTTTTGGATGGATAGAATTACAGTAAGTAATATGTGTCACCACTAAGCGGCAGTAGAGCATCACTACCCCTAATGAGGAAGTGAGACTGGAGCCATGATTTGTTTTCGTAATGAGCTGAGGGTTGTTTTTAATTATAGTTTAGTTTTTTTTAAAGAGCATATTGGCTGCAGTATTAATCAGAACAACTTTTATGAAGATTGCACTGCTGTGACGCTAGAACATGCTTCTCATACTGATGTTAAACACTGCAGTGTCAGGGATTAGGCCGATGGTTTGTGGCTGTCTAAAAATAAGTGCCCTTCTCCTGTGTGGCTCTGTCAGGCTGTTGGTTTGAGGGCCTTGTTTTCAGTTGTCATGCACTATTATGCAGACACTGTCATGCAATATCAGAACAATACACCACTTCTTATAGAGTGTGTCTGTATGTTATAACAGTAGATATCATAGCCAGACCTCTGCCACAAAAATAACAAATAACTGAAGAATTATTTTGAAAAAATAAATTGTTTAAAAAAAAAATAGGCGAATTGGTTAATTAATTCAATACTGAGAGCAACATCTGGAGCTACTGGTGTTAGTTTTTTAATGTGAGAAAGCTTGTTTGTCTGTAAAGCACTGTGATGATCCTCTAATTTATGGTTCTAACTACATTAGAAATGAGTACATCGGAAGGACGGCTCAGGTTAAGCGATTTGAAAATAAAGAGGGACGATGTCGAGATGGTTTGGACATGTGCAGAGGAGGCGTAGTGGATATGTATTGGACAAAGGATACTGAAGATGGAGCTGCCGGGCAGGAAGAAAAAGAGGAAGGTGGATGTAGTGAAGGAAGGACACGCAGAGGGTTTGTGTGACAGAAGAAGATGCTATAGACTATAGAGACAGGGTGATATGGAGGCAGATGATCTGCTGTGGCAACCCCTAAAAGAAGCACCGGAAAGGAAAAGAAGATCATAGCCTGCTGTCACTTATAGGGAAAATATACTGATTATACAAGAGTTTTTAAAAATGCAGCTTTGTGTGTCTCTTAACTAATAGGGATTAAATAATTGAAAACACGCACACACACACAGATTGTCTGCAGATGATTTGCAAACATTTCTCTTTAATAGGAAACAATGTAGAAATAACAAGCTGTTCTGATTGTGTTATTTATTTTGGTACATTTGATTATAAGGTTGCGGTCTTTATTTTATAAGCAAAGTAATTTTTTAAAATGTGAATCAGCCCTGAAAATGATTTTATTATCGTATATAACAGAGTGTTTTCTTCATCATTTATTTTACTTTCTCTCTGATTCTTCTGCCTCTACTCTCTCTATTGTCTGCTTAATCCACTTCACATAATTCCCTACCTTGGTATAATAACCCTTGTTCACTATTGCAGTTGAGTCTCGTTGGGGAATCAGACAGCGAGCTCCCCATGACACAACCCCAGTCAGATAGTAAGGCCCACTGCTAGAAGACAACATGGGCAAAACAAAAGGACCTCCACTGTCTCCTTTACAACTGTCCTTCCCGCTGTCTCCAGCACAGAACATGTTATTACTGAAAATCATGGAGTTCCCACGTGAAGTGACAGGTGTTTTCTCACACTCTCTGCGTGAGTAGGCTGAAACATGAGCATATTTTAAAACATCTGATAACTGTTTTTTCTCTGTCACCCCCCAGCCTGACACTGTACCTTGTTCATTTTCCAGCACATCACTGTTTTCTTCTGGCAGACAAATGGGAAGCAGGTTTGGGCCTAATGTGATTCTGGAGGTGAATCTTATAAGAGCAATATCATTGTTAAAATCAGTGCGTGCACTTCCAGTGATCCCCTTTCTGTAGCCAGGATGAATTATGATCCTGTTAGTGATCAAGGAAGGTGCGCTTGGGGCATTTGTTGTCGTTTTATCTATCAGTCCACCAAAGACACTCAAAGGGCTGTTCTCATGCCCATCCACAACATGAGCCGCTGTCACAGCCCACTGATCATTTATCAGGGATGCTCCTCCTCTGCTGGGCTCTTTTATGAATAGCTGCCATGGTATTTCTCCCAGTTTTGCATCCTGACCTCCCAAAATTCTTCCTGTACCTGCTATCAGTGTTTCAGGCTGCCCACACACTGAAACAAATAGAAGTCATCATTAAACCCAGAGCTCCAAACGAATAGTGACATTGAAAAACAGAAGGAATACATCCGTACCTGGAAGACATTTTGGAAACTCTGCATTTCCGTTAGTTGATATCCATTCGCCACTGGCACCGCAAATGAATGTGTCTGAAAAGAGTCAAGGAGAAATTTGCAAAAGGAATAACAGATCAGTGATACTAGAAAAGGTATGAGCAAAAACGTCCTGTAATCACCATCTCCTTCCAGCGTGTAGTACTTTGAGCTGCAGCTAAACTGGATCTGGTCTTTATATTGAGTTTGTGGGTCATCTGAACCCACCAACTGAAGAATACCATCTTCCGGTATATCAGGAAGTCCACAATTGACCACTATATATGAGAAAAAATGATACTGAGTGTGAAAAAAACAAGTAGACACAAACAGAAAAATCTGAAATTAATTGTAGTCAGACTCACATCCACAGGTGTAGCTGGGAGTCCATACGCCTGTGCTATGGCACATTGCATTGAACTCTGATTTCACATCATGGATGCCTTTATCCTTAATAAAATGAGAATGTAATTTAATTTAGAATTCAATTTATTTAATAAATTAAATATTTACATCAAATGTCAAGGATACACTTCAGATTTCTTTCTGCACTCACATCATTTACAACATAGCCCTCTTCACAAGTGACCTTCACTTCTTCACCACGATTATATTCTGCTTTCTTGGGAGTCACGGTGGAGTGTGAGGTCACCACTGCTGGACAGACCTTATCTGCAATTAAGATGTGAGAAGAAGAGTCACAGTCGTTTCCAACAAACATCCAAACAGATGCTCTTTACCAGCTGTGTCTGAGATGAGGAGGCTGCAGTACCTCTGGTCCTGAAGTTGAGGTGGAATCCTTTGTTGGTGCCAAAGTCGTCAGTGGTGAAACGGATCGTGAGCTTGTTTGCGTGAGTGAGAAATGGCGATTCGGGAGGCGTGTTGCCACAGAACGGTCCCAGAGTCCCAGAGGGAGTCTCAATCTGCAAACAAAACAACACAGGCACTGTCACCAAGTTCAAGTTTACAGACTTTCTTTAAGATGCAGACGTGCAGCACCTGTCAAGAATTTGAACACAACTGCTCGATGGATGTGCGAGACTATCCGTTTATAGCATTCTGACATGGACGTTTAAAAAAAGAAAACCCTTGTAAAAAAAAAAAAAAAGAAATCATTAGGCCCACAACAGTGTGTTGTCCTCCCAGCTACAGAGGAAGACCAGCCTTAGAAATCACATATTATAACCCACATCAATGCTTTCCAGACATAAGGTTGCACTTAAAAACTGGATTTATGGTTTGCATCTGCTTATGTGGTTACTGATACAAGTCTAAGGTGTGATAGTCTGTTAACCAGCATGACTACCACAGTATCCTGCAGTGGTTTGTGCTCAGTGGGATGATTATTCATTTCTGAAAAAGACCTAATGACCTAAAACACACCTCCAGGCTCTATGAGGGATCTTTGACCACAAACCTCCACAGCCTCCTGTCCTTATTGTAACTGAGACTACACAGCAGCAGCCAACAAGATCGTCAATTTTAGAAGGCGACAGACTTAAAAAAAAGTCACAACATTTAAGTAACATGTTGCCAGAAAATGCATACAGGAGGCTTTCAGATAAAAATGATTGAAGTCAATTACAGAGAAATCCTGGAGGAAATTCTGACAGTGCATACAGCAGGGCGGTGACGTTGTTAGCACCATTTCCTCTGAATGTGCTTACAGCAGGTTGGTGACGTTGTTAGCACCATTTCCTCAAAGAAAGAGGGGCCTGGGCTTCAAGCCCCAGCAGGGCCCTTCTCTCTCTGGAGTTTGCACATTTTTCCCACCGCTTTGGGGGTTTTCTTCTGGAGCTCTGGTTTCTCTTGGTAGCAGCTGTACTCACCCTCCCTCCCCCTTTTGGTTAGCGCTTGTCTCAGGTATCTCACAAAAGAGATTCTGAATCTCGAATAGTTTCACTTCCTGGTTAAGGGCTAAAAAACTGCTGTTACTTGGTGAACGACATGGGCTCTAAATGTAAGAACTGAGGCCTGATATGACCTTAAAAATATCAGCCTTAAAGTTCCTGTGTAGATGAAAATGACAAAAGACGTGATGTCTAACACTGACAAAGAACTAGCCTAACTTATATTTCTAGCACTTATCCATTTATTATTTTATTATTTGGGAGAAAATTTATTTCAAATGTCATTAGAGACTCTTTTTCTGTGGCTCTGAAACAAGAAACAACAACAGTACAACAACAAAATAATAATTAGGTTATATGTCAAATTGAAACTAAACAAGATGAGATCAATGTACACAGGAATGGTACACAAAGAAAAAACCCAAATGTGTAACACAGAGAAACCATAAAACGTCAAAAATAGGATGACTGTCTGTTGTCAAATCCATGGTTACAACACTTTTTTTTCTGAACTTCCTCTTTGTTTATTGATATGCAAAGTTAAAGTTTCTGGGGGGAACACACACACAGCTTCGAGGGGTATTTGCATATTCTGAGTCATCACTTACTCTCAGTGCATCTATGCATTGACCATTGGGGCCTTGTTCCACATCAAAAACGTCCGAGAATTCGAGCTCCACCTGAGACTGGGAGTCGACGAGCAGCGTGTACTGGCAGTTTGCGTTCTCTGCATACGAGTTGGGCCAGGAAGGACTGGATATGATACCGTTGCTCTTTCCTGACAGGTCCTTATTGCAGTTCACTGTGAACATGAGAGATCATTGCCATTACCTTCATTTTAACAAAATCATAAGTTTTACACAATCAGTACCTTCCCAAAAATCTCCCCACAATACTTCTGCTTCCTCTATTTTCCCATTTTCACTTCTCTTTGTGTATTTTTGTCTCCTTCAGACATGTTAAATCCTGATTCTGTTGAATGTTTGGAAGCAAATTTGATTATTTGTACCAGTGCAAGTGTGGTTGTCCACATCCAGGTGGTAGCCGTGGCGACAGGAGCAGTGGTACCCTCCGATGAAGTTGTGACAGAACTGGGTGCATTGGCTGATTTCGTTATCCTTGCATTCGTCATAGTCTAACAGAGGGAATGAGCTAACGGTTAAACGCAGAAAAGCATTAAAAAAAAAAAAAACAATTCCTTGGAATGACTTGATAAATATATCAATCATGCTATCTATCGTAACATTTTAACAGAAGTCATAACTCAACAAGTGATCAAACAGCAAATGTTTGTTCATCTCGACAGAGTGACAACAAAAATCCTTGACATTTTGCATCTCTTGCATTAAAAAAAATCAGAGAAAACCACAGTTTCGCATCAGTTCTCCTGGTTTGTATTCTAGGTAACATGTGTGGCAAAAGTCTTCAGTAGAGGAACAAGAGTCTACTGATACTAGACGAGGTTTAGGTGAAACATCAGTCACGTTAGTGTCGTCAGCACTTTTTTTTTGCAGTGCAAGAAGACAAACTCTTGCACACAAATGTTTTTTAATCTTATGTTTTCTTTATTAAACAAAAAGCTTTTTACACTGTGATTTATTCTCTAAAAATGACTTCCTTGAAATATGATTACAAAAGTATAAGTATATTTCCACAAGCTGAGCTCCTTCTGCAGATTTCTACTCTGATTCTCACCTTGGGTTGTATAAAAGCCTCTAAAGCCGGTGTGCCTCTTTATGTTTGAGTAGTCCGAGTGGAACGAAAGGGCGAGGCAGCCACCCGGGGGCGAGAAAAGCGCAGGATTTACAGTGGACTGAAGCTCCTCAAATTCCTTTGTGCCACACAAAACGGAAATTAAGTTTCCATTTGAAAAGATCTGAGGGGGAAAAAAAGATGAGAGGCATAATGAGACAATAGTATGTGGCAGGTATTAACAAAATTTAATATTCTTGATATGGTAAGATATCCTCTTACCTTCACTGCATCATTTTCACAGTCGATACTGTCCTCCAGGTCCAGGTGGATGAACCTTATGGAGAGGCTGTGACCTTTGGGGGCGCACCTGCTCCAATTTAGACTAGCATGAGGTAAGTACCCATTGGGATAACCTGGAGACTCCACCCATCCCAGCAGCATGCAGTACGTGGAGTGGAAGAGCGGGAGAAGCAGGAGACTGAAGAAAATGTAGCGTTAAACAGAAACAGAAATTAAGTAGTTGGATGTCAGAGACAGACACTCTGTAATCACTCTTTGCACATCTATTGTGATAATTAAACAAATCCAAACCCACCTTGATCTTAACATCTTGTCCTGATCAAATCTCTTCTCAAATAAAGCATTTGAACATGTCTCCTTCCTCTTTTCATATTAATTTCTATTTCACCCTCTTCCTGCTGCCCCCTTCCTCTCTTGCTTATGTTTTGCACCCGTAAGCATTTATAAATCTATTTCTAGATAGTTTCTTTATGCATCTACGGCAACAGGAGGGTGACTGTGGAGCAACAGGAAGACAAACCGAGCCAAAAGCTTTTCAGCAGCTTTGCACTTTTCAACTCAACACCGATCCTTTGTCAGCGGGACAAATATTGTATTGAAACAATGGTGACAGGATAAAAGGAAAGGGTGTAGTGGATGAAGGAAATATTCCTTTGTGCACTTCGAGTGCCAAAATCAGCATTTAGTCCTGTAGCTACAGTACGGAAACACATTTACAGTTAACATGAGAAGGCTAGTACAGGAAGGAAATGAGGAACGACAGAGCTACAGAGAGGCGAAGGGGGAGAAACAGCAGATGAGGGTCACTGGGGCTTTCCACTGTGTAGGACTAGAAAAGACATTAGAAGTAGGTAAGACTGAGTGAGGAGGGGGAACAAATCAGAGACAGTACGTCAGAAATAGAGTGGAGGCAGATGAACCTGAGCAGCAACTGCTTGATCATCAGAAAAGCCAAGGCGATCGACAGAGTTCACTTCTGGATTTTATCTTCTGAGCTACCATACCGATTTAGCCAATTTTCAGGTATAGAAACAGCTTGAAAAGACGCAGGCTTTTACAGTTTAGAGAGTTTACACGCAGGTGGAGGGCTGTTGACGAATAGGATACAAAATGTGCAAAGAAGATCAGTTCGAGTATGGTGACAGATGCTGTCAACGCTGTAATGCAGGTCAGTGAATACGACAATGCTTCAGTTCCTCACGTTTCTCCTCGGTTAACAAACTTTCTTTACAGGCTGCACAGCAATTTTCAAAAAACGTATTTTCATTAACCAACATCTAATATACAAGTCTGTTTGTTTCACCTTGTCAGGAGAGTACATGAAGACAGCATGCGATGGCACAAAAGAGACCGAGTGTGCCACATGTCAATATGGGTTCTACACAGACTCTCAAAATCATGTGGACAAATGCCATCGCTGCAAGCAATGCCTTCTCAGTAAGTTACACAGGCATACACGCAGCATTAGTCTTAGAAGCTCAGTCAAAGAAACACAGAACCACAATTCAGTCTATTTCTAATAGAAATACGACGATATAGAACTAGAAAGACCGTATTTGAACTCTACTATGCAAAATACAAAAAAGCTAGCAGTGCTGCTTTCACAGCAAAAGAAAGAAAGAAATATACTGTTGGACAGCAGGAAACTGCGCAATAATGATGTTGCAGATTGTGAAAGCTGATGGCTTTTGATATCTATACTTATGGAGTAATAATACCTGCTTTGCTGTTGTTTGTCCAAGTCAGCACCACATGCTCACAGATCCACTTCTTTAACATCTTCTTTATTTCTCACAAGGGGTCGTTTGACTGTTGAAGTTTCTTTGTATTTTTGTGTTTTTGCAGCGTCCAAAAGTGTTTTGTGGCAACTGTTGTTGTCATTTGGCGCTATTAAAGTTCAAGGGAAAATTGAATTAAACTAAATTTCCATTTTGAACTAATTGTAAATCCCACAGAGCTTAGCTCAGATTTATGTTAAGATAATTGTGTTAAGAGACGATTTTGAGACAATAAAGGAACTTACATTTTCAAGTTCAAGACTTTCAAAATGTTTCATAGCGCAGAAACTGTGAGGTGGGTTTTCACTGTTCTTTATGTTCAAGCCACTTTGACACTTTGAACTGGCGATCAACGACCCCCATCTATACACACACACACACACACACACACACACACACACACACACACACACACACACACTTAAACGCAAAGAAAATAACGTCTCTCCCTTGCTCTTTCAGGTATCAAACAGCAGACACTCAATGAATGCAAAGCTGAAGCAAACACAGTGTGCAAGTGTGTGTCAGGTTTCTACTGCAACGATGCTGAATGTGAACACTGCTTGCCTGTAACCCGCTGCCAAGTGGGTGAAGGGGTCAAGACTCCAGGTAACCTTGAACTATAAAAATCATAATGGATGATAATTTTCTCCAGTGATGTTTCACATTCTTAGCTAAAGTGCCACAAAGTCAGGTGAATAAATTTCACTCCTCATTATAGGCGACGGCACGAGTAACGTAATCTGTGCTCCATGTGGAAAGGGGACCTTCAGCAACGTAACAGATTATGTGTCACCCTGTAAACCTCACACCAGGCAAGACTGCATTACAACTATTATCATTGTTATTATTATTATGTTATTATTAAATCTGAAGAACTGTGTGTTTTATGTAGACTGTGAGTGAATTAGTCATCCATTGACACAGAGCCGAAATTAGTCTCTTGGTTTCGGTTGGTGCCCTCAGTCTACAAACTCGAAACGTACAACATCCCACATCCTACCTACTGTAAATATTTCATCCAGACTGTAAAAATTGTGCTGAAACAGTTTCCCATGCTTGTAGGAGGCCTTTTTCTTTAAATCCCTTTAACACCGATTTTGTAGCAAAAGCTTGTCCAGTTTTTTTTTTTAAAAACAACAACTATAAATTGCGACTTTTATTATTTTATTATTATTCATATTTATTGTGTTCACCTGTTGTTGGTGGTATTTTTTTTTAGATGTGAGGACTACGGAGGAGTGCTGAAAATTCCAGGAGATAGTGAAAGAGATGCAGTTTGTGGAAACTTCAAATCTGGTAAGTTTCTGGCTTTATCAGTGTTTGAGATCTTGTTAAAAAAAAGAGAGAGATGGAGTTGTCAGCGGATGCTCTTATGCTGAGTGATTCACTGAGTTCCTGTTGACATTATCTTCCTGTAACAGGACCTATAATTAAGAAAGGAAGTTGAAGATGTATTGATGCAAAATTACTAATATATACATTTTTCATGTAAAATTAAAGTAGTAGCTATAGTTTAGCCCACTGGACCTCAATATTGCTCTAGTTCACGCTCACTACATCTATAGCTTGCCTTAAAAACCAAACATCATATCTAGTCAGAGGCTGTGAGCGGCAAATAACACTAAATTAATGTGCCACTCAAACAGCCTCACAGTCAGCCAGCGTAAAATTCCAACAACTAAATGCGAGACAAAGAGTATTTGTGTGGTCCATTTAACTAATCTGAAATTTATATCCTCAAGCTTAAAAAAGAAAAGTCGGAAGGTGAGTGGTACACTCACAAACTTCTCCAGTCAGTTTGTTGAAGCAAGATGTTGTTCTTGAGCAAGATATTGAAGCGTCAGTTCGGTCTTTGTACCATGAGTTGGTGTAGTTCTCTGAAGAAACATGGGTTTAGGGCAGATACTTTCAAGGCACTGACAAGAAGAGAGTAGTATTTGTTAGGTAGCAGAGTGCTGTGGTGTATGGCCACATCAGTAACCCTGTAAGGCTGTATTTAGGTATTAATTTTTGACCTGTTAACACCCTGATGTTAAGAACGTATATTGCTTAACTAGCTCACCACCTTAGATTTTAATTTTAGAAGGTTAAGAGGTGCTTAACTTTCTTTCAGAAACATCTAAACCACAAACTGAGCCTAGCATTACTTCAGGAAGGCTACTAAGCTGAGCTCAGCCCACAGTCCCAGTAGATCAGCTGATAACGGCTGATCTTAATATCAGCACATGTCAGCTGACACTCTTCTGTGCTTCAAACTGACAAATCTTATGTAGGGTGTCCTATTTAGACTGCTTTAGCCTGTTTATAGCTGCAGTGTGAGCTATTTTGCAACCCCAGCTCCCTCTTTTCACACTACGTCTGACTCAATTCATGTGATGTTTGTCGTAATCGACGTTAGTTTTGTTCTGTGAGGGGGTCCTGCTGCTGCTCTTTTCACCGTAGGCTTTCCCCATCTGAGCATGGAAATGCAGAGAAGTCCCAAAGCAGAGCCACACCACCAAATATAAGTAATGGCATATGGAAATAGTCATTTTTCTTTTGGCTAAAGTTTTTTGGATTAAAAATCAGTTTGATGGTGGTGTCAGCAGAAAACTTTAAAAACCATCAAAGTTTTTAAAATACCTCGTGTGAACATCTACATTACCGCGAAAAATGATTTTGCATACGACCCCGCCGAGCCTTATTTTTCAGTGGTATTTCTTTTTAATGAAACCAAAGGAAGACATTCTTTTGCTTCAGTACTAAAAACAAATTCACCTATCAAAGTCACTTCTGGGAAAGCATGAAGCCACATGCATTGTTTAACAGGAAGTGTTTTTGTGAGGCGCATTGAATTTTGAGCAGCTAAAAAAAAAAGAGGGGGCAGAAGAAGCACACAGACAAAGAATACAGACATACTGAAATGTCTAAATATACTCCAGACAATGAATCAAGTCCAAATATCGCATGAGATGACTTCTTTTAACTACTGTGATATTTGCTGGGGTGATACTGAGAGGGGGGTGGGGATGTTGAAGATGGTGAAGATTTCCAGTGTTTATCACATTTTAAATATAGTCATGTTATGCAAGCTTTAAAGCCTACTTTCAGGTTTCATAAAATGCATATTTTGCCCCTTAAATACTTATTTCCATTAAATTGAGTCAAATCAGTAGTGAAACTCACACATAAGTCTAATGTTGAAGTCTAAATTTAACCTAAAACGGTTTAAATTAGAGTCCGATTTACCTTTTTCATCTTCTTAGGTAGAAAAAACAGCATAAATTATTATTTAATCCAATATATTTTAAAGTATAATAGTGTATAACTCTATAATGCATTGCTGCATTACCATAAAGCTCCTACAGGCTGAGGAGGGCTTCCCAAGTGTTTCTTCTTCACTCCCCTCTTTTTACTCTCAGTGTTTATACACCACTTTGTGTTTAATGATTAGTTTTCATTCATCTCTGGCTCTCTTCCAAGTGTGTCTTTTGTCCTGTTTCTGCCTGCCGTGGCAGATGGCTGCCCTGAGCCAGGTTTCCTCCTGTTAAAAGGGAGTTTTTCCTTCCCGCTGTCACTAATTGCTTGCTCATGGATGGGGAAGTCATCTGATTGTTCTATTACCTTATTTGGCACTATGCATATAAAATTGAACTGAATTGAATGATGAAGCGGCTTAACCTGCTGTACAGTCAGTAAGTGAATGCTTGAAAATATATTGAACTGACGTCTTTTGCCTTGGCTCCCTCCCTTAAATAAAACTGATTTAAATTGAATACATATAATTTATATCTTTCAAAATATTATTTTAAACATGTATTCAACATATAATCAGCAATGTGATTAACAAATATGCGAGTCATATTTATACAGCACATTTAGACCTTATGATATTTTGTTGTAGATATCATTGCTTTATGAACACAGTACGTAAAGCTGTATGTTACAAATGATTGGACTGTTCTGGAGTGGATTGCGGCCATTTATTAAGAATTAATGCTGCTTAGACATGTTGGCACTTCACCAGAAAGAGTTTTCTTTAAGTGAGCTTCCACGGATCATGAGTCACCACCTGCAAATTCAAAAAGAAATGCATATAATCTTTCACTAACAATAATCAGTCTTTTTATTTCTTTGATAAAGTCAGAAAAAAATCCAGTTTCTCCTCGTCACAGTCATTTCACTCACTACCTTATTAATGAAGAAACATGAGTTGTAATCAGTAATCACTCCCTCCCACTTTAAGTTTCCCAGAAGTTATATTACGCTTGTGAAAATTTATTGTGCAATCAGGTGAATAACCCACTGTAGATGTACTCGGCATGGCCCTAAGAACATTTTCTTCTCGTTGTTTTCCAGATTGTTATTGGATGTTGCCAGCAGGTTTGTGGTCAGGGCTCGTGTTGACCGCAATCGTCATCGTGTTGATTTTCATCCTCTGGAGAAAGAAATGCAAAACGTACAATGCAGGTGTGTACGACACGTCACTCGGATGGGCATGTTTGCCACTTTTTCTCACACTTGTTCTCATAATTGTCTTCCTGAAGAGGCGGCAAAATGATGTGCGTGTAAGCCCACCCACTGGCAGTAACTACTCATGCTTTAAGCCACAACAGTGAGAGGGTACTGGCTTTGAAGTCTTACAGTTGAAGGTCACTGCTTATCTCTCTCAAACATGGCCTCCCACTGTTTCCTTGCAGTGTATTAATAACAAAACCTCAGGGAAACCTAATATTACATTTGCAGACTGGATTTTTTGAATATTAAAATGTGATCTTTCATGTAAAGTAAGTTGAATTTCTCCTTTTCTTTTCGCTTGAAAAGGATATGATGTAGTTGAACTCTCTGACAGATTAAGAAAGCAGCAGCCGAGTCTGATGCTCGAGGAGCTTTAGCGAACATGACTGTCTCAATGAGGAAACCACATCCTGTACATATTCAGGCTGACACAGTTATTTGGTGTAATGTGACGCACTCTTCACGGGCAGACAGCTCATACTGAGAAACAATTCCTACGTATGTGACACAGTCACACAGCTTATTATTTTGGCTACCCTTCTATTTCACTGACATTTCTTTTATTTCCACAGAAACAATGTGCTAGTACTGGAAATCACTGATGAACTCACAGAATATAATTATTGTCTTAGAGAGCGTGTGTGCCGTTTTGCTAATATTACAGGAAGGGGTGTGTGTTACTTTTAAAAGCACCAGTTGTTACTCTTTGTACAGTCATGTGGGAAAAGTTTAAGAGTGATTCTGAGCCAATAAGATCCTTTGATTTCATGACATAATGCCTGTATTTTCCACATATCTGCACGTGGATATATCAAAGGCTTATTACTAGAGAAATTACCAAAATGCAAGTTTCCTTTTTCATAGCCTCATAATATCCTGCCATGCAAACAGTTTCAGTTTTATCTTCTGAGGTTTGGAGATACTTATCTTTAGGATTTTTACTGCCAGCTCAGTACAGTAGATGGTATAAATATACTGTATATGTTGGTTTGTGCAGCTCAAAGTTTTGTTTTCTAGTAATAATTTATTGCTATGTTTTTTTCAGTATGTGATATAAATTGGAAGTTTCTCTTTGCTCAGAAAGTTTTTTTCTTAATGCCACTTGTTTGAGTCTCGTTTTAGAAACACTTCAGAGTAATTATAGTTTTGAATTTATTTTAATTCTGTGGGTTTTTATTTAATCAGTCGTTTCCTGAGTCTCGTTACACACTGGTTATTTTTATTGGCGTGTATGTTGTTTAAAACTGTTTAGTTTTAGTATTAGTTTTCCTTTCTTTCGTTGTGAAATGGTCAGTATTAGTCAGGGGCTAGTTTACAGCAGTTATTGCAACATGCGCAATTATCTCACAGTCATGTAGAAACCCCGGTCTCAGTAAACAAGCGTAATTAACACGCCTTCTCGAGCTAGTTGTGTTGACAAACTGAACAAAGCTGACAAAGACTAAAAGTGGATTAAAAAAAAAAAATCAGTAATGGTAAATGGCCTTTGTATATTTGTATAGCGCTTTACACACCCAGTCATCCACCCATTCACACACTGGTGGAGGCAGCTACAGTTGTAGCCACAGCTGCCCTGGGGCAGACTGACAGAAGCGAGGGTTAGGGTTATCGCGCCATCGGCCCTTCTGGCCAACACCAGTAGGCGGTAGGTAAAGTGTCTTGCCCAAGGACACAACGACCGAGACTGTCCGAGCCGCCTTGTAACCTTCCGATTACAAGGCGAACTCCCAACTCTTGAGCCACGATCGCCCTAGTAACCTGCTTATGGCTAATGTTCTGTTTAGTCTCGGGAACTCTAACAGCCTTGGTTTGCTTGTCTGTATCTCAGAGCTGTTCTCAGAGCTGTTCGGAGCTGACTCAGAACAAAGTTCACACAGATGGTCAAAAGACAGTGAAGGGACTCAATGTCGCGACTCTAATGACCAGTGGCTGGTGTTTTTTTTTTTACATGGAGGTGCTTTGGTCAAACTCAACCCCTTGGATTTTGGGGGTTTTGGGGAGGCTTTAGTGCCATCTAAAGTCCAACTGGTGGAATTATTTGTATGTTTTGTGCATGTTTGTGAGCATAAAGCTAAAATGCCTTTTTTTTCCCTTGTGATTTGTGATGTCTGTGTGACAGCTCGATCCAGTATTTGTGTTACTCCAGTAGCAGTGGTTCCCATTCCAGATGTAATGCCTCGAGAGCAGCCTTCTTACTGCCAAGAAACCTGCATCATGCCCGACTGCAAGTTACCAATTTTTAACGAAGGTGAAGAATCACATCGACTCTTTTACATCATTTACACATAATGTTACCGACTTGTTCTCAAACAGCAGGATTTAAGTTTGAAACAAAGTCACTGCGTGCAACAAAAGTGCCCCAAGACTTTTGTGTTGGTGCAGCAGTCCACTTGTTTAGGCTCGAAAATCATTTTCTGTAAAACATTTTCACCCGTATTTAGTGCCATTATAAAACCTTGCTCACATGCTTGGCTTGTTGAAACATTATTGTTATTAATTTCACTATAATGATTGTTTTTCAACACTGTATCTACTCTAAGCACAGCCCCATAATGCCTAGAACAACTCAGTTATCTCTCCACACACACTTAGTGTTTGACATTGGAATTAGTGATTGCAGAAATACAAGAACAATGTATGTAAATAATAAATCTCCAATGATCTCAGCTTAATTCAACACCTAGGTGAGACTGTGGCAGCCTTGGTTGATAATCAAAACAGCATTTCCCCCTAAAATCGTCAAAACACGGCCTTAATTCATGTAGGACAAGCCTGCTTCATCTATGCTGGGGATGTGAAACTCTTTTTATATCGCAGGCCACGACTTTGATCTTATGTGGGCCAGATGGGTGAAACTACAATTTCTGTCAGTGTGAAAAGTTGAACTACACATTTAATCAATGAGATAACTTAAAATAGGACAAAGAACCACAATTTCAACAGTATGACTCATTTTTCCTACATGGTAAAGAAGTGCTGCTCTGGTGTCACCGTGAGTTTTTGAGCTTGGATCGTGAGAACGCGCATAAAATTACACAACTCTAGAAATCAATGATCTTGGTGTATTGTGAACAGTGTTGGTCAAGTTACTTCAAAAAAAGTAATCAGTAACGAATTACTGATTACTTCCCCAAAAAAGTAATCCCGTTACTACTTAGTTACTTAGTTACTTTTTTAAAACACGATTTACAACCTGAAGAGGTGATAAAGCGATAGATCTTTCAGCCCAATTCTACTTTTACTGCATAATCCATCATAAAAAATGTAATCAAATGGAAAAGTCTCTTTTTTTAACTTGTTTTATCAGTTTTAATCTTTTAACTTTATGCATCAAGCAAAAATTTAATTATATGCAACATTCTCTGAGTTGAATAAATTAGTTTAACATTTAAACCTATTTTCTACACATTCCAGCACATAAAATAAAATATTTTTTGTGTTTACACTCACTCTTTCAAATAGATGCAAGTAAAACACAGCAGAACATAAATAAAGTCAAAGACTCAGCGGTCCTGTGCTCTATTTTCACCTGTAAAGCAGGACTGCAGTAGGCGGAGGTTTACCCTGGTGCAGGTGTGCCGCGGTCAATTGAAGAATCCGCGAGTTTCTCTGTGAGTTTCCCATTACATCGTTGCGCACTCGGTGCTTGCTTGGAAGTTTAGGGGTTTTTTTCGCTGTAAAAAGAAGTTTTCTTCTCACGCACGATGGACGCTAATGTTTTTGTCACTTTTTATGGAATCAAACTCAAAGTAAGGTCAGTACTTCCACGCTTTAAACGCTACACGCTCATACTCTCTCCCACAATCGATATGTGATCCATTGTTGATCTGCACACAGCTGTTGTCACTAACGCTGCACTCGCGTCCGTCATCTTCGTGAGACATTCTCGCAAAAAATCACGGTTTTAGTAACGCAGTAACGCAGCGTTCCTACGGGAAAGTAACGGTAATCTAATTACCGTTTTTGCAATAGTAATCCCTTACTTTACTCGTTACTTGAAAAAAGTAATCAGATTACAGTAACGCGTTACAAGTAACAATCAGAGATGGGCAGTAACGCGTTACTGCCCATCTCTGATTGTGAATGGCGATGAGGGAGGGTTTTATGGGTAGAAATGGTCTAAAAGCTTCCAAAGCCATCCAGTGGGCCAGATTGGGGTCTTTCCTAGGTCAATTCTGGACCTGGGGCCTTATGTTTGACACTCTTGATCTATGTGACACAACACTAAAGCTGGATGCTATATGTTGGTCATTTCTGCAGTTTCTCAGGAACTCATTTACATTCATCTTACAAACATTGCAGCTCATAAAGTGCAAAACTGCATTTCCAGTGAGGAATGGTCATACTTAATGATTTTATCGTTCTCTTCAGATGATCCTTTGGTCATTTCCTGCACAGAGGACACCTTGAACACCAGCCACCCCATAACTCCACTGAAAGCTTCCGTTTCCTTTGTCGAATCCAGTAACACGAATGGAAACGCGAGTTACTGCAACAACTTCTTCAGGTCGCAATCCGAGCCACAGGAGGACGAGTACTGTGGGACATAATCCAGTGTAACGGCATACTTACCCAACCTCAGACCCTCACTGGATCGGAGGCAATGCAGTTCTTTTCAAGACCTTTAAACCCTTTTAATACCAAAAGAGAGAGACTGGGCTCTCTTTCAGGTCCCTTGAAGGTTGACTGATGCCACCTGCAGGACACTCATGAGAATTTCCTCTCAAATGAAGTGACATTTCTGTGCTGTCCTGACCACACAGCTGAAAAAACACTGGTGATGCACAGTGGTGTCCTGTTCTCAGGAATAATCTGACATGTTTTGTTTTTGTTTAGTTTTGTTACTACAACAATTCTCACGAAATGACCAAAAAAAATTAAGCGGTGATAGTAACAAACAGAGCCTAATATAGTTTACATTTTAAGTGAGCCAAAGTGACGCAGTGCGTGATATCATCCTTCATCATCCCACATCCTGCTGCTGCTATGAGTATTTTTGAGCAGCGGGAATAAATCCTACAAAAATAGCATCATTTCCACCCATTTCAAAAACATTTTTAGGTATCCCGATGACCAAAGGCTTTTTCTTTGCTTTTAAAAGATTTGCTTTCTTTATAGGAACAAATCGTTTTATTGCTGATAAGATAGTGAAATCAGAAAATACATGAATCTTTGTAGCTTTTCCTTGGATTTGTTGATAGTGGGAAATCTACTGCTATCCTGACCGTTTAATGGAATCTGTATATATTGAGTTGTTTAACTTATATTGTTCCCACTTAAGTCAGTAATTCAGATTTGAATGTATTGTATATGTAAATCATTATAATGCGCATGAACACACTGATTCAAGTTTTCCTTTCTGCCATGCAGCACACATCAGTAAATAGTCGGCTTCACATAGACTTTGAACCAGGGAACAGGAGGTTAAAGGCTAATGTCTGAGCTGACTCTGTCAGACTGTTTTGTTGTTTTGTTGTCGTTTTTGCATTTTTTTTACTTTGGTACTTTCTGTAAAAGTTCAGGGCTGCAGTTCATGAGTGAAAATGACTTTAGATATGAAGCAGCAACACGCACAGACACACACGCACACACACATTTTGTATAATTTAAAACACGGAATAGAAACACGACAGATGCATGAATTATGACTTCTTTATAACATTGTGCAATATGGGGAAGGATGCAGTCATTCTGCTAAACTGCTCTCTTCTCTTTGTTAAACCCATCAGACATATTCAGTTCATATTCTGTTTTCAATATTCAGTACTGCTGATTATAATAAAAATGCTATAAACGTGACTCTTGTACCGGCTACTTTGTTTTAATAGGATTATTCGCTGTAAAACATTTCCTGTGACTTCAGTTTGCCTTCTTGAAGACTTGCTTGGCTTTGATTCCTTGGACTCTCATCTCCTGCAGAGAGGAAGTGGAAAAGACGAGAAAAGAAAAAAAAAAAAAAAAAAAGAAAAACACGAAGTGAGAGGGTGTAAATGAATGGTGAGAAACAACGAGAACATTTGGCACATTAAAGACGAGCACAAAACTGGGATTGTGTCCAGGACACCATTTCCACCCCACCTCTCTCCTTCTCATCCTTTGACCTCGTAATCCGTCTTCTACTCTCTCACCATCTATTCATCAGGTCTTTTCAGCCCGCTCTCTACTTTCCTCCTCCGCCTCTATATTAGTCCCTCACTGTTCCCTTCCCCTGCTTTGTGTAATCTCTAAAACCCACCATTATAAGTCTTGATCCTAGCTGGCATTTCTTTCCCAATTCTCTCTTGAGTTTAGCATCAACAACACATTGTTTTCTCCCGATTGCAACAAAGGTATTAAAAAAAACCTCGTGAGAGCTTTTTAGCGGAACAATGTAGATCGTTTGAAAACGTAACCAGTAATGAAAGATAAGCTATGAGCTTGAACTGTTTGAGCTCAAAAGTGCCTCTGAGCTTCACTCCATAAAGACGTGCATTCAGGGCTCCTCTGCCTCCTTTGTGTGTACTCCTTTGTCAGGTCGTAGTTTGGCCTTAGGCATGTACAAACTCCACTGACCTCTTAATAAAAACCTCTTCACACAAAGACGGTAACAGAAATGAATAACTTCTAAAACCTGCCTTATTTGAATACCCTCCCTCATTTAGCATATCAATTTCTCCATCACTTCCCTTTAAGCTTTCATTTTCCTTCTTCCCTCTTCCTTGCTTTCTCTCTGCACTGGCCTCTTCTTCCCCTCGTACATCCTTACCAAATGCAGCTTGTCGCCCTCCAGCCAGTGCGTCCAGCCTCGTCCCTCTTTCTCGCCTCGCTGTACACAAACCAGCTTGTCTCCGTCCCAATCTACTGTAGTCTGTGTAACCACAGAGATGCCGTTAGTGTGAGACATTAGCATGTACAGTAGCTCACACAACGCTTAGCCACACAGAGACAAGAAGCTTTGTGCAGCGCAAAGAGGGGAGACTAATACAGTGATCCGTGAAAGGTCATGAACCCTTTAAAATATACTTCATTTGTTCAAACATGTGACAAAAAAACATCTGATTTTTATACAAGTGGATTTAAGTTTAAGATTTATATGTATTAGATTATTTAAGTCTGACTCTGGTTTGTTTGCTGAGAAAAATGATCTCTGAGTGGAAAAAATTTATGAACCTTTGCATTTTTTTGTATCATGTAGACAGCAATGACTACAAAAAATACATTTTACATCTTCATTCTTCTTTGCCTCACTTTGATGGGGGAACTTGTGAGTTTGAGGCCATTATCTTGTTGTATAACCCACATTCTCGTGGGATTTAGTCCACGGACAGGCATCCTGTCACCTCCCTGAGAGTTTGCTGGTATCATTCAGAATTCATTGCTTCATTAATGAGAAAAAGACAACTAAGAACAGCAAAACAAGCCACCATCAACATTTCCTTCATTTAAACTGGTTTCTCATTTTATACCAAAAAGCTCTGCTTCAATATCATCTTTACCTGAATTATAGTTCAGTGTCCTGGTTTTTCAATTAGATGGTAAATGGTAAATGGCCTGCATTTGTATAGCGCTTTTCTAGTCCCTAAGGACCCCAAAGCGCTTTACACTACATTCAGTCATTCACCCATTCACACACTGGCGATGGCAAGCTACATTGTAGCCACAGCTGCCCTGGGGCGCACTGACAGAGGCGAGGCTGCCGGGCACTGGCGCCACCGGGCCCTCTGACCACCACCAGTAGGCAAACACGGGGTTAGTATCTTGCCCAAGGATATTTGGCATGCAGCGAGGAGACAGCCTGGGATCGAACCACCAACCTTCTGATTAGTGGCTGACCTGCTCTGCCACCTGAGCTACAGCCACCCATTAGATCTTTTGCAAGCTGCAAATGGAGATCAGCAGCTTTCTTCTGGTAGCCCTACTCCACACCCCATTGCTGTTTAAAGTTCTGCTGATGTTAGACTCAGTAAGCTGAAGATTGTCACTGTTAGAGAGGCCTTTAAGTTTTTGGATGTTGCTCCTGGAGTGATATTTGTTGGTTGACTACACCTGGGGAGGGCAACAACAACCTATGATTTCCATCATTTGTCTGACTGTGTTTTGGTGTAGACCAAACTCTTTAGGGGTGGTTTTAGCCTTCACAGCCTGATGAGCATCAGCAAATCCTTTTCTGAGGAGCCGCATCTATTCGGGCTGTGATGCACGTTCGTGTTTTGAACATCTGACCTTCGATTCCCGTCCCACTCACACCTGAACATCATGCAAAGCAATGAAACCTAACCCAGTTTCACCTTGGCAAGTGAAAATACATTACATATTTTTCCACAGCAGATCTGCTTTAAATGCTTATGTGACAAACATATTTATTTAGAAAAAAGTTCAAACTTTCAAGCACAAGGTCTCCTCCTATCTTGGACCTTTTCAAAATCATTGTGGAGTTAATGTACGTTACTGCAATTCTTAAGCCCTCCTCTAAGCAGCAAGTAGCAGCTATGGAAAAAAAAAACCTCAGCAGGTGTGTTGACTTTGTTTGAACACTAAGCATGCAAATCAAACTTGTATAACAAGTAATGACTTAATAAAATCAATGTAATGTTAAAACTGCGTGCATGTACAAACATGCCGATGTGCACATTTGGAAAAACCAAAACACGTACCTGACACACACGGCCATCCACTGGCCCAAGGTCCTCAGTAAATTCTTTTCCAATAGTGAAATCCATGTTGAAGTTCTTGAAGGTGGTGAGTGTGCGGATTTTCATGGTTCCTGTGGCCGGGTCATGGGTGACCTCTTTAGTGGGCTTCAACAGACAGACGATCTTCCTCAGAGCAAAATTTATATCTAAGAGAAGAAAGAGAGAGAGAGATGTTGTAGCATGAGCCACAGTCTGTTACTTCAGTAAAGCAGGTTTTTTTGTCTCTCACACACACTGCAGGCAGAGGGGACGCACAGTGTGAGGGAGTGAATGGATCCGGGGTCACACAGAGGACAAGGTGGTGATTTCATTACACTAATGTGCTTCAGCAAATAAAGATGGTCCTCACCATTAAATCAGACACTTAAGGTTACCTTTTAAAGTAACCTAATGGCAACGAGTCAGTGAACATATGAATACTTAAAAAAATAAAAGACATGAAAGATTATTGTTACATTGGAGGGTTTTAACTGCACATCTGTTACAAAAAGCAACGCACTTGAAGATTACAAAAGTATTTAAAATACTGTATAAAGATTTGTACCCAAAGCTCCGAGGTAGGAATCCATATTCTCCTGTTCCACCATATGATAAGTGCCGCTGTAATTAGGTTTTGCCATTTTTTTCTTCTTCTTTGTTGTTTCCGAAACTCCAGAAATCCCCGTTTTTCCTCGTTCTTGCTTTTCCTCCAGTCCCGTGTGGATCTCACAGACAAGCTGCCGGTTCCTGTGATATCACTTTCAGTTGCGCAACGTTTTGGACAATGGACCCGGATTTGACGGGAATGCGCGTGGAATGAGTGCTGCCTGTTGCAGATTGTTGCTGGAGTTTGGTGCTCGGTTATGCTGCAAGCTGCTCCAAATATGCAACTCTGGTGGTGACTCACGCTCAGTATATGCAATCGTTTCCAGGGAGGGAGCGGGGCCTTTTCTGCAGGACCTCATGCAGGGGGAGGTTCATTCATCTTTACTAATGCTTTTCTCAGAGGGATCAGTTGCAAGAAGAGGCGGCGCTTCGGATCCCAGACATGCAGAGGGTTGGTTGATGCACTAAGTAAACGGGTATGCTCGTGCACTAGCAGCTGAGCAGCACAAAGTCAAAGCGAGGAACAAAGAGACATCAAGGATAACCTGATATGCTCATTTCCAGCGCCATCTTTTATTCTTTGACCATACTAAAGAAGTTTTGCATGTTCCAAATCGTCCTTATTTACTTTGATGTACAGACCTCATTTAATCATTCCTCTCAAAAAGGCTGTTTTCTCCGTTTAAGCCAGCTTTCCTCTGATCGGTTGGTTTTAATGAAAGTCCTCTTCAGTACACATGGCTAACTCTGACCCTATTTATACAAAAGAAAACTCACAGAGGTTTTTCATGTTTTACTGATTGATGCTTTTGTAGGTGTTTCCTTGTTGGTAGCCTCCCAACTGGTACTGATGAAGTTTAGTATATATAGTATAGCAAGTTTTGTTACGCCAACAGGTGAGAGGCAGGAAAACAAGTTCATAGTTAACCAATGAAACATTTTAAAGGGCCAGATTGTGTCTCTTACCTGTGTGCCGCCTTCTGCTTTCTCCCAAGGGTGTTCCATCCAAAAAAAGTGCAGATCAATCCAAATACCTATAGTATCAGTGCCAACAGTGGATTGAACTAGTTCATATACTTGAAACATGCGCTATAAAATGTCTGAATGTTTTTGTGTCTATTTTATTTACAGCCTATAGCAGCGGTCCCCAACCCCCGGGCCTCGGACCGGTACCGGGCCGCGAGGGTAGAGGCTCAGGTGTGAAATGTATGGTTTTCAGGGTTTTTATCGGTTTTCAGCGTTATTTTGTTATCGTTTTTATTGTTAACTCGGTTTTCCTCGGTCTTTTCACGTGTGTTATGAATAAATCTTATTTTTTTCGATACTGGTACTAGTTTTATTTTGTTGTATTTATCCGTGACACCTTAAAGGCCGGTCCGTGAAAATATTGTCGGGCATAAACCGGTCCGTGGCGCAAAAAAGGTTGGGGACCGCTGGCCTATAGCACATTTAAACAACTGAAGTTGACCCAGATCACTTTTAAATTCCAGGTCAAACTCAAAATACTTGAAAAGCTGAAAGGTGTGTTTTGTTTTATTAAGTCATTATTGATTCTGATTCAGTGGTTGCTACAGTTTGTTCAGAATCTACCTCATAACAGTGATTTATCTTATATGTCATGACACACTACTCTCCTCTACAACTGCCTTTATAAGTTAAAAGTATCAGTGCTGGTATCGCCAATGCTGGGCCTGTATTTACTTGGTATCAGATCAATACCAAAGTTAGCTACATAATCAGTATCAATTTGAGATTTAAAGGAGGTCTGAGCAGTCTGTTGGTTTCTGCAAACAGAAACTGGGTAAATGTAAGAAAAAATGAAAATAGAAACTAAAACAATTTTTTGAACTCAAATAAATAATTTTAGAGAAAATATCCTTAGTTTTAGGATGTGCTAATTTAGTAAGATTTTCTATCATGACTGCATGACTGTGAGTCAAATGCTTTCAGTAAGTTATGTGATTTGTTGCAATGGCTGTGGGGATTTTCCTTAAAATAATACTTCAAAAGACTAAAAGTAACACTGAAATGAATAAAAACTCATTTAAAACGAAACATTTTCAAACAATAAGAAGGAAACTGAAACAAGCAAAGCCACTCTGACATTAAACTGAATTCAAAACAAAAATTAAAAACAAAACAAAAATAAAAACTAGAGTAGAAAATACAAATTCAATAACACCTGCTGTGGGCGAAACTTCCAGAGAGGCAGAAAAAGTCTGCTTAATGCTTCTAACTGAAAATGAATTTGATGAGTTTATAAATGGTCCAACCCAGAGAAGCTTTAGAAATTGAATAAATGCAAAATAAAATAAATAAAAACAAAAGAGAATTTTTATGGTTTCGTATAGTTTTGCTAAAACTGTGTGAGATTCATACTACTACTGCTCATGTTTCGCTAAAATTAAAACCTGACACCAGTTTTCTTTATGCAAACAGAAGTAAAGCGAAATTAAAAATGTTTTTCCCTCCTGAATGAAAACCAGTGCTGAATCCCTCCTGCTTGAACTGCAAACAGGGAGAAGCTCCCATCGGTGTTGCATGCCTTATAGCTTCTGATGTTTCATCTTGGAGAACAGACATAAATAAAGATGCAGCACAGAAAGTGTACACACAGCCCGCCTTTATTTTGAACAAACATTAGCCAAGCAATCATGTAGCATAGACGATGTCATCAAGTTATGCTGTTTTTCTGAACCTTCCTTTTATTTTGCGTAAGGCTTCAACAAATAGATTGCATTAACAAGGGTGTCTGCATAAATATAACATGACATACTTTGATAAAACCTCCCAGTCTTCTATCTCTTTTTCACGGAGCCACTCTTCTTGTCCGACTTTGACTTTTTCGCGTCTTTCTTTCCTTTTGACAGATTCTCGTAAACGTCCTCTTTGTTTCTGGAAAGAGACGAAGAGAAAGCTGATTAGTGATTTCATCCTAGCCGCCAAGACTGATTAAACACAGATCTGTGAGAAACGCATCAGAGAGAGTGGAGAGATTAATGAAGGTCACGCTGCATGAGAAACGTTTAAACAATCCATCACTCAAAGCTGCAGGCCATCTATTCAGCTCTCCAAGTGGGTCAAAGTTTACAGCGTTACAGTGAACCGGCCAATGTGTGTCTGCTTTCTCCTAATAATTAAGTTCATTAAAAGCCTCGTCCAGTATGAGCATCTCATAGTCCAGAGGTCACAACAGACAACAGGTAAACAATATGACTTCATTCATTCACACAGTGCAAAATGTAAAAAAAACATTTTTTACACTTTTTTTACACCTACATCCATTAAAAGTCCTCTTTGCATTAAGTCATCATGATGGCTGAAAGCAGCTTTTAGCAGGATACTTGTGCTTCAAGCTCATAAAGCAGGATGTAGCAAATGTAGGATCCAGTGTTTTTGGAGTTTGACCAAGTGGCCAGTGCAGTAGAGCCAAAAAACTGCACTTTCTCAAACAGCCACTTGGGGCTGGTTTCTAAAGTGTTATGAGGGGCAAAAAGCTCAATGTGAGGCTTCAGAAGAGTGTCTGTGTCCATCTTTTATACACAACCTGTGTTTGACTAATAGTCAGATCAGCTGCTTTGATCTTTAATCGTTCCTTCTTAAACTTGTCTTTGGACCTAACGCTAAAGACCAAATCAGCTGAATTCTACTTTTATTTTCTCTTTACAGGTATTGAGGCGCGCTACTACATCTATGAATCATCTACGAAAAAACAAGATTGTGGAAAGTCTTTTATGGCTCCAGAGAGAGCTCTGAAACCTCTGAGATTTACTGTCAACTGGGTCTGAACACAACAGGCCTGAAAAAAACCCCAACAAATAAAAAGGTCAAAGGTCTACTGATGTCGACTGAAAACTAAACAAGTGTTTCTCTCATTAGTATTTTTACATTGCAGAGATTTTATCTCCATGAGGTTAGCACCTGTCCTTTTTTGCACTACCTACACAGGGAACTACACAATATTTAAATAATGAAATATTTGGGTCGAGCCCTGCCTATTTCTCGATTTCCTCTCTGTATCTTTTCTAACATAATAAAAAAAAAAAAGGCCAAAATTGCCACAAAAAATCTTTCAAAAGTAAAATCCTTTCTAACTTCCTCTTGTACTGATGTCCCTTTATTAAATTAAAATGAATCAATCTGTTTTTCTAAGAATATTTAAACACATAAATCAGATTTTAATTGGTTAATTAATTGGTTTAACTGGTTTAAACTAGAGTACGAACTACTCGCCGATAGCTCCCCATGTTAATGAAACAAGACTGTAAATCAGTTCTTCCTCCAGAAACTGCAGACATGAACCCGAAGACGGATCGTGTTTTTAAACAAAAATAGGGTGGCAGTGTGAGATTTAGAGGAACAACGTGAGTGCATTCGGGACACTCGATTCACAATCACACACACAGAGTCACTCACTTTGACACCACTCTGCCCGCTGGTTGGTGTTTGATTTGGAGATTTCCATACTCGGTCTCGGTTTCCTGAGGAAGAGAGAGGCAAAGACGTTTCACAAGTGACTGAGAAAGAATTAGTCAAACAGGGAGTGAGGTCACGTTGCTGGATCAGTCTGCGTGGTCGACTGTTTTCGCGTCTTTGGGTCAACGTTCATCTTTCATGAGGGACTCTGATAACTTATCATTCTGCTGGCATTGAACTGCTCCGCTGTAGTGTTTAAATCAATGATGAAATGAGCCAACACTCATTCACAGCCTCTTTTCTATGTTTCCCAATTTTAAACTATATTTGAGCCACAGTGACTAGATTCTCTGCTCCTCTCACCATTGAGGCGGAGTCTTTGGCCTTGGCGATCTGTATGTACTCAGCCACAGCCAGGTAGATGAATTTGTACTGGGCCTCAGTCTGCACCATACCAGAGCGCTGCTCTCGCACCATCTGAATGTATTTCGCAATGTCAATATCAATGTCCAGACCTGCAATGAAAGGGAAGTGAAAAAAAGGAAGGCGGTGAACGGAGGCACAGCAACAAAGAGTAAAACACGTCGAATGGTTTCATTTTTACTTGACTGATTTATCAAGAACATATTTCTTTACTGTATTGTTACCTAAAGTATCAATGGTCTCGATGATCATGTCAATTACCACGATTGTGCCCGTTCGACCAATACCAGCACTGCAAAAATCACAAAAGAAGCAAAGTTAATCTCACCCACGGAGACAAACAGGTCAGAAATTTGGACCAGAAAAGAAAGCACAAATGGATTAATGATGCAAAGTCCATTAAGTGTTCTAGTAAGCGGCGATACTGAACCAACATGTGCAACAGTAAGATCTCTTCTAAGTGCAATACAAACATCAATAACAATGTGCTTTGAGAAGTACTTACCAACTTCCCAATTTCTTAGTCTGTCACTTTCATGTTTCAGATCATCAAACAGATTTTATTATTAGACAAAGACAACCCAAGTAAACACAAAATGCTGTTTTATTAAGTGGAAAAAAGAGATCCAAACCACCAAGCCCCTTTGTGAAAAACTAGTTTTGCCACCTTTGGCAGCAAAAACTGCAATCAAGCATTTGCAATAACTGTCAATGATTATTTCAGATTGCTGTGGAGGAATTTTGCCCCACTCTTCTCTAGAGAATTGTTTTAATTCAGCCACAGTGGAAGAGGTTTGAGCATGAAACAGTTGTTTAGGTTATGCCAAAGCGTCTTAATCCGATTTAAATTCAAATTTTAACAAGGCCACTCCAAAACTATTGTTCCTTTCTTGCTTTCTTTTGTTTTTGAGACACTGAGAGGTGGACTTGTTGGTGTGTTTCCAATATTTGTAGTGCTGCATAACCTGACAGCGACTGAGCTTTAGGACACAAACTGATGGCCGGACACACTCTGCTTCAGGATTTTCTGGTAGAGAGCAGAATTCATGGTTCCATCAATTGCAGCAAGTCATGCAGGTCCATCACACTATCAGTACCATGTTTGACTGCTGATATGATGTTCTTTATATTAGTTGCTGTGTAAGTTTGTAACAGGATTCAGCTTTTGTCTCAGTCTGTCCACAGAATATTTCTCCGATTACATTTTCACACAGGCAGCACTGACCTAGAGGCAGTTACACTCACAGCTCAGTGAGATGCCAACAGGCTCGCATTACTCAATCAATACTGGTGCTTACCATGTGCAACACGTGCAACATTTATCATCTAATATCTGGCTTACATACAGCAAAACCCAATGCAAAGCTAAAATTGGTCATAAATCAAAGTAATGCACACCATAATAGTAGTGAACGCTGGGAAGGGACTGGCATAAGAGGACTAAAATCAATGCAAATCTATTCAGTAGTTATTGAGACGTTTCTCCAAGAACCACAAATGTCAGCCTCATGATGCTGCAAGAGAAAAACTCATCTTGTCACAGCACCATTAATGCCAATTATAAACTTCCCGACAAAAACAGGGCACAGATAGCTCAGTAGGTAGAGTGGTCGCTCCATGATGGGAAGGTCAGGGGCTTGAATCCACTTAACAGCTACCCTGAGGTACCCCTGAGCAAGGCGTCGTCCCTACACATTGCTCCCTGGGTGCTAGATTGGTGGCAGCCTGCTGCTTCACTGAGTGAATGGATTAAATGCAGAGAGAAATTTGTCCCCACAGGGATCAATAAAGTATACATTATTATTATGTTGTTTCTGAATCACTAGTCACAAATCTATATTTATTTCTCTCTAAAGAAAAAATACACATGCAACCATTTGTGAATATTTTTTAAGCCATTTTGTTTTTGCAGAGCCTCATGAGAATCATACAATTTTGATCCTGTTACTGGATTACTATATCCAGTGATCTGAACAAATGGCTCATTTGTGACTCATCCACGGCCCTGTGCAGGGGAAAGTGCACAGGATTTTACAACTAAACTTACACTTTTACTAGTTTGAAATATGTAAAACTACAAAAAAACAAACAAACAAGTTGTTTCAAAAAAAAAGAAGAAAGGCCAGGATGAAGCTTTAAAACAAAATTAAAATCAAGTGTTAAAATCATTTGTTATTAATTATTAATCAGAAAAATATTTTCTAAATCAATAGGTTTGTCTAGGAAATGTCAGAAATGTGGACTTGATGCTATATTATTAGCTGATGAGATAGGCACTCCCAAATAACCAATCTGAGAGTAGGAGAGATTTTAAAAAATTAATTTAAAGTCTTTACTTGTTTTCATTTGAAAATATTCTATATTTATACATTATCAGGCAAAAATCTAAGTGAAGGAAACATCATGCTGTTGCATGCAGAGTCCTGTGTTGGGTAAAGTATTAAATTCTTCATACTTCATTTTTTAAACATGTCTGTATCGTTCAAAAATGCTAACACGGGGATCACATAATCACTTGACCGACATGCAAAATCTCTTTAAGGAAGCACAAGCAGCCTCAGCATCTTTTAAATCACACTGGGAAAATTCCAGTAGGATAAACTGTCAGTAAACTTGAAGCCTTTTGTTTAGTTACTACTAATCTTAATCCAGAAAATGTGCTTGTTTTAATCTTAAACCTCTAAGTATTATCACCTAATTAAGGATTATGAAACCCAGCACTTTGCAAAAAAAAAGAAAAGAAACAGTGTTGCTTTGATATGTCTACTGTATTTAAAATGCAGATGTTTTCCACATCACTTGTTTAAAGTAGAAAGGATTTGAGAAGTGAAATATTCAGTGAAGAGTGTGGGTTGCAGCTGTTAGGTACCTGCAGTGGACGATCATGGGACCGGCGTTAGGAAATTCAGCCTGTTTAGAGTTCACTTGAGTGAGGAAGCCGAGGACACCGCTTGATTCCTGAGGGACGCCGTGATCTGGCCAGCTGAGGTACTGGTAGTGCCACACTTTGCGAACATGTTTTGGCTAAGAATGGGGGGGGGGGGAAACAAGAAAGGTCAAAACCTGGAGAAATCATTAGGTGTGCAGAGATGAGGAACCACAGTGAGGTGAGAGTTTGGTGTTTGTAGGTCACCTGGTCCAGGGGTGCGATCTCCAGGACTCGGATTTTATAATCACCAGCTTCCCTCTCTAGCTCGCAGCTCACCACGTAGCGGCCCACCTCCTTAGTTGAGTGGAGCTCAGGCCAGTATGGAACGCATTTATTCTGCACAAAAATGAAAAATAACTTCACCTTAAGCGTCACTTCAAAATCAACTAACATCTCAGGCTTTTTAAAAATCATGGTTGTCTTTCCAATTATAGTAATTTTTTTTTTCTGTGCTTCCACTTTTAACTTAAAAGCCATGCAGACAACTATTTAAAGTAGTTTCGCGCTGATCATTGTTTACCAGTCTTCTCTCGAAGGACAAACGAGGGTTACTTTAAGAGGGAAGTAGTCAGATGACGCATGCTTTTGAAGTGTTTTCACACATGAGCATAAATGGACCGTGTCGGGAGACGCAGGTCAGGGTGATGTATGAAGGTGGCTTTTCTCACACATAGCACACAACAGGAAATTGTTGGCTTCAGCCACTTTCTCACGCCCAAGATTTTTTTTTTTGGGGGGGGGGGGGGGGGGGTAAGGGATAAAACATGGCGACCAATCACACTGTGAATTCACTCAGTAGGTTAAAGGCTTAAGATCAGGGCAGCATGGTAAGTGTGAAAACCACTTACAAATGTTGGATTTAAGTTGTCAGTCAGTTGTCTAGCACCTAACATGCACACAGCAGCTAATATGTGAGAGCTGGATAATCAGTGTATTTTACATCAAAAGCCACATACACATAATGTTAAGTGGCACAGACCAATGAAACTATTACCTCATACTATTAAAAATACCCTCCAAATTTGTCTCTTTTCTTTCAGCTTAATGATACACAATAATTAATTACTTGTAAATAATTGTTTGTTTTAGCTAATTACTTTGGGACATGATAGGCACAGATAAAAGTCCAAAATTTCTCCTTCTTTATAATTTTCACATTACAATCACACTGAACTGTCTGGCCGCTCATTTCCGGCTCTTGGGCCTTATGTTTGACACCTCTACTATAGATCATCAGTTTTACAGGTTCCAGCCAACAACACGCAACAGGTGTGAAACACAAACAAGAATCAGCACACTATAAAAAACTGAAATAAATGTATTAGAGTATAATTAAATGTCTACCAGTCACTTTATTAGGTATATCTGTTCAAACACCTGTAACCCCAAATGCTTTGACCTGATAGGAAGGCAACAGATAAACCTCATAAAAACCTCATTACAACGCAGGCATGAAGAAGGGCATCTCTGAATCTGTAACATGTTGAACTTTGAAACAGATGGGCTACAGCAGCAGAAGACCACACTGAGTGTTGCTTCTGTCAACTAAGATCAGGAAATTGAGGCTATGATTCACACACGCTCACCAAAATTAGACTGGAAGGCTGGAAAAACTTTGTTTGGTCTGATGAGTCTTAATTTTCTGCTGCATCATTTGGATTGTAGGGTCCGAATTTGATGTAAAAAAAACAAACAAAAAAAACACGAATCCATGGATCCATCCTGCGTTTTCATCATCAATTCAGACTGATTGGTGGTATAACTGTGTGGGGGACATTTTCTTGTCACACTTTCGCCCCCTTAGTACCAATTCAGCATTCAGCACAAGCTACCTGAGTATTGCTACTGAACATGTCCATCCCTTGACCAGAGTGCAGTGTTCTCAAACTAGTTTCCTAAGATGACAGTAAGCTCTCGGTACTCCAATGGCCTCCACAGTGCTCCGCGTAGAGCACATTTGGGATACAGTGGGACAGGAGATTCACATAATGCAGACAAATCTGCAGCAACTGTGTGATGCTTTCATGCCAATGTGGATCAAAATGTCTGAGGATCTAGCACCAATCTATGAAATGAAGACTTAAGGCCATTTTGAAGGCAAAACCCGATGCTCAAATTAAGCGTTTAAGGATGTCCTGATCAGCTCACAAATTCATTCAAAAAGCACAAAAAAAAAACCCCCCTCAAAACAAAAATGTAAAAGTCCCTAATCTGCTTTTATTTTATTATATTAATTATTCTGATACTTTTCGATAGATTGGTAACATGTCCAGGGTGTACCCTGCCTCCAGCCCAACTGTGACCCTGTATTGGATAAGTGGAAAAAAAGGATGCATGGATGTTGCTATACTGACCCGTCCTTTCTCGACCTCTCTTGTTGTCATCACGATCACGCTGGTCCTCTCTTGCCATACCATCTGCCAGAAATCATTAACTGTTGTTGCTAGACACCCCTGAGTGGCAATGTAAACTTTCTGATCTTCGGATTCCTGCAGTTTGTTCTGCAAACACAGAGCGAATCAATGCACACTCGGAACCAAGAAAGACTTCAAAGCAACAAATATCACAGTTTTCTTCTGTGTCTTTGTCACGCTGTGTTTCTATGAGCTCAGTGGCTTTGGATTCTTACTTTCACATAGTTGCCGTTGATGTAATCTGAACCCACAACATTGGGATCACTGTCCTCCAAGATGACCCTGGTGTCATTGACTTGTGAGAGGAAAAAAGTGGAAAGAAGTTCATTGAGAAACAGTGGGAAAGTTAGCTCTGTGTTGATTTCTTTAATTCAGAGAATAATAATGATAAAATAAAAATGCGCTCACATGGAAGTATGTTCTTGTATCTGTTTTTGCTCTTGTTTTCAGGTCTTTGGCCCTCATCTCTGCTCTTTTTCACCTTTGCCTCCAACTTTTGAAGAGCCTGGCAGGAGAGAGGATGACAGCGTGATGCCTGCTGTGACCTGTGCAGTATGCTCCATATACAAACCAACGCATGTTACAGTTTTATACTAACACGAAATGATAACAACAGCTGTTTTCACAGAAAAATGAGGTCAGCAGAAGGCCTGAACATGTCCTTTCTCACATGTAGCATACAAAAGGACATGTTAATCTAGCCTAGGCTACACCCACTTTGTCAATAATAACCCATTAACTCATGTCCTGTACTGCAGTCCTGGACATGAGTTCATAAATGTATCTACAGGAATTAATGTTTGTCCATTTTTACATTTTTTTTGGATGACCCTTCCTCCCCAAAAGACACAAATCCATCTACGTATGGTGATCTTTATGCACCATCAGTCACATGACTGACATGGGCTGCTTACTAGAGTGACAGCATGCTACAAACAAATGTCTTTTTCCTTGCACAGACAGAAAAGGATTACTTGGAATGGGAATAGTTTTCTTTTCCTTTAGTTTCCCATGCGTACTTTGTCACTGGCCTCTTGCATGTTTATTACATTCTTAGTCATTTAAAAATGACTAAGGTTTTTCATACTACACCAATGTAATTAAGTCGTGGCTAAACAATTAACTGACAAAGGTTTCTGTTTTTTCCACTATCTAACATAAAAAGTTTTGGGTTTCTAGTGAATTCACAATTAAAAACACGAAAATAGAACATTTTCTGTGAATTAACAAAAAAGTTCTGTTTTATAACTACAGGGACAGTCTGGACATGAGCTACTGCTTTTACACATTCATTTTATCATGTTCAAAAAATTAAATATACTGCTGAAACTGCAATGTTAAAATACCTCATGGATCAAAGTGGGCCGTGTGCGGTCCACGATGATTTCACCACTATAGGAGAAACTTGAAGGATAAGTTTAGTTCTCCAGAAAATCCTTTGAACTGATTTTTCGATTAAAATGTTCTTTTGTAAAAGAATTTCTGACTCTGGTTTTGGAAATTAGTTTACAATCTTTCCATTAAGTATTTACATTTTAATGAAATAATGAAATAAAGCCACGAGGGTTTAAATTTACTAATATTCTTTACCTGGTTTGACAAGTAAATCAACAGAAGTTCAAAATGAATCGATGAAAAGAAACACTTAAATGTTCTGCTTGTGTGGTGATCAAAGCTGCAAATGAAGCTTTGAATGCCCCATATTTAGTGTATTCTCCAACCACAAGATGGTAGCATACTGCCTGTACAGTTGTTTAGGCCCCACAAGGAAGTAAAATACCAAAGCCTGATGGCAATTTCTGTTGGTTTATAAAATGCTGATGTGTGGTCTATTTTATGCTAATGCTTTGTGTGAAACAGCAATAAGTTTGGATTAAATCTTACGTCGAATTCCTCCCAGAAGCCCGCCTTGCTCTTCTCTCCCTCGCCATCCTGCTGCTTCTGTGTGGTCTGGTCCAGCTGTTTCACTCTGCTGTCAATATCTGCTGCGTTCACTCTAGTGGAATAATACGGCTGAGGGAGGGAAGGAAAATTTTATATTAGAGATTAAAGGAAATAAGAAGCCAATGAGCGCGTTACACATAGTCATAATTAAGACAAACGCAAACAAGTGAGTAATGTTTCCTATCTGTGGGCTGTGCTGCTCGTCTTTTAAAATAATTTACAAAGAAGACATCCTGCCCTCGTTTTATAAGATTCAAACATGGTTTCATGTGACATTTACCTCAGACATCACTCACACTTTTAGAGTTTCTGGTCTATTGACATAATTTGTCTATAGTTTATCTCACCTGTTTGAGGTAAACCCAGTTTCCAGAGATCTCCTCAATGCCTTTGCGTTTGTAGTGCTCCACCAAGTCTGTCAGCGTGTCAAACATGTCTGAGCCTCCGATGGTATACCTGTCACTCTGCACACACCAATCATGTCAACGACAACAACAACAAAAAAAGTTTCAAAGACGGCCAAGTGAAAACCCACAATTAAAGACAAAGCAAAATTGGAGTTCAGTCAGACAACCCGAGCTTAAAATGTTTAGAGTTTAACATCTAGGCTCCAAACTCTTTCATATTTCAAATATGACACATAAAGTTATGTGTCATAAATATAACACATAAATTGGGAAGTGATGAGTAGATATTGCCCCGAAACCTGCAGGTGGATCCTGGGGCAGTGTTTGACATGTCAAAGGGAGACATGGGAAATTCTGCAGAAATTCTGTGAATAGGTCACCAAATTGAGATGGCCTGTATGGTACAAGACGGTATAAGAGTGTAGAATTGGTGTGTATTAAGGAGCATACACGATTCAATCCAAAGTAAATAAGAAAGGTTTTGGTACAAAAGAGCTGTCAGAGAGCATCCCTCTGTGACATGCACATGCAAACAATATTCAAAGCATGTCTACAAAAATGCGTCAATGCTAGACTGCCCAAAATTCTCAGTTTTACAGTTGCTACAAAGCCGATTTCCTCAGGCAGCGAGCAACCTTCTGCAGCAGCCGACGATTCAGAGCAGTGTGGCCGGCAAACTCGCCTGATCTCTGCCACGTGCTTGTGAAAAGCCCCTTTGTGACCCCACCACTAATCTTATATTAATCTTGTTAACCCCAGCAGTGCACAAAACATGTAACCAATTTAAATGCAGGCCGAGGAGTGTTTTCTGTGAGGTGTGCCGTGGTTAAAAATAACATGCAAAGGCCCTGATAGTGACCAATGGCGGAAAGACACAATCTATGAAAATGAGTCGGCCATGTGAGACGTTTTTGTGAGTATCATTGGCAGTTGTTTGCTGTGGCTGTGTAAACAAAGACTGATATCAGGATAAGGTTGGGTTTCATCTGTTTGTCTATTTCCACTAAAACATGACACTGCTTTTTTCTTTTTTTTTTATTTCATCAGTAGCTGAAGTATGAGAAAAAAGTCTTTTATTACATAAGAAGGGGAAATGAGACCTAAAACCTTTTTTCAACGTGAGTTGCACATATACGGGAATGTCCCTCAGTATTTTTGTGATGGGACGCAGTTTCAAGGTCTCTTGTTTCTGTACGTTTACACTAAGACAGTGATAAAGAAAAACAATACCCTGGTTTCATGCATTCGTATTTGCCACTGAAACATGCATGGCACCCACCTGGCACATTATCTTTATGTGCGAGACCCTCTTTCCTCCGCTTTTGCTGATCTCGTCCGTCAGAACAGAGAGGACAAAGTCTCCAGGTTTGGACAGCGACTCTCTGACCAGGAAGGTCCCTGGCTCGTCTTTCACAGAGAGCAGCTTCTCGGCGTTGGGCCCTGACAGGTGACCGTGGTACCACCTGAGACACATGCACACTTGTTTAATATTAAAATGGCAACTTGTGTCTCCTGCAGATTTTTGGCTTGTGAGCACTGCAAGATAACTTTGACATTTTAGACACAAAAATAAAAAACAAAAAAAACCTCCTTCTTACTGCTTTCTACACGTGAGCTAAGAACCGGTAGCGCCATGGGTGCTGCATTAAAGGCATTCAAGCCTGAGCGGTTGTCAGAGAGACACTGATGTGGTTCACTGGGCTGTTATGCGTACCGTACAGTAAAATAGAAATAGAAAGCCACAACAGAATCGGGAGAATTAGAGGAGTTATAAACAGCGAGAGAAAATACACAGATGTTGCCGTTATAGAGCAGGTCAAGTGTATTTTTATGTCCAACACTTACTTCGTGTGTGTGTGTGTGTGTGTGTGTGTCAGTGCATGCTCAGTCAGGCTGGGCTGTGACTTAATTTTAGGCACAGTTCTCGATTTCTTCGTCTAAACTTCCTGCATTGCGGTCGGAAAATTTCTGATGACAGATTTCGTGGCTGAAGAGGACAAAGTATTTATAGACTCCCCCCGGTTTATCATCCACAGATAAGTACGCTTTGTTTTTTTTTTCTTCTTTTTTTGTGTGTTGCAAGTAGTTTTTGCATGCTTTTAATAATTCCCTTCTTTCTTTTTTTCAAGATTTACTTCTTTGCCAAATCACACAGCATGCTTTTACAAAGAAAAATAAATAGAGACTGCACCTGGTGATTTTTATTTAAGGCAGTGTGCAAGAAAAACAGCAAAGACAGAAAAAAAGAGGTCGTTTTGGCTCCGTTTTACAGACGCTGTGCAGCAGAAAACAGCAGCTGTGCGTGTGAGTGGTCAAAATTTTTTTTAGCACAGTTTAAATATGCATGTGTTGTGTGAGGTTGAACATGATAATTGTCCTCAGAGCACTTTTGTCCTTTTTCTAGGAAGCGTTAAGCTTCTAGGTAAATAGGAACTCTCATATAAAGAGGACTGCATCACAATGCAACCTGGTGAGGTAACTGTGCTCTGCAAAGAGCCGAGAGAGAGTTCGGGTTAGATGAGGAAGATAGCAAGTGAGTGAGCAAGAACATGATGGAGTGTGCAATAGAGGAAGGCAAAGCAGGGTCTGGCCATTGCTTTCAAAAGTGTCAAAACTTAAAGTTTCCAACCGCAGCAACAAAAGGGAAGTTAGACAACCGACAGAGAGAGAAGGACGGGGAGGGAGGGGGGGCACAGGGTAGAGCATCTAGTTTGGGTGAAACACACCATAATACACACATACAGAAAGCAGTGTCCTCCTTGAGTCATAAAAGGAGTCAAAGTGTACAACTTTACCACTACAAGTTGGACATTAACCCACTTTAAGCAGCCTAGAGTCGCACAATGTTTCCAGCTTGGAGGAATATACCGTCAATTAGCCGCCACCTCTAGCAGCAATGTCATAGCGTTCAAAAGCCTGCGCATATAAGCTCTAAGAATATATATATGCAAGCTTTCTGATGTTGTTTTTGTCAAACAATACATAGATTAAGATTTGGATGTGTATAGCAGAAGGGCAGATTGTCCTTTGATGTGAACGCAGACAAAGACGTTAGAAAATCTGTATCATCTGTGGCTATATTTAGCAGACACGTCAGACATCAGCAAGAATGAAATAACGGAAAAAAAGTGTTTTAGGAAGCAGCATGATAACTGCTACAAACTCTGCTACGCGACTAAAATTCCTGCATTTGAAAACACATTTTTAGGTTAAATTTAAAAGCGGTCGTTTTAGTGAAGAACTACTCCTGTTACAGCAATGACTGCAATGCTGATTTGTAACCAAACCACTCAAAACTCAAGCGTTAAAAGGCAGGCTCTTCCTTATGCAGCTTCTCGTAACAAGATCCTCTCCAAACGGTTCGAAATGATATCCTCTATGAGTTCATTCCATCCTAAATAAAAATAAAAATCTTTATTTACATAAACTGTTTCAAATTATTCGTTAATATTTCTCTCAAAAAAATGGCTTTCGTGGACGATAATTGCTGGTTATTTTTTCCACATTCACTTACTTAAACTGCTCTGTTCTGGGAACAAAGATAAACAATGCTTCCGGCACTGCTGCGTAAAGTACTGACAGAATCTCTCGGATACATGGGTGCAAAGGTTAAAAATAAATCTACGCTATCAGAAGAGTCAAAGTCTGATATCACTGCATATTTAAATTCATGCCAGATATTGATTTCCCTTCTTTTTTTTTCTCTCTTTTTTTTTTGGCACCTCTGATTAAAAATAGAAGTAATTTTAGAGGGAATTCTGGTTGACTTTGATCTATTTCTATTAAGAGGAAAAAATAAAACCAGTGTTGCAATAATCTATTTATATGCAACAAACACACCACCTGAATGTTTGATCATCACTGTGCGTGTGATGCATGTCCGGAGCTGGGTTAAAAGTGTTTTTAAATACTTCTGGAGGAAGTAAAATGTTAAGCCGAACTAAAAATCTGAGCTCAAGAGAAGCCCTAGGAGATGATGTTTTTGGAGTCGATCATGGGTGAATACCCCACTTAAAACAGTGTCATGCAGCATTTAAACCAAAACACGCAGAATATTTGATCATATGTCAGGATTATGGATTATGAATAATCAGGGAGGAAGGATGAGGTAAAATTTTTTGAGTCTTCTTAGTTTTTTGGGGCCCAAAGCCATATCCGATTGTTTTGAGGGAGCTACATTTTTTATATGTAACCTGTGGGGGTTTCTCTGAAGAAATACTTGAATTGCAAATAAAGTTTCCACCTGGAAAAGAATACATGCTGCTCGTATGTAATCCACAAGCTGCGGCAGGGGAGACTGGCGTAGGAATAAAGTCTCGACAGCTCGACAGCGTGGGCACTTGTTTTTACTGACTCATACGGTAAAAGAAAAGTTGCTATTACATATACATTTTTTTTAAAATTGGCCACAGATCAAAAGTGTTTCCCACAGAGGAAAAGATTAAAGCCGAAAGAAATATTGAAACAACAAATGATGCCTGTTATCCCAACTACAGAGGAAATATACCTGGTCACAGTTGACTATATTTGACTCAACCGCCTAACTAACCACTGTTTTAACTTAACCCGAAAGTGTAGGTGGAGCCAGCGCAGAGAGGCCGGTGACTGTGGGCCACATTAACCGGCTGGGGCTTGAACAGTGAACACAGAGCTGAGACGTAATGATGCACACACCTCTCTGTGGTGGGGTCGGAGCAGTTGAGGGGATATTTGAGCTCGATAACGGTGCCGTCCTTGTCCTGCAGGATGCCGTTCTCTGCCGTGTAGTAATCCACCAGCTCTGACAGCGTGGCAAACTTCTCACCGCCATATAAGTCATAGTAGTCTCCTGTATTTTGGATGCGGATGTGGGTCACCAGCTCACCCACCCTGAGAAGATAAGGCCACACCAACTAACCGTCAGTGTTTTCCTGGCATAAAACTTCCTGTTGACAGTGTGTAATAAAAATTGACCTGCACAACAAATTTTATGTCGTTTTTATCTGTCAAAAAAAAAAAGATCAAGGGCGCTCGGCCCACAAATTACTCAACCACAATCTCACAGAGCATTTCACAGATTCTGCAGCCAACAGTGCTGTATAGTACCTGTGTGTGTGTCAGTGCATGCTCAGTCAGGCTGGGCTGTGACTTCACTTTAACACATGGTGTATATATTTTGTATTCTCTGGTTGCCTGAGTAGTAAAGACTTTTCTAGATATATTGTGTTTCCTGTTATCACTTTGGACCAGGAATCTTGCCAAAGTCTTTTTCTTTTTGCATTTAACAAGACTTTGGCTTCAAGAAATAAATACCCTTTAACATCGACTGAATTTAGGCTTGGGACAAAATTTTAAACTGTTATCTTGGCACTGGAGCAACTGGATGTTACCGTTTCGTGTCTATTCAGTGTAAAGGCTCCAATCTGCAAGACGTGTCTAAGATGGAAAAAGAAACCTGTGTAACTAAAATGTGTTTTTAAAATATCCTCCGATGGTGGTTAATGGGTTTAATGTACTTTGACTTGGTAAATGAGAGGAGCTGTGGTTTTGATCACCAACCTTCAACCCAAAAAAGACAAAAGCGCCAAAAGTGTTTTTTTTTTAACGTGTAAAAACTGGACGATGGTTTCTGAAATATAAAAAAGCTACAATTTATTCCATCTTTTTGTCTCTTAAACAACAGATTTTACCCCTCGGATCATCAGTGAACAGATGTTTTATGTCATTTCAGCTTTCAGGATTATGAAACTGACCTACATGGTAGCTTTACTTTAAGACCTGCTTATAGGAAATGACCACTGACACACTGCAAAAGCATCTACAGAAATATTGTCTTTGGAAAAAGTTCTGACATGTGACCTTCACAAGTGTGAGTGTATCACACTTCTACTGCACAGTCACAACATAAGCCAACACTGTGAAACAAGGTTTTGCTACTCAGGATGATTATTTCAGGTATCAGATATATTTATCTGTACTATTTTAACAGGAATAAAATGGTAATTTACAATTCACAGTTTGACTTTGTCACGATCACAAAGTGTGGCGGGTGCTTTCATTTACACCTGCAGTACATGGAGTCCTCAAATATTCAGCATCTCTTTTTGTATTTAAAAAGAAAAAGACAAAAAATAGAGAAATACTTTATATTGTAGGAATTTAGGGATTTAAAGAAGCTGGGAATGCAGGAATCCAATTTTTGCGCTGGGGGTATCTTGAGATGAATCATGCACATCAAGCACGAGCTTTAAAATTCACAAAATCAAACAAAGATTTTGGGTGCTCTATTACCTTACAGACAGGGAGAAATCGCCAACATTTTTCTTACTGGGCCGAGCCAAAAAGCTGCCATGAATGCCTCGAGTCTTGAGTATCTCCTCGGCCTGCAGGCCTGTGATATCTCTGTGGAACCATCTGCATAGACATAAATATAGTGTGTAAAACATAGAAATGCACTCAATGCGAAGCCGCCACAAAAGACTTTACGAGATTAATGTCGTATGCATATTAACATGCAAGTAACTGTGCACAGGATCGCCGCGAGTATAAGGTAAACTGATTAAAAACACACACAAAAAAACGCAAAATAGCTGCACATCCTCACAGAAACTTTGAGGCTGATCTCACCGGTCTACAAAAAGAAAAAGAAAAACTTAGTTCAGCCTTTCGAACACCAATTTTAGCACATCTCTGATCTAATTGCTGCAAACTTCTGTTACTATTTTTTAGATATTTTTAGATTATGCCAATTTTACAGTTAATATGTTATGGTTCACAGTCAAAACGGCAGTTTTTGCTGTGCATGCATATTAATCACGTTTACAGACTTTAATCTTGATCAGAAAATGCAAAATTACTTTTTCCGCTCATTCTCGTTATCATTTACTATTAAACAGGACATAATGACATCTGTTTAAACGTTTCAATAAGGCATTTCAGAATGGAATAAAACAGCAGCAGAAATATTGATACTATGCAGCACATCTGTCCAAATATAACCCACAAATCCACAAACTCTCCGGACCAAAACGGTGTTTGTCATTTGTTTGCTTTAAAGGTATGATACACGTTGGCTAACACTCTGTGGCTAACCACAAAAAAAATTCAACAGACCTAACGTTGCTTTTTAAAGATTTTATGCACATTAGATTAAAAATGCTTTTTTTAAAAAAAAACAGCAAGAACATTTTGAATGTCGCTGCATCAGGAAAAGTCACCTCACCAGCTCACTGCAAGAGCATGGCACAAAAACGGGCCCCAGAAATGTTGGAGAATCCTAACTTTGGGTTTTTCGCGACAAATACGGTGAACTAGAATTAGTCAAGTTTGAATACATCACTGTCAAAAGGGTAGGGTGTATTCAAGGTTCATAAAACTACACTCACAGATAATTTAAAAAAACCCAACTTGTTTTAAATGATTACATTTTCCATTTTAATCAAGGAAATCTTTAACTTTGGGATGCCAAAAGTGATCTTTATATGGGAATGGGTTGAAAAGGAGAACATCTGTAATACTGTTACCAATACACACTAGTGGCAGCTCATGCAAAGGGAACGTGATACAGAACCACTAAAGAAGGCAAGTGTTGAGGCTAACAGGTGTTTTACTCAAAGCTCTGAACTTAAACATCATCTATGACACATTTTTTTAGAACAAACAGACAAGACAAGGCAACCACATGATAGGGGAAGAGAGCAGGACGAGTCGGCAGCTGGAGAACGACACAGGAGGAAGAATGGAAAGAGAGAAGTTGTCTTTACGGCTTGCACAAAACACAAAGAACACGACCAGAGCTGGCTAACAGAGTACTACAGTGTCCAGCGGGGGACTGACTCACCGAACCATGTTGTCTCGTCAACGTTTCTGGGACCAAAGAGAAGAAGAAGAGCGATTGGTGAGCAGGAGCCGCTTGTACCTGTGTCACATGTGTAAACTCAGAAGTATACGTTTCTTCTTTTTTTCAAATCACTAATCTAAGACAAAAACTAGCCTTCCTCACTTCACGGTCGCTTAAACTGAAATTAAGTCTGGTTCATTCGTGTGCGTTTACTCTTTAACTTACTTACTCGACTTCAGACACCGACATTTCCCATCTAATGTTAACCTCTGCATAAGGCCACATTCACAAAACAACCATCAGCCCATGCCATTCTCCTCCATCTACTCTTGCCTCCACCCTCTTCCTACATCCTACTCCCCTCAGTCTCAGTAGGAAAACAGGTAAACACTTACTCTCCTCGGCTTCCTCGGCAAACAAGTGACACTCAACAAGACGTACAGACTGTATACGTCTGCCTCTCCTCCTCTCTGTCGATCTCTCTCGCGCTCCTCTTCCTTCCTTTTTACGTCTCCTTTCACAAAATAGTGAAAGCAAGACAGGAACCAAAATAGCTGACAGGCCGGAATTCCTCCACCAGATAGACTTTTTTAGACGACAACCACAACAGCAACCAAAAAAAAAAAAAAAACTTGTTACATTTGACAACGGTGTCGTTTTAAGCTATGAACATGTGCCCTCTGGCGCTCCATCGCTTAGTTTTCTGTGCAGACCTCGACAAAAACGGCAGCAGGCGAGATTCAAACGGTTCCATTCGGCAGCGAATCACAAGCCAGAGCGACACACCAGTAATTCCAGCTCAGTTACAGGAATAAAACATCCACCAAATAGGCAGTTTGAGCTTCTCGTGCCAGCGTGAACAAGCCCGCACTTTGTCTCTCACTAAGCATTTGCAAAGCTTTTCCCCTCTGCCTGCCCACCTGTCTGCAACCACTGTTGACTGTTTGTGCTTTACTTCCAGGTGTGTATATAACACACAAAGGTCAGAGTCACAGATCGCTTCCTCATTCACAGTTTAACCTTCCCCCCTCGGTGTGCAGAAATGTTTATACATAACTGTGTGTGTGTGTGTGTGTGTGTGTGCGCGCACATGTGCTGCTTTCAGCTGCAAGCGTGAGCGCCTTTCATTATCAGACTACAGAGGCAGAAGCACCAAACCCGAAGCTGAAAACTGGCATTAGGCAAATAATTTAATGCCACATGTTTATCTTTGCTCCATAATTTTCAAGGAGAGGCCAGGTTTCTTGCAATGCAACACAGACACACATAAGAAATGTCTGGCTACTCTGCAAACACATGAAAAAAAAATGTTAAAGAACCACAGATAATCTGAATCTAACTTGCATGTCATATTTACCTATAACAGGCTTGAGAAGGCAAATTTGAATTCAAAATATTTAATTCCTTTTCCCAAGAATATATACCCATGGGCCATGCTGAAGTGTGAAATCAATTCTAACGGTCTTAATTTAAGATCGTTACAGATAAATTTGCAAAGCTGACAGTGAAGCTGTGCTTAAACTCTGGGTGAAAAAAAAAAAGTTAAGACAAAGTGGAAGAAACTGCAACATATAGTTCACCTCACCCCCCCTATAGACACACACACACACACACACACAGAGCCCTGCAGGTGCTGCTGGTCGTGGTTAACACAAGCTATTGCAGTTTGCATTATTCTGCGCTGAGGTTCTCATGTTTAACAGTTGAAGCTGGCTTCCCCATCTAACATCACAAAGCTTCAGTTCTCAGGCTGGGGGACACAGGCAGAAATGTGCACACACACTTTGTCTTTGTACCGCCTCAGAGTGACAACAAGGATGTTTCCCAGATTTGGTCAGTCTGCTGAGTGTTGCAATGCATCGGTATGTTGCAATGCATCAAACTGTTTCTGTTTAGAGGAATTTACAGTACACGCACTTCTGCTCTGTTCATTAAAGGCCTGAAGAGCGAAGATAATATTAGTGATTGGTGACAGTTATTTTGTTATTTTAGCCTCACAATCACAACTTCTTTGTTTCTAAATGTGAAGAGTTGTTCCTCTCTGTTTTTGTATGTTTCAAACTAAATGCCACCGCTTTGATTGGGGAACAGTCAGGCAGCATTTAGGCTGCATTTCCTACCAATTATTGCTTTGAGCTTTTGCCTTTAGTGCTGCTTTAATTCTTAGTGGCTTAGACTCAACAAGGTTCTGGAAAAATTCCTCAGAGATTTTGGTCCATATTGATCTGACAGCATCACACAGTTGCTGCAGCTTTGTCAGCTGCTCACCCATGATGTGAACCTCTCGTTCCAACACATCCCAAAGGTGCTCTATTGGATTGAGACATGGTGACTGTAGAAAACCCCTGTGATTTGTGTATATAGACTGTTCCACGGACCCCCTCTAACCACTGCTAAGATGGTACATTCCTCCCATCCCTTGTTTGTGTTTGCGCTGGTCCACCTTGATAGCGCTGGTGGAGCTGGGCTGTTGTACTGAACATGTGTAGTGCGTGTGCGTGAATGATAAGTAAGTGCCTTGTATTTGTTTGTTCTATGGTTGTAACTTATCATATACTTAGCTATGTACATTGGGTGATGCTTAGTAGAGTTTTCCAGCTGTTCGTGTAGCCACGAGACACTGTATATTCACGCTGATTTGACCAAAATGGCGCTACCCTTGTGAACTGAGCTGCCCAAAGTAAAGATGGAGTCTATCCCTGTGCAGCAGCCCATTTGTGTCCACCAGGGGGTGGTGTTTAGTCATTTCTGTTCAACCCTTTCTGTATTATTTAGACCAGTTTGGTTGACTTTAATTGTTTGCTAATTGTAATTTCTGTTATTTTACAGAACCACACACACACATATACATATACTCACACGAATTCACTTCTGGAGATGTTTGGATTAAAAGAACCCTAATTATCATTGCTGTGGACCCTCTCTTTCATCATATAAGTCACCTGTGCCTTCTGACCGAGGATAGGAAAATCCTGCTGTAATTTGCCAGTCTATTAAGCACACACATGTCCAGTTCAAGTGGTCCTTCGAGCCGGAGTAATTACAGCATTTCCTAACATGGCGGCATCCCAATATGATGAAGAACAACAAGGTGCCCGGCAAAGGAGACCACATAGGGCTCCAAGATATCTGGATGACTTCATCTGGACCTATCCCCCACAGCCGACTAACCCAGTTCCACCGAACACTAACGCAGCTACTCCAATACACCAAATCGCTGGCATCGATGGCTCACCAGAGATGGAGAGAATAAGGAGGATGGAGCAGTGTGTTACCCAGGTACAGGAGCAGATGAGGGAGATACAGAGCGCTATACAAGTGTCTTTGAACTTTGGCCAAAGAACCCCCCAAGTACAGTTACAAACCCAGGTCCGGAGCCATAGTATGCCTTTACTAACTGTGGATAATAATCCTACACAAGCTCCTCCTATGGGCGGACTAGAAAACATCCCTCCCATATCTCCAGTAATACCTGGCCCTCAGTTTCATACTGTACAGCAGACCTCCCCTTCCACAGCTCATCATGTTGATAACCCTCAAATATTACAGTCAACAGCTCCTACTCTCCCTGTTAACCGACCTATTCCTCAGTCCCCTCTATACGTCCACTCTTCCATGCCATCAGCTGCTCAGCCAACACCAGTGGTACCCCGGTCTGCATCTACAGCAACAGAACAGCCACATCCTCCCTGGTATCAGCAAAGAGACCTGAATTGGCAGTCATCAACCCCACAGTGGTCTGTGCCACACAGTGCTGCTCAGTTTAGTATCCCTGGCACTATGCAGTACCCTGTCACGCTGCCGCCTGGCATGCCCTCTCCAGGTTATCCGCCTTGGACTTCAGGCCCACCTCTCAGTCAGCCATACGTTACACCCGTGCTGCCACCTGCTGTTAGCTCACAGTATACCTATCAGCATCCTGCTCCAGCTGCACCTGTCAGTTCACAGCATGATGTAATTCAGAGCAGCCCACAACACTCCTCATCTCTGCTTTCCTCTCAGAGACCGAACTTGATGGAGATGGCTATTTCCTCTTCTTATGGCATCCCAAAACCCAACCTGATCCGCTTCACCACAGGAAAAGAAAGTGATTTCCTGCTACTGAAGAAAGGTCTGGATGGAGTTTTGGGACCACACCCACACCTGTCTGAGGATTACAAATTCCAAGTACTTCTGGATCATCTAAAGTTTCCTCCTGCGTTTCAGCTTGCAAAGAGGTATGTGCATGACACTATGCCCTTCAGTAAAGCAATGCAGGCTCTACAGCAGCGCTATGGACAACCACGCCAATTAGTCCAAGGTGAAATTAACAACATTTTGAGAGCTCCCACAGTGAAAGCTGGAGATGCACAGGGGTTTGAAGACTTTGCTCTATCAGTTAGTAGTTTGGTGGGACTACTAAACTCCATGGAAGGAGCTGCTAAGAGCGAACTAGAGTGTGGTTCCCATGTGGACAGGCTTTTGAGTAAACTCCCCTTCTCCTATCAAGACAGTTTTGCTGAATATTGTCTTGCAAAGGGCATCTTGCGGAGTGACTCAGCTAACACCTATACTCTCCCTGACTTTGCACAGTGGTTGGAGAGGAAGTCACAGGCCATACAGATATCACGAAGGGCTACAGAAAGCTACATATCTGATAAACCCCGCTCAGATCGTAGAGACAAGTCATCACGACCATTAAAGACATCCTCATCAGTCTACTATGGCACTGACAAGCCTACAACACCGACGGCTAATACCACTTCAGCCCCTACTGACAGTAAAGAACCTATGAAAGGGAAGAAAAGAGAGAAATTTAAGCCCTACTGCCCCTTCTGTAGCAGTACAGAACATTACTTGAGTTCCTGTTCTGACTTCAGTAAGCTGAGTACTACACAGATTATTACATGGATTAATGACAATAAGAGATGCTGGAGATGTGGTCGGAGTCACCAGCCTGACAGTTGCAATCTGAAGAAACCTTGTGCCACCTGTGGAGAACAACACCTGCAGATCCTTCATGAAGCTGCCTCTCGCTCAAACAAGAGTATCCTGACATTGAGTACAGCCTCCAGCATGGTGTATTTGGACCAAGTCACTCATTCAGGCAGAGTCATGCTTAAAGTGGTCCCAGTTACCCTCCACAACAATGGGCGATCTCTGTCCACCTATGCCATTCTTGACGATGGATCAGAGCGGACTATTGTTTTATCTGCAGCGGTTCATTACCTGCAATTAAATATCACAGAGGAGTCCCTCAAACTACGAACCATCAGGCAGGAGGTGTCACAGTTACATGGCGCATCGGTTTCTTTTGAACTGAGTGCACCCAGCTCTCCCCAAATCAAACATCACATCAGACGTGTCTTCACTGCTAAAGAACTTAATCTGGCAAAACAATCCTGCCCAGTGGACATACTCCGTCAGAGATATCCACATCTGGCCGACGTTCCCATCAAAGCATTTAAGGATGTGCAGCCTATGCTTCTTATAGGCTCAGATAATGTCCAGCTCATCACCCCTCTGTCACCTGTCAAAGTTGGTCCACTAGGCAGCCCTGTTGCTGTCAACACTAACCTCGGTTGGGCCATCCAGGGACCAGCTACCTTTCTACATCTACCTACTGAAGCTTCATGTCTGCACACATCCCTGTTACCATCTCCTTCTCAAGCGTTAAGACAGAACGTTGAGAAGCTGTGGCAGTTAGATGTGCTCCCCTTTCGATCAGAGAAAGAGGTAACTCGCTCTAAACAAGACAAAGAGGCACTGGAGTTACTGCAGAAAACCACAGAACGTGTACAGGTGGATGGAGTAGCTCGTTATGCTACTCCTCTGCTCCGCCGCAGAGACTCCACTAAACTACGAACTGACCATGACGCAGTGATGGCTCTCCTTCGGTCCACAGAGAAGCGCCTGATTAAAGATCCTGATCTAGCGGCTGTGTACAATGCAGAAATACACAAACTGGAACAAGCAGGTTATGTAAGAAAACTCACTCCTGAAGAAGCAAACCTCACAGATGAATCCTGGTTCATTCCCCATCATATTGTGCATCATAACAATAAGCCTAGGATAGTTTTCAACTGTTCCTTCCAATACAGGCAAGACTGTCTTAACGATCAGCTGCTACCAGGTCCAACTCTCGGTCCATCCTTAATAGGTGTCCTGTTGAGATTTAGGGAGCACCCTGTTGCTGTGAGTGGGGACATACGAGGTATGTTCCATCAGGTGCGGCTTCTTCCGCATGACCGGCCCCTGCTGAGATTCGTGTGGAGAGATATGGAAAGAGATCGGAGCCCGGACATTTATGAGTGGTGTGTCCTGCCCTTTGGAACCACATGCAGCCCCTGTTGTGCCACGTATGCCCTTCAGCGCCATGTGCAGGATCATAAAGATGGCAATGAACAAGTACTAGACTCAGTGCTGTGCTCATTTTATGTCGATAACTGTTTGCAATCTCTGCCCTTTGCTTTGCAGGCACGACCACTTGTCGATAACATCAGAGAGTTGCTATCTACTGGTGGTTTCGAAATCCGACAGTGGGCAAGTAACTACCCAGAGGCCATTGCTCATCTCCCCTCTGAAGCAAAGTCCCCTACCTGCGAGCTGTGGTTGACTGAACACCAACCAGATCCCCAAGAACCAACCTTAGGCTTGGCATGGCACTGCTCCACAGACCAGATTGCCTACAGATGTCGGCCAGTGGTTCCTCAGGAGTCAACCATGAGAAATATCTACAGCATCCTCGCCTCTCAATACGACCCACTGGGCTTCATCATCCCCTTCACGACCCGGGCAAAGGTTATTGTTCAACGTCTGTGGCAGAATGACAGGAACTGGGATGATCCCATCGAGGGCGAGTTACTCCAGCGGTGGCAAGAGTGGGTGAGTGAGTTACAGTATCTACAAGAAATCTGTCTGCCTAGATGCTACATAGCCCCAGCAACCCAAGAGGGAACTTTCCAGCTGCATGTATTCTGTGATGCGTCAGAGAGTGCTTACGGAGCAGTGGCATATTTGAGATTTAAATCGGCAGAACATGAGGTCCACACTGCCTTTATCATGGCCAGATCACGTGTAGCTCCCCGCAAGAAACTGTCAATTCCCCGTTTAGAGCTGTGTGCTGTACTGGCTGGGGCACAACTGTCTAGACTCCTCCTCAGTGAGCTTACTCTGCCCATTAGTGAGACTACTTTATGGACCGATTCTACCACTGTGTTGAACTGGATCCAGTCCGAGTCCTGTCACTATAAAGTGTTTGTAGGTACTCGTATTGCCGAAATACAGGAGCTGACTGAGGCCGCCAGCTGGAGGTATGTCCCCTCGGCTTTGAACCCAGCAGATGACATCACCCGGGGAAAACCATTACGTGAGCTGTCAAAACCTAGCCAGTGGATGGATGGGCCCCCCTTCCTGAGACAAGCATCTGAGCAGTGGCCAGCACGACCTACTGTGAGTACAGACACTGAAGATAATACTGAGTTAAAGAAATCAGCTTTCTGTGCCTGTGTCACTACAGATTTGGCACAGTCTGATCCTGCATACAACACCTGGGCTGATTTGGTGCAGGCCACCCACCTGTCTTCTCACGGGGCGGCTGGCCTCCCTATGTCAGCAGCACAACGACTAGAGACAGAAGTTCAAATTCTCAAACAGGCGCAACAAGAAAGCTTCCCTGTTGAAGTACACACCCTTAAATCTGGGAAAGAGGTGTACAAAGACAGCAGACTGAGCAACCTTTCTCCCGAATATGACAGTCAGCTTGGCCTCATACGAGTAGGTGGACGCCTCCGGCGAGCAGAGCAGATGGATGTTGACACTCTGCATCCTATCGTGTTGTCACCAGGCCATCCTACTACTCAGCTCATCATCAAAGACTATGATACACGTCTCCTGCATCCTGGCCCAGAACGTGTCTTTGCCGAATTGAGACGCAGGTATTGGATTTTAAGAGGCAGACAGGCCATAAGGAAGCATCAGTATCGCTGTTTGGAGTGTAAGAAGTGGAGAGCCAAGCCTGTTTCACCGAAGATGTCTGATCTCCCTGCTACCCGCTTGCGATTAAATCAGCCGCCATTCTGGTCCACAGGAATTGACTGTTTTGGCCCTTTCACTATAAAGATAGGCAGGAGACAAGAAAAACGGTGGGGCATTATATTTAAATGCCTTACGACCCGCTGCATTCACCTCGACCTTCTCACTGGTATGGACACTGACTCCTTTCTCATGGCTCTGCGCAGATTTATTGCTCGAAGAGGAAAACCCTTTGAAATACTGAGTGATCAGGGCACCAATTTCAGAGGAGGAGACAGAGAGCTGCAGGAGGCATTCAAAGTGATGGAGCCACGACTGCAGGAGAAGCTCAGTGAACAGAGCATCACTTTCCACTTCAACCCTCCGCATGCTCCACATTTTGGGGGAGCCTGGGAACGGGAGATCCGTTCAGTCAAATCTGCACTTCAAGTTGCCCTCAAAGGTCAAGCGGTGCCAGAGGATTTGTTGCTTACTGTTCTTATTGAAGTAGAGGGCATACTTAATTCCAAGCCACTGGGATATGTTTCCTCGGATATTGCAGATGTTGACCCGATCACGCCAAATATGTTGCTCATGGGGCGGCGCGATGCTTCCCTTCCCCAGGCAGTATATGGCACCAGAGAAGAACTTGGAAGGCGAAAATGGCGTCACAGCCAAGTCATAGCGGACCGGTTCTGGACTCAGTTCATTCAGCGCTACCTGCCTGGACTGCAGCCTCGCCAGAAGTGGAACCAGACTACTCCACCTTTGAAAGTGGGACAGACTGTCATGGTGGTGGACTATCAGCTCCCACGGGCTTCCTGGCCCGTAGGACAGGTAACACAGGTGTTTCCCAGCCCGGATGGACAGGTGCGAGTAGCTGAAGTCGCTATTGGGGAACATAAATACCAACGGCCTGTGTCAAAACTTATCACGTTACCTGAACTGTCAGCTGAACGTCCTTAGTTATATTCACATGGGTTTTTGATGTTTACTAATGTGCTATACACATTAGGGGGCGGCTGTAGAAAACCCCTGTGATTTGTGTATATAGACTGTTCCACGGACCCCCTCTAACCACTGCTAAGATGGTACATTCCTCCCATCCCTTGTTTGTGTTTGCGCTGGTCCACCTTGATAGCGCTGGTGGAGCTGGGCTGTTGTACTGAACATGTGTAGTGCGTGTGCGTGAATGATAAGTAAGTGCCTTGTATTTGTTTGTTCTATGGTTGTAACTTATCATATACTTAGCTATGTACATTGGGTGATGCTTAGTAGAGTTTTCCAGCTGTTCGTGTAGCCACGAGACACTGTATATTCACGCTGATTTGACCAAAATGGCGCTACCCTTGTGAACTGAGCTGCCCAAAGTAAAGATGGAGTCTATCCCTGTGCAGCAGCCCATTTGTGTCCACCAGGGGGTGGTGTTTAGTCATTTCTGTTCAACCCTTTCTGTATTATTTAGACCAGTTTGGTTGACTTTAATTGTTTGCTAATTGTAATTTCTGTTATTTTACAGAACCACACACACACATATACATATACTCACACGAATTCACTTCTGGAGATGTTTGGATTAAAAGAACCCTAATTATCATTGCTGTGGACCCTCTCTTTCATCATATAAGTCACCTGTGCCTTCTGACCGAGGATAGGAAAATCCTGCTGTAATTTGCCAGTCTATTAAGCACACACATGTCCAGTTCAGTGACTGTGGAGGCCATTTGAGTACAGAAAACTCATTGCCACGCTCAAGAAACCAGTTGTGAGCTTTGTGACATGGCACATTATCCTGCTGGAAGCCGACATCAGAAGACGGGCACACTGGTCATAAAGGTCAGCAACAACACTCAGGTAAGCTATGCTGTTCATGCTCACTTGGTATTAAGGGTCCAAAGTGTGCCAAGAATCATCCCTCACATCTTTACACCACAACAGCCACTTTAAATGTTGATACAAAGCACGATGGATCCATGCTATTGTGCTGTTTACACCCAATTCTGACGATATCATCTGAATTTTGCAGCAGACTCATCGCATGAGGCGACATTTTTCTAATATTTCATTGTCATTAACAGTGCATTTAGGTGTAAACTGTGTGAGCAGCACCTGGTTGTAAAGGCCAGAATGCAGTTTTCAAAGTTTCCAAAGCGAACTTTGGTAGATGATGCTTGGTCAATGTGTTGTAGATATGGATGAAAGGTTTCTCATCAGTACCAAGAAAAGCAACACTTTTTAAGCCTCAACAACACAAAGCAGATGGAAAATATCAGCAGGTACTGAAAAGGCTCAGAAAAGAAAAAAGAAAAAAAGAGAGAGAAAAAAATTTCATTGTCTGGTTTTTGTGACCCCATGTAAATCATAGCCTCAGTGTCCTGTTCTTAGTTGACAGGAGTGGGAACTGGGTGTGGCCTTCTGCTGCTGTAGCCTATCTGCTTCAAGGTTCAGCATGTTGTGCATTCAGAGATGCTGTTCTGTGGCTGTAATGAGTGGTTATTTGAGCTACTGTTTCTTTTCTGTGAGCTCAAAGCAGTCTGTCCATTCTCTTCTGAACTCTGACATTAACAAGGCTCCACAGAGACGGTTGTGTGGGAAAATCGCAGTTTCTAAAACACTCAGACCAGCCCTCCTGATACCAATAACCAAACCATGTTCAAAGTCAATTAAATCATCTTTCTTCCTCGTTCTGACGCTCAGTTTGAACTTTAGCAGGTCATCTTCACCACATCTACATATAAACCTAATAAACTGAGCTGCTGCATTAAGAATTAATTAGACAGGTTAAGAAAGTGTCTGGTGAGTGTATGCGTAGACCTTTTAATTTCCATATGCGTGTTACCTGATTTACTAAAAAAAAGTACTTAAAAAAAAGGAAAAGAAAATAGGCAAATCCCAATTGGACATCTTCAGATATTTTCCAAGATTTATGAACCAATGTTTATTTTCTATAGGCATTTATTACCCTTTATCTAACCAGGAAGTGATACTCTTGAAATAAAGAATCTCTTTTGTGAGAGTGTCATGCATCCATACAGGCAGGTTAAGGCAGGTTTTTCAATGTAAAGTAGAGAAAACCTGCACGACTATGGTAGAAAATGCAAACTCCATACAGAAGTAATGAAAGCACAAGTGACAGGTAATGGACTAAAGTGAGCAAATGCTTGAATACATTCGATCTGCATTCAGAACTACACTGAATTATGACCCACATTCTCTTCAGCCAAGTCCAGAAGCCTGAGTTCAGTTATAAAGCTGCCACACAACATTTAAATCTTGCAACTACAATTCAAGACCCGTTAAATACTCAAGATATTTCTCATATACTCTAACCTTTGCAGATCTGCTTTCAGGTACAATGCACCACAAAGACTGAAGGAAATCCAAACTGTCCTAAAACTACAGACTTTCACTCTCCTCGGGGATCTTGGAGCTTTATTACCTGTTTTTTTTGGTTTGTTTTTTTTGTTCCTCCTGCTCATAATTTCCTGCTGTGTTTACAGTCAAAGAGTCAAACCTTAGATACTGATCTGTATGTGAAGGTTTACGGTACACATCAGCTTTTAGATGTCCCCCACTGATGGAAATCTCAGTAATAAGAAGGCTAACCTGCCACTTTTCATATCCTCCCTGGTGAATTTGATGTCGGTCCACCGAGTTAATGTGATCCGTGAATTAAGGTTTGACTCTCATCATCCAATGGAGCATAAACTGAGTGCCATCAGGACGCTACAACACAGAGCGAACACCATCCCCACAGACGCAGCGGCCAGGGAAGTAGAAGAACATCACATCAAGGAGGCCCTGAGTAAATGTGGTTATCCCAGCTGGACATTTGTCAAAGCTGGGAAGGCGCCTAAAGAAAGCTTCAGCCGATTCAGGAGAGAAGGACAACCGCCGCCTAAGCAAAAACCTGCAGTTATCCCGTATGTGTCAGGAGTATCGGATCAGTTGAGACTCTGTCTCTGTGGCTTTTAAACCTCAAAACACGCTGCGCCAAAAACTGGTCCACCCCAAGGATCAAACAGAGTAACATAGTGTACGCTGTTAAGTGCCGGGAGGATTGCAGGATTTATACATCGGGGAAACCAAACAACCTCAGTGGTCTAATCAGCGGGTGTTGATCAATGGTCACGAGAATTTGCATAATTACGATGAAGGAACTGACCACCCGGCCCATTGTTCCTTCACTGGGCTGGTTTCAGTCATTATGCAAATGAACTGTTTATAAAATGCAGTCAGCTGAGACTGAAGAAGTCACTTGGATGAGTGACAAAACGTTTCTTCCACTGAAAAACGCTACGTGAGATGAACAGAATCAACTTATGGAGTGCCACTGTGATATTTTTAATCATAAATATGCCACCTGCCATTAATTTGTCGACTTCTCCGACAGCTTTTTGTAGTTTTCATAGGACCATGCCCCTTTGCACTGCTTCCAAGCACTTTGCTTTCTATTGTGTGCCTTTCTCTTGTTTTGTGTGTGTGTGTGTGTATATATATATATATATATATATATATATATATATATCTTCTGTTTGCCATTTATTCCTAATTTATTTATTTTTTTACTATTTGTTTTTGCACCCGCGAGATGGCGTGGAGCACCTATAATTTCGTTGTACATGTACAGTAATAGTAAAGAGCTAATCTATCTATCGACCAATGTGGCAATTTTTTAAACATTGTAATCTCTGACTTTACTGTAACTTTTCACTTATAATTATCACATTTTACTATTCTATTGTGAACTAGCAAGTCTGTTTACGCAAATACTGTTTACGCAATTTATGTACTGTTTCCGCAAATACTCATAAAAATGATGAAAAACTATAATTAATTACATTAGGACAGCTCAGAATATCTGTCATGGATTAGGGGACCCGTATAGCTATAATAACCACAAATAAAGCCATTAAAAAAGCATTCTTGTATAATTTTTTTTTTTTTAAAGTCAGTAATTTTATCTGTTAACTCTGCTTGGTCGTTTGAGGGTTAAACATATCCTCCAAAGTCTTCAAAGAGACAAAAGAACAGACAAAGCATAAAAAGTAAAGTAGCAGCAGTAGAAACAGGCAACAACGAAGCTCAATGACAAAAAAAAAAGTATTGCAAAGCAGCAGCAGAAAAAGAAATATTTGTCACATATGCACAAGAAACTTACCCACAAGACATTATGTGGACTCTCCTCTTTGCACTAAGCCTAGATTAGTCTGTACGAGGAAGTGATAGTGGGGTAAATCCCGAAGTCAATATTCCTCCGTCTCGGATCAGAGTAAAACTCACAGAAAGCATCAGGTTACTTTAACATTCTGCTCATGAATTTTGAGCGCAAGTTAAATCCCCTTTTCCTTACACCCAGTCAGGCTCAAGTTTAGCCTTCCTCTCTGGCTCACTCTCTTTCATGATAAGATATCAGGCTTCATTACCGGCCCAGTAACCCTCCCGCCCTGTAATTTACTCCAATTTTCTTAATTAGGATTCTATCTGTGGGAGAAAATGTGCCTGTTCCTGTCCCTTCTTCTTTGCTCTTCCTCTAACAAACTCTTCCATATACAAATTCTCTCGGGTTTTTCCGCCTCGCTGCATTTGCTTCCATGTAAATTCCAATTTGTCTTTCCAGGTTTGCATGCAAATTATGGCATGCTTTGTGTGCGAGAACAGTATCAGGCTGTTCTGAACGTGTACTTTTTTGTGCATGCAAGCGTGAGAAATTAAAGAAAAACCTGCCTTAATGGAAGTTTTTAACGCCCCTTTATAAAAAAAACAAAAAAATGGTGTCATGTATTGATATGGCTATGTCTTAAGGTGATGACCTTTGAACCAGATGTTGTTGTCCGAAGGAAGCCCCGTTAAGTGGCTAGTTGTAAGATGGACAGTGTTCAATAAAGCAACATAAATACCGTGCTTTATGTCCTGATTCAATTCAGAGTGCTCTGCCTAATTTAGTAATAAGGTGAGCATACAACAATGGCGACGAGGACGACACGGACCTGGATTTGTTTTTGTGAGAAGTAGACCCAGCGGCGGCACGGTGTTAGCGAAAAAAAAACTTGTGGGCTAACATGGAAAAGTCGGGTATTCAACCGTTCGCCTGCTACACGGATCCAGCTACGCTCGGACCGAGATGGACGCGCTGGTTAACATCCTTCGAGTTGTTTGCTGATGGGAAAGGTCTTATTTTGACGGATGATGCTACAGACGCGATCAGACAGCGGAGACGCGCTCTTCTACTGCACATGGCCGGACAGGACGTCTTCTCCACTCTACCACAGACGGGAGAGGCAAAGGATTACAGCGCTGCGGTGACTGCGCTCAACACTTACTGTGTTCCTCAAGTGAATGCAGCATACGCACGCCAAACTTTCCACAAATTGTCCCAAACACCAGGTGAGACTGTGCAACAATTTTGTACACGTTTGAGGCGAGCTGCAAAAGACTGTGACTTTCAAGCTGACAATGATAACCAGATACGGGACGCTATCCTGAGTAAATGCACTTCTGAATATGTACGGAGAAAGCTGCTTGAGGAGGGTCCAGGCTTAACTCTTCTTATTGTATTCTAATTTTTGCCTCATAACTTTTGCACTGTCCACTTCCTGCTGTGACAAAACAAATTTCCCACGTGTGGGACTAATAAAGGTTATCTTATCTTAACTCTAAATCGCACGTTAGAGGTGGCTTCACACTGTGAACGTGTGGAGGAGCAGATGGCGGCGATGAGCGTCACCGGGGAAAAGAAAGGAGAGGACACGGTCAGCCGGATTTTTACAGCAAAGAAAGAGAAGAACAACAGACCAAAAGGAAAAATGAAAGATGATAATAAAACAGAAAGACAGTGTTACAGGTGTGGTTATACTGACCACATGGGCAAAGATCCCAAATGCCCAGCACGAGGACAAACATGTCACAAGTGTAATGGTAAGGACCACTTTTCAAAAATGTGTCGTACAAAAGAAACAAAATGTGAATGCTGTTGAACAAGATGATTATGCATTTACTGTAAATGATGATAATATACCTGAGAAACTTACCTTTTCTGTTGGGGGAATAGAGTTGAAAATGTTAGTTGACTCTGGAGCTACAAGTAATGTGATGGGAGAAAACATATGGGAAAAGCTAAAAGCTGAAAAGATAAAATGTCACTCATATGTACCCAAAGAGCAGAGGAATTTATATGCATATTCCTCAGCACAGGCACTCACGGTTAAAGGCGCATTCAGATGTGAAATCAAGATTGGTGACAGGACTGAAGAGGCTGAATTTATTGTGATTAGAGGTAATGGTGAACCACTCCTGGGGAAAAAGACTGCCATAAAGTTAGAAGTGTTGAAAATAGGTGAAAATGTGGCGGCTGTCACAGATTTAAAGCACACTCTTAAAGAAAAGTATCCAAAAGTGTTCAAAGGAGTAGGAAAACTAAACACCAAACAGATCAGCCTGTACATTGATCCAAATGTGAAACCAGTAGCACAGCCACTGAGGCGCATACCTTATCATTTGAGGGATGCAGTGGAGAAAAAGATCAATGAACTAATTGACATGGACATTATAGAACGTGTAGAAGGACCTACACCTTGGGTAAATCCTGTAGTGGTACTCCCAAAGAAATGTGACAAAGATATCAGAATGTGCTTAGACATGAGAAAAGCAAATGAGGCAATAATCAGGGAAAGATACCCTATACCCACTGTGGATGAAATCTTGCAAGGACTAAACGGCTCTGCAATCTTCACCAAACTCGATCTCAAGTGGGGATACCATCAACTAGAGCTTACCCCGGAGTCAAGAGAGATAACTACATTTGCAGTGCACAACGGAGTATACCGGTACAAAAGGCTAATATTTGGAGTCTCATCAGCTAGTGAGCAATATCAGCATGAGATTGCCAATGCACTAGCTGGCATTGAAGGAGTTGAGAACATTTCAGATGACGTAATCATACACGCGCCAGACCAAGAAACACATGATAAGCGCCTGCATGCTGTGATGAAGAGACTCTCTGACTGTGGCCTGACACTAAACTCAGAGAAGTGTCAGTTCAACATGGACAGACTCGTGTTCATGGGAATACTGCTGACACAGAAAGGCATCGGCCCGACTGAAGAAAGAGTGAGAGCTGTGGTGGAAGCCCGAGAACCGAAGAATGCTACTGAGGTGAGAAGCTTTCTTGGACTGGTAGGCTTCAGTAGCAGGTTCATACCACAGTTTGCTACACTCTCTGAACCACTAAGACGTTTAACTCGAAAAGAAACTATGTTTACATTCGGGCCAGAACAAAAGCAAGCATTTGAAAGACTAAAGACTGAGTTAGCCAGAGCAGGTACCCTAGCCTATTTTGACAAAGAAGCCCCAACCAGAGTCATAGCAGATGCAAGCCCTGTAGGCTTGGGCGCAGTGCTAATACAAATACAGAACGGAGAAGAGGTACCAGTGTGCTACGTAAGTCGGAGTTTAACAGACTGTGAGCGAAGATATTCTCAAACAGAAAGAGAAGCCCTAGCACTGGTATGGGCATGTGAGAGACTACATCCATATGTGTATGGCAGGAAGTTTGACCTCATCACAGACCACAAGCCATTAGAGGTCATATACAGCCAGAAATCTAAACCTTGTGCACGCATAGAAAGATGGGTTCTCAGACTGCAACCATATGACTTTAAAGTAGTGCACATTGCGGGAAAGCAAAACATTGCGGATTTACTGTCAAGACTGCTGGCTGACACCACGTCAAAAGAGATACATAAGCATGAATCTGAAGAATACGTGAGATTTGTTGCAGTTAATGCTACTCCAAAAGCACTCACAACAAGAGAGGTTGAAGAAGCCTCTGCTACAGACTCAGAATTAACAGAAGTGCGAAGAGCTATTGAAAACGGACACTTTGAAAAATGCAAAACATATGCACCCATTGCAAATGAACTGTGTGTCATCGGCTACATAGTTTTGCGGGGAACTCGCATTGTATTGCCAGAAAACCTCAGAGCTCAAGCACTGTCACTAGCTCATGAAGGACATTTAGGAATTGTTGGAACCAAACAGCATCTCAGAACAAAAGTTTGGTGGCCAGGGATGGACAAAGCTGCAGAAAAGTTTTGTAAAGCTTGTCACGGATGTCAAATAGTAGCCAGACCAGATCCACCTGAACCACTGAGAAACACACTTTTACCAGATGGACCATGGCGAGATGTGGCGGTAGACTTACTGGGACCACTACCTTCGAACCACTCAATACTTGTACTGATAGATTACTACAGTCGGTACTATGAGTATGATGTAATGTCATCTACAACTGCTGAAAAAGTCATCGACTCTATTGACTGTATATTTAGCAGACATGGGCTACCAGTTACAATCAAATCTGATAACGGCCCACAGTTCAAATCTGAGCTGTTCAGAGAATATTGTGAAACTAATGGAATCAAACATATAAGAACTACACCAAAATGGGCTCAAGCAAATGGAGAAGTGGAACGGCAAAATGCATCATTGATGAAAAGAATCAGGATCGCACAAGCCGAAGGACTTGACTGGAAGCGAGAGCTAAGAAAATATGTAACAGTGTATCGCAGCATTGAACATCCAACCACGGGCAAAAGTCCAGCAGAACTACTGTTCAACCGCAAAATGAGAGGAAAGTTACCGAACATCAGTGAGGCAAAAACAACGGAGTTGGACGTGCGTGACAGAGACGCTGAACAGAAGGGAAAATCAAAGACTTATGCTGATGAACGAAGGGGAGCTGAGTATTCAAAAGTTGACTCGGGAGAAACAGTGCTGGTTCAACAAGACAAAGTGGACAAGTTTACAACACCATTCAACGCAACACCACACAAAGTTGTAAGCAGAACTGGAAACCAAGTCATTATTGAATCACCAACAGGAGCTCGCTATCACCGGAATACCACACGTGAAGAAATACGAGACGAATGAGACCAGAGAAGGACACTATGACACAATACCTGAAAGGGAGGAAGGTGAAACACCCACAAAGACTGACACCTTCACTCCAACACCACAAGAGGGCTCGCAGGGGCCAGAGAGACCAAGTAGATCACAGAGGGCTAAAAAGATACCCGAGAGGTTTCGTTATTTTGTGGTGAAATGAACTATAATATGTTAAGGTGAAGAGGTAACTTAAAGTTGGCAAGTTTCAGTTCATATGTGTATTTCGACATGTATATATTGAAAAAAGAAAGGTACATGTGTGGTGAGACAGTTAGATTATATACTTGTTAGAAAGTAAGACAAGAAGAATGTTCAGTGTTGGAAAAAAAAAAAAAAGACATCAAAGTTATTACAACTAAAGTTTGAGTCTAAGGAAAAGGGGGATGTCATGTATTGATATGGCTATGTCTTAAGGTGATGACCTTTGAACCGGATGTTGTTGTCCGAAGGAAGCCCCGTTAAGTGGCTAGTTGTAAGATGGACAGTGTTCAATAAAGCAACATAAAGACCGTGCTTTATGTCCTGATTCAATTCAGAGTGCTCTGCCTAATTTAGTAATAAGGTGAGCATACAACAAATGGGAAAATAATAATCTATGACCATCTGAGCCACTTTGTGACAGTGCAGCTGAACATTTATGGCCAACTTCCTTTAAAAGGACGGTCCCTTTAGTTTCTGTCTTATAACTAGTTTTACTAAAGACACAAAGCTCGTCGTGACCTTAGAGGAAAAAGCCAGGAGGGTATCTCGTAGTCTCATTCGCCAATATGTGCATAAACATTCTTACTTAGCGGACAAAATAAGTGCGTACACGCAACTTGCACCTTGGCAAACAGGACACGCCCCCTTTCCCCCCTAGAAAGAACACATGGCTGAAGAAAGTAATTTAAGGTCATTTTCAGTGTTACCCGTGTCTCTTTAAATGGGAAATAAATTAACTGTTACTTTATTTATTTCACCGAGGTTTAAGTAAATCACTCGTTTTATCCCTTGCCGTGAGTTAAAGACCTTTGTTTGTGTCTAGCTGACGGTTTAATTGAAATATCTATGTTTACATTTTCTATGACAGCCTCATTCATTATCCATGCAGATGCGTCTTCTGAGGCACTGCTCAAAAAATTAAGGAAGCACTCGATCATCCCAGTACAACACGGAGTCAGTTAAACTACAGGGAAATCAATCTGTCCTGTTAGGAAGCGTAACCAATGTGAATAGGATACAGAGGTGCAGAGGCAACAATGTGTCAAAAAAAATGAACCTATGAATAATGTCTGGTGTCTAAATAAATTTTAACAGTAAACCACGCAGAGTCTGGCGTTGTCACTCTCTGATAGAACTTGCCATCCCTTTAGTATCACCGCTCATATGGTTAGAAACAGAAGCAGAAGAATGCAGTGCTCAAGAAAAGAAAAAGGAGAACCAAACCTATATAATCAGTTTAAAAATAAAACGTGGCAACAACAAGAAACTGTTGAGTTTTTTTTTTTTTTATTGTAGTCCATAAAAACAAACAGCAATGATAAAAACAACAGGGTGGTAACCATAATAATAATATTCAATAATGGAAAACAACATAACAATAGACAGTAAGAAATTAAATTAATTTAAGATTGCCATCAACCTCAACACCATCCCATGTACCTAAAAAGCTGGGGAGCTATTGCGAGTTTGTATTACAGGAGACTTCCCATGAAGCAAATCTGTGGTGCAGTTAGGAATGTCAAGGTGCTGTTTGGGTTTGTGAGCACAAAGAGTTGATCCCCGACTGGGTCACCAGTCGGACCAGGCAAGAGTTTGAGAAGGACGGAAGAAGAGGTAACAGATCTGACTGACTGATACAAAAGTGACAGGAACACCCTCTCAGTGTCGAGGCATTCTGCAGTAGAGATGCACGCCACTATGCCCTGTTTAACACACACATGCATACAAGAAAACACACACACCTTCACTCTGCACACACATACAGATGAGGACATTAGAGTTAAATGACTTCTAAAAAAAACATACAAACAAAAATTTCACAATTTCCTAAAGGTGAAAACAAGCACAATAAAATCCCTTGAAGTCTGGAATAATCCAAAAGTTACCACAAAGCACCAGTATACTCCAAACATGCTGCTTTCCCTCCGGTCTAAGCTTCTTCTGCTTCATTATACATATAGTTACACACACATGTTAGATCCTGCTGGAAGGACAGGTCAGTTCAGTGTTCAGGACAGAGGGGTTCAATCTGATTCCCAGTGGAGAAGAAAGACATCTGTATCTAGTCTGCCGCAAAGAAAGAGAACTGATTCTTACATTCGCTTCCGCCCTACATCTACAGTCCCAGTCTTTTCAAAATAAAGTCCAGCAGCACAGCTGATGCTCTTCTGAGTCCGGAGATGGGTTGTGGGTGCAGAGGAAGAAGTACTAACCTGTCTGTGCTGTACATGGTGGCTGAGGGGGAAGAAGTCTGCTACATGGCGGTGAGGTGTGTGCGACTGGCCTCGTTTGGGGAGTGTGAAATGTGCGATGGGATTGGTCAGCGCGGCACCTGCATCTGCTGTGCGGTCTGTGATTGGTTCTGAGCGGTGACCTCGGGGCCCCGGCTGGCCAATCGGCTGAGGATATTCCTCTCGGACATTTGTAGCCGCACGGCCACGGGGGGTATCCTGGCGATGGTAGCTGGGAGACGGGTGACGTCGGCCTTCATGTCGCTCAGCAGTTCCTCGAGCTGTTTGAGAACTAGAAATGCAGCACAGAAATCGGCATAACAGGGGTGAGCAGCCAAATTTTGGTTTTTGGTTAAAATTAACAGTGTGGCATCCCAAAAAGCAGCAGAGGACAGAAAACGGTAAGGATGGGTTTGTAAAACTTTAACAGGAATCTTCCTGTTAAAAGGGAGTTTTTCCTTCCCACTCTCACCAAAGTGCTTGATCATAGGGGGTCGTATGATTGTTGGGTTTTTCTCCATATGTATTATTGTAGGGTCTACCTTACAATATAAAGCGCCTTGAGGAGACTACTGTTGTGAATTGGCGCTGTATAAATAAAATGGAATTGAACTGAATTAAATATGGAGCACAAGAGTTACACAGTATCTCTCCTTCAGTACCATTTGTAACATTTCACCAACACTCATAAAATAATGACAAATATAAACCTTACACATTTCCCATATTGAGCTCTGTGTGAAATCAAGCTTGGAGGCAAAAGTGTCTCATCTCGTTCCAGGCCCATTACAGATGCATTGAATCCATAGTTGTGAGTTTAAAAGGCTCTTTTTCCTGAATTTGAGACAGTTTACCTCTAGACACCTTTAAACAGTGTTAATGGACAGTGCTAATTTTTGTTTATGGCGGAAATGTCTGTTTATGTAAAGTGAAACAGAATACTGGTGATGAGTTAAAATATGATGGAATATAATGGAGTTTTTGGACAAATATTTACTAAAGATTGAAATGCATTACCTACACAGCCCTTTTCTCATTCAGAAAACGTACTGTGGTAACTGAAGTAACTGAAGCAGAACTTTTAAAGCATTGAAGAATATCCAATATGTCTGCCTTCAAAAATTTCCAATGCTCACTCCTTTGTTTTTAAACAACGTGTGTAGCTGAAGTTGTCTACTGTCAAACAACTCAAAACACCATGACCCTGACATGTAAAGGCAATTATTCTCATCGTTGTGCTGCAGTTTTTCAAAATAACATAGTCAGAGAATTGAAAAATATAGAAAAGGCATTTCAGAAAAGAGCATCAAAAGCAAAACACAAGAAAAAAAACATTACTTTCACCATTTCATCACCACTGGATTGTGAAAAAAAATAAATTCTTCATCATTCATTCACTATTCGAATGATCTTTAAACATTACTGTTTTCACTAAACTCACATGCTTTATCAGCTCCACAAGGTCTTTTTTTTAATAAATATAAAATATGTCACATTATTGTTTCATGCCATTTAATAAAAGTAGTCTTAGTGTTAAACAGCCCCTGGCCCAACGCCGGCACAGAGGGAGAAAACTACTGCTGCTATAACTGAGACACTTTTCATTAGAAGGATAATTACTGTGAGTTCACTGTTGTCT